>NC_089491.1:105376615-106626615 GCF_036850765.1 Saccopteryx bilineata | reverse complement strand
CCTTTCCCTAAGTACTTACAGGTTTTATAGGTTACTCAGCAAACTGTTCAAAGACTGTCCAAGAGGCACTTCTAGCAGTACACCACCCAAGGACTGACTCTCACGTAGATGGGTCTACACACCATGAACCTGACCACTCCCACTACTGCCAAGATAGAAGGCATACCCGCCTGGGTCCACCGCAGCCGGCTGAAGCTTGCAGTCTCAGCAGAGACACCTTTGTGGACAGCGAAGACTGACCCCACCAACCCTTGTAAGGTGACCTTGAGAAGGACCGCATGCCCTGCTTCAGCCACAAACCAGAAGTTAACTGGTCCATGCATGGAGACTTTGGGGAGGGAGGGAAACTAAGGTAAAGGAAAGCCAAGTAAGTCATCTTAAGGTTTGATGCATGTACTGCTATGAGTCATACAGAAAGGGAGTGTAAGTCCCTTGGCTGAGAGAGAAGCTACAAGGTAAATGAAAATTATATATGTGCTCATAGCTACCACTATAGAATAATCTGTGAATATTGGTCGTGTGTCCAATAGGCTGCTTATGAAAAGGACACCTCCAAAAGCAATCTTTAAAAGAGGATTACTTAGTACTAACTTAGTCTTTGCTGAAGGTTAAGGTTTTTAGAAATTAAGAATTCTGATAAATTAGAAAGGAATTGTATGGTTTTGATAATAAAAGATATAAGGTGTAGAGGTACTTTTGAAAAGAAAAGGAAAAGCAAGTTGTTATGAAGGCCAGTTATTTCTGGATAAGAAAGTGCATAAAAGTTGAAGGTTTGTGTAAATTGCAGAAGGTTAGTGTAAGTTGCAGAAGGTTTGTGCAAGTTGTAAGAAGTTAGTACAGAGAAGAAAAATGCAAGGCAGAAAGAAATTAGTCCGTAAAGCTTGTAGTACTAAGGGCACACTATCAGCGTGCCAGCACATACTAGGGAGGACCCCTGACCTAATTAGCTTATAGCTACAGCTAAAGTAGAAAATTCTCATGAGCCCCAGCTTTATACCATTCTCCCCACTGATAAAGAATCAAGGATTTGATTTATGCCCAAAAGAGATGGGGGAATGTTAGATTCAGGGAGTACTGACATGCTGGGGCTGCCAAGAGTGTACAAGGTCCCTGTGACGCTGAGAACAAAGAGTTCAGCAACATCCTGCATTGAGTCAGAGACCCTTATCAGAAGTTTATGTTTGAAATTCTCCACTGAGTAATAACCCCCCCCCCCGTAACTGCGCACGACCTCCCTAGCCAATGACTAACAGCCACATCAGCTTCTGTAGGATGCTTGCTCATCCTAGATAGCCACCCTATAAAAAGGAGCCATTTTAGAAGCTCGTGGCTGCAGTGCTCCAGTCTCTTCGGAGGTGTGGGTTGCCTGCAGTCCCTGCGCAGGTTTGGGGGGCTGCAGGGTTCCCCTGTGTGGGTTACTAGAAGTCCCTGCGCAAGTTTGGGGGGGCTGCAGTGTTCCCCTGTGTGGGTTACCTGCAGTCCCTGCACAGGTTTGGGGGGCTGCAGTGTTCCCCTGTGTGGGTTACCTGCATCCCTGCGCAGGTTTGGGGGGCTGCAGTGCTCCCTTGCATGGGTTGCCTGCAGTCCCTGTGCAGGTCTGCAATAAAACTTATAAAATTCACTTTGTGTCTGCTGTGGCCTATCTCCTGGGATGTAACAGGCAGCAGAAGTCAAAAGCAAGTAGTGAACAAGGCAGGAGCTGCTTCCCATTTTATAACCTAGCTTTGAAAGTTACATAGCATCACTTCTACTATACTCTGTTATTGAGTAACAGTCACAAGCTCTCCTGATTTAAAGGGAAAAGACATAACCCACAGCTTAGTGGGAGAAGCATCAAAATCACATGAAGCCACTTGTAGCAAATACCATCAACCACAGCAGTCTACCTTTGTGAAACGCATATTTACTATTAAAAATATTCAATTATATTAGATGAATACCTTTATACTTTTAAAAATGTTTGTCCTGCCCAGATAGCTTGGTTAGTTGAGCATCATCGCAAAGCTCAGAGGTTGCTGGTTAGATCCGGGTCAGGGCACATACAGAAACAGATGTTTCTATCTCTCTTCAGCTCTCTTCATTCCTCTCTCTAAAAAAAAAAGGAAAAACAGCCTGACTAGGCGGTGGCGCAGTGGATGGAGCGTCAGACTGGGATGCGGAAGACCCAGGTTCGAGACCTCGAGGTCACCAGCTTGAGCGCGGGCTCATCTGGTTTGAGCAAAAGCTCACCAGCTTGAGCCCAAGGTCACGGCTCGAGCAAGGGGTTACACAGTCTGCTTAAGGCCCATGGTCAAGGCACATATGAGAAAGCAATCAATGAACAACTAAGGTGTCACAACAAAAAACTGATGATGCTTCTCATCTCTCTCTGTCCCTGTCTGTCCCTATCTATCCCTTTCTCTGACTCTCTCTCTGTCTCTGTAAAATATAAAAAAATAAATAAATTTAAAAAAAAAGAAAAAACAAATTTAAGGGGGAAAAAAGGCCCTGGCAAGATGACTCAGTTGGTTAGAGCATCATCCCAAAGCACAGAGGCTGTGGGTTTGATCCCCAGTCAGGGTACATACAGAAACAAATCAACGTTCCTCCCTCTCTCTCTCTCTCTCTCTCTCTCTCTCTCTTCATTCCTCTCTTGCTAAAATTAATAAATATAATTTTTAAAAATAATAAATAAAAAAATGTAAGCAAAATCTTTTTTAAAATGTATTAAGAAAATAAATAAATAAATAAATAAATAAATAAAATGTATTAAGAATATATAAGTATCTGGTAAGCAGGTTAGACATGAACAAAATTTATGAGAATTAAGTATAAAATAAGTAGTTACAAAGCAGATTATGTGGGTATCAAACAGAGAAAGGAATGGAAAAATCAGAGATACCTAATATTCATGAGATACCTTATATATTTCTAATACGTAAAAATATATCTATGTCCTATATATTTATAATATGTAAAATATACCTATGAACAAAAATATACAAGAGCTTGTAAGAAAAATTGTCATTTATAAACTTTTTTTTGACCATCCACTGGTGACGTCAATTATAACATACATATAGGTGTGTTTTCTGCTAAGTAACACAAATGAAGCCCATGACTGTTCATTAGGCTAATTGGAGAGCTACATTTATTGGCAGGTGTATTTGTTCCTACATCTCTCTAGTAAAACAAGTGTGTATTGTTGACTCAGAATGTCTTCAGCCTGTTGACCCCTAGCTCAAACTTCAACTCTGCTCCTTATAACCATACTGTCGGTGTGGAAGGTTGATGTGGCAGAGAGAGGAATGGACAGGTGAACATCTCATGCATGTCCCAAGATTCAGATGGTGTTGTCTTTCCACATAATACCTTATCATTGTGTTAATGTATCCTATCTCTTTTCCTTTGTTTCTATGTGTTTTCAATATACTTGATAAATTGTGTGATTTGAGTATTTTAATTTTTTTTCTGTGAGCTTTTCTATTTCACAACATCTGGTATAGCTTGCTGATAATATTTTTGGAGGATACCACTGTATCAAGTTGATGTCTAATGTGATATTTTATCTTGAGAAGTGAAGAGGCAAACTGGGTTCTTTATAACCACAAACATTTTCCCAGTGTGATTTCCATGGGCTGGGCCCAAAACAAATAAAATAAACAATAAAAACCTCAGACTAACCAACAAGATGCCAGCCAATTAGATGGTCCCTGGAATCTATGAATTTCTATTCAGCCCCAGAACCTAAAATAATCTCATGGACATGTAAGTTATGACAGACAACCATCACCAAATGGTGCCAAACTGCAACGGGGTCCAGATTAGATTTGTGTAGGGAACCAGAGGCTGGACTCTTGGCATGCTGGCAATAAAAGCTCTTACAACCCATTTACTTTCTCATTCATTTTTAGAGTTTTAGGGATATAAAGTTGGTCTTTGAGTATTAAAACTTATTTTATAATTTATACATTTGATGATAAGATCTTTACTTATATTTCTAGATGGCCATTAATCACCAGGAAGTAGCTGTATAGGGAGTCAGGAGACACACAATGTGCTAAGATATATAATGAAGGTAATATGGGAACATAGAGAAAAACCATCTTATCTATCTAAAGGAAAATAGAGCTGAGGATAAAATGGATTTAATAAGTAAATTGCTGGATAAATAGCGTGAAAGTTTAACAGCAATGGCAAATAACCAGAGGCATAAACTGTAGTTTGCACAGGAACCAGGGAATGGTGTCTATATGGCTACTATACTGTATATAGATAGATAAGGGACACAGGCTGAAAGAAGAGAGTGAAAATCTAAGACCATATATGAAATAACATACAAACCTTGTTAAAGAGCTTAAAATTTATCCTGAAGTCCTGACAAGGCAGTAGTTCAGTGGATAAAGCATCAGCATGGGATGCTAAGGACTCAGGTTTGAAATCCTGAGGTCGCCGGCTTAAGCATGGGCTCATCCAGCTTGAACACAGGCTCACCAGCTTGAGCACAGGGTCGCTGGCTTGAGCATGAGATAATAGACATAACCCCATGGTCGCTGGCTTTAGCCCAAAGGTCACTGGCTTGAGCAAGGAGTCACTGGCTTGGCTGGAGCCCCCCAGCCAAGAGTTCTAAGTGGTCCTTATAACTTCTCAAGGCACATATGAGAAAGCAATTAATGAACAACTAAAGTGCCACAACTACAAGTTGATGCTTCTTATCTCTCTCTCTTCCTGTCTGTCTGTCTCTCTCTCTCTCAAAAAAAAAAAAAAAAGTATCCTGAAGGTAATAAGAAGCCTAGGGAAGTTTTAAATCAAGAAAAGATAGAACATATTTTGAAAAGGATAGGATAAACATTGGGAGATAAGACAAAGTTATAGATAAGATATGAAGGTTGAACCCACATTTCAATGGGATATGAAACAGGCAAGAGTGTGCTTGGGTTCAAACAAAATGTATTCAGTTTTGATCACATTGAATTTTAGTATCTGAATATGAGCAATCCACTTAGAGGCATTGAAAAAGAGTTAATACTAATCTATACAACGAGAAATCTGGGCTGACAATAAATGTTTGGAAATCATTAGCGGCACTTGAAACCATAGAAATATATATTGGCAGTGAAAAAGAGTGTAGAATTAGATGAGATGAAGGCAGAATTACAGAACTTCAATGAACACTAACATTTAAGAAATGGTTCTAACAAGAAATAGGTAGATAAGGGAGGGAAATTAGGAGGCTATATGTCACAGACACCAAAAAAAAAAAAAAAAAAAAAAAAAAAAAAGAGAGAGAGAGAGAGAGAGAAACCAACAATGGAGGGAGAGGGTGACCACTGTCAGATAATTCTGAAAAATGAAGTAAGATAAAAATGAAAAGCATCCTGTTAATTTAGCAACAAGATATTACTAGAATCTTCAACAAGGGAAGTTTCACCAAAGTGATAATTGTGGAAGACAAATCACATTGCTGAAGAAGATTACAGGCTGAAACAGTGGCTGAGAAATGGGACTGCTAGTGGTGTGGAAAAGATGGGTGCAAGCTGAAAAGACAGTAATGGCTCCTGTCCTGGAAGCCAATAGAGTTCTAAGTGGTCCTCAGGTGGGTTTAGAAAGTTTCAGAAGCCCCTGAAATTATATGCATAATTTACATGTATATGCATAAAAGTATTTTTAAGATGAATATTTATAGTATGAGATTCTAAATTCAGTGATCAAAACTTATAAACCAGAGCTGTATTTATGACTTTCACAGACCTGAATTTATATAGAATGACACATTATTGTGACTGGTTTTGTTTAGAGCAGGAAAATAAATCTAATTACTTTATTATAATGCATACTGTGGTATATTTTATTACTATTTGCTATTATTCACAAAATTCTCTGAAGAAGATCTAAATTCCCACCAGTTGCAATGCTCATTGCATTGCCTTCTGTGGGAGAAGTGTGTGCCCCTTCTGTATTGAAATGGACTAGGTTATGTGACTTGTTTTTCTTCATGGAATGTGAGCAGAAATGGCCCTATCAAGACCTAATAGAAATGTGGAGAGTCATCACAAGTTTTCCATGGCTCTTTTTCTCTGCCACAAATCCAAGAAAGCTGTTATTCTTTCAGCCTTTCTAATATATAGTCATCAAAATCATATCTTGTCTTATGTTTATATACCATTTTTCAAAAATATTGTTATAATTTTCATTCATCTCCTCTTTTTTTTTCATTCTATATAAACAATGCAAAGGAAAGACTCTCTTAAGAATTTTTTCCCCCACAGAACATGTATATATTGGGTGATGAAAATGTGTTACTTAGCCTGACCAGGCAGTGGCACAGTGGGTAGTCCACACACAGGCTTGTGTGTGGACTCATTCGGCTTGAGTGTGCGGTTGCTGGCTTGAGTGTGAAATCACAGACATGACCCCATGGTCATTGGCTTGAGCCCAAGGTCGCTGGCTTGAGCAAAGGGTCACTGGCTCAGCGGGAACCCCCTGGTCAAGGCACATATGAAAAAGCAATCAGTGAACAACTAAGGTGTTGCAACTACGAGTTGATGCTTCTCATCTCTTTTCCTTCTATCTCTCTTTCCTTGTCTGTCCCTCTCTCTCTTTCTCTCTAAAAAAAAGGGGAAAAGTGTATTACTTAATATAAACCCTGTAAAAAGGAAACTGAGACTGCACCCCATGCAGCCTTAAGTAACAGAAAAGACAAAATCTTTAGCATTAAAAGCGACTTTAAAACAGACTTAAATGTTAAAAAGTAAAGGCTGGCTCAGTGGTAGAGCATCGGCCTGGCGTGCGGGAGTCCCAGATTTGATTCCCGGCCAGGGCACACAGGAGAAGTGCCCATCTGCTTCCCCACCCCTCCCCCTCTCCTTCCTCTCTGTCTCTCTCTTCCCCTCCGGCAGCCAAGGCTCCATTGGAGCAAAGATGGCCCGGGCGCTGAGGATGGCTCTGTGGCCTCTCCCTCAGGCACTAGAATGGCTTGGAGTGCAGCAGAGCGACGCCCCAAGATGGGCAGAGCATTGCTCTCTGGTGGGCATGCCGGGTGGATCCTGGTCGGGCGCATGCGGGAGTCTGTCTGACTGCCTCCCGTTTCCAACTTCAGAGAAAAAGAAAAGAAAAAAAAAAAAAAAGTAAAGGTACTCCAGTGTAATTTTGTACAAATCAAAGCAGCATTGTTCTTAAAAAATGTAGTTGTAAATTAATTTGTTTTTAAATGTTTTTTTATGAGTTACATCAGGAAGGAAAATTATGAATAAATGCCTTGAACAAATACACAAAATTTATTCTGGGCATGAGAGAAGTGGAGAAAGGGTTAAGTGATGAGAAGGATCAAGTAATTAGAGAAATGTCCTGGATATAGAGGAGTAAGACATCTAGTGAAGAAAAAAATCAGAGGACATTTGAAGTAAAGGCAAAAAACAGCATTATATTAATCATATATGGAAATTAAAAAAAAAACAAAAAAAGGAGAAACACAATTATGTACCTTTTATTGGAACTTACTGAGATTCTACATATCTCTCTATGAGATATTTTAAAAGTAAAAAAAATTATAATAGCCTGACCTGTGGTGGCACAGTGGATAAAGCGTCGACCTGGAAATGCTGAGGTTGCCGGTTCAAAACCCTGGGCTTGCCTGGTCAAGGCACATATGGGAGTTGATGCTTCCTGGTCCTCCCCCTTTCTCTCTCTGTCTCTCTCCTCTCTCTCCCTCTCTCCTTTCTAAAATGAATAAATAAAAAATTTAAAAAATTATAATACCATAAATAATGATCAAATAAACATGGGCATGGTGATATCAAGATATATCTCTTTGTATGTTTCTTCTTTGTCTGAAATTCATTGTAGACAAAACCATATTTCTTCTCTCTCTACCTTAACTCTTCTATGTCCCTAGGACACACCCATCCTCCCAGTAACTAAGGCTCATGTGGAATCTTCATTTAATTCATTCTAAATTTTGATCCTGTATCTGTGATACTGAGAATTGTTGAATCTTAACCACAATCGAGGTCAGCAGTAGAGCATCAGCCTAGCATGTGGATGTCCTGGGTTCGACTTGCAGTCAGGGCACACAGGAGAAGTGACCATATGCTTCTCCACTTCTCACCCCCCCCCCTTTTTCTCTCTCTCTCTTCCCTTCCTGCAGCCATGGCTTGATTAGTTTAAGTACTTTGGCTCCAGGCACTGAGGATGGCACCATGGAACCTCTGCCTCAAGTACTAGAAATGGCTCAACTGCGAGCATGGCCCCAGACAGGGGTTGCTGAGAGGATCCCAATTGGGGCACATGATGTAGTCTGTCTCTCTATCTCCCCTTCTCGCACTTGGAAAAAAAGAAAGAAAAAAAGGAATTTTAACCACAAAATATTTCTCAGTATTTCTTTCTCTTCCTCCTGTTGTGACTCAGTATTTTATGCCACATTGCTGTAGAAGATATTTAACTGAACTTCTTTAGTAATCTTGAAGCAGTTTAGCAAGTGTAAGAGGAAGTCAGGATATAACCAGTCTTGGGGCAAAAAAAAAAAAGAAAGAAAAAAAATGAAAAGAAACAGGGAGATGTACTGGTGAGGTATAGTGATAAATTATTCACAAATATTTCAACAATCCTTGTGTCCACACATCATAGGTGAGAATCCAGCAGTCAAGTAGGGGAGAATGGGATTCTTGGAAGCATGGGAGGTTTACTCAGATATAGACAGGAGCAGAATTCAAGCCCATGAGAACTTGCAAGAGCAAGCAAGGACCCTTACCCTAAGTTAAGAGAATAAAAGGTAGTGCTGAAAGTATTAAACAAACTGTCTGGTTTCAAATCTTATCATATGCTAGCTGACTATAGGCAAATTATTTAAAATTTCTATATTTCCCATTTCATTATGTGTAAAATAGGGATAAAAGGCTATCTTCACCATGGAATTAAAACAGATCATTTATATACGAAGCTAAATAGATGCTAGCTATTATTAGTTTCGGTAATTCCAGACCTGAAAAACCAGGCAAAACCTAGTATTTGTAGCTGAGATAAAAATTAGAGGTCAGGCCCTGGCCGGTTGGCTCAGTGGTAGAGCGTTGGCCTGGCGTGCAGGAGTCCTGGGTTCGATTCCTGGCCAGGGTACACAGGAGAAGCACCCATCTGCTTCTCCACCCCTCCCCTTCTCCTTCCTCCCTGTCTCTCTCTTCCCCTCCCTCAGCCAAGGCTCCACTGGAGCAAAGTTGGCCCCGGGCGCTGAGGACGGCTCTATGGCCTCTGCCTCAGGTGCTAGAATGGCTCTGGTTGCAACAGAGCAATGCCTCAGATGGGCAGAGCATCGCCCCCTGGTGGGCATGCCAGGTGGATCCCAGTCAGGCACATGCAGGAGTCTGTCTGACTGTCTCCCTGTTTCCAACTTCAGAAAAAAAAAAAAATTAGAGGTCACAGTAGATCAAATTTGTATAAATAGATGAAAGTCAGGGATGGTCTTGATAAACATACCTTGCTCTGCTCTCTTAATTCTAAGGTTTCATCCAGAGAATTTATAACTACATTATATAGAATTTATGTGAACATTTATGTCATAACATACCATTTAGTTTATTAATGAATTTATAAAGTGCTTTCTAATATAGTTATCTTCATTGGATCTTTATCAGAATATAAACATATAGTTAGATTAGATTATTAAAGTCTCAGAATCTTTTATGTGTTCATTTTAGAAAAAAATGTATTAGAATTACCCCTTTTTGTACTTCAAATTTTATTCTTAACTCACACAGTATGGAACTAAGATACCTTATAAAAAGGCAGCACTAGAAATCATTTCTTCAGATAGTATTTATTCTTTGACAAGGCTATGTGAGAGAGCTTTTAAAAAGAATAACAATACATTGTAAAATATTAATAATACAATTATCTTAGGATTATATATGTTTTAGAGCTATAGAAAATATTCATGTGTTTAAAACAATAAATTATTAATTCATCCAACAAATATTTATTGTGCCAGACATGGTAGATACAATAAATATGACAGACTCTCTGTGAGTAATTACCATGATTGTTAAATTCAGTGAGCAGCTTGTCAAAACAAGCAATAAATATCTACTTAAAATGTCTTAAGGTATTATATTTACTTTAAAAAGTTAAGAAGTTGGCCTGACCAGGCGATGGCACAATGAACAGAGTGTAGAACTGGGATGCAGAAGACCCAGGTTTGAAACCCCGAGGTCACCGGCTTGAGCATGGGCTCATCCCGCTTGAGTGCAGGGTTGCTGGCTTGAAGCCCAAGGTTGCTGGCTTGAGCCCAAGGTACTGGCTTGAGTAAGGGGTCACTTGCTCTGCTGGAGTCCCCAGTCAAGGCACATATGAGAAGCAATCAATGAACAACTAAGGAAACTAAGGAGCCGCAACAAAGAATTAATGCTTCTCATCTCTCTCCCTTCCGGTCTGTCTGTCCCTGTCTGTCTCTTTCTCTGTCTCTGTCACAAACAAACAAACAAAAAGTAAAGGAGTTATATGTGCTTAAATAGCACTCTAATAATAAATAGAATAGCTGACAAACTGGAGTTACTCAAGAATAGAAAAAAATTATATATTTTTAATATTAAACTAAAATATGCAAAGATGGGTTGTTAACCAGAATAATATTTCATAGCTCACACTCAATTTTGTTTCTTTATTTGATTATCCCTCCTACTTTACCAATATGTTATCTGTTTGATGGAGTATTATAACACTTGCAGGCTAACTTCTGATATCATCAAGTATAGTAGTTATGGGAAAATATTTTAATCTTTAAGTGTTTGGATTTTTCACTTCTATAGAAGGAACCATTTTTAAAATCTTAAATAAAATGTAGGCTACTAAAAATAATTACCTCCTAGATACTATTTTTATGGTAAAACATGACAAAATTTCCAAAAAGAAGTTATATTATAGGAAAATCTTTTAAGTCCTCTAAGATAATTTAAATATCTGTGAGCATATTATCAAAAACTGAATATTAAAATTGTATTGGGATTAAAACTGAAAGCTTGTTTCTATTATATAGGAAAATATAATTAAATTTAATTTCTTTATTTTACTTCAAGAATAAATTCAATACTCCTGTCAGACAGTGTTTAAGAATGTTAGTATACTGTATTATGTTTACTGCCTTAAACATTACATTTTAAGAATTTCAATATGTAATTTATGTTTTGGTTTCTTTTAGAAGACATTATTTATATCAAAAGCTTTAACTTTAACAAATAACTCATAATATCCATATAAATATAATCTAAATATAAACTCATGCTGTACAGAGGATTATGCACATTTAAAGTTGGCTAAACAATTGAAGATGTGACTAATAAATAGGTACAGTTATTCTAAAATGAGCATACAACTATAAAATATTTTTTAACAATTACCATCCATAAATAATTGGTGGTTTAACACAGTTTTTTTTCTTTTTGTGAGAAGGAGAGCTGGTGGAGGGGAGACAGACAAGGACAGACAGACAATAAAGGAGAGAGATGAGAATTATTAAGTCTTCCTTGTGACACCTTAGTTCTTTACTGATTGCTTTCATATACATGTCTTGACCAGGGGGCTACAGCAGAGTGAGTGATCCCTAGTTCAAGCCAGCAACCTTTGGACTCAAGCCAGCAACCTCATTCTCAAGCTGAGTGAGCATGTGCTGCAGCCAAATGAGCCTACGCTCAAGCCAGTGACCTCAGAGTTACAAACCTAGGTCCTTAGCGTCCCAGGTCAACTCTCTATTCACTGCACCCCACCGGGTCAGGCAAGATATGTTTAACTTATTCAAGTGGAAAAAACTATTCAAGTTTCCAGGGTTGTAATAATCTCATCTACTTGAAAATTTTAGAAAAACCTACACTGAAGGAATGGCACATTTTAGAAAGGACTAATGACATCGATCAATCTGGTTAAGGTTAATAAAACACCACTAGCTTAATAGGCTGCATACATTTATGGGTCAAGCACCATATAGATATCAGCAAGAGTAATCCAATATTTCTTCTTTTTTCACTTATTTATCATAGACTTATCTATCAAAGGACTTACCTATCATAGGATTTATCTATTATAAGACAAAATACATAAGGTCATTTAATGTGGACTAATTTACAGTTATTATTTTGTGATCATTTAGACAGCAGGTGTTAAAAGAAGTTTGTCCTTTAGAAATTAGATCAGGATATTCAGGAGAATCTTTAGATAATGACCTTTGTTCTTTGTCAACTTTGGCTAACTATAGGTAGTGGCTTCAAGGTTAATGAGGTTATCATACCCATCATTTAAATCTTTGAAAGTAAAGTCACTTTAAAAACTAATCTAGGCCCTGGTCGGTTGGCTCAGCGGTAGAGCGTCGGCCTGGCGTGCGGGGGACCCGGGTTCGATTCCTGGCCAGGGCACATAGCAGAGGCACCCATTTGCTTCTCCACCCCCCCCCCTCCTTCCTCTCTGTCTCTCTCTTCCCCTCCCGCAGCCAAGGCTCCATGGAGCAAAGATGGCCCGGGTGCTGGGGATGGCTCCTTGGCCTCTGCCCCAGGCGCTGGAGTGGCTCTGGTTGCAACAGAGCGATGCCCCGGAGGGGCAGAGCATCCCCCCCTGGTGGGCAGAGCTTCGCCCCTGGTGGGCGTGCCAGGTGGATCCTGGTCGGGCACATGCGGGAGTCTGTCTGACTGTCTCTCCCCGTTTCCAGCTTCAGAAAAATACAAAAAAGAAAAAAAAAAAACACTAATCTAAAAAGGCAAAAGAAACACAGATTAAAAAATCATTTGCTTATTTTTGTGTGATGGAATGAAAAAAATTGTTTTATATATTTATTTACATAGTATATATTTGTGGAAGACAATATAACTAGTTATACTGGCTTTCTCTAAAGATTTTCAAATATGGTCAGATCAAATGATAAGTAGAAGGTATATTGGGTAGGACTAAATGCATTTCTAAGTTTCTAACTCTGTTTTGTACAGTAACTAAATTCACATGTCAGAAACTTGAGAATAATATATAATTCCCATAGTAAGGCCAATTTTTTGTCTTCCATTACAGATGACACCATTCTCTGAACCAAAAAATAAAAATTAAAAAAAATCAAATCTTAATAATAATGTTAATACAAATAAAAAGTTTGTTTGTTTGTTTGTTTGTTTGTTTTGTATTTTTCTGAAGCTAGAAACGGGGAGAGACAGTCAGACAGATCCCCGCATGAGCCCAACCGGGATCCACCTGGCACGCCCACCAGGGGGCGACGCTCTGTCCACCAGGGGGCGATGCTCTGCCCCTCCGGGGCGCCGCTCTGCTGCGACCAGAGCTACTCTAGCGCCTGGGACAGAGGCCAAGGAGCCATCCCCAGCACCCGGGCCATCTTTGCTCCAATGGAGCCTCGGCTGCGGGAGGGGAAGAGACAGAGAGGAAGGAGGGGGGGAGAGGTGGAGAAGCAGATGGGCGCCTCTCCTGTGTGCCCTGGCCGGGAATCGAACCCAGGACTTCTGCACGCCAGGCCGACGCTCTACCACTGAGCCAACCAGCCAGGGCCAAAAATAAAAAGTTTTTTATAAAGAAGTTAGGCTGTGAGAATTAAATTCTTTTTTGTGTGTCATACAGTGGTGTAAAATCAAAACTAAATCTAAACTAAAATATTTATTCCTGTAATCTGTATTTTTGATTAGTTAGAAAATGTTTTCTAATACTGGACAATAAAAAAATGAATATAGAAAGTCTAAAGTAGTTCAACATAAGTCACGTAAATTAAAAAAAAAAAACAAAAACCCTCAGATCTATTACAAAAAATTATTTACCTGAAAGTGTCATTAGATCATCATGATGATATCTCAGTTTAAAGAATTTATACAAGTTTTTTCAAAATCTGCCAAAACTCAACCAGAAACTCTGATATTAGTATTCTAAGGAATGAGGTAGGAGGTTTTTGTTTATTTGAATGTAATTTATTGAGACTAAGGGTATAATTATAAAAACAAAAGAGAATATTCTCTTTTATGTCCATCAATGTTTGACTGACAGGTCAAAGGAAGATTAATTTATTATTGTTGAAGATTTTGCTCTGGGAACTTTTAAATTTAAACTTTACATTACAACTATTTATATAATAAATATGTCATAGATATATTGATCAATATTACTAATGTATAATGTAACTTTTCTATTACATAAAATTATAAAATATTGTTTACCAAAGAAGCTAATGTCTCTTATTATTTACACATTTTTTAGAACATTTACTCTCTTCCAAATACTAGGTAAAAACATATAAAGCTGGTGTATGCCTTAAAATTTGCTTGCCAGTAAATTAAAATCATATTCTGTAATTTGCATCTTCAGCATGGTTCCCACTGGTATGCCCTCTCTAGTTTCTTTGTACACAGCAACCTAGCAATGAGAATATGCATAAATCATAAACCTATTGATTATAGCTTTCCATTTTGTACCACATTTTAGGGACCATATTATTTGAACAATAAATTTACTTGCAAGAAATCCAGCAAAAATGATCTGTGCCCTTGAATAGCAACTGTAATCACAACATTTAAGTATCAGTACTGACAGTTTGCTTTAATGTTTCAACATACACTTCATTCTTCACAATAAATTGAAGTTTAAATTACAGGCATTGCTTTGGCATAGAAAATCCTATTACCTTTTGGGAATTAAGACATATATTTAATTCAATACATAAAGCTCAGCTATCTTTTTTGTATTATACTTTGTCATTTTACATTCAAATTATCCTGATATCAAAAAATCCTGCTGTTTTGCCTTTCTCTACTAGACTAGGGAGCTAACAATAGAAATGTTCGATGATGAAACCATGGTTACACTAGAAGTTCTGCATTAGTCAGAGATTCTATTAATTTGTGGTATGTCCATCATTTGAGGCATATTTTGGTATTTTAAAACAGCCTCAGTTCATGAGGGAGGTACTATAAGAGACAGGATTTTAAAATATCAACTACTTATATTAAACTATATTAGAGGATCCAAAGTAAAACAGAAATAAAGCATATATACTCCTTCATTTAACATATGTAAAATAGCATTGTGTAGCTACAAATCATCACATGGGTTTATGATAGTTGAAACTGAAATAAACCTAATGATTGTTCCTAAGGGATGCTTAAATAAATTATGGTTTTAAAACACAATTAATATTCTGCAAGATTTTAGAGGAAGTTATATAAAGAGAATGTTTTGGATACTGACAGTTTGCCCCTCCATATTCACTCCACTAAGTTTGTGCTACCTAGAATTGGGATTATTATTATTATTACAGTGGTACCTTGAGATACAAATAAACCAACATACAAACATTTTTTTTAAAGATACAAGCTGAGACTCGGTCCATATTTTTGTTCAAGATCCGAGAGAAATTCCGAGATACTAGTGGTGATTTGGGAAGCTGCCACTAGTTGGCATGTTGGTGCACGGGTCCAGTATCAGCAGTTTGATATATGAGTTGACTGACTTACGAGCTCGGTTACAGAATGAATTAAATTCATATCCCAAGGCACCACTGTATTTTGAGAGAGAGAGAAGCATCAACTCGTTGTTTCACTTAGTTGTGCCATTAATTGCTTCTCATATGTGCCCTGACTGGGGCTCCAACCTGCAACCTCAGGGTCAAGCCAGCAGCCTCTGGATCACACTGGTGACCTCAAGGTTGAACCCATGACCTCAGAGCTCTAGGAAAGTGCTCTATCCACTGCACCGTTGGCCAGGAAAGAGTTATTATTTAATAATTAAATTGAAGTTACACATTAAAATATTTTTTAGTTCAATTAATAAGCACATTCTCAATATGCATGCAGATATGGTACCTTTTGTGTGTGTTCTCTCACTAGATGACAAAAATATAATATCTAAACCATACTGTAAGTTTTTCACTACTACAAATAAAAACTGTTAAATTATTTTTGACTTATTCTGAAAGCTAGTGAGCTGTTTCATTAAAACTATTTGAACATGTGGGATGAAATAAATGGTAAAATTAAATAGAATATATAATTAATAATCATAATATTACTAAAATGCTATGGGAGATAGGGAAGCTCCATCAATGGAATTTGTTCTCTTGCAAATATGAAGAAAGTTATCTCAGTTTCTTGGGCACCATGAACTATAAAAAGAGATAGATTGGTGTTTATATTGTTAGACAACAAGAAAGTTGTATTCTTATAATAGAATATAGGTTTTCCCATTTGTAAGTTTTTACTAGTCACTATATCATGTACCTTAATAATGAAGAAACCTTATTTTTATCAGCTATAGCATATAAGCAGATATTGATTTCTTTCCAGTAGTGGCATAAATAAGGAAAAGATAGAATGGCAAGACCAAATATAGACAATAAACTAAACTTTAACAAGTTACATTGTTATGTGAGAAGTGATGGAATGGCTGAATTGAGCCAAAGGCCAAAGTTTTTTAATAGATGAATTATTGAATTATATCTATATAGACCAGTGTCACTGGTTTTCAACTCCTAAAAAAAATATTTTTCAACCTTAAAAGAGTTTCAGAATTTCTTAACCAGAAACTGTAAAAATTATAATATAGAATTTTTGTTCTCATAAAAACATATGGAACTCAATGTTATTGAAATTCAAGAGTGGGCCACAATTACATTTATGTGAGGACTTTAATAACATCCTCATTACAGGTTTCTTGAATATTTCTTGTTTCTGAGGATGATCACGCAATCTCCACTTGAATATTCTGACCTAATTATCACAGCATTTTATAAAACTTAAAACCCATTACTGCTCTGATACCTTAGTAATATTTTCTCATTTATTTAATGCATTTTAAAACAAAATTCATTTCAAACTACTGAAGACTTTGTCTTTATAACTTGTTATTTTATCCTCTCTTAATGTGTAATTTTTTCTGTTATTTCTGTTAGATCTAATTCACTTTAGGTTTCCCTCACACAAGTTCAAATTATCTTTTCATAGCATGTTCAGAATTCATTTAAATT
The DNA here is from genome assembly GCF_036850765.1 of Saccopteryx bilineata. Classification (NCBI taxonomy): domain Eukaryota; kingdom Metazoa; phylum Chordata; class Mammalia; order Chiroptera; family Emballonuridae; genus Saccopteryx; species Saccopteryx bilineata. The sequence goes on along the minus strand of NC_089491.1, from coordinate 106,609,658 downwards.
GGTTTTAAATATATGCCTGTGCTCCAGAGCTCTCTCCATGTTTTGTTCAATTCATCTCTCTCTCTCTTTTTATTATCAACATCTTCCTTTCTTTTTACTCCTTATCATTACAAATACATAAACTTACTCAAATCTCATCTTTTAAATCCCTCCTAGGACCCATCTACTCTACCAATTACTATCCTAGATCTCTTCCTATTTACAGCCAATCTTCCTGTCATATTCATCTATAATCTCTCCATTTCATTGGCTCCCACTAATTCCACATCACACACCAATATTCTCTAAGTAAGGTCAATTTTGAGCTTCCTGTTGCTAAAGCAAATGTGCATTTGTCAGGCTGTATTTAACCTGAGCTCCCAGAAATAGTAGGCAATGTTGACAACCCAATTTCTCAGAACTTTCTCTCTTTCTTCATCTCTCTTAAAACCATATTCCTTAATTTTATTTCTAACCAGAATGACAATATTTCTTGTTTTGCTCAAGAGAATCTTGGGTTATGGTTACTAATATGGGTTCATTCTTTTTTATCTTATCCAAGATTATTTTTTTATTCAGTGAGAGGAAGGGAGGCAGAGACAGACTCCCGCATGTGCCCTGACCAGAATCCTCCCGGCAAGTGCACTAGGGGGCAATGTTTTGTCCATCTGGGTCATTGCTGCATTGCTCAGCAATAGAGCTCCTTTAAGTGCCTGAGGCAGAGGTCATGGAGCCATCCTCAGTGCCCAGAGCAGATTTTTCTCTTTTTATTAAAATTTTCCTATTAACTTTTACATTAACTATGGCAAATTGCTACTTCAAAATGTCCAACTTCTGCTATGATCTTGCCTAGTATGTGAAAAATACAGGCAATACACAGTCATCACTTTAATAATAGTTTAAACATTATTATTATATTTGATATTGTCAATAAAATAATCATGGACATGATCTCATATTAATGGTGGATTAAATTTACAATATATTTAAAGACAGCAAAAATTAGAGATAGCATGAGTAGTCTTTATTATTATTTCTGTGCCTTCAGCAAATAGGACTTTTAAACTCTTGCAAGAAAATAAGTGTTAAGTGAACCCTCAGAATCATTGTTTTTAAATACACAATCTTTTACAGCACTGAAGAAAACTAATTTATTTCCAGTGTTTCTTTTTTTATCTGAACTTTCTAGCTAGATATTTTTCTTTCTCCTTTATACACAAACACAAACACACAATAAAGGCTCTCCTACTGGTTGACTTGTTTGGAGCTTAGTATGATTTACCAATGATTTCCTATATTAAACAGTGAAATCGCACTGGCCCATTGACTCAGTGGTAGAGCATAGGCCCAGTGTGTGGAAGTCCTGGGTTCAATTCCTGGCCAGGGCACACAGGAGAAGTACCCATCTGTTTCTCTACCCTTTCCCCTCTCCTTTCTTTATATCTCTCTCTTCCCCTACCACAGCCAAGGCTCCCCTGGAGCAAAGTTGGCCTGGGTGCTGAGGATGCCTCCATGGCCTCCACCTCAGGTGCTAGAATGGCTCCAGTTTCAAAGGAGCAATGGCCCAGATGGGCAGAGTATCACCCCCTACTGGGCATGTCCAGTTGGGTGCATGTGGTAGTCTATCTCTCTGCCTCCTTGCTTCTCACTTCAGAAAAAAAAAAAAAAAGAGTGGAATCAATGCCTTAGGCACAGACTTTTAAAAGGTATATATTTCCTTGTCAGGAACACTGGTAGATGGATTGTAATGTGCACTGTTCACATTTATTAGAGTTGATGATGAGCAATCCATGTTTTTTGACTTAAGCATTTGTACTTGGGCACACTGTGTTTTAAGTGTCACTTGTCATGCTCAAAGAATACTTGCTATCTCAGTGTCTGAGTTTAGAGTTCTGGAAACTCCAGTCACTTTCTCTAAAGACTTATATAACCATATTAACGCTAAACTGATATATTTAAGATGCTGGATTAGAGTATAAGGAAAGAAATTACTGTTTTCCTAATGTTCAGCATCTTCAAGGTACTATTTCAAACAAATTCATTTTGGTTTCTGAAGCCAACTCCATATTTTTTAACACATCTATTTCTCTCCAACCAAGACACATTATTATTCTGAACAAGTGTCTAATATTTCTATTCATCTAGTATCTCTAAAGTGTTTTTAAAGTGAGGACATTTTAAAAGTTTTTTATTTTGTGTAATTCACAGACCATCCTTCAATAATGTGAATATTTTGTAATTTTTGAGACAAAAAAGTATATTTTTTAAAATATATTTAAAAATTTAAAAAAGATATCCAGTAAAAGCTGTTGAAGATATATGTGATCTCACTATGACAATTCTAAAGCACTAAGTCAATACAAAATAATACAGTTATTATTACTCTACTGGGCAGTAGAATTTTTATCTTTTTTATATCTTTATGTAGGAGGCCAAAAGTGAAGGAAAGATAAGGCATTTGGAAGCCAGCAAATCTTGAGATGCTGTCTGTTGATATTACATCTTTGTGAAATGGTCTGGATAAAGCCTTGTGTGCCCTCCCTTGGCTCTGCAGTTAAGCTACATGCTTCAATTGCCACAGCTTCTTTGGCCCCATTTTATTAAATTCAACACTAGCACTAGGGTGTGAAGTTGCTTCAGAAATAATTTGGAAAGATACTTCTTCGCAGCTGCAATTGGTTTTCTCTGGATTAATAAGTAGCTCAATGCAATTTAATTCATTTCAAGTCAATGATGCTACCAATCTATCTGTGGAAGAAAATTATGCTTATCTCTGTTTAACATTTGGTGAGCGAATTACCTATTTGTGCTGCTTGTTCCCCTTAGTCCTTAAATGCTTTTCATTACAATGTAAACAGAATTATCTGTCTGTACAATTTCATCCTTTGACACATTGTTAAATTTCACAACAGCTTTGTAGTCTCCAATATTCACTTCCGGTGTCTTGTGCAACTGCTGTCAAGAGGACTTGCCCAAGACAATGATTTCACAGTGTGCTCTTGGATCAGAAAAAGTCACTAGCTTTTTGACTGTCATAAGATCTTTCACATGAGCTTCTAAAATTCTGTAGTAATAATTATCCCAATCACTGATTGGGAATATAATATACTGTATTGTACCACCAAATGTGTGTGTGTGTGTGTGTGTGTGTGTGTGTGTGTGAGAGAGAGAGAGAGAGAGAGAGAGAGAGAGAGAGACAGACAGAAAGAGAGAGAGAGACAGAAAGAGAGAGAGAAATGTAGCTCCAGTTATATTCTAAACTGTTTAAGGACAGAGACCTTGGATTTTACTTTTGACACCTAGCTGTCATTTAAATCATATCTCTTATGGTCTAAGAACATTCTATATCTCATATCTTTAATTGCATCAAACATTTTGCAAGGTATTGTTATTACCATTTTATATTAGGGAAACCAAGTCACAGAGAGATGTGTGTCTTGTGTAAGTCCACACAGGTACATGGCAAAGTCATGATTCAAACTGAATACGCTTGGCTCCAAAGCCCTCTCTCTCTCCACAGCACAACATGCTGCCTCGTAGTAAATTATGTTTGTTCTTGATGATATTTGGCTTCAAGGAAACAAACAATCAACAAGAGGATAAGTGCTGGATGAGAGAAAAACAACTGAGATTTCTGCTACCTTCTGTGTGCTAAATTATTAAAGATGGGTAGAAGCAATCTGAGGACTCATGATACAGAAGGAGGGAAAAACATCTGGTGGGGCTCATTCACATCGCTCCTATAGGACACACTTTCCCTGATTCAGTAAAAGATACAGAAATAGTAATGGTAACAAGCCTGTGTTTTTTAGACACCAATTTGTAAGGCAATTGAGGAGAGAAAGGACGCAAAGAGAATTGACATCTGATCATTAACTTCTTTCCAGGCAAACAAAAGAACTAAAATGATCTGTAGGCCAACTTCCTTGAGTAATGAAATTCATGCAAAGTACATAATTTTTTCTACAGAAGATGCCACAGGCTGCTGGAAATTTTTGGTGCTCTTCGTTCATAAATATGTGGAAGGTAATACATATAGAATACAGGACTCTTTGAAATCCTGAGTCAATACTACACAAAGGAGGCACTCAACAAATATTTCTTACATTTCTATCGAATGTTTTGCTTTATTTCATGTGTAATCCATATTTTGAAAAAAATCTCTTTATCTCACCCAACCAGGCAGTAGCACAGTGGATAGAGCATCAGCCTGGGACACTGAGGACCCAGGTTCAAAACCCCAAGGTTGCCAGCTTGAGTGTGGGCTTGCCAGCTTAAGCACAGCATTGCCAGCTTGAGCACAAATTGCTAGCTTGAATGTGGGATCATAGTCATGACCTCATGGTCACTGGCTTGAGCTCAAAGGTTGCTGGCTTGAAGCCCAAGGTTGTTGGCTTGAATCCAAGATTGCTGGTTTGAGCAAGGGGTCACTGGTTTGGCTGGAGCCCCCTGGTCATAGCATGTATGAGAAAGTAATCAATGAGCAACTAAGGTGCCATAACTACAAGTTGATGCTTTTCATCTCTCTCCATCCCTGTCTATCTGTCCCTGCCTATCCCTCTCCTTCTCGCTTAGAAAATAATTTCTTTATCTTACTGGCGACAGAATAGAAATCTTTTTGTTGTTGTTGTTCTAGAAGGTTGTAGATATGACTGCTGTAATTTAAGAAAAGAGTCTTTAATGTTCAGCTTCTTTGCTACCTAATCAGCCTTTGCCTGTCAAAGACAAAAATTTAAAAAAATTTTATAGAAGATATCACACAAAATGAAATATCTGTCATTTATAAAATGTCGGAATTAACAACATCTAAAGTTTATCACTTTGAAAATCTCTGTTGAGAGTCTAAACAAAGTATCCTATCAGGATTCCAGATTTAACACCAAGGGTGTCTGAAGAAATCAGGGTAAAAGATTACCCCTTTTCCACCTGCAGAGGCATTGGTACTCATCCCCATTTGATCAGTTCTCACCAATGATCATTTTAGCAGTATGAAGGGCCTTTGTGAGTGTACATGGTACATGAATTTTCCATGCATACAAAACTGTGCATGTCTTGGAATTATTTTTATTGGAATTTTATGTGAAAACATTTCTTCTGAATGGAGAAAGGTAGGAGCTATCTGTAGCAGGTAACAGTTCAGTGAATTTTATAAATTTCTAATACTATAAAAAATTAGGGTTTCAAGTAGAAGAGAAAGGTTAGTGGTACACTGTAAGAAAATATTATTTTAAAACATGAGTACTAGCACTAAGAGTGCCTTGTTAGAGTGCAGCATTCACCTCTTTTTAAAAGAAATGCCAATATGCAAAATAGGCAATTATTACTATTACTATTTATTTTTGCCTGTATATGTTTTTTTTTAAAGATGTGTGTCTTTTTTATTTTTTATTTATTTATTTATTTTATTTTTTATTTATTTTAGAAAGGAGAGAGAGAGAGAGGAGAGAGAGAGAGAGAAGGGGGGAGGAGCAGGAAGCATCAACTCCCATATGTACCTTGACCAGGCAAGCCCAGGGTTTCGAACCGGCGACCTCAGCATTTCCAGGTCGACGCTTTATCCACTGCGCCACCACAGGTCAGGCCATTGCCTGTATATGTTTTGCTGGACATACTAAAACCACATTTTCCCAAAATTAAATAATTGAGATATAAAAACAAGAACATGGCTAAAGTTTGTCAAATATGAAAAAACCTACTCTGTAAATACAGTATGGTAAGTGGCAGTTTGTGTCACCAATGTGAATCTGTAATATGAACATAACAGAGCAAAGAAAAATATGGCTAATTTTCAAAGACAAGCTCAGTTCAAATATATTCTGATATAATTTGCACATGTCCACAATTTAGAGAATGATAGTAGATTGGAAATACAGTATAATTTTTTTTTGCTTGTTTCTTATTGGGCTTTTTGTTTTCATGGATCTAGAACAAAACATCTTTACTAAAGAGTATTTTTTGCTCCTTCTTTGTGAAAGCCTGACATCTTAGCTCATGTCACATATTTGTAAACTAAGTATGAATTCCACTAAAAGGACAAAAAAAACAATAAAAAACTAAAATAACTTAGCTTTTAAGTTTCTATTTTCATGAAACAAGAAAACAACTAAGTGGGTGCTTATAATACAAAACTGTTAGGATCAATTTTATCACCATGATATAATTTTATTTGTTAAAAATACATTGCTAAAAGATTATATAAATCATCTTTCTATTGTTAACTAAAAATGCAGCTTAAAAAAACCCAGCATAATTTACACTGTGCAGATGTAAGTTAGAACAAGGGGTGACCCAAGTGCGAGGGTCCTCTTGATCAGCATCTCACTAATTTGTGTCCATCCTGAAGAACTTCTTGTATGTTCTTCCCCAATGTAGACACAATCATAGAAAGCAACAGCTGAAATGGAGATTTGTTGCAACCACGTACTAGAATTTAAAAGGAATCTTTCCAAATACCTTCATTCCATTCCTCCCTCTAAACTCTCTCTTTCCATCTGGGCCTCTCCAGCCTCCAGGGCTCCAGCTTTCAAACTCTGGAGTCTGTGTTCAGGGTCTCTTTATTTCTGTTTTTTTTTTTTTTTTTTTAACAGAATTCTGTTTATCCTCAGCCTTCCACATTTTGTGGATTTCCTCATTCCTATCATCCAACTCAGTAAGCAAATCATGTTCCTTATAAAGTTTTGGGGGCCTAAAATATTAAATATTTTTTCTGTCACAAATAATATATTATTCATAAGTTAAATAACTGAAAATAAAAGACATTCAAAGATTGAAACAAGAGAGTAAAAAAAATTTGTAGGATAGATTTATAGAAATTTATGGCACAAACTGATTAAATAGGCCACCAATAGAAAGAAGAAAGAAAGAAAGAAAGAAAGAAAGAAAGAAAGAAAGAAAGAAAGAAAGAAAGAAAGAAAGAAAGAAAGGAAGATAGAAAAAGAAAATATTGATGAATAACACAGCAAAACATAGAAATTGTCTTAGGTTCTTGCTTTTTCCCTTTTCCTTCCTGGAGCATTGAATGAGACCTAGAGGTGGAAGAGTCTCTTTGAGTTGTGGACTCCTGGACAAGTGTATATAATGAATAATCGCATAGGAATCTAGAAGGATCCTCAGAGTCACTAACACTGACTGCCTACCACTCCAGTGCTGTCCAATAGAAGTTTCTACAGTGTGGTATGCTGCCCAGTACAATAGCCACTAGTTACACATGTACTAATAGAGCATTTGAAATGCAGCTAGTAAGATGGAAAAATGAATTTTTAATTTAACGCATTTTTAATTTAAATTAAAATAGCCACATGTGACTAGCAGTCACTATAGTGGATATTACACCTAGACCTGTTTTTAGGCAGGTTTCTTTAGCACACAATTAACTTCACTCTTAACTGAATACTATGTGTACACTAGGCTTCATGTTCTCTCTTTACCTCTTGGTGCGCATGGAACTCTACTCTGAAAACCTTCCCCTTAAATCACTATGAGGTCAGACCTTGGTGAGATTGACCTATAGGTAACTGAGAATCACTTTACAATGGAACACAGGATGAAGCAAAAGAATGGAAACATGGAGCATGAAAAAAATTGATTTACCACAGGCAAGCTCCAAAGATAACCAGGCTTCCTGCCTACATTTCCCAGTGCAAGCAACTAACAACGCAGAAGAATGTATGTTCCTGGTGAGTTCAGCCTTTCCTTCTCACAGAAAACTGGGCTCTGCTTCTCCTCAAAAGATTTGTCACACTCTGCACATTATACTGCTGATTTCTCTCTGTCATACCCAGACATGCTGCCTCTTCTGACGGGAGTGTGTTTTGTATTGGAGCAGAAGAGGATAATGAATAGGGGGAAAGCCCTGACTGATGGTAACAGCAATACACATATGTTGAATTTCTTCTTGTTTCCAAATCATTCACAGAGATCAGAGGATGAACAGGGATCAATGTGACAACCGCCCAGAAGGGATAGAAAGCTAACTTTGGACTGTTGAAAGGATTAGCTATCGCTGCCATTCTGTAAGCAAGAAACAATGTTAAAAAAAAAAATAAAAATAAAAAAGTCTGTCTTTGAGTACAGTGAAAGGAGAAGGATCTGAGTCCTGCGATCCTAATCATACGGATTCACATAACTTCAAGACACAAAGTGTTAAGGATATCACTACAGTGTGATTTTTACTCTATGTTGCTAATGCGGGAGAGCCCAATAGTGCTTCATACAGAGAAATTGTTAAGCACCCATTGTAAAAAAATTTTTAAAAAGAAAAAAGAAAGAAAAATAAGCCTTAGTGTACTTATGAAATGAATTATTACTATCTTTTATTTTAAACAGTACAGGATTTAGAAGCGACCTTTATCCAACTATGGCCTCCATGAGTACCTGACAGTAACCGAAGCCATGCTTTTAGATGGAATTTGCTTATTTTCAATCCACAGGCTTTCATTTGATGTGCTCAGTGTATAAGAAACATTAGAGCATATAACATTTTAAAAGTTTAAAAAATTTTTTTTCAGGTAGAAACTATGATATACAGTCAAAAACATGTTTTAAGAGCATGTTTCTTTACAGAAGATGCAGTTTTGAACCTGACCAATTCACTGCAGGGTATAATGAAAAGAACTTAAATAGATGAAGAAAAACACACTACTCTCTGCCATGTTGCTTCTAATTATGCTGAGATTTAAATTATACTGGAAATAATAGTGCATAGATAGAGTAAACCCAAGGAAAATATCAAACCCTAAAAATAATCCAGATAAATAATTTGTCTTAAAGCCTTCATTAGCTATAATGTAAATACCAGCTCATTTGGACTCTATTAACCACTTAATAAATAATGATAGGGAAAATTCTCTGAGTAATGACTATGTGTCATATACTCTGCTAAGTACTTTATATTTGTTTTCTCATTTACTCTCCTTAATGACTTGTTATAAAACTAAATATGATTAAGAAACATTTTATTAGTCTTACAAAGGATTTGCATTATATCATAGTTCAGCAAAAATATATTTTATATTAATTTGTCATTATTACCTATAAAATGAATAATAATCTCCAATGAGGTAATGGGTATATTGGAAAGACTTTTAAACTGTAAATGCATTAAGATTAACATCCTGATACCCACTTCGAGTTCTACCACTGATTCATCAGGTTTATGGCTACAAGCAAGCCATTGAAACTACCCCTTACAATTTGCCTTATGAGTTTTGAGAAATCGTTTTGAGTACAAAATAAATGAGTAAGAGGGAAGAAACAAGATAGAAGGTACTCCGGAACCAAAAGTTTTTAATTCAATAAAACTGGAACAGGACTTTATAATGTGTGTTTGCTAAAGATAATGAAGCAGAGTCAGAAAAGGAAAATGATTCAGAAGTTTCTCAGTCAATGTACTTTTATTCTCGAGTTTCCTGTATCCAAGCATAGCAGCTACGTAGGGGTAGATGAAAACAATGAAGTAAAATGTTAAGAGAAGAAAACCTTGCCTTGGCCGGTTGACTCAGTGGACAGAGCATTGATTTGGTGCTCAGATGTCCTGAGTTTGATCCCTGGTCAAGGCACACATGAGAAGCGACCATCTGCTTCTGGCCCCCTCCCTTTAACTCTCTTTCCCTCTCACAGTCAATGGCTCAGTTGGTTCAAGCGTCACCCGGGCACTGAGGATAGCTCAGTTGGTTCGAGCACTGGCCTCAGATGGGGGTTGCCAGGTGGATCCTGGTCAGGGCACATGTGGGAGTTTGTCTCACTATCTTTCCTCCTCTTGCCTAAAATAAATGAAAGGAAGAAAAAAGAAAACCTAGTCAGAATCAATTTACAACAACTAACATATCTCATGCTCTCTTCACAGTGCTGGGCTCTACAAAGAATAGATAGAAAAAAAATACAAAGCAAGCTCAAGAAAAGGCAGAACTTTCTGATTAGATTTCCTTAAATCATGTACTTCACAAACAGGAATCCTCAGAAAGATGGGTTAAAATGAGGCATTACAAGCCTGTAAATCATTGTAGTTTGTGTGGCTTAAAATTCTTAAACCACTTTATTCGCTTTTATGTTGATGGCTAACTCTTCTCAATGACTGACTCATGCACCTCCCTGCTTCCTCATCAAATTACCCATGAAATCACAAGTGTCTGAATTTCTCTGACCTTAGAGCAGTGATATTCCACCTTGTGCCACAAAAAATTTTAAAACATGCAAAACCTAACTATTTAGTCAGGGGCACTGACCCTTTTCTCTTAGATTGTCAAATTAAAAAAAAATAACAACAGCCAACAGAATAGCCATCCAGTGTGAATTAATCAAAATTATATCATTTTTTTGTCAGATTAGTAAAAAATATGTTTTTACTGTGCCGCAGAATTTTAGTGATTTATTTGTGGCACAAGATGAAAAAGGCTGAAAATGGCAGCCCTAGAGAGCACTGACTCTGATTTGCCACATTGGAGAGGAATTCCCTGTGTTACACAACAGATGTGCCAGATCCCGCAGATACTCAGAGATCCCCTGTATTTTGACGAGTGAAACAAACATAAGCACACGGGAAGTCATGAGTATGAGGTTCAGGCACAGTCTCACATTGCAGTGTGTGCCCTTGGAGAGATAGGCTCTGCATCAAAACTCGGAACCTGCTTTCTTTACTTTTAGCTTCTCTCTCTAGACTTTAAGCATTTTCCCTGGAGACTGAGAGCCCAGTAATATAGCTTGGCCAGGTGAGAACATTTCCAAACAGGGAAACCAGCCCTGGGATGTGAACACTACTGTATGTTGAGGCAGTTGTTTTGAGGTTGGGAAAAGACTTACTATTTCTTTCAAAGTGTCTAGGAGAAAAAAATCCCATCTGTTAGAGTTGGAAACACAGGCACAGTATATTTTTATTATTATTATTTAGAAATTAAATTTAATGGGGTGACATTGATCAATAAGAGTACATAGGTTTCAGGTAAATATTTTTTTATAATGTTTGAACTGTTGATTGTGTTGTGTGCTCATCACCCAAAGTCAAATCATTTTGCGACACCATATATTTGTCTCTCTTTATTTCCCTCCCCTGTCCCTCCTCCCTTCTCCCCCTTGTAACCACTTCACTTTTATTTAAATCCATGGATCTCAGTTTTATATCCCTCCTATGAACTATACTGTCTAAAAGTGGTCAGTGGAAATTTGGCTAAGACTTTGCACATTGAACTGCTCTCAAGCTGAAGATCTGAGAGGAGTGTGCTGGTATCATGCACGTTCACCTGTGGGGTTTCAAGAGACACATGTGCATCTTATCTGTGCTGAACAGCAAACTACTAGGATGGAGTGCTTATTATTCAAGAATAAGAAAACTGGAGTAAGTTTAAAGTGAAGGAAATGACCCTAAGCTAATAAAAAAACTTAAGCAAGACATAATGGGAACATTCCCTTAATATCCAACCTCTCATTGAAATTGTTCCTGCTTATAAATGCCTTTAATTCTTTTTCTTTTAGTGAGATAGAAACAGAGTCAAAGAGAGAGAAAGACAGAGGGAGGAACAGATAGGGACAGACACAAGGAAGGGAAAGAAGTGAGAAGCATAAATTCTTTGTTGTAGCACCTTAGTTGTTCATTGATTGCTTTCTCATATGTGCCTTGATTAGTTGGCTCCAGCTGAGCCAGCAACCCCTTGCTCAAGCCAGCGACCTTGGGCTCAAGCCAGTGACCTTTGGGCTCAAGCCAGTGACCATGGGGTCATGCCTATGATTCCACGCTCAAGCTGAATGAGCCCATGTGCAAGCCAGCATTTCAGGGTTTCAAACCTGATTCCTCTGTGTCTCAGGCTGATGCTTTTTCCATTGTGCTATCACCTGGTCAGGCTGCCTTTAACTTTTATTTCTCACTTAAAAGTAATTTCATTAAGTTTGCCTTGTGACACTTTATTGGAGAATGTAAACTTAAATGATGAATCTATTGCAATAAATATTCCATCCTTCTAAACAATATATATATATATATCACCTAGTTGAATCTTCAAATGTAGTACTGTCAACAAAAAAAAAAGAAAAAAAAAAAAGAAAACTTTCAAACCTGTAAGTATTTTTATGAGTTTATTTGACCAAACTCTAGACAACTGGAGTGAAGTGGAGTCTCAACAGATTGAGAAAATGCTCTGAAAAATGGCAATTTTACTACTTATTTTATACATTAGAATCAAAGGGAAAGACATAAGAGGGTTACATGAAATTGGTGACAGATTAGGGAGTCATTAGGGAGCCGTGAGAAAGTAAAGCAGGGAAATCTCTGAGATTGAATAAAAAAGTAAAAATGTATATACTGAAACTTCTTTTACATTAGAAGACATAAGATAGGTAAGTTAATTAACAAAATGATGGGGGGGGGTTGTTGGTTCCTGCTCTGGTGGGATGCCTGCCCTTAGGGGACAGAAAAAAAGATTCCTTCTATATTTCAAAGGCATGTTGTCCGTACATTATTGCAGATGCAAAAGGCAACAGACAGGCTTCAAAGCAAGCACTGATCATAGTTCAGGTAGAGAATAACTCCCTAGGACATGACTACTCATTCAGAAACCGCTTTTAATTGAAAAGTTTCCATTTCAGCCCATCCTGTGTGGTTACTTTAGGTCACTGGTCTCCAAACTTTTTACACAGGGGGCCAGTTCACTGTCCCTCAGACTGTTGGAGGGCCAGACTATAAAAATAACTATGAACAAATCCCTATGCACACTGCACATATCTTATTTTAAAGTAAAAAAACAAAAACAAAACGGGAACAAATACAATATTTAAAATAAAGAACAAGTAAATTTAAATCAACAAACTGACCAATATTTCAATGGAAACTATGCTCCTCTCACTGACCACCAATGAAAGAGGTGCCCCTTCCGGAAGTGCGAAGGGGCCAGATAAATGACCTCAGGAGGCTGCATGCAGCCCGCGGGCTATAGTTTGGGGACCCCTGCTTTAGGTCCTTGAGTCCGTATGGCCACCATGAAGGCTTTCCCCGAGCTTGTCAGGTTCAGTATGTGGGCCCCTTTTCCATCTCCAGTACAAAACGTTAAGAAAATGTGAAAATGGGCCCTGGCCGGTTGGCTCAGCGGTAGAGCATCGTCCTGGTGTGCAGGGGACCCGGGTTCGATTCCCGGCCAGGGCACATAGGAGAAGCGCCCATTTGCTTCTCCACCCCCCCTCTCCTTCCTCTCTGTCTCTCTCTTCCCCTCCCGCAGCCAAGGCTCCATTGGAGCAAAGATGGCCCGGGCGCTGGGGATGGCTCCTTGGCCTCTGCCCCAGGCGCTAGAGTGGCTCTGGTCTCGGCAGAGTGATGCCCCGGAGGGGCAGAGCATCGCCCCCTGGTGGGCAGAGCGTTGCTCCTGGTGGGCATGCTGGGTGGATCCCGGTTGGGCGCATGCGGGAGTCTGTCTGACTGTCTCTCCCCGTTTCCAGCTTCAGAAAAATACAAAAAAAAAAAAAAAAAAAGAAAATGTGAAAATGCATCTACTATGTGCTATCACTAAAATATAAGAAATACATGCTATCGAAAATAACACATAAGAAAAGTGAGGATATTATTATTTATTGAAGGGACCAAAGTTTTTCACTGTGAAGCTGTCTTTTGGGGATATTGATTTTAAACTGTTTATTAAAAAACAAAAGACTTGGGAAGAACTTAGACTTTCCCTCCTTTTCTGCCCAAGAGATTCATACTGAGAGAGCTGCTTCAGAGAAGGGGGTCTGGGGACGTTCGCTATTGCCTAATCTGAACTAAATATGGTAAGCAGAGGGCTTCAGGTAGAAGACTCCAAGTCTATTCACCAGGTACCCCACTGTGCCATTGCTTCTGAGTTGTCTGGCAGGAATTTACCAGCCATTTATGCTTTGACTCTTCCTGAATTACCTGTAAATCTCCCATTTTACTTCTGAAATCTAATTCTGCATTCCCCACTTTCGCCTCTGTGGAAAGTGTCTTATATATCCAATGTTGACCCACCATCTTTGGAATTTTCATGTCTCTGCGAATTCCCCATTTCATATATTAAAACTTGGATTTTTCTTCTGTTCATCTGTCTCTGTAAATTGAATTATTACACTGTGCTGTGTAGGAGGCATGGTACAGAGTTGCAATTACTCACCGATAGATTTTAGGGTGAAATTTATTATGTTTAATGACAATTAAAAATAATCAAGGTAAAATCAAAAGGGGTTTGAACTTACATAACCTAAAGTAAAATAAATAAAAAGAATCAATGCAGCAATAAGCTGTACATTACCAGACGAAGAAACATCAGCCCGGGTTCTAGCTCTACACAACATCATTAGACGAAGAAACATCAACCTGGGTTCTAGAGGAACAGCTAGTTAAAGCAATAGACCAAGAAAAAGAGAACTATGAGTATGTACAAATCTCACCAAACTGTGGAGGAACATGTAACCAGACCAGGAGGCTTCAGCCTGGGCTCCAAAGTCGGCCACCCACTGTACTGATCAAGAAGGAAGAGTTCTCCAGGGCTTCAGGGGCGGTCTGAGACCCTACCTATACTTACAGGAAATTTTTGGCTGGAGGTTATTACATGAGGGCCTTTCAGGCATAACCTCTGGGAACAAGAAAGGTCATCACATTCTGCGATAATTAACTAGGCTGGCGATCAGGTGGTAAGAACACCCTCCCTGGCGTCAAGAGAAACTGCAGCAGGATAATTTATCCTACTCTGAGAAAATGACTCGGTCATTCCTGCAGCCATTTCTTGTGACACTTTTTGTTCAAGTTCAATTGAGTTCAAATATATAATTATATATACTGTTCCTCTACATAGCCCCAGCTAGAAGAATTTAGAAGGTGGAATAAAAAATATTATTTTTTTAGCCCCCACATTATAATGTACATTTAAAAGCCTAACAAAAACTACCAAGAACAAGTCAATAGCCTGACCAGGCAGTGGCACAGTGGATAGAGCATCAGACTGGGACGCAGGACCCAGGTTCTAAACCGCCAAGGTTGAGGTTACCACCTTGAACATGGGCTTACCTGGCTTGAGCATGGGCTCACTAGCTTGAGTTCAGGGTCGCTGGCTTGAGCATGGAATCATAAACATGACCCCATGGTCGCTGGCTTGAAGCTTAAGGTTGTTGGCCTGAGCCCAACATTGTGGACTTAAGCCAGGGCTCACTCACTCTGCTGTAGCCCCTCAGTCAAGGTACATATAAGAAAGCAATCAATGAACAACTAAGGAGCTGCAATGAAGAATTGGTGCTTCTCATGTCTCTCCCTTCCTGTCTGTCTGTCTCTATCTGTTCCTCTTTCTGTCTCTATAAATCAATCTATGACATAAATAATTTTTGCTATTTGAGAAAAAAATCAAGTTATAGTCTAACCTTACACCATATACTATAATGATGCTGTGTGGCCAGGAGCCATGGCCACCATCACAGCCGTCTGGAAGACAATTACAGAAACAGAACACCACATTTTTTCAAGTTTTCTTTACCCACATATAAACAAATATAGCTCTACCACTGAAAAAGTCAGACCTTCAGATGTGGTAGTTAAGGGGATTGAAAGCAACTCTTCAATAATATTAAATTTTTCTGAGATTCTAAGGAGATAGGCATAATTCTTTATACTTCCATTCATGAATTTATCTAGTACTTACAACATCCCTGTTGTAAGGTCGGTGGATAGAGGGATGGTCACGTGGGGAACTCAGACTCGCCCACTTTGGCTAGGACCGCCCACAATCAAGCCCGCCAAAGGAAGCTTCCCAGGAACCATTTGGAAAGAAGTGATCGTCTGCCAGCCAGTGAAATTTCACCACGTCATAGTAGCTCCACTTCCCTAGAGGGACCCTTTAAATATCTCCCATGCGGTTTAATCTTTGCAACTTCCCTAGCCTCTATCTTTCTTTCCTCGGGGCCAGGGAACCTTGCCGGGCGAGATGTGCGCTCTGTACTCAATAAAGCCGTTTGCTATTCCACACTTTGTGGCTCTGGCCTCTTCCTTCCAACTCGGTGGGGAAAAATACCTTACATTTTGGTGCCAAAAACCCAGAAGGAATTAGAAGTCCGCAAGGACCGCTCCTTTCCCCTCCCCTCTGAGAAAGAACCAGGATCTCCGACTTCCACCCACTTCAATGCATGGTGCGGTAAGTCCCCTGCCTCTGCCTTCTTCTCAGTTCTTTCCTCCGAGACTCCCTGTCCGAAACCGTAGCTACGTCAGGGAAGTCTTTTCCGTCCGACCGAGTGCATTTGCTTTGGAGACGTCCGGAGCATTTCCACTTTATCCATTTCCATTTTTTATCCGGGGCTGGACCTTGAGTATTTAGGACGCTAATGCTCAGGTCTGACCACTCTGAGAACTGAGGGCAGCTGTTGGGACACAGGAATCTCCCTCCCTAAGGAAGAAGAAACTGTTCTTCTCCGCTGTGGCCAGGCCACAGAACCCACTCAATTAGCCTCCTGAAGGGACTTTCAGTTTTAACACCCTCACCAATTTAACTATCGCCAAAAAAGCTGGGAACTGATTGGAGATCTCTTACATACACGGCTTCTAATTATTCACGCACCTGTCCTTAATCTCTGTGCTGCCTGTTCCACCATGCAGGCATTTTTCTGGCCAGAGAAACTTCACCTAAAACCCCTCCACTCCTAATCTTTCCTTCTCCGTGAACTCCAAACTCTCTCTTCCCTCTGAGAGCCCTCTCTCCTCCCTTCGCAAAAACCTGTTTCTTATTCACCATTTACTACCTTCTCTTTCTCCTCCCCTGCTGGCCAGGGGCCCTCCCTTCACTGTGTTCTCTAGTCCCTCCTCCGTCAGGCCTTTCTCAGCCTGGCATTGGCTCTTACATCAGTTTTCAGGACATCCAACCCCAATTTTCTTTCAGGAAGTTCCTGCCCTGTCCTTTCTTTGGCTACAGCATTTTTCCTGTGGGATCTGGGTGCCGGGCTCTGCATGAGCCCTCCTCCTCTTATTCCCAAACCCTCAAACCCCTATCCGGAACCTGTGAACATGGCATTTAAAGTTTTTAACGGTCCCAATTAGTAGAAGCAGGCCAAGGCTGTTTGCCAGGCCCGCATGCAGCAGAAGGTAACGCTCCAAACCCCCAGGTTTTGTGGCAAGCCTAAGACCAGCAGAGCCACCAGCAGCTTGCTTTATGTGTGGCAAGCAGGACCACTGGTCCTGGCAGGGCCCCTGCCAGCAGCTGCCCACTGAACCCTGCCCTGACTGCAAGCAGCCCAGTCACTGGCGGAGTGATTGCCCCTTTGGGCAACAGGTTTTTTCCTCAGCGCCTCTACGTGGAGGACAAGCCGCCCAAATGGAAGGCCAATCCAGCCAGGTGGGTGCATTGCTCAAACTCCTAGGACACAGCCTGGACTCGGAGAACCCAGGGTTCTGCAACAAGTGGGTAAGTCCATCTCATTTCTTATGGACATGGGGGTGCCTTCTCTGTTTTTGCCTTCATACTCTGGACGACTTCTAGTTCCCTCACAGGTTTCGGTTATGGGAATGGATGAGACCCCTTCCTTTCTCCTTTTTACGCCACTCCTGACATGCAGTTCTGCCTCAAGCTTGCCTCCTTACAGGACCACTGGCAGTCGAAACCACTGGACTCCATCCATCTCCAGCTCACCAAAAGGCTGGACCCTGCAAATTCTCCTATTACTCCTCTCTTTTTTTAAATCCTTACAGGACTGCATCTGCAAAGTTTCTCCAGTCACGGCCACACAGATGTTCCTCCTGACACCCCTCAAAGCCACCACCTTCTGATCTCCCTCTCCCCACCACGCCCCTATTCAACAGGAAGTAGCCAGACAACTAAACGGTGCCCCTTTTTCTATATAACACAAAAGGTCAGAATGTAAGGTCAGTGGATAGAGGGATGGTCACGTGGGGAACTCAGACTCGCCCACTTTGGCTAGGACCGCCCACAATCAAGCCCGCCAAAGGAAGCTTCCCAGGAACCATTTGGAAAGAAGCGATCGTCTGCCAGCCAGTGAAATTTCACCACATCAGAGTAGCTCCACTCCCCTAGAGGGACCCTTTAAATATCTCCCACGTGGTTTAATCCGTGCAACTTCCCTGACCTCCATCTCTCCTCCATCTTTCTTTCCTTGGGGCCAGGGAACCTTGTTGGGCGGGTTGTGCGCTCAGTACTCAATAAAGCCGTTTGCTATTCCACACTTTGTGGCTCTAGCCTCTTCCTTCCTTCTCAGCGGGGAAAAATACCTTACACCTGTGACTTGGGTCTATTATTAAAACATTTCTTAAGGGAAGAAACTGAGCCATAGAGTTGATAATTTACTTATACAGAAGCATACACTTATTTGTTTGATCTGGGACACAAATGTAGGGACTATGACTTCAGAATTTGAGCTTTTCATCAATATGCAACTGTCACTCATTGGTAACCCTGTAAATAATAAAAATAAAACCCCCAAAAAGGCCACTTCTGAAGGTTTGCTATGCGCAAAGTTCTGTAGTAAGGATTGTAAAAAGTTTATTTCCTTTAATCTTTACAAAGTGTGATACACATGCACAGTATTTTCTAGAACAATTTGTGAATAAACTAAGTATAAGTTGGGGGCTGGGGTGACTGTTGTCAATGTAAATAACTTCTAAACCTGTAAGAATTATTTTTTGTGAGTTTATTTGAGTCAAACTGTCAACAATTGCCAGGAAGCAAAGTCTTAATGGATTGAGAAAATGTTCCAAAAATGGCGGTTTTCCCACTTATTTTATACATTAGAATCAAAGAGGAGGATGTAAGGAGGTTACATGAAATTGATTGGTGATCGATTAGGGAGGCTTGAGAAAGCACAGGTGGGGAATCTCCGGGATTGGATAAAAAGTAAAAATGTATATATTGAAACTTTTTTTATATAGGCAGGAACAAGACAGTTAACAGTTAATTAACATGATAACAACAACAATGAAGGGATTTGTGGTTTCTGCTCAGGTGGGATGCTTGCCCTAAGGGAGGCAGGAAAAGAAGAGGACCCTTACATTTCTAATACGTGGTATTAGGCACTTTATTGTAGATGCAAAAGGCAATATACAGGTTCCATTAAGGTAAGTATTGAAAAATACCTCCCTAAGACATAACTACCCCACCACGAACTGTTTTTAGTGAGAAAGTTTTCATTTTAGGCCATCCTTTGTGGTTATTTCAGGTCTCTGAGTCTGTAAGGCCACTGTATAGGCCTCCCTTGAGCTTGTCAAGTTGAGCATGTGGCACTTTTTCCATTCACACTATGAATTGCTATTCTATCCTCTAAGGCCAGGGGCCACCACCGCCATTGTGACCTTTCACATACAAGTTCTCATTAAATTCAGGCAGATGGTAAAGAAATGGCAGAGTGGGAGGATGGTGAGCTATTCTATTTATTGGTGTCTCACCAAGAAAGGCAAGCCACAAGGAAAGCCAAGTCCCGTAGAAAGCAAGGGATCAGGAAGGAGAGAAAAAGAAATCCTCTCACACCTCTCAGTGGTGGGACAGAATCTCTCGTCCAGTAAACATTAGCAAGACAACGACCCCTCCCAATCAGGAAGTTGACCTACAACCTCACAGACCACTATATCTGGCGTTGCCCAGCCCCCAATGCAAACTATAAGCGACCAAACATATACATCATATTCATAAACTTATTTGACCAACTTATTCCACCCCTTTGCTCGCTTTTCAATCCACAGTCCACACCACAGGCATTCCTGTGCAAGGTAATTAGGCACATTACAAAAATTACAACAGCCCAAATCACACAATTTCAACAATTAAAAAGGTGCCCTTCACCAGTCTCTGAGCACTTTTCCCAAAGTATAAAATGTCCTTAAAGCTTCTCTTCAACTGGATGAAAAGTTTTCTGGTGCAGGGGGCCTCCACTTGTCCTGCTCCCTCCCAACCACCCCCATCAGGGTAGTTCATTGTCCAAAATCCATAAGCCCATCCAACAAGGAGACAGTGCCCACTCCAGTAGTAGTTCAGGAATCAGTCCAAGCACATGGGGCCTCAGGCCCCTCACTTTATCCCTGAAGTCCTGGCAGCTCTTAAGCTGTCCCAAGGAAGAGTATGTGGCGGTGGCGGTAAGCATTTCTGCCTCCACTCCAGAGCCATCCACCCCTTTGTCCCAAAATCACAGACCTACCAGGGGCATAGTAAGTACTCCTTGCTGCTGGGCTTTCACCTTCCGGAGAGTGCGGACAGCATCTTCAGCCTTCTCTTACTCAGAAGAGGATGTAAAAATGCCAGCTCCTGTCTCTGGGTTAGAGCCCGGGCTGCTGCCACCTGCTGCCCCACAGGCCTTACAGCCCTGGCCCAGCTTCAGCCCTGACCTCCTGCTGCTGCTGGCTCTCCACAACTTCCAGGGTAATCTGTAACTCATGAACCTATAGTTCCTTCTCCAGAGACTGTTCTATTTCCAGGTGCAACTGGCAAACCTGGTCAGCCTCTTTCTCCAGTGTTTCTTCCAGCTCCAGGATCAGCATCTCTTTCTCCCCCACTTGCTCCAGCTCCTTCCACTGCTTGGTTTGCAGGCCCCAGACAGCCTCTTTCACAGAGATCTTGGTTTCCTCATCAGGGCTGTAAAAGTCAGCCAGCCTATGGTCTCCAAAAGGACAGCCATGGGGAACCATAACAGCAGCAAGTCCTCTATCCCACCACTCAAGTGTGATGGTGGCTCCATACCAATCTAATCTGAATCCTGCCACAGACCACACCAAATGTAAGGCCAGTAGCCACAGTCACCATCACAGCCACCTGGCCTATGCAGGTTCACACTTGATTCAGGCAGACAGTAAAGAAATGGTGGAGTCAGAGGATGGTGAGCCATTCTGTTTATTGGTGTCTCACCAAGAAAGGCAAGCCACAAGAAAAGCCAAGGGAAGAGCAGAAAACCTGCTTCTCCCATGGAGGGCAAGGGATCAGGGAGGAGAGAAAAAAGAAATCCTCCTGTACCTCTCAGTGGTGGGGGCAGAATCTCCCTTCCAGTAAACATTAGCAAGACAATGGCCCCTCCCAAGCAGGAAGGCAACCTGCAGCCTCACAGACCACTATATCTGGCATTGCCCAGCCCCCAATGCAAACCACAAGCGAGCAAACATATATATCATATTTACAAACTTATTTGACCAACTTATCTCTAAGATTACCTTTCGAATTTAAAAATTTTACCTTTTAATATTTACCTTATGCAAAATTGGAACCCTCATACATTGCTTGTAGAATGTAAAATGTTACAATAGCTTTAAAAACAGTCTGGCAATCCTCAAAAGGTTAAACAGAGTTGTTACATGATCCAGTAATTCAAGTCATATTTGTGTCCCTAGGAAAAACTAAAACCTGTCCATACAAAAACATGCATATGAATGTTCATAGCTGCTTCTGATTCATAATAGACAAGAATGAAAACAAGTCAAATGTCAATCAACTGATGATTGGATAAATAGGTATACCCATTTAATGGAATATTATTTGGCAATAAATGAAATGAAGTACTGATAATTTTGCAATGTAGGTGAACCTTGAAAGCATTGGGTTAAGTGAAAGAAGCCAATCAGAAAAATCACATATTATATGATGCCATTTCTTTCTTTATAAAAAAAAATTTTAGTTGATTTTAGAGAAAGAGAAGAGAGAGAAAGAGAGATGGGAACATCAATCTGTTTCTATATGTGCCTTACCTGGGGATCAAACCGTCAACCTCTGCACTTTGGAATGATTCTCTAACCAGCTGAGCTATCTGGCCAGGGAATGATTATATTTCTAATAAATGCCTAGAATAAGGAAATCCACCGAGACAGAAAGTTGATTGGTGATTGACTAAGGCTGGAAGCGGAGGGATTTGGGGAGAAGTGGATAAAGACTGCTAATGGTCTCCATTCCTGTCTGTCTGTTCCTATCTATCCCTCTCTCTGACTCTCTCTCTATCTCTGAGAAAAAAAAAAAAAAGACTGCTAATGGGCTCAGGATTTCTTTTGAGGATGATGAAAATATTCCAAAATTAATTGTGGAATTGTGATGATAACTTC
Source organism: Saccopteryx bilineata (assembly GCF_036850765.1). NCBI lineage: Eukaryota > Metazoa > Chordata > Mammalia > Chiroptera > Emballonuridae > Saccopteryx > Saccopteryx bilineata. The sequence continues at coordinate 106,587,691 of NC_089491.1, read as the reverse complement.
ATGATTGTACATATAATAGAAACAAATAAACTATATCATGTAAATAGGTAAATTGTAAAATATGTGACTTATATCTCAATGTAGTGCTTATAAAAATGTTTGCCTTGACTTGCATTTCTGTCAAAACCTAGAAGGTCAACATATCCTAGAGTATTTAGAATAATAATCACTCAAATTTTAGATTTGACAGACATGAGATACTTTCTATTTGAACCTCAGTTTATATCTCATAAAGGACAAAATAGGCTTGGTCATTCTCCAGGTCACACAACTAGATGACAAAATTTTTTCTAGAGTTTAGAACTATTCCCTCCTGCTTTGTATTCATTTGCATGGTTAATGGACATATAATTCCAACAATCCTGGTTTATGTATGTTTTGGGAAGAAGAGCTCCCAGATCCTGATAATACCTGATAAGACTTTATGCTGGTGTAATTTTTTTTAACTTATTTCAATCCATTTTATTCAGGTCTTGGTTCAATCATGCTCCACTAAGGGACATTCCATGAATACCCATAAAGTAGTGTAATAGTGAAACACATGGCATATTTGTGTGTTGCTCATCTCTCTTACCAGAATGTAGGCTCCACACAACAGGGACATTTTTTTTGTAGCCTAACATAATTTGATTTGGTCATGCACAAGTTTTAAACTTTTATTCTTTCAGTTTTAAATTACAGCAGTTTCCAAAGAGGTGTAAAGTAGCACAGCCTTCCTCTAAAGCCTTCCTTCTCTTCCACAGTTTTATTGCAAGATCAGAATAAAAATGACCTCTGACTAGTTCGGTGTAAAGCCAGAAGCCACGGCCAGAGCCACTATCACAGCAGCCACCTGGCCCATGCAGGTTCGCATTGGATTCGGACAGTTGGTAAAGAAACAACGGAGCCAAGAACTGACGGGCTGTCATCTTTAATTTTAGCTTGTACCCGGCAGGCAAGTAAAAACACACACTAGGTTCCAAAACCCACTCACATTCAGTGCTCACAAAACTACTGACTTATCTGAGTTTCCTAGAATCAAAGATTTCTAGCTCACCAGCCTTATTCTCAGTTCCCCATCTCCTTCCTTATCCCAGATACAAACACTACACAAACTGGCATCTCACTCAGCATTCCGCCATCTTGGCTGCTTCTCCTGGCCACATGGCCTCTTTCTGCTCTCTGCTCTGCTCCCTCTGCTCTCTCATGCTAATCATCCCAGGAACCAAGAGCCCAAGCTCCCGTTCTTCCCCCTATTTTATATTGTAGCTTCACAACCTCTAATCCAATATACAAAATAGGGAAGTCTCTAATACAAAGTCACTTCTCTGAGGCATGATTGGATTGTACCAACCCCCATCAAAAAGGGTGGGAAAGGCTTAATCCCAAAACTGAGCCCCAGGCTACAAACACATTAATATCACCTGGGCAATGGCCTCCACGTGGGCAGCTCCACTTTAACAAAGTGAGCATAATACATTTTATTTGCCCAACATTCGGTTACATATCAGACATTAGTAAATATAAAGTCATTAGAAAGCTGACACAAAGCAGTTATCATAAACTAATCTGTGGCTCAAAACATTCCAGCTCTCTGTTCTTTTAGGAGCTCCACCATATTTTGCCCAAAGGGCAAATAAAGCATTCAGTTCTGTTACACTTCTAGCCATCTTCAGGCACTGGCCACGACCCACGACTTCAGGCACTGGCCACGGCCCTGAGGCTGACCACAGGACACAGATAAAGGATTCGTTAGATTCTTATACTTTGTTGTGCAAAGGCAGGGAGCATTTATAAAATTTTTGAACCAATGGATATTTCTCAAATGTTCTCCACAGAGAATTCAAATGTAATATTCCCTATAATACTCAAGAGTCACCACTTTTACTAATATAATCTCATTTCTGATGTCCAATATGCTAATTAGAAAACTATTAATTGTTCAATACACAGATATCTAATGCCATATTGAAGCTACCATTAGAGTTTAGATCTTCTGAAACATGGACTGACTAACCCAGATTGTACCCTTCCCTGAAACCTCTCCAAGGAGTTTATTTGGGCAGACCAAGGGACAGGGAGACCCTGCATCTAAATGAAGGTCTTGGGCCTCTTGGTGATAAAGCTGTGGCTTGTGCTGGTGACTAAGGACCTGTTGGGAGCAGAGGGAACTTGCGTGGTAAAGTACTCGTATGTTGGGCAGATAAAATGTATTATGCTCACTTTGTTAAAAATAGGCGCTGCCCACGTCGCCCAGGTGATATTAATGTGTGTTGAGAATCCTTGTAGCCTGGGGCTTGGTTTTGGGATTAAGCCTTTCCCACCCTTTTTTGATGTGGGGTGGTACAATCCAATCATGCCTCAGAGAAGTGACTTTGTATTAGAGACTTCCCTATTTTGTATATTGGATTAAGGGTTTGGATTTCTACACTATAAAATAGGGAAGGAGCGGGAGCTTGCGCTCTTGGTTCCTGGGATCTTTAGAGGAGAGAGCAGAGAAAGGCCACATGGAGGAGGCCAGGAGAAGCATCCAAGATGGTGGAGTGCTGAGTGAGATGCCAGTTTGTGTAGAGTTTGTATCTGGGATAAGGAAGGAGATGGGGAACTGAGGAGAATAAGTCTGGTGAGCTAGAAACCTTTGATTCTAGGAAACGCAGATAAATCAGTAGCTTTGTGAGCACTGAATGTGAGTGGGTCTTGGAGCCCAGTGTGTGTTTTTACTTGCCTGCCGGGTGCAAGCTAGAATTAAAGATGACGGCCCACCAGTTTTTGGCTCCATTGTTTCTTTACCGACTGTCCGAATCCAATGCGAACCTGCATGAGCCTGGCTGCTGTGATAGTGGCCCTGGCCGTGGCTGACTGCCCTCTGGTCAGGGTTATGAGTGGGGTAAGCAGCAAGCAGCCCGGTGGCAGTATCTACACAAGTGACTGCATACTGGTACCCTTCTAACTTTGGTAAGGGTCCAATGATGTCTATCTGCCATCGTGTCAGTGGGACATGACCCCTCTGGATCTGTCCAGGTGACACCAGTGGTCTCCGAGGGTGTTCCTTGGAACATACTGCACATTGCTCATAGGCTGCAAGTACCTCTGCATAGGACACAGGCAAGTTCCAAGCCTGAACCGTAGCCCACATAGTTTTCTGTCCTGCATGGAGCAGGCGCCGGTGGAGCCACTGTGCCACATCACCTGCAGGTGCAGTCTCCAACCATCGCACCCTTGCCAACGTATCTGCCTCATCATTCCCAGGATGGGCTAGAGGGGCATGCCCTGTGACATGATATACTGTCATCTGCTTCTGGTGTCCTATTTCCCATAAGTCCTGCCACATGGCCTGACCCCATAATGGATGGTGCATTACCATCCACTGGTTAATGTGCCAAGTAGCAATCCAAAGGGTCAGTCCACGATAGACAGCCCAACTGTCAGTACAGATCACCAGAGGTGAAGGTTCATTATGGGCAACTAGCCAAACAGCTCTTAATTCTGCCCATTGGCTGCTTTGGCCTGTACCCATGTCCATCCAGTAAGAGAGCCGGTGCCCCCCTCCTGTCGCAGTCCCTGCTTTAAGAGTCCATTATAACGCTCAATGATACCAGCAGCCTGGGGGTGGTAGGGAACATGGTACTTCCAGTCCACCCCCAGCTTTTGAGCCCATTGCCTCACCGTTGAACCAGTGAAGTGGGTACCATTGTCACTTTCAAGGACCAGCGGTCGCCCATATGCAGCACTCAGGCAGTCCAGAGCCTGTAACTGTTTTACCGTAATGGGCACGGGGTATGCTTGAATCTTATCTATAAGTAAAATTGGTGACCTATGTTTTCTTCCTCTAAAACAAAGACATTTAAAACAGCATTATCATTTAATGAGTCTTAAACCAGAATCATACTAGATAAGACTATCAAAAGCACTGATCCTTTATACTCATTTCAGGGCAGAGTTCAAAGTTCTGGGCATTTTTCAAGAATTCGTTATGAGCCTGACCAGGCAGTGGCGCAGGGGATAGAATGTCAGACTGGGACGCGGAGGACCCAGGTTCAAAACCCCGAAGTCAACTGGCTTGAGTGTGGGCTCACCAGCTTGAGCTCAGGCTTGCTGGCTTGAGCAAGGGGTCACTTGCTCTGCTGGAGCCCCCCAGTCAATACACATATGAGAAAGCAATCAATGAGCAACTAAGGGCCGCAACGAAGAACTTTTTTTTTTTTTATTTGAAAGAAGTTTATTATATCCTCACTTACATGAGTTTATGTAGAGACACCAAGTCCAGATGAGTTTTGAAGGGTTTTATTAAAAGGAGGAGATTTATTTAATATGCCAGTCGCATATGACTAACACGGGGCATTGTAGACCCAAATCGTGTGTGCCAAATACATTTCAGAGGCTGGTTATATACCCTTGATCACATATAGGCTGGGGGGAGCATGACATCATGGTACAATTATTAGCAAGCTTACAATATTTGTTTAGGGGATGCACAAAAACATTAAAACTTTTAAGGTAACACAATCAAAAACATTTACAAATCTTTCAGTGTCTATCTCCCCTCCTTTGCCTGGAGGTATGTTACTCTCAGAATTCTAGGAATGGAGAAAGCCAAAATCAATGTAGGGTGGTATGTAAATTCTGTCTCTTATTGTAAAAGAAAAGTTCCTCAGACAACCTTTACTCTATAGTTAAAACTAAATGACCCATTGTCCTTGCAAGCCAGAAACTTCTACATTCTTCTCCCTCCCCTTCCCAAAAGAAGGATGTGACAGGAAAACCTGACCTTTTCTCCTAAAATATCAATATTAATTTTGCGGCTTTTTGGTACCTTACTACATTTGATCTTGGAGTCATGGAACTGCTTGGTCCTTGGTCCGTGGCACTTGCTGCCTGTGGTCTCCTCCACCTTCACTATTTGCAGTGAGTGGACGGAGGCACAGTGTCTTTTACTTTAAGTAAAACAATCAGAATGACAGTATGTTTTTATAAGATATATTTGGATTCTGTTGCTGTATGGCCAGTAGCCACAGCTACCATCATAGCTGCCTGGCCAATGCAGGTTCAGGTTTGATTCGGACAGACAGTAATGAAACAACAGAGCCAAGAACTGGTGGGTCATTACCTTGAATCCTAGCTTGTACCCGGCCGGCAAGAAATACACACAGTGGGAAAACACTTCCATTTCCATTCAGGGCTCCCAAAGCCACTGACTTATGTGAGTTTTCTAGAATCAAAGGTTTCTACTTCACCAGCCTTATTCACCTCTGTTCCCCGTCTCCTTCTATCTGCACAAACTCTACACAAACTGGCTTCTCCTTCAGCACTCTGCCATCTTGGCTGCTTTTCCTCTCCTCCACGTGGCCTTTCTCTACTCTCCTCCTGCATGGGCTTCTCTGCCCCATTTTATACTGTGGAAATCAAAACCATTAATCCAATATACAAACAAGGAAGTCTCTGATACAAAGTCACTTATCTGAGGCATAATGGGATTCCTCATGAGAGTGCACCACCTCACATCATGCAACAGTCAAAGGTATAGGGAAAAGCTTAGTTTTGAAAAGATCTTAGTATTAAAAGGGTGGGAAAGGCTTAGTCTTAAAACTAAGCCTTAGGTTATAACGACCCTGCCTGCTTACAGCCTGTCCCCTACACCCAATGCAAACTATAAGCAAGCAAACATATATATCATATTTACAAACTTATTTAACCAACAGTTGCCATTTGGTAGTATAACCTACATAATTTAAATTTATTTTTTAAATATATATTAAAAATAAAGTAAATGACAGATGTAATTTGAGAGTTAAACTGTAAGCTATACAAAGTGCTAATAAAAATTTGATATTTGTAAAGCCAGTAGGCAGGGCCAGGGCCACTATCACAGCAGCCTTCTGGCCAATGCAGGTTCGCATTGGATTCGGACAGTCAGTAAAGAAACAACGGAGCCAAAAACTGATAGGCCATTTTCTTTAATTCTAGCTTGCACCCGGCGGGCAAGTAAAAACACACACTGGGCTCCAAAACCCACTCACATTCAGTGCTCACAAAGCCACTTACTTATCCGAGTTTCCTAGAATCAAAGGTTTCTAGCTCACAGCCTTATTCTCAGTTCCCTATCTCCTTCCTTCTCTCTACACAAACTACACAAACTGGCATCTCACTCAGCACTCCGCCATCTTGGCTGCTTCTCCTGGCCACATGGCCTCTTTCCGCTGCTCTCTGCTCTGCTCCCTCTGCTCCCTCATGCTAATCATCCCAGGAACCAAGAGAGCCAACTCCTGTTCTGCCCCCACTTTATATTGTAGCTTCACAACCTCTAATCCAATATACAAAATAGGGAAGTCTCTAATACAAAGTCACTTCTCTGAGGCATGATTGGATTGTACCACCCCACATCAAAAAGGGTAGGAAAGGCTTAATCCCAAAACCAAGCCCCAGGCTACAAGGATTCTCAACACACATTAATATCACCTGGGCGATGGCCTCACGTGGGCAGCGCCATTTTTAACAAAGTGAGTGTTGGGCAGATAAAATGTATTATGTTCACTTTGTTAAAGATGGCGTTACCCAGGTGACATTAATGTGTGTCTCTGGGCAGGCAGGATCGTTGTAGCCTGCGGCTTGGTTTTGGGATTAAGCCTTTCTTACCCTTTTTGATGTGGGGTGGTACAATCCAATCATGCCTCAGAGAAGTGACTTTGTATTAGAGACTTCCCTATTTTGTATATTGGATTAAGAGTTTGGATTTCTACACTATAAAATGGAGATGGAGCGGGAGCTTGTGCTCTTGGTTCCTGAGATTATCATTAGAGGAGAGAGCAGAGAGCAGAAAAAGGCCACGTGGAGGAGGCCAGGAGAAGCAGCCAAGATGGCGGAGTGCTGAGTGAGATGCCAGTTTGTGTAGTTTGTGTAGAGAGAAGGAAGGAGATGGGGAACTGAGAATAAGGCTGGTGAGCTAGAAACCTTTGATTCTAGGAAACTCGGATAAGTCAGTGGCTTTGTGAGCACTGAATGTGAGTGGGTTTTGGAGCCCAGTGTGTGTTTTTACTTGCCCGCCGGGTGCAAGCTAGAATTAAAGAAAATGGCCTATCAGTTTTTGGCTCCGTTGTTTCTTTACCGACTGTCTGAATCCAATGCGAACCTGCATGGGCCGAGCTGCTGTGATAATGGCCCTGGTCACGGCTACAGCCTTTACAGTGAGCATAATACACTTTATCTGCCCAACAATATTTCATTGTTTTTATTCATATGTGTAAAATTTTCAGTACTCCTATAAATAAAGCTTCTTGAACTTTGGTTATGAAGGGGTTTTTTTCCATGGAAAATAAGTCATAGTTTCAAGGATATTACCAATGAATGCAGCAGAACTTTATTTTTTAATTAAAAATTATTAATTTTTTATACTTTAAAGATATTTTAGAATTTGTTTATATTGCTTTTCTTAGTTCCACTCTGAAAACAAGAGTTGTGAATGAGTTTAAGGAAAAAGGAAAACTGCTGAAAGACACAAAATTGTGTATTGTGAATAATAATATTTTGCAAGTGGTGACCCAAATGCATTTTAATTTCTCCTTTAAATCATGTTTGATTTTCCTGTCTCTCACTTCCAGAACTGAGCCAGGAGTTTTAAAACTTCTGGGAAGGAAAAGTTAGGACCTTATTCTCTTCAGCAAGACTTAAAGAACAAGCCCTATGGAGAGAGAGAGAAAACAAACATACCAGACTGTTTCAACCCCCATTTAACATTTTGAAGGGCAGAAATAAACGGTGTGTGCATCACACAGAGATGATACCTCTTCTTCCTTTTACATCTAGACCTCAAGGTTTTTTGTTCTTAGTTTTAAAAAGTTAGGACAAGCAGGAGTCGGGTAAGCCAGTCGTTCTCGGTCCCATGAGATTGCAGAAGCAGGAAAGAGACCAAAATGTGAAAATGGTAAAACTTGTGCTCTGATCTTTCCTTTCTAGCCCTTGACATGGAAGGAACAGTCAGAAGAGAGAAAGGGTGTCCTGAAGCACTCCTTTTGGATTATGGAATGTAAAGGTTTGTCAGGTGTCTTCTACTCCTATATCAATCTTGGTTGTCCATATCAGAGTAAGTGGTCATATGAGCAATTAAGTTTGACTCCTCAGAGTGTTTGCATGAATTAAGGTGGGGCCCAGAAGATAATGAGGATCCTGCTGATGAGCTTTCCAAAAATGGTTGGGAATTCACGTGGGTAGGTGTACCACCCAGGTAGAGAGTAACAGAGGGACCTGATACAAGACCAACTCTGTTAGGGAGCACCATCATGTTTTGACCAAACTAGAAGGAAACAGATTATGAGTTTCACTGATCCCTGATTTTATACTTAACTTGATAGTATTGCTACTGATTTGTGCCATACGAAAGAGAAATTCTGATCAAATCTATTTGAACAATTCCATGTAAGAGAAAGACACAGAGACAGAGAGATAGAGAGATAGAGTAAAAGGAAAAGAGACAGAGAGAGACAGAGAGAGAATGAAAGGGAAAGATAGAAAGGCACACTGGGAGAGTCTTCCTGAAATTTTACATATTTAATTATTGCAAGAATATTTTTAGATTAGCTTCTGGCTCTGTACCTTTTAAATTTTTTTAGACTTATTTTTCTTCATCACTGCCCACATTATTCTGGTCTCTGATGTCATAAAACATGCTTTATTATGTTTAAATCTCTTACCTTGTATGTCCCCCATCATAAAGTAGGGTGAGTTGCCACAGTTGACAGTAGGTGTAGTTCTGGGAAGCCATTCCTAAGCTCAGATGCCTAGCAATAACAGAACTCTACAGGGGAATCAAGGTGAACATCAAAAATATATTTCACTTAACACAAACTAAATATAGTTAAAACTCAAATTCTCCTGCCTTTGGGGGAACTCCAAAATTCTAGCAGCCTCTGCTTTCACTCAAGGTGAGAAAAAGTACAATGATCTTAACTAATTAGAATGAAATATATTACTCTTCAATTTTTTTATAAAAAATAGACCATGTTAAAACATTGCAAATACTTTACAGTAAATATTCTTCTTACTGGAACACTAAAAAATATGAGAGACTGAGCATTTTTTCCCCAAAGTGTATCAGTATTTTAGTTAAATTATATTAATGGGAGAAAGCTAAAACTAGATAAAACTAAAATGTAAAAATTTCCCCACTAACAGGCTCAGTAAGAACATCAGATTTGTTATAAAAAAAAATATCTTTTAATCTACATTTAAACTTCAATGTAATTTTTACATTAAATATATATATTTCAAATAAATTACCTGCCTTTCATCTTTTTTTTTTTTTTTTTTCTTTTCATTTTTTCATTTTTCTGAAGCTGGAAACGGGGAGAGACAGTCAGACAGACTCCCGCATGCGCCCCACCGGGATCCACCCGGCACGCCCACCAGGGGCGACGCTCTGCCCACCAGGGGGCGATGCTCTGCCCATCCTGGGCGTCGCCATATTGCGACCAGAGCCACTCTAGCGCCTGAGGCAGAGGCCACAGAGCCATCCCCAGCGCCCGGGCCATCTCTGCTCCAATGGAGCCTTGGCTGCGGGAGGGGAAGAGAGAGACAGAGAGGAAAGCGCGGCGGAGGGGTGGAGAAGCAAATGGGCGCTTCTCCTGTGTGCCCTGGCCGGGAATCGAACCCGGGTCCTCCGCACGCTAGGCCGACGCTCTACCGCTGAGCCAACCGGCCAGGGCTGCCTTTCATCTTTATTGAAACATTTCTCTCTTTTTTTGTGTTTTTTTTTGTTTGTTTTGTTTTTGTTTTTGTTTTTGCTTGAGAGAGAGAGACAGACAGGAATGAGACGGATGAGGAGAAGCATCATCTCATAGTTGTGGCACTTTAGTTGTTCATTGATTGCTTTCTCATATATGCCTTGACTGGAGGACTACAGCTGAGCAGTAATCCCTTTTAATGTTCACCTTGACTCCCCTGTAGAGTTCTGTTATTGCTAGGCCAGTGACCTTGGGCTCAAGCCAATGACCATGGGGTTATGTCTATGATCCCACAATGAAGCAGGCAACCCAGTGTTCAAGCTGGTGAGCTTGCGCTCAAGCCAGATAAGACCATGCTCAAGGAGTGACCTCAGGTTTTAAACTGGGGATCTCAGCATCCCAGGTCAACACTCTATCCACCACCTGGTCAAGCAAATATTCCTTTTTTCTAAAAAGATCTGACATAACAGCCACCTCTGCTTTGAAGCCTTCCCTGATTACCAGAAAAAATTGAACTCACACAATATGAATCTTAGTGGTACATGCCTATACTTATTTCTTCATACTAATTACTAGCCTCTTTATCTTTTAGTATGATCCTCCATTAGGACACATAAGGGAAGTGACCAATGAAAATGCACAACTAAGTAGAACAACAAATGAATGCTTCCTTCTCTTTCTCTGTCTTTTTAAAATGAATCAATCAAAAAAAAAAACAAAAAAAAAAAACCTGAACAAAAATGGGCAAAGAACCTGGATAGACACTTCTCCAAAGAGAACAGAACATACCGATGGCCAATAGATATATAAAAACATGCTCAACATCATTAATCATTGGAGAGATGCACATTAAAACCATACTGAAATAACACCTCACAGATGCCAAAATGGTTTTCACCATCTGTGGCAACTTGTGTTAGTTCAGTTGAGGTGTGCCAGCTAAATATCTAATCATCTCACATGCTTTGTGCCAAAGATTTAGCATACGCAAGCCTGAAAACACTCAATCTGGTTAATTTTTCTATGTTGATACAAAATGAATCACTTCTGGTTTTTTTCTTTTTTATTTTTTATTCAGTGAGAGGAGGGAAGGCAGAGACAGACTCCCACATGTGCCACAACAAGGATCCACCAGGCAAGTCCAATAGGGGGTGATGCTCTGCCCAACTGAGTTCTTCATAGCATCTGAGGTGAAGGCCATTGAGTCATCGTCAGCACCCAGGGCCAACTTGCTCCAATCAAGCCATGGCTACGGGAACTGAAGAGAGAGAGAGAGATGTGAGAGAAGGAAGGGTGGAGAAGCACATGGGTTCTTCTCCTGCATGCCCTGACTGGGAATCGAACCAGAGACATCCAGACACTCACCACTGAGCCAATTGGCCAGGGCTTCTTCTACTTTCTTTATGTTTTGCAAGGTTTTTGTTAACAAGATTGTGAATCTTTTTAAGTTAATATTTTGACATAATTAATCACTTTTGAAAATAGATTTTTAAGAAAATATTTCTTCAAAATAATAATTTTATTATATTCCTATAGTATTCTTAAGTTGTTACTTACTTTTTCCTTCAAATAATGAGGCCCATAATTGTTAACCTGGATGTGGTTTTAAAATAAGAATTTAGTACAGAGCTTGTCTTTTCAGTAACCTATACTTCTTATTATGCATACCATTCTTCCACCTACTTCCTTATTATTGACATCTTTTTAAAAAAGGCTTATATTAGCTTAGTTAGTTACATACTTAATTTTATAGTACTTATAGGCTCATATTTAAATGATACAGATTAATTTATCCACATATTTTACATAACACTTGAACTCAAAATTAGAAAATCTATGCAAGAAAAGTGAAGGCCTGACCTGTGGTGGCGCAGTGTATAAAGTGTCAACTTGGAATGCTGAGGTCACCTGTTCAAAACCTTGGACTTGCCTGGTCAAGGTACATATGGGAGTTGATGCTTACTGCTCCTCCTCCCTTCTCTCTCTCTCTATAAAAATGGATATATAAAATCTAAAAACAGAAAAGAAAAGTGGAAATGAAAAAAAATTTGTTATTCTGATTAAGTTTATACTTATTTTCCTAAGTACAGTTGTGTACCAAAAACTTTTAGCACCATGAATATCAATATTCAAGTTAAATTAATTGAATTTTTTAGATATATGTAAACTCTGTGCTTTCTATCTCATATAAGACTTAATCTTTTTCTTTGAGATAATCAAAGTTTTTGCATAATACAAAATTTTTAAGAAAATAATTAGAACCAGAAATACAGTTTAATAGATAATTATTTTTTTAATTATATTTGATCATAAGGTACATGAGATGAGTAGGAGAGTAAGCAATAAATTTGTAATTTTCTAAAAAAGTGATAAATTCTATTTGAGTACCAAAAACAATATTAAGTTTAGCAAAAATGATTTATCAACTAGAATGTAATTTATTATCTTCAGCTTTGAGAGCCAATGCAAAAATCTACACACCCAAAATATTTTTCAGGATTAAGTATTATCATTTTATAATAATTTTTCTTACTATTTGTCTCCTGAATTCTTCAAACTGTTTCCTCTTCCAGTCAAAAGATTAAAGTATGATATTAATATAGTATTTATTTCTAACATTTATCATACCTGTCTTTACTAAGCCATCTTGCCAAGAATTAAAAATTAAGCGAACTCAATGTAAACAGTGATTTGAAAGACTCTAGGCTTTAAAATGTTCACTGTCTACCACTATTATATTCTTTATCCTTGCTCTCTTTGGCATAGCTTCTCCCTATAAGCAATACGTAATTCCTGTTCTCTATGCTGAGAGCCTGCTCTGTGCTTCTCCTTTTGATATTCTTCTTTATCCTGGAGATGACGAGTGTAACTTTTGTATGTGGAGAAGTAGTTCAGGATTCTCTGTTTAAAATGGGAGGTCTGTCTGACCAGGTGGTGACACAGTGGATAGAGCATTGAACTGGGACGTGGAGGACCCAGGTTCGAAATCCCAAAGTGGCCAGCTTGAGCATGGGCTCATCTGGTTTGAGCAAGGCTCACCAGCTTGAGCCCAAGGTCTCTGGCTTGAGCAAGGGGTCACTCGGTCTGCTATAGTTCCCTCGTCAAGGCACATATTAGAAAGCAATCAATGAACAATTAAGGTGCTGCAATGAAGAATTGATGCTTCTCATTTCTCTACCTTCCTGTCTTGTTTATCCCTATCAGTCCCTCTCTCTGTCTCTTTCTGTCTCTGTCACAAAAAATAATAATAATAAAATGGGAAGTCTACAATCAATAGAAGAAAAAAATAGTAGGCTGAACCTTGATACTGACCTTCAGATTACTATTTTCTCTTAATTCAATCTATTTTCCCAAAAAATCATTTGTAATTATAAATATATCACCATATGTTTGGCCCCCTTTACCTTTTATATTTTATTAACTAATGTGACCCCAATAAATTTAAGAAAACAAATGCGAACAGGATCATGTCATTTTATCTGAATACTTTCAATACCTTTCCTCTGATCCTAAGTTCAAGTTCAAAATCCTAAAAATGGCCTGCATCATTAGGTCCGTGTTTGACAAAACCCATGTTTTACAAACTGTTACATTTTTCAGAAAAATTGCCTGACCTGTGGTGGCGCAGTGGATAAAGCGTCGACATGGAAATGCTGAGGTTGCCGGTTCGAAACGCTGGGCTTGCCTGGTCAAGGCACATATGGGAGTTGATGCTTCCAGTTCCTCCCCCCTTCTCTCTGTCTCTCCTCTCTGTCTTTCCCTCTCCTCTCTAAAATGAATAAATAAAAAATTTAAAAAAATAAAATAAAGATTTAACTTATTACTTAAAGTGAAGCAAATCAATTGGAATAAATTACCTGATGCCTTACACATTCCAAGCAATACCAAATAAAGTAATTTGAAATAGGATATTGACCTAACTTTTTCTTTCTTCTTTAGCTATGTATAATCCTGCTGGGCTTCTGAAATTAAAATGTATTTAGCATAGTAAGAGTATTAGAACTATACAACCCTCTTCATAAACAAATGATAAAATTTTTAGCCCTGGCCAATGGCTCAGTGAGAGCTGATGCTCCTCATTATTGGCCTGGTGTATGGACATCTTGGGTTTGATTATCAGTCAGGGCACACAAGAGAAGAGACCATCTGCTTCCCTTCCTTTCTCTTTGTCCCTTCATTCCCTCTTCCCCTCACACCTCCCACAGCTAGTGGATTAATTTAAGTGTGGCCATGGGCACTGAAGATAGCTTGGTTGGTCCAAGGACATCAGCCTCAGGTGCTAAAAATAGCTCAGTCTTTGAGCATTGGCCCAATAAGGGGTTGCTGACTGGATCCAAGTTAGAGTGCATGCAGGAGTCTGCCTCACTATCTCTCCTTCTCTCACCTAAAAAAAATTATTTGAAATATTTTTTAAAACAAATTTAAAAGTACTTTGTCATGAGATATTCCATTTTCAAATAATTATTTAAGTGTAAATACATAAAAATATATATGTGTATACATTTATTTATTACATAATATTTATAAAATATATATGCATGTATATTTAATATAAAAATAATTGATTCTCAGGCCACCTTTTCTTGCTAAAAGCAGTCATAGAAGTATCCAAAATTTGAGATCTAAACATAGAACTAAATGACATCTCAGTGATATTGGTTCATGTCACCATCAGTAAATATCAATGATTTAAGTCCAATTTTTTCAATATCTATTCAGAAACATTCTAAAAAAGAATATTAGATATTCTACTGTGACTAAAATTTTTCAAATCTCTTTCCATTCTTTGGTAATATAGACATATTTTCCAACATATCTATAAATGTATTTCATAGATTTACAAGTTTTCTAAGGGTTTTAATAGATATTTCATGAAAAAAAGGTCTAATGTCAAATACTATTGGAAAATTCTGGATAATGCTATCACTCAGTTTCCTCATCAATAAATGTGGATCACAGTAAAACATACTAGACAGGTAGTTTACGTATTCAACTCTCTTTACTTCTTCATGAGGTTTCACTGGGAAATGTTTGCCCATCTATGTATAAACTCCATTTCTCAGCTCCCATTGTAGCCAGGTGTGGCCACAGTACTAGTCATACTGACAGAATCTGAACAGAACTATTTGTCTGTTCAGAGCCAAGATTATTAAAAAGAGAGTTTTCTTTCCATTTTTCTTTCTCCTTGAACTAGCTGAGGGCAGGCGAGTCATTTTTTTTTTTTTTTTCATTTTTCTGAAGCTGGAAACAGGGAGAGACAATCAGACAGACTCCCGCATGCGCCCGACAGGGATCCACCTGGCACGCCCACCAGGGGCGATGCTCTGCCCACCAGGGGGCGATGCTCTGCCCATCCTGGGCGTCGCCATGTTGCGACTAGAGCCACTCTAGCGCCTGAGGCAGAGGCCACAGAGCCATCCCCAGCGCCCAGGCCATCTTTGCTCCAATGGAGCCTTGGCTGGGGGAGGGGAAGAGAGAGACAGAGAGGAAAGCGCGGCGGAGGGGTGGAGAAGCAAATGGGCGCTTCTCCTGTGTGCCCTGGCCGGGAATCGAACCCAGGGCCTCCGCACGCTAGGCCGACGCTCTACCGCTGAGCCAACCGGCCAGGGCCAGGCGGGTCATTTTATGGAGAACAGCTGCCCACCTTCCAGTAATAATCACATTTGACTATCTGAACATTTAGGTTTGAGCCCTTTGGAAGTATTTTACCGTGTTCTAACTAGTTCAACTGACCAAGGATTGTTGTAAGAAATAATTGAACATGTACATAGCCTCACCAATAGTGAATAAAATGCTTATGAAATTTATTCAGTAATGTTTTTACTATGAAATATTCTTTGATATTCGCTTAGTTGTTTTATCAATCAGTTCTTTCTGTAAGATAGTTGAAAAAATGTCAATCAACTCTAACTTGAGAAGATTTAAACAGTAAACCCAACTTTTTATTTTTATTTTTTGGCTTTTTGAGAGAGGCAAGGAGAGTCAGGAACATCAAGCTCTTCCTGTATGTGACCTGACCAATAGACCCGGCAACCTCCACACTCCAGGAAGCTACTCCAACCAAGCAAGTTATCTGGCCAGGGCTAAATTTTTTTTCTTTTTTCTTTTTTTTAGAGACAGAGAGAGGAAGAGAGAGAGAGAGGAAGGGGAAGGAAGCCATTCATTTGTTGTTCCATTCAGTTGTGCATTCATTGGCTGCTTCTCATGTGTGCTCTTACCAGGGATCGAACCCGCAACATTGTCATTTCAAGACAGCACCCTTAACTGACTGAGCTAACTAGCCAGGACCAATAAACTAACCTTTTAACAATAATAAGCCATATTATTATTATGCCATTTGATCCATGAAGTATTTCATATATTCTGAAAAGACAACTCATTTTGCCAATACTGACTCTCCAGGGTTTTGCCCAATAAATGCCTGCTTTTTTTATATTTATTATTTCAATTATTTGATAAATGAATGAATAAATAATCCAGATTTAGAATCATCTCTAACACGAGCTTGTAGCAACTCTGTATATTAGTTGCAGATAATGTACTAAATGTTACTGGATGATGTGGGTTTGGCAATGTTTTTCTAGCTTTCATTCTAGTTGAAAAGAGTCAATATCTAAAAATAACTCAGTGGTTAATTTGACAAAGTAGTAATACTGCAATTTTTAGGTTGCCTTTTCAATGAAGTCTAAGCTATCAATTATGCTATAGGTATAAATCTCATCTTATGGAGAAGTTACTATTTGACAGCCAACATCAGACATGTTATTTCTTAGGAGTTTTCTTTGCCTTGGCTGTCATTTTCTTAGTCACTTTCAGAATATCTGTCATCAGTTTCTTGTTTTTCACAGTGGCACTCTTTTATGCCAAACCATCTTCCAGCTATTTACAATCATATAGGATTTCTGTTTTCCACAATTTAGATATCTTTCCACTGTTCAGAGTATTTCACAACCAATTAAATGGCAAATGATCTGTACTCTCTATTTTATTCTATAGAAAGTACTATGTATCCAAACCAGTATAACTGATTGTGAATTCTATTAAAGAATCTATTTTTGCATAATAATAAATAATTTAAATGCAATACCTTTGCCACTTTGACAATTTTCATAAGTTAAAAAAAATTAAAACCATTTCCACAAATATATCCATGGAAGACAATAGCTTAAAATTAAGTTTTGAATATTTTTTTTGTCTTGTGACAAAATTTAGGAATAGGGGAGCTTATTGTGTTCTCTATCAGTTATCAGAATGGATCTGTAGATTTCCCCAAAAGATCTATTTTAGAAAAATATATTTAGAACTGGATAACCATGTAAACTAAGGACCAATGAATATAAAAAGACAAATATACATAAGCAATGCTTTTCAAATTTTTTTGTAATTAACTTATAAATAAAGAAAAGGTCATAAATATACTGCTCACAAAAATTAGGGGATACTTCAAAATGAATATGAAGTGATAAAATATCCCCTAATTTTTGTGAGCAGTGTACCTTGATAATTTAGCATTCTGAAATAAATAATGAACTTTCATATACAAACATATTCAAGAGTGAAGATCTCCTGACCAATTCTATTATGTTTCTACTACTAAGGATATTTCCTGTGAAATGTAAGTAAACTGCTTCAAATTTAATATGATTAAAATCTCCATGAATGAATGGAAAGAAAAAATTGTGTTTAAAGAAAAATAAGAGTTGTATTTCTTAGATATTACTTATTATCTTGAAGATCACAAAGGAAGATATCCCCAAATCTTTTTTTAACATAAAATACAAGACAATCCCCTTCAACACATGAATATAGTAGTAAACTCCTGTTGTCGGTTGAATATATAATAAATATACTTTCATTTTACCTTGATTCTATTACATTTAAAACTGATTTACCTAATTTTCTATTCTAAAACAAGAGGGCTAAAAGAGTTAAAGCACAATAGCTTTAATCAAACAGATTATCTGTCTTCTAATTCTTACATTCTCCAGAATCCAGAATCCAATGCTCTCCCCATATGAAAAGAAAATCGTATTCTTATATTACTTCTAACTAAATAATGTCTGCATGTTATATATATATATATATATTTTTTTTTTTTTCTGAAGTGAGAAGTGGGGGGGGGCAGAGAGACAGACTCCCACATGCACTTGTTGGGATCCACCTGGCATGCCCAGTAGGGGGCGATGCTCGGCCTATCCTGGGGCGTTGCTCTGTTGCAACCAAACCCATTCTAGCACCTGAGGCAGAGGCTGTGGAGCCAACCTCAGCACCCAGGCCAACTTTGCTCCAATGGTGTCTTGGCTGTGGGAGGGGAAGAGAGAGATAGAAAAAAATGAGAGGGGGAAGGGTAGAGAAGCAGATGGGCACTTCTCTTGTGTGCCCTGGCTGGGAATTGAACCCAGGACTTCTACATACCAGGCCAATGCTCTACCACTGAGCTAGCTAGCTAGGGCTGCATGTTATATATATTTTAAGTTTTTTGTTCAGCATAATCTGTTTCTAGTGAAATCAATGCCAGAAAAATACATCTACAAGGAAGCAAATATGGTGGTCATTTGGTTTCATTTATATAGAAAAAAATCAGTGAACTTGAAAATATCAGGTGAAAATCAGATACAACTAAACGGGAAAAGATACCTATGATGAAGCAGTTGAGCAGCTATTACTGGTCTATCCTTTCCTTGGGAACTAGATAATGACAGCATGCATCATATACTAGATGCCATTTTCAGCAACCTATAAAAGTAGATACTATTATTACTTTCCTCACAATTTGACAAACAATGCTACCAAAGTTAATATAGCTCATAGTTAGCATATAACTAGCTGTCCATTTTGGGATATGTAAGAGTTTAAGTGTGAAAAATTAAGAGAGCAGACATCAACAAGGACTATCTCAGGCAAACAAAACCATTTGGTCATCTCACTTTTATTTCATAATTATTTAAAAAATAGAAATTACACTACATATTAATCTTTGTTTTTCTAGCATTTAAAGATTAGTACAATGCTAAATTCTTATTTCAATAGTTTCATATACTTGGGACTGACTACATATATAGTACCTACATAGTGATGCCAAAACAATTTTCAGCAGTGTTTGCTTTATACTTCAGATCAGTGGGAACAAAGCTTGGCAGAGGAGCTAGGCTGAAAAAATGCAGAGAATTTTATGTTCCCTTTAGATATACAGAAATTTTAAACTTTAAATTGCTTAAGTCATTTCTTTAAAATGGATAATTGTAAAACAAATTGGAGTACTGTACATAAACCTAAACAATTTGCAAAGGTTAATTGTTCATCTCAGGGATGTCAACATAAAACAATTACTAAAAGATATTGTCCATTTTAACACATTGGTTCAGGACATACATGGAAGCTAATATTTTGGACTCATTCAAAATCTTCATGACTTATTCTCAATTATTTAGAGAAATTGGTTTAAATGGTATTTATTGACTGCTTACAGTGTGCCAGGCAGGTAGAGATATTGAGAAAAAACAGTCAAATTCTTCTTAGGGGTGTGTTATGTGGTGGGGGGAGAGAGAAAAATACCTAACAATGTAAGTAATCATAAATAATCACAATGTATTAAACAATAATTACTATAAAATATATTATTGAAATAGTAACTGTAGGGTAATAGGGTATTTTTGATTGAGTTATCAAAGAATTTCTTTCTCAGGAGTAATATTTGAGCTGAGATATTAATTATAGGAAGAAATCAACCATGAGGCTGTTGGGGGAAGTATTTGATGTAGAGGAAAGAGCAGGATCAAAGGCCTGAGTTGGGAACAACCTTGGCAGATGGGGAGAGGAAACCAGTGGACTAGAGCTCAGGCATCACAGGAAGGCAGGGTATCAGATGAGGTTGGGGAAAGCAGCCCTGGCCAGAGCACCAGTCTTGTGGACTCTGGTACTGTTGTGGGTTAACTTAAGTGCAATAAAAGGCCATCCGAGTCTTACTCAGTGAGTGGGTAGCATGATTTGGTATACCTTTCAGACATATCACACTGGCTGTAGTACACAAAACAGATTATAGGAAGGCAGAATGAAAACAGGAGGCCAACTAAGGTGTCTTCTAGGTGGCCACACAGTGACTTTGGTCAGGGATGGAGCTTTGGAAGTGGGAAAGGTTGATGACTTGTTTGAAATGTATTTTGAATTTGACCAAGTAAGAGTTACTGATAGACATCTGGTAAAGAATCACAGGTCCTTTTTTACTGTCATAATTCTGGCTTAATTAATGAGGTCTAAGTTTATTGTTTTGTTACTCACCTGTCACAGGATTCAGGGAGTCAATTAATAGATTTCAGGTGCTCAGTGTACTCACTAAAGCTGATGCAAAATAATTGACTGCATTTATTTATATATGCAGATACAGTTTTGAGGACAAGTGAGCTAATTACCTTCAACATATAATCAGAGGTCTATAACAAAGCAAGAGAGGAAACTAATGAGGCTGTTTTCCAAAATATTGCATATATGCTTTTCCATGAACTGGCTGTCTCTGTGACATCAGCTCTTGCTACTACTGGTAATTTACATTAATTATAATTATTAATACTGAACTGATTCTTTCCTATATCAACCCATTATGATATTCTTTCTTCAATATATCTTTATGCTGTTATTTCTGCCTCTTAGCATTTTTGGTTTAGCAAATGTTCTGCATTCTTCAAGATTTGGCTAAGATATCATATTACCTACAATATATTATCCTAACTCCTAAACTAAGCTTTTCTCTGTTCCCAAAAGTTGTTGAACAAACTTTCTGTTTTAAATCTTTTAAATTTGTATTCCTTGTATGGAGCATAATTCCTGGTTTTAATAAACCCTAAAGGAAGGTAATCATTAAAAAATGTTTTTTCCAAAGAGTAAAAGCTATTTTACATTATTTATTTTTCCTGTATATATATTTGTTTTGTGTTTGTCTCAACCCGCTACTTTTAGTTAATGTGGAAACCCTGTATTTTTTCTTAATATTTCCAAATATTACACTTAAGTATAAAACAGAAAAATTCTGGTGCTCTTAATTTGTGATTGTTTTGTTTCTTCTTTAATTGTTTTATTTTCATATTTTTCTGAAGTGAGAAGCTGGTAGGCAGAGACATAGACTCCTGCATGCACCTGACTAGGATCCACCCAGCATGCCCACTAGGGGGTGATGCTCTGACCATCTGGGGTGTAGCTCCTTTGAAACCGGAGCCACTCTAGCACCTGAGGTGGAGGCCATGGAGCCATCCTCAGCGCCCAGGCCAACTTTGCTCCTATGGAGCCTTGGCTGCAGGAGGGGAAGAAAGAGATAGAGAGAAAAGAGAGGAGGAAGTGTGGAGAAGCAGATGGGCCCTTCTCCTGTGTGCCCTGGCTGGGAATTGAACCCGGGACTTCCACATGCCGGGTCTACACTCTGCCACTGAGCCAACCGACCAGGGCTTGTTTTAACATTTCAAAAATAAATTCTTAAACAGTTCTGATGTATTTCCTCTATGGTCTGCCACTGTGGTTTCTCAGTATAACTTTGCAATATAAGCAATGTAAATAATTGCAAATTTATTCAATATCATTAGTACTGCATGATATATATTTTATTTTATTTTTTTTTTTTTATTTTTTTTTTTCTGAAGCCGGAAACGGGGAGAGACAGTCAGACAGACTCCCGCATGCGCCCGACCGGGATCCACCCGGCACGCCCACCAGGGGCCACGCTCTGCCCACCAGGGGGCGATGCTCTGCCCCTCCGGGGGGTCGCTCTGCAGCGACCAGAGCCGAGTTCTAGCGCCTGGGGCAGAGGCCAAGGAGCCATCCCCAGCGCCTGGGCCATCTTTGCTCCAATGGAGCCTTGGCTGCGGGAGGGGAAGAGAGAGACAGAGAGGAAGGAGGGGGGGCGGGGTGGAGAAGCAAATGGGCGCTTCTCCTATGTGCCCTGGCCGGGAATCGAACCCGGGTCCCCCACACACCAGGCCGACGCTCTACCGCTGAGCCAACTGGCCAGGGCCATGATATATATTTTAAACAATTGAAAAAATATAAAGTATTGTAAAAACATTATAGAGTATGGAAAAAGAGTCACTCAAAATGCTATGAATATAATATAGTTACTGTGATGTGATGTTGTATTTCAATCTAGGATTTAGTTCATCTTTTATAATATATACTTATAATTTCTGCCCTTTTTTTTACTTAAAACTCCAAAGATTTTTCTTTTTGGTACAAACTATAGTGTTTATTTTTAACAGTATCATGTACACTATGATTTGTTTAAGTATTTCTTTATTAGAATATTTTGTATTTTTATATCAGGGTTATTTTATTAGATAAGATCCATAAGATTGATATTGCTAGATCAAAAATTATTAAAATAAAGATATCTCTTGATAAATATTGCCTAACATATTCCAATATAGTTGTCTAATTGTATCACTATTAATGAAGGATAAACTTTTAAATTACATTCCCTATTATAAATACTTATTCTATTTTGTTTACTGAGCATATAGAAAATTTTGCTTGTTTTTTTCCTAGCACTGTATTAGTTTGATTATGACTGAAGTATAATTTTTAAATATATACATTTAGGTCTAATTATATTTCTTCTTTGCTTATTTTAACTGTAGTCATAACTTATTTTATTTTTTTCTCATTAATTTGCAAAAATTATTTATGAAACAACCAATTATTTCGGCCACATTTGCAATTTTGTTTTAAAATGAATTAACACATTGAACACTAACTGAACTATTTCATATCACAAGCACTGTGCCATGGAATTTCCATATACTAGCTCATTAACTTCTCAGAATCAATTATAAGATAGGTGCTATTGTTAGCCTCACTTTATAGGTAGGAAACTAAAGTATCAAATAGTTAAATGTGTTGTACAAAGGAAAGCCAGGATCCAAATTCAAGCAGATTGACTCAGGAACTCCTACTACTTCCATAAAATATCTAACCCCTTAGTATCGGCATATTGCTTTTGGTTTATCTTAGTATATTAATATTTAAGGCTTTGACTATTTAGAATTTTATTGTGCTTAATTTGTATTTCTGTCCCTTGATTAAAGAAGAAAAAAATACTAACTTCTGGTCATATTCTGTTTAGCAAAATATGTATAAGAGACATGTGTTCCAGTGTTAGCTCTTTGAAATCAAAACTCTGCAAATTATTGAAAGCGCTTACATGGAAGTTGGACATATATCAGTCAATAGTGCATGTCACTTATACAGTCAGTACCATGAATAATGCCCACTAGAGCTGGCCATGCACACCACCACAATTGTGCATTGTAATCCTGAGTTGCTAAATTTTGATATCCAACTACCAATTTAAAAGATCTAAAAATAAATAAATAAATATTTTAACTTATTTGCAAGGTACTTTTAGTTCTGTCACCCAGAATATTGTGATCTTAAATATTTATGGTGCTATAATAGATTGATTGCAGCTGCTATGCTTTATGTAGATATAAAGAGTTTCTTTGGGTCTCTTGAAAATGTGTCCTAAAGTAAATATGCAATCTACACACTAATCACACTAATTCCTCAATGTAAAGAGTGTGTTTACTAATGAGATCATAGGAAGTCAGTATCACATGGGGTAGCAAATCTTGAGGTCTGAATCTGAAAGACTGTAGAAATCTAAGATCTGTTGCTTATTGTGTGAACTTTGGCAAATGAGTACTTCTTAGTTTCTTTATGTTTAAAATTAGGATAATAATAGCACCAACTTTTTCTCAAGTATATGTTGGGGGTTAAATATATTTAATGTAACAGGAAAGCAGGTTAGAGATTAACTGTTCAATAATATTTGCTATTAATACAAAGTATGGTCAGAAATGAGTAGTAATCTCAAAACAGTACCTTTAATATCTATTGACTGTGACTATAGAGTTTCTGAGGTTAATTCTTGGGCTCTGCACTAGGCCCTCAGAGGTCTTTTTCGCTTCAGTGGATTAGCATACCAATAAATTAGGCCATTGGAAAAAATACACACTTGACCTGGTTGTCAATGAACTATAGCTTTTTCTCAGAAAGGAGATTATTTGCTCCCTTCCTATTAACACTTTTCTAGTTAAATCAAAACTGAACACATAATTATTTCAGTTTATTTTCCAGATTGCTGAAAGTGATGACTTCATTTATTATTAAAAACAGCAGCTGGTAACATCTCAGAGCATGCAAATCAGTTAACCCACTATGATTTGGTTTTATTCTCTGTTTTGGAGTGAGATGCAGTTTTCTTATTGATGAAAAATAAAATTATGTTTAATATAAGAAAGAATCAGCAGGTCACATACACAGTAGTATTTTTGGATTATATGGCAGTTCTATTCTTAATATTTTGAGGAACACATGTACTCTTTCCCATAGCAGCTGCATTCCTTTACAGCCCCCAAATGGGTCCAATTTCTCCACAATCTCAAGCTCACTGATCTTTTGTTGTTTAATAATAGCCATTTTAACAGGTGTGAGATAACATTTAATTGTGGTTTTGTTTTGCATATCCATAATAATTAATAATGTTGAGCACCTTTTCCTGTACCTATTGGTAATTTGAAGGTCTTCTTTAGAGAAATGTTTTCTTAAGTCCTTCAAGCCCATTTTTAGAATAAAGTATTTGATTTTGTGCTATTGAGTTCAAGGAGTTTCTTATGTATTTTGAATTGCATATATCTCCTAGTACAGTGTGCTAAAGTTTCTTTTGGGTATATGTACCTTGAAGCGGAATTACTGGAGAGTAGGCTAATATTCAATGTCATAATACATTATCTAATTGAGAAATGGCTTATTCATTCAGAAAGTATTTACTAAAAAATATATTGTGTCAATCATCATTTTGTATCCATGGAATACATCAATAAATAAAAACAAAAAAAATAGCCCCCATGGAGTTTACATTTAGATAGAAAATATAGTCAATACATATAAGTAACTTACATAGTATATAAGAGAGTATTAAGCACAATGAAAAATATTATAATATGTTTAATAGAATTGAGAGAATTGTTAAACAGGTGGTCTGCTATTTAATTCCATTGAACACTAATTTGAGCAAGAATTGAAGGAGGTAAGAGAGTTGGCCATACAAATATCTAGTAGAGGAATATTCAAGTAGAGGAAACATCTGTTCAAAATGTGTTGTGCAAAAATGGCCTTGAAACTGAAAGAGTGACTGAGTAGGAGACAAAATCAGAAAGATAATAGTCTGTGGTAACACAGATCATGTAGGGAATTGTAGGTCATCATAAGGATTTTGGATTTTACTTAGAATGAAATGGGTTTTTGAGCAGATAAAGGACATGTCTAACTAATGTCTTAGGGGGAGCACTCCTCTCGCTGTGTTGAGAAAATACCACATAGGAGCAAAGACAGAGACAAGAAGATCATTAAGGAGACTAGTGCAATATTACAGCTAAGAGTTAGTGGGACTTTGGATCAATTGTACCATTGACTTTTGCAAGAAGTAACGGGACTTTGGAACATTTGAAAGTTAGAAACAAAAGAATTTTTTAATATAGTGTATACCATGCATAAAGATAAATGGAAGTCAAATATAACTCTAAAAATTTTGGCCTAATCAGTCAGAAGTTTGTTTAAATTATTTATAATGAAAAATCTAGCAGAAAACAGTTTGATAAAGTAAGTCATGAGCATAGTTTTGGATGTTTTTATCCAGGCTTAAAGTATTTTTATGGCATCTAGTAAAGATCTCAAATATTCAGGGGGTTTGTTTGTTTGTTTGTTTTTGTTTTTTTTACAGAGACATAGAGAAAGTCAGAGAGAGGGATAGATAGGGACAGACAGACAGGAATGGAGAGAGATGAGAAGCATCAATCATTAGTTTTTTTTGTTGTTGTTGTGACTTTTTAGTTGTTCATTGATTGCTTTCTCATATGTGCCTTGACCATGGGGCTACAGCAGACCGAGTAACCCCTTGCTCAAGCCAGTGACCTTGAGTCCAAGCTGGTGAGCTTTTGCTTAAACCAGATGAGCCCACACTCAAGCTGGCAACCTCAAGGTCTCAAACCTGGGTCCTCTGCATCCCAGTCTGATGCTCTATCCACTGCGCCACCGCCTGGTCAGGCTCAAGTATTCAGTTTTATACTCATATCTGGAGGTTGACAGAGATGTCTTATCTGAAGATACAAATTTGGGAAAAGTTGAAGTATCTTGGATAAAACTATAAGGAAGTGATTGTGAATGAAGAGAAAAATAGAACTTAGGGTTGAGTCTTGTAACATTAAAACTTTAAAAGGTCAGTGAGAAGAGAAAGAACTAGAAAAATAAAGGAAAAGAAAGAGTAACTTGAGGGGAAAGGAAAAACATCAAGAGTATATTGTCTAGAAAACCAATGACAAAAGTATAGTAAAGAATATATAATGATCATCTTTGTCAAATGCTGCTGAAAGGTCACATTACATGAGAAGAGAATTGACCATTAGGGTTTAGCAACATACAAGCTATAGGTGACCTTGAAAAGAGCTCTTTTATTGGAGTTGTGAAAGTGAAAACCTAATTGAGGTGATATAAGAAAGAATGAAAAAAAAGAAAAACCAGTTTATCATCTCACTAATAATATATGAGATCCTGCATGGAATGATAGAAATAGTCATGTCATTTGCCAACCCTCACACAAGTTATAAACATCCTCAACTTCTATTAATATCTTCCACATTTAGTCAGCAAGTTGTCCTTGGTGACTAATTCTTATATATCTTCCCTACACTCAATTCTCAATTAACTTCTCTTATTGATGTTATTGAAATAGCATCTTCCACGGTCTTCCTGCTTCCCCTCTCTATCTAACCACTGCACAATCACTATGCTATTTCTAAAACAAATCCAGTGTTTCATAGATTTTTTTTTGGCCCTATATACTGTAGACATATAATTTTAACTGGAGTTCTTTGCTCCCCCTTATTCAACTTGCTTAAGTTTGAGCAACTTAAGTTCTATAGAACGTTGCCATTGAAACCTCATAAGAATAAGCTTAACAAAGGAAGTGAAAGAGCTATATAGTAAAAACAAAGCATTATTTAAAAAAAATTTTTTTAAAGAAACAATGAAATAGAAAGATATTCTGTTTATGAACTGGAAGAATCAACATATTAAAAATGACTATATTCCCCAAAGCAATATACAGGTTTAATGCAATCCCCATCAAAATCCCAATGACAGTTTTTAAAGAAATAGAACAAAAAAGTCATCAGATGTGTATGGAACCCCAAATAGCCAAAGCAATCCTGAGAATAAAAGGATGAAGCTGGAGGTATCACACTACCTGACTTTGAATTATGATACACAGCAATGATAATGCAAATGGTTTGGTATTGGCAGAAAAACAAAACAAAACAAAACCAGAGACCAATGGGACAGAATTGAGAGCACAGAAATAAAACCACATGCATATGGTTTTATTAGACCCAAAAACACACAATGGAGAAAGGGAAGTCTCTTCAATAAATAGTGCTGGAAAAACTAGAAAGCCACCGGCAAAAGAATGAAACTGGACTACAGTGTGTCTCCAAGCACAAAAATTAATTCAAAATGGATCAAATACCTAAATATAAGATCTGAAACAATAAATTACATAGAAAAAAAAACACAGGTACTAAACTTATGGACCTTAGTCTTAGAGACTATTTTATGAATTTGACACAGAAGGCAAGAGAAGTAAAGGCAAAAATAAATGAATGAGACTAGACTGAAAAGCTCTGCACTGTGAAAGAAACCAACAACAAAACAAAATGAATGAACTGAATGGGTGAAGATATTTGCAAACTACAGCTTTGAGAGGGGGTCAATATCCAAAATACATTAAGAAATCATATAACTCAACACCAAAAAACCCCCAAACAATCAGATTTTAAAAATGGACAGGGGAATCCAGGATGGTTGTAGAGTACGTGGAAGCTACACTCACTACTTCCCAGTGCCAAACCAGATTTACAGCTAAATTGTAGAGCAACTAAACTGAATAACCAACTGAAGGTTAGCTGAACTGAAATCCTTTAACAAGGATTTACAGAAGAAGCCTCACAGAGACTGGAAACGGGGGACAAAGTTATGGAAAGGGCTGGCTCCTACAACCGCATACAATGGCTGAGAAGTTGGAGGCATAGCTCAGCTGCAAAACTGCCTCTACACAGGAGCGAGGGGTCTCAATCCCAGGCAGGAATCCCCAAACTGGAGCAACAGAGACAAGAAGAAGAGCCCACCTTTGGGGGCCACTGAAGAGCACCTCATACACAGTGATTGAGGTTTACCCTTATAGTCAGCTAGTCTAAAAAGTTAACTCCGCCCATGAAAGGACCAACAACATTTAAGACTTATATACAACAGGAAGGTGCACATAACCCACAAGAAACATTTTTGGAGCACCAAGCTAGTATGATTTAAAAGATTGTGCCACTGAGCTCAACAAAACATCTACATAATAAAGACATTATAACACTTTGGGAGTCATAGTAGATCTACCTAAAACACAGAGATAAAATGGGGACACAAAAAATATGCCCCAAATTAAACAGCCAGAAAAATATCCAGAAAAAGAATGAAATAAAATGGAAGCAACCAAGATAATACATGCAGCATGTAAAAATATTATAAGAATGCTTAAAGACCTTAGAATAAGAATGGGTGATCGCAGTGAGAACATAAACAAATAGATAGGAAGCATTAAAAGGACATGGAAACCATAAAAAAGAACAAGTCAGAAATAATGAATACAATATCTGAAATGAAAAATACATTAGAAGGAATCAGTAGCAGGTTACATGATGCAGAGAACTGAAAAAGCAATTTAGAGAACAATGTAACAGTAAGCACCCAAGCAGAGGATCAAAAATTAAAGAGAATTTTAAAAAATGAGGAAAGTCTAAAAGATGATGGGACAACATTAAGCATAATAACATCTATATCATAAGGGTACTAGAAAGAGAAAAAAAGTGAGTGAAAGATAGAGAATCTGTTTTGAGGAAATGATAGCTCAAATATTCCCTAACATAGTGGAGGAAAAAGTCACACAAGCTCAGTAAGCACAAGAGTCCCATAGTATTTTTATACAATAATGAAAAATCAGAAAGAGTAATTAAGAAAAACAATTGCATATCAACAACAACAAAAAAGGTAAACAGAAATAAATTTTACCAAAAAGGTAAAAGACCTGTATTCAGAAAATTATAAGATACTAAAAAAAATAATTGAGGAAAGTACAAATAAATGGAAGTATATACTGTGTTAATGGATAGAAAAAATTAATATCATTGAAATGTTCATACTACTCAAAGCAATCTACAGATTCAATGTAATTCCTATTAAAATACCAATGACATAGCTCACAGAGCTAGAAAAAAAATTACAAAAATTTATATGAAACCAAAAAGACCCTGAATAGCCTCCACAATCTTGAGAGGGAAGAACAAGTTGGAGGTATCACACTACCAGGTATCAAACTATATTACAATATTATAGGAATCAAAACAGGATGGTATTGGCCTATGAACAGGCATATAGATTAATAAAACAGAATAGAGAACATAGAAATAAACCCACAAATTTGTGGTCAAATAATATTTGACAAAGGAGGGAAGAACATACAATGGACTAAAGACATTCTCTTTAATAAATGGTGCTGGAAAAATTGGATAGATGCACAGAAAGAAAATGAAACTAGACCATCAACTTACACCATATAGAAGAATGAACTAAAAATGTATTAAAGACTTAAATATAAGTCATGAAACCATAAAAATCCTAGGGTAAAAATAACATAGGCAGTAAAATTTTAGACATTTCTTGAAGCAATATTTTTCAGCTATATTTTCTCGAGGAAGGGGGACAAAGGAAAAAATAAGCAAAAGGACTACATCAAACTAAAAATCTTTTGCACAGCCAAAGGAATCATTAACAAAATGAAAAAGGAACACACTAAATGGGAGAACGTATTTGCCAGTGATACATCTGATAAGGGATTAATTCCCAAAATATAATAAGGACTTACATTATTAAACACCAAGAAGACAAAGAACCCAATTTGGAAATGGGCAAAAGGCCTGAATGGCCACGTCTCCAAAGAGGACATAAAGATGGCCATAAATGTATGAAAAAATGTTCAACATTTATAATCATTAGAGATGTAAATCAAAACCACAATGAGATATAATATTATACCTATTAATATGAATATCATCAATGAATCAACAAACAACAAATGCTGGTGAAGATGTGGAGAAAAAAGAACCCTTATGCACTGATGGTGGGAATGCAGACAAGAGCAGCCATTGTGGAAAACAGTATGGAGTTTCTTTAAAAAGTTAAAAATTGAACTGTTCTTGACAATGCAATCCCTATTCTTGAGATATAGCCAAAGAAACCCAAAACATTAAATCAAAACAATACATGCACCCTTATATGCTCTGCAGCATTTTTTTTCTTCATTTTCAACTGGGAGGAGGGAAAATAGAAATACAGATTCCCAAATGCATCCTGACCATGATTCACCCATCAACACCTGTCTGAGGCTGATGCTTTGACTATCTAGGGCCATGCTCACAACTTAGCTATTTTTAGTGCCTGAGGCGGAGGTTCCACAGAGCCCTCCCCCACACCTGGGGCCAATGCACTTGAACCAATCAAGCCATGGCTGTGGGATAGGAAGTAAAAGAGAGTGATAGAGAGAGGAAAGGGGAGGGGAGGAATGGAGGAGCAGATGGTTGCTTCTCCTGTGTGCTCCAACTAGGAATTAAACTCAGGACATCTACATGTTAGTCTGATGCTCTACCACTGAGCAAACCATTCAGGACCAGCGTTTTTTATAAAGCCAAGATCTTGAAACATGCAAGTGTGAATGGATAAAAAAGCTGTGGTACATTTACATGATGGAATACTACATGGCCATTAAAAAGAAGGAAATTTTACCTTTAGCAACAGCATGGATTGACCTGGAGGTTAAGACAAATACCATATAATCTCACTTATGTGGAATCTAATGGACAGAATAAACTGTTGAATAGAAACAGAGGCATGGATACATGGAACAGACCGATAGCTATTGACGGACAAGGGAATAGGAGAGCTAAATAAAAGAAAGTAAAAGGTTTGAGCAAAATAACATTATATATATATATGGAGGGTGATGGGTACCAAAAGAAACTCTGCTTGGAGTGGTGGGTACACATTCCAGTGTGTATATAATATTTTGTTGAGTTGTATGATTTTTTGAACCAATGTCACTCCTAAAAGTTAAATTTTAAAAATTTAACCTAGAAACTAAATGGTCAGAGAATTTGAGCAGACACTTCTCCTAAGAAGACATTCTAACAGCCAACAGATAGACATATAAAAAGATGCTCAACTTCACTAGCTGTTAAGGAAATGCAAATCAAAGCTACAATGAGATACCATCTCACACCTGTTAGACTTGCTATTACCAACAAGACAAGTAATAAGTGTTCGAGAGTGTGGGAAGAAAATGGAATCCCCATTCACTGCTGGTGGGAGTATAAACTGGTACAACTGCTATGGAAAACAGTATGACAGTGTCTCAAAAAATTAAGAATAGTGTTATTATATGAGCCAGCAACTCTTCTTCTGGTGACATAGCTGACAACTTAGAGAACATTCACTCACAAAAATATCAATATATGTACCCCTATATTTATTGCAGCATTATTCACAGTGGCCAAGATATGGCAACTACCAGTATTCTTCAATAGATGATTGTATTAAGAAGATGTGACATATATATATAATAGAAAACTACTCAGCCAGGAGAGGAAGAAGAAGAAGAAGAAGAAGAAGAAGAAGAAGAAGAAGAAGAAGAAGAAGAAGAAGAAGAAGAAGAAGAAGAAGAAGAAGAAGAAATTGCTACATATATATATAGAACTTGAGGATATCACTTTAAGTAAACTAAATCACACTGAAAAAGCTAGGAACTATATGATTTCACTTATATGTGGAATACAACAGTCCTTTTCAACCTTTTTACACCTGGGAACCTGAAAAAATAGGAAAATTATTTCAGGAACCACTAACACAGAAATCACCCTGAACATAGGCAAATTTTACTAAGATCACTGGGTCTGTAATTCTCATAAAACTTCAAGGTGATTAACTCTTTCACAGACAGCAGAAAATTTCTGGCTGACTGGTCTTCAGACTGGCAGTTGAAAATCATTGGGGTAGAAAACTGAAACTCATAGACACAAACAACTGTGTGGTGGTGACCAGAAGGAAAGGGGGTGGGTGGGGGAAAGTAAAGGTAATGGGAGCCACATATATGGTGATGGAAGAGATTTGACTTTTTGTGGTGGACACACAATGCAATATATAGATCATGTATCATAGAAGTATAGACTTGAAATCTATATAGTCTTATTAACCAATGTCACCCCAATAAATTTAATTAAAAAACTCATTTGAGCAATTATCGTAGGAGATGAGGGAGTTATTCATTCAGATATCTAGTGAAAGAACTTTGAAGCAAACTGAGAACAAGAACATTTCTAGGTATAAGTTACGGAAGTCTTCAACCTTGACAGAGAATTTTAAAAGTTGCATAACAAGTTACAGATAGAAGATTTTCTGAGACGTCTCACA
Organism: Saccopteryx bilineata; assembly: GCF_036850765.1. Classification (NCBI taxonomy): domain Eukaryota; kingdom Metazoa; phylum Chordata; class Mammalia; order Chiroptera; family Emballonuridae; genus Saccopteryx; species Saccopteryx bilineata. The sequence continues at coordinate 106,555,400 of NC_089491.1, read as the reverse complement.
AATGAAAACAATATACAAATCTAGTCAAGATAAAATGTCAAAGGTATGTCAATTAGTACTTTAGACCTAATAAGACAAATAAAGGATATTAATGGTTTGTATGATGAAGTGATCAAGAACGGAGGTTCATAAATATTTGATGAGTCTGAAGGTGTTTATCAGAGAAGACTAATATTGATAAGCCTTCTTCTCTGTATCTTGCCTCATCTTGTTTCAACAGACCTTAATAGGTGTCAATAAACTGATTTAGACAAGCTATTTCTTCATTTTTTATTTTTGAAATCACTAGATCCACATGTGCTCAGTTCTCAAATTTCAGAATCTCTTGATGTATTGAATTGCCATGACCTTGGGTTATTACAACTAGGATATGTATAAAAATTTGAAAATGCTACTCTTCTAAACAAAACCTTCAGTGGCCACCCTGACTATAAATTAAAGTCATTACTTCTTTAATGAAATAAAAATTCTTTACATTCAGTAGCTTCTTTTCCTTTTAAGCTTGTATTTCTTTTCTTTTTTTTTTTTTTTTACAGACAGAGACATGGAGACAGAGAGAGAGAGAGAGTGGGACAGACAGAGAGATGAGAAGCATCAACTCATAGTTGAGGCACCTTAGTTGTTCATTGATTGCTTTCTTATATATGCATTGACCAGGGGACTCTAGCTGAGCCAGTGACCCCTTCCTCAGGCCAGTGACCTTGGGTTCAAGCCAGTGACCATGAGGTCATGTGTATAATCCCACGCTCAAGCTGGAGAGCCCACACTCAAGCAAGATGAACCTGCACTCAAGCTGGTGACCTTCAGTCCCAGCTTTCAAACCTGAGTCCTCAGCACTCCAGGTCAATGCTCTATCTACTGTGCCACTGCTTGGTCAGGAATAATTTGTATTCTTAATACAAGAGGTCCTCATGTTACAACACAATTTTATTCCTACGACAGTGACGTAACCTGAATTTTGGTGTAAGTCGAAACACACGCTAGCCTGTCACTTACCTATATTAATACAGCTGTAAAATCGTAATCTAGAATATAAAAACACAACTAAGCCACAGAAGAAGAAAAAATACATAAATATATTGTACTGTACATTGTACTTCATATTCTTCCACCGCTTGTAACCAGATTAGTTCACCCACATAGTTTGTAAGTACAATGCTAACGAATGAAACACTCATGTCTCAATTTTTTAGTTTTTACAGGAGTGAGCATCATAAACTTGAAACATGGTATGTCGAGACTGTTGTAACCTGAAGACCCCCATACTCTAGTTCAGCTTTCTATCAGGAAACAGATTGTACTCTCACACTGGATAATTGTGGAGTGTTTAATACAACTGTCAAATACAAGTTAGCTATCAGAGTAAAAATAATTCAAGAAAAGAATTGCCAAAACAGCATCATAAAAACATTTTGTAGTTGATTTATGAAAATTCTTATATCTATTTTTGTAAAAACTACCTAGTTAAGACACAAATACAGTTCAGGAAAGGGCATAAATATCCAATTGAAATGCAAGCGATCAGAGTTAATAAATTAAAGATGAATAATAGAATTTTAAAAATTATCCATATCAATAAACTATGCTAAAAAAATTCATGACTTAGCCACATTCTTGCCCTTGGTGACCTTTATCCTCTCCAATTGGTTCTGTAGAAAAGAATATCAGTTTTTAATATTTGTGGAAATAAGTTTATTTTGTTTCTGTCTTTGTTAAAAAAATAAAGTGAGACCTTGGCCATTTGGTTCAGTGGTAGAGCGTCAGCCTGGCGTGCAGGAGTCCCGGGTTCAATTCCCGGCCAGTGCACACAGGAGAAGTGCCCATCTGTTTCTCTACCCCTCCCCCTCTCTTTCCTCTCTGTCCCTCTCTTCCCCTCCCACAGCCAAGGCTCCATTGGAGCAAAGTTGGCCCGGGCACTGAGGATGGCTCTATGACCTCTGCCTCAGGCGCTAGAATGGCTCTGGTTGCAACAGAGCAACGCCCCAGATGGGCAGAGCATCGCCCCTTGGTGGGCATGCTGGGTGGATCCCGGTCGGGCACATGCGGGAGTCTGTCTGACTGCCTCCCTGTTTCCAACTTCAGAAAAATACAACAACAACAACAAAAATAAATAAAAATAAAGTGAAAACAGGACTATTTGCCATTAAAGGTTGGCTTTATAAAATTCGAGCCCTATAGTTTAGTATCAGTTAGTAGAGAACTCCTGGCTTACATGGAGAATATGTAATTAGAAAGAAAACAATGCATTTCTACTAAACAATGCATTTTTATTCATGGTACGACACTAAATAGACCTATAAGGCCAGCAGGGCAGAGCCTGTTATGATCCTTATGTGACAACTGAGAAGTCAGAGATTTAGAGTGCTTGAAATTACTCGGTGTCCCTCAGAGTATGAATATAAGAACCAAGGTATGAATCTAAGTGTCCCAAAATCTGACTTCAGGAGTCTTTCATGATATTTAATTTTATTCAGTCAAGTACCAGTACTGATTGATATTCATTCAGTTCAGTGAAAAGTTCTATTTAGGAACTTATACTATGGCTTGGGAACAAAAACCTACAAATTTGATAATATAATTCAGAAACTCATTCCAAGACCTAAAAAAAAATTTTGAAAACTTATATCACGACATATAGAAATGCTAGATTAATGTGTGCTGATAGGGATCATCACATTGAGTCAATGTGTCATAAACCCTTTCTAAACCAATTTTTCCTGACATGTTACCAAGATTTTTTCCCAAATACTTTCTAAAACACTGATTAAAAAAATCTGGATTTTATAATCACTTCCTCTATGTTAAGGTAATATAAATGCAAAAATAAAAATGGTTATTATATAAATCTAGAGAAAGAACATATAATTATTCATGTTACTTGGGTTCAGTACTTAATTGCAAATTTCATGAAATTTAGAAATATCTCTATAGTGTGATAAAATTATCTTTGCTATTTTAAGCCTTAAATATCAGCTGTTTGCTCTTCACTGTATTTATGACACAAATGAACAATATTCCGCCTTAAATATATATGCACTCAGTCAGATGTACAAATATTTTAAAAACTAAGGTGCTCAATTAAGAAAATCATAGTCATTTGTTCTCCCACTGCTACTCCAAAAATTACTTAAATATTATATTAAAGAAAAGCTGATTATTTGGTATATTATATTATTCCTTGGAAAAAGCATTAGTACTTATTTTCATCTTTTTCTAATGTTCATTGAAATTTCAGTGACATTTTTTAAAGAACTAGAACAAATAATTCTAAAATTATATGGAACCACAAAAAACCTCAAAAAGCCAAAGCAATCTGGAAAAAGAACAAAGTGGGAGGTATCATGTAACCTGATATAAAACTATACTACACAGCTATAATAATCAAAACAACATAATTCTGGCTTAAAAACAGACACAGCCTGACCTGTGGTGGCACAGTGGATAAAGCATCGACCTGGAAATGCTGAGGTCGCTGGTTCAAAAAAAACCCTGGGCTTGCCTTGTCAAGGCACATATGGGAGTTGATGCTTCCAGCTCCTCCCCCCTGTCTCTCTCTCCCTCTCTCTCTCTCTCTCTCTCTCTCTCTCTCCTCTCTAAAATGAATTAAAAAAAAAAAAACAGACACAGATCTGTGGAACAGGATAAAGAACACAGAAATAATTTCACATCTACACAGTCATTTACTCTCTGACAAAGGAGCCAAGAACATACAGTAGGATAAAGACAGTTTATTCAATAGAAGAGAAAGTGTTGGAAAAACTAGACAGACACATGAAAAAGAATGAAACTGATTCACTTTCTTATACCATACATAAGAGTGAACTCAAAATAGACTAAAGACTTAATTAAGACTCCAAACCATCAAACTGTTAGAAGGAAACCTAAGCAGTAAACGCTTTGATATCACTCTTAGTAATGTTTTTTTGGATATGTTTTCTAGGGCAACGGAAACAAAATAAAAAATAAAAAATTGGAACTATATCAAGCTAAAACATTTTTGCACAATAAAAGAAATTATCAACAAAACAAAAAACAACCTATTGAATAGAAGATATATACCAATGAAATATCTGATAAGGAATTAATATCTAAAATATATAAGAAATTCATACAACTTAACACTAATGAAATAAATTATCTGATTTTAAATGGGCAAAGGACCTAAATAGACATTTCTCCAAAGGGGATATGCAGATGACCAGTAAACATATGAAAAGATTCTCAACAGGACTAATCATCATGGAAATGCAAATTAAAACCATATTGGAACGGTAATGGTAATATGGGTTGGTTGTGGCAAAGGAAGGTTATACCTTCCTTTAGAGGCTGGCAGGGGTCTATTGAACAGATTACCTCACTAGGGCTGATCAGGTGATTCCTGATTGACTGGTTTAAGACTCCATTTCTGGGACAGGCCAAAAGTGTGACTAAGTCTGATGTTTATGGCGTGGAGCTTAGCATGAGTAACTTATTTTGGGCCTATTGTCTTACTTTTAACAGTAAAAATAGAAAAGAAAACTATAATCTTTCTGACTCTTCTCTTCTGGCTTTACCTTGATCAATAATGAGTTAACCCTGCAAAAGGAAGAGAATTATAAAGAAAATTATACACTTAATTATCTTAAGACTAACAGTAAATGCAGAGAGATAAAAGAGAATAAATTACTTTAATGATAACATTTATTGATGGCTTACCATTAGCAACATACAGTGTTTCCTAAGGGTGTTACATATATCATCTCATTTATTATATACCATTGTTAACTTTTTTTTTCATTTACAATTGAAGAAACTGGGGGTTATAGAAATTAAGTAATATACCCACTATATATATGCAGTGGATATAGGATGAAAATTCAAATTTTTCTAATTCTATTACCTGATTTTTATGCTTTGTACTTCAGCACCTTATAATATCAGGGTGATTACCTTTAACATTGCAAAAATATAATTTTTTTAAAAGAGTGTTTCTACCCTTAGAATGCTGGAGTTAATGTGGACTGATTAATTAATGACACAAAACCACTCATACTTGCCATCTGTTTCTTAGATCACTTTTGGCTAATAGAGATCATTTTATTTCATTTTGCTCTTTTAAAACTACAATAAAATGTCTAGTTTCAGTTTAAAAAGATAATTTTCACATGAATACACAGCAATTCTTTTATCTATTTAATAGGATTTAAGTTGTTGTCTGACCATTTCTTTAAACTTTATCTTCTTTAAGAAGACACATGCTATTCGTCAAGTACTACTAAAGCAAAGAGTAAAATGGTTAGTTCAGAAAATTGGTATTTTAAAATTCAGTTCTTATTCCAAATTATTGTAAAAATATTTTACAAAGATATTACTAAGAAACTAGTATGTTCGTTACATTACTTTATATAAAATTTTAGGACACCTTACAGATAAATGGCTAACGCTGAAGGACAGATGTGTAAGAAGTGTTTTCCGCTAAAGTTCTCAAATTCTTTAAATATTGAGACAAAATATTATAAAAAATTTAAAATTACATTTTCTCTTACTATTTTAGAATATATAAAATAGATTTAAAATATGGACTGGAATTTCCCCCTCCCCCAATGGTTAAATAACATACTATTCTATTTCAACAAAGAAAACTATTGAAGCATTCTAGGAATAAATTTAGTTCAATTCTCTTTTCTTTTACAATCATTTAGTGGAAATCACATACATGACAAGTTATCATGTTTCAGAATGTTTTTAAAACAAACAGCTGTTCACCATCATACTTTTCTTTTTACTTTAAATATTTTTTTATGTTTCAATTACACTTGACCTACAATATTATATTAGCTTCAGGTGTACAACCCAGTGATTATATGTTATATAACTTACTAAGTGATCAACCAGATAGTTCTTACACCCATCTGACACAACACATAGTTATTACCATATTATTGACTTTATTCCCCATACTGTATTTACATCCCAGTGACTATTCTGAAAGACCAATTTGTATTTCTTATTCCCTTTACCCTTTTCACTCATTCCTCCAAACCTCCTCTCATCTGGCAACAATCAATATGTTCTCTGTATCCGTAAATCTGCTTTCTGTTCTGCTTATTTGTTTATTTTGCTTTTTAGCTTCAATTGCTAATAGATTTGTATTTATTGCCATTTTATTATTCATATTTTTTATCTTTTCTTCCTTCTTCTTAAAGAAGACCCTTTAACAGTTTACGTGATATTGGTTTGGTGGTTATGAATTCCTTTAGCCTTTTCTTGCCTTGGAAGCTCTTTATCTCTCTTTGATTCCAAATGACAGCTGCGCTGGTTAGAGGAATCTTGGTTGTAGGTCCTTGTTTTTCATTACTTTGAATATTTCTTGCCTGTTCCTTTGGACCTGTAAACTTTCTGTTGAAAAATCAGCAGACAGGTTTATGTGAGCTCACCGGTGGTTAACTAACTGCTTTTCTCTTGCTGTCTTTAAGATTCTCTCTGTCTTTAAACTTTGGTATTTTAATGATAATGCATCTTGGTGTGGGCCTCTCTGGGTTCATGTTTGGGACCCTCTGTGCTTCCTGGACTTGTATGTCTCTTTCCTTCACCAGGTTAGGAAAGTTTTCTGTCTTTTGTTTTTGTTTTGTTTTGTTTTTTTTATAGGTTTTCAATTCTTTGCTTTCTTTCTTCTCTTTCTGGCACCCCATAATATAAATGTTGGTTAGTTTAAAGTTGTACCAGAAGCTCCTAATACTATACTCATTTTTTGGACATTTTTATTTTTCTTCTGACTGGTTATTTTCTGCTTCCTTATCTTCCAAATCTCTGATTTGATCCTCTGCTTCATCTACTCCACTGCTGATTCCCTGTAATGTATTCCTCACTTAAGTTAATATATTATTCATTGACTGATTCTTTTTTTTATGTTTTCTAATTCTGTTTCTATGTTTCATATTTCTTAGTTGAAGTCCCCACTAAGCTCATCTACTCTTCCCTTAAGTTCACTGAGCATCCTTATAACCAGTGTTTTGAACTCTGCACCTAATAGATTGCTTGTCTCCATCTTGTTTAGTTCTTTTTCTAGAGTTTTTTCTATTTTTTCATTTGGAACATGTTTCTTTGTCTCCTAATTTTTGCAGCCTCTCTGTGCTTGTTCTGTGTATTAGGTAGAACTGCTACATCTCCCAGGAGTGGTAGAGTGGCCTTATGTAATAGGTTTGCTGTAGGGTCCAGTGGCATACCATCCCCTATCATCCAACCTAAATTGTTTTCTGTTGGCCTTTTGTTTCCAATGTCATAAAGTCTACAACAAAGAGTCGAGTATTCCTGCAGAGATTTGACCACCAGGAGCCCCATATTTCCAGGATGCATTACTCCCTTATGTCATTTGCTGTTTTCCTCACTTTGCTACTCTCATGCTTCAGTGGCTTGCATGCTTTTATGGGAACAATAACAACAAAATAGTTTTGAATGGATGATTTGAACTTAATAGATGATTTGATCAGTGAAGAATAACTGTTTTCTCTTTTGTAGAAGGTACGTTAAACGTGTTTCCATCTAACTTACAAGCTTTTTAAAGCTATCTCCATTTTCTTCATTTCTCTAAATATTTTCTGCATATTCTCACATGTGAAACATTCAAATAATTGTTAATATGATTCAATTTAATATCAGTAACTAATACTCAGTATATTTCAAAAATGATTTACCGTCTTTAAAGATGCTTTTAATGTTATTTAGAATGGTGACAATTTTATTAGTTACCATAGCAACCTGAAATTCTATTTAAAAATGTGACATTTCATTTTCTTAGAAGGCATTTTAATTAAAACATACTGAAGTATTTATTGAAATGAATATCTACTCTCACCATCATAGCAGGAGGACATATAGCTATATCTGATAATATAAGAAGTACCAATCACTGAAAATGAATTTGAAAAAAAAAGTCTTTTAGTTGCTTAGTTTTTTCATAAGTTAGGCTTACTACTTATACTACAATAACTATAATTTAATACTCATACTCTTGACTTATTGAATCTAGTTAAGTTATATTTGAATACCAGATCCTATTTCAAATTTCTTCTCTTCACTCTGAGTTCCACAAGTCCACAAGGTAAACAGACATCTTTTCATTATTAAGAATGAACATAGATATTATACTTTAAGATTTTTTCTTTTAAACCATTTTCATCCCTGGAGAAAAAATGCCCATTCCTCTAAGTAAACCCAATGTTTTCTATATAGGTCACTAATATGTTTTACACATGTTTGATTCTTTTTCCTCTTCACTAGGTTGGTATGTCTCAAGGGTAAAGCTATATTTGTTTCCCAGCATGTAGGTCTAGCACACAAAATAATGTCCTCTCAGTAGTAGAATTAATGTCTAATGTCATATCCTTTCAGAAATGAATAAGAACAAACCCAGTCAGAGAATGTAATTATTTATAAAGGCAGATATTTGAAAAATCTCATGAAAAGATGAAAATAAATATTATATATTTTAGCTTTCACTGCTGTGTCTCAATTATACATAATATTACAAAATATGTTGTGTGTGTGTGTGTGTGCTTAGAGATCTTGAAAGGATTCACTAAAGTATTAGTAGTGTTTACATCAGTGTTAAAATATTATAACATATTTTGCCTTCTTATTTCAAATATTAAATTTTATTTGAACTTTAAATTTGGTCATTCAAATTTAGTTTAAAGTATGTTCTCAAAATAAAATATATTAGCAAATATTCATATTAAATGAAAATATAGTAGTAAAAATGCATATAAATGTTAGGAATAAATAATTTAAAATAATTGTATTGTCTTAGGTGAAGGGATTATAGTTGTTATTATTTCTTTTTAAAATATATTTTCCAAATACTTATTCCAGCACATAATTTTTTACGAGAAAATGTTTTAAAATTAACAGCAATAACCAAAACAAATAAGAAAACAGAGATACACTTTTTGCCATGTTTGAAAAATCTCTAACTGATGGTTCTTGAATTTTTATAAATGGCCAACAGATACATGAAAAGAGGTTCATCTTCATTAGTTTTTGAGAAATTCAAATCAAAACTACAATGAGATACTACCTCATACCTGTTAGATGGCTATTATTAACAAGACAGGTAATAAAAAGTGTTGGATAGGCTGTGGAGACAAAAGAACCCTCAAGTATGGTAGTTTCTCACAAAACTAAGAATATAATTACCATATGATCCAGCAATTTGTCTCCTGGATATCTACCCCAAATATTCGAAAACATTGGTACGTAAAGACACATGCACCCCCATATTCATTGCAGCATTATTCACAGTGGCCAAGACATAGAAATAACCAAAGTGTCCCTCTATAGAGGATTGGATAAAGAAGATGTGATGCATATATACAATGGAATACTACTCAGTCATAAGAAATAATGACATAGTGACATTTATGACAACATGGATGGAACTTGAGAACATTATACTGAGTGAATTAGGTAAATTAGAGAAAGCTAAGAACTGTATGATTACACACATAGGTGGAATATAGAACTGAGACTCACAGACATAGATAAAAGTAAAGTGGTTACCAGGCAGAGGGAGATGTGGGGGAGGGGGATGTGGGGGAGGTCTGGGGGGGAAGGGTGTAAAGAGGGACAAATATAAGGTGACGAAAAATGATTTGACTTTGGGTGATGGGTATACAACACAATCAACAGTTCAAATGCTATAGAAATGTTTACCTGAAACCTATGTACTCTTATTAATCAATGTCATCCTGTTAAATTTAATTTTCTAAATAAAATAAAAAAAATAAGGAAAAGGGCAAAGAATAATGTCAAGTACAAGAGGAAGCATAGCACACCAATATTCCAGTTAATTTTGTAGATTCAAACAATAACGTCTTCAGTAAATAATAATGACAAAATCTATATATAGTTAATGTGACTTCTGCCTTGTACATTATGAGTAAGTATACTAGTAGACAATTCTCACTACAATTAAACTATATTCAAAATAGAACACTTTTCATGGGCATAGTTGGCTTCACAAAAGGTAAAGAGGTGTTAAATTATTATTCTCATTAAAATTAAATTTTGAAAGTATACAGAAAAAAATGTCAACATAAAAATATATAACTAGTTATAGAAATATATAACTAGTAACCCTACCTATATTTGTCTGTTTTTGTTTTTTGTTTTAGTATTCAATAAATTATGAATATGAGATAATGCTTTAACATACTTGATGCTACACATAAAAATATTCTCTCCCTCTGCTATTAAGATCAAATCAAGAGGTGCCATTCCTTCTTATTTCTGTAACTAATATTTATGCAAATTAGGTTACTATTATTACTTAAATTTTGCTACCTTCTATCTTTTTTTTTAGAATTTTTTTAATTTTTAATTTATTGTGTTTACATGGATTCAAGTGTCCCACTGAATATAACTCCCTCACCCCCCACCCCTGTGTCCCTTTTTATACCCTCTCCTACCTTCTATCTTTACACTTGATCTTAGCCAAAAGGCTGAGAAGCGGTCCTACTTTCTATCTTTAAGAGAATGATTCATTACTACAGCACTCACTCTATCCTTCCCCCAGTCTCGATTTCTGGAGGACACCAATATGTATCTTATATGATCTCGAAGACATCATCTCAAGTTTTACTTATTTCCATCTACATGGGAAGCTCGCTTAGACACTAATGATGTTTAAATTCTCATGCATCAAAGCTGCAATATGATTCTAAGAGAAATTGAAATAAGACTACGGACCACTTGAGATCACATTTTGTCTCCGAAGCCCTGATACAACACTAAATACCTATTCCCTGTATTTCCTAAATACCATTGTAACATATACCTGTACTGTTTGATTATGGTTCTCTTTCTAGACATTTCAAAACTAGTAAATGGAAGCAAGTTTGAGCATGAATCATCTGTGCTTCTCTTGTTCCCATTTAATCTATTACTGGCTCCAGACACTTCTCATAAAATCTTCTCTCTTTTTCCCCATTTGTATGTCATCTGGTTCCTAACTATATATTACCTAAAAGCAAGAAATTTGCTTTTAAACAATAATATTCAATATCTTTAGCAACTTGTATGTCACAAGAACCCAGTGGTATGCATACTGGTATACACCTGTTGAGTCATACAATAGCAATACAGGGATGCATGGCTTAACAACAGGAATACATTCTGAACAATGTATCCTTAGACAATTTTGTCATTGTGTGAACATCATAGAGTGTACTTGCACCAACCTAAATGGTATAGCTGACTATAGACTACATGGTATAACCTATTCCTCTTAGACTATAAGACTGTACAGCACTTATGCACAGAACAACATGAAGTTAAATTAAGCACAAGAGAAAATAATACAATCAAGAGATGCAGTAAACATGAGATTTAAGAGGGTATTGCCTGTGTAACATGGCATACTGTATGACAGTTACCCTCTTAAAAATATTTTGGAAGAGTCACTCTAAAAGAACAATAAAAGGTATAGTAGAATAAATACATAAACTGGTAACATGGTTGTTTATTATCAAGTATCATGTACCATACATAATTTTATATGCTGTATTTTTATACAACTGGCATTGAAGTAGGTTTGTCTGCACCAGAATCACCACAGACATATGTTGCAGTATGTTAGAAAGAATACAATGTCACTAGATATTAGGAATTTTTCAGCTCCATTATAATCTTACGGTACAATATGCAGTTCGTTGTTGATAGAGACACCATTATGCAGCACATGACTACGCTATAAGCACTAACAAAGTTAGATCTCCTCTTATGGTGACTTGAGTAGGTTGTCAGTGTCTTACCCTGTACATTTTTCTTCTTGTCATTGTAAATGGTTTGATGTCTATCTTCCCATGTGCTGTCAAAATGGAAACTCAGAAGTTTTTGATATTTTGATGGTAAAGTGATAGGTAGTCATAAAAAAAAGAAGTTACTGTTTTATAGTATCTGCAAAAGTGGGAGACTTTATTACCTGATTAAATTAAATTTTCTAGTTTCTTTTTTTTTTTTTGTAGAAACAAAAGGCTAACACTCAAAATGGCACTGCCCATTTAGTCCTTGTTAGTCCAGCATGTTTTAAAATAACTTTTCAATTCCTAACAATCATGAAGGATAATAAAGTTAAATAATGACTGAACATCACCAGGCATGAAAAGTCTGACAAGGGCTATTGCCATTGTCACATTGAATTGTGTTATGAGCAATTGTGGGAAGTAGGCACTTAAGATTCAAATATCACTGTAAAGACCAAAGACTAGCGGACCAATACATTCAAATTGTTTCTGTTTTTTTTAAGAAAATTTCTCCATATCTTTTTGGACCAAAAAACATATATGGTGTTCCAAAATCAAAATGGAAAATATCAAGATGTCTTTGTGTATGCATATGTACATATACATATTTGTATATACTAAGAATTTGAAACTATCTTTGGGAACTAATACATATCTGCATATCACTTGATGCAAAGGGATTGGTAGGCAGGCAAGAAATAGGAACAAGTCTCTTATATTGTAGCATTTCAAATCCTATGGGCCCAATTAGGATACCAGCTACACTCATGCACCCATTTTTTCTTCTTCTTTATTAAAATGAATTCATTCCATTATCACTCACTATCACTCACTATATCCAGTTTCATAATCATACGAATATAGACAAAGACAACATAACCTATTTTCTGTCTGCATTCTTAGGTCACTTATATCTTACCAACTAAAAACTAGCTGTTACTTAAGTTTAAAGCCAAGTAAAATAAGTCAGGGAAAGACAAACACTATATGATTTTGCTTATACATAGAATCTAAAGAAGAACATAAACAAACAGAAGCAGATCCATATTTACAAAGAACAGATTAATGGTTGCTAGAGGGAAGGCATGTTGAAGGACTGGATGAAAAGGTGAAGGGATTAAAAAGTACAAATTGGTAGTTACAAAATAGTCATAGGTATAGAAGGTACAGCATATGGAATAGAGTCAGTAATATTGTAATAACTACATATGGTGTCAGGTGCGTATTAGATTTCTCTGGGAATCACTTTGTAAATTATATAAATGTATCATCATTATGATGTACACCTGAAACTATTAGAAAATAATCTTGAATATTACCTTATTAAAATATAAAAAAAGAAAGCCAATCTAAAATTTTAATATAAAGTTAGGAAAATAATTATGAGAATAAATAAAAGAGATTACAAGGGATACAAGGAAAATAGATACATAAAATCCTAGCACTTCTGCTATAATTATCAAAATAGAAATATTTAGACTTTATTTATTTATTTTTATTTTCTTTTTTAAAGTGAGAGGAAAAGAGACAGAGAGACAGACTCCAACATATGTCTCTGACCAGGATCTACCTGGCAAGCCTGGTCTGGGGCCAATGGTCTGCCCATGTTGCCATGCCATCTCCCTTGCTGGTTGATCAGCAACCTAGCTATTTTTAGTGCATGAGGGAGGCTCCACTGAGCCAACATGCTGAAACCATTTGAGTTATAGCTATGGAGGGGAAGAGAGAGAGAGAGAAAGGTGAGAAGGAAGGGTGAAGAAGCAGATGGTCTCTTCTCCTGTGTGCCCTGACCAGAAATCGAAACCAGAACTTCCACATGCCAGGACAACACTCTACTAATTTGCAAACCAGCCAAGGCCAAATATTGGGATTTTAAAAAATATATGTTTTTGTTTCTTTAAAAGAATCATTGAAAATCTTATCACCTCTTCTAACCAACTCCAAAAAGCAGCAGTAAGAAGTTTTATTAAATTATGTTCCTCTGCAAAATTCTGCTCATGTTGAATAGTATAGGCCAAACTTAAATCATGATTCCTAATATAGACAGATTGGGCTATCTATATGCCATCAAGTTGATCAGGCACATTGAATGATTTGTTCATAAGTGGAGAGAAATTTGAATAGATCAATCATAGTATTCCATATTGTGCATATAAGACTCTCCATAGCATTTAAAAATTTATAAGCATATTAATATATATTTAAATTCTTATATTCTCAATAAGAGATAAGTATTTTTACTTGGTTTAATCCAATTAAGAATTTGGAGATGCAGAAGACATACAGATAGGTTGTGAGAACTAATATTTGGATTTTCTAGTCAAGTTTTCTTCTATGGTCCACATTTTCTATTATAGGATAGATTTTAGCTATGAAGAAATCTAACTTGGTCAGATGAGTTTTGAAACCCATTAATTCTTAGTGGAAAAGTACAGAAAAAATCAGACTGAACATAGGAGCTTATTTTCCTCAAAAAGATTCATTAAAGCCCTGGCCAGTTGGCTCAGTAGTAGAGCATCGGCCCAGGCATGTGGAAGTCCCAGTTCAATCCCGGTAAGGGCACACAGAAGAAGTGCCCATCTGCTTCTCCACCTTTCCCCCTCTCCTTTCTCCTTTCTCTCTATCTCTCTCTTCCCCTCTTGCAGCCAAGGCTCCATTGGAGCAAAGTTGGCTGGACACTGAGGACAGCTTCATGGCCTCTGCCTCAGGTGCTAGAATGGCCCTGGCTGCAACAGAGTGGTCTCAGATGTGCAGAGCATCGCCCCCTGGTGGGCATGCCGGGTGGATCCCAGTCAGGCATATGTGGGAGTCAATCTGCCTCCCGCTTCTAACTTTGGAAAAATACACACACACACACACACACACACAAAAGATGTATTAAAAAATATAGAGGCTACCTAAATTAGATGGTGTTAAAAGACATATATTGGTTATTATTAATTTATTAATTAAAACATTGAATTATGTACAGGTAGAATTATATGATTTATTGACTTTGCTTTAAAATATTTACACCAAAATATGTCTGTCAGGAAGAAAAATAGGATAGTAGAATATTTATATAATTATATATATAGTTGAAGTTGGACAATGAGTACGTAGCAGTTTAATTTATTACTCTAATGAATGTTTGAAAATTTTTCATAATAAAACATCCTAAAACCTAACATAGAACAAATCTAAGCCAATGAACTTGATAACTTAGGTAAAAAATGAGCAATTTCCTAAAACATCTTATCAATCCTCATTTTTAAGAAATAAATACCTTAATAGCTATATACAGAGTAGAGCAAAAGTACGTTTACAGTTGTGAGAATGAGAAAGAGTTTACTCTTGTATTATTATTTTTAATTATTATATTATTTGCCATATAAGTACTCTAAACCTACTTTTGCCCCACCCTGTATAATCATTAAAGAAATTGAATCAAAAGTTAAAAATCTACACACACAGGTAAGCCTACTGTTCTCAAGTATTTTTTTCAGGTGAGACCTATGTATTCAAGAAACAGATAATTTCAATTACATACAAATCCTTTCAAAGACTGGTAAAGTGAGTATGCTCTCCAATTCACTTTATAAAACAAGTATAGCACTGATACCAAAACCAGAAAAAGACCATATGACAAAGAAAATTTACAGATTAATCTCACATATTATCATAAATCAAAAGAACTTAGTAAAATAGAAGCAAATTATTACTTAGCAATGCATAAATACAAATAATGCAAAAGTTTAACATCAGATCTTGTCATATGTTTTATTTTAGTCACGATAGGAGGAAAATATGATCATCTTAATTAAAAAAATGGAGAAAAAGCATCAAACATGATTAAATGTGCATTCATAGTAAATAGTAATAATAAAAAACCCTCAGGAAACTGGAATGGAACACAGTCCCTTAAGTTGACAAATGTACCGATAGAAGCCCATAGCAAACATCATACCTAATGGTGAAATATTGAGATGATTGCTCTTACAGGCTTACCTTGGAGATGCTGCGGTTTTCGTTCCAGACCACTGTAATGAAGTGAGGACCACAACCAAGCAAGTAGTGATATATATATTTTTTTCTGTATTTTTCTGAAGCCGGAAACGGGAGAGACAGTCCGACAGACTCCCGCATGCGCCCGACTGGGATCCACCCGGCACGCCCACCAGGGGACGACGCTCTGCCCACCAGGGGACAATGCTCTGCCCCTCCGGGGTGTCGCTCTATTGCGACCCAAGCCACTCTAGCGCCTGGGGCAGAGGCCGAGGAGCCATCCCCAGTGCCCGGGCCATCTTTGCTCCAATGGAGCCTCAGCTGCGGAAGGGGAAGAGAGAGACAGAGAGGAAGGAGAGGGGGAGGGGTGGAGAAGCAGATAGGCGCTTCTTCTGTGTGCCCTGGCCAGGAATCGAACCCGGGACCTCCGCACGCCAGGCCGACGCTCTACCACTGAGCCAACTGGCCAGGGCCCAAGTAGTGATATTCTAACTGGTGGAGGATCTTGCCTTCAATTTGTAAAAAAAAAAAAAAGGCAACATTTGTGAAGCACAATAAAGTAAAGCACAATAAAATGAGATATGCTAGCGTCTAAAAAACAAGACCATGATACCACATTCAACAGTTTATTCAACATTTTCCTGAAAGCCCTAACAAAATGTAGTAAAATAAATGAAGTAATTTTATGACAAAAGAAAAGTAAAACTGCCTGACCAGGTAGTGGTGCAGTGGATAGAGCATCGGCCTGGGATGCAGAGGACCCAGGTTTGAAACCCTGAGGTTGCTGATCTGAGTACAGACTCACCAGCTTGAGCATAGGATCATAGACATGACCCTACAGTTGCTGGTTTGAGCCCAAAGGTTGCTGGCTTGAAGCCCAAGGTCACTAACTTGAGCAAGGGGTCACTGGCTCTCCTGCAGCCCCCAGGTCAAGGCATGTACTAAGGAGCCACAACAAAGAATTGATGCTTCTCATCTCTGTCCCTTCCTATCAGTCTGCCCCTGTCTCTGTCTCTGTCTCTCTCTCTCTCTCTCTCTCTCTCTCTCTCTGTCACTTAAAAAAAAAGAGAGAAATAAAACTATCCAATATTATAGATTATACAATCGCCTAACTAAAAATCTCACACAAATCTATAAAATTATTACACTTGATTATAGAGTTTGGCAAGTGTACTATAATTTAGTTGAGGAATCAGCAAACTACAGCCAGCAGATCAAATCATTTTGATCTGGGCTGGCTGGATAGCTTGGCTGGGTAAAGCATTGTCCTGAAACACAGAGGTTGCTGGTTTGATTTCCAATCAGGGCACATACGAAAACAGATCAATGTTTCTCTCTGTCTCTCTCACTTCTCCTAAAATAAATAAGTAAATAAAAATCAATACAATTAAAATACAATCAATACAATTTAAAAAATTAAAGGGGGAAAAACGATGGCAGCATTCTCTGGACAGGGGCAATCTAGAAGAAAGTTTGGAATTTAAAAAAATTTTAAATTAAATTAATAAAAAAAGATATTTAAGGTTGGGTTTAAAAAAATATGTTGGTTTGATTAAATGAGTATCGAGTTTGAATTTACCTCACTTAACAGAGCAGACTAGATCTAGGTCAGTACCACGATTCAGGAATATACTGTACTACAAAAAATTCCACATTATTCATGGCTTCTTTTTCTTTTAGTTAATGGCTAAAAATGTTAGCTTATGGAAGAAGAATCACTTCATTCATTCCATAGGCTTTACATTTGATTCTCTCAACTGTCCTAAGTAGTGTCAGTTTGTTAGGGCTGCTTCAACAAAACACCACCAACCAGGTGGTTTAAACAAAAGAAATGTACTGTCTCAAAGTCTGGATGCTAGAAGTCTGAGATCAAACTGTCATCTGTTCGGCTGATGGCTGCAAGCGCGTCACTGCTCAGTGCTTCTTTCCTAGCTTCCGGTGTCTATAGGCAACCTGTGCACATCTGTCCAAATTTTCCCTTTTATCTTTTTTTTTTTATTCAGTGAGAGGAGGGGAGGCAGAGAAAGACTCCCGCTTGTGCCCCAACTTGGATCCACCCAACAAGCCCACCAGGGGGTGATGCTCTGCCTATCTGGGGCATTGCTCCATTGCTTGACAACCAAGCTCTTTTTAGCACCTGAGGCAGAGGCTATGGAACCATCCTCAGTGCCAGGATCAACTCACTCCAATTGAGTCATGGCTGCAGGAGGAGAAGAGAAAGAGAGAGACAAGTGAGAACAAGTAAAGCAGAATAATAATAACAAGTAAAAAAATAATAATGGAGGGGTTGAGAAGCAAATGGATGCTTCTCCTGTGTGTCTTGACTGGAAATTGAACCTGAGTCTTCCACATGCTGGGTCAACACTCTACCACTGAGCCAACTGGTAAGGGCCCAAATTTTCCCTTTTAATATGGACACCAGTCCTATTGGATTAGGGCCCCAGCCTAATGACCTCATTTAATTAACTATACCTACAATGACCTTTTATGAAAATAAGGTAATAATCTAAGTTTTGGGGGGTTAGTACTTTAACAAATGAGTATTTGAGAAACACAATTCAAGCCATAAGTAGGTGTTATTTTTAATCCAAATTTTTACAAATGAGTAAACAGAGGAAGAGAAGGGTTAAATAAACTGCCAGCAGTCACCTAAGTGAAGCCCAGGTTTGCATTCAAGCAGTTGGCTTCATACATCGTTCTTTAATTTAGAGGTTAAAGTGAATTAAAGAACTGCCTTTGATAAGAGATTGTCTTACTAAGTGTATATGGGACATACTAAGAACACTTCACTTTAAGGAAAAGTGATAAACATGGCTTTAAGCAGTATAACTAAAGCATACAAGCAGAAGGTCCTGAGGGGTGAGAGGTAAGAAGAAGGTACAAATGCAGAAACCTGGCTTTCTGGAAGATGGGCTCCTCCAACCAGCCATTTTCCCCAGGCCTTCCTGAATCTACTAGTTTCTTCACAAGTCATTAACATCATCAGGAAGACTTTAAAGGAGGAGTGAGAAACAGTACCTCTTGAGAGAATTAGAGAGGTTGGGAGTTCATGTTGTATAACTCAGTTTGCTTTAACTATAAAAGCTTATCCTTACAGACCAAAGTATAGGTAATTCTAAAGATCTATTTTAATGGTCTGCCCCTATTTTGGGCCTCTACTGTTGTTACTAGTTGCATTCATCTGTAATTTTTTGGTTTTCTACATAATGCTGTAAGGAACATCTTTGTCTATTTGGTATTATTTTCTTATAATAAACTCTTAGACATACAATTCCTCAAAATATATACAGCTTCCAAGACTGTTGGTATATATTTCCCAGTTGTCCTCAGTTTTCCTTGGACAATGCTTCCATGTAAGATACTTTGCCATCTGGTCCCAATATCCTTTAGCAGCCTTATCGCTCATCAAAGTATTTTCCAGTTGTGTGAGGTTACCTATGGCTCTCTGAGCCTGCCATGTGCTTCCATACATCCCTTCACTAGGAGGTAAAATTATAGTCTTTTTCCTAAGTTCAACTCACTGTTATTGCTTTTTAGGGAAACTTCGATTCTCATTGCAATATTAATCTATCCTCCCCATGAGCTCCCTTGCCTCTGATCACTACTACAGTAGCATAAGTTACTATATAGTCCTTCAGCCTATGTTGCTAGCTCCTGGTAAACAAGAACCAAGTCTTCTCCTCTTTATAGTCTTGGCAAAAACTAGTGAAAGTTATACATAATCAGATTTAGTCAATATTTTTGAATGAGTAAAAAAGAACATATACTCTGTTTTCCTAAACTGGATCTACATTCTCTGACCCAATATTTTATCCTCCTTAGGGCAGCAAACTATCCGCCAACTGCTGACTAGTAAATCTCAATTCCAAGTTACCTGAGACAAAAATCCAAAAGTTGAATTGCTATACAGAAAGAAATATGTGAGGTTTGAAAACATAGATTTAATTTGCATTTTATTAATGTCCGTCTGAATGGTTTCATTATAATTTTGATGATGTTTAATCTTAGAATAATGTCAAAAATAGATAATGGCATGTGTCTTGAAGAAAAAACAATAGATTTCAAAGTTGTTTACATGAAAATGTAGAAAAGCATAAGAATTAAAAAAGGGCTTCTGAGATCTTCTGCCTTAGAATATTAAACATATTATGTTTGTCTCTCTTTAAGAAAGATGTATACTTATGTACCTATTTCAAAAGTCTGCAACTAACTCAGAATTGTTTAAAGGCCAATCTGAGCAGCTTTTTAACCTGCTGTGTTCATTACAGGTCAGGGAGTTTTACACGATAACTTCAAAAGTGAATAAACTCTATTGCTTTCTATGGGTTATGTGTTTTAACTCTCCTCAATGCAGCCTGATTGCTCAGAGTCTCATAGAAGTTTGGTACCAATAGCTTCTAAATTTAACCCCATGAACATTTATATATCCTATATATCACCTTCAATCAGAAATCTACTCTCTATTAATACATGAATAAGCCAATCTTTTTAACATAAAAATAAAATTATTAATTTCTCCCATGATACCATCTCGTATCTACCTGGAAATTTTGTAGAGATCATAAACCAAATAAATAAATATAATAAATAAATAAATAAGCAGATAAACAAACAAATAAATAAATAGATAATAAAGGCTTTATTTGTAGGACTGGGAGGGCATAGCAGACATTTTGGAAAATCATTTTCTGTTAGGCAAGAGTTTAGACATAAGTGATCACAAACTCAAATTCTGTAATAGAGTTGGGCAAGTAATGCACATGGGCAAGGTAGCACTTGTGTGGGATACCTAAGTGCAAAGGCACCATCTAGGGGGCCCTGCAGGTGTTCTACTCCAGAAAATTTTTGCCATTCAAGATAGGAAGATTAGAACTCAGAAGCCCAATTTCAGTTTGCTATGAAGTCAAGTATTTATACAGTTTCACTCTGATCTGAAATCTAACGAACAAAATGAACTAACAAGCCAAAAAGAGACAGATTCATAGAGCAGACTGAAAGCTGTTTGGAGGGTGGGGAGAGGGAGGTGGAGAAATTAAGCAAAAAAAAGAGAGAGAGAGAGAAAACTCATGAACACAGACACTAGTGTAGGGATTGCCAGGTTAGGGGGAACTGGAGGGTGGTATGGGGGGTAGAAACGGCAGTGGATGAAGACTTGAGTTAGGAATCATAACACATTACACAGTGTACAGATGTGTTGGGGAATTGTGCGCCTGAAACCTGCAAAATTTTGTTAACCAGTATCGCCCCAATAAATTAAATTTAAAAAGAAATCAAGCTTTTAAAATTATTATTTAATTATTCAATATTTTTTACACTTTGTGTGGGCCAAAGCACATGCTTTCAGGGTGAGTATGACAAGTGGGCATCTGGTTGGCAACCTCTCTAGTATAAATGTGTCCAACGTGTCCTGACCCTGGGATTACAGGCTGTCAGTCCTAACCCCAAGTGTGTTTGGGGTTCAGGAAATCCCCAGCAAAGTTTTCAAGTGAGGAATCTGATCTAGCCCCAGATCAGATTATTTTTGCTATCCTATAGTAGGAAATTATAGTTTTTCATAAGAATTTTTTGGAAATACTCAGTTTGCTTTAAATAGAAAAATCTAAGATAAAGAGGCTTACACTGCAGAAATTTTAAAAGAGTAGGTGAGAAACATAAAAACAAAAATTACTAAGGCATCTCTATCAGTTCTCGAGACCCTGCCTATAGGTTATGTTCACCTACTTCAAATTTGACATAATTTATTAGAAAAGAAAAAGAAATCAATGTGTTATGTAATATTCTTATGAGTCTACACTTATTTAATCATCAATGACATCATTTGTTAACATTAGTATTACAAATTAACCTTGCTCCTTTGGTATTTTTAAATATCCTATTTTCTTAAAATAATAAATAAAACCTCATTACAGAAAATATGAAAATAAAAAATTAATAAAGAAAGTTTAAAAAGTATTAATGACAATCCTTTTTTAGAAACTTCCAGGTTGATTGTAGAAATACATATACATATATTGGTATTGTTTTAGATCAATAAATATGAAAATATATAATTTTTGGAAAAGAAGAATATCTAATGTACCAATATATCCTTTTAATTTATTGATTTTAGCAAGATAGGATGAGAGAGAGACAAGAACTTCAATCTGTTCCTGTATGTGGCCTGACAGGGGATTGAACTGGCAACGTCTACACTTTAAGACAATGCTCTAATCAACCAGCCTATCTGACCAGGGCATGAATCAATTTTTTTTTTAAGTGAGAGGAGGGGAGACAGAGAGACAGAGTCTTGCGTGGGCCCCCACAGGGATCCACCCAACAAGACTCCCACTGGGCAGTGATGCTTTGCCTATCTGCTCACAACCAAGCTATTTTTAGTGCCTGAGGCAGAGGCTTCACAGAGCCATCCTCAGCACCTGGGGCCAACTCACTGGAACCAACCCAGCCATGGCTGTGGGAAGGGAAAATAGAGAGAGAGAGAAGGTGGAAGGAGAAGAGTGGAAAAGCAGATGGTCACTTCTTCTGTGTGTCCTGACCAGGAATCAAACTTGGGACCTCTGCATACTGGGCCGACACTCTACTATTCAGCCAATGAGCCAGGCCATACCCATATTTTTAAATCAAGCTCCCAATTCACATATGTTTAGGAATTTTCATATTTTTTAACATTAAAAATAGTACCTCAATATGTATTAATTTTTGTTTTTGCAACATGTTTTATTATTTCTTTAAGGATAAACTATGGTAAAGTGAATTTCTGGAATTTTGTATGGACATTTTGAAGACTTGATACATAAGAAATTTTTCTTCAGAAAATTCTATAAATTTAAAACTCCCAATAATAGTGTACTAGAAGGACTTATTTCCCCATGTTGACATTTTTCTTTTAATCATTGCCTGTGTATTATGTGATAAACAGTGTTTTAACATTGTTTTAGTGCACACATGTTTGATTTTGTAACAAAACTTTTTTTGATATCTATTGGCCATTTGCTTTCTCCTTTTGCAAATCTTTTCATAGACTTCAGTCAAAGTAGTCTGTTGTGGTTTTTTTATTGATTTATAGGACTTCTTTATATGCTCTTCAGATTATTTATCTTGTGCATATAATACAAGATGTAAATATTTTCCAGAGGTTACAATTTATCTTTTACTATATGTTTTACCATATATGTTTTTTTCTTAACTATACCCATCCTTTTAGTGCATGTAATTAAATTAATCAAAATTTTCATCTAATTATAGTTTTGCAGTATTATCAGAAAATATTCCATTTAAAAATTCTAAAATATTTGACTGTATTTGTATAATAACTTCTATGCTTTTCATTATATTTACAGTTAAATATTTAGTTATATGTAAGAAATTGTGAAGTAAAAATGTAACTTTAAGCCTTTTTAAACAGTTAACTAGCTATCACAATTTTATTTATTCTAAAAATTTTATTTCATTTTAAACTGAATTCTTGAATTAAACTGAAATTTAAGTGCTTTTAAAACATATATATATAATGTTTTCACATCATTACAAATGAAGTATTCATTTCTTCCTGTTTTAAAATACTCCATCATAAACATATTTTTTATTTATTCTTATTTTTTGTATTTTTCTGAAGTGAGAAGCAGGGAGGCAGAAAGAGACTCCCACATACGCCCTCCCGCCCCCCAGGATCCACCCGGAAAGTCCGCTAGGGGGTAATACACTGCCCATCTGGGGCATTGCTCTGTTGCAACCGGAGCCATTCTAGTGCCTGAGACAGAGGCCATGGAGCCATCCTCAGCACCCGGGCCAACTTGCTGCAAAGGAGCCTTCGCTGTGGGAGGGAAAGAGAGACATAGGGAAAGAGAAAGAAGAGGAGGAAGGGTGGAGAAGCAGATGGGCTCTTCTCCTGTGTGCCCTGACCAGGAATCAAACCCAGGACTTCCACACTCCAGGCCAACACTCTACCACTGAGCCAAGCAGCCAGGGCAACAATACTCTTCTACAATCATCAAACTATATTCAGGTTATGTGATATGGTTTAATTATTATTTTATTTTTTTTAGCAAGAGAGAAAGAAAAAAAGAGACAGACAAACAGACAGGGACAGATAGACAGGAAGGGAGAGATGAAAAGCATCAACTCATAGTTGGAGCACTATAGTTGTTCATTAATTATTTTCTCATATGTGCCTTGACTGGAGGGTGCCAGCCAAGCCAGTGACCCCTTGCTCAAGCCAGCAACATTGGGTTAAAGCCAGCAAACTTGGGCTTCAAGCCAGTGATAACAGGGTCATGTCTATGATCCCACACTCAAGCTGGCGACCTTCTGCTGTAGCTGGATGAACCACACTCAAGCCAATGACTTCAGGGTTTTGAACCTGGGTCCTCAGCATCCCAGTCTGATGTTCTATCCACTGCACTACCACCTGGTCAGGCTGGTTTGATTTTTTTGTTAATTTTTTGGTTGTTTCAGTGAGAGGTGGGGAGGCAGAGACAGACTCTTGAATGCGCCCAATTGGGATACACTTGTAAGTCAACTAGAGGGCGATGTTCTGCCCATCTGGGGCATTCCTCTGTTACTCAGTAACTGAACTTTTCTTAGTGACTGAGGCAGAGGCCATTGAGCCATCCTCAGTGCTCGGAGCCAACTCACTCCAATTGAGCCATGGCTGCAGGAGGGGGGGGAAAGAGAAGCAAGAGGAAGAGGAGTGGAGAAATAGATGGGCACTTATCCTGTGTGATCTGATTAGGCATCAAACTTGGGACTTCCACACAGGGTCAATGTTCTATCACTGAGCCAATAGGCCAGGGCCTGGTTTGATTTTTTTATCTGCAGAATTCTTCACAGGAGTATTGTAAAGACATTTTTATTCAAGTATAGTTGATATACAATATCATAGGAACAGAATTTTGCAGGTTTTAGGCACACAATTCTACAACACATCTGTACACTGTACAGGGCTCCGTGAGATATGAGTTTAATTCTTTCTGTAATCGACCTCATAAGTCAGTCAACTCGTATACCAAACAAATTTCTCCCATTTAAAATAACTGAAATAGATTTAATCTGTTCCATCCCTGTGAAACATCCCCAAACCATCTTAAATTATGAAAAAAGACATGTTTTTAATTAAGAAACACACATGAATACTTTACCAATGCATAATAAAATATATGAAATAAAAGAAAAAAGTGTTATTTAGTACTGTACTCTTACCTTGGAGACAGATGAGTGCAGCTAACGGAGGTGAATGGCGGAGGAGGAGGGAGGGAGGAAGGGATGCAGGCACTGTAGACACGTAAACTAAAACTGCATTTTCTTTACTTTAAACAAAACTGAAACTGCACTTTCTTTACTTAAAATGAAACCACAAAAACTTAATTGTAAAAAAAAAAATGCACTTTCTTAACTTTAAACTTAACCTAAGCTTAACATTACGTATTTTTCATTTAATCATCACCTGTTTTTGCCTTTTTGGCTGCACTTTCAGCACTTTCACTTGCAAGACTTTTGAATAAAAATCTATCCAAAGAAGTTTGCTTTTGCCTGATTTTTAAAATGTTACAAAAATGTGACAAACAAGTGTCATTAAAAAGTGCTGAAGCATGACCAGTTGAAACTTTTTCTGGGTGTTTCTTTTCGATGAAACTTGAAAGCTTCTCCCACATTGCCAGCATGTCTTTAATTTCACTTGTAGAAATCACTTCCTCTGACTCTACCTCCTCACTACTAATCTCTTGCAGAAGCTCCTTATGTTGTATTATCTGTAGCTCCTTCAACTCCTCATTTGAGAGTTCCTCCTCATGTTCCTTGATGAGCTCGTTTACGTCATCCTTATCTACCTCCAGACCCATCAACTTTCCCAGGGACACAATCTTCTCCAACGCTTCTACCTCGGTCTCTGTCTCTGGTTTGAATCTTTCGAGGTCCCTGTCTGCAACAACATCAGGCCATAACTTTTTCTATGCTGAGTTCGAGGTTCTCCTTGTAACCTCTTGCCATGCCAAGTCAATAATGCGTAAACATATCATGATGTTGTAGTGATCTTTCCAAAACTCTCGAAGTGTTAGAATTGTATTCTCAGTCACCTCAAAGCAGCCGCAGAACAAGTGCTTTGTGACCTGCTGATCCGTAGGTTGCAAGATTGAAGTCTGTTGGGTGGGAGGTAGAGGACTTTCATGAATTTGAACTCATTGACAATGTCATTTTGAAGACCAGGTGTGTGGGCTGGAGCATTTTCAAGGATTAGTAATTCTTTAATCGGGAGTTTATTTTCTTTGTATTTTTTTTGTGTGTGTGTATTTTTCTGAAGCTGGAAACAGGGAGAGACAGTCAGACAGACTCCCGCTTGCGCCCGACCAGGATCCACCCAGCACGCCCACCAGGGGGCGATGCTCTGCCCCTCTGGGCTTCGCTCTGTCATGACCAGAGCCACTCTAGCGCCTGGGGCAGAAGCCAAGGAGCCATCCCCAGCACCCAGGCCATCTTTGCTCCAATGGAGCCTCGCTGCGGGGGGAAGGAGGGAGGGGAGAGAAAGACAGAGAGGAAGGAGGGGGGAGGGGTGGAGAAGCAGATGGGCGCTTCTCCTGTGTGCCCTGGCCAGAAATCGAACCCGGGACTTCTGCACGCCAGGCCGACGCTCTACCACCGAGCCAACCGGCCAGGGCTGGGAGTTTATTTTCTTGAAGATATTTCTTCACTGCAGAACCAAAGACGAGATTTACCCATTCAATAAAAAACTGCCGCGTAACCCATGCCCTAGCATTGGTGTGCCACATAACCTGCAGTTTTTCTTTAAGAATCTTGTGAGTCTTAAAGGCTCAAGGATTTTCGGAATGATACACTAGCACTGGCTTTTCTTCACAGTCACCTCTAACATTTGCACACAATGCAAGGGTCAGTTGGTCCTTCATGGGTTTATGGCCTGGCAGCTTCTTCTCCTCTGCGGTGATGAAAGTCCTCCAGGGCATTTTTTCCAAAAACAATCTTGTCTTGTCACAGTTGAACACTTGTGGGGGATGTAGCCTTCCTTTGAAATAAGCACAGCAAAACATGTGATGTACTCCTCAGCTGCCTTAACGTCAGCACTTGCAGCATCACCATGCCTCAGCACTGAGTGGATGCCAGATCTCTTCTTGAAATTTTCAAACCAGCCATGACTTGCCTTAAATGTATCTTCTGCTGCCTCTTTTGAGGTGGATGGTTTTTTCTTCTTCAAGTCACCATAAATAATACATGCCTTTTCGCATATTACAGTCTCCATCACTGTCTCTCCTGCCAGCTCTTTCTCTTTCACCCACACCAACAGAAGCTTCTCCATTTCTTCATGGATATTTGTCCTTAATTGGGATACAATTGTAGTTCCTTTCGCTGGATTTGCGCTTTTGATGGATAGTACAAAGTATAGATGTATTGCGGTCGTACACCTTTGCCAGTTCAATCACTCATACACCATGCTCATGTTTTTCTATTATTTCTTGCTTTACTTCTTTTTTTTTAATAATTTTATTTTTTTAATGGGGTGACATCAATAAATCAGGATACATATATTCAAAGATAACAAGTCCAGGTTATCTTGTCTTTCAATCATGTTGCATACCCATCACCCAAAGTCAGATTGTCCTCTGTCACCTTCTATCTTGTTTTCTTTGTGCCCCTCCCACTCCCCCTTTTCCTCTCCCATTCCCCCCTCACCCCCGTAACCACCACACTCTTATCAATGTCTCTTAGTTTCACTTTTATGTCCCACCTACGTATGGAATAATGCAGTTCCTGGTTTTTTCTGATTTACTTATTTCGCTTCGTATCATGTTATCAAGATCCCACCATTTTGCTGTAAATGTTCCGATGTCATCATTTCTTATGGCTGAGTAGTATTCCATAGTGTATATGTGCCACATCTTCTTTATCCAGTCATCTATTGACGGGCTTTTTGGTTGTTTCCATGTCCTGGCCACTGTGAACAATGCTGCAGTAAACATGGGGCTGCATGTGTCTTTACGTATCAATGTTTCTGAGTTTTTGGGGTATATACCCAGTAGAGGGATTGCTGGGTCATAAGGTAGTTCTATTTTCAGTTTTTTGAGGAACCACCATACTTTCTTCCATAATGGTTGTACTACTTTACATTCCCACCAACAGTGGATGAGGGTTCCTTTTTCTCCACACCCTCTCCAACATTTGCTATTACCTGTCTTGCTAATAATAGCTAATCTAACAGGTATGAGGTGGTATCTCATTGCAGTTTTGATTTGCATTTCTCTAATAGCTAAAGAAGATGAGCATCTTTTCATATATCTGTTGGCCATTTGTATTTCTTCCTGGGAGAAGTGTCTGTTCATATCCTCTTACCATTTTTTTATTGGATTGTTTGTTTGTTTGTTGTTGAGTTTTATGAGTTCTTTGTATATTTTGGATATTAGGCCCTTATCTGAGCTGTTGTTTGAAAATATCATTTCCCATTTAGTTGGCTTTCTGTTTATTTTGTTATCAGTTTCTCTTGCTGAGCAAAAACTTCTTAGTCTGATGTAGTCCCATTCATTAATTTTTGCCTTCACTTCTCTTGCCTGTGGAGTCAAATTCATAAAATGCTCTTTAAAACCCAGGTGCATGAGTTGAGTACCTATGTCTTCTTCTATGTACTTAATTGTTTCAGGTCTTATGTTTAGATCTTTGATCCATTTTGAGTTAATTTTTGTACAGGGGGAGAGACTGTAGTCCAGTTTCATTCTTTTGCATGTGGCTTTCCAGTTTTCCCAGCACCATTTATTGAAGAGGCTTTCTTTTCTCCATTGTGTGTTGTTGGCCCCTTTATCAAAAATTATTTGACTATATATATGTGGTTTTATTTCTGGACTTTCTATTCTGTTCCATTGGTCTGTCTATTTTTCTGCCAATACCATGCTGTTTTGATTGTCGTGGCACTATAATATAGTTTGAAGTCAGGTATTGTAATGCCCCCAGCTTCATTCTTTTTCTTTAGGATTGCTTTGGCTATTCAGGGCTTTTTATACTTCCATATAAATCTGATGATTTTTTGCTCTATTTCTTTAAAAAATGTCATTGGAAGTTTGATGGGAATTGCATTAAATTTGTATATTGCTTTGGATAATATAGCCATCTTGATTATATTTATTCTTCCTAGCCAAGAACAAGGTATATTCTTCCATCTCATTATATCTTTTTCGATTTCCCTTAACAATGGTTTACAGTTTTCATTATATAAGTCCTTTACATTCTTTGTTATGTTTATTCCTAAGTATTTTATTTTTTTTGTTGCAATCGTGAAGGGGATTATTCTTTTGAGTTCCTTCTCAATTGTTTCATTGTTGGCATATAGAAAGGCTATTGACTTCTGTATGTTAATTTTGTATCCTGCGACCTTACTGTATTGGCTTATTAATTCTAGTAGTCTTTTTCTGGATTCTTTGGGGTTTTCGATGTATAGGATCATATCATCTGCAAAAAGTGATACCTTTATTTCTTCTTTTCCGATATGGACGCCTTTTATTTCTTTGTCTTTTCTGATTGCTCTGGCTAGAACCTCTAGTACCACATTAAATAAGAGTGGAGAGAGTGGACAACCCTGTCTTGTTCCTGATTTAAGGGGGAAAGCCTTCAGTTTAGTGCCATTTAATATGATGTTAGCTGATGGTTTAACATATATGGCCTTTATCATGTTGAGATATTTTCCTTCTATACCCATTTTGTTAAGAGTCTTAAACATAAAATTGTGTTATATTTTATCAAAAGCTTTTTCTGCGTCTATTGATGAGATCATGTGGTTTTTGTTCTTTGTTTTGTTGATATGGTGTATTATGTTAACCGTTTTACGTATGTTGAACCATCCTTGAGATTCTGGGATGAATCCCACTTGATCATGATGTATTATTTTTTTAATATGTTGTTGTATTTGATTTGCTAGTATTTTGTTTAGTATTTTAGCATCTGTATTCATTAGAGATATTGGTCTGTAGTTTTCTTTTTTTGTGCCATCCTTGCCTGGTTTTGGTATGAGAGTTATGTTGGCCTCATAAAATGTGTTTGGAAGTATTGCTTCTTCTTCAATTCTTTGGAAGACTTTGAAAAGAATAGGAACCAAGTCTTCTTTGAATGTTTGATAAAATTCACTGGTATAGCCGTCAGGGCCTGGACTTTTATTTTTGGGGAGGTTTTTAATGGTTTTTTCTATTTCTTCTCTACTAATAGGTCTGTTTAGGCTTTCTGCTTCTTCTTGACTCAGTCTAGGAAGGTTGTATTGTTCTAAGAATTTATCCATTTCTTCTAGGTTGTTGAATTTAGTGGCATAAAGTTTTTCATAGTATTCTACAATAATTCTTTGTATATCTACGGTGTCCATGGTGATTTCTCCTCTTTCATTTTGGATTTTGTTTATATGAGTTCTTTCTCTTTTTTCCTTGGTAAGTCTTGCCAAGGGTTTGTCAATTTTGTTAATCTTTTCAAAGAACCAGCTCCTTGTTCTATTAATTTTTTCTATAGTTTTTCTGTTCTCTAATTCATTTATTTCTGCTCTGATTTTTATTATCTCCTTTCTTTGGCTGGTTTTGGGTTTTCTTTGTTCTTCTTTTTCTATTTCCTTAAGGTGTGAAGTTAAGTGGTTCACTTGGGCTCTCTCTTGTTTGTTCATATATGCCTGAAGTGATATGAACTTCCCTCTTATCACTGCTTTTGCTGCATCCCATAGATTCTGATATGTCGTATTGTTATTTTTGTTAGTCTGTATATATCTTTTGATCTCTGCACTTATTTCTTCTTTGACCCATTCATTTTTTAAAAGTATGTTGTTTAGTTTCCACATTTTTGTGGGATTTTTTCCCTCTTTTTTGCAGTTGAATTCTAGTTTCAAGGCTTTATGATCAGAAAATATGCTTGGTACAACTTCAATTTTTCTGAATTTGCTGATGTTGTTTTTGTGGCCCAACATATGGTCAATTCTTGAGAATGATCCATGTACACTGGAGAAAAATGTATACTCAGTCACTTTGGGATGAAATGTCCTGTAGATGTCTATCATATCCAGGTGCTCTAGTGTTTTGTTTAAGGCCACTATGTCTTTGTTGATTCTCTGTTTGGATGACCGATCTAGAGCTGTCAGCGGTGTATTGAGGTCTCCAAGTATGATTGTATTTTTGTCAGTTTTTGTTTTAAGATCAATAAGTAGCTGTCTTATATATTTTGGTGCTCCTTGGTTTGGTGCATATATATTAAGAATTGTTATGTCTTCTTGATTCAGTGTCCCCTTAGCCATTATGAAATGGCCATTTTTGTCTCTGAGTATTTTTCCTGTCTTGTAGTCAGCATTATCCGATATGAGTATTGCTACACCTGCTTTTTTTTGGATGTTATTTGCTTGGAGTATTGTTTTCTAGCCTTTCACTTTGAATTTGTTTTTATCCTTGTTACTTAGATGAGTTTCCTGTAGGCAGCATACAGTTGGATTTTCTTTTTTAATCCATTCTGCTACTCTGTGCCTTTTTATTGGTGAGTTTTATCCGTTTACATTTAGTGTAATTATTGACACTTGTGAGTTCCCTATTGCCATTTTATAGATTGCTTTCTGTTAGTTTTGTGTCTTGTTTGATCATTCTCTTTTGTTTTCCTATCTTTTGTTTTTATTTGGTTGTATTCCATACATTTTTCCTCTGTTGCTATCTCTTTTATCTCATGTGCTTCTGTGGTGGTTTTTTCAATGGTGGTTACCTTTGAGTAATGAAAAGGGTCCCTACCCTTTCATTGTAGCGAACTATTTTGTGAGTACTTTTGCACTCCATCGTCCTTTGCTACTGTTAATCTCCATCTTCTCCCCCTCTTTCTTTTTGTTGTTGTCAGTTTAAATTTGGTTTTATTGTGTTCTTCTGGAGCTTTTACTTGTGGCTCTGTTTTTTTTTTTTGTTCTTTGTATCTGATTGGAGAACCCCCTTTAGTAATTCCTGGAGTGGGGGTTTTCTGATGATAAATTCCCTCATCTTTTCTGTATCTGTGAATGTTTTTATTTCTCCTTCATATTTGAAGGATGGCTTTGATGGGTATAGTATTTGTGGCTGAAAGTTCCTCTCTTTCAGGACTTTAAATATTGGGGTCCACTCTCTTCTAGCTTGTAGTGTTTCTGCTGAGAAATCTGATGATAATCTAATGGGCCTTCCTTTATATGTTGTATTCTTCTTTTCCCTGGCTGCCTTGAGAATTTTTTCTTTGCCATTGGTTTGTGCCAATTTCATTATGATGTGCCTTGGAGTAGGTTTGTTGGGGTTAAGAAAACTCGGAGTTCTGTTTGCTTCTTGAACTTGAGGCTTTAGTTCTTTCCACAGGCTTGGGAAGTTCTCATCTATTATTTGTTTGAGTATGTTCTCCATTCCATTTTCTCTCTCTTCTCCCTCTGATATACCTATTATTCTTATGTTATTCTTTCTGATGGAGTCAGATAATTCTTGTAGGGCTATCTCATTTTTTTAAATTTTTGAGTCTCTTTCTTCTTCTCTCTGTTGTGCCTCAAGTTGCTTGTCTTCTATTTCACTAATCCTCTCTTCTATCTGACCTATTCTATTAGCTAAGCTTGTTACTTCATTTTTCAGCTCGTGAATTGAGTTTTCCATCTCTGTTTGATTTGTTTTTATAGTTTCAATTTCCTTAAACATATATTCTTTTTGTTCATTGAGTTGTTTTCTGAGCTACCTAAATTGCCTTTCTGTGTTTTCTTGTATATCTCTGAGTATTTTTAGGATTTCTATCTTGAATTCTCTGTCATTTAGCTCCAAGGTTTCCAATATAGTAAATTTTTTCTCCATAGATTTTTCCTCATCTAGCTGTATTACCTCTCTTTCTTTTGTATCCGTGATATTTGATTTTCTCTTCCTTAATGGCATCTGAGGGTGGTTTTGTTGATAGTATTAATGAGATTTAATAAAGAATAAAAAGTTAAAAAAATAAAAAATAAAAAAGAGTTGTTTTTTTTAAAAAAAAATAATAATGAAATAAAGAAAAATAAAATAAAATAAAAATTTTTAAAAAAGGAAATTATTCCCCCCTCCTTTTTTCCTCTCCTCTCCTCTCCCCTCTTTCTTGAGAAAATCTTGTGGTGAACTGTGAATTATAACAAACAATGCCTGTAATGGAGGGCCTGAATTGGGGAAAAGTAATAAAGGGGCAAAAAAAAAGAAAGAAAAAAGAAAAAAAAAAAGAAAAAAGAAGGGGTATGGACCCACAAAAAGCAAATAAGGAAAAAATTTGGGTCAAGAATAAAATGATTTGCTTTTAGGTGTTGGTTGTCTAAGAGTTATGATGAGAGGAATAAGAGGAAAACAGAAAAATGGGGGGACAAATTAAAAAATTACTATTGTATTTAGTGGAACAAGAACTAGATAAAATGGTGAGCCAGGGATGGGAGCACTGCTAGTGAGTTAAAAAGGTGAAGTAAAACCCCCCCAAAATGCCACAAACATAAGTTTGAGTCCCAGATAAGATAACTTGTTTGTTATTGAGGTTCGAATGAGAGGAGATGTAAAGGAGAAAGGAAGAAACTAATATAGAGGGAGAAAAGAGAGAGAGAGAAAAAATAGAGAACCACTAAAAGAAGAAAAAAGAAAAAAGAACGGGGAGAGAGAGAGAGAGAGAGAGTTAAGGGTTTTGGAGTGCAACCCTCATAGAGAGAAAGGAAGAAGAGAGAAAATATAATGGGAGATGTAACACTTATGGGTAGTATAGTTCAAGGAGAAGAGAGAGTAAGAGCAGCAGAGAGTTAATCTGCCAAATCGGAGGAGGAAAAAAAATATCAAGAATGAAGATAAGAGAAAAAACGAACAAATATAATAAAATGGGATAGGTTATAAAGTCTGCAGATTATTCTTGATTTTGAGAGGTTATCTTCTTGCTTTTTCTTTCTCTCCCTCTTCCTGGTCGGTGACTCTGTACCCCGGGTTCTGCCCCTTTGGCCCGCTCAGGTAGAGGTTTGCAGTTGATAAGTCTCTATGGCAATGTCATGTATTGTGCTTTAGTCTCGTTGGCAGTTGAGGCTCATTAGCATTTATAGGCTCTGACAGTGAGAGAGTCTGTGTTCTTGGAGCCTTTCTCCTAGTCTTTCCTTCCTCAATTAGTAGCCTGATAATCCAGCTATGGGGTTGCTGCTGCCTCTGCCTGGATAGTAAGAGGCTCAAAGAGCTGGCAACTCCCCACTCTATTTCCACTCAGCACAGGGCTCTGGGTAAGGCTCAGTCAGTCAGAGCTGCTAGCATAATCAGGCGGGGTTTCCACCCACTCAAAGACCTCTGGCTCTGCCACTCTGTCCGGTAACATGGGCGGGCGCCCACTTCCGGGGCGCTTGGAGGAAACTCTCGCTCACTATCTGCGCGCGCAGACCAGGATATGAGGCCGGCCGCGTTTCCCTCTGAGTGCAACCCCCACCAGCACGGAAAATTTCCACCGTTGGAATTAGTTCTCGCTCCCTCCCATGCGCGACTTTCCCAGGGCGCTGGGGCTGCCCAGAGATTCTGCTTTCTGCCCACAGAAAGGCCTCTGACTCTGCCTCTCTGTGTGGTAACACGGGTACCCACTCCCGGGGCTTAAGAAGAAATCTCTCGCCCACTAACTGCGCGTGTGCCAACCAGGAGATCGGGTAAAATGGCTGCCCTGCTTGTCTTTCTTTGTTTGGCTTTGGCGCGAGTGTTAGCTTGAATTGCCCGGCTTGCCACAGGATCAGTTTTTCCTCGGCTTGGATCTCCGTGCCACAGCCTGGTGGGGCTGTTTGTGCCGTGGCCAGGATCTATTCACCCCCTTTGCTGCTTCAGTTTCTATATTCACAGTTACAGAGAAAGCTGCCCTGTTTAGGTTAGTGAGGAGCATTTCTTACTCCCTTTTTCCTTCTGGGTTTGGTTATATATTTAGCCAATTTTTCACTTGACCATACCTTCGGGTGTATTGAGAAGCATCTGGAGGCTCCAAGTATAGGTTTTTCTGTTTCTGGTTGAAGATCTTGTTGAGTTTTGGGGGATATTTATTGGTATCGCTTCCTACCCCGCCATTACTCTGACGTCATCTCATTTGCTTTACTTCTATTGACATCATTCTCTTCTTCTTCTCACCACTGTCCTTTACACTCACTTTCTTCAGCCCCATGACAGCACATAAAAAAAGTTAATAAAAAATGCAAAAATGATGCACGAATGAGTACAGCACACGAGATTCGACTCGATTCTGCAAGTAACATGTGAGAAAGAACGAGATGCTGGTGTTGTGCTGCCAGTACTGGACCCATGCACCAATGCTCCAACTAACAGCAGCTTCACAAATCATGACTCGTATCTCGGAATTACATTTGGATCTTGAACAAAAATACAGACCGAGTCACAGCTCATATCTTAAAAAAATTGTATGTTGGTCTGCTTGTATCTCAAGGTATCACTCTATAATATATTATGATCCCTAACTTAAGTCTTTGTCCATCACCATTTATACCACCCCCCCCATACCATCCCCAACCTGGCAAATACTACCCTATTGTATGTGTTCATCAGTTTTTTTCTCTCTCTTTTTTTTTCTTGCTTAATTTCTCCACCTCCCTCCCCCCTTGCCCCCAAACAGCTTTCAGTCTGCTCTATGAGTCTGTCTCTCTTTTGCTTGTTAGTGCATTTTGTTCATTAGATTTCACAAAGGAGTGAAATCATAAAAATGCTTGATTTCATAGCAAATTGAAATTGGGCTTTTGAGCTCAAATCTTGTTGTCCTGCATGACACTGAGAGCTGCATCTAAAGGATACAATTCACCTTGCTATCTCCATAGCTAAGAATTAAAAAAAAAATTGTATTGTCCTTGGGACTAAAATTAAACTTCTTAACATGTTTGACATATATCTTCAGACCCTAGCCCTTTGCTAGCTCTTGCCCTTCCTGTGCCATATTCCTAAACATGAAACACATTGCTCTCCCTCTAACGATTCATATTCTCTGTTAAGTCTTGGACTTTATTATAGGTTGAGTTGTAAAAACCAAGAGGTCCCATGGAATGGTATAAAAGTAAAATTTTTTTCAAGTTTTAGTTTTGGATTTTAAACAGTTTTTTTAAATTAATTCATTTTAGAGAGAACAGTGAGAAAAGGAGGAGGAGCAGGAAGGATCAACTCACATATATGCCTTGACCAGGCAAGCCCAGGTTTCAAACCAGCAACTTTAGCATTCCAGATCTATACGTTATCTACTTTGCCACTGCAGGTCAGGCTTAAACAGCTTTTATTAATGGTAAAGAGTATCAAGCAGCCTATAGAAATCCAACTCATTCTCTTTTAAGATAGGAATATTATGTTTATTCATGATTAATAATTCCATATTATTTGTCTGGGACAGAACACTCCATGATAATATGAATGTTTCTTATTTACACTGTCCAGTAGACTAACCACATGTGGCTATTGAACACTTTAAAGAAGAAACTGGTGTGGCTAAAGAATTAGATTTATCATTGAACTTTATTTTAATCAATTTAAGTTTAAAGAGTCACATATGGCCAATGGCTCCCACATTGTATAGCACAGGTCTAGGAAAGTAAGAAACTTTTTTTTTTAATAAAAACAGAGAGAGGGACAGTTAAGGACAGACAGGCAGGAAAGAGAGAGATGAGAAGCATCAATTCTTCATTGCAGTACCTTAGTTGTTCATGGATTGCTTTTTCATGTGTGCCTTGAGGGGTTGGGGGTCTGCAGCAGAGCCAGTGACCCCTTGCTCAAGTTAACGACCTTGGGCATGCCGAGTGGATACCGGTCGGGCGCACGCGGGAATCTGTCTCTTTGCCTCCCTGCTTCTCACTTCAGAAAAATAAAAAATAAAAAATAGAACCCTGAAGACAGGCAGAAGCATAGCATTAAAAAATTATTTTTTATTTCTTTCCCCCTGCTTCTAGTCACTGAAAGCTCATTTTCTCTCCTTATTTGAACTTTTGCATCCCATGGTAAAAAGTAAGCCATATTAAGCTTACAGTATCCTATGCTAACAAAGACAATTACTATTTTAAACACATAGGGATATACAAAGGAGACCATTTTTTTCCCTTACAATTTTCCTCAAATATGCATAGTGGGGGAAAATCTAGTTAAGTAGGATGTAATCTTATATATAATACTAATATTTTGTAAAATCATGGATGTGAGGGTTAATTTTATGTATCTACTTGGAGAGTGATTTCTGGATGAAATTAACATTTGAATTGGTAAACTGAATAACCAAGTTGCCTTCCATAGTGTAAGTGGGCTTCATCCAAGGAGTTGAAGGTCTGAATAGAAAAAAAAGATTGGCCTTTCTGAGCAGGAGGGAATTCTCCAGCAGACTACTTTTAGACTTATTCTGCATCCTTGTCTTTCTTAGGTTTGCCTGCTGGCTTTTGGACTGGGTTTTGCACCACTGACTCTCCTGCGTTTTGAGCTTGCTTGTTTACACTGTACGCTGCCAGTCTCCATAGCTATGTGAGCCAATTCCTTTATATACATATATATGATTCTGTTTCTTTGGAGAACTCTAATACATGGACTTTGAAATTTTAAACTTCCTTTTTGTGTCCTCAACATTATTTTCTATATTCTTCTATCACCTTTGTCATTATAGATTTTTACCAGAGAAGTCAACAACAAATTAACGGGAAGAAAAATTACTAATTTCACTGAAAGTCATTCATGGAAGGAAATATAAAACTCAGTACACTCAACAACAATGGACAACATTTACATAGCCATGATCATTCAA
Organism: Saccopteryx bilineata; assembly: GCF_036850765.1. NCBI lineage: Eukaryota > Metazoa > Chordata > Mammalia > Chiroptera > Emballonuridae > Saccopteryx > Saccopteryx bilineata. Next base: position 106,517,916 of record NC_089491.1, on the reverse strand, counting down.
ACAGTGATTACTGATTTAACTAAAAATTATAATTGCCATATTGAGTGGAAGAAAGGGAATTGCAGGAACAGAAGGAAACTAAACCTTTATCTGACATACAAGGAAGTCTACGTACATTTAGAAAGAAACAAATTAAGAAACAATGGTATTAACATGTTACCTAGAAAAAATGTAGGTAAATATCAGAAGAGACAACTGAGGGAGAGAGAAGTGATTGCCTCTAGGGATTAGTGATGGGAAGTGTGATTTTCAGTGCTACGCATTTTTAAATTGCATGTCTATATTACTTTAATAAATATTTTTCTATGAAATAAAAAAAAGGGGGGAGGGGAAGGTAGACAACTGAAGGAAAAATACAACAGCCTATAAATTCAATAAAAATCCCTGGGATAAAAATGTTATAATATAACTGATGGGACAATTATTTCAAACATTAAGTGTATTATAAAATATATATATATACATATACATACATACATATACACATATATACATATACATATACATACATATATATACACATATATATATATATATATATATATATATGGAGAGAGAAAGAGAGAGAGAACCATCTAGGCAGAAATGGAACTAAATGAGTAATTTAGATGATCTTAGATCCTAGACTCTTCTAGCCAGAAAACACCATAGAGATCATCTACATATTTCTCATTGCTCTTTCTGGTTAGTCTACTTTTCCCTGCATATCACAAAGGGGTGTGGGTGGGGAGATGTTATCATTCGCACAGTTAAGGGATATGCCCTCGCTGCTGCCTTGTTGATCTGCCTGCAATTTGTCCGGGGAGGGGGACTAACAAAAGTAAGGAATCTGCCCTGGCCGGTTGGCTCAGTGGTAGAGCATCAGCCTGGCGTGCAGAAGTCCCGGGTTCGATTCCCGGCCAGGGCACACAGAAGAAGCGCCCATTGCTTCTCCACCCCTCCCCCTCTCCTTCCTCTCTGTCTCTCTCTTCCCCTCCTGCAGCCAAGGCTCCACTGGAGCAAAGATGGCCTGGGTACTGGGGATGGCTCCTCGGCCTCTGCCCCAGGCGCTAGAGTGGCTCTGGTCGCAACAGAGCAACGCCCCGGAGGGGCAGAGCATCGCCCCCTGGTGGGCAGAGTGTGCCCCCTGGTGGGCATGCCGGGTGGATCCCCGTAGGGCGCATGCGGGAGTCTGTCTGTCTGTCTCTCTCCGTTTCCGGCTTCAGAAAAATACAGAAAAAAAGAGAGAGAAAAAAAAAGTAAGGAATCTTAATTTTTTGAAGAAAAAAAATAAATAATCTGATTAAGAAAGTGTTAGTGAATGAAAACAAAGATCTGATTTTATTGACTACATTGTGAAGCTCACTATTTTAAACCTTAAAGAAAAAATTCTTACCTTTAAAAATTTACCATAGATTTTTATTGAACTTGGGCTTTGTGGATCTTTAAAAATGGAGTTCGATTAGAGAATTAAGACACTCACTACAGTTAGCATAGCTGTGTTTATTCTACTCTAGAGTGGGGAATGGTCAGGGTGGACTCTGGAGCATGAGGAGGCATTTCCTCACCCTAAGTGATCTGTAAACAAATTATCCTTTTGGCCATTTTTATCATTAGACAGATGGGGGGGGGGGGCAATTGTAACAGCCTTCATTTCCCAGGAGCATTTTTTCTTTGGTATGAGATTATGGATATTCATTGGGCTTTCTCTGTAGTCAAGACACCAATGAGTCTTTAAAGGTGAGACATCACTGAGCCAAAGGCTTTGAAGGAATAAAAATTGAAAATCGCTGGAGGGTTCTAAGTTTCAGGAGTGAGAAAATGTCTGACTACTTGCCTAACTATAAATCAGGAAGGAAAATGTCATAGAAGATTGACACAGAAGAATGTGAATTAAAGGAATTTTGGAAAGTAGGGGGATATGGAGCTTTACTGCCTTCCAGAGTTACAGTGGAGATGAATGACAAAAATAGAGATTCCACGTGGATTTATCTGCTATTTATCAAAGGACATTTGGCCTCTAACAAAGTCAGATTTATTTTGTATTATGTATTTTTTTACTTTCTATAAAATAAATTACTAAAACTAAAATGACTGATTATAGTTTTAAAATTATAATTACAGTTTGAAGTAAATGACATTATACACAAACTTTAATTGGAAGAGCTCAGAATTTAAAACCTAATTTTAAATTAATCATGAAGAATCCTGTAGCATTCTTTCTGGCCATTTGGATTTTGTGGCTACTGTCTGAATGAAGTAGAGATAAGTCACTTTACTACAACATCTGAAACTCAGGAAGCTGACAGGTTGTCACTGGCTGTTTATTGGAGCTTGTTCTGTGGTTTATCTTCTTCTTGCCTGTATCATAAATTGAGCTGTATTTGATCTACACTATTGTACACAGAGGAGTCACCCAGTTGACATAAAGTAAATATCTTTCTGCTCCTGCAGCATTTTTGGAGGATGCTCATGCATTTTTATAAAATGACAATGAATTAATAATGAAGACCCACATCTTAACAATGTTATTACTATCCATTTTCTAGTTATTGACAAAATAAATGTTTTAACCTAGAAAAGGGCAGATGGATTTATTATAATGCTATAGCATACACTAAAATGCAATAGTATAGATAAAATGCTATACAGACTTACATTAAGATGCCAATATTGAAAATAAATCTTTTTTAAAACATTTTATTTATTTATTTATTTATTTATTTATTTATTATACAGTGGCAGAGAGAGAGGGATAGATAGGGACAGACAGACAGGAACAGAGAGAGATGAGAAGCATCAATCATTAGTTTTTTGTTGCGACACCTTAGTCGTTCATTGATTGCTTTCTCATATGTGCCTTGACCATGGGCCTTTAGCAGACTGGGTAACCCCTTGCTCGAGCCAGCGACCTTGGGTCCATGCTGGTGAGCTTTTGCTCAAACCAGATGAGCCCACGCTCAAGCTGGTGACCTTGGGGTCTCGAACCTGAGTCTTCCCAGTCCAACGCTCTATCCACTGTGCCGCCGCCCAGTCAGGCGAGAGAATAAATCTTTGTAAATAATAATTAGTACCATTTATTGAGCACTTACAATTTACTCAGAAATATGCCAAGAGTTACACACTTGAAATAGTTTTTTGTTGTTGTAATTTGTATTTGTTGTTGTTGTTTTATATTTTTCTGAAGTGAGAAGCAGGGAGGCAGAGAGACAGACTCCCGCATGTGGCCAACTGGGATCAACCAGGCATGCCCACCAGGGGGTGATGCTTTGCCCATCTGGACCATTACTCCATTGCAACTGAAGCCATTCTAGTGCCTGAGGTGGAGGTCATGGAGCCATCCTCAGCACTTGAACCAACTTTGCTCCAATGCATCCTTGGCTGCGGGAGGGGAAGAGAGAGAGAGAGAGGAAGGAGAAAGGGAAGAGTGGAGAAGCAAATGGGCACTTCCTGTGTGCTCTGGCAGAGAATTGAACCTGGGACTTTGACACGCCAGGCCAATGCTCTACCACTTAGTCAACCAGCCAGGGTTCTGAAATAGTTTAATTAACACTATTTTTTGGTCCTATTATTGTGTGCCAACTTTATCAGTTGAGGGAAACAGATGACACACTCATAACTACAAATAGTATAAGGTATATCTAAAGACTGGTACTCATTGGTGTTCAGTTTCTCTTCAGAATGACATAGACTGAGAATCAGTATTTTCAGAAAATGGCCTCTGAACTCCAATCTACAACTTGTCATCGAATACTTGACAAGAATTATGGTTGACGGTCTTTTTTCCTCAGACATTTGCAGGTATTCTTTTTGTACCTAAATAGTCATTCTTTTGTTAGGAGCATATTTATTCCAATGTCTTCAATTCCAGCATTCTACTCATATCTATGAAAAGATATCTTTAGATTTGTCCTTATTTTTTATAAAAATGCCACTCATTTTTCTCTGCTTACCCTTTCCAAGGGACTTCAGGCATATGCTCCTTTTAATATTTACCAACATAATCCCCTGTATACTTTCACCCAGATTAAAAAAAACACAAGACAGCTCAAGAAGCAGCAGGTATAAGGTTTTAAGACAAAAAGCTAGACCTGTTTGGAATGCAAATTGTATATCAATCAGAAAGGTGAAAGGGAAAATATGCTGGTGGATTTTCTTTACTGAATTGTCTGAAAGAATTTTTTGTCATTCAATGGTTTTGTTATCTTTTAATTTACAATTTATGTTTATGCTAACCCTCCCATAAAGGAGCCTTGGTATATAGAGTTCCTTTCTAGTTAATACATAGGTTTATTATTGCTTTCCACATTTGGGCTGCTCATTGACCCTTATTATCTTTGACAACATATTAGCTGCTTATTCACTGAGATAAAAAGCCCTCAGATCCATTTGCTATTATTTTAAGGAAGCCTTAATTTTATAGAAGTATAATTCTTTGAAGTAAAATAAAACTCTCAATTTTCTGGAGTTTAAATGTAGGATTAACTTTGAAATAGTAATAAATTACTAGTCTCTAATGCCTCGAGAACATCGAGTAAAAAGTACATAATTGTTTCATGAAATCTTTATTATTAGAATATTAATATAGTTAACTAAGATGGCTTTTCCTTAATGTTCCCTTCAGCTTAACTAAACTTGAAATAAGTCTCTTCCTGATATAGGGCCCGGAACTCCCTTCTCAGAACATTTAATTTAGAAAGCTTGAATTGTAAAATTATTTCTCCGCCCCTGTGAGGCACAAATCTTTCACAATACAAGTATGTCTTTCTCAAGGACCTGGGAGTCATCCTTTTGGAATGTCATCTTCAGGAAAGATAGCACCCCTATATCCCAGTTTCTATGAAAAGGGAGGAACCTAATTTATGCAAATGCTAATTAGCAAACACAGATGGTCTAATCCCATTGACCAAAAGGCTTTTCTATTCTTTCACCTTTGATTTAGGTGGAGTTGTGTTCAAATTTTTCTCTTATTACAACAGTGTCTCTCCTCTATTGCAATAGTCTTGAATGACATCTTCCTTGCCTGTTTAACTGGTCTTGTACAATTTCCTTTTTAGTTAAAACTATAGGAATATTTGGGCCAAAGGGATAGAGATTTAATCCTGATTTATAGTCTAGCTTTCATTCACTCAGCTAAGGAGTGCAGATACAAAACTGAACGAGCGGTGATGCTCAAAATTTCTTAACCAAAGTTATTATTCACTCACCTTCTCAGAATAGTTTTGAAATGAAAAGAAACAGCATGATCTTGGTTCACATACTTTTTCCAAATATAGTTTCTAACTTATGTCTTTAAATTCTTGTATTTCAATTCTTGCCACTTCCATGATATAGTTTTTAAAATTACATAAAATATTTTTTCATGGATACCTTGATTATAGAATTCTATAAATTATCATTAGAATTAAAAATGAATAGTAATTTTTATTTCAGGTAGTTTGCCTTTAAAGTGACTGCAACTATTAAAAGCAGAGGTAAAAATGTTATTAAAAGTTTGGCAAATAAAAGAATCTAGGAATATATCCAAATAAACCCAAAACACTAACTCATAAGAATATATGCACCCTGATGTTCATTGCAGCTTTATTTATAATAACCAAGATATGGAGGCAGCTCAAGTGCCCATAATTAAATGAGTAGATAAAAAAGCTGTGGTACATTTACACAATGAAATACTACTTGGTTGTAAAAAAAAAGAAAAGGAAATCTTATCTTTTGAGACAGCATGGATAAAACTGGAGTGCATTATGCTAAGTGAAATTAGCCAATCAGAGAAAGACAAATACCATATAATTTTACTCTTATGTGGATTCTAATGAACAAAGGAAACAAACAAATATAATAGAAACAGACTCATAGATACGAAGAACAGACAGCAGTCAGAGGAGAAAAGGGTTGGCAGCTGGGTGAAAAAAGTGAAGGGATTAAACAAAGAAAGAAACACGGACATAGACAACAGTATGTCACAAGAGAGAAAGGGGATGGAGGAAGAGGGTAAAGGGGGATAAATTGTGATGAAAGAAGACTTCTCTTGGGGTGGTGAACACACAGTGCAATGATACAGATGATATATTATAGAATTGTACACATGAAAGCTATATAATTTTATTTACCAATGTCACCCCAATAAATTCAATTAAAAATAATAAGTACAAAAATAATAAGAAGAAAGTGCATGTTGGGAAAAGGACACATTTATGTATAGTCTTAAATATAAATTTAGTGACCAAATATTTTTAAAATTTAATATATTTATTCCACTTTAAGTAATGGATACTTTTTTTGACTCATTGGAGTATAATTGGAAAAGTTGAAAGAGATTAAAGTATATTGTGATGATTTAATTACAGAAATATTGTGAAAAGATTCCCCCATCTAGTTAATAAATACATGCATTGTTTCACACATTTATCTTCCTTTGTGAGAACATTTAAGTTCCACTCTTAGAAAAGTTCAGTTTTGACATATATAATACATATGATCAACTACAGTCATCTTGCTGTACGCTGTAAATCCTCAGATCGTTACTCATTTTAGAGCTGAAAGTTAGTACCCTTTTACCAACTTCTTATTTCCCCAGCCTCCAGCCCCTGAGAACTCTCTGTTTCTAAGAGTTTGACTTTTAATTTAAATTGCACATCTAAGTAATACCATGCAGCCTTTGTCTTTTCTGTCTGGCTTATTTAACTTAGCATAATGCTCTCCAGGTCCATCCATTTTTTTTCACATTATTCACACTAGCAAAGTTATGGAAAAGATGGGAAATTTATGAATTATAAAAATAGATTTTGACAGCTAATATCCATATTATGAAAGAAGGCTTTTAGGACCTAAAAAAATTTTTATCTTACATTACCTGAACTTATTCCAAATCAGAACCATATTTTTGGTGGAATAAACATTGAAATTAATCATTTTCCCCACTGCACTCCTCACCAGCCCTGACCACCACCCATTCTCAACCATCTCAGTGCTTCTTCACCCTGACCTCTGTGGACTGATGACTCTTGCTTTGGACTTTCAGTCAGACTATGGCAATAGAAGATACTAGCAGATAAAAAAAAAAAAAAAAAAAAAGATACTAGCAGATTAGAAGATTATCCTTTTCCTGCGTGTGACTTCTCTCCTGACCGCTGACTTCTCTCCCGGAACATTAGCAAAGAATAGTAAATTCTCATTATTGTCTGTCACAGGATCCAGTAACACCATCACCCTCCTTGCCCATCTTCTCAGACTCAAGGTAATACTGGCTCCACAGCTCTCTTAGGCTTTATCGTGCCTTGCTTTCCTTCACCCTGAACTTACTGCGATAAGTAGTTTAATTATTACCATCTGTTTCCTGTCAGATGTAGTACCGTGTTGATGCTACCTATGAACTGAGTTGAAGTTCCTGTCCTGGATAATTAAGAAAATTAATATTATATATATATATTGATTTTAATTTATTGTGTTTACATAGATTCTAGTGTCACCCCAAGTGCATCTCCCCTCTCCCATATTCCCCTCAATATTTCCCTTGCCCCCCTCCCCACAGCATACACCCCTCTTCCCTTCAGGTTTATCCCATCCTATCATCCCCTTTCGCTCTGTCCTCTTTTCTTCTGGTCCCTTTGATTCCTCCATTGTCTCAATTACGTTCCTCAGTTCACACTGTTCATTGGATTCCTCAAATGCGTGAGGTCATATGGTATTTTTCATTCTCTGCCTGGCTTACTTCACTAAACATAATAGTTTTCAGGTCCATCCATGTTGTTGCCAAAGGTAAGATTTCCTTCTTTTTCATGGCCCCATATGTAACACTGCTTTTTAATCCACTCATCCACTGACGGACACGGGCTGTTTCCAGATCTTCGCTAATGTGAACAATGCTGCCATAAACATGGGGGCGCATTTCTTCTATTGAATCAGTGGTATGGGGTTCTTGTGTTGATATATTCCTAAAAGTGGGATAGCTGGGTCAAAAAGGTAGTTCCATTTTTAATTTTTTGAGGAATCTCCATATTGTTTTCCACAGTGGCTGCATCAGTCTGCATTCCTACCAGCAATGCAGGAGGGTTCCCTTTTCTCCATATCCTCGTCAGCACTTATGATGTGTTGTTTTGTTAATGTGCGCCATTCTGACTGGAGTGAGGTGATATCTCATTGTGGTTTTAATTTGCATTTCTCTAATGATTAGTGATGTTGAGCATTTTTTCATCTGTCTATTGGCCATCTGTATGTCCTCTTTGGAGAAGTGTCTATTTATTTCTTTTGCCCATTTTTTGATTAGATTGTTTATCTTCCTGGTGTTGAGTTTTACAAGGTCTTTATAAATTTTGGTTATTAATCCCTTATCAGACATACTATCAAATATGTTCTCCCATTGTGTGGTTTGTCTTTTTATTCTGTTTATATTGTCTTTAGCTGTGCAAAAGCTTTTTAGTTTGATACAGTCTCATTTGTTTATCCTGTCTTATTTCACTTGCCCATGGAGATGAATTAGCATATATATTGCTGTGAGAGATGTCGGTAGCTTACTGCCTATGTTTTCTTCTAAGATGCTTATGGTTTCACGGCTTACATTTAAGTCTTTTATCTATTTTGAGTTTATTTTTGTGAATGGTGTAAGGTGGTGGTTTAGTTTCACTTTTTTGCAGATAGCTGTCCAATTTTCCCAACATCATTTGTTAAAGAGGCTGTCTTTACTCCATTATATGCTCTTTCATTCTTTGTCAAATATCAGTTGTCTATATAGGTATGGGTTTATTTCTGGGTTCTCTGTTCTGTTCCATTGATCTATACGCCTGTTCCTATGCCAGTACCAAGCTGTTTTGAGTACGATGGCCTTGTAGTATAACTTGCTATCAGGAAGTGTGATACCTCCCACTTTATTCTTCTTTTTTAAGATTGCTGAGGCTATTCATGTTCTTTTTTGGTTCCATATAAATTTTTGGGATATGTGTTCTATATCTTTTAAGTATGTATTAGTATTTTAATTGGTATTGCATTGAACTTATAAATTGCTTTGGGTAATATGGACATTTTAATGATGTTTATTCTTCCTATCCATGAACATGATATATACTTCCCCTTATTTGTATCTTCCTTGATTTCTTTTATTAATGTTTTATAATTTTCCAAGTACAAGTCCTTAATCTCCTTGGTTAAATTTACTCCTAGGTATTTTTGTTGTTGTTGCAGTAGTGAAGGGTATTGTTTCCTTAATATCTCCTTCTGATGGTTCATTGTGTGTATAAAAATACCTTTGATTTCTGAGTATTAATTTTATATCCTGCCACCTTGCTGAATTCATTTATCAGGTCCAGTAGTTTTTTGACTGAGACTTTAAGGTTTTCTATATAAAGTATCATATCATCTGCAAATAATGATAATTTTACTTTGTCTTTTCCAATTTGAATGCTTTTTATTTCTTCTTCTTGTCTGATTGCTGTGGCTAGGACTTCCAGAACTATGATGAATAAGAGTGGTGAAAGGGGGCACCACTGCCTTATTTCTGATCTTAAGTGAATTGCTTTTAATTTTTGCCCATTGAGTATGATGTTTGCTGTGGGTTTGTCATAGATGGCCTTTATCATGTTGAGGTATGTTCCCTGTATTCCCACTTTGCTGAGAGTTTTGATCATGAATGGGTGTTGGATTTTATCAAATGCTTTTTCTGCATCTATTGAAATTATCATGTGTTTTTCTCCTCCCTTTTGTTTATGTGAAAAATCACATTAATTGATTTGCAAATATTGTACCAGCCTTTCCTCCCCAGAAGAAATCCCATTTGATCATGGTGTATTGTTTTTTTCATAGATTGCTGGATCCATCTTCCTGTTGGATTGCTTCCTTTATCATTATGTAGTTACCTTCTTTATCTCTTACTATAGCATTTGTTTTAAAGTCTACTTTGTCAGATATTAGTATTGCTACCCCAGCTTTTTTTCATTGCAATTTGCATGGAATATTTTTATTCAACCATTTACTTTCAGTCTATGTGTATCTTTTGTTTTGAGGTGTGTCTCTTGTAGACAGCATATATATGGGTCCTTTTTTCTTATCTATGCAGCTACCCTATGTCTTTTGATTGGATAATTTAATCCATTTACATTTAAGGTTATTATTGATATGTAGTTGTTTATTGCTATTTTATTCTTTAAAGCTGTATTCCTCTTTTGCAATATTCTTTTCCCCTTTTGTTCTGTTTACAACAGACCCCTTAACATTTCTTGCAGCATTGGTTTGATTGTAATGAATTCCTTGTGGGGTTTTTTTGTTTGTTTTTTTATCTGGGAAGCCTTTTATTTCTCCTTCAATTTTAAATGATAGCCTTGCTAGATAAAGAAGTCTTGGTTGTAGGCTCTTCTGCATTGCTTTGAATATTTCTTGCCATTCCCTTCTGACCTCAAGTGTTTCTGTTGAGAAGTTAGATGTCATCCTTATGGGGGCTCTTCTGTTTAATAGACTGCTTTTCTCTTACAGCTTTTAGTATTCTTTCTTTATCTCTTAGCTTTGGTATTTTAATTATGATGTGTCTTGGTGTAGATTTCTTTGAGTTTCTCTTAATGGAATTCTCTATGCTTCTTGAACCTGTGTGACTTTTTCCTGAATCAATTTAGGGAAGTTTTCAGCTATGATTTCTTCAAACAAGGTCTCTCTTTCTTGTTTTTTCTCTTCTTCCTCAGAAACCCCTATGATGCCGATGTTATTTCTGTTCATGTTGTCACAGAGTTCTCTTAGACTTTTCTCAGACTTTTTGAGCCTGTTTTTTTTTCTGCTTTGCTTTCATTCCTTCATTTATCTTGTCCTCTAACTCACTGATTTGATCCTCAGCTTCATCCATCCTTCTTTTGATTCCTTCCAGTGTGGTCTTCATTTCTGATATTGTATTTGTCATTTCTGACTTATTCTTTTTAATTATTTCAATGTCCTTTTTTATACTTCCTATCTCTTAATTTAGGTGCTTTTATGTCCATCCATTGCTGTACTAAGATCTTTGAGCATCTTAACAATCATTATTTTAAACTCTGCATCTGGTTTTTTGGTTATTTCCAACTTATTCAAGTCCTTTTCTATAGATTTCTCTTCATTCATTTGGGTTGCATTTCTCTGCCTTTCCATTTTTTCTGTGTATAAAAAGAGTGTGGCCACAGGAGTCCAATATGTATGGCCTCTGTGTTCCCTAGGTGTGATCTGTCTGCAGGCCTGCGACCACCTCTGCACCCACCTCGTTTGAGTATGGGTGTTGCCCGCACCAGCCCTCTGTGGCAGTCACTGTAGTTTCTGCCTTGCCTCCGCAGGTGGGACTGTGTTCCTGTGCCTGGGCTACAAGCCTTGGCCAGCCTCAGCCTTCGCCTCGCCCCTGCTGTTGGTCTGTGTTCATGCACCAGGGGTGCAAGCCTCGGCCCCACAGGCAGGGCTGGGCACCTGCTCTCAGTTGCAGGCCTCAGCTGGTTCTGGAGCTTTTGCCCCTGTGGATGGGACTGCTGGTGAGACTGCTCTTGCTCACCTGTTCTGCAGCTGCTGGTTGGACCACTTTTGTGTGCCCCTTCCACTGCCATGGCCACCCTCAGCCTTTGCCCCCACCAGGCGGGACTGAGGTCATGCCAGGCCTCAGTCATGGCTGACTCCAGCTTCTGTCCCCACCAACGAGACCATGCTTCCAGTGTACTGCTGCCACCTGCCCTCTGGCTTGCGCTCAGCAGTGTAGGTGGGGGTGATGCAACTCAGAGCTTAGCACTCAATACTGTATCCCTGATGGCTCCCTCCTTCTAAGAGACTCTGCTCTAGGAGCAGCAAGAGGGCTTCTGTCTGGCTGGTAATCTGCTTCCCTTGCTGGTATTGCTGGTTTGAGGAGAAATATTTACTTTAGATTTGGGGAGTGACCAGCCCAGGTGTTAGGGTGGCTGTCCCTCAAAGTGTTTCTCTCTGTGCCTCCTAGATTACACTCTCTTCCTGCTACTCTGGTCCTCTCATTTCACCCCATCCCACAGAATGCCGGGTGTGTGGTTATGAAAGAGGTTTTTTTGTGCAGTCCTTTTGAGAAGAATACTGGGTCTGAGAAATCTCTTTCTCACAAACAGTATCCTGGCTGTTTTTCAGCTAAATACTGTCCGTATGCCTCTTCTAGGCTCTGGGGCTGCAGGCTGGGACTTCATTCCTGGGGCCCAGGACCCTCCCCTCTTTGCTAAACTCACTTCCCACTGCATGAGTCCCTCTGGGCTACTGTTTGCTCCTGGGAGCTGGGCAGCCCTCTCTGCATTTCTGCTTTTCCTACCAGTCTCATTGTGGCTTCTTCAGTGATCCTTGCTTAAAGAGTCCTCTTAGTTTAGTCCAAAGTTGGTATTTTCATTTGATGGTTCTTAAAAATTAAGTTGTAATCCACTTTGGTTCTGGGAGCTGGAAGTTGGTACATCCACCTACTCCATCGCCATCTTGCCACCTCAATATTATATTTTAACATAAGCTTAATTTAATTATTTTTCTTTAAAGACAGTAAAATATATCTTCCAGGTATCTTAATTATTTCTTTACAAATTTGCATTAATAAAATTTCAAAACATATACAAGAGTAGTGGAAAATGATAAACTTCTAAAACTTCCATCACCCAGTTTAAAGAATCATGAAAATGAGGAGGGTGGTAGTGGTGAGAGTAGGGCTGAAGTATTTTATTTTATTTATTTTTAAACTTTTTTTAAAAGACTTTATTCATTTTAGCAAGAAGAGCAAGTGAGAGAGAGAGAGAGAGAGAGAGAAGGGGGCAGGAGAAGGAAGTATCAAATCCCATATGTGCTTTGACCAGGCAAGCCCAGGGTTTTAAACAGGTAACCTCAGAGTTCTAGGTCAATACATTATTCACTGTACCACCACAAGTCAGGTGAGTTGAAGTATTTTAAAGTTATTCTTAGATAGCATGTAATTTCACCCCATTCTGGTATATGTCAAAGGCAAAGAAAATGATTTTCTTACAAAATCATAATGTCATTATTACTATGAATAATTAAAATTAACAATTTCTTATTAAAGATTGTTAATTAAAAATTAACAATTTCTGACAAGCTAACATGCCCTGGTCTTAATTTTTTTTTCTTTACATTTGCTATGTTTGAATTGGGAGCCAATCCAAACAGTTCAGTTATTGTATTTCTCTTCTCTCTCTTGTTCTTTAAACATAAACCAGTCTCTCCTCTTCCTCCCACTATATTGTTCATGTCATTGCTTTTTTGAATAAATTAAATCAGTTATTCTATGGATTTAGCTGATTATTTCTTGCAGTGTTCCACTAATATAAGTTCTTAAATATTTGAGTGAATTCAGGTACTTATTTTTCCTTTTTCCCAAAAGCATTCTATAGTGATGCACACTTTGTCTAACAGTCCTGTTTCAGTGACACAGATTAATATGTAGTTTCAGATAGTGAGATCCGATTCCTTTACTTCAAAGTTCTCCATCCAGTTTCACCTAATGATTTTAGCATCCCTAACTGACCATTGCCCAAATCAATCCTTTTGTTCATGGTTGCAAAACAGTGATTTTTTTCCTAATTATGCAATTCCTTCTAGATATCTTACCTGGTATTTTTCTCTCTAAAAGAACTTTTCTTTATCCATTAGCATTACCATAAATTACAGTTTATGTTGGAAAGGTGAAAAACTTGCTTAATTATTTTGATAGTATCCATTAATAAAATAATCAGTATACTATTTCTTTTCACTGCATGCTGAGTTTTGTTTCTCAATCCACCCATTTAATTTTAAGAGCTATGATAAACGCATGGCTTTTAGTACTCATGATGTTTTAATCAAATTGTCTTTTCTTTCTTTGAGACTAGCACTGTCCCATTTTCAGTTGGTGATGGCTCTTGTGAAGTTTTGATATCATACCATTAGTATTTGTAGCTCACTTTCTAGTGCAGTTTGGCATCCCTGGCTCTTCATATACATACACCCTTTGACCCAGACTTGAAATCAGCCATATTTTCAAGGAGGCTTCCTTCCTTTGGGTAGGAAATTATATTTAGAGACAACTTGAAAGCTAGGAGAGGTCAATGCTACTCTGTGGTCACTGCTTCTAGGCCTTTTTAATTGACAGAGCTGAGGAATATGTAAATTTTTAAAGGGTAAAATTAAAGTGGACATACTGCTATTTCCCATGGATTGCACAATTATAGGGTCTTTACTTAGCTGCTTTGCTTTAATTCCTGCATTGTTTTACTTCATGCTGGAATCTTATTTACCAACAAATAGCAAAAGTTTCAAAAGGTAACATGTATTGACTTTCTCCTACAATACATGTATAGTGTTTATCACTCTAAAGATTGATTCAATATATACCCTTCAGGAAAGAAAAGAGTTTTATGGAGGGAAAAAAAAAGAAACCCAACAACCCTGATTCTATTTTAGTTAATAATTTATCTACAGAACTTTCACTTCCAGCTATAATAGAGTAATTGGTATTAGAGCTATCATCCAACATAAATAGTTATAAAACTAAACAAGATACATAGTTTCTTTGAACTAAGGGTCACAGTTAGTTAGGGCTGTTGAAATGGCTGCTAATTTCAAAACTGATGATGATGATTCAGAAGTCTATGTGAGGATTTCTTATGAGCCTTTGATCAATGGCTGGACTGCAAATGGGAAGGGCAAGACCCAGTGCTGCATGGCTGAATGATGATACCAGCAATCACGCAGCCAAATCCTGCTTGACCAGAGTGAAGAGCTCTGCCTCAGAACACCATTAGGTGAGACCCCCTAATCGCCAAAATATTTAGAGTAGATACGATGCATAAAGTAGGAACACAATCTACATGTAAAAATAAAACTGAAATAAAATGCTTAAACAAAGAGAAAAGTCCTGATGAGATAAAAAAAAATTCCACCTAATAGCTGGCCAACACAAAGCTCAATATTCTCTTTTTAAAAGGGTCGACATAATGCAGGTTGACAAGGTGGTGATACAGTGAATAGAGCTTAGACCTGGGACACTGAGAACTCAGATTTGAAACCCCAAGGTAACTGGCCTGAGCACAGGGTCACCAGCTTAAGCATAAGATCATAGACATGATTCCATGGTAAAAAATAACAGGAGAAAAACCTAAATAGTCTGAAAAAAAAAAGGGTTAAGTAATCTATTAGATATACACTAAAAATAAAGTTCATTCTAGATAGTTGTTTCTGTGCAGCTTAGATTAATTTTCAAAAGAACTGAGGAATAGAAGTTAGTTTTCTGCCAATTCTGAAGAAGAAAAATGTAGAAAGCCAAGGACTCACATTTTATAAACATGTAAATGTATTTTTTCTTTAAAAAAACACACAAAGGTGTTGATCAAACAGAGACACATTATAATTGTAGTACTATAAATAAAGCACTTTGTTTTCAAGCCCAAGATACATAGTTTTAATAGTCAGGCTTAGTTTAAAACTTGCAGCTGTTAAATTCATGATAACTTGCTTTAATAATGCTGGTTGTTCCAAAATAAGAAAATTGAATCTAACTACTTCAATTAACTCACTTGGAAATGAAAAATAGAAATAAACATTTAAACATATTCCCAATTATTATAATTTTTGTTCAGATAGGACACCATTCTGAGAATTAAAAATAACATCAAACACCTATGATCTGATTTTCTTTTTACTTTGTAGTATGTGAGACCAAAATCATATTGTTACCTTTCCAGCAGAACTGAGAGGTTTTCAAAGAAAAAGGAATTCTTCTCCCCTAAATTTTTTTCTTTCTTTGTCTTCTGGATCCTAGCCTCTCTCAACTTGCAGAAATTATCTATATATTGATTGATTCATTCATTTATTCATTCATTTACATAGTATGCAAAAGTCTATTGTGATTCTAGGATGTACTAAGTATTATGATAGTCATTGAAAATAAAATAAACTTAGAGCAAATATTTGAGAAGACAAAGGAACTTGGCTTTTAGTAAAAGCTAGCAATAAGCTCTAGTCATCTATCCAACTCCCCTTCTTGTACTGAAGCTAATCAAAGTTTTTGTTTCCCGGAAGGGATCATATTAAAAAGGACTGGAGTCAGGCAGAAAAGGTGCAGGTACTGGGATAGATTTTTATGTTATCAGTATTTTTCAGTTTCAATCTCTTACAGTCATAATAACTAGGAATATTCCTGGAAGTGCTAGAAGTCACAGCGAGCTTTAAGTCATAGAATCATCTTCATACATACTTAAACTAGAGTAGAAAGCAATTATCACATGAGGCCAAACATCAGCCAGAACAAAGTAGATTTGAACCTTGCAGACAGATCCTTGGAACCCAGCATGAGTAGTTGTGCAGACTTACACTTCATTTCATTAGTCCTGCAATAAAGTGACACTACACATATTATGTTATTTAATTTTTGGATCCTACTATATAATATTATGGCGAGCTGCTTTCCCTGAAAGGCACTTTTTCCGTTATGGCATGATACAATGAAGGACTGAGGATGGACACCGGTGCAGATGGCTTGCAGTCGTGGTGGCCAGGCATTGGGGAATTTTCTAACTATTGAGTTCTGTTGTCTCTGTGATCTCAGAAGCAAGTTCATCTGATGAGAACTTTTAAATGTGTCAAAACTAACTCAACTCTTTTTTTAAATGATTTTATTTATTGATTTTAGAGAGAGGAGAGAGAGAGAGAGAGAGAAGGAGGATAGGAGTTGAAAGCATCAACTCATAGTAGTTGCTTTGTGTATGTGCCTTGACTGGGCAAGCCCAGGGTTTTGAACCAGTAGACTCAGAATTCCAGGTCAATGCTTTTCCACTGCACCACTATAAATCAGGCAACTCTGGTCTTTAACAAAAACAAAACAGCAAAAATGCCCCCAGATCCTATGCATCCCTTTTCATCATCCCAGGAAATACTATTTTCCCTTCTGGGGCTGAGACTCTTGAAACTCCTTTAGTTATTGATGTGTTCATGGCTTTATTTTTATGTATTTATTCTCTGCTTGTTTCAACAAGCCTGACCTATATGGTTCTGTGTCTTCTAGTTTTAAATTTCAGTTCTTTAGACACAAGGATCTAATGGGATAGCTTGGTTCAATTGGACCCATGTGAAATTCAACTGCAGCCAGAAGTCAATCATATGATCATGGTGTTTATTCCTAAGGATCAACTATTTCCAGAAAAAGAGAAGTTGTTATAAGTCAGACAGCCAAACAATGTATCTCTGACACACTCAAGCCTTCCCAGGGCCATTCTTCATTTTCAGGTGGTTCCTTCTCAGTCTCCTTTTTGGGTGCTTTTTTTTCTTTGATCTTAAATGCTGGTGTTTATTAGGATCCTTTTCTCTTCAATCTAGGATCCTCCCTGGGTGATTTCATCCTTTCCCAAAGATACAGTCAACAGTTTTCCTGTATGATGCCTACATATATACCTATTTTACAGATCTCACTCCTAAGTGGCAGACTTGGAAAACAGCACCAAGAACAGAGCTGAGAGACAAAGAAAGAAAAATCTTAATGGCACCAGAAGAGTCAGAACCCTGGATTTAGCGGGCCTGAAATTAGATCTGTCTCCAATATATGTTACAACAAGCAATTCTTCCTGCTTAAGCCAGATTGAGGTGGGTCTCTGTTGCTTACAACCAAAAGCATATTTGAATTTGACTGATTCAGGAGTTTTCCTCAGTGCTCTCTATCATCATCGGTCCAGAGTTCCTTTCTTGGTCCCCCTTTCTGTTTTCTCAAGGTCAGGCTCATCGCAGCCTGCAAAGCACACTTGTGCTCCCCCAGAAACACCTCCACTATCACCCTCCCTACTGTCATCATCCTCCTTTCCCAACTCAACACACACATGCTGACACAAACTAAAATGCTAGTAATCATTGTCTTTTAATTAATACCTACTCCAAAAATGTGCAGCTATCAAAGTTAATCCAAACATAGTTCTCCATTTGCACTAGAAAAAGACATATAGTTTCAGTATAACCCTTAGTAGAAAAACACTCCAGAAAGCTGAGCTTTAGTCCCACTTATTTGGACAATTCTTGCTGGGAAAAGATATACTTTTAGAAAGTAGTGCTGCATTTTTATTTCTTCCCTAATAAAAATTATAATTTGTATTCCTCATATTGTTGTTTAAAATGTCTAATCAGTAAGGGCAGTGAAATACTTTGAAAAATGAGAAACTGCTCTTGACAGTGAGATCTTAAAAGAGGTAGTTACACATCATAAAGTGAAGAAAATTAGGTGATAGTAAATAAATGAGATCTTAAAAGAAATACACATATTAATAGTCACATATATACCATTCTAATCTTGGCATGTATGAGAATACTGATATTCCTGTTCATCCAGATCATAATTGCTTAAATAAAACTTTGTCTGCTTTTTATATATTTACAAATATAGAAAACTATATGGAATTCATATTTATTATAGCACCCTGTCATGTATACGAAGGATTTAATTGAAAGGAAAAAGGAACTCAAGCACTATTTAATACTATACAGATATATTTGTATCTTGATTGCATGGATATTGATCTAGCCAGAAAGCAAAATTGACTTCATCATAAATATATCTGTATTTCTGTATGTAGATTATGTTAAAGTCTGATTTCAGCACAATGAGATTATAAGGCTATCCAAAACAATGCTTTAGAACATTTCCAAACAATGCCTGGCATCAAGTAAAAATTAATAAAACACAAATTAAATATAGATAATACATTTTATTTCTAGCTTATTTTTCCTATAGTATATATTTCAAAATGACCTGCATAAGAGTTACAATTTCATAGAAATATTAATTAAATATTAATTCCTTTGTTATTTATTTAAAATACAATAAAAAGACAGCTTTATGAAATTTGAACTGGACAATCATTATCTTGTATCTTTAAACAAACCCTTCTTAACAATAATTTTATTAAGCTAAAAATGTCACTCGTTTTAAAATGTATAGATAGCCTTAAAACAATTTGTTATAAATGAGCATTCAGAAGTGTAATGCCAAAGAAACAAATAGAATAAAAATTATAGTGACGTAGTAGAAAAAACAGACATAAAAAACACTGAAGTCTTATTAACTGGTTTAATTCTTGCATGAGAGAGAGAGCTATACGATGTTGTCCTAGTGACCTCCTCCTTTCAACCTCAATTTTCTCACCTGGATAAAGAGAATGTCATTTTTCAATCAAGCAAAATCCTACTTATCCTAAGTGCATTTTACGTCTATCAGTTATTATTAGCACAGTAAGGGAATTAATTGATACTAATATTAATTCATTGATAATAAAAGTACATGCTCAATCTTAGGTAATATTACAAAGAAAAATAAAGAATAATTTGTTTCCAGAAAGAAGTGCATCCATCTTCTGAAATTATGAATTGTATGTATGAAATGGTTCACTCCGGTTTACTCTTAAGAAATAAGAAAATGTGGTTATTCACATATTGTGGATCATTGGTGATATTCTGCAGTGTTTTTCTTTCCTAAATTGTGTGATGTTTTTGGTCACTCTTCCTATAAGTAGTTAAGAATTTGAAGAATTAGACTATAGTTTGGAAATAAACAAAATTACTAGGTGACCTAAAATTGCTTAGAATGCCTTTCTTTGTATTTCATTTTAAGAAAAGCAGTAAATCAAAGAAGAGTAAGTAATAAGTCGCTCGGGGCTACTTGAACTTCTGCACAAATGGTAGACGCAGGAATCACAGGGTGCTTGTATAACTAACTATCCTTCTTCTCTTTCTGTTGAAAAGCAAATGCAGCAGAATTCACTAACCATTAGCCTTGTCAAATTGATGCTGGGTTTTTCTCCTTTCCTGAAGGCACTTACACTAACTCAATATCATTATTATTATGGAAAAGCTGAAACTGGCTCTGTGCTCAAGAAGCCAAAATAATTTATCCACTACCAAAAGAGTAGTTTGGCATTGTGCAACTATAGCTTTCCTTGGACTAATCTGTCTTTTGAGATTGTTCAGAAGTTAAAGCATAGCCACCTGCTCAATCAACAAAAGCAATCAAAAAGAAATGAAGTCAAGCTTCAGTACAAAGAAAGGTTAAAACAATAGTCACCTGGGAATTAAGTAGCACTAAGCTCATTACTGAGAATTATGTTAAGCTCAAAAATAGGAAATTTAGTACATTTACTGGAAGACTGCTCTTGTGTGACTTTAATAACAAAAGAAACACATATCCCCAAGTTTAAATGGAGTATTCCATCAAACTCCTGGCAATGAACTTTTTTTTTTTTTTTTTTTTTTTAGTGATAGGGAGAGAGAGCGAGAGTGACAGACAGACAGGAAGGGAGAAGAGTTGAGAAGCATCAACTTGTAGTGTGGCACCTTTGTTGTTCATTGATTGTTTTCTCATATGTGCCTTGACTGGGGGGCTCCAGCTGAGCCAGTGACCCCATGTTCAAGCCAGAGACCTTGGGCTTCAAGCCAGCAACCAGTGGACTCCAGCCAGTGACCATGGGGTCATGTTTATGATCTCATGCTCAAGCCGGCGACCCCTCACTCAAGCTGGTGAGCCTATGCTCAAACCTGTGACCTCGGCGTTTTGAACCTGCATCCTCAGCATCCCAGGTCAGTGCTCTATCCACTGTGCCACCACCTGGTCAGTCCTGGCAAAGAATTTTAAAGCTGCCCTTCCTTCATTCCTGCCATTTTGTCTTTAGTTACATAATTATATAGCATCTACTGTATGATAGATACTTGCTGGTCAAATGGAGATGAAAGTAATAGCACCTGCTCTATAGCTTGATAATTATTGTGACATGGTTATGCATAGTATGCTAGGAGTGACATTTTCCAAGGCTGAAATGTCAAGGAGGAGGTCCCATAGTAGGAAATTATGACCTAAGTCTTAAAGACATGTAGGAATTAGGCCAGGTGAAGAAGGGAGATCAGGGTATTCTTGGAAAAAGGACATTTTTCAGTACAACATGGTAGATTCAGAAAGATGTTGAAAGAGAGGTTACATGTACAGAAAGAGTCATAGATGAATTTACAGAGGAAGGGGTCAGATCCTGGACAACCTTATAGATTAAGCTAAAAAGTGAAAATTTTATTATGAACACTATTGGCAGTCACTGATGGAATATGAAAAGAAGCAGAGTAGGTAGATTTGGTTTTTTTTTCTGTTTTTTTTTTTTGTTGTTTGTTTGTTTGTTTGTTTAAATAAATTTTTATTAATGGTAATGGGATGACATTAATAAATCAGGGTACATGAGGTTGCCGGTTCGAAACCCTGGGCTAGCCTGGTCAAGGCGCATATGGGAGTTGATGCTTCCTGCTCCTCCCCCCTTCTCTCTCTCTCTCCTCTCTATAATGAATAAATAAAAAAAAAACTAAAAAAAAAAAGATAGATAAATTTTATAGTTCATAAAAGATTTGGTTTTTAAAACTTTCTTTGTATGCAGAGCGTCTGCTGTGAGCAATGTGCTGTATCAGGAAATAACTATGCAACTATAAATAAGAATGCCAGAGTCCCTGCCTTCACGGGGTTTGTACTTCCCCAATAGAGACAGCCCATTGTGCATTACTTAAGAGGTTATTTCAGTAATCATGGTGAGAAGTGATAGAAGCTACACTCCAGGTAATAGCAGCAGAAGTAATTCAGGGTAGGTGACAGGATTCAGTTATCCTGGCAATCTCAGCACAGATAACATTTCTAACAGTAAGTACACTGATAAGAGGTATCCTTTGAGTGGCTACTCTGTGTCAGGCACTGAGCAAGCAAGCTGCTTTATTTTACTCAATGCTCATGAAACTCTGTAAAGTATATATTACTTGTTAATTTTATTAGAAACTAGATGTATACATATGTTTCAAAAATGCCCTCAATACTTTTAGTTCTTCCCATCAAGTGCTGGAGCATATTTTCCACAAGGCTTGCTCTTGCAGGTTGCTTTGGCCCACAGAGCACAACGGGAGTGACAGTATCTCAGTTCAGAGCTCACGCTGGCCGTGGGTGCCCTTCTTCTCCCACATGCCCATGACTGAAAGACAACATTAAAGATAACGTGACCAATGAACAAAACTGAGACTGGACCCTAACCATGAAGCTTTCTTACACTTAGGGGGGACTTATTTTCAGATTTCTCAGAAAAGATCCTATGCTGTACAAGTTTTTTTTCCTATTTATTTATTAATTCATTCATTTTAGAGAGAAGAGAGAGAGAAAGGGAGAAAGGGGGGAGAAGCAGGAAGCATCAACTCCCATATGTGCCTTGACCAGACAAGTGCAGGGTTTTGAACCAGCGACCTCAGCATTCCAGGTCGATGCTTTAACCACTGCGCCACTGCAGGTCAGGCACTGTACAAGTTTTAAAACTCATATACTTTGTCTCTAGGAACACACAACATCGCTCCTTACCTTTACCATCATGATGTTCTAATTTTTCAGATGAAATCAGATGTCATTTTGATCAGGAGCATATATTTATGTATGTAAATAAATCAAGATATACTAACACCTTCTAGGATTCTTTGTTAGAGTCTTGTAGTACAACATTCTTTCATTGTCAGTGAACTTCTTATGGTGTTTCCTAGACACTTTTAAATGTTATTCTCAGGTCATATAATTGTTTACCATAATATCTGTAAACCAAGAATCATTCCACACAGACATTGATAAAAGAATATACCAGGCTTTGGCTAGCTAGCTCAGCTGGTTACAGCATTGTCCCAAAATGACAAGGTTACAGGTTCGATCCCCAGTCAGGGCACATACAGGAAGCAACCCATGAACATACAACCAGGTAGAACAACTAATGAATGCTTCCCCCACCTTTTGATTTATCTCTCTCTCCCCCTGTCTCTTTAAAATCAATCAATAAAAAAAAGAATATACTGGAACTAGAAGGGAAATTAAAGAAAGTATTTTCTAACTCTTTCCCTTCACAGATGAAACAAATGAGGTTCAGAAATCTCAGCAGCCCAAGGTCATTCCGTTTCTTAGTTAGACAGATGGAATGAAATACTGTATTTCTCCATGTATAAGACGCACTTTTTTTTTTTTTTTTAATTTGGAATCTAAACATTGGGTGCATTTTATACAGTGGTTGTAGATTTTTATACTTGCATTTCCCGCTTTTTCACGCTTGTTGTCTTTGTGCTCACTGTTTTGCCCTTGCTACTGGTATACTACTGGTAAGTTACATTTTGTTACATTCTGCTAAGAAATGGCTCAGAAAAGATTTTTGTATAGTGCTGAATGCAAGTTAAAAGTGATTCAGTTTGCAAAAGTGAATGGAAATCATGCTGCTGAACGTAAGTTTGGTCCTCCTCCAACTGAGAAATCAATCTGAGACTGACTAAGGGAAGAAGAAACCCTACTGAAAACACCACAGCAGAGGAAGGCCATGAGAGGCAAGTCAGCAAAATGGCCTGATTTAGAGAGAGAATTGAAGATATGAATTGAAGAGCAAAGGGCAATTGGAATTCCTGTGTCCACAAAGATGGTTCAGCATAGTCAAAAAGAATTTCTGATGAAAAACAAGTTACTGATTTTAAAAGAGGACACAATTGGTGCTTCAAGTTCATGAAATGGAATGGACTAAGCATGTGTACACACACCAGACTTGCCCAAAAGATGCCTGAAACCTATGAGCAAAAGGTCTTTGAATTTCATTGTTTTGTCATTCAATGTCAGAAGACACATCAGTTTGAGTTGGAACAGATTGCAAATATGGATGAAGTACACCTTCAATGTGATGTCCCAAGTAACAGAACTGTTGATAAAAAGGGGGTGAAAACTGTAACTGTGAAGACAAGTGGACATGAAAAAGAGCCATTATACAGTTGTGCTAGCTTAGTGTGCTAACGGAACCACGCTGCCTCCTATGCTGGTTTTCAAATGCAAAACAATGCCAAAAGAAGACATTCCCCGATGAGTGCTTGTCCACGTTCATGACAAGGGTTGGATGGATCAGGATGGGATGAAGATCTGGTTTGAGAAAGTTTGGTGAAGGAGACCAGGTGGGCTCTTATGCAAATCTGCTTTACTAGTGCTTGATCAGTTCAGGGCACACATAACAAAAAACATAAAGAAGATTGCTACAAAGCAAAAACAAAACTTGCAGTCATATCTGGAGGCTTGACATCCCAGCTCCAAACACTGGATGTCAATATTAACAAATCCTTCAAAGCTGCCATGAGAGATGAATGGAACCAACAGATGAAGTCTTCTGGGACAATTTGACACCAGCAGGAAGAGTGAAGAAACCAACTATATGAGAAGTTTGTACCTGGGTGAAAAGATCCTGGGATAATATCAAGATTGAGATCATTGTCAAGTCACTTAAGAAGTGTGGCATTTCAAAGGCCATAGATGGAACTGAGAACAAGGCAATATATGAAGACAGTGATTCGTCATCAGACACAGATGAGAATAAGCTAATGGATGGGTGTTTTGACAGTGATGAGGAGTTGTATAAATTTTATGATGAGTAAAAGTTCAGTTCAATAACTTTATGTAATACATTTTTTTTTCAAATTTTGGGCTCCAAAATTAAGGGGTGTCTTATACATGGGAGTGTCCTTATACATAGGGAAATACAGTACATGTCTTCCAAAACTCCAGTCTTTTACACTTAATAAAGTACTGCTTTCAATCAATGATTGGTAAGTGGAAGGGGAAATCAAAATAAGTATTTTTGTATTTCAAGGAAATTTTCAAATCCTACTACATTAAAGTACAACTAAACAAGGGGAATCTAAACAACTAAAACATAAGAGAATGTGAGGAATTAACTAAAAAGGAAACAGCCTTTTCTTAAGCTATATTTTCAACACTTTTTTTGGAAAGAAAAAAACCAATTTTTACAGAGTTCACTAGAGGGATAAAATTCAGCAGAGACTATCTTAAAACAAAATAATTATTCAAGAGTGCAGTTAAAATACACTTTAAGGAATTAAAAATATGTTCTAGAGCAAATATTACTACCTAAAAGAAAATCATTATAAAAATAAAATGATTATGGTTATTATCTTTCCCAAGGTAGTACAACCTCCAATAGTCATTTTATGTTTTAAAAAATAGTAACAACTTTGAAGTTTAAACAACTACTAGATTTTACTTGAATTTTAATATATCATTTTACTACCTAAAATACTATAATTAGGCTGTTGTAAATTCTCAAAATAGTACATGTGGTTATTATATTTTCACAATGAGAATTTTGATAATTTTGTAATTATAGGATAAACGCTTTTGATGGCTTGCTGAAAGTTACACAGCAGACCTGGCATAAATATAAAAATGGAAGAAAGTGCTGATTTCGAGCTGCATTGTGGGATGCCTGTCCAGCCAATGCTTCCTGGAGAGACATCCTCAGACCCAGACTGAGGTGGAGGGGCAAGCTGCCCTCTCATGCACTTGTCTCTTCCCTGCAGGCACAGTTGATAGAACCAAAAGTAGACATACATTCCAGCAGAAATTCTCTTGGAAATATGTTTTCTGATTTAGAAACTTTGCTTGTATTGGTCCTGGAAGTTATAAAGTATTGTTCAGTTGGTGTTTGAACCAGCGTCATAAACACCTAGACTCACCATAAGTTATAAAGAGAATCATAGACAAGTTTAGCTGAAGAGAAAGAGAAGGCAGCTGGTATGTACACAGCACACAGCCCCAGAGAGACAGCTAGCGTAAGAGAGAACTAGAGTATAAGAGAATAAGAGAGGGGTAGAGGCTGCTTGTTAACCTTTCAAATCATGTGAAGACAGTTGTATTTTCTACAGTGGAGTTCCCTGACATTACCCTGGTTCCCAAGTGCTTCACAGATGTCATATCTATTAGTATTGGACAGAGCTAATACATTAGGTCCCTGGTTTGGAACCAACAGAAAGACAAATTTGGAAATGTAACAGAAGTCAAAGTGTCAGATTTAATTAGTGATAAAAGCTAAATTGGTGCAGGGTAATCTTTAATAACTCACTCCAAATTTTTCAAATGTACCTACCCAGTCACAAGCCCAAATGAATGCTAGATGTCTCACCCAGGAGGTTCTGAACATGAAAAAAAACTGCAGTATAGAGGCACAGGTAAATGCAGCTCTCTGCATTAGGCATTCTACAAAACGAAAGCAGAAAACAACGGGTGATCTATACTCATTCAGTGTGTTTAGTCTATTTTCATCAAACAAAGGTCAAGTTACAATACTTATCTGTGGTGGTGGGTCCCATCCCAGATATTCTTACTTAATTAGGCTGGGTATTAGGAGGGTGTTGAGATTTTGGATAGCACCTTGGGTAAATCTAATATGCACCCTATCTTGAGAACCTCCTCTCTGGGGAAGACTGGGTGAAGAAAGAAGTGGCCATAGTCTACATTCCAAGCCTTTTGCAACTTTTGCTATTGGATTTGATCATCTGACTTGTCATCAACCTAGGTAGTGATTGTCCCTCTCGGGTAAGCATATCAGCCTTTTTCTCAGAACTATCCTGCTTTCTTGTTCAAGTAGGCTCCAAACCAAATACCAATGATATCTTTTTGTACTATCATTGATTCTCTGATGGATATGGTGTATCCCACAGAAAGCTGCATAACCCATCAAAGAACTATTTTAATATATCAATTAAATTAACTTTACTATTTCCAACCCAAATTATGTCAGTTCATGTTCATTATAGTTTATCAGAGTTTCTACAGTGAGATTAAATAATTTTAAGATATACCAATGATAAAATACACTTTCATTTGAATATAAATCCCTTTAATTACTGTTTCGCTGACAGATATGAAAAAAGAGTCTAAATAAATTTTATGTTTAAAATCAAAATATCTTATTCAGATAAAAGAATTTATAGCCTAATGACTTTAAAATTCTCCGTTTTTTTTTTTTTGTTGTTTTTTTCCATGAACCACTGCAGGAAGAGGTCTTTATTTTTGCGGCTGTAGTATCAGTTTTCATCTGGTAGAAAACCTGTAAGTCCCATAGCAGTAATAAAGTTGAATTTACCTCAGTTAAAGTCTGTAATGTGCTTTGTTAAAATAAAAATCAAAGTATAACAGGACACTGTTATTACAGTAGCACTGGACTGTTCCTGACAGATTTAGAAAAGAAGCCAAACCACACACCTAGACAGCTCGTGGTAAAATCATACCACAAAAATATACATGGTGTTGTCATTAACCAGTAGTTCTCCATCCTGGCTGTATATTATAGTTACCCTTTGTACGCTTTAAAAATTTCTGCTATCTCACCCAAGAGCAATTAAATTGACATCTCTGAAGAGTGAATTTGAGCAAATTCACTTTTTCAAATCTCCCTAGAATTTTTTCCTTTTTAAAAAATAGACTTTTAATACAGTTTTAAGTTTACAGAACAATTAAGTTCCGTTTCCTCCCTATATTTTTGTGTTGCTACCATTTTACATACTACAATTTGTATATTTTACAAACCAAATAATACAATATTATTATTACAGTATTACTTTATGCAATCTTGATGTTTTGAATCCTTTTTACACCTCTTTTTAAGATTTACTCTTTGTTTTTTTAATATTTTGTCTACAATTGTTCTGGGTGTCTTGTTCTTTGTATTTTTCTTATATTTGTTAAGGTTCCTAGGTTTTCTTGTTTGTTTGTTTGTTTTTATTAAATTTTGGAAATTCTCGGCCTTATTTTCTTGAGTATTTATTCTGTCCTTTGCTTTCTTCTCCTTCTGGTAGTCCCATTACATGTATGCTGGTTCTCTGAGACTCTTACTAATTTTTGTTATTCCTTATTCTGTTTCAGATTGCTTACTCTCAGTTGATCTATCTTTAAGTTCACTGGTATTTTTCTTCTGCTATTGAAATCTACTGTTGAGTCATTCTAGTGAATATTTCAGTTCAGTTGTATTTTTCAACCATAGGATTTTAATTAAATTACTTGTAAATAATTTCTATCTGATAATTGATATTTATTAGTTGATGAGTCATTGTCAGACCTTCCTTTAATTCTTTAAGTGTGGTTTCCTTTAGTTCTTTCATTCTACCAATAATAGCTGCTTTGAAGTCTCTTTCTTGTAACTCCACCATCTGGATCATATCAAAGATATATACTATTGCCAATTATTTCCTTGTGTATGGATTAAACTTTTTGTGTATGATATCTAATTTTATTGTTGTTGAAAACTGGATATTTTAAATTATATGCAGGAATCCCTTGCTCTATTGTTTTACTTTACTGCCCTTCACAGATGTGGTTTCATTTCATCAATTGAAGGCAAAACACTCTACCAGAAAAAAAGTGACAAGTCACTTTACTGCGATACTTTACTGAAAGTGAATCTTCAATATCTCCAAGGTATGTCTGTCTTGAATAAAGTCTGGATGCTAGACACCCCTGGAGGTGGTTGTTACCTTCTTGGTCAATAGTTTATTTATTTAATGACTTAGCTGAAATGATTCTAGAAGGTATATTTCCTCTATAGTGTGTAGCCTCTGAAGATGGTGCTCATATATTTCCCCTTGTTTATTTGTTTGTTTGTTTTTACCCTGGCCACTCCTGGGGCAGCATAAGGCAGTTATTGATCAAAGGTTAGACATAAGCCTCTTTAGCCAGTTAGATTTTGACCCTTTATCATTAAATATATGTGTATAATTTTGAGACTTCTATCACAATTCAGGGATTTTATATTTTTTCCCATGTTTGACTTGAGTAGTAGCTTAGAGGTTCTCTCTCTCATCACTCCTGAGAGAATACAGTGTTGGGCACTCACATGGTTTTGGAGGTTGCCAGAAATGACTATGATATTATTTTAAAACATGGCTTCTTAGAAGTCATCACTGGTCAGAGTGGCTAATTGTTCTGTCATTGTTCAGTCAGAGGTTTTACTTAAGCTCTTTTGATGTGAAGCTTCAGAAATTGGTGATCTATGTGAGGTTTGGATAATGCTTTCAAGTCTACCCCACATCTTGCTTTGACTGTTCCTGAGTGGGCTCAGCTTAGTAATATATATATGTGGGAAGGCTTCACAAACTTCAGGGTTGTCTATGATCCCAGGAGGGTTTTTACTGACTGTCTTTTCCTGATCTTCCTTACTAAGGTTCTGGCTGCTCTACCATTTTGCGTTGTGAGAGCTACCAGAGTCTTAGCTTTGAGGCTTGCAACAACGCCATTTATTGGGTTTGTTTGTTTGCTTGCTTTGTTTACTACCACAATCCTGAGAAGTGGATTATTATTTTTATAACAAAAAATTGTTTCTTTTTATTGGTTTACAAATATTATCTACCTCTTTATTGTGAGTAAAATGATACATTGAGACTGAGATATGTAAAACTACATTCAGAATTAGTAATTAACAATGCCAGTGAAGGTTGATTAAAGGTTATTCTTGACTTTGAGCCAGTACATGTATAGCACTCTGTGTTTTAATCCAAAATACGAGCATATAGAACCAACTCTCTTTATGGATAAAAGACTAGGCTTTTAGCCTAGCTTTAGTTGAGATTCTGAAAATTTAAGCAGCCGAAAAATTATATCTGATCTTGACATCTAAAGGCTTACTGGGAAAGTTTCTCTAAAGTAGGTAGAATTCATAGGAATAAGATGCTCTCATTTCCTGCCTCCAAAACTCC
The DNA here is from genome assembly GCF_036850765.1 of Saccopteryx bilineata. Classification (NCBI taxonomy): domain Eukaryota; kingdom Metazoa; phylum Chordata; class Mammalia; order Chiroptera; family Emballonuridae; genus Saccopteryx; species Saccopteryx bilineata. The sequence continues at coordinate 106,488,423 of NC_089491.1, read as the reverse complement.
AGCCCTCGATGAGTATACTTTTTCCTAGTTTTTTGAACACTAATATAAGTGCTACTCTAAAGGAATTGAGCAGGTGTATTTAAAATTCCTTTCAATTGGCTTTACAGTGGGGAGCTTATCCTAGGTGAGTCTGATTTAATCAGCCAAGTCCTTTAAAATAAAGTGGCAGGATTTCCTTTTCAATAGCCGAGTAATATTCCATTTATATATATTCCAGATTTTCTTTATTCTTCCATTATTAATAAAAATTTAGGTGGTTTCCATATTTGGGCTATTGTTAATAAAACTGCAATAAATATGAGAATGTAGGTATATCTTTAAGATCCTGATTTTAATTCTTTTGGACAGATACCCTTGAAAGCATTGCTGAATCATACACTGGTACCATTTTTAACTTTGTGAAGCACTTCCATGTGGTTTCCATAGTGTCTGCACCATTTCATATTTCTACTAATAGCACATAAGGATATGAATTTCTCTACAAAATTACCAACATTTATTTTTTCCTCTTCTTTTTTTTTAATAATAACCATTCTAAAAAATTTGAGGTAATATCTCACTGAGTTTTGATTTGCAGTTCTCTAAAAATTAGAGATGTCGAGCACCTTTTCATATACCTGTTGGCCATTTGCATATCTTTTTTAGAAAGTATCTATTAAAGTCTTTTGCCTATATTTTAATTGAGTTATTTGTTTTTTGGGTTTATTTCTTTTTCTCTACTATTAATTTGTAGGAGTTCCACATATGTTTTGGAAATTAACCCCTTATCAGACATGTGGTTTGAAAATAATTTCTTCTGTTTTGTAGGTTGCCTTTACACTCTGTTGAATTTTTTTTTTCTGTACAGAGGCCTTTTAGTTTGATATAGTCTCACTTGTCTATTGTTGCCTAAAGCAATGTCATCATGATATTTCTCTTGTTTTTTCCCTATGAATTTTGTAGACTCGTGTCTTATGTTGTAGCCTTTAATCCACTGTGAGTTGGTTTTGTATGTGGTTTAATGTAAGCATCCAATTTCATTGTTTTGCATGTGAATATCCAGTTTTCCAAATACCACTCAACATGTATGAAAGTGGAGGACATTATGCTGACTGAAATAAGGCAGGCACAGAATGATAAACCCTGCATAGTGCTACTTATATGAGTATGAAAAATAGTCAAGCTCCTAGAAACAGAGAATAGAATAACATTTTCCAGGTACTGGTGGGAGGTGTCAATAGAGAGTTGCTGTTCGGTTATTCAAGATAAATAAGTTGTAGAGATCTGCGGTACAACATTGTGCCTATAGTTAACAGTCCTGTATTATGCACTTGAAACTTTGTCAAGAAGGTAGCACTCATGTTCAATGTTTTTACCACAATAATAGATAAATGGGTAGGTAGATGGGTAGGTGAAGATAAAATAAGGTGAAGAGGCCCTGGCCAGTTGGCTCAGTGGTAGAGCGTCAGCCTGGCGTGTGGGAGTCCTGGGTTCAATTCCCGGCCAGGGCACACAGGAGAGGCGCCCATCTGTTTCTCCACCCCTCCTCCTCTCCTTCCTCTCTGTCTCTATCTTCCCCTCCCGCAGCCGAGGCTCCATTGGAGCAAAGTTTGCCAGGGCACTGAGGATGGCTCTGTGGCCTCTGCCTCAGGCACTAGAATGGCTCTGATTGTGGCAGAGCGATGCCCCAGATGGGCAGAGCATCACCCCCTGGTGGGCATGCCAGGTGGATCCCAGTCAAGCGCATGCGGGAGTCTGTCTGACTGCCTCCCCATTTCCAACTTAAGAAAAAGAATAAAAAAATAATAAAATGAAGAAGCATGAGGGAGTATAAAGTATTCTCCTGTTGTCCTTGCAGAAAGTGGAAGCTGCCATGGATTCCACAGTTGCAAAGAAATTAATTCTGCCAACAAACTGAATGAGTTCGGGAGAGGTCCTCATGCCTCAGGTAAGAATGCAGCTCCAGCCACTACACTGACCATGGCCAAGTGAGAGCTGAGCAGGAAATCCTGCCAGCCCTTGCCTAGACTTCTGGCTGTGGAAACTGTTAAGAGAATAAATTGGTATTGTTTTAAGCTACTGAGGCTGTGGAAATGTGTTACACAGCCATAGAAAATGAATGCACTCTCTCTTTCTCTGTAATGGGACCCATGCCTCCTCTGTGTTTGATGACTTGAGGCACAGCTGTCCCCTGCATTTGTAAGGCTTCTACTGTAGTCTTTCCAGTTTAAAAATAGCCACTTGCCTGCACCAGAGTTGCTCAACTGAATAAATACTATCCCAAGCAGTGAATAAAACCTTTATAATGTGTGGTAACCTGGCAAGTTCATAAAATCATGTGGCCAGAGGTTATAAAGTTCAAAGCAATTGATCTTCCCAGGCTACATGGTAAAAAGTCAACTGCAAAACAGGAAACACCAACTGTAAGAAACATATAGGCTGCTGACTACCTTTAAGGTCAAAAACTGCCACAGTTCCCATTTGTTAAACTAAGGCTAAAAAATTGTCATCAAAGCCCAATCTGAAGATCCCCTGACTTTAGGAAATGTACAAATCTTGGGCCTAATATTTTAATAAGACATCTACACAATTCCTAAAGACTGAGTTGTATATGTGTATGTGTTCATATATGTATGCATATATGTATACATCAGCAAATTCATTGGCAAGGAAGTTAACATTATATAAAATAGGCAATAATATCTAATCATAAAATCAGATAACTTGCTTGACCAGGCAGTGGCACAGTGGATAGTGTCAGACTGGGACACGGAGGGCCCAGGTTCAAAACCCTGAGGTCACTGGCTTGAGCGTGGGCTTATCTGGCTTGAGCATGAGCTCACAGGTTTGAGAGTGTGATCATAGACATGACCCCATGGTTGCTGGCTTGAGCCCAAAGGTCTCTGGCTTGAAGCCCAAGGTTGTTGGTTGAGCCCAAGGTTGCTGGCTTGAGCAAGGGGTCACTTGGTCTGCTGTAGCCCCCTGTCTCCATCAAGGCACATACGAGGAAGCAATCAATGAACAACTAAGGTGCCACAACAAAGAATTGATGCTTCTCATCTCTCTCCCTTCTAGTCTGTCTACCCCTATCTGTCCCTCTCTCTGTTTCTACCAAAAAAAAAATATATCAGATGACTTGCCATTACAGCAGAATATCCATTAGATTTGAAATTGACCTCTAAAGAACCCATTTTACTCAGGTTACATATAAAAAATCATTTGGCAGATGTATACTACTTTGGACATTTCTATACTTTAAATATGTATGTTGTTTATTTTGAGAAATGTCCAACTTTTGTATGTAAAATATTGTCTATACATTATCAAATTTCAAAATAATTAAAATATATGAAGCATTTGAACTTACTTTTCTATACTTCTTTAGAAATTTGTGATATCTTCTCTTCTTTAATAATCTTGACATTATTAACAAGAGCACAAGCTAAGTCGCTCTTACAAACAAATCCAAAAATACAGAAACTTAAAGAAAATAGATGTTTGTTATCACTCTCATTAAATCTTATTTCTCCAGACATCCTTATGTCCTGAGGTTAGAAGGCAATTCTATAGTTTTGAACACATGACTCAGTCTTTGGGTCCAAAGGTGCTGTTCAATACTTGTCACCTGGCACAGAAGGAACTAAAAAGGCAAGGATGCACAAGTACATTTTTAAAAAACCTTTAAGTGAGAGGAGGGAAGATAGAGAGACAGACACATGCGGGTACCCTAAATCAGGTTCCACCTGGCAACCGCCATCTGGGGCCATGCTCACAACTGAGCTATTTTTAGTACCTGAGGCAGATTCTCAAGGAGGTTCAATGAAGCCATTTCAGTGACCAGGGCTGATGTATTTGAACCAATCAAATCATGGCTGTGGGAGGGGAAGAAAGAGAGTGAGAGAGAGAGAAGTGGGAGGGGTGGAAAAGCAGATGGTTGCTTCTCCTGTGTGCCCTGACTGGGAATCAAACCAGAGACATCCACATGCCAGGCTAATGCCTACCACTGAGCCAACAGACCAGGGCCAGCAAAAGATTTTAATAGACACATTACTGAGAATACACACACAAAAAATGAGTAGCATAATTAATCATTAGAGCAATGAAAATTAACCAATATGATATATTACCACATTTATTAAAATGAATAAATTAAAATGATGGGCCCTGAATATTTGGCTCAGTGGTAGAGCATGGGTCCAGTATAGGGATATCCTGGGTTCAATTCCCAGTCAGGGCACACAAGAGAAATGACCATCTGCTTCTTTACTCCTTCCCTTCTCTTTTCTTTCTCTTTTGCTCTCTCTTCCCCTCCCACAGCCATAGCTCAGCTGGTAAGTTAGCCCAAGGCACTGAGGATGGCTCCATGGCCTCCTCTCAGGTGCTAAAATAGCTCAGTTGCCAAGCAACAGAGCAGCAGCTCCAGAAGGGTAGAGCATCATCCGGTAGGGGGTTTGCTGGGTGGATCTCTGTTGGGGGCATGCGGGAATCTCTCTCTGCCTACACACTTCTTACTTAAAAGGAAAAGAAAAAATGATAAAATTAAATTAAAATGACGCACCAAAATGCTGAGGAGGATGTGAAGGTCCTGAACTTTTCATACACTGCTAGTTAGAATGTAAGATAATGTAACTAATTTGGAAGGAATTTAGCAACTTTTTAAAAAGCTAAGCATGTACCTGCCACATGATTTAATTATTCCACTTCTAGGTATTTAACTAAAATAAATAAAAGCATATGTCTATACAAGGTATATACACAAATGTTCACAGCAGCTTTATTTTGTAATAGCCAAAAGCTTGAAACAAACAAATGTTCATAAACCAGATTATGGATTAACAAATTCTAGGATATTCATACAATAAAACATAGCCCCACAATAAAAAGTAATGACCTATTTGTACCTACATTATAAAAATGCAAATATAAATATATAAATATGAATATAAAATAATTATACCATGCAAAAAGCCAAATCCCCAACTGCCCTCCAAATAGTATCATTTTATTTGTTCAAAATTTTAGAAAACTCAAATTTATCTCTATTTGTTTTTATTTTAATTTTTTTTTTTGTATTTTTCTGAAGTTGGAAACAGCGAGACAGTCAGACAGACTCCCTGGATGCGCCCGACCGGTCGCATCCACCCGGCACGCCCACCAGGGGGCAATGCTCTGTCCATCTGGAGTGTTGCTCTGTTACAACCAGAGCCATTCTAGCACCTGAGGCAGAGGCCACAGAGCCATCCTCAGCGCCCAGGCCAACTTTGCTCCAATGGAGCCTTGGCTGCGGGAGGGGAAGAGAGAGAGACAGAGAGGAAGGAGAGGGGGAGGGGTGGAGAAGCAGATGGGCATTTCTCCTGTGTCCCCTGGCTGGGAATCGAACCCGGAACTCCTGCACGCCAGGCCGACACTCTACCAATGAGCCAACAGGCCAGGGCTCATCTCTAGTGATAGAAACCAGATCAATAGTAGCCTGAGATGGAAAGCTGGGGAGGGGAGGTATTGAGGGATGTATTACAAATAAGCTCAAAGAAATTATTGTAATTGGTAGATATGGTCATTAGATCATGATAATTTTACAGGTATATACATATGCCAACACATTAAATAATACATCTTAAACATGTGCAGCTTATATATATCAATTATACCTGAAAACAGATGTTTAAATAAGTGAACAAGAGCAAATTCAATAGTATCACTGGATTTTGGTATGACAGAGAAGGGATGAGAGATATAATTTGGACATGTAAGAGCTAATGATTGCACGTGCTCCTTTGAGTGCGTATTACACGTGTGACTGACACTTGTTATTTATGTCTCAATAGGAACAAATTGGAACTTCTGTTTCAAGTTATGCTTGGACTTGAAATACAGAGAGAATATGACATGGTCCCTGTGCTACAAAGGTCTCATAGGAGCTGTAGGCAATACCAATTTTCTTATTCCACATCTCAATAAAATTGTGAATTTCTTAAGGAACACACTATTCTGGATGCATAAGTGTTAGAGATGAAAGCAATTTAAGTTCGTGTAGTCAACCTAACTAATATCAGAAGATGGAATGGAACATACCCATCAGTACACAGTAGTATACTGGCAAAGTTGCTACCAAAACCTACCTCATCTGGCTCCCTGCTCAGAGTGTTCCCCACCATATCATCACATCATTTGCCTTTATTAAACACTATACTCTGAGCATGGTGCACGACGAGTAAATTTGCTAAACAGTGGATGATCCCAACTGACAAAATGAACAGAAAGAACCCCTCCACAGTTTATGTTCTCTTCAGAGATGTGAGGGACAAAGAGGTTATAAGAATAAGAAATAGTGGGAATTTTCTAATTTTCCTTTTTTCCCCTCTTTCTCTAGGACTATATATGTTTACATTTAAGTGCTCTAAAACAAATAATGTAAGAGCCAATTCTTAACAAACAGTAAGAAAAATTAATTGGCACTAAAGTGAAAAAATAATCCAAAAAGACCACTAAAATGTCAATTTATGAATTAAGACTATTTGTAGAGATTAAATCAGCCTGGCATATAATCAGTGGGAGACCTTTGAGAAGCTCCACGCTATTTATAGTGAATGCTTTGAAGCTGTGCTGTTTATTTACATTAGGTAACAAAATTATTACTGCATCAGAAGCACTTTGTAGCATCTATGGCACTTGGCAGGAAAAGAGAATTTATTCTGGGCCAAGAAAGTGACAACACTGCATAGCTGCTGCTGACTTTAAATAATAATAATAATAATAATAATAATAATAATAAAAGAACAGATTATAATAGATGCATATGGACAGTGAAGAGGAGTACAATCAGCTCAGACTAATTATAAGCCCAATACATGTGCAAGAGACATATTTTGAAGGAGACCGAGATAAAAGGGGATAAGCTTTTAAGGTGCCTGTAGGGAATTTGAAACATTCACATCAGCTAGGACAAAAAGACCTGTCATAAAAGGGATGTCGTGAATGACGTAGAGACACATTTAATCTGCCCAAGGGAGTTACTCTTAGTACTTCCTGTCAACATGTGCTGTTCATTTTTCTTAGGCCTTTTTGGGAAATATGTCATGGTCAATAGGAGTACTGATGACTTATTAAGACAACAAATGCTCAAAATATTAATATATAACCTATAGTAATTCTAATCGAGTCACACTATCACATCCCAAGGTCACACACTCAAGAAATCACATATATATATATATATATATATATATATATATCATCATCATCATCCACCACTATGAAAAGGATTAAAAAAAACAAGTCTTTGTTCAAAATAGGTATCGCAAAATCCAACAATTTTGATCATCTGAGATACCCTCATTTACAGCATGACTCTTCATTTTAAATTTAATTTCAATAAGATTGTGTTCTCTAAAAGTAGAAAAATAGCAACAAGTTCTAGCGGGGAGGAGGTGCTATAAAAATGTTAACAGAAGAAAAATGTATGCAAAATCATATCAGTTAAGGGAGTAGTTCATAAAAATTATAGGAATATGCAAAATAAATAACTCTTAATAATCAAAATTTAGTTAATGTAGAAATACATATTGCCTTACCTCTATCCATCATGATACCAACACATTCTCTAAGATAATTTATGTTCAGAATGATGATTCAAAATCATTAAAAGAATGAAAATATCATCTATACACTTCACAACAAAGGCATAAAAATGAAAAGTACATTCTGTAAATACTTCCATGAAAAAAATTTTAAATGAAAACAAAAAATTATTGCCTTGAGTATAGAAGTTATTTAGAAATTTTCCTTATGTAAAACACTGCATTAGCCATGAGGCATTTTCTAGACAAGTCACAGCAAACTCCCTGGCAAAGAAAAGAAATATTTATTTGCCATATATTTTTTGCTTAGAAGTGAGAAAAACTCAACTAAAATAACTAGAGGATTTTTTGCCTTATGTACTTGAAAAGCCTACAGGGTTGGTATGTGGTTGAATATAGCTGGATAGAGGTTCATAAAGTCGCCAGAATTGACTCAATTTTGTTCTTCCCATATTTTTTTAACTTCTGGTTTTGAAATAATTTCAGACTTACAGAAATTGTGAGAGAATGTTACAAAAAGTTTACATACATTCTTACAAAATTTTGCCTAATGTTAAAAATTTAGATAGTCAAAATATATATAATTTTCACAGCCAGAAAATTAACATTGGTACAATATTATTAATAAACTACAGATCTCATTTGAATTTCACCAGGGTTTTTCTCTCTCCCAAGGCCTTTTATTTTTCTTTTCCAAGATACAGTCCAGACTGCCACATTGCATTTATATTTTATTGTTCTTTTTCTTCAGTATCTTCCCATTTGTGACAGTTACACAGTTAGTCCTGGTCTTTTATTACCTTGATATTTTTGGCTAGTACTGGTCACTAATTTTGTAGATGTGACTCGGTTTGAGTTTGATGTTTATTCTTGTCTACTGATTAGATTTATATTATGCACTTTGGCAAGAATACCGCAGAAATAATAATTTTTTTATAGGTGCATAATATTGAGAAAACACAATGCCAATATATCTTATTTCTGGTGTTGTTAATCTTGTTTGCATAAAGTTTTTTGCCAATTTCTTCACTGTAATGTTGACATTTTTCCCTTTGTAATTGATAACTTTGAAAGAGACACTTTGAGACTATGCTAATACCCTGTTTCACTTCAAATTTTCACCCAATGATTTTAACATCCATCTGTGGATATTGTCAGGAACAATAATTTTACGATGTTTGCTTTGACACTATTTCTTCTTCATTAGGTTCAGTTTCAAAGTGACACTGCTAAAGAAATAGTGACTATAGGTATTTCTAGACTTACAGTATGTCCAACCAGCTCAGCAATCCCGATGAAAAGAGCCCATTGTTTTCCCTAGTTGCAACAAAATTTTGTCCTTTGTTTAGGTCATGTATTCACTGCTGAACTGACTACCAAAGGAATAACCAAAGGGAAGGCTACTGTCACAAACCAGGCCTAGATTATGTTCCCACTCCTGGGTCTGGTGGAAAGGGTAGTCACACTAACCACATGTACTGAGAATGGAGAAGAGGAGATTGATTCCCCAAGGAAAACCAAGATGTTGTTACTATAAGAGTCAAGAGATGATGTACAGACTAAATCAACAGATATTTACTACACTAAGATATAACCAATCATTCCTGGTGTGTCTTGAGATCTAAGCTTGTGAATAACAATTATTAAACCCATTTATACTTAAAAATATAAGCATTTCAACTTATTTATCACAATAGGGAAGACTGCAAATTCTTGGCCATCTATTTCAATGTTTCCCAACCCCTAAAGTTAACATAATTTAAGATTTTTCTACTTTGTCCATGATATAAACAGAAAAAAAATAGCATATCTGTTTCTACAATCACAGTAGAGTACTTGGTATAGTATATAACATATAAATAACTGCTCAAAAATGTCACTGTTGTTGTTATTATTATTATTATTCTTAAAATATTCAACTTTACACATACTTATGGAGTACTTGTTATAAACAAGTTTCTACTAGATAATAGGAACTCACAGATTGAGAAGGGTTTTGATTTTAAGAAGCACAAAGACTAGTGTGGAAGATAAAATACGTACAAAACTCTAATACCAGACAAAATGTAAAAAAGTCTCTCTACAGTAGATACATAAGTTCTATGAGTATAATACACATTTATGGATTTTAAATGTTAAGTTCCTACTTAATCTCTTCTTCGGGCAACACAAAAACAGGAAACAAAGGACTGCATTTTCATCAGCTTTTTCTTAAAAGCTTAGGCTCTCCATATATACTTCACTTTCTGGATGTAAATTAGACATCACATCAAGTAGCAACCGCACAGTGTGAAGAATAATTGATATCACTGTTATCATTGTGCCATATAAAAAGACTAAAATAAAGATTGTAACAAGTAATTTAGTCAAAATACTATTTTTTAGCACTTAATACTATAGTTGCTTTATGTATAACCTTCTCTGTTTTTTTCTATACATAGAAAAAGAAGATTATTTGATTACTTTTTCACAAAAGGTTTCTTAATTTAGAAGTTGTTTTTGAATTAAATAACCAGACCATTGCTACACAACAGTTTTAAACAATTATTAATTATAAAGACATGAGCATATAAAGGCTATGGTCATATTATTTTCAAAATAAATATTTTCAGTATCTTCTTTTAAAAATGAATTATATACATGTGTAAGTATGTGTAGTCAGAAAATATGGATAGATTAAGTGAGAAAGAATGCAAAGTCGCCTGACCAGGCGGTGGTGCAGTGGATAGATGCAATGGTGGTGCAGTTGGACTGGGATGCGGAGGACCCAGGTTCAAGATCCCAAGGTTGCCAGCTTGAGCGCAGGCTCATCTGGTTTGAGCAAAGCTCACCAGCTTAGACCCAAGGTCGCTGGCTCGAGCAAGAGGTTACTCGGTCTGCTAAAGACCCACGGTCAAGCAACATATGAGAAAGCAATCAATGAACAACTAAAGTGTCACAATGAAAAACTAATGATTGATGCTTCTCATCTCTCTCTCCATTCCTGTCTGTCTGTCCCTCTCTCTGACTCTCTCTCTGTCTCTGTAAAAAAAAAAAAAAAATGCAAAGTCAACTAAATTGGGTTAATTTTAAATAATGTTATTTTAAGTTCTGCATTCGTGCTGCTAGCCTTCCAAGGCATAGAATTTTCCCAAATCTTTCTCGTTTCTTTGCACTTCAAAACAGACAACCATTGAGATGTTCTAGATCAATGACTCTTCTCTGTAAATAGGGCATTTTACAGATATTATTTTTGGAAAAATTCGAAATGAGAAAGGTATTACCTGACTTGATAACATATATCCTAATTTAAAAAACATAACATAATTAATTTAATTTTATTATGAGGTTACAACACTAAAAATCCAGCAAATAATTGTATAATAAATGGAGATTTTCACTGATATTACAAAGGCCAGAAACATACTTGTCTCTCCTTACACCAAAAGAGAATACTCACTACCATATGAAGTCATGAGTGGAAAGTCTGGTCTTTTCAGCCAATGGAAAAGCCCTGTGAATTATTTTCCTATTAAAAATACTGCTTTGCTTTTACCAAGGTAGCTTTACCATAGGATGAACTTGGTCACTGAAGAAGCCATCACTCTATGTGGAGCTAACTTGACCACTGATCTCAAGATGCCACCTGCACTCCTAACTAGGAAATGTCAGACCCTCAGCTATTAACAAGGGAACCATTTCTGCTTCATTTACATAGTATTTCATTCACAAAAGTCATATGGAGCAAGGCTAAAACAAAAGCTTACCTTAGAAAGGAAATGTCTTTGGATAGTTATCCTGCTAAGTTACTATCTATAGAGGTTTAGTTCTATGAACCTTATTATCAGGAAAACAATAAAAGATAAAATGAATTGAGACTAAACTTTTCTGTAAAACAAAAATAGAAATTTGTTTTGCTCTTAGGAGAGATGTGTACAAAGACAAAGAAAGAATAGCGAGAGAGTCAGAAGAAGAGAGATTGACTGTGGCAGGAATACCTATAGGAAATATCCAGTAGAAACGATCTACCTTCCAGTTAGGTCTCTTGCCTCAGTGTACAGCCTCTCTTCTCCCAACTCCCACAACCCATTATAATATTCTTCCTAATCAGCATTTGATAGAGCAAACTCAGTAACAAGCATTTTTCTTCTTTTTTTTTCTTTTCTTTTTTGTTTTTTTTGCAGGATATTTCCCCCAAGATGTTGTGAGTAGAGATTTTTCACTTCTGAATTGTATAGAATAAAACAGTATGTACAAAAGCATTAGCCCAACAGCAGAGGAATCAGAATTACAGAGTGCCCAGTAAACTCTCATAATGTCAGAGAAAGGTTTTGGGTTTCCAAAGATCATGTTTGGAAGTTTAAGTCTATCTTGAGTGATTTCAAAGGAGCACAAGATTCCAGCCAGAAGTTATCTGGCTTACTGAGATAATACAAATGAGTTTGGTGTTTGGGTTATTTTATCTGTTGAATTTTAGGAACTGCCATTTTAGAAAATTATGTAAAACAAATATAACTTGTCACATATCATCTTAAATGTAAAACTAAGGCAGTATCATGATTGCCGTTGGAGTGTTTTATGTTTCCTGCATCTTGGAGACATGGATCACCGCTTGACCAAATGAAATAAAGCCAACCAGAATTCTAATCACATAATTAAATATTATCTTATTAAATCAGCTCTAATTACATAATTAAATAATTCTCAAATTATGTTAAGGCGACATACAGATTGCTATTTACACCAACAATCTCAGTACTAGTTAATAGGGTACTTTATACAAATATAAATCAATTGAAGTAGAGCTTCAGGACTAATAATAAAATAATATAATTATACCCATGGCAAAAAAAAGTAATAAAAAATAGGACATTTTTTATATTAGTCAAAAGGACAAAAACACACACTTTTAAATAGCACAGCTTACTCTAGTCATGCATTCCCTAATAGGGCATATTCTTTTGCTATTTCTCTTTTTACCCCAAATATTTCCTCACCTAGAAAACAAAATGATACAGCAAAGATTATTTTTTTATTCACAAAGCTTTTGTCACTGGAATCACAATATAAACTGAAGATAAATTATAAGGAGAAATAATTAACTGAAATGTCTTCTCAGACTACTAAGGGAGTACTCAGACCTTCACAGATTACACATCATTAACTATGTAGTCTAGCAACCAAATCATGTGAGAACAGATGTGGGAATTTTTAGTGTTTTAGTAAATATGCCTAATTATGAGGTAGACTTTTTCTACTTAACCCAGAAGCAAATACACATCTTAGGGTATGTTTTTCTTTTAAAGTATTTTAGCGTAAATAGTATTTATAAAGCAAAATTTTCTACTTGTCTCAATTCAACAACTATAAACTTACTGTGGCTCTTGGAAACATTTTAAAATACAATTTGTTTCTAGGTAACTGCAACTAAAGTGTTCTGTGCATTTAATTTTATAGAGTGCTGTAAAGTTGCCCCAGTGATATTATCCTTGAGTTTCATGATATGAAAAATAATGTGTGTTCTTACTTGACCATATTTATTGAATGTTGCTAAAGGCCTTGAGAATAAACCTTGTGTGATTATATTAAATCTATTTTGGGAAAGAAAAGACATTTCCTCATAAGGATTAGCTATTTAATACAGAACAGTAGTTTAGCAGAAACTGTATAATGTAATGAAAATGTATACTGTATAATGTAAAATGTATAATGTAAAACAGGAAACCAGATGATTAAAGAAAAGTATAAGGGTTACACTCAACAGTGTGTACACACACACATACACACACACACACACACACACACACACACACACACACATACTGCGCCAGTGGTTTTCAACAGAAGGATTGTAGTCAATGCAAAAATAATAGTGATAAGTTAAAAGAGTAAAACATCTTTGATAAGTGATAAACGAAAAAATTTTATCACTGGGAATTATTTATTATTTTATAAGTATCTTCCCACATTAAAATGCACTGTAGAAATGACTGTAATTATAACTTAAAAGAATAAAAGTTAGAAAATTTACCCAGATCCTGTTTCTGTAGGCCACAAATTCAGTTGGAACCAGATTTGTTACCTGGACTGGATCTCCTTTCTTTGCATTTATGTTTGACCTTCCAGCTAGCTATACACATTATGACAATGCTCATTCCCACTTACCTTATTAGTAAGATTGGTCTTCACTATGTATATCAACTGAATAAAATGACAGATACCCTGGGCAGTGTTTCCTTTCCTTATGCTATTCTTCTTGACTTGGCATATGGTAATGGAGTTAAAGTAAATACACAGGCCTCAAAAGCTGCTCAAAAATTGTAAGAAATATTTTACCTTGACACCTTAAGTGAAACTCTGACAAGAAAGCCATTAACCTATAATCTCTTTAAGAATGGAACTAATACCTGTCTTTTTAAATCTTTTATCCATACCACCTACTAAACACATAGTAGGTGTAAAATAAAGTTTGTGGGATTATTTAGAAATGTAACTACCAGTTTAGGGACATTGACTCCAAAGAAACAGAAAATTCTTCCTTTATGTATTTACTTTGAGATTTAAAAAGCATCAGATTTACATTTGTTCATACTAACTGTATAATAAATGAACTATAAAAAGATATAGAGTTCTACTTTCTAGCTTTGACAAGCTCAACAAAATGCCTTTTGGAACCAAAGGCAAAAGATACCTTCTTACAGAAATATCATATCAACTAAGCTTTCCATAGTTTATTAGAGGCTCCAATGGCTGAGATGTTGTATTAATCATTGCTTCCTTAGACTGTGAACTTAAATATTTAGGTGCTTAATAAGAATTGAGGGAGGATGCTCTTTATTATGCATTTAAAACAATTCCAATTCTTCCAGAGTTGCCTGCCTAGTGAGTAATAAGACAATTCAGTGTGGAGGCCTTGACAATGTTCTACTCTCTCAGATCCACTGTGAAGAGGAAAATGGACTCATGGATTCAGATGCTACATCTCTGAATTTCATTTATCTAACATAGCAGTCTGCTCAGGCTGCCATAACACCAATACCACATACTGGTGGCAACAGAAGTTTATTTTCTTATGGGTTTGAATGCTGGAATCTCGAGATGAAAGTTCCAGGTAAGGCAGATGAAAGTTCTGGTGAGGACTCTCTTCTTGCTTGCAGGTGTTACCTTTTCTTTGTGTCCTTACATGGGTTTTTTTCTCTGCACTTGGAGAGAAAGAAAGATCTGGTGTTGTTTCTTCTGCTTAAAAAGATGCTGGTCTTATTGGATTGGGACCCCACCATTATTATCACATTTAATCTTAATTTAGCTTCTTAAAGAGTTTATTTCCAAATATAGTCCCCATGAGGATTAAGACTTAAACATATAATTTTTGAGGGACACAGTTCAGTCTATAAAGCACTGGACGACCCGCTCCCCAGTGTGGCACTATTCTCAAAACACCAACTGGTCACTTGAAATATCAACTACATTTGGCTCTCTCCATGCTGAGATGGGCTGTGGTTTATGCTCACAGAGAGATACATGCAGGGCATGGGTTTGCCTTTACTGCTTTCCAATACTCAGTTACCACCACTGTCCTGAGGCTTATAGAATGCCTCATCTATAGGCATTGAATCCCAATGACACAACTTCTAATTAGCAACATACTTTATGGCAAGGAGGCATGGGAGTGGCTCCAGGACTATGGGATTCACTGGTCATATCACACACATCTCACCATTTAGGAATAGCCAGCCTCATAGAACAATGGAAAAGCTTTTTATAGGCAAAGCTGAAGTTCTAGCTTGGAGGCAATATTCAGAGAAAGTGAGTGACATCCTTCATGATGCATATAAGCAGAGAACTCTGTTATGATGCTGTGTCCCCTAGTAGAAAGATTACATGGGTCTGGGATCCAAGGAGTGAAAGCATTGAGTAGACCATCTTACCATTACTCTTACCATCACTCCTAAAGACCTACTGAAGAATGTATCTTTCTGTCTAAATCAACTCTGGAATCTCCAGTGTTGGATGTTCTAATCCATAAAAGGGAAATATTCTTGCCAGAGGACATTGCAAGAGTATCATTGGCCCACAAGTTATGTCTGCTACCAGGGAATTTTGGATTTTTTGTGTCTAGGACCCAGTAGGCAAGAAGAGTTGTCACTACTGTGGAAGAGGTAATTGATTGTGATCATCAGGAGAAAACAGGGATGCTTTTACACAATGGAATCAGAGAGGAATACAAATGGAGCCCACTGATCCACTTGGTCCCCTGGTATTCCATGCCCATTGTCCCAAACATACATGTGTAGCAATTCTAGCCTGAAGGAGCTATAATTACCATGGTCTCAGAATCTTCAGAAATATGATCTGAATCACAAAGTTAAGCCACTATGACCTGATAAAATGTTCGCTGAAGTTGAGAGATATTTAGAATGGATGGTGGAAGAGGAATATCAGATGTGGTCTCTAAATCCACAGGAAGGCAACTGGCTATTATTCATGCTATTAGCTCACTATTTTATATTTCTCCTCAGGTTGAGAGTCCCACATGTACAATGAAAAGCTGCTTCCGGAATGTGCATGGAGAATAGATGTGTACTGCACAATGGGGAGACCCTGACAATTCTGATAATAAGCCATGCAGGGTACAATTGACAAATTGCCCCAGCTACTATGTCTCTGATCTGCCACCACCCTGAAACTTTTAGAACTGTCCTAAAGTTTGAAACTCTACTCTTTTCCTTCCTGCTCTCTTTTACTGGGATCAGACCTGATCATGATCCGAAGATTCTCCTGACTCTCTTCTCCCTTCGACCCAGCCCAGGCATATCTCTCATAAGTCTGAAGCTGGAAACGGGGAGAGACAGTCAGAAAGACTCCCGCATGCGCCCGACCGGGATCCACCCGGCACGCCCACCAGGGGCGAAGCTCTGCCCACCAGGGGGCGATGCTCTGCCCCTCCGGGGCATCGCTCTGCCGCGACCAGAGCCACTCTAGCGCCCGGGGCAGAGGCCAAGGAGCCATCCCCAGCGCCCGGGCCATCTTTGCTCCAATGGAGCCTTGGCTGCGGGAGGGGAAGAGAGAGACAGAGAGGAAGGAGGGGGTGGGGGTGGAGAAGCAAATGGGCGCTTCTCCTATGTGCCCTGGCCGGGAATCGAACCCGGGTCCCCCGCACGCCAGGCCGACGCTCTACCGCTGAGCCAACCGGCCAGGGCTCTCATAAGTCTCTTGTATGTCTAGTCCCATCTTGGAATCTGCTTCTAAAAAGACTTGAAACAACACTTAAGAATATATAAACACAAAGTATAAGTTTAAAAGGAAGACATAGCAAGAGACTGGAAGAAAGATAATCATTAATTGTTTTAAAATTATAGAGTTTAAAAAAAATTTATAGACACAGTTTTGCTCTCTACAAAATTGTCTAAAGTAAGAAAATAGTTTTGTAAAAAAAAAAAAAGCCAATAAAATAGAAATTCTATAGAAGGATTGAATGGCACATTCAAATATAGTATGGGTAAAGAATTCTGGGTAGAAAGGAAGGAAGATGGTAGAGGGCACCCCAAGAGAAAAAGACTTCACAATCTACCTAGAATGTGATCCAGGCAAACAGCAAGTAGAATGATGTCCACTTGCTAAAAGGAAAGACTATGCTCATTTTTCTTGAACCTTCTGAAACCACAAGAGCCATTTATCAAATTACCTGCATTGAAAGCCTGGGTCCACACTAAAGATGTGAAACTCATTGTTTAAATCTCCTCATTTTTAAAATAGGACCAGTACCAGTACTGCCATGGAAATTTTAGAATTAAATGAGATAAGCACTTATAAAAATGCCTGGCAGATAACATGAACTCAACCTGATTTTATGGTTTTTCACCACTATCTCTTATATGTTGAATAAAATATGACATTGGATCATTCAATAGTTTTACCATCAGATATGTGGTAAAACAGGAATGAAGACTGAATAATATGGACTCTGGAAGACCTTTCATTCTAATGATTTTCTGACTTATATAATCGCATTGTATAATGCTCAATTTCAGGGTTTTGAAACTAACTTTAAAATAATGCAGACAGGTAAAATCTATATAATTTTCAAGTACGAGCTTCCAGTAGAAAGTACACCCTGTTTTCAAGTATAACCACTGAGATTTGCCAAATTGAAAAGTAAGTCATATAGAGTGTCCTAACAGTCATATATTTGAGCCTTCTAAAACTAACAGAGCTATTTCACAGATATACATTTTTGCATGAAACAAACAAACAAAAAATATTGATAGTGCCACTGAGTGAAGAAAACAACATTCTCAGCCCTTAAATCTGCTGCTGGAAGAGCAGAAGACATTCCAAGATGTTTGTTCACCAACTTGGAAAGCACAGCTGAGGTTAATACCTGCCACCATTTTTATTTTATTTATTAAAATAACAATAAAAACTGTTGATTGAGAGCCTACTGTGTACCAGGTTCAGTCACTGAAATAGGAAGTAAAACAATCAACACAACCAACTGGCTTACTCCCTTAAGGAGTTTACAATCAGCCAATGGAAACCAAACAGTAAATAGCAAACCAATAAATAATCAAAGTAATTAGTGTAATCTATATAAAATGCAGAAAAGGAGAATGTGACAGGGGTGACTGGGTAGGGACACAGGGGCGTAGTCTATTATAGACATCATAGACTAGTATTCAAAAGAAGTCTCTTAAGCCAAATTTGAATAAAAAGAAAGAGCCAGATGTGTGAAGATTCCTGGGGCAATTTCTAAGAAAGGGAGGAGCAAGTGAAAATGCTTGAGAGGGAAGAATATTTGGTTATTAGAAGAATAAAAAGTGGACCTTATTAGTGGACCTTAAAAATGAAAAGGAGAATGGTAGGCGGTAAGACCAGAGAAGTTGGTCAGACATCAGACTGGGGAACACTTCCAAGTTATAATACAGTTTGTATTCATACTAAATTCAGTGGAGAGCTTCTGGAAGTTTCTAAATGATGAAAATGTAATGTCCACAATTTTTTAAAAAGTCAGTTTCACCATGACACTTTAACCATTTAGCAGTCTCACTAAACATAGCTTACGTCAGGGGTCCCCAAACTTTTTACACAGGGGGCCAGTTCACTGTCCCTCAGACCGTTGGAGGGCCGGACTATAGAAAAACTATGAACAAATCCCTATGCACACTACACATATCTTATTTTAAAGTAAAAAAACAAAATGGGAATGAATACAATATTTAAAATAGAGAACAAGTAAACTTAAATCAACAAACTGACCAGTATTTCAATGGGAACTATGCTCCTCTCACTGACCACCAATGAAAGAGGTGCCCCTTCCAGGTGTGCGGCGGGGGGCCGGATAAATGGCCTCAGGGGGCCGCATGTGGCCCGCAGGCCGTAGTTTGGGGACCCTTGGCTTACATGAATGGTATCTTATAACATAATACATGAAATAACAAGAACAAATTTGCAGTGACACAACATAAAGTTTACAGAGAAAAATAGGAGAAATCAGCAATTATTATAGTACACATAAAATAATCTAAAGACAATTATCAACTTATGTACGTGTCTGAGTTGTCTCTGAAGTTATTAATTCAAAAAAGAGTTTAAGCCTCAGAAGTTTAATAGAATCCTGGCCTGCTCATGTTGCTCCTCTCTTCACCCTTATCCAGATGGAATAGTAGCAAATTATTCTGTAGAAGTGTCTGGGTTTAGAAAGTCAGATTACTCCTTCAGGAAGTCACATCTCACAGAACGACCCTGACTCTCATGAGAAACAGAAATTGAAGAATGTCAGCCTGTGCAGCCACATGTCACAAGTTTTCTGCTTGTAGACACACAATCAAATTTCACTGCATGCATTTGCTCTGAGATGTACTTTCAACAAACGTCACTATAGAATGAGGAAACAAGTCTAAAATCAATCACACCTCTGGTAATATGCTAAAGGCTCCTATAAAATCATACATGATATTTAAGTATCAGGTGTGGCCACTCAGAGTAATTAGGAACTTGTTAGTCGGCCAGCATGTTGATTTCATGTGTAATTTACTTATATGTCACTTTCATCCAAAAGAAATTTAAAGAAGGTATACAATGAAAGACATATGTCACATGGCAAGGTATGATTAAATTCTCAAAAGAGAAGAAAACCAAGACAAGAGAAAGGAAATATGGGGAAGTAAAATAGAGCCAGCATGACCTTAACACAAATACCATGAACCTTTTTGAAAGGTTCACAGATTGGCTCTCAGCTTTCCAGAAGAATGGTACTTATTCTGTTACATTCTCAGTGTCTTAAAATAAAAACAACTAGTTTCCCAAGGAAAGCATTTACTCTTTCTGGTTCTGAGATCAGAGCAAAAATTATTCCATGAACCCATATAAAAGATGTTCTTTAATGCACTGAATGACTTCCTCAATGACATCCTTAAAGTAAATGTAAGCTTTATGACATTGTTTTTATAAGGAAATGAATGAATGATTCTTCCATATCTACATATGCTACAGTAAAAACATTTATTTCATATTTTAAACTGCTTTTAGTATTAAGAATAAACAACTGGGGTTGCAAGAGGTTGAAAAAAGTGTTCACAATCAGGCCCCAATCTCTCTAAGTGCTCTTTACTTGAATGGACACTTGAAGCAAAGTAGAATGGTACAATCACATATCTATTGAAGGGGACTAATTATAAGGAAGGAATGTAGATGCTAGGAGTCAGGAGGGGTGTGCGAGAGAAAAAATTACTCCTGTTGTTGGTGGCTGAGAAAGTCATGGTTCAAACAGAGAGCAAAGAACAATACCCTAATGGTGCTTGGGCCAACCACATTTCTCTGATATCATAGCAAAGAACACAAATTTTTATATATATTTTCAGATCAAAGACTCTTTTAAGATTCTAATGAAAATTATGTACCTTTTTACTGGGGAAAACAACAACAACACATTCCAATGTACAAACAACACACAAACCTCAGTTCTCAGTGCACCTTAGTTTTTGAAAAAGTTTGACATCAAGGCTCTATCACAGGGTAGAATTCCCAGGGAATTTTTCTTTCTTTGGTTTGGGAATCTGCAAAGTAAGAAGAAAGCGGGGCCCTTTGGCTCAGCAGTAGAGTGTCAACCCAGTATGTGGAAGTCCCAGGTTGGATTCCTGGTCAGGGCACACAAGAGAAGAGACAACCTGCTTCTCCACCCCTCTTCCTCTCCTTCTCTTTCTCTTTCTGTCCCCCTCCTGCAGCCATGGCTCATTTGAGCAATTTGGCCCCAGGCACTGAGGAAACTCCATGGCCTCACCTCAGAAGATAAAATAGCTTGGTTGCCAAGCAGTGGAGCAATGACCCCAGATGGGCAGAGCATTGCCCCATAGGGGACTTACTGGGTCGATCCCAGTTGGGGAGCATGCAGGAGTCTGTCTCTGTGCCTCCCTCCCTCTCACTTAATAATAATAATTTTGAAAAAAAGGAAGAGAACTGGCAAGTTACAGATACATACATGGGAGAGTATTCTATCTGAAGAAGAGTGAAATAGTGTAAAAGTGACTATCAGTTTGAGCTGAAATGGAGATGAGTGCACAGTGATATGGGCAAAGGATAGAGGAAATTCCAAAACGTGCATCAGTTGCGACTAGTTGAGAAGGGTTGGAGGCATCCTTGGCAGTGACCATTCTATTGGCATAGCACAAGGGGGCAGAATGTGCGTAGATGGGCTCACTGAAACCTTTTCTTTGTGCAGTAATGCTAGGAATTTAAGTCCTGGAGGCACAAGGAAATAAGGGTAGGCTATGGAGGTATCCCATCTGACACGGCAGAATGAGATATCTGGGATGCAGCATTCACCCTGTGGTTTGTAAACAAAAGGAGGGTGAGATGAATGGATTCTTTATAAAGAGAGTTAAATTGAGGGGCATTCATTTATAGTCCTTTAGTCAAAATCAATGCCTTCTATAATGCTAGCCTTACAGGTTTTTGAAAATTACTTTTCAGTATGTAAAATTCATATGTTATATAAATATCTACAATTCTGTCTTCACAAAAAAGAAAATCAGAAGATCTGGCAATGCTAGACTACAATTTTTCTACACAGCAATTATTCCTCACAGCACCAAACCTTACTGCTTTTCTATCACTGAAGTCAAGTTATCTTTAAGTTTGAGCAGTCTTTCTGTCCAGAAATCTGGGTGCCTACTTTCTTTATTTATATTATCTACCTCATCCCTATAGTTGAGTTTGTAATTCAACCCATGACCCCCTGAACCAATATGTTATATTTGATTTATTTAATGTGGCAGCCATGAGGATGCCCCTCATAGACCTCCAGCTCTAGAGAACTTAATCAGCCAAAGCAATCATGCTGTACTCTGAACAGACCACCACATCATCAAGGCCACACTTATTATTGGCTGCTCCTAGTCAATGACTGAGCAAACAGGGATCCTAAAATACACTCCAGGACTTCTTGATGATTTTGCTGAATCCAGAGATATTTGAATGGTCAATCAGAGTGAGTCTATTATATAAGTTCAAGCTTGGAAGAGAAAACTCAAAATACTAAAATCTGGTTCAGAGACAACTGGATGAAAATGTCTGATGTGCTCAGACTCTCTGGGATGGTGGAGAGGTGGCCCACATGTTCTTGGTAAGACTTAGCCATTCACTGTGCTAGAATTTCTGGAGAAGCCTCACTCTCATAAAGCCTCTTGCTAGCTTCTCTGCTACCAAGCTAATAATGTGATATCCCAACGTCACCAAAGTAGGGATGTGCCAAGTAGATAAGGAAATATAAAGACTATATGTCAGTAGTTCTCAAAGTGTACACCCTAGAAGATTTCCAGGTACACCCTATGGTATTCCAGAGAAATATGTGCCTGTTGGGGACCAAAAAAACCAACATGGATTTTGGAATTTACATTTTAGGGGCACAGAGATGTGGGGAATTGGCTGTAAACTGACAGGCTGCCCAACCCCCCACCTCACTTGCCTGATTAGGTTGCAAAAGGCTGTTAAGCTGTGGGGCTGGATTGTTTACATTACCCCCCATGTTCCCCAGAAAGACTGGAGGCAAATTTCTTCTATCCTTTGTTTGGTGTAAAGTTAAGATGATATGTATTGTATAGGTTTTGGATTGATGATTAAACATAAGGAATTGTCTCTTAAAGCCTTTTGGATTTCTATAAAAGAAGAATATGTGGCAATATCTAAAAAAGCTTTGAATATTTTACTACAATTTTCAACATCCTATTTATGTGAATTAGGATATTCTACCCTCAACACAATTAAGAGTAAAAAAAGAGGAATTCTTCAAAGTATTGATGAGGAAATGAGAGTTTACCTTTCAAATATATGCCCAAACTTTGAAGAAATCACTAGGACACATCAGGCTCATGTTTCTCATAAACACAAGAATGAAAAGACTTAACACATTTGCACTGGGACCTGCCAAATTTACTAAATCTTACTAAGAATGTATCTATATATATATAAATATAACTTTCTTGTCATTTTTAAATTTTTTAACCCCTCTTTTTTACAAATTCTAAAAAGTATAACTCAAAAAAATGTAATATAAAAATGTTTTTAGTCATAATAAATTTTTGTTGTATTTATTTCATTTAATTACCATAAAAGCAAGCTTAGACTTTATATTTTTCTTTAATATTTGACTTAATTATTATAACATATTTCTCAGAAATTTGTATATAGTGCGCTTCCAATTATTTGTAGGATTGTAAATGCGCTCCGACTTCAAAAAGTTTGAGAACCACTGCTATATGCATCAGAAATCACAACAATTAGCTGGCAGTTACCTACAGGAGCCAGGAGAGGCCTCCTGGGATTGGATTTTAAGTGTGCTTGATCAAGAGTGCCAGAAGCAAGCTAAAATGGAATAAGCAAGAATTCATCCACTTGAGGAGGCAGGGAATTTTACCAGGACATGGGATTTATATAGTCTACCAAGAACACCATCAGACAGAGCAACACTGTTGCTGGAATGATTCCTATAAGCCTAGAAATAAAGCCAGAGCTAACTTTACGTAAAGTAAAAATGCCAGGGGTATCTTGGCAGATGATTGAGAAAGGTGATTCAGAGTCTGAGAGGAGTGGGCATGCTGGAGTAGATATGTTATGAAAGGGCAAAGGCCGAGCAGAGAATTATAATGCGTGAGGAGGTTCAGAGAACACACGATTCACCAAGTCCCTCAGAAACGTGTGGAGAGAGGCACACCATCAGGAAGAAGTTCTTTGGTGCACCTCCTCTAGAGTTCAGAAAAGATGGTAGAACAGAAGATCAGTGAAATGCTGTCATGAATATTGATGAGATGTTGGGGACCTCAAAATAATAGATGATAAAGGTAGTACTTGATTCAGCAGAAGCCAAGAGGCAGCGGTTACTGTGACTACCAGTAAGGTCAGGGAGCAGACAAGAGGACTTGACCAGCAGAATGGTCTGAAGACTATGGACCATGATACCCCCTAGAAGCAAAATAGATGAGCAGATAACAAAGGCACACACACACACACATACACACACACACAAAAGGCAAAAAACAAACAAACAAACAAAGCAATAGAAAAGCAGACAGGGAATATCATGATAAAAATAACAATCCCTGCTCAGTTTCCAGACCTAAGCCATTTTCAGATCTAAAGCCCATTAATTGAAGAGGTTACCTGGCAACAACAAGGCAAGTATGTCACATACTAACTCTCCAAAGGGACCTGCAATGACCATTTACTCAGGTAACTGTAGCCTACTTAAAGGGGACAAAGCAAACTTTATTTCTTTACTTACTTTATTATTATTATTTTTTTTAACAACCAAACTTTTCAAAAACTATTAGACAAAGGTTCTGAGATGGTTCTGATATCTGAAGACTCATGGTTTTATCACAGTCCTTTGTTTAGAATAGGAGTCCAATGAACAGACACTTCTCCCAGGAAGAAATACAAATGGCCAACAGATATATGAAAAGATGCTTATCTTTTTTAGTTATTAGAGAAATGCAAATCAAAACTGCAATGAGATACCACCTCACACCTGTTAGATTAGCTATTATTAACAAGACAGGTAATAGCAAATGTTGGAGAGGCTGTGGAGAAAAAGGAACCCTCATCCACTGTTGGTGGGAATGTAAAGTAGTACAACCATTATGGAAGAAAGTATGGTGGTTCCTCAAAAACCTGAAAATGGAACTACCTTATGACCCAGCAATCCCTCTACTGGGTATATACCCCCAAAACTCAGAAACATTGATATGTAAAGACACATGCTGCCCCATGTTTATTGCAGCATTGTTCACAGTGGCCAGGACATGGAAACAACCAAAAAGCCCATCAATAGATGACTGGATAAAGAAGATGTGGCACATATACACTATGGAATACTACTCAGCCATAAGAAATGATGACATCGGATCATTTACAGCAAAATGGTGGGATCTTGATAACATTATACGAAATGAAATAAGTAAATCAGAAAAAACCAGGAACTGCATTATTCCATACGTAGGTGGGACATAAAAGTGAGACTAAGAGACATTGATAAGAGTGTGGTGGTTACAGGGGGAGAGGGGAGAGGGAAAGGGGGAGGGGGAGGGGCACAAAGAAAACTAGATAGAAGGTGACAGAGGACAATCTGACTTTGGGTGATGGGTATGCAACATAATTGAACGACAAGATAACCTGGACATGTTATCTTTGAATATATGTATCCTGATTTATTGATGTCACCCCATTAAAAAAATAAAATTATAAAAAAAAATAGAATAGGAGTCCAGGGGAAACCGGTAATGAATGGTGTCCTGACTAAATTCCAACATAGAGTATATTCAGTGGGAAAAGAAAACCAACCCAGTGGTCATTTTCCCAATCCCTGAGGGAATATTTGAAATTAGTGTACTTATTTTTAGGGGTCCCTAGTCTGCAGAATAAGAGCTAAAATGGAACCTCTGAAACCATCTACCCTCCAATCATCCACTCCCTGCCAAGATAGTAAAGCTAAACCATCATGTTCCAGAGGTTATAGCAGAGATTAGCACTATCATTAGAGACTGAAGATGCAAGTTGGATGCTCCATATTATATCTTCATTTAATTCACAGTCTAGGTCCTGAAGAAATGGGTGTACACTGAGAATGGCTATAGACGGTCTCAGATTTTTAACAAAGTAGCATCACTGATAGCAGCAGCTGTTCTGTTTATGGTTTCATAGCTAGAGCAGATTATTAGAGTCACAAATATGTGACTCTAATAGTAGTTGTTAATTTGGTGAGAGTGTTTTTATCATTCCAATTAGAAAAGAGGATAAGAAATCACTGTTGTTCTTATGGAATAGATGGCAATTTTCATTTGCATATTTGCCTCAGGTACTTCAACACTCATCATCTGTTATGATATAGTCATAATATAGAAAAGACATGTATCACCTGGACATCCCATAAAACATCTCACTCATTCATTATATTGATGGACATCCTGCTGATTTCACAAAATGAGCAAAATACAGTTAGTATTCAAGAGGTTAAGGTAAGGCACATGTGTTCCACAATATAGGAAATAAACCCTAGGAAGTTTCAGAGACCATACATATACTACAGTGAAATTTTCAGGGGTCTAGTAGTCAAAGGTATGGTACGTTACCCCATGGACTAAAATACAAATTGTTATATTTTGAATTCCCTGTAGAGCGAACGAAGCATAATGTCTATAGGCCTCTTTAGTGTCTGAAGCCAACATATTCTACAGCTAGACATTTGGCTCTCATCTAGATACTGGGCAAAACATAGGCTACCTGCACAGAGTAGGGCTTAAAGCTGTAGTATGTCAAAGCCTTGGTGCAGTGAGCTCGGCAGTTTGTATCATGTGATCTGGTAGATCGTATGGTGTTGGAGGTGTCAGTGATGGGAAAACATGCAAGCTCTGGGGGGAGACCTACATGTAGGCCACTGGGATTCTGGAGAAACACCTTATATCCAGAGAACATTATTTATGCCTTTTGAGAAGTAAATCTTGGCATTTTGGAGACCTGGCTGAAAGGAAATGTTAGACCAACTAGATTTCCAGTGAGTATAAGTCCAGAACTACTCATTTGAATTGGCTTCTTTCAGACCTGAAAAGTCACTGTAGGCTGCCGTGGACCAGCACGGCTGCTAATAACGGTGTGGAATTAAGGAAACACACTTACTAAGAAAAAATGGGACCGGGAGGACTCTTCAAATTCTGATGGCAATATCCCAGTCCCTATAGCCCCGGTTTGCTTTATTATATAGCCATATGCAAATCAAGGAAGTCCTTGATACAAAGTTACACATCCAAGCTAAAACAGGAACTCTCCCAAGGCATAAACAGGATGCATTAGTGAAATCTACCAACATCTGAAAACAAACAAAAAGTCAGAGGAAGGGCATGTAAATCGCTTCCAGCAAGTCAAGGAAGCAAGTGACATGGGTGCAAATACTCAGCATCATAGCCAATATGGAGGTGAAGGGGGGAGAACTTAACCTTTTGCTAAGCCTCAAATCTACAATGGCTTTTTGCCATTTATGGTCCACAACAGTAGGCAGTGTTAAAGAGAAGACCACAGGCCCCAAATGGTACTACTTGTGTTATAGCCTATAACACCAAACCTAAACTAAACACCTGATCTAATTGTAGTTTCAACTTTCTTCAGCAATGTAATCTTGATCAGTCAATCTGGCTTGTTAGCACCAATGAGTTCTTCTGTCAAGTGCTCTCTCCCCTGTTTCTCCATAAAGGAAGCTGAGGTAAGGTGATCTGCCTGATAAGACCTCTTCTTTCCCAAGAGAAAGTAATTTTGCCAGAAACAACCTTACAGTAGGGTCATTAGCCGCAGCCACCATCAAAGCTGCCTGGTTCAAGTTCGCTTTTAATCCAGACAGATCGTAAAGAAGCAGTGGAGCCAAAAACTGGTGGTCCATTTTCCTTTAATAGACTCACACTCGACAAACGAGTAAAAACACACAGCAGGAAAACACTTCCCTTTCCATTCAGGCCTCCCAAAGCCACTGACTCATCTGAGTTTTTCTAGAATCAAAGGCTTTCACCTCACTGTTCTGCCATCTTGGCTGCCTCCTCCATGTGGCCTCCCTGCCCTGCTACAACACGGGCTCTTCCTCTCTACAAGAACGTGATCACTCTCTTCAAAATGGCCTCCTAGCTCCTCCCTTTAAAACTTTTCAGAAGGACAACCCCTTCCTCCAGCACACATTAGCATAATCAAGCCCTTTCCCAAGCAAGAAGGGCATTTAGTTGTATCACATGAGAGCATCACCACGTGAGAGCAGCAGCCATCTTTAACAGAGTGGGCAAAATATAACTTTTCTGCCTGACACTTACCTTTTGTTTTGCTAATTAGTTTGTGGTCCCACCTAATTTTTGCCTATAAAAGCCTTCCGTGTTGTACAGCTTCTCATACCACCTCGCTAGTCACCAGCACCAGATGATATCTTGATTAATTCATGGATCATTCAATAAAGTCAATTATATTTTCAAATTTACACAGTTGAATTTTTGTTCTTTAACAGCAGCCATTGTGAGGCTGTAAAGTGACACATGTAGCGGCTGGATTACAAAGGTGTTACAGTGTCAGTGGACACTGAGAAGATAGCATCAGTACTGAAAGGAACCAAAAATTTGCCACCCTGAAGATGCCATCTTGGGGATATTAATTTTAAGATTTTAAGCTATTTAGTAAAAAAAACAAGACTCAGAAAGAACCTTTGATCTCCCTCCTTTCCTGCTCATAAGATTCAGATGGAAACACCTGCTTCAGAAAAGAAGCCTTAAAGCGTCGACCTGGAAATGCTGAGATCGCCGGTTTGAAACCCTGGGCTTGCCTGGTCAAGGCACATATGGGAGTTGATGCTTCCTGCTCCTCCCCTCCCCTTTCTCTCTCTCTCTATCTCCCTCTCCTCTCTAAAATGAATAAAAAATTAAAGAAAGATAGTGTCAGAAAAGAAGCCTTGGCTTCATCACCTTCAGAATCTTCCCCCTAGCATTAGTCAGGAGGACTCCAAGCCTGTTAGCTATTTATCCCAAGTGTCCCATTGTTTCTAAGTTGCCTAATGAGAATTTTACTTCCCAGTAAATTGCTCTTCCTCAAGTACCTGTAAATTGCCCATTCTCACTTCTGAAATCTAATATCACATCCTCTGCTTTCCTCTTTTGTTCAAAAGTGTCATACATACTCAATGTGGCCTCCCTGTCTTTGGAATTTTCACCCTTATGTGAATTTCCCATTCATGTATATTAAAATTTTATTTTCTCCCATAAACTTGTCTATTAATTTGATTAGCTCAGCTAGAAGAATTTAGAAGATGGTAGGAAAAGTATCAATTATTTTAACCTCCACATCATCATCATTATCCCTAGAACTGACATTTATTGAATATTTATTACATACTAGATACTTTGCAATCAGTTTTGCATGACTTATCTTTTTTATTCTTCCCAACTCTATGACACGGGTTCTAGTATTAGTCCCATTTTTAACAGCTTAGATAATTTAAGTATCTTAACTAAAATAGAGATAATGGGCAAAGTTGTTATTTTGTACTGGATCTGACACTAAAGTTTCAATTCATAATCTGAACTCTCTGGTGAACACAGAAATTACAAAAAACAGTTTTAGAACTCTGAATTACATCAAAGAAACAGAAAAAAAGGCAAAGAAGTATTAAACTAATTTAGCAATAAGCAATTTCCTTGTTTGTTTGTTTTTGTTTTGTTATGTTTTGTATTTTTCTGAAGTGAGAAGCAGGGAGGCAGAGAGACAGACTCCTGCATGTGCACAACCAGGATCCACCTGGCATGCCCACCAGGGGGCTATGCTCTGCCCATCTGGGGCATTGCTCTGCTGCAATGGGAGCCATTCTAGAGCCTGAGGCAGAGGCCATGGAGCCATCCTCAGCGCCCAGGCAAATTTTGCTCCAGTGGAGCCTTGGCTGCAGAAGGGGAAGAGAGAGATAGAGAGAAAGTAGAGGGGGAAAGGGTAGAGAAGCAAATGGGCACTTCTGCTGTGTGCCCTGGCCGGGAATCAAACCCACGACTTCCACACGCCAGGCCAACATTCTACTGTTGAGCTAGCCAGCCAGGGTAGCAATAAGCAATTTCTAATGGGAGAAGTGTGCTTTCAAAAAATGTAAAGGTTTTAAAAGATATCAGAAAAATAACAAAATCTAAAAAAAAGATAGCTTTATGCTATACCATAGATTTACACTATTACTTTTATTCATGAAAAGTAGACAATGACTACACTCTTTCATCAGTCTTTAAAATCAGTTCTAATGGAAACTTAAATAAAAGATATTACAATAATAAACCAGAATCATCACCAAAACAAGCAATAGCAATATTCTAAATCAAGCACACAAAAAAATACAGGTTTTATGGATGCATAAGTAATATATGTTCTAGAACACTATATGGGGTTTTCAAATAGCTCATACCATTTATACACACACACACACACACACACACACACACACACACTAACGACCAAATGAAAATTTATTGGGCCTTTTCCATTATGTCTTTTGAGGCATAAATGAGATCCAGGTGCAAGATAACATAGAAAAATCTGTTATCTCAAAAGTAGATAGCTAAACAGTCTTGTTACTTTAAAAGCACTCAACTATCAAGGACAGTTCTGTTGCTTCAATGAAAAGCAACTAAAAACTACAAAAAAGAAGCAAATCGCAAAAGAATCACAGATATGGAAGGCACTTAAGTCAAGGCTAATAAACAATGGCCAATACATGGATTGTGCACAGAATAATCTGTTAATATGAAAATGGAGGACACAGTTCCTTTGAAAATACAGCATTTATTGTTTTAGCTGTATTTCCACACTTCTTAAAAGCAATGTTCACTACACAAAAAATTATAGGAACGTCTACCATGCTCTGATGTTTACATATTAAAATTTTAATTTTACCACACTGCTTATTCATTTATTCACACACACATTAATTGAAAACTTCTTGAATATTACATGTTATTGGGCTTTGCTGTGAACATAAGCAAAAATCTTTCCTTGCCCTAAAAGTCAAGTATCAGAAACACACATATACACTGAAAATTGCAATACAATGTGAGAAGCAGTATGGGAATGGGTAGAACCAGGGTCCTGATGAAAAACAGCTGGAAAGATTTGTAGAAAATCTAAAGGAAAGATTTGTAGACCATGTAAATTTGGGGGAGTAGGGGAAATTAAAGGATAGATGTTGGTTATGAAAAATCTTGAGGGATTGAAAGGGCTCTGTGAGACATTCAGTGTGGATGGAGCATGGGCTGCTGTCGTGAGGTCAGAGGTAAAAGATGGTATTGGGAAATGAAGTGTTGGCATCAAGTAACAAAGAAAAGGTGAAGGTTTTAAACAGGAAAATGACATAATTGGTTTGGGTATTTCGGAGACCAGGAGAGTGTGTACAGGGTGTACTTAAGTTACTGGAGATGGAAAATGAAGAAGTACAAACTACACATTAAATGAAATAAAGATATGGTCTAATTCTAAACCAAGTTGTAAAAATTAGTCCAAACCAAGGCTGCTGGTTTTAAGCATCAGTAAAATTAACAAATGTTATGCATGACATTCATAAATAGATTTATTGTCTAATCCTTGTTTACTTTTAGGAAAGAAATGTTAATAGTGCGAATTTCTCAGGCATTTGTGAGTTCTCTTCTAAATTGAACAGTGGAAGAGTTGGAGAGGAGTCGGAAGCCTTACCTTTGTTGCCTCAGGTAAAGCTGATTTCTCAACAGCACTCTCTTTCATCATAATAAACACATTACTGTTTTCAACAGTTTGGATAACACTTTTTGAGCAATGTTAGAATTATGAATGTCTGTGACTATAAGTGTATTTTTAGTTACCGTATTTTTCACTCCATAAGACGTACTTTTCTCCCCCAAAAGAGGAGGGGAAAATGCCCGTGCATCTTATGGAGCAAATGTTCTTTTTTTTTTTTTTTTTTTTTTTAGCTGCTGCGGGGCGCTCTGCCGGTAAACATATGTAGAATGAGGGCCAGCAGGAGCGCAGTCATACCTGCTACTGCAGAGTGCAGAACCCCAGCATCTGCTGCGTGATCTCCTGGTTCCGGTTTCCACAGTTGCATGCAGCGCAGGAGGGAAAGCGGGTGATGTTGTGTGGGCACATTCATCTGGCATCATTGAGGGCAAACGTGAGAGGTGCGCTGCAGCTGCTGGAGCTCTGTGTGAAGTGCTGACGTCACTTGCTGCCCTATTAGTGCTTGACCAATTTAGAGCACATATTAGCAAAACCACACCAAAAATTTTTTTTAAAGAGGTGAAGACTCATCTCACTGTAATTCTTGGGGGTCTTTAGCCAGTTGCAACCTCTCGACATTTCCATGAACAAACCACTTAAAGTCTTTATGCCAGAAGAGTGGAACAAATGGATGGCCTGCTGGTAATCACAATCTGGCACCAACTGGATGAATGAAGAGACCCACTATCACTCAAGTTTATAAATAGGTAAAAACATCATGGCAGTCAGTGAAGAATGAAACCATGGTATAGTCATTCAAAAAATGTTCCATTAGCAATGCCTTAGATGGCACTGAAGATGGTATCATATAAGAAAATAGCGAAGAAAGTGATACCAGTGATTGTGAGCAACTGAGCTTCTTAAATTCTGACACCAGCAATGATGAGTCCTGGGGTTCCCGGACAACTAGAAGAGTATTTGAACATTAAAGTCTCTTCTCATTTGTTAATGACAGTGCTAATGGTTGTTAATATTGCTGTTGAGTTTACATTGTTGAAATATTATTGAGGTATATTTTATTAAATATTTTAACACACCATTTGCTTCAGAATTTTTTTTCTTCTTATTTTTCTCCTTAAAACCCTAGGTGTGTCTTATGGTCAGGTGCGTATTATGGAGCAAAAAGGCAGTATTTGTTCATGAGTTTTGATTTTATATCTCACTTATGTGTGAAATCATAGTTAGCTTTTTCTGATTTATTTATTTCACCTAGTATAATGTTCTCAAGGTTCATCAATATTGCTGTAAATGGCAAGTTATTATCATTTCTATGCCTGAGTAGTATTTTACTGTATATATGCCCCATATCTTCTTTGTCCAACCCTCTATTGAGGAGCACTTTGGTTGTTTCCATGTCTTGATCATTGTGAATAATGCTGAGATGAATGTGGGAATGCATGTGTCTTTGTGTGCCAATGTTTTTGTGGGGGTTTTTGGTAGATACCCAGTAATGGGATTGTTAGGTCATACAGTAGTTCTATTCTTAATATTTTTGAGGTACCACCATACTATCTTTCATAATGGCTGTACCAGTTTACATTTCCACTAGCAGTCAATGGGGGTTCCTTTTTCTCCACAACCTTTCCAAAACTTGTCATTGCCTGTCTTATTAATAGCAAGGTGTGAGGTGGTATCCCATTGTAGTTTTGATTTTCATTTCTCTAATAGGTAGTAAAGAAGAGCATCTTTTCATATACTTGTTGGCCATTTGTATACCTTCCTGGGAGAAGTGTCTGTTCAGATCCTCTTCCCACTTTTTAATTGGATTGTTTGCTTCTTTGTTCCTGAGCTTTGTGAGTTCTTTATATATTTTGGATATTAACCCCTTATCAGAGCTGTTGTTTGTGAATATCACCTCTCATTTGGTTGGCTTCCCTTTGTTTTGTTGTTGCTTTCTTTTCTGGGCAGAAGCTTTTTAGTTTGATATACTACCACTCCTTGAATTTGCCTTTACTTCCCTTGTCTTTGGGGTCAAATTTATAAAATGTTCTCCCTGGCCAAGATCCATAAGTTTAGTATCTATGTTTTCCTCTGTGTAATTTATTGTTTCAGATCTTATATTTAGGTCTTTGATCCATTTTGAATTAATTTTTGTGCACGGGGAATACTTATAAGGGTTTCAATGGAAATTGTTAGTCACAGTGTTATATGTCTTAAAGATTATCAATATTTTATTATATACCATGTGTTTTATTTGCAAGTTTATTGTTAATGTCTCCTGATCCTACACAAACACATTAGCATTTAACATGTAAGTCATATTCTCTGGCAAAAAAACATTACTGAGAGATATATGACAATCAATGAGCCAATTTCAGGTCAGGCAGTGAAATCCAAATATGAGAAATCAGTCCAAAATTTGAAAAAAACAATGGAAAGCTAGATGAAAGCTCATTTTATGATAACTACTCTGTACTTCACAGTGAGAAATAGTTGGCAACTGTGGAGGTCATCATTAAAGGCACAAAATTTCATTTGTCTTGAACATATTTTTAGAAATATTGATTTTGATAGAAAAACTCCATAGTGTATTTTGAAACCAAAATCTTTCCCAAATAGCTTGTTCTAACAATTCAAGACATGGAATGAAATGAAGCAAATACTATAATTCTGTCTGTGATCTCTAAACTGACAAACAATTACCCAGTTATTTTCTGCTGTGAGACCCTCGTAATTGAAAATGCCAAAAAAGTTTTTGTGTGTGTTCTTGGTCTTTTTCTACTCTTGTATTAGATGAGAATTTGAACCCCTAGTTCCATTAACATTTCTACCTTTAACAAATATTTACTTTGACAGTATTGATAAGAAAATTAAGGTTTTAGAAAAAGTTGTTTCTTTTCACCAAACACAAGATAAAAGCATTAGTTCAACCTAAATTAAGTTGCTAATTGTATACATTATTTGTTCTAATTGCAAAGTTGTTCATTTGAGGGAGATATGATAAATGTAACTTGAAAGAAAAGGCTGAGAGAAAAGAAATTGTAGCTGTGCACAGTGACAATTTAGCACACAATATCACTATATTTGTGGCATTAGTAAATTCTTTTAAAAGGTGGCTTAATGAGATTGGCTTATTAAAGTTAACAAAAATGGTAATTATTCAGTGAATCATTAATATACAACTGGTCTCTATAATCTGTTCTTAAACCTTGATTATAGTGTTCTTTTTCCTGTTTCCTGACTAGCTTATTAAATCACCACTTCATTTTCTATAGATAGGACTTAAAATAATAGAAATCTACCTTTTAAGGTTGTAAAGAATTTATTTTACAGTTGAAGAAGCTGATATGCTGTCTCCTGAACATTAATACTTAATATTTATTGAAGCCTTTCTCTGTGGCCAGTACTTTACATGTTCTATCTCATTTAAGCCTCACATCAACCTCTGACCCAGTAAGATTATTATCCCACTTTATATGGGATAAAACTGAAGTTCAGAGAACTTAAATAACCTACAAAAGGCCATAAAACTTAAAAGCAGTACACAACATTTGAACAGATAGAGTTTAACTAAAAAACCTAAATTCTTAACTATTATATTATAGTACCTCTTAGCTCACAATAAAATTACAAAAAAGAATCCCATAGCATAATAAAAGTATGAAACAAGGCCCTAGCCGGTTGGCTCAGTGGTAGAGCTTCGGCCTGGCGTGCAGGAGTCCCGGGTTCAATTCCTGGCATGGGCACACAGGAGAGGCTCCCTTTTGCTTCTCCACCCCTCCCCCTCTCCTTTCTCTCTGTCTCTCTCTTCCCCTCCCACAGCGAGGCTCCATTGGAGCAAAGATGGCCCAGGTGCTGGGGATGGCTCTGTGGCCTCTGCCTCAGGCGCTAGAATGGCTCTGGACGCAGCAGAGCGACGCCCCAGAGGGGCAAAGCATCGCCCCCTGGTGGGCATGCCGGGTGGATCCCGGTCGGGCGCATGCGGGAGTCTGACTGCCTCCCCGTTTCCAGCTTCGGAAAAATGAAAAAAAAATAAAAATAAAAAATAAAAAGTATGAAACAAGTTGTTAACATTTGAAATTTCTATCTCACAGAATTTTCAACTCCTTATCAACACATATGGCTGAAAACACTTGTGAATCACTGAAAAAGTTTTTACTTACAATTATTAATATTTAACTATTTGTTTAGTAACTTCATGAGTTAATTAACTAATTGGAAGTTATCAGTTTTGTTCATGGGTCTGTCTCTTATGCTTCATATAAAGCTCATGATATGAAAAGCAAAGTAAATCCATTTCTAGTTTTGTTCTTTTTATTCTACATTTGCTCAAAATTTTTGTTGTTAATACCTTTTTTAAAAATTTAAATTAATTGTCCTGATCAGGTAGCTTAGTTGTTTAGAGCATCATCCTGATATGCCAAGATTGGGTTCTATTCCAGTTCAGGGCACATATAAGAATCCACCAATGAATGCATAAATAAGTAGAACAATGAATTGTTTGTTCTCTCTCTTTCTCTTTCTCAACCTCTCTCTCTCTCTCTCTCTCTCTCTCTATATATATATATATATATAATATAATATATATAATATATATAAATCAACCAATAAATAAAATTTTAAAAAACTAAAAAATATTTAAGCTAACTTACATAGTTACACAAATGTGAGAAAACAAAAATTTTAAAAATGAGGCAATGTTTCCCACAGATATTGAATTATTACTCGATCTTCCGAGTCATTAGGCCGAAGGGGCAGGATAGTAGGCCCAAGGGGCAGGATAGTTGTTGCAACATACACTTTCTACAGAGTGTCCCTACCAGCCCCCACGCAAAGCTTATGGGTTACTCAGTGAGAAGTAGAGAAGTGCCCTGAAATGTATCTTTTTTCCCCACTAAAATCCAGACAGGCTCTGCAGATACTGTGTGTCATTGTTTATGAGTAAGTTCTGCTCTAACCAACATTTGTATTTTTCTTTCAAGAGAGATCCCTGACATGCTGAAGGCTTCTGGGCCACCAGCATCAACACAGATTTAACCGGCTTCTAAGAGTGTGAAGTTTCTCTCTCATTCTCTGGTACTCATGCTTTCCTGTCATTTGGATATTCTCTGCTTCCTGCTTGCAAATCCAGTGAATCTTGGGGTAAAGAGAAAAAAGAAGTCAGCACACTCTACTGGACTACTCTCATGGAAACAAAATAAAATTGAAAAAAAAATGAAGAAAGGTAATGATATTACTTTACTATAACAGAAAGAGATCAGCAATTGATTTGATATCTTACTTTAATTGGTTTTCTAAACAAATAGGGATGAATATTGTCCCATTGTCAGAAAAATAATATCTGTGATGGTACAGTGGCTTCATTAAAATACTTTACTTTCTTCCTAGACGATGGAAATCAATAGATAATGTCTGTAGCTAATTCACGTCCTTTAGACCAATGGTAGGTTGAAAAGGATCATAAAAATGGTATAATTGATGAATGGATTCTGATCTGAGCTATATTTATATTATAATATCAGGCAATATTTACATGTGTGACACTGTTCTCTAATAAATTTTCCCCATTTTTACCCTAAGTCAATGTATAGCATAGATTACTAGAATTTGATGAAAACTTTAATTTAATATATGAAATTAAACTTTTTGGTGTGTGCTTAAAGTTTTTTTCATTTAATGTAATATGAACCCAAGATTACCAGACTAATATTTTAGAGTGCTGTTTGGACTTTAAAAATATAGGTATAATTTCAACTATATTATTATAAATGAATTCTAACAATAAACTAATTATTTTAATACTTATAATTTTACTCTTAAGAATAATTTCAAGAAAGTGCTCTAACATAATTTAAATATGTCATAACTATACAGCCACTAAAAGAGATCACTATTATTATTATTTATTTTATTTTATTTTTTCCAAGTGAGTGGAGGGGAGATAGAGAGACAGACTCATGCATGCGCCCTGACCAGATTCCACCTGGCAACCCCTGTCTGGAGTGATGCTCTGCCCATCAGAGGTCATGCCTGCAACCAAGCTATTTTTAGTTCCTGAG
The DNA here is from genome assembly GCF_036850765.1 of Saccopteryx bilineata. Classification (NCBI taxonomy): domain Eukaryota; kingdom Metazoa; phylum Chordata; class Mammalia; order Chiroptera; family Emballonuridae; genus Saccopteryx; species Saccopteryx bilineata. Next base: position 106,451,102 of record NC_089491.1, on the reverse strand, counting down.
GCAGAGGCTCCAAAGAACCATCTTCAGCACCCAGGGCGATACACTCAAACCAATGAAGCCATGGCTGTGGGAGAAGAGAGAGAGGGAGGGAAGGTGGTAAAAGCAGATGGTCGCTTCTCTTGTGTGCTCTGACCAGGAATCAAACTTGAGACGTACACAGCCAGGCCAATGCTCTACCAGTGAGCCAGCTGGCAAGGGACAAAGGTGATTATTTTTAAGAGAAAACTTACCTATTTTAGCTATTTCAATTAAATTTTAATTTGAAACATCAAGTCTTATGACCACCTTCTCATCTTGTCTAGTTCTCCAGGAAAAAAATAAATCAAGATCACAAGTATAACTGTATTTAATTGTTGAAGAAGTCTGATGATGTTTAGAAGAAGTTGAGTTATAAGCATTTGCTAGAAGACTGATCATACACACACACACACACACACATATGTAGAATTATTGTATACAAGGTTTTCAAAACACATATAAAAATATAAAAAACAATAAAATGGAATAAATCATAGTCAATTTTATCAGGCTAGTCCCTTTCTGAAGAACTAGCTTATAAAATTGACTATAAACACAACTATAAAATGATGCTCAAAATATTTTAAGCATACCATAATTTACATAAATATTGATATATAGAAAACAATTTACAATTTTATAAATTATAACCTTATAACACTTAGGAATCTTAAAGCATTTTCTAGGTAAAAATATATACCTTTAGTAACTAGAAGCAAGAATTACTATAATTGTGATACCACTTTTGAAATTAAATATAAAAAACATACCCAAAATATGAACAATAATCTATAACAAAACAGGCAAAAAAATTCAAATAAACAATAAAATAAACTGTCATTAATATTACACAACAAGAATTGCCCATTTTGTTATTTCCTTACAATTTCCATTTTTAGTTTACAAGTTAGCAACACTCTATTTTGAGCAAGCCAAACATATCTTTGAATTATATATAGAATAAGCAGGCATATGACTTAAATGAGATATTTCCTCTTGATAGAATAATATGTACCATTTATGGTACTGCTTAAAATCAACTTCCTTTCCATAGTTAACAAAGTTTTTGAACAAACATACAGATTAATCTGGAACACATTATAGCTTAATGTCCTTTTTCTTTAAAAGATATATGTGGACAGAAATAACCATTGTAATAAAATCTGTTTACAGTCTTAAGAAACTATTGCGTACTATTTTGTTAGGTAAATTTGCAACATCAAGTTTATCAATTATTTTGTGGTATAGTAATTCATTTTTAATAGAAAATCAAGGTATATAAATGGATTTTCAGAAGAAACCTGTATACAAATTAAAAAAGAATTAGAAGCTAAAATATCTATGTGTGTGGCTGAACCTAGGACATATATACTACCATTAAAGAAATTAATTTGAAATAGTGATTTTTCCAATTTATTAAGGCATAATCTAAAAATAAAATTTATATATTTAAAGTGTACAACATGATGATTTGTTATATCAATACATACCCATTGTGAAATAATTACCATAATCAAGTTCATTAACGCACCCATCACTTCACATAGTTACTTTGTGATTGTGTGTGTGTGTATGTGTGGTATTGAGAAAACTTAAGATCAATTCTCAAAAAATTTCAAGTATAAAATACAGTGTTATTTGTAGTCACCATGCAGTATATTAGATCGTAGGAACTTGTTCATCTTATAACTGAACATATGTAAACATTGACCAACATATCTCCATTTCTTCCACCTACCTAAAAGCCACCATTTTATTCTCTGTTTCTATAAGTTTGAGGGTTTGGCATATGCGCACATGTGTGTGTGTGTGTGTGCACTCATGTATGTGTTGATCCAGCTTCCAATTTTAAGTGATGCATACAGTACTTATATTTCTGTGTCTGACTTATTTTACTTTCCAGGTTCATCCATATTGTCACAGACGGCAGGATTTCCTTGTTCTTTAAAGCTAAATAATAATCCATTATGCATATACATACAACATTTTTTCATTCATCTGTTTAAAGACATTTAAGTTGTTTTCCCATATTGGCTATTGTGACTAATGTTTCAATGAACATGGGAGTATAAATATTTCTTTAATATCATGATTTTGTTTCTTTGTGATATATACCCAAAAGTGGAATTGCTGGATGATATGGTAGTTCTAGTTTTAATTTTTGAGGCATCTCTGTATTATTTTCCATAATAGCTCCATCAAATTACAATTCTACCACCAGTGTACAGGATGCTCTTTTTGTCTTCATACTTGCCAACATTTACTATTTCTTCCTTTTTTAACTATATCACAACCATCTTAGCAGTTGTTAGGTGAAACTTCACCATGATTTGACTTGTATTGTCCTGAAAATAAGTGATGTTGAGCAACTTTCCATGTACCTATTGGCCATTTGTATATTTTCCCTAGATAAACATAATTGTAGGTAATGAATAAAGAAATATTTTTAGACAGAAGAAATAACAATATATTTGTATAGTGATCCAAAATCAAGTAAACTAAAAAAAAAATCATACCAGAGAGGAGAGCATTCCTGGAATGACAACATTGAGTAGGCAACAGGAAATGGAATCTAGTGCATGAATGGAGCAGCTGTCTCTAAATAGAAACACTATGAATTCATTTATGGCAACAAACAGGACGAATGTGCAAATATTGGAAGGTGGTTAAGTGCAGTAGTGTCTTTCTTTGAAAGTTCACAGATAATTGTTACAATTTATCAATGAAGTCAGAAGCAAAGTGAGGATGAAGAAATATGGAGAGCTTAAGGAGGAAAGAAAAGAAATAGCATCTGAGATAGATGAAATATGATTAGGGATACAGAGTATGACTGCTGGGCAAAATGAAGGTTTCATCTATGATTCAAACTCATGAATTTAAAGTGAGACAAGTTAGCATAATTGTGCTTTTTTTCCCCCAGCCTTATGTTGCATGGTGGAAGTTTGGAATAGCGGGATAGTTTAATTAAATGAGATTTGTGTTTTGCTAAGAGAGTAAAATAAAGCAAAAGTAATAAAATGAAAAAGTATTGACTATATACAAGGCATGAAAATCAGAGACCATGATTTCTAGCTGAGTGAAAGAAGAAGACATAAGGAGGGTGAGGAAAAATACAATAATGTTTATATGAATGGAGTAAAGATATTGGTCAGAGTGAAGATTTGAAGTTTGGGTACCCATGGTAAAAAAAATTTTTAAAGAAAAGAGGAAGATATGTTTACATAAAAGGATACACAAAATTGAACTTTGAATTGTCATAATTATAGTGAGTATGGGGGTCTTTGAGGTGTCCCCATGGAAACGTGTGGCTGAAATAAGATAGAAGACAAGATCAATGCAGGAGAGGGGGTCAAAGCCAGAGAGAGTAGGGTGATGGCTGTTTGACTCAGTGGGTAGAGTGTTGACACAATATGTGGACGTCCTGGGTGGATCCCTGATCAGGGCACACAAGAGAAGCAACCATCTGCTTCTTTTCCCCTTTCTCTCCCCCTTCTTTCCCTTTTTTTTTTCTAGCAACCAGTGGTGGCTCTGTTGGTCTGAGTGTCATCAGCCCAGACAGGGGTTGCCAGGTGGGTCTCATGAGGGAGTTTGTCTCTCTGTCTCCCCTCTACTCACTTAAAAATAAAAGGAAAATTATCTACAGGTATATCTTGAGTATTTTTAATGGTTTAAATCAAGTCACGAGTGGTTGCAAAAAAAAAAGACACAATTCTCTAGAAATGTCATTTATAATATATATTTTAATAAAAAATAATTGATGTAAAATGTATGTTCCTCAATATTTATCTTAATTTAAAGCTTGTTGAATGCAAGGCTAACTTAGTTACAGTTGATATTCAATAAACGATATGACTTTGTGGAATCAGTCTCCAAAAGAATATATTTATAGAGTCAGTGTTGCCAACAGAAAGTCTTCCTTCCATATTGTAAGTGGAATAAGAGAAAAGCTTCTTTTATAGTAATGATATCAGAGCAGTTTCTCAGAAATTAGCATACCCTTGCATCACAAAGAGTGACATAAGTAGGTATCAGGTGCACCAATATATGCAAGAAACTCAATTTTAAGAGTCAAACCTATGATCAGGATTAATGTTCTTAATGTTAATTGCTAAGGTGGTATAAAGGTACAATAATTAAGACAGTAAAATCAGAAAGGATAAAAATGTGGTCTGAAAAGGAAATGTGGGGGTATGGAGAATCAGAGATGATTTCTCTTAAAAGAAAAATTTAAGATGAAAATTATGAAAAATAGAACTTAATGATATAAAAATGGGATGATTGGAATAACAAAACTAATGTGCTCTAATAAACTATCTTGATAGAAATTTTAACAAAATATTCAGGACCCATAAGGAAAGATTTGGAAGGAGAAATAATGTGTATTAGGATAAGCTAGCTAGGTTATGCTGCAGTAACAAATGACTCCCAAATCTCAGTGGATGAACACAATAATGATGTATTTCTCCCTTACGCTCCATAGTCAGTGCAGGTCAGCAGAAAAGCTGTTCATAGAGGTCACTCAAGGACTCAGGCTGATACAGTCACTATCCAACACTGGTATGGTAACATGTGGGAGTTATATGTATTACATCTGTTCATATTTGTCAGCCAAAGCAATGAAGGCAGAGAAATAAAATATTTTTGAATAGCCCTAATGACTACAACAGAATTATAATACAATAAACCAGCTAAGTAACAACAAATTTTTTCATAAGCAAATGTGCATATATAAATTTTTGAGCAGGGCAGAGGCTTAATTTAACTAAACAGTTAAAAATTCTAAATCCTAACAGAATTTTAATGCTGTTTCATTCTCTGAAAAATCGAGAAATTGGCACCATGGAGGCCTACCTCTCTAGCTTATCATTCTCAAGGGATGCAAATTGTCCCTTGTATAAAATTGAATGTAAAATACAATATATAGGATTTTTCAGTCAGGCGAGACGGATCCAATCAGGCTTTAGGGTAAATATTCTAAGAATAAATCTGGAAACATTTTCCTTGCTCTGCACCCAATTTTTTCCTTTTCTCTCCTATAAGTCTTAATTTTTCATTACGTATAATCTGATGGATTCTTAAGTTGAGACATAGAACTTAAAAAAATATCTACTTAGAGTGATAAGAACTGAATGTGATTTCAGAAAAAAGCTGAGATCTTTTCTCAAAATACTTCAAAATTCTAGTTATTTTTTTCCTTTCAGTGACATGGTTTAGCTTCTGCTACGTAAGGACAAATGGAAAGTGTGTGGAAGTATTTTGGTCAGGCTCAGCTGCACGCAGACACGGTTAGCAGAACGTTGCTTCTGAAGATAATGTGGATCAACACTTCCACATTGATGAGGACCTTTTTTGTAAAATCAGGATTATTCCAGTAATAGGTGGTTTGATCCCAGAAGAGTTAACATATCACAAAAGGATATTTTTTATTTGATTGGAGTGACAGAGAAGGTAAGAGCGAAGAAGGAGGAGGAGTCCAGTTGCTATCCAAGTGTCACACAGTGAAGGCACACGATGACAGAGAGACAGGAAGTCAATTTCCAGATGGATCTACATGAAGCCAAAAGCTTGAGGCCATAATGTCAGATACATAAGATGAGCCAGCAATATATGCTGTCAAGACATTCTATAAAAACTCTATTTCTGAGAGTTCTATTGGAAAGAGTTAGGAATGACAGTAATACAGATTATGACAAGTAGTTCCTAGAGAGTATATTATGACAGAAAAGTGAGAACTCTTTGCCATTTGTGTTAGAAAAACACATAGAAAAAAATAAAGAAAATATTATGACATTATAAATTTTCTTTAAAAGCTATGTAATATACTTATAGATAATTTTTCAGATTAAAAGCAGAAATTACTTATTAAATATTGATAAAAATATAGCAGAATCAATAAGAATATGAGTCAGACCATCTGGATTTAAACTGACTTTGCAATTAATATGATGCGAGTTTGCACAGGTTACTTATCTTTCTGTGATTTAGTTTCTTCATCTACAAAATGAGATAAATTAGATGGCTTTTGTTGTAACAAATGAATAAGTTAATATGTATAAATTACTTAAAACAGTCTGGTACCCAGTGAGCACTCAACTTTATTCATTATCATTATTATTCAAGTTACTCTCTTATTTGAATAATATGTCTCCTCCAGAAATCTGTTAATATATTAAAATAACTTACAGTCAATGTTAAATTATTTTTAATAAACTAACTCCAGGGAGAAATTATCTCCTAAAAGTAAAATATTTTAAATATACCTTTTGAAAATTTGTTCACTGGCACTGCTTATATTAATACCTACTATATAGCATATTAATTTAAAATATTTCTCAAAGTATGACCATAATTAGCTTTATATACATACAGATATATTTGTGTATGTACATATATATTTATATACATACACATAGATGCATATTATATAATATGTAGAGTATATATAAACACATATATACATATATATTTATGTTTACAAACATAGAATATTATTTCAGGAAATATGTGATTACTGCTTAGGAAGAGGTGTTGTAGATATGTAATAGAGAGAGAAATTTTTCATTGTATTACTTGTGTGTTAGGTTTTCTTTCTTTTTTAATATGTGCTTCTGGTAGCATTTAAATTAAAAATATATAAAAGTATTTTTTCTACATACAGAGCAGTTTACTTTGCCTCACATATGTATTTTCTGTTTCAATTATTTTATTTTCTTTTGCTACATTAGGCACAGGCCGTAGAAATCAGAAGACACATGTTGAATTATGCATGAACATTAAGAGAGCTTTGTAACTCTGGCACTAATCATACTTCCTGTACTCAGGTAGGGCAGGAAAACCCCTGTCCATTGATGACCTGCCACGGCAAGATAAACACCAGGGCACTTTGCCAAGAGAGTACTCTCTGTTTCAGACTGTTTTAAAATAGAGAGTCTTCTCAACTAGAAATTTATTGGGATCCTGGTACCATTTTTATGTCTGACATCAATGAGTCAAAGAACATTTGGTACAAATGCAAGTGATACACCACAAAGTTATAATGGAAGATTGTGGCTCTGAGAGGCAGGGGATCATTAAATGAAGAGTACAGTTGTATTCTGAGGAGAAAGAAAACAAAGCAATAGCAGATTTCCCAGTGCAGTTTCTAAAAAACTTGTGAAATAGGCTTATTTTTATAGTGTTGAGACTATTGACTAAGACATTATTTTTAATGTCTTTTTACCAATCATTAACTAATTTTAAACTTCTCATGCAAAGTCTCTTCAAGGATAACTATTTTATATTATTAGAACTTGCACTAATATTTGGGGATAATTTTACTTTTATCTGTGGCCTATAAATAGTAAGAGATATAAATTGTGATTAAGATAAATTCACGAGCCAAAACATTTTACAGAAACCGTGTACAAAAATAATTGCTTTGTCTTTCTCAGGACATCAAGCCATGTTTGTTCGTAAAAAGTTTTAAAGAAATTCCTTTTTTTTATAAATAAATTTTTATTTTAATGGGGTGACATCAATAAATCAGGGTACATATATTCAAAGAAAACATGTCCAGGTTATCTTGTCATTCAATTCTGTTGCATACCCATCACCCAAAGTCAGATTGTCCTCTGTCACCTTCTATCTAGTTTTCTTTGTGCCCCTCTCCCACCCCCTTCCCCTCTCCCTCCTTCCCTCCCCCAGTCCCCCATAACCACCACACTCTTGACCATGTCTCTTAGTCTCATTTTTATGTCCCACCAATGTATGGAATCTTGCAGTTCTTGTTTTTTTCTGATTTACTTATTTCACTCCGTATAATGTTATCAAGATCCCACCATTTTGTTGTAAGTGATCCGATGTCATCATTTCTTATGGCTGAATAGTATACCATGGTGTATATGTGCTACATCTTCTTTAGCTAGTCTTCTATTTTTTTTTTACAGTGATTAAAGCCTTTAAGCAAACTCTTGGCCAATACAGCAAGAATCCATAAAAGAGTAGTGTCCTTAACATGTTCCCCAAGTCCAAGTTGGCCCCAACACCATGCCAAATCCCTGAAAAATGCAACCCAACCCCAGTTCAGTCTGTTAGGAGCTGTCACAAGGAGCAGAAGTCCAGGAAAAGTCCACATCCAGGAAAAGACCGCATGGCACTGGTATTGTTGTCACTAAAGAAATTCTTGTAGTAATTTTATAGTTATGCCAATGCTGAAAAAAGTTATTGCTTTCTGATATTATAGAAAAGTTAATTGTCTAATTCATATTTTCCCATACTTGTGAGAAAATGAAATTTAGTTTGAAACAAAGTACACCACAATGGTTGAGCTATAATAAAATTTTTATCTTTTAAAAGATTAATTCTAGAGCTTTTTTAGGTTTACAGCCAAATTAAGAGGAAGGTATAGAGATTTCCCATATGCTTTGTCCCCACAAGTGCTAGCCTCTAGCATTATCAACATCTCCCACCAGAGCTGTACCTTTGCTACAATTGCTGAACAGACAGTGACACATCATAATTACTCCAAGTCCACAGTGTACTTTAAAGTTTGCTCTCAGTGTTGTACATTCTATGCATCCCGAAAAATGTATAATAACATATATCTGTCATTACAGCATCATACCAAGTATTTTCACTGCCCTAATGTAACATATGTTTTATTTATTTATTGTTTATTCAGTGAGAAGAGGGGAGGCGGAGACACAATCCCTCATGTGCCCCAAGCAGGATTCACCCAGCAAGCCTACGAGGGGGCGATGCTCTGCCTATCTGTTCTAGGTATTGAAGGCAACGGAATAGCCAATGGGGACCAGGGGATCTTTTCACCAAGGAACTCATATTGATGAAGGTTCTCAAAATTAGAAGTTTGAGAGTACCTCTGTATGAGTTTATAAAGGAACTCATAATCCTTTTATGGCATTCCTTGTGGTATGTTTATGCTTTATAGAATCCATGCTTATATGGAATTTCCCCCCATATCATTTGCTTAAAAAATAAATACTTTAAAAACACCCAAATTTTTGTAATTCTACTAGAGAGAAAATTTAGTTTGTAAGCATTTTCACTTTTTTGTTCATTTTAGAATGTCTTAGAATCCTCATAAAATGGAAGTTACTCTGGCTTCTCTCACCTTTTGGCGTCTCTTGCCTGGAGTTGTCATCTTCCAATGTCACAGGGAAAGAAGGGGAGATGAGGGTTAGTCACCTATAGAAAATAGCACAGCTCTTAAGCAAGGGAGTATGATTCAAAACAGGAATTTCTAATTCTAAAACCCTCACATCTCTCACTATAGACTTCTTAAGATCAATTTTAGGTATGCTAGAGCTTTTTAAAATTTTATACATTTTGTTCATTTGGAAAACATTATTTGTTGTAATAACTGTACTTCTGTAGCTTTAAAATAATCAATAAGACCATTGCATAGGAACATTATTTCCTATAAAGCAAAAAAGAAATTAATACAAATGATATTCTATTATCTACTATACACATAAAAATAATATACATTAATTTATTTTTCACATCTAATAATAAGCATTATAACTTCCTATTATGTGTAAAAAGTAAAGATAACAAAAGTTGTGTTTTGCCAGAGTCAAGGAACAGTGCAACATAAAGTTTATCTCCATGTATCTTTCAATTAAGTTTGAAACCATATTTTCACTAAACATTTTCTTAGTTAGTTTTTATAAAACTTTAGTTTTCCTGACATTTGCTTAAGCCCTGGATGACTCATAAATATAATAGAAAAGGCATTTTGGGCTATTCTTCTGAAGTACCTGAATGAGGCTAGCGGCTACTGAAGGCCTTAACTTCTCTAAGTTTACACAACTGTACAATTGTATGGTATTCATAACAAAATGCATGATTAATCTTGAATCAATATCTCTCTATATTTGTGGCATTTTACAAAAGTAATAAAATTATTAAAATTAATTTATTAATATACCTCAAACATAGCCTCTTTTTTTGTGACAAAGACAGAGAGAGAGAGACAGATAGGGACAAACAGGAAAGGAGAGAGATGAGAAGCATCAATTCTTCATTGTGTCTCCTTAGTTGTGCATTGACTGCTTTCTCATATGTGCTTTGACCGGGGACTACAGCAGAGCAAGTGACCCTTTGCTTAAGCCGGTGACCTTGGGCTCAAGGCAGCAATTTTTGGGTTCAAGCCAGTGACCATAAGGTCATGTCTATGATCCCATGTTCAATCCAGCAAGCCCACACTCAAGCCAGATGGGCCTGCACTCAAGCCAGTGACCTCGGGGTTTAAACCTGGGTCCTCTGCATCCCAGTACGATGCTCTTTACTGTGTCTCTGCCTGGTCAGGCAAACATAGCCTCCTTAGTGACCAAACTCAGGGAGTCTACTCAGCTATCATGAGCAACACAAGATCAATTTCTCCCACTTGCAAAAGCTTCCAAATCCTTCATCAGCCAAACACAGGTCATTCCTAGGTATTTAAAGGACTACATTCTTTAGAAATTTCTCATTACATACAGTGGATCCACTCAGGATAACAAACAGTCATTTCCTGCCTTAGTTCAATAACTTGGAATTTGTATGACAGTCTCTGCAGCTTCTTCATGCTTCAGAGTCCTCATGCTCATACAGAGAATTAGGCCCTCAGTTTCCTTTAAGTTTTAAATCAGTTCCAGCAGAATCTTAGTAGCAAGTCACATTCACTAAGAACTAGCACCCCAAAGTTCAACAAGCACTTTTTTATTTCTCTCTGGCTATGAACAGAAGTAACCAGGAAAAAAAAATGCTATGAATAAAAAATTCAAGCATATTAAAAGATTTACACTCCCCAAGATAATTTCATTCACAGTATTATAATTTGTGTTTGACCATTTACTGCTGAGAATGTCTATTCACAGTTTATTAACTAATTAATAATAAACTTGCTGCAAGCTGAAAGCATTATTTGCTCTATTGGCAATCATTTCATTCCCAATAATTTTTACTAAATCTTTTTTTATATATATAATTGAAAACATTATTTTAACTCACCCCAGACTCAAGCTTGTATAATGGGAAAAGTTAGTGGAACAAATTTAGATTTAACATTGACATTAAGAAAAAAAAAAGTTCTAAAAGTATTATCTCTTTTAGGACTACTTTTGAAAAACAACAAAGTAAGTCCCAGTCCTACATCCAAAATAAGCCTCTCCTCCAACTATATAGATGGTAGTTACAAATTTATATTTGTTACTATTTATTTATAAAAAGCTACTTAGAGTTCATTTCTCAAACTACTCAAAAAGGTATATTTTCTCAATTTAAAAAGAGGTAACTTTATTTTTTTTAAGATTTTATTTATTCATTTTAGAGAGGAGAGAGAATGAGGGGAGAGAGAGAGGGAAGTGGGGAGGAGGAGCAGGAAGCATCAATTTCCATATGTGCCTTGAGCAGGCAAGCCCAGGGTTTTGAACCGGCAACCTCAGCATTTCCAGGTTGATGCTTTATCCACTGTGCCACCACAGGTCAGGCCAGGGAGGTAACTTTAAATGTAGTACTTCTGTGGTTTGTTAGCCTTTTAGATTTTCCCAGGAGGTGATAATAGATATCTGAACCTTTGTTACATTGGTGAAAAAGTTCACCTTAAGAACCAGCAGGTGGCCCTGGCTGGCTGGCAAGTGGCAGAGCATTGGCCTTGCATGCGGATATCCTGGGTTTGATTTCTGATCAGGACACACAGGAGAAGCAAACATCTGCTTCTCTATCCCCCTCACCTCTCTGTCTCTCCTCCCCTCCTGCAACCATGGCTTTAATGGAGCAATGGCTCTTAATTGTTCTGGGCACTGAGGATAGCTTCATAGTCTAGAGTAGACCAAGCGTGGCCAACAGTTTTTGCCCCCAGGCCAGGTTAGAAAGAAAACTTTTTTCACAGGCCAGACAAAATATTAAAATTAAAAAATGTTAAATACAAAGATGATTCATTTAAGTAAACAAAATTTTATTAGGTAATTTGTTTATGAATAAATGTAAGTAATTTAGTACAACAAATTAACAAAAAAAAATAATGTGATGTGTTGAGGTGCTTTCATCATCTATTATTTTTTTAATATCTGGCTCTATACTTGTAGTAGCTATTCTTAATACAGCCTCCAAATGTAAATCATTCCATCTTGATCTTGTTGTACTTTTATTTAGATTCATTAAAGAAAAAGTTTGTTCACAAATATAACTGGGCTGAAGATTACTGAAGATATCATAGTTTATGTATAACTATTTAAAAGTACCACTTATTTCCACAGTGCGTCGTGCGGAGAATATTAAAAATTTAATCGCAGGCCACATAAACTCATTCTACGGGCCAGATCTGGCACTAAAATAGCTCAGGCACTAAAATAGCTCAGTTGCTGAGCAATGGAGCAATGGCATCAGATGGGCAGAACATTGCCCCCTAGTGGGCTTGTTGGGTGGATCCAGATTGGAGTGCATGCAGGATTCTGTCTCTGCCTCCCTGTCTCTCACTTAATACTATTAATAATAAAAGAACCAGCAGGATAATATTCTAAATAAATGATAAAACAAGAAATTTAGTGGTAGTATTGTTTTAACTGACAGTCTTTGTTACTCACAAAAATAAAGTAATTAGCCCCACAAAACATGAAGACAAAAATGAAATGTGTAGTACTTGCAATATTCCACTAGGTTCATGTGATATATGGCAATAAGGTGTGTGCTATGTTGTTTGGCTGAATAAAGCTCTGCAAATGTCAGGCCAATGGCAGAAGACTACACTTGGATTTTAATATTTATTGGACTCACCTCACTGGATTCTTTCCTTCAGTATCAAAGCAAAAAAAAAAAAATTCTGTCTTTACAGAAAAGTTATCAGTATATATTGTCATCTCCCATCCTACCACAGGTATCTAATGAAAACATTCTACATTAAAATGTGATTCTTTGCACTTATCACAGTGGATAACATTCCTTTGCTTTTGTAAACTTAATAAGAGAAAATTATTTATAGAAGAATATAGTGTCTCAACAAAAATGCAATTTAATAGCATACCCCATCATGAATTGAAGTTATTCATCAGAAGGAATCCTGCTATTAACCTCAGCACTTTGAGCACTGCTGCCCATAATTTAAAAGATCACTTAATCAGTATACAATAAATATTAGTGACATAAAAAATGAGCCACTACAACTCATCTTGTTTATTTTATTTGTTTCTGTGTTTCTTTTTTGTTGGTTTTTTAGCATGATGATATGGGAAGGATAGGATTTTGAGTCAGATGTCTAAGTTTGAATGCCAGCTCTGATATTTACCACTTTGGTGGTATAAAAAATTACTTAACCTCACCATGTCTCAAGTTTTTTCTTATATAAAATAATAATTAAAATGACTTTTAAAATAATTATTGAGAGGATAAAAATAGATAAAGAACATTAAAGTGCTCTCTAAAATGAAGCATTCAAATACTCTTAAGTCAGGTAGAATACAACTTCAAAACCAGAATTATCCCATCAATATGATAGAAAATTTCTAAATAGTATTATTGTACCGCTGGTGTTTGCCTTTCATTGTTCCCTGCAATAAGCATTACTTCAGATAATAGTAACTTGGTTTAAATAACTGTGTAATATCAGTATCATAACAGTGTACTATAATTAAACAACATAGAAATATTCATAGAGTAATCATTTCTCCTCTCATTGCAATTAGTTTATTCATTTCCCCCTTTTTATTGGCAATTTTTCTGTGTAATTTACTTTCATTCTCAAAACATTAGTGTATAACAAGACAAAAGATTGCTATTCATTAGAGAATATGTACTGTGTTATGGTGAAATCAGATTTTGATTATGTTTAATTTCAGTTTAATTTCTATCTTGTATATTTCACTTACAAGGATAACAGGAATCTGAGGGAACATAGAAAATGTTAATGCAACAAGAAGAAATAAATGAAAATGAATAATAATGTCTTATAGTAGCAAGAAAATATACTAGCAGTAAAATACCTATATTAAAAATGCCATATCGCATTTTACCTTATCAGGTAGATATAAATATAAGCAGTTAATTAGGTTTGGACTAGCCAATCCCACAGTGTAAAATGGAGGATGGTTGTTTCCCTGAGAATTTTTGGCTAAGTAAATAATTTGAAATTCTTTTTTTTTCTAGCGAGAGAGATAGAGAAAGAGAGAGAGAGAGAGAGAGAGAGAGAGAGAGTTCAGACAGGCAGGAAGGGAGAGAGATGAGAAGCATGAATTTTTTGTTACAGCTCCTCAGTTGTTCATTGATTGTTTTCTCATATGTGCCTTGACGGGGGAAGGGGGGCTACAACAGAGTGAGTGACCCTTTGACCCTTTGCTGAAACCAGCGGCCTTGGGTTTAAGCCAGCAACCTTGGTCTTCAAGCCAGTGACCTTCAGGCTCAAGCCAGTGACCATGGGGTCATGTCTATGATCCCAGGCCTCACTGCACTCAAGCAGCTGAGTCCACACTCAACCTGGTGACCTTGCGGCTGGAGACTGACTCTTCTGTGTCCCAGTTCAGCACTCTATCCATTGTGCCACTGCCTGGTCAGGTATGTTTGTAATCTTGTTTGTAAATTTGCTCCTAGGAATAGAGTAAACTGTGGCACTTCAAAAATCTCAAACAGCCTTTATGTTGATTATATGGATAGGCCACTTTAACATTGATGTGGCCTAGAAATTATTTTTAAACTGTATATAAAATATTCCACTTCCACTATGTAACTGATCAAGAATTAATACCTATAGCTATATTTGCATTTCTTATGCTTTAATATTTTCTTCAAAAAATTGTTGCTGCAGATTGTACATGGCTGGTTCACTTTCTTTAGTCTGCTGCTTGCTGAATCTGCACTCATCAGTCACAGAATCCTGCCAGCTCCACTTCTGCTGTCTCTGTTCTCTTAACTGAGATCTCTAGTTCTCATCTCATTAAACTCATTCTCCAACACGCAACTACAGTAAAGCAACCTTTCTGCTATCTAATTCTGAGCATCATACTTCACTTGGAAGTCTCCTTGTCATTGTCCACTGATTTCAAGAAAAAGTCTGATCTTTTCAAAAGTTGTATCACCATTCTTCTACATGCAACTCAGACCTTTTCTGTCTCCATTTCCTAACAGGCAGTCTCCAGCTCCACCCCATACCGACACATACGTGCTGTGCTTCAGTGATTTTCCATGCTCATCTAAACCCCTGAGCTTCTACACTGGTTTTTGGGGTTTTTTTTAATTCATTGTTTAAAATACTTTCCCCCTAATTTGTCTAAGTAATGCTCATCCATCAGATTTCAGTTTAGGTGTCACATTCTCCAGGAATACTAAAAACTACAATGGTGCCACACTCTGTACCCTCATCTCTCCCCCACTTATTCACCACCACATCCTCTGTCTGGCAGAGAGATAGGAAAACATGCATGGAACCAACAGACACTAAATAAACAATGAAGAAAATGAATATTTTAGACAAAATCAAGCATCGTGTACAGCCAGTCAAAATGTGATTCTCGTTACATTTTTTTCTTTTTCTTATTTTTATTCAGTGAGAGGAGGAGAGGCAGACAGATAGACTCCTGCATATGCCCTGACTGGATTCCACCCAGCAATCCTATCAGGAGAGAATGCTCTGCCCATCTTGGGTGTTCCGACATTGCTCAGCAACCAAGTGCTTCTTAGAATCTGAGGAGGAGGCCATGGAGCTATCCTCAGAGCCGGCGGCCAACTCACTCCAATCGAGCCATGGCTGCAGAAGGGGGACAGAAAGAGAAACGGAGAAGCAAGAGACGGAGGGATGCAGAAGCATATGGGTGCTTCTCCTGTGTGCCCTGACCAGGAATCGAACCTGGGACTTCTACATGCCAGGCCGATGTTCTACCTCTGAGCCAAATGGCCAGGGCCAGATTCTCGTTACATTTTAAGCTAGAACATTTATGAATAACTTCTTAAACTTACTACCCAATAGCATCTCTTCATGATAAAATAGAGTATGTACTGACAAATTCTCAAGGTCAAGAGAGAGACTTTTTTTTTGAAGGAAAATGGACCACAGCATTTGGCAAATATGTAAAAGTAGTGTTTAAGATGCTGAATAAATGCAGCCAACTTGTTGACAGAATTTTAGTGTCAAATGGGCATTGAGGAAATAAAATAATATAATGCTCAATGTCACACTTAAAAAAGGCCTGACCTGTGGTGGCACGGTAGATAAAGAAAGCATTGACCTGGAACCCTGAAGTCACCAGTTCAACACCCCGGGCTTGGGAGTTGATTCTTGCTGCTCCTCCGCCCTTCTCTCTCTCTCTCTTTTCTCTAAAATGAATAAAAAACTCTTTAAAATATTTTTTTAAAAGAAGCTTTAAAATATGGCATGTAAATTAGTATTAATCTGCATGAAGAGGAAATATATTGGAAAAATTCAGACTGTAAAGTCAAACAAATCTAAGATTAAATTTTAATTCTATATGAATTACATAACTTAGGGAGAAAGACATTTTTTGAGCTTCTCTTCCCTCATCAATAAAATAAAAATGATAATAATATGTCATTCTGTATAAAATTTTGAGAGTAAACCTTTTTAAAGCACATACTACAATATTTAACACAGTGGGGAATTCATTCAATATTGATAATATAGTTAACATTATAAAATAGTAGAATGGCTAAGATCATCAAGAATTAGGGGCATAAGAGAAGACATCATGTAGGAAATAATTTTGTTCTAGGCTTTGGAGATGAGCAAATATTGGAAAAGTGATAGAGACAGACTGAGAAGGTTGTATTTACATTTCATTTACATCTTTATTATGGGGCATCTATATAGGCTAGCTTGCATCATTCTCACCTGTGTCTGCATAAAATAATTCCTCCACTACATTGCAAATTTCTAGTGAAAAAGAAAACATATTTTGACCAAGTGTGCCAACTACTTGGCAACTAGCACAGTAAGTTCACAATATTTTATTATTCATTAATAATAAGTGATGCTATTCATTATGTAGCCATGTAGGTGACTCTAAGAAAAGCAGTCTGGACTGATCATTGACACAAAGTTAAATAGTTTGAGTGAGGTCCTGTTATGGTGGGCCTTCAAAACCAGGCCAAATGTATATTCAATTTTATTAAAATCAGTTGTGAGTTACACAATAAAACTAGCCAGTTTTTTTTTAAATTATTGTAAAAGCTTACATAGAAGAAGAAATATGCAAGGATTGGCAATGCTATTTTTAAAGAAAAAAATATTGAGAGGAAGTTTATACTGTTATTAAAATTTAGCATAAATATAAAATAAAAATAAAATTTGCCACAAAGTGAATACAATTAAAACCATAAAACACAGAGAGATAGATGGTGTTAGTCTGACACAAATTCCAAAGTAGACAGTTTTAACCACATCCTGAAAGAGACTCTCTGGGCCAGAACTAGAGGCAATCCTTTCAGCAGGCAGACTATTAGGCATGTGGCTCATTGTCCACTTTGCCCGCAAAGACAGATGGCCTGAAGTGAGGAGCTGTACCAATTATTGGGCTGTGGCTAATGAATATTGGCTAGTAATCAGGAACTTGTAAGAAACAAGATTAAAGACTTGGGACTAAGAACATTAGGGGAAAAATACTCAACAAAACACTTCCACAGTTAAGTAGACCATTAATAATCTGATGCATATCTTTACCTACTCTGGATATAGGTTAGCCTTTTTCCCAGGAACCTAGTACTTACTCATAAACAAGGTGAAAAGCCATGGTGGCAAGGGCATAGAATATGCATGGGGATAACAGCATGAAATTGTCTTTATAAAAGCCAATTTACTTGTTACCACTGTAACCCCATTTTTTAGAAGCAGTGACTAACTCTAGTTCCTCAGCATGCTATCATGCATCAGTGAAATCAGCCAGCTAGATGATGGCAGATTGACTACATTGTATTTCTTCCATCATGAAGAAGGCAGTGAAACATCCTCATGGAAATAGAAACTCATTCTGCTTTTGAATTTACTTTATTTACTCATTATGCTTCTATAAGAACCACCATTTGTGGTTTTACAAAATGCCTACTGCATCATTTTGTCTCACACAACACTACTTCTAGCCATCAGATAAATGGCCAAAGACATAGACAAAGGGCTAATGCTCACAGATTTATCAATCTTATCACCCATAAAATGGTGGAAAGTACTAGTAAAGATGGAATTGTGTCCCCAGCTAGAGGACAAATTCTCAAGATACTGCTCTCTTACCAACTCATAGTAACTAGTCATTTAAACTTCGAACAGAATTAGATTTTGGTCAGAGATTCCTTAGATAGAAGATTTACTCAGGCCTATCTTAGATCTAAACTATATTCCTCAGTTGATGTAACCTTAAAAGTGATGGAACAAAGTGAACTGAGGGACGGAACAGAGGCAAAGATGGGGTCACAGGGACCAGAGGGACAGCAGTCAGAGGGAAGGGGGATGGGATCAGAGAAGGTAAAGGGATTAGTGAAACTATATATACATAACACAGAGATATAGATAACAGGACAGCAAATCCTAGAGGGAAGTAGGGAGGGAGTTAGGGGGAGGGGGTAAAAGGGGTATAAAAAGGGACACGGGTGGGGGTGAGGGAGTTATATTCAATGGGACACTGGAATCTATGTAAACACAATAGATTAAAAATTAATGAAAATTTTTAAAAAAGAAAAAAAGCATTTATTGAGAACTAAGAGATATTAGGCATAGTGTTAAGTCTATTTTACAGTTGAGGAAACAAATATTGATTTGAGAAGACAGTGTAAAGCCAGTAGTCAGGGCCACCATCTCAGTCACCTGGCTCATGCAGGTTTGCATTTGATTCGGACAGACAGTAATGAAACAATGGAGCCAAGAACTGGTGGGCCATCATCTTTATCCTAGCTTGCACCCAGCTGGCAAGAAATACACACAGTGGAAAAACACTTCCCTTTCCATTCAGGGCTCCCAAAGCCACTCACTGATCCGAGTTTCCTAGAATCAAAGTTTTCTACCTCACCAGCCTTATTCACCTATGTTCCCCATCTCCTTCTCCCTACACAAACTCTACACAAACTGGCTTCTCCTTCAGCACTCCACCATCTTGGCTGCTTCTCCTCTCCTCCACGTGGCCTTTCTTTCCTCTCCTCCAACATGGGCTCCTTTGCCCCATTTTATAGTGCAGAAATCAAAACGTTTAATCCAATATACAAACAAGGAAGTCTCTGATACTAAGTCACTTAGGGTGGGAAAGGCTTATTCTTAAAACTAAGCCTTAGGTTATAACAACCCTGCCTGCTTACAGCCTGTCCCCCACACCCAATGCAAACTATAAGTGAGCAAATATATATATATATCACATTTACAAACTTATTTGAGCAACAGAGAGAGAGAGGGGAAGAGAGAAAAAGGGATGTGAGGAGGATTAGGAAGCATCAACTCATATTATTTGCTTCCTATATGTGCCTCGACAAGAAAGACCAGGGTTTCAAACCAGCAACTTCAGCATTCTGGATAGATGCTTTATCCACTGCACCACCACAGGTCAAGGGAGGAAACATATAGGATAAATACTTGAATGAAGATTGAAACCCAGTTGTGTTTTATTTCAAAGCCCGTGATTTTCTAGTACAACATTGGAATAAGGATAAATAATTCTGTTCATAAATAGTTCCTATAACCATTTTAAAAATACTAAAGTGTAACAGATTTTGCATCTACTTCAAAAAACATGTAGCCTTTCTCAGAGTTGCAATATTTTTATTATAGCAAGGTATTGTGAATGAACATTTTGGATAAATATGATTCCTCTTTATTTCTTTATCTGCTTAAACTTTATCGAAATGTAAGTGCAGCAAGAATTTTATCTGTGTTGTACAATATTATAGCCCCAGCTCCTGAAATAGTACAAAGTATAACAGAATAGCTTGCTCAGTCTCTCTGACTCCATCTTGTTCAAGCCCTTTTCATTCCCATGGCCTTTGGACTAATAGTTTCTTCTTAGTCTTGCCCCTAGACATGCCAATCATTATTAAAGAAATTCTGCTTGTGCCTTGAGTTTTACAATACAGCCTCTCCCATTTTTTTTTCCTTGACATAAAAAAAGCTGAACTTTGTACTTTCTTAAGATGGATTTGAGGATTAGATCTCTCATCTTTCTCAGCTGGTACATTCTTGATCAATAAACTTTTCCTTATTTCAAACTCTGATGTTTTGAGTTCTGGCCTTTCAAAGGGTAGGTCACATGGACTTTGGACTGGAAACAATGGTACTTGAAAAACAAGTACTTGAAAAATACTCTCTACAGATCTATTATATGAGTGAATGAACAAAGAAAAACTCTAATGATTTCCAGTCAACTATCTTCCACCCTTTCACAGATTCCATTCTTCTACAAATTGAGGTTTAAAAAGTAACCACCTAAGGGGCTCTTTGCTGCATAGTGGACCAATCTCATCAATCTGATTTGTGTTACATTACAGTTGAAGAACTTTCTGTGTTGAGTAATGACTGCATCTGAATATTTAGGAAAATAAATTTGGAATCATTAGAAAACAATGACTGGAGGAGAAGAAAGATGGCAACAGAGTAGGCAGATGTTCCAGTTGCCACCTCCTAGGACCAAATTTGATCACAACTTAATTTAAGAACAACCAACTTTGGACTAAACTAAGAGGAGTCTATAACCAAGGGTCATAGAAGAAGCCACACTGAGACCTGTAGAGAGGGCAGAGATGCAGAAAGGAGCAAGCAGTGGCTGAAGGTCTAGAGGAATGCTCATGGCGGGGTGGGTTGCCCTGAGAGGTGTGGGTCCTCAGCCCCAGGCCCAGAGCCACAGCCTAGAGCCCCAGAGCCTAGAAGAGGTGCCCAGACAGCATTTAGCTATGAAAAGAGCCTGGTTTCTGTCCGTGAGAAAGAGACTGAGTTCTCAGACGCAGACTTCATTTTAAAGGGCCCGCACAAAAAACCTCATTCACAGCCACTTACCTGGGGCTCTGGGGGAGGGAGAGCTGAGAGGACTGGAGTTGTGGGAAGAAAGTGTAAAACTGGAGGCCCATGGAGAGACATTGTGGGTGATGGCCACAGAACCCCTGTGCTGAATCATTTTCCAGTACTGCAGTCGCCATCTTTCTTGGGTGGAGCAATCCCCTCTGAGTGGCATCAGTCTGGGGAAAAGCAGCTGCTCTGCCCTTGGGAATCTCTCATACCTGTCATGGCTACAGGTCATTCTGAGACACCAGGAAGCAGGGGGCACATCAGCGACCCAGTTTTCTAGTGTTGAAACCAAAGCTCCCCCCACCACGCTCTCCCTAGTCCATGACTGGTGGTTCCACCTCACAAGGACTCAGTTGAAACTGTGGGCAGGCAGACCAAACTTCTGAGTCTCAAGGCCACACCCTACTGAGGTCTGTGAAAAAGAGTCTGGACAGACTGATACCTGGGGCCAAGGGGCAGGATCACACCCACCACCCTTCCTAATTACTGAATTGTGGCAGGTGCTAGACTCTAGCAGAGGTTTTTTTAGCAGCTGAGCCCAACAAGCAGCCAGCAGACAGACTGCAGGAAGTGAGACTCAGGGAACCTTGGCTGTTTGAGCAGACTTTCCACCAGGACCAGAGTGGGTAAAAGCCAGCCTAGGTATGCAACTGGTATTTCCATGTACACCTGGGCCCAGCAGAGGCAGCCACAAACACTGAATTGCTTGTAGTTCCAAGAAGGTTGCTGAGGGCCAGTCACGGGCATTGTCTCCCTCTGGTCTGTGCTGGGTTTCTGCTTAGGAGGCCCAGGGCTGGTACATCAAAGGTCAGTTGTGGAGAGAATTGGTTCAGGACCTAATAACCATTGCTAGAGTGGTATCCTAAGGAAAATCTTCTCACACCAGGCTCAGCTGAGGCAATTCACTCTCTGTTATTAGCACCAGCACAGTGGCTCATGTGCATTGGATAGGGTAGAATTTCACAGTTAGTTGGCCTAGTCACTGGATATTTTGTCCTGCTAAACTAGATTCCACAGGGGGAAGGGAGAGAAGCTTGATGCATGGACATTTAAAGTGTGGGTCCTTGTGAGTCTATTGTTGGATCTGGTCGAGGGGCTTAGCCATCTTTGGGAGGGGCACAGTCAGCCCCAGGAGAGGACTCTCTAGTCTTCCTCTTTGAGACCATGGTCTCAACAGCTGAAAGAACTTCTACAGAGGGGACTGTTGTCTACACTCTGTCTGAACCTGCTGCTCACCTTGTTTGGGAGAAATAAAATTTGAGTATCCAGCAGTGGTTGAGGGATCAAGCTCTGGAGTAGGGATCACATTCCTGACCAAGAGACTCCTGACCAAGAGACTGAGCTCCTGACCAAGAGTCTCCTGAAAAGGGGGTCCCACAAGCATTGTATTCACAACCTCAGCTGCCCTAAACTACCAAGTGTGCAACCTGTAGAAGGGTTGGTTGGATGAGGCCAATCTGAGCCCACACTACAGTCTTACTACAGAAGACTCTGTGGGAAGACCAGGCAGGTTCATGAGGAGTATGAGCAGCTAAAAAGTGGAGACAAATCTTACAGAGCTTGGGGCTTTTACAGAGCTGCTTTCATCTCTGTAAAAGGAAGCTGATTCTTATACAAAGGTTGGCCCCTCACACACTACCCAAGCACAGAAAACGCAGACACAAACAGTGAAAAGTGCAGCTACTAGCTACAGACTGGTAGCCCACAGCAGGTTACAAACAAGAGCTGATGCCAACACTACTGATAGTGGATGGCAGACAGTACCAACCCTAGACTCAGTGACCTACACAAGCAGCACACCCAATCATGGAGTCTAGCAGGTACCAGACACTGTGGAGAATAATTACACCCAACAGGACAGACATTGCACAGTATAATACACATAATCAAGGTTGACCCTTCAAGCCAGCCAGCCTGAAGGGATAAACATACCCACAAAAAGACAAACTGCATCCAATACTCATGTACAACAAGAGGGAAAATAGTATCCTCAAGAAGCATTACTAGAATAAGGAAAACAAGTGGCCTGGAGGACAGTACCACCAAGCACATCTTCTTCATGAACACCACACAAAAATTTCAAAGTCAGACAGTGCTACCTAATACACAGACAAAATGAGCAGACAGAGAAATGTGACCCAAATGAATCAACAAGAGAAATCCCCAGAAAAAGAACTGAATGAGATGAAAATAACCAAAATACCAGATGCAAAGTTTAAAACAATGATTTTTAGGATGCTCAAGAATCTTACAGCAACAATGGATGGACACAATGAGCACCTAAATAAAGAGATAGCAAGCATCAAAAAGGACATTGAAATCATAAAAAAGACAAAGAAAGAATACTAAAAGCTGTAAGAGAAAAGCAGTTAATTACCTACAAAGGAGCCCCCATGAGGATGACATCTGACTTCTCAGCAGAATATTTGAGACCAGAAGGGATTGGCAAGAAATATTTAAAGTGATACAAAGCAAGAACTTACAACCAAGACTATTTATCCAGCAAGGCTATATCATCTAAAATTGAAGGAGAAATAAAAAGCTTCCCTGATTAAAAACAAAACAAAACAACTCAAAGAATTTATTACAACCAAACTAAAGTGTAAGAAATGATAAGGGGCCAGCTGTAAAAAGCACAAAGCAAAGAAAAACTCTAGAAAAAGAGGAATATAGATTTAAGAATAAAATGGCAATACACAACTACATATCAATGATAACCTGAAATGTAAATGGATTAAATGCTCCAATCAAAAGACATAGGGTAGCTGCATGGATAAGAAAACAGGATGTGTACATACGCTGCCTTCAAGAAACCCACCTCAGAACAAAAGATACACATAGACTAAAAGTGAAGGAATGAAAACATGGATTTCACGCAAATGGAAATGAAAAAAAAAAGAAAGCTAGGGTAGCAATACTTATATCTAACAAAATAGACTTTAAAACAAAGTCTATAGTAAGGGATAAGGAAGGTCACAACATAATGATAAAGGGAGCAATCCAACAAGAGGATATAACCATTGTACATATCTATGCAGCTAATATAGGAGCACCTAAATATATAAAGAAGATTTTGATGGACATAAAGCGCAAGATCGCAGCAGTAGTATAATAGTAGGGGATTTTAATGCTCTACTAACATCAGTGGATAGATCCTCCAGACAAAAAATTAACAGAGAATTAGTGGTCTTAAATGACACACGAGATCAACTGGATATAATAGATATGTTCAGAACCTTTCACCCCAAAGCAGCAGAGTATACATTCCTTTCAAGTGCTCATTGTACATTCTCTAGGATAGACCACATGTTAGGACACAAAACGAGTCTCAATAAATTTAAGAAAATTGAAATCATATCAAGCATCTTCTCTGATTACAGTGGCATGAAACTAGAGATCAACTACAATAGAAAAAGTGAAAAACATTCAAATACTTGGAGGCTAAATAAGCGTGTCATTAAATAATAAATGGGTTAACAACAAGATTAAGAAAGATATAAAAAATTTCCTTAAAATAAATGAAAGTGAACATACACCAACTCAAAATTTATGGGACACAGCAAAAGCAGCCCCAAGAGGGAAGCTCATAGCATTACAGACATACCTAAAGAAGCAAGAAAAAGCTCAAATAAAAAACGTAACCCTGCATCTAAAATAACTAGAAAAGGAACAACAAATAAAGCCTAGAGGAAGTAGAAGAAAGAAAATAATAAAAATCAGAGTGGAAATAAATGACATAGAGGCTAAAAAATCAGTACAGAAGATCAATGAAACCAAAAGCTGGTTCTTTGATAAAGTAAACAAAATTGATGAAACTTTAACTAGACTCATCAAAAAAAGGTGGAGGGAGAGGACTCAAATAAATAAAATTAGAAATGAAAGTGCAGAAGTAACAACTGACACCACAGAAATACAAAGGATTGTAAGAAAATACTATGAAGATTGATATGCCAAAAAAATTGGACAACCTAGGTGACATGGATAAATTCCTAGAAACATATAATCTTCCAAAACTCAATCTGGAAGAATCAGGAAACCTAAACAGACCAATTACAACAAATGAAATAAAACAGTTATCAAAAAAATTCCAGGAACAAAAGTCCTGAACGAGATGACTTTACAGATGAATTTTACCAATTATTCAAAGAAAAACTAACACTTATCCTTCTCAGCTATTTCAAAAAATTCAAGTGGATGGAAGACTTCCAAGCTCCTTTTATGAGACAAAAATTATCTTCATTTTAAAACCAGGTAAAGACACACACACACAAAAAAAGAAAAAAAATATAGACCAATATTTCTGATAAACATAGATGCTAAAATTCTCAACAAAATATTAGCAAACCGAATCCATCAATACATTAATAAAAAATCATACATCATGATCAAGTGGGATTTATTCTGGGGAGGCAAGGCTGGTACAATATTTGCAAAGCAATCAATGTGATTCATCATATAAACAAACGGAAGGATAAAAGTTACAACATAATATCAATAGATGCAGAAAAAGCATTTGATAAAATCCAGCACCCATTTATGATAAAAATTCTCAATAAAGTGGGAATACAGGGAACGTACCTCAACATGATGAAGGCCATCTATGACAAACCCACAGCCAACATAATACTTAATGGGCAAAAATTAAAAGCAATCCCCTTAAGATCTGGAACAAGGCAGGAGAGTACCCTTTTACCACTCTTATTCAACATAGTTCTAGATGTCCTAGCCACAGCAATCAGACAAGAAGAAATAAAAGACATCCAAATTGGAAAAGAAGAAGTAAAACTATCATTATTTGCTGATGACATAATATTGTACATAGAAAACCCTAAAGTCAGTAAAAAACTACTAAACCTGATAAATGAATTCAACAGGTGGTAAGGTATAAAATTAATATTCAGAAATTAGTGGTATTTTTATACACCAACAATAAACTGTCTGAAAGAGAAATTAAGGAAACAATTCCCTTCACTATTGCAACAAAAAATGAAGTAACTAGAAGTAAATTTAACCAAAGAATCTGAAGACTTGTACTCAGAAAATTACGAAACATTGATAAAAGAAATCAAGGAAGATACACACAAGTGGAAGCATATACCATATTTATGGATAGGAAGAATAAACATCATTAAAATGTCGATATTACACAAAGCAATCTATAAATTTAATGCAATTTATATTAAAATACCAATGGCATACTACAAAGATATAGAACAAATATTCCAAAAATTTATATGGAACCAAAAAAGAACACAAATAACCTAGCAATCTTGAAAAAGAAGAAGAAAGTGGGGAGAATCACACTTCCTGATATCAAGTTATACTACAAGGCCATCATACTCAAAACAGTGTGGTACTGGCATAAGAACAGGCATATAGATCAATGGAACAGAACAGAGAACCCAGAAATAAACCCACGCCTTTATAGTCAATTGATATTTGACAAAGGAGGTAAGAGCATACAATGGAGTAAAGACAGTCTCTTTAATAAATGGTGTTGGGAAAATTGGACAAGTACCTGCCAAAAAATGAAACTAGACCACCAACTCAACCATTCACAAAAATAAACTCAGAATGGATAAAAGACTTAAATGTAAGTCGTGAAACCATAAACATAGGCAGTACTCTCTGATATCTATCATAGCAAAATTTTTGCTGATTTATCTCTATGGGCAAATGAAATAAAGGACAGGATGAACAAATGGGACTATATCAAACTAAAAATCTTTTGCACAGCAAAAACACCAGAACAAAATAAAAATACAACCCACACAATGGGAGAATATATTTACCAATATGTCTGATAAGGGATTAATAATTAAAATTTATAAAGAACTTTTAAAACAACACCAGGAACAATCCAATTTAAAAAAAATGAGCAAAAGAACTGAATAGACACTTCTCCAAAGAGGACATACAAATGGCCAATAGGCATATGAAAAAATGATCAATGTCACTAATCATCAGTGAAATGCAAATTAAAACCACAATGAGATACCACCTCACACCTGTTAGAATGGCACTCATTAACAAAAGAAAACACAATAAATGATGGCCAGGGTGTGGAAAAAAGGGAACCCTCCTCCACTGCTGGTGGGAATGCAGACTGGTGCAGCCACTGTGAAAAATAGTATGGAGTTTCCTCAAAAAATTAAAAATGAAACTGCCTTTGACACAGCTATCCCATTTTTAGGAATAGATCCTAAGAATACCAAATCACTGATTCAAAAGAAGAAATGCACCCCCATGTTTATTGCAGCATTATTTACAAAAGCTAAGATCTGGAAACAGCCCAAGTGTCTGTCAGTAGATGAGTGGATGAAAAAGCAGTGGTACATATACACAATGGAATACTACACAGCTGTGAAGAAGAAGGAAATCTTACCTTTTGTGACAGCATGGATGGACCTGGAGATTATTATACCAAGTGAAATAAGCCAGGCAGAGGAAGAAAAATATCATACGGTCTCACATATATGTGGAATCTTATGAACTAAGTGAACTGAGGAACGGAATAGAGGCAGAAGGGGGGTCACAGGGAGCAGAGGGACAGCTGTCAGAGGGAAGGGAGATGAGGGGACGGGATCAGAGAAGGTGAAGGTATTAGTGAAACTATATATACATAACACAGAAATATAGATAGCAGAACGGCAAATCCTAGAGCAGGGGTCCCCAAACTACGGCCCACGGGCCACATGTGGCACCCTGAGGCCATTTATCTGGCCCCTACCGCACTTCTGGAAGGGGCACCTGTTTCATTGGTGGTCAGTGAGAGGAGCATAGTTCCCATTGAAATACTGGTCAGTTTGTTGATTTAAATTTACTTGTTCTTTATTTTAAATATTGTATTTGTTCCCATTTTGGTTTTTTACTTAAAAATAAGATATGTGCAGTGTGCATAGGGATTTGTTCATAGTTTTTTTTATACTCCGGCCCTCCAATGGTCTGAGGGACAGAGAACTGGCCCCCTATGTAAAAAGTTTGGGGACCCTTGTCCTAGAGGGAAGGGGGTAGGGAGTTAGTCAAAGGGGGACAAGGGGAATATAAAAAGGGACAGGAAGGTGGGGGTGAGGTAGTTATATTCAGTGGGACACTTGAATCTATATAAACACAATAAATTAAAAATTAATAAAAATTAAAAAAGAAAATGACTATTAGGGTCCTGGGAACCTAGTACTGACTGACTCTGGTAAGTTATGAAATCTTGAACAGGTAGCTCATGACCTGGGTTTGTATTTCCTTACCTGCAAAATTTGTATGCTTAAAAAGTAAATCTCAAACCATTTCTGTAATCTATATTTCAATGATGCTAAGAATTACATTGTTGATAGTTTATTTTTCAAATGAGTAGGATTATATCCATTTAGCCTATAATTTGCATAACAGTAAAAATATATGTCAATATAAAATATGAAAATATAAAATGTAATAGTAAAAAAATGACATAAATTTAGTTCCATCGGCTAAGATAGATAATTAGCTTTTCTTTTTTCTGATTACATATTTTAGGTGCATATTTTGTAGATTCCATCTGAGGAATTGCTCCATAACAATACTGCTTAAGACATTCAATTTTCCTTTCAAGATAAGTGAAGTAGTATTTATTGCATAGTAGCAGGAAGCCAGGTCTTTTTTATGCATCTGAGGGAATAGCATAATACCTTCACTTCGCCCATGGGCGTGCATCTCCTAAACTCTAAGGTATTCTATGAGACTTGCAACCAGGGGAGCATTGGGCAGTGGCTGCTCATCCTGGGCTAATCCCTGTTCCTGTCTCCAAAGCCTCTTCTTTCCGACTCTTCAGTGAGCCAGTAACAGCCCCGCTTTGGTTCACTTCTTTCCTATAACATTTCTAGAGAGCCAAAGGAGGCCTGCTCTCGTCTCTCTCCTGTTGCTTCCTTTATTTTAAGCCCTTCCATGTTACAATGTCCCTGTCTTTAATAAACATATTTTTAAACAAACAAACAAAGCTTGATTACTGTAATTCAGTTGCTAAATTGATAACATTTAAAGGTACATGCTATTCAGTTTTCTTAAATGAATTAAAAATACATAAAAAAAAATCTTCCTTTCACCGACATTACAAATATCGTTGATTAACATGCTGGACACTGTAGATCTCAAGCCTGAAAAAGGCTTCAGGAGTTAATGTCCTTCTTTGCAGTTGCCAAAAAACGGAAGCAGATTGTACAAGGCTGCATAACCATAGAATTTTACTGCTATTGAGGAACAACTGCTACAAGAAAAAGCAACTGCCTTAAAAAAAAGTGTAAAATAAATAATGAAATATCTGGATAATGAAAAATTTTAAATGCAAAACAGTAGTATGATATCCTTTCACATTCTAGTTCTGAAGCCTGTATTTCAAATTCTGCTCATTTAAATTAACATTACATATTTTATCACCATGGAACAAAAAGCTCTAGCTACAGGGAGAGCTGCTTTGATTGGTGTGGGTTGTCTATGTGGAAGGGATAAATAAAAATAGAAGAGAAATAAATTGTATGACAAGCTTTGTTTTTAAATTGAATTTTCCTAAGCCCTAGTTGCATATTCACTAATGAGAGCTATCATAAACAATGGTGCACATGAATCCACCAATGAAGTAACGTATTGACAGCTAAGCAAGAGAGAGTCACAGCAACCTATTTCATTGTGTTACTTGGATCAAAATGGCTAACTATGGAAGACACTGTTAATTCTCTTGTGGGTATCTATTCTCCCCATCTCTGTTGCTAAGAGAATCATGATTTTATTCAGGAAAGCCATATTGCACCCTGGAGATGGGTCATGCTAATCAATCATGACAATATTTTCCCTGATTTTCCATCCTCCCTTGAAAGTAGGATGGTTATGGGATTTGGCTCTGACCAAAGAGACTTCTTGAAAAATCTGCTGAAGGAGTTTCTGAGAAAGCCTTTCCTTTCATGACAGAAAGGGACATTTGTACCTAGCCATTGCCCTTTTCTTTCAGTGATTGTCCTACATTATTTTGTGTTTAAGAAGGAGTAGCATGAGATTTCCCAAAGAACTACAAAGACATTGGTCATTATATCACCGAGTTCCTGAACCAACTTCAACTACTATCGACTTCCAGGTGTCTTGTGAAAAAAAATAATAAACTAGGTATTTATCCCTGTAAACTGTATTTTTTAGTACTTGCAGCCAAGTGGCTTACTGTTCAGAGTTACATCCAACCCTAACTATACTTCCTAAAAAACCAGCATCTCTTGTCTGGATCAGCCCTCTGATCAGTCTAATTGCCTCCAGTTTAATTCAATTGCCATCAGATAATTTTTCTATAACCTAAAACTCATATGATTCTTTTTAAGTCCCTTAATGTTTCTCCATTTCTCTTACTCTAAAATTCAAAGGCCTTATCATATCCTGAATGACTAGCACATAATTGCCTCTCCAGCTTCCTTATTTATTAACTCATCTTATATTTATTAAGGATCTAATAAATATGGTCTAACACTACCCTGTTTCTACATAGTTCCTTATCACAATTATCCATTCTTTGAATGGCCACAAGTATAAAACTTGCCATCAGATAATTTTTCTATAAGTTATCTGGATCCCATGTTGGAAGACATAACCAGTTGTTCATGATCTAATGTAATATTTTTAATTTTTATTTATTCATTTTTGGAGAGAAGGGGAGAGAGAAAAAGAGTGAGAGTGAGAAAGAGGGAGGAGAAGCAGGAAGCATCTACTTGAAGTAGTTGCTTCTTGTATGTGCTTTGACCAGCCAACCTCAGGGATTTGAACTGGCAACCTCAGCATTCCAGGTTAATGCTTTATCCACTGCGCCACCACAGGTCAGGCTAGTATTAACTTATATGTGCAGAAAATAATGCAAAATGAATTTCTGGCTTTCTATGTTATGGAACTCAAAATAATTTCAAAAGATTTTTTAAAACATTTTTATAATATCTAAGGATACTGAGATCTAAGCTGTGGCTTATCAAAATTATACATATATGAGCCAACAAAATATTCACGCTTAGGTTCTTTTACTTGACTCTTCATTTCCCAATGAGAAACCAATAGCTTGCAAGTAGAATTATTGAGTTGTTCACTTACTTAACTAGTTATAAACATAACTTGCTGCACTTTGTCAATAAATACGGCTGTTATTAGATTTGCCATTGGTAAAGCAGTAGGACAAAATTTCAAATGTGCCACCAACAACATATTCAGCTGAAAGGAACCAATGACAAATTCACTCTGGTATTAACTGAAGCAAAATACTCATATAAATACACATTGATAATGCCTCAGCTAACATCAACCAATCGCAAAATGATACACACATCTAAAACAAACCAACATAGAAGATAAAATAAAGTAACCAAAGCTGACATTAACATGTATATATTCAGCAATTTAAAATTGCTTTATCTTCATTGTCATACTTTAATATGCAGTGATAACATTCTACATGCTATAGCTTGAAGACTACTTATTCTCATAAGTTTTATATGTATAGAAATCTTCCTAAAATATATTTTTGATGCAAGAAATAAGTATATATCAGATATACATTTGGAAAGAAATTTAAATCGATGCTGTCTTATAGAAACATGCATATTATTCAGCTAATGCATATTAAAACTCATTTTACACACAAAAGGATAGAATCCACTTTTGTTCAGCAATGTTATTTATGAACAAATATGTACTGAGAATCCACTGGACCTACAAAATCATACCAGGTCTTAGATGGCATGATGCTCATGGTACTTTGCACCAGTGAAAGCTTTGTTTGCACTTGCTTTTTCATCTTGTCCTTATAACAAATCGATCAGTAGAGGTGTTTTTCTCCTTTAGAATGAGTTCCCCAAACATTTTAGCAGAGGGTCCAATTGAACTGGAAAAAATAGTATCCACATGATGACTTAAGGCTTTGATGTTTTTATTTAATAGTATAATGTAAAATCAGTCATTGGAATCAAACAGACTCATGTTTAAATTCTGGTTAGAAATGTTTTGGCTGTGTGATGTCATCTAACTTGTTTAAGTGAAAAGGGTTTTGCCAAGTTTTGTAGACGTGGTTGCCAAGATTAAATGGGCTGTCTATCACAAAGCTGGAAAGATAGCTAACACGAAATGTGCTTCCCCACAATCGCTTTCATTACCCCTTCCTTTCTCTTTCTTCCTTAAAGACATGTGCATGGGTTTCAGAGAAAGAAAGACTGAAAAAATAAGATGACAAGTATTTCTTAATTTGTGGAAAATGGCAAATCTCTGTAAGTTTTACTGAGTTCACTCTAAGAATAAATTTCAGTTGTTGAAAATTCATTGTGCTGAACCCCTAGCCTACTTTATAAAACCAAAAAACGAAATTGAATAATTTACAGATGTCTTAGTTACCTATTACTATGTAACAAAATACCCTCATAATTAGCAGCTTAAGTTAACATGTATTATTTCAACACAGCTTCCCAAGGTCAGGAATGCAGGTAGGGTTTAGCTGGGTGGTTGTGGTGCAGAGTTTCTCATGAGGACACAGTAAAGTAAACCAGGGCTGCAGTCCTTAGATGAAGCTGAAAATCCATTTCCAGCTTCACTCATGTGACTACTGATGGAAGCTTTAATTTGTACTTCACCTCATGGGCTCTGCATAAAACTGCTCACACATAGGACGACTTTCCCTGTAGCAAGTGGTTCAAGAGAAAGAGAGGTTTCAAGAGAAAAGCTGCCGTCTTTTATACCTAACATTAAAAATGGCATACCATCACTTCTGCTAAGTGCTATTGATCACAGAGCCTACCTGGTAAAATGGAGCAGGAGACTACACAGAGGTTTGACTACAAAGAGATGGAATTATTAGGCATCATCTCAGAGGCTGGCTACCAAAGAGGTACTGCTCTTATCCACCTTGTGGAGCTGAGCTCTACCTGTCCAGTGGCCCAGACAAGGTGTGCAGAGAAAGCAGAAAATTTTAGGAGCACAGGTTTTATTCTAACCTAAGGTTATAATGCAAAAGCAGGAGAAATATCTGAAAGCTTCACTGTTGCAAAGTTGAATGAGCAGAACAGCACAAAATGTCCATTTCATACCATGCTTCTCACATGGTGGAGTTAAGTAAATATTTAAGCAGACCTATTTTTTTTTTTTTTTTTGTAACAGAGACAGAGAGAGGGACAGATAAGGACAGAAAGACAGGAAGGGAGAGAGGGAGAGAAATGAGAAGCATCAATTCTTTGTTATGGCTCCTTAGTCTCCTTAGTTATTCATTGACTGTGTTTTCCTATGTACCTTGACCAGGAGGCTATAGCAGAGTGAGTGACCCCTTGCTTAAGCCAGCAATCTTGGGCTCAAGCTAGCGACCTTGGGCTTCAAACCAGCAACCTTTGGGTTCAAGCCAGCAACCATGGGGTCATGTCTATGATCCCACGCCCAAGCCAGTGACCCTTCGCTTAAGATAGTGAGCCCGTGCTCAAGCCTGATGAGCACTTGCTCAACTGGAGACCTCGGAATTTCGAACCTGGGTCCTCCGTGTCCCAGTCAGATGCTCTATCCTCTGCGCCACTGCCTGGTCAGGCTAAGCAGAATTTTTTACAGTCTCATCATCACTTCAGTTTAGATATTCTTGGGGGTTCTCCAGTTTAGCCATGTATATCCTCTAGAAGAAACATCCTTTTTCTCCCTGCCCTTTAAGTTTCTGAGCTACAGATTTATCTCAGTTGTACAGAAATATTTCCAAACAACCTATGTCATTTTCATTTCAATGACATAACTTGATAGAACTCTAGTTAATGTTTTCAATAATGTTATATCCTGGTTTAAATAGCTGACAATAATGATCACACAGTGATTTACATATCATAGACATTCTAAATATTTATTGGTTAAATAAATTTACTTCGTGTCTACTGTATTTTATGTAAAATAGCAAAAGAAAATATGTGATATGTGAAGTATTTTTTCTTAATAATTCATAAGAAAGTGGACCTTCAAAAGAAAAGTAAAACCCCATAAATATGTACATAAATTTTAAAAGAGGCACATATACAAAAAGCAAAATGTTGCTGCAAGCCTAGAATCTCATACTTCCAATTAACTATGTATTGAAGAAGAATTTATAGTTGCTGTATCTTTTTAAAAGGGCAGATAGTATTTTTAAAAGGCAACAAAAACCTCTTTCTTTTATTATAGTATATGTATCTAGTTTCAATGAAAATGATATCAGGACTCAAGAGCTGAAATTAGGGTAATCTAAAACCAATTCAAGGATGTTATGAACTGCCTCTTTCTCAGTCTTGTCTCATAGGTACTTCTATGCTACAATTTATAATTCATGATTCTGGGAAGAAAATGAAAGAGTGACTTTGAGAAATCATTTTAAAGGCAATTTTAAACTGACAATTTGTTCAAAGATCTGATTGAGAAATTTAAATATTCATAAACTCTCTTGACTTTATTATTTTAAGTTATATACTTTAATAATAATCTGAACTATTTAAACACAATGAATAAAAGGCTAAGGTGGTTAACAGATTTTTATAAATAGTACTTTGTTGATATTATTGCATTAAGAATAATGAGTAGGCCCTGGACAGTTGGCTCAGTGGTAAAGCGTTGGCCTGGTGTGAAGAAGTCCTGGGTTCGATTCCCGGCCAGGGCACACAGGAGAAGCGCCCATCTGCTTCTCCACCCCTCCCCCTCTCCTTCCTCTCTGTCTCTCTCTTCCCCTCCCGCAGTGAGGTTCCATTGGAGCAAAGATGGCCCGGGCGCTGGGGATGGCTCCTTGGCCTCTGCCCCAGGCACTAGAGTGGCTCTGGTCGCAACAGAGCAATGCCCCAGAGGGGCAGAGCATCGCCCCCTGGTGGGCAGAGCGTCGCCCCCTGGTGGGCATGCCGGGTGGATCCCGGTCGGGCGCATGTGGGAGTTTGTCTGACTGTCTCTCCCCGTTTCCAGCTTCAGAAAAATACAAAAAAAAAAAAAAAGAATAATGAGTAGGCCCTGGGAAGTTGGCTCAGTGGTAGAGAATTGGCCCAGCATGTGGAGGCCCCATGTTTGATTCCTGGTCAGGGCACAAGGAGAAGTGCCTATCTGCTTCTCCAACCTTCCCCCTCTTGTTTCTCTCTCTCTCTTCTCTTCTTGAGGCCATTGCTCAATTGGAGCTAGTTGGCCCCAGATACTGAGAATGGCTCCATGGCCTCTGCCTCAGGTGCTAAGTAGAGCTCGGTTGCTGAGCAATGGAGCAATGCCCTAGATGGGCAGAGCATCATCCCCTAGTTGACTTGCCAGGTGGATGTCAGTCAGGGTACATGTGGGAGTCTGTCTCTGCCTCCCCTACATTCACTGAAGAAAGAAAGAAAGAAAGAAAGAAAGAAAGAAAGAAAGAAAGAAAGAAAGAAAGAAAGAAAGAAAGAAAGAAAGAAAGGAGAGGTATAAGATAAATGTTGGTAGGTAATTGTTAAACAATATTCTTCCCAACTGCTGGACATTTATTTCAAAAAGTAAAGAAAGCATTTTGTTTAGAAAATAATTGTGAGGAACAATTAAAATAACCAGAACAATTAAGGTTCTCAAATTTTATAACATTATAAACAAAATAAAAGTTCAACTTCTTGAAGCTTATTCATTCATGTACTCTGTTTTCTCCCTGAATTATTTATTCATCTTTATAGTAGTTATCACCATCTAACTTGTTTTTTTTTTTTTTCTTTTTTCTTTATTTTTTTAGTGCATTCGTGAGAGAGGGGGAAAAAGGAAGGGACACAGATCAGAAGCATCAACTTATAGTTGAGTCACTTTAGTTATTCATTGACTCCTTCTCATATGTGCCTTGACCAGGGGAGGGGGTGTGGGGAGGGGGCTCCAGCTGAGCCAGTGACCCTTGCTCAAGCCAGTGACCTTGGGCTCAAGCCAATGACCCCGTGTTCAAGTTAGTGTGCTCAAGCCAGATGAGCCTGTGCTCAAGTGATCTCAGAGTTTCAAACCTGAGTCCTCAGGGTCCCAGTAGATGCTATATCCACTGCACCACCACCTGCTCAGGCATCACCACTTAACTTTTTACATATTTACTGGTGTATTGTTCATATTCACTCACTAGAATATGAACTCAATGAAAGGATGACTTTTTGTGTAGTACATACACACTATTTAATACCTAGATGTTAGAAGAGTTACAAGTTCATTTCAGGTGCTTTATAAATGTTCACTGAGTGTATGAATGAATGGTTATTGTGTCAACTACTTAACTAAGTGCCAAAGATGCAGTCATAAACAATATAGAACTAGTACACACAAGTAGACAATTCTAGGAACCAATATCACAGAAACTGAGAGAGGAAAACAAAACATAGGCACTGACTCTGAAATTGGAAGAAGGCTTTCTGAAATCAAAACTCAGACCTAAAAGATGTTTGGAGATTAGCCAAGTTTTTGAGAGGTGGGCAGGAAAGAGAGAAAATTGATCAACATGGGGGAACTGTATGTTCACTGACCCAGAGATGAGAGAATGACCTTAAAGACATTCTATACAATTATATTATGTAGTTTAAATTGATGGCAGAGAGATCTTAGTTAAGTTTTTTCCCAGCAGATGCTTTATAACTAAGTAGGAGAAATATCACCTCTAAATCCTGGGTTGGATGTGCAATTAGACTAAGACCCAGTTTATTCTTTCCTTTTCTCAGTTCCTATTCCTCGCCACTGATTTAATTATTGGTACTTCAATACCCACATTGATAGTCTCCAAGTGACTCTCAGCAATTCCTAGACCTATATGTTTCTCCCTTCACAGCCAGTATATGAAAAAAGGGAAGGTTCTGAAATTCACTTTGGTTGGGTCAAATTAGGTCACATGAAAGCTAGGTATTAGAATGGACTGGATGGTCTCACCCAGGTCTCCTGCTCAATCATTGGGCTTAGATGAAACCAGTAATCCTGATATCAGAGAGAATCAGTAGAAATGTAGAGGAGACTGGCCTGTTATATTTGCAATGTAACTTTTGATTGGATCATAAAAAACAACTAAGAGCCATTGAATTGAGCAAGAGATGAACCCACTCAAACTTCCATGTTAGTTATCACTCTGCAAAGTGAAGAACAGTGGACAGAATCAATACTAGAAACAGAAACTAGTTAGTAGTTTGTTGCAAAGTGCTGTCTGTAGGGATTCAAGGCTGTCAATGAAAGATTCAAGAGATATGCAACAGAATAGACAGACATTGGAGAATGTTTGGATTTAAGAAATGCAGGAGAGAACTAAGTAAAGAATGATTCACATGTGTTAATTGGTCAAGTGGTGGTACCATAGTAACCAAAAGGAAAAACAATTTGTGATGGGATCTGATGAATTGATTTCTGGATATAAGTTTGACATGTCTACAATTTCTCAAGGTCTTGTCATTTCAAGAGATGTTTTAGATGTTGCATAATTCTATAAGAGAAGTAAAATGTAAAATTAAATGTAACATTTACTAATTATTAGCAAAGGATCCAGTCTTTTTTGCACTTAGCTTTTTTCTATAGTTGCTAAATCCTAAAGCTATTTGTCAAATTCAAAGATTAGGAAAAAAATAAAGATACAATAAGTATATTATAATTAATTTCTGTTTTTCTCTTACAAGAAACATAAATGTATATTAAATACCACCTGCTATGATGCTATGAAAATAAAATAGAATGAGAATTAGAAAAACCTTGTTCAGTAAAATGAGGAGCAAGCACTAAATTAGACAACATCAAGGTCAACTAGAAACACATGCAAAGAGAAATAGAACAATTATTATTATTGCAACATGAACACCCTAGATACTTGTAAAAAGGGGAGCATTTTTGTACAGGACAATGTCTACCTAAAACATCACTTTGAAGAAGAGGTCTAGGCTGAGATCAGCAGCTGCAGTATGGAACTGATTCAGCAGCAGATGTGAGGCAAAACTCCAGTTTCCAAATTTGCTGGAGGGAGGGATGTAACATTGTTAGGGAGGAAGCTTAATCTAGGTTATACAATAGTGAACTAGACAAACGGCAGAGCTAAACTGTACTGCATAATAAATCAATGAGAATTTCGGGGTGGAAGAGAGCAGAGAAGGGAGAAAAGAGATGCAGCAGGGATAGAGCAAGGAGGAGAATGAGGAGGAGGAAGAAAAAGTGAAGGAGGAGGAGGTGGAGAATGAGGTGGGGGTGGGGTATAAATGGAGTTAGTGCTGCAGAGGGGGAGGGCAGGGTACTAATGAGAGAGGAAAGAGAAAGAGAACAACAAAGTACCCAGAGAGAACTTCCCGTGGCTGAAGGGAATGTTTTAGAACAGAGAGTACTTAATATTCAATTCTAAGCTATTTTTATTCATATACTATTAAACCCCACATTTTCAGGCAGCCTACTCCACTGACATGTACTCCTGTGGTGGTATTAAGAGTAAGAAATAGAGTAGCAACAAGAAATGTGGTCACCCTATAATGACCCCCTCTACCAATTCTTAGATGATCCCCATATTTTCAAGAGGAAAGATAGACAGGGTCAAGCTTCCAGGTGTCATGGCCGGTTCCCTTGGAATTAGCTTTTATTATAAATAAATTTAAAGTGATATGATGTTTACATAACATTATTTATTCATGTATTCCATGACTACAAACAGAGCAAACCGAATGGCTGTGTATGGCATAAATGAGAGTGTTTCAATGAAGCAGCTGCAGGGCAGAGCAGACCTAAGAGCGAGTAACACAGACACACAACAGTCGGTAAACTTAATTACGTTAATGGCAAGTGAACTTAAATGAGGCAAGGTTGACATTTTTCTTTCACTAGAATAAATTCATTAAAAAAATACACATTTTAAAGGTCATTTTTCTTAACATCCATCAATACTGTTTTCTTTAAAGACGTGGGACAGGGACCTAATCCTCAATTCTAATGCTGGTCATGTGATTTTGAGCAGAGCCCATGAGGCAGTTAGAGCTCAGCCCCTCACACTTAATTTGAGGGCTTTGCTTGGTTGTTTGCTCAAGTTCATTCTCAGCTCAAATAGCCGGTTATTCTGATGTTGATTACAATATTGCCTTTCCTAATGAGTGGTGACTCTACTATATTAAGTTCCTTAAGGAATTTCTATTGCCTTCTTAAAAATAAGAGAAAACTGAATATAAGATGTGCCAACTCAATAATGACCATTTTTTTTAAGCTATGAAACTTCTTTTCAGAAAAGAAAGTTCAAATAAGCCCTATTGAAAAGAATGATCTATGCAGTCTTTTGCTATCATCTTTCTTATTCATGGAATTTCTATACCTTCCCAAATATGACTTTTCAGTCAGAAAAGTAAAAAAACAAACAAACATTTCTTTCTAATTGCCATGACAGGTTTTATTTATTTATTTATTTGTTTATTTATTTATTTATTTTACAGAATCAGAGAGAGTCAGAGAGAGGGATATATAGGAACAGACGACAGGAACGGAG
This sequence comes from Saccopteryx bilineata, assembly GCF_036850765.1. Lineage (NCBI taxonomy): Eukaryota > Metazoa > Chordata > Mammalia > Chiroptera > Emballonuridae > Saccopteryx > Saccopteryx bilineata. Next base: position 106,411,710 of record NC_089491.1, on the reverse strand, counting down.
AGAGATGAGAAGCATCAATCATCAGTTTTTTGTTGCGACACCTTAGTTCATTGATTGCTTTCTCATATGTGCCTTGACCGTGGGCCTTCAGCAGACCGAGTAACCCCTTGCTGAAGCCAGCAACCTTGGGTCGAAGCTGGTGAACTTTGCTCAAACCAGATGAGCCCGCGCTCAAGCAGGCAACATTGGGGTCTCGAACCCGGGTCCTCTGTATCCCAGTCCGATGCTCTATCCACTGCGCCACCACCTGGTCAGGCATGACAGGTTTTACTATGATAAAACTTCTTTATAAAATCATTTTCAGGAAGTGTATTAATTTACTTATTCAAAAATATGTGGTATATAATTATCAGGATTAAGAGCTGGTTTGGGCATGAGTGAATACATAATACAGTCTTTCTAAGAAGCTTATAAATAAGATCTGAACATCCAAAACTATTTCACAAGAAAATGGCAGGAAAGTATAAAAAAAATTACAGGGTCTACTCTGGTTTAATCATAACATCTCTGTAGAATGAGTAGAATAATAATACCTGACATAAAGAGTTGCTGTGGAGTCAAATAAGATAACATTTGTAATATATAATAGTTTAGTAAATTCTTTCTCTGCATCCTCCTTACAGTTTTATATGTTCCAATTTTACATATGAAGAAACCGAGGCCAGATCACCAGGCTAGAAAATGGCAAAGCTGGTATTCAGGCCCGTCAATATGCCACCAGAGACAGAAGACTCAGTTTATGTATGATAACACCTTCCAAATATACGACTACCACGCCCACAATTTCTTGCACATGCAACGAAGAGTTTTAGTGACACCTAATTATGGGATGAGATATTGAGAGACAGTACAGCCATTGATGACATACTGCTAAATAATTGGAGTAAACCAATTTTATCACTCTAATGAACATAGTCACCTACTGCTCATTTGGGTTTAAACAAAGATAGCAAAAATTTTTGCAGCAGATGATGAATTTTCAGTACTCATGCCTAATTCCAAGTATGGTAAGTAGGCAGTGAGATGTCCAAACCAGGTGAGAAATCGGTCATATTTGATGGAGAAGAGAGAACCTATTGCAGGCTACAGTCAGAAACAAGAACAGGCTGCCATGGTATTCAGACATTAGGTTAGGTGGCAACGCAGGCAGGTGATACCTACAGAAGTGGTAATAACAGATGTCACAAAGGCAAGTATGCAAACAGAAGCAGGGAACCCAGTGGCAGGAAAAATAAAATAGTAACAAGACTTAAAATATAGCAAGTACAGTAAAACTCCCCCTGTACAATGTGAAGTTACAACATACAAAGTCAATGGAATGACAGGGGTAAGGCTGCTTCAGAGGAGGGGAGCTGATTGCCAATCACATGCTGTCTCAAACTGCATTATTATAGGGTCTATCATCTCAGTGTTCCACTGGCCAACCACATGCCCAGCAAAACTCAAAGTGCTATACTTGTAGTAACTATTTAATCATTACCAACATTTCTGCAGTTGGTAATATTTCCCCCTTAGCATAGGTGAGTAAACTGAAGAACTTTGGGTTAGTAACTTGCCCAAGGTCAAATAGTCAATGAAATGCAGAGTCAGAAACAAAGTCTGTGCAGCCCAGCTATAGAGCACACACTCATTACCATGAGCACACACACACACCCATTACCATGAGGGCACCCTACCTCTACAGAGTCAGGCATCAACCAGTTAACACTAGAGAATCTGGCAGTAGGTAGCAAGACTCACTTTATAAGGTTACAGATCTGTGCTGAGGGCACAGTAGATATGAAGCAGCCAGAATAGTGTCTAGCACAGGTGTGGCCAACAGTTTTTGCCCCCGGGCCAGATTAGAAAGAAAATTTTTTTCACAGGCTGGACAAAATATTAAAATTAAAAAATGTGAAGTACAAAAATGATTCGTTTAAGTAAACAAAATTTTATTATGTAATTTGTTTATGAATAAATGTAAGTAATTTAGTACAACAAATTAACAAAAAAAACTAATGTGACGTGTTGAGGTGCTTTGCATTGTCTATTATTTTTTTAATATCTGGCTCTATATTTGTAGTAGCTATACTTAACACAGCCTCCAAATGTAAATCATTCCATCTTGATCTTGTTGTACTTTTATTTAGATTCATTAAAGAAAAAGTTTGTTCACAAATATAACTGGAGCTGAAGATTACTAAATATTCCTTGACAAGTTTTTTTAAATTTTCATATTTTCCATTATTCAATTGCTTATAAAAATTGCACAGATGAGTACAAAAGTTGTAAATCTTTATAATGGAATTTTTTTTTAAAAAAAATAAAGAAGTATTGAGAATCCATTCAACCAATTATTGGAAGTTAACCCTAGATTAGTCATGCAGAATTCTTTTCCATGTATCACTATCTTCTTAAATATCTCAATTTCCAATAATCAAAGACACTTCTGCTTCTGAGTAGATGAGATTTTAACTTTCATTGATGTACAATGGTTAGATATTGTAGTTTATATATAACAATTTAAAAGTACCACTTATTTCATTTCCACAGTGGGTCATGCAGAGAATATTAAAAATTTAATCGCAGGCCACATAAACTCATTCCGTGGGCCGGATCCAGCCTGTGGGCCATATGTTGACCATGCCTGGTCTAGCATATAATAAGCACTCAGTAAACATTATGAAAAGAAAATTGTTGTTGCTGTTATAACAGGGAGAAGAAAAATGGGAACTTTTTTAGGCTGAATTTTCCCTTCACCTCAAATTCATATGTTGAAGTCCTATTCCCAGTACCTCACAATGTGACTATATTTAGAGATAGGGTCGTTAAAAAGGTAAATAAATTAATTTGGGGTCATTAGAGTAGGTTCTGAACCAACATGACTGATGTTCTTATAAGAAGAGAAGATCAGAACACAGACATATACAGAAAAAGGACTACGTGAAAACACAAGAGGAAAACAGCCATCTACAAGCCAAGGAGCAAGGCTTCAAAAGTAACACACCCTGCTCACACTTTGACCTTAGACTTCCAGCCTCCCAAACTGAGGGAAATTAATTTCTGTTGCTTTGCCATCCAGTTTATTGTGTTAAGGCAGCCCTAACAAACTAATAAAGGGACCAAAAGGTAGGAAACATGACATGACCAGAAAATACAGTAGAAGATCTGGGTGAAATTCATTATGGAAGAGATTTGGGCGACAACTGTCATAGGGACCCACACAACAAAGATGGACTCCAGGCCCTGGCCGGTTGGCTCAGTGGTAGAGCTTCAGCCTGGTGTGCAGGGGACCCGGGTTTGATTCCCGGCCAGGGCACATAGGAGAAGCGCCCATTTGCTTCTCCACACCCCCCCCCCCCCCTGTCTCTCTCTTCCCCTCCCGCAGTCAAGGCTCCATTGGAGCAAAATGGCCCGGGCGCTGGGGATGGCTCCTTGGCCTCTGCCCCAGGCGCTAGAATGGCTCTGGTCACGGCAGAGCGACCTCCTGGAGGGGCAGAGCATCGCCCCCTGGTGGGCAGAGCATCGCCCCTTGGTGGGCGTGCCGGGTGGATCCCGGTTGGGCGCATGTGGGAGTCTGTCTGACTGTCTCTCCCCGTTTCCAGCTTCAGAAAAATACAAAAAAAAAAAAAAAAAAAAAGATGGACTCCAGGCAAGAGCTCACATATCGGGTCTGGGGCAAAGATTAGAGCACACACCAATCTCAGATGGTAAAAGCAATATTAGTTTAAAATATTTCTGAATTAAACCTCAATATATGTTAAATCTTACCTTGTTCACTACAGCTGCATTTTTGTCTGTAATCTTGGTTATTTTAGTGATGAATAGCCCAAAACAATGGCAAAGTTTCCTAAAAATTATATGATCTTGAAATCTCTAAGTCATGAAGGATACCAATACCTGCTTAGAACTTCCCTATCATCTACTAATCTGCTTAAATAGACACTAAATTTTCTGTTATTTACTTAAAATTTATTACCTTTTTGGTAATATCTTTTTTTTTTTTTTTTTTTTTTTTGGTGAGAGCAGAGGAGATAAAGAAGAGGGAGAGGGAAGGAGGGAGGGAGAAGCAGATGGTCGCTTCTCCTGTGTGCCCTGACCAGGAATCGAACCTGGGGATGTCCATACACCAAGCCAACACTCTATCCACTGAGCCACCAGCCAGGGTCCCCTTCATCATTACTGTCAGGTATGTCTAGATTTGGGTAATATGAATCATATTAAATTGACAGAATCCAATGTCATAGTTTTCTATTCCACTCCCTACACACCTATTGATTTTAATAACAATGGAACACAAGAAGCAAGATCAGTTAGTGAGATTATTGCTTTGCATTCTTCATTAACAAAGTATATTGCACACACACGCCAAAATAGATCAAATGAGCACAAGTTAACAAAAAGTTAATTAGCAATGTTATAACCAATTATATACAATTTCAAAAACTAATAAAAAGCATACAGTGTGGAGCAATTGGCAGCTGCAAACATTTTGAATGTGAAGGCTTTCAGCGATCAAAATTCAATTGCAACAAGAAACACAGCCAAAAAGAACTAAAGCACCCCCTCCTCACTCTTTGAGCCTATTTCGCCCTTACTGATGACTCAGTGAGTGCAAAATTACTATCTTTCACCCATGTGATAGTGAGACAATAGAAAAAAATCCATTTGCCAAAATCCATTACAAATTAATAAAATCTAACAGTGATGATTATTATAACAATCAAAAGCATGGGAGCCATTGCCACTGTTTCAAGATTTCTAAGTAAGGAAAAAAAATTTTTTAACATTTTATTGTTCAAATGGTGGTCTTCTGTTAGTATACAGAGGATAAATAACCTTTGAGTCCTCGGCGATCAAGGACACTGCTGTCCTGCTCTGCATTCTTCACGTGCAACTCATCTGTTTCTTTAGAGAAGGGAACTACGTAGATTCTCTAATATCAACCACACTATGCCAATTAACATGATGTTAATGTGCAGGTTGAATCTTTGTGATTCATGAGAGAAGGTCGTGACATCGTCTTGTGAGGGCAGTTGAGCACTTACTTTTTAAGTTGACACCATCCTCACTGGTAGCTGGAGCTACAGGGGAAATGCTCAGTCGTCAGTCTGATTGATGGCTGTCATCCTAAGGCAGGCATAAGTAAGATAAGAAACATTAGGAGATGCTTTAAGATACTGGTGTGGTGATTCATATGCTAATGACATTTTAAATACAGAAAAAGAAAAGAAAAAGAAGAAGAAGAAAGAAAAAAATTGAAGATTACATATTTTGGTCATTGTAACCCCAAGCTCAAATATGATTATTTAGACTTTCTTTTATTCTCCTCTAGAATATGCCAAACCTCTGCAGAAATATTACTCGCTTCTAGCTACCAAGGAATTATACATTTTTCTCAAATAGTCATTGTTATTCAAAGAGAAAACATGCCAGGGAATGAGGGTTTTATGCACATACAAAAGAATAATTTTAGCCCTCAAAGATTTTCCAAGGAAAGACACAATAAGAATGTCTCAGCATATTTTTTATTAATATGAATTAGAAAGTCTTACAGATGAATTAAATATCCAACATTTTTCTGCTTGTTATACAGTATGCACAACTTAAAAATAAAAGAAAAGCTAGCATTTTTCTACTTTCTTCAAAATATTTAACTGCTCTCTACAATCTTTGGGCCTTAGAGAGTGTTATTTTTAAGTGGGTAAGAAAATGGAAATGACCACAAGGACATTAACTCTGCTAAAATGAGTTTTTAGTTCTTCTAGTCAGAAGTCTCTAAAACTAAACCTTAAGGCAGATTTTGCTCAAAATTTTCAAAGCCCCCAAATACCTAGATCAAATAAAACTTAAGAAAACAAATGAATGAACAAAAACCAGGAACTTCTGTACAGTCCCTGGCAGGCTCCAGAGTCGGGACTCCAACAGTGTAATCAATTAGCTTTATTTCCATAAAGCCAAATGAGTTCTACAAAAACGTACTAAGCGCCTACTGTGTATAGATGCTAAAGTACATTCTGGTACCTACAACCCAAGAAGTTCCGTTCTTCGCAAGAAAAAAAAAAGTAGGAGGTAAAATCTATACAGTCTCTTGCCTACGAGACAGTCAATCAGGGCAATATGTACCATTAGTGACATTAATGTTGTAAGTCATGATAGAGTTAGAAATCAGGAATTAAATAATGAATTAAAGCTCTACAAGCAGATAAACTAAAAATCTTGATTTTTAAAAATTTATGGTTTAATTAATTTATTCATCCATTTGTATTAAGTATACCTCTGTGACTGGCATTTTGCTAAGCACATTATATAGTTTATTATAGTAATGTTTTAAAAATCTTATGAGAAAGGTATTATGATATATACCTTACATTTAAGGAACTGGAATCCCAAGTTGAAGTTTTGTCATAATTAACTAAATCTTGTGTGTGTGTGGCTATTAAGTTCCCATACATTCATTCTTCAAAAATGTATTGTTTGTTTTTCTCTCTTGCAGCTCATAAGGGAGATCAGTAGCTCCCTTAGCTTCAGGCAAATGGTGCCCCAGCTCAGGTTCTGCTCTTCAAGGGACCCACTTTCCTCAAAATTGCCAAAGTTCCCCCTCCTGTGCCTGGAGCCAGCTGGGGCCAGCAGTGATATCCAAGAAGACAGTCTTCATCTCAGATTAGGCCCTGCTGATTCCTGTTCTTGTGTCTCACCTTGAGGCACTTTTCCAATCAATTCTGTGCATGTGGTCAAACAGAGGGGCCCCAAGGAGCTCCAGTGCACTTGCCTACAAAATTATCTCAGGGTCCCCTGCCAGGCTTTGTTGCCTGGAGTGTGACTTGGAGCGAGAATTCCACCCTGCAAGGCAATGTGCTATTTTTTTCACAGGACTACACAAAATCGGGCCTCCGGAATGGCCCCAGCATGCTGACCATATGTGATGCTAAAATGCGTCAGGCACAGAGTGAGTTAAGGGATCTCCAGCTATCAGCCATGCACTGCTGACCCTTTGGCTTAAACTCATGTGTTGGATTATTATTCAGACTATGTGTCAGATCTAATACATCCATTTTCTGATTACCATGCTGCTTCTGGTCTGTAGCAGCTAAGGATACTGACAAACATATTTTCTTCTTTGTGCCCTTCACTACTGGCACTCAGGGCATCACTACCCCTCCCCTGGCTCTATGCCATGTGTAAGGGAGTACTCTGGTATTGTTGCACTTAGTTTATTGAAAGAATTTTGGACTATTTTTTCACAAAGCCTAAGGGCCTTTTTGATCAATGCCCTATTTTGCCTCCCATACGTGTGGTAATGGATGATGTAATACTGTCCCAGTTCAGTCTTAACCATGTAGGGCAAGGGACTGTTATAAAGTACTGCACCCCAGATTCTGAAGGGTACTGTGGGGCAGATAAAATATATTATGCTCACTTTGTTAAAGATGGCACTGCCCACGTGGAGGCCATCACCCAGGTGATATTGATGTGTGTTGGGGGCGGGCTGTAAGCAGGCAGAATCCTTGTAGCCTGGGGCTTGGTTTTAGGACTAAGCCTTTCCCACCCTTTTTGATGTGGGGTGGTACAATCCCATCATGCCTCAGATAAGTGACTTTGTATTAGAGATTTTCCTATTTTGTATATTGAATCAAAGGTTTTGATTTCTACACTTTAAAATGGGGGCAGAACGGGAGCTTGCTCTCTTGGTTCCTGAGATTAGTATTAGAGAGCAGGGAGCAGAGAAAGGCCACGTGGAGGAGGCCAGGAGAAGCAGCCAAGATGGCAGAGTGCTGAAGGAAAAGCCAATTTGTGCAGAGTTTGTGCAGGGAGAAGGAAGGAGATGGGGAACAGAGGTGAATAAGTCTGGTGAGCTAGAAACCTTTGATTCTAGGAAACTCGGATAAGTCAGTAGCTTTGTGAGCACTGAATGTGAGTGGGTTTTGGAGCCCAGTGTGTGTTTTTACCTGCCCACCAGGTGCAAGCTAGGATTAAAGATGATGGCCCACCAGCTTTTGGCTCTGTTGTTTCTTTGCCGACTGTCTGCATCCAATGCGAACCTGCATGGGCCAGGCTGCTGTGATGGTGGCCCTGGCTACTGGCTTTATAGGCACTGTACCTCATTTCATCGAGTTCACATAGGGACACCCAGTCCAAATGAATTTTGAAGAGTTTTATTAGAGGAGGAGATTTATTAAATATGTTGGCCGCATATGGCGGACATGGGCTATCAGACCCAAATCGTGCAGTCCCAAAAATAGTTCAGGGGCTGCTTATATACCCTTGATCACACCCAGGCAGGGGAGAGCATGATGTCAAGGTAAGAACTGATGATGTTTGTTTAGGGGATACACAGAAACATTAAGATTTTCAAGGTAACATAATCAAAGGTTTACAAATCTTTCAGGGTTCATCTTCCCTCACTAACCTAGACGTATTTTACCCTCAAGATTCCAGGAAAGTGGAGGAACTATAATCAATGCAGGGTGGTGTTGGGCAGATAAAATGTATTATGCTCACTTTGTTAAAGATGGTGCTGCCCACGTGAGGCCGTCGCCCAGGTGATATTAATGTGTGTTGGGAATTGTAACCTGGGGCTTCGTTTTGGGATTAAGCCTTTCCCACCCTTTTTGATGTGGGGCGGTATAATCCAATCATGCCTCAGAGAAGTGACTTTGTATTAGAGACTTCTCTATTTTGTATATTGGATTAAGGTTTGGATTTCTACACTATAAAATAGGGGCAGAACAGGAGCTTGCGCTCTTGGTTCCTGAGATTAGCATGAGAGAGCAGAGGAGAGCAGAGAAAGGCCACGTGGAGGAGGCCAGGAGAAGCAGCCAAGATGGCGGAGTGCTGAGTGAGATGCCAGTTTGTGCAGAGTTTGTATCTGGGATAAGGAAGGAGATGGGGAACTGAGGAGAATAAGGCTGGTGAGCTAGAAACCTTTGATTCTAGGAAACTCGGGTAAGTCATGGCTTTGTGAGCACTGAATGTGAGTGGGTTTTGGAGTCCAGTGTGTGTTTTTACTTGCCCGCCGGGTGCAAGCTAGAATCAAAGAAAATGGCCTATCAGTTTGTGGCTCCATTGTTTCTTTACCAACTGTCCGAATCCAATGTGAACCTGCATGGGCTGGGCTGCTCTGATGATGGTGGCCTTGGCTACTGGCTTTACAGGTGGTATGTAAATTCTGCCTCCTATTGAAAGAGAAGTTTCTAGGTTAACCTTTATTTTAGATTTAAAACTGAATGACCCATTGTTCTTGCAAGCCAGAAACTTCTACATTCTTCTCTTTCCCCTCCCTAAAGGAGGGACGGGACAGGAAAGCCTGACCTTTCCTCCCAGAATATGAATATCAATTTTCAGTTTTTTGGTACCTTATTACAGGACAACCATTCTTTGCTCTAATGGGACCACTTTTCTCATTCCACCCATTTGGGAAAGCTTTTCATATTTCACCATGAATCATTACAATCTGCTGACTTTGAAGGACCGATTTAGTAAATTATAGAGATGTGAGAATCCCTAGTCTTGCCTTCATTGAGCTTTGAGAGCTGCACAGACAGTAGTCAACTGTGTTAGCTAGAAAGCATAGAAGCAATGGCACCCAATAGCAATGTGAACACCTAGCACCCAGATTTTGTTTTCTAATGCTCTAGCTCAGTGGTCCCCAACCCCCGGGCCGTGGACTGGTACCGGTCCGTGGGCCATTTGGTACCAGTCTGCAGAGAAAGAATAAATAACTTACATTATTTCCGTTTTATTTATATTTAAGTCTGAACGATGTTTTATTTTTTTAAAATGGCCAGATTCCCTCTGTTACATCCGTCTAAGACTCACTCTTGACGCTTGTCTTGGTCACGTGATACATTTATCCATCCCACCCTAAAGGCCGGTCCATGAAAATATTTTCAGACATTAAACCGGTCCATGGCCCAAAAAATGTTGGGGACCACAGCTCTAGCTAACAGAGCACACACACACACACACACACACAATACTTTTGTATCTGACCATTTGTATCTGACCATCTGTATCTACATTAAATTCTATTATAGTAAACATGAGTTCATATTAATATTTTCAAATCTAATCATTGCCACATAGAACATTCTGGCCACTTCCCCATACTTATCTGTAAACTCAATTCCTAGCTCTAGGGATGGTGTTTTATACAATCCATGTAAAGGTAAATAACTGACACAGCTTCAAGCTCTGCATTGTACATTATACACTACACACTATGCTCTATGACCTACATACCTTTCAGCTCTAAGCTCACTATTCTATATAATTTTCTGTGATACTAGTGCAGAGACTATGCAAATCACATTTCCCTGACTCCTTGTCAGCTGGATTACGGTTAGGTTCCGCTAATGAGGGCAATAAATAGGAAATAAAATGTGTGTGGAGAAAAGAAGGGGCTTATATCACATTTTATTCAGTTTCCACTTGCTTTGCTCCAATAGTAGCAAATTGTTGGCTCTAGCCTAATGCTTTTTCTGATACCCACTCAAAAGTTTGGCTTAAACCTAAACCTGTTCCTTTTTGCAACAGGAGTTACAAGTATGCCTCCTTTCTTTATCCTTTGGGCTGCAAACTCCTTAGGCTGTCCAATTATCCAACAGTACCCCTTAGTAGTCTGAGAACCTGACAGATTACGACACTTTGACAGAGACCTGAAGCCAGGTGAGCTGAGCCTTCCCAAATAAGTCCAAGCTTCCACCTTCTAGGGTGCCTTCTCCAATCGTCTGTGATCTAACAACACTATCTCTTCTCTTTTTTTTCCCTCTGCCCTAGAGGAGGTAGCTGATACCAACCATTATTAACTTTGGATGTTCTCAGAAAACCCTTTTTGCTCTTATCATCATTTTATTTGCCTCTCATCATTATTTTATCTCCTCTTCCATATAAAATTTACTGTATTTGAAAGACATACTAGATTTTGTCAATGCATTTTGATAGTTTCCCTCACTTTGTTATCTGTAAATTATAGATTTTAATAGTGCCTACCTCAAAATGTCATTGTAAAGATTAACTTAATTATTGTATGCAAATCACTTTTTATGATTCCTGACACTTAAGAAGTTCTTAATCAATATTGGCTATTATCTCTCTCATCAACTACTCCAGTGGCATGGGATTTAAAAGCAACCTCTCTATGAAAAAATTTATGTTTTAATATGGAAATTTGAACCTAGCTACTTTTAAAATTAGATTCCAGTTCCTCTCAGCACTATATATATTTTTTTGGTATAAGCCTAAGGCTATATCAAACTATATACACTTTAAATAATATTTAAACACTTATGCATTAATTGGCAAATAGCCCCGCATTGACTTCTCTGAGCACCTTCTCACTGCCCTGGAAATTTTTTTCTCTTTCCAGGGCCCCTTGGACTTGCCCACAATACAGCAATATATAAGCCAAATGCCTCCAGGATCCTGCTACAGTGCTAGAATCAGTATTTGTCCTGTCCTAACTGGTTTGTGTGTGAGTCAATCATATAAATATTTTATTTATTACCTGTGTATGTGTATTGTCCTTCCTCTGAACAAAAATATTGCTGAAGTTAACATTTTTGAAATGCTTACTATGTGCCATGTGGTAGTATTCACTATTATTATTTTTCCATATTATTATTATTATTAGCTGAGAAAACTCAGACACAGAGATTTTATAACTTGTCTGAGGTCAGACAGCTCCTAAGGTGTAAAGTCGGGATTTATTTCAGGCAGTTTGACTCCAGATCCTGGGCTCTTGGTTGAGAATTCATGACAATCTTAGAATATGAGGTAAATTTAGCTGGAGTAGAAAAAAGCAGGATATAAGAAATTAAAGTTTTACTTGAAAGTAGATTCAGAAAAAGAGACTCTATGAGGAGTAAAAATACAATCAAGTAGATGGAGGGTTAAGACTAAAGATAAGAACTTCTGATTAATCATAATAGGTTATTTAAAATAAACTGGTTCTATTCACTGAAGATGCTTAAGTCTTTATGTCATTCAGAAGCTATTCTTGAATCCTTGTCAAAATGTATTGTACTTGAAAGAATGGCTTTTACAAGCCCATTTGAGTCTTATGATTGTGTATTGCCCTCTCATTATGTAAACTTACTAGAAAATAGAGAGTATGCTCTTAGAAAAAAAAGATGATCTTTGGACCTGGATTCAAATGTCAGGTCTGCCTTTTATTAACTGTAACATTGGACCAATCTGAACTTCAATGTCTCCATTTTCTAGATAAATAAAAAATTGATACATGTCCCCCATAACTACATGTAAGATTATATGACATCATTCATTTAAAATATCTAGCCTTTATGGTGAACTCTATGGTTGTAAATTCTACATTCTTTTTTAGATTTAATGTTTTTCTCCATTCTCCTCTTAGGTTTCATAATTTAGGTTTTTCATAATGTTTTTGTTCTCTAACTTTACCTGTTCACTGGGTAAGTTTGTTTTTGTGTTGGTAGCATCAATTGCCAAATATGACTTACTAAATAAGTTTAGTATTCATGAATGAAGAGCTGTTATTAGCTTAGATAACACCAAAAATAATTTCCAAATCTTTCAAAATTATTGATTATTCCTTCCTTTATTTTCTATCTAAAAAGCAGATCCTCTATGGTCCATTTTGTATATAATGTAAGAAAGCTCTCAGATAATATAAATTGATTCAATATACTCCTTTTCCAATAATTTGTAATGAAGGGGAGAGAGAGAGAGAAAAAGAGAGAGAGAGAGAGAGAGAGAGGGAGAAAGAGAAAGGTGAGTTTGGTAATATCTGTCTACTTCTATGGCTTTTCTGTAACTCATCTGTCTGGTTTCCAATGAAACAATGTTGTGTTCTGTTACTGAACCCCACTTTCCTGCATAACCAGGTCTGAGTGTTCACATTCACATCAAAAATACTAAGTTCCAGCCCTGGCCGGTTGGCTCAGTGGTAGAGCATCGGCCTGGCGTGCAGAAGTCCCTGGTTCGATTCCCAGCAGGGCACACAGGAGAAGCGCCCATCTGCTTCTCCACCCCTCCCCCTCTCCTTCCTCTCTGTCTCTCTCTTCCCCTCCCGCAGCCAAGGCTCCATTGGAGCAAAGGTGGCCCGGGTGCTGGGGATGGCTCCTTGGCCTCTGCCCCAGGCGCTAGAGTGGCTCTGGTCACAACAGAGCGACGCCCCGGAGGGGCAGAGCATCGCCCCCTGGTGGGCAGAGCGTCGCCCCTGGTGGGCGTGCCGGGTGGATCCCGGTCGGGCGCATGCGGGAGTCTGTCTGACTGTCTCTCCCCGTTTCCAGCTTCAGAAAAATACAAAAAATAAAAATAAATACTAAGTTCCTGGTCCCCTTAGTTGCTGTACCAGAGCCCGGTGAGCTGGTGAAGGAGAACCCATTTCAGTTTCTAGAAATTGTAGATGTTGAAAATATTCCCAGTGCACAGGACTCGGTATTACATGGTTCACTAGGTTCTGCTGTGGTTGTCCTTGAACATTTTTTTGTTAACTAGTAAAATTAGAAGGTCATGTGATATTGGTGTAAGAATTTATCTTGGTGATTTTAGGATGCTGGTTACATTGTAGGTATAATTATGCAAAGCTAAGAATTCAGAAAAAAATTGCCAGATAAGGAATTAAGAATAATTTTTTACGTGTTAAGTACCCACCTTGATCCTGAAAGAAAATAATCCAAAGGCAATGGAAGTATTTGAGCAGAGTCTTCATAGAAACTCAAATACACTCATTGTGATTAGAGTGAACAAAGTGAGAGCAACTATGTAAAAAATTGCATGTACTATAAGAAGGCTTTCAGTCAAGTAAACAAAGTATGCATAAGTTCTAAATATATATATATATAAAACTAAATTATTGGCAAAAAACATTGTCTAGTCTAGAATCTTGATAGAAATAAACACAAAATTTCTTTCCTAAAAATTTCCCATTTGCCATCATAAAAGTTTAGAGTATAAATTTTCACTTTTTGTACACATATTCAGATGCCTGATGAAAACAAACATATTCAATTGAGGTTCCATAGGATTCCCACAGATAAATCATAAGCATAATGTAAATACAAATCTCCATAATATAGGAGGAAACATCATTGTGAGTGAGAGTCAGTAAAAGCAAAACATGTAGTGATTAGACTTAGGAGATTACAGAGGCAGTAATTATTATTTTAAAATCATCAAACAGATGTTTATACAGATAAAATAATTATATGATAAAATTGAAAAAAATGAGCAAAAAAAATTTATAGAAACCAGGACCAGGGAATTATGGAAAAAAATCCAAAGAACTTATAAAAATTTTAAATTTAGTCACTGAAATAAAAATAAACCTCAATGGCTAGGTCAAGTAGTAGGCCATACATTACTAAAGAGACAATTAGTGAAATAAAAGTTAGAACTAAAGAAATTATTTAAAATTAGTAAGAAGAGATCAGGAGAAAAAGGTTTGTAAAAAGATATTAAATATTCTAAAAAACAGAATATAAAGGTAAAAATTTTAAAAAGTAGAGCGAGTGGTGGAGAATAATTTTTCAAGGAATAAATGGCTAACAAATTTATAGAAATAATAAAGGATATCAAATATCAGTGATCAGGAAGTATTAAAAACAAAAAGGTAAAGTGAAACAACCAAATCCATACATTGACACATCAAAATTAAATTACAGAATACTAAAGGAGGAGCGACCAAAGAGAAAAGACCACATGACAACAAAATAATAACAATTAGTAGATGACAGAACTCTCAACAGCAACAAAAAATTCATAAGACAAAGTAATTATGCCTTTCAACAGCTAAAATAAAATAAATTAATCTAAAATTTTATACATAACTAAAATATTATCTAAGAGTGAGCATGAAATAAAGACATTTTCAGACACAAGAACTGAGAAAATTTACCTTCAAGAGATCCTCATTGTAGAAAAATATCTTTAGGAATGCATTTCAAGAGGAAGAAAATTGATCTGAACAAACAGGCAGAGAAGCAATAAAGAGCAAGCACATCTCTATCTGAAGTCAGCATTAAATGAATACATTATTTTTAATTTAGAATAAAAAGTGTTATCAAAGTAAAAATTATTCAGCAGAAAAGAAACATGGTGCAATTTTAAAAGAATTACAAAAATCTTAAATAAAAAGACTACAATTTAGAACAGAGAAAATTTATTTTTTTCATTCTGGTGAAGGTTTTAAGTGGAAAAAGCAAGGGATTTATACCAAAACTTATTATATATCTTTTTTTGTAGTTTTGTTTTACACACAAAAAGAGAATTCAGGCACTGTCAACCCTTCCTTATCCTTTTAAGATTATTAAAAATGTGTTAAAATTAACTTATAACATCTGAATAAGTATTCATAGTGATATTTAAATCAGAATTCTGGGAAGTTTCAATGCATATTAACTATCCTTCCCAATTAAAGAACAAGATACTTCTGAGCAACTCTTTCTATGTGCTGTGTAAATCACTGTCTATATACTAAAAATAACAGGACAGATTCAATGCCTTTATACTTTCTATTTCTTGAATCTCTTTAATTCAACATAATTTCCTCAAAGATTATGTATAGTGCTTTTCTCCTTAATTCCTCTTATTACCTTAGTTTATAATTCAGCTAGAGTAGGCCAGGACACAATTCATATGAGCCTCTAAAACAATTAGATCTTACTTCTTTTTTTTTTTTCAGTCTGAAGACAATTTATCTTAAAGAAAAAGTTTGCTTGGGTGATGGGTATGCAACATAATTGACCGACAAGATAACCTGGACATGTTTTCTTTGACATATGTACCCTGATTTATTGATGTCACCCTAGTAAAATTAATTTAAAAAAAAAAGAATTAAAAAAAAAGAAAAAGAAAAAGTTTGCCTATCTCTTGGATAGTCATTAATACACTTTCTGTTTTCAGTAGCTCTAAGCCTAAAACTCTCTTTATCTACTTAATAAAAATATAAATGTAATGGTTTTTTTAAGTATTTTTTTATATTTTTGGCTACATCAGCTCATTTAAGGTGTTAGTCTTAATAAAATTATGCTATCTACAAAGTGTGTGTCTGTGTATTCTTTAAAAATTTGAACCTCAAAGGAAATTTTATTTCTACTTTTCATGCCTTACTTTGTTCCTTTGTAGAGTTCAAATGCCATAAAAAAAATTCTCACTGTAGTGTGCAGAATTGTTCCCCAAAGATTTTTATGCACAAATCCTTTCCTTTTACATATAAAAGGGACTTTGCAGACATAATTAGTCACAGGCCTTAAGAAAGGGCAATTATTTCTGATGATCCATATGTACCCAATCAAATTATATGAGCTCTTAAAAGCAAAGAATCTTCTTATGGAGACGAGAGAAGCTGCATAAACAGAATTCAGAGAGATTTGAAACGTGAACAGGACATTTGTGCTGTTATTGAAAGGAGTCCCGTGAAAAGAGTAAGAAGTAACACAGGTAGCCTCTAGGAACAAAGACTAGCCCCTTCCTGATAGCCAGCAAGAAAACAGGGACTTTAGTTCTACAACCTCAAGGAAATAAATTTGGTCAACAGCCTGAATGAGTTTAGAAGTGAAATTCTCCCCAAAGCTTTCAGATAAGACCCAGCCAAGACAACACAGTAATTTTAGCTCTATGATGCCTTGAGCAGAGATTTTTAGCTTAGCCATACTGAGCCCGGGTTCCTGACCCACAATACTGTGAGATAATAAATGTGGTTTTAATTCATGAGTTATGTGTTAATTTGTTATAGCAGCAATAGACAACCTGTACACTCGCAACTCTCTTCCGTTAGTGAGCCCTATTTCCTTAGCCTGTATTTCCCTTAATGTCATGAAATTGGCTTTCACAGTATTTAGAAAGAAACCATTGTAACCCCAGCCTTCCCTTCATAGTTACACTAACTTCCAAAATGGCAATTTTCTACTCCACCAATTCTTTTGAGGAGGAGGTCAACATTAGAATAGCAGTTTCTGTTCTTGCCTTTTGAGAGATGAAGTCATTAGTAAGGTAAGTCAAGAACTTGTCAGATACTTTGATTTTAGCCAATGGAGACTTCCAACAGATGTCCAGATAGTCCCTCAGTTTGCCTCTGTGCCAGTTCTGTAGTTTGCATAGGGAATGTATTATCCATTTCCTCCATCTGTTAGTCCGTCACCTTTGAATGCAAGAATTATAAAGAAACCTCATTTATTTATTTGGCTCAGAGAGGATAATAATGTTACTTCAGGACTTCTTTCCTTTTACCTTCTCAAAAATAATCCCTAGTTTGAATTCATTTTAACACTAAATCATAGAGACTCCAATTTTGTTAGCTCACTAATCCCATAAGCCTGGCTGTAGGACCTCAGTCTCTTATTTCAAGGTATATTTACAGCCCTCATTCAAAGGACTCAATTCTCTATCAGACTTACAAAGAACAAGTTTTATCTAGCAAGAAGCTGGAGCCACAGTCAATGCTAAATCAAAATCTGGGATATATTAACCCTATCAGAATCACCTTCCTAAAATCACTTCCACATGGAGTATATTTAGAGTGACCAGTATGACACTGTTACAGACTTGACAGGGAAGCTACTTAGTTTGTGGTTCTTCAGATTTGATCACTAACCAGCCATGTAGCTACAAAGATTATGTGACTGTTTCTAACTTTATAAAGTAGGTTTATTTATAATACCCAGTCCCAACAAGCTAGAAATTATCACTAAAAAGACAGTGGTCAGTATACAACAGCTCCTGGAAAACCTTCATTTACCTTCCAGCTGGTAAATTCCACCAGAATATTCACAAGGAGATGTGATCCAGTCCAAACTGGTTGCCTTGAGCCTCACTTTTCTTACAGCTCCCAGTTATAGTCAATACCACTGTTCTCCTTTGAGGTTCAAAATTTGTCTTTCCTTTAAAAGAATTCTTTCTCAGAGGTCAAAGGGTCCACTTCTCCCATTTCATTACTATTTGAGCTCTGCTGTCTTCCATTTTCTCCATTCACCACTAATGCCTATGTAGCTTAGATCTATGCTCTCAGTCCTAAAAAAAATCAAAGGTTTTTTTCTTACATTGTTTTATTTTTGTTTTGTTGATGTTGTTTTCTCTGTGAGGCTGCTAATACCATGAAAGAAATGGAATGAAAATACTGGCATTAGAACAGTACATACATATATCTGTTCCCAGTTACAGCCCCAATTCATCCAGGATGCAGCATGTATTAGAATGTCTTCCTGACATTGGTTCCTGCTGGCCATTCTCTCATGATTTGTATGTGGTGTTTTAATGTTCCAATTGTTTATTTCCTTTGTAAATGCATTCCAACACCTCTTTAGACATCAGTGAGTTTAAATTTTACCACCTTATGCAGTCATCTTACATTTAGTTTACTAATTACCCATCTGCTGAAAATGGGTATATGGCAGATTTCTGAGATCACACATTTTATTCTTTAGCCTCTCTTAAATAGTTTTAGTAATAGCCAGTATTCAAGTCATACAGTTTTCAGGCAAAAAAGCAAACACATTCACTGGTTCTTGTGAAGTGAGCTAATTTCTTAGTTAAGGATTAAGGCTTTTGATATTACAGCTCAGACACCAAGTTCCCTCTTTCAGTACCTCTTGTATTGAATTCACTTGAAAATATTCCTTTTAAGTATCTCAGTTTTTTGCTTATAACCACTTTGCCAGGTTCTCTATGATTTAGGGGAGATCTGTTCTGGAAATATCATTTACCTCCTTATAAATTAGCAGCAACAACTAACATCTAACAGACTAGGCTGGGTGAAGGCAGACTGTCCGTTATGTCTCATACTCAATGACCACACGTCTCCATGCATCACATTAGGTACATAACCCTGAGCAGGGAATTCAAAACCAACCATCCCTTCTTCCCAGGAACACTATTGGATTCTTGGAAGCAATAAAACTCAGGGAATTCTATTATGGTGTTACATTGTTTTTCCCCAGAAACCTAGATTTCCTATAACAGAACATGCTTATTGATTTTAGAACTCCAGTAGAACAGTTTATTCCCCTGCGTATATCACTTTTACAAACTATCTATCTCTGTGGCTTTATTTCAATTTCTAAATATATTTTTTATCCTTATTTCACAGAGTATATAGTCACCCTATAGTCAACCTGATACAACAAGTCTCACATGTATTAGTTAAAAAATTATAGAGTTCTTCTCTTTATTTCTGGTCATGATTCTCCATTCTCTGAATGCTTGATATAGAGTTTAATAAATTAAATTTCCTTATTCTCCTGTACTATTTATTCTTTCTCTAGTGGTTACTTTGTTATATTGGATGTCATGTTTGGCAAAATGAACACTTACCCTAGTATCAAAACAATACTCACCCAATATTTTCTACAAATGTGACCCTGGACTGACCAGGCGGTGTCGCAGTGGATAGAGAGTTGGACTGGGATACAGAGGACCCAGGTTCGAGACCCCGAGGTCGCCAGCTTGAGTGCGGGCTCATCTGGTTTGAGCAAAGCTCACCACCTGGGACCCAAGGTTGCTGGCTTGAGCAAGGGGTTACTCAGTCTGCTGAAGCCCCATGGTCAAGGCACATATGAGAAAGCAATCAATGAACAACTAAGGTGTCGCAACAAAAAACTGATAATCGATGCTTCTCATCTCTCCCCGTTCCTGTCTGTCTGTCCCTACCTATGCCTCTCTCTGATTCTCTCCCTGTCTCTGTAAAAAAAAAAAAAATTTAAATGTGACCCTAGAAAGATCAAGACTATTCTGAGTATCTATTCCTCCTCTAAAAATAGAAATAATTATTTCAAAGTAGTTTTAATTTAAAATAAAATAAGAACGATTTTTGAATTATAGCACACTAACAATGTTTGATAGTCATAATAACTTCATTCATTCATGTATACATATATTCATATACTCAATATTAAACTTCATCTAATTTGTTTCTCACTCTAGTCCAAGCATGTATTTAGGACATTGATACTTCCTTGCCTTGGAGATTTTGTGCACCAAATCCAAAGCTATTGTAAAACAGTGTTTTTTCTTATTTTAATGAACAATTCAATTTATTAAAAATATTGTTTTCAAAGAGCATGAAAATTAAAAAATATATATTTCCCATAGATTAAAATAAATTGGAAACAAAGAGGATGAGTTCCATCCTTATATACTTTAGGGCAGTAGATGGGGGTGTTAGTAAAACTCTGAAGAATTGCTTGTGCTAGCCTTTTAAAGAATCTGCACCAAAGAGTACCCAATGCGTATGCACCAAATAGTATGGTGATCGTTCATTTTATGTCAACTGGACTGGGCTAAGGGATGCCCAGATACCTGGTAAAACTATATTTCTATGTGTGTCTGTGAGAGTGCTTCCAGAAGAGATTAGCACTTGATTCAGTAATAAACTGAGTAAAACAAATCCATCCTCACCAATGGAGGTGGCGTTCTTCAATCCATTGAAGGCCAAATGGGAAAGAAGGCAAAGGAAAGGTGAATCCTCTCTCTTCTTGAGCTGGGACATCTATTATCTCCTGCCCTTGGACATGGAAGCTCCTGGTTCTCGCTCAGGGCTTCAGATTAGGTTTGAATTATACCTCTCACTTTCCTGTTCTCCTGCTTGCAAATGGCAAATAGTAGAACTTCTCAGCTTCTAATATAATCTCTTGAGCCAATTCCTGTGATAAATCTGTTATATTTACCTCTCTACAGATCTTATTTGTTCTACTTCTCTGAGGAAAGCTAACTAATAAGTACCAATCTTTAAGAGTAACTTTTAAGCACTAGAGGAGCCCCAGTAGGGTGAATCCCTGAGCACTGTACCTTAATCATCATTGACAGCTATAAAATATCTTGATGCTGCATTCGACTACGGGAACACTGCACACGGGGAAGAAGGCAGAGCCCTAGCATTGACTGAATTTATCCATAACTCACAAAAATAAATCTAGGTTCAACTCAGATTTAGTTCTTAAAAAAATAAATGTTCATTTCCTCACATCTGGGTTTTTGACTGATTAATATATAAAGTAAAAAATAGCATATATCTTTTAACACCAGATTTGTTACTCTGGCCACTTAGGCCCTCACTAGGCTACAGTTATCAAATGAAATTACCTTATTTGATTGCTTTTAGAAATCACTCTTCCTGGATCAACCATAAATTTGAGAATGAATTGCCTGTTTGATTAACTTTTTTTTTTTTTTGCGCCTCGTTATTCCTAAACCAATATACTCCACCCCGATATGATAGACTACTCTGGTACCATGAGAAAATAAGCCTTCTGAAAACTACAGATAAGAAATGCTAAGGATAGATATCTAAATAGAAAAAAAGTGAAATTCAGAGCTGAGAAAACAATGATGCCAAATGGCTGTGGTATTGGTGGTGATATGTACATACACATCAGTATATATAAGTATACATAGATCATACACAAAACAGAAATATACTAAAATTATGCAAGTGATTTTCTCTGAACAGAAGGGTTATATTTAAAGTTTTTCCATATTTTTTATATTTTTTAACTTTCAACTATAAACATGTATCAGTTTTTTATAATCAAGTAAAACAATAAGTGTTATTTTTACAATTCCCTTCTGACACTTTCTTATATTATCTCCCACCAGTGTCAGAAAACAATTAGTTGCCAAATATCAGGAAATTAACAGCAATTACCACCAGCTGGCTGGCTGCTAGGAGTAGTCACTGGACTGTAATTCACCCAGCATGAGACAGAAAACCTTGAAGGAATAACGTCGATGATTAATCAAACTTGAAAAATTAACTTCCTGAGATAGCAAAAATCATGATGGCTTACTCACTGGGCCCTGGATATCCCTCCAGAAAGTCCCATTCTAATGATTTTAGCAGCATCAGCCCTTTAAAAGAGATTGCTGATAGTCCACTCTGCAGAGTAGATCATGCCTAAAATCCCAGCTAATCATGAACTGCAGTATAGGAGCTGACAATATTTATATCTAAAATCTCTTTAACTTACTCAACACTGGTTTCAGGTAAACAAAGGGCAGTACTGGAGTGCATACTGGTTGTACAAAAAGAACATATTGTTATTCTTTCTAAATTTCTGCAATCCAGGAAGGCCAACCAACATGTATACAGAAGAAAATATATACTCAACTGGAGATTTTTGAGGAGATACAGTCATAGCACCCTATTTCCCAACGTAACTTTGAATCAAGTTAAAACAGACAAGAGGTCAAGGCAGATAGAAGGCCAAAATTAGGGAGCGCACACCTATCTGTGGCATAGAAGACTTCTTTCTAGCAACCCAGAATTGAACAGGTTTATTAACCTTGTGTGAGGTAACTCCAGCGGTGACCATGCCACGGGGGCAGAAGCTGCCACTACCAATCTGTAACTATTACAGTAGTTAAAAGTAGGAGAGCAGAATGTGTTCTCTTTGGGCAGAGTTACACTACTATCAATACAACAGTTCCCAAAGTGCGGCTCCTAGATCAGCAGTGTCAGGATTCCCTCTTCCCAAACTCACTAATGCAATAACTCACTCCACATTTGTGGAAATAATTGAGAGAAGGGGGGTGTCAGAGAGGCTAAGATATTACACTACTAGAACTCCTCCACATAGAAAGAAATATCAAGAGTAGGGTAGAAAAATTTTCCTACTAATCCTCTTTAGCTATTGGTTCTATTAAATGATTGATTTAAAACATTAAGTTTAATCTTCCTTTAATAGAGATTACAAGAGAAACATGACAGTTTGGCTTCTTTTCTCATGAAGCCACTTCCCTTACCAGCCTTTTTTTCTTTTTTTGTGGTACCTTCCTGAGATCATTGGTAGATAGTGTAGATTTTGTTTCTTCAGGTTTCTAAAATGATTTAAAATGCCAATTACTTAAATTGGTTGAGAAAATTTTAGAACTAAGACTGACTTCTCAAAAAAGAAAAGTTTAGGGCTAATACAAATCATTATGAAATGCACGGCACTAATGATAGAATACTTTTGATGACAAGAAAGAAAAAAATCTTTATTCTTAGCTCCAGATATTTTTTAAATCTTATCTCAGAAGGTTATCTAAAAGTCCCACAACCAAACCTGCAAGTCAAACTTGAAAAATCTACTTGTAAAATTTCATATAATGATCTACTTGCCTGACAGATACTCTTTTTATTTAATCAGGAAATAATCTGTGGCACAAAATAATTTTAACAGTCCACTAATTCATGTGATAAGTAATATTATAAAAGCTAGAATTATTTATATAGTTGCATAACACTGTCCAAATGAAAGGCACAGGATCATCTCAAGTTGATTTTCCCCATATGTACACACTAATTACCATGAAAAACTGGTCATTTCCCATTCAACTAAGAATTACCTACAAGGTCATTTTGTTTCTGAAGCCAACAGGGCACTCACTTATATTTCCCATCTCAAATGCTACCCACTTATATTGTGCAACATAAATATTTCAAGAATCCTCAAATAGAATCAAATGTCAAATGGGGATAGTCTAATAATAGTCACTAGAGATTGCAAAAATCTTAAATTTCCTCTTAGTTTTATATTCCAAAGAAGAAATTAAATATAAAATGATTAAATCCTAGTGTAATTAAAGATATCAAAGTTTAAATGAATATAGCCTCAAGTTGAACCGTTAAATTTATAAGAACTGAGAGAAATCTTCAAGTTGCCACTCTTTGGGCAAAACCAAACCAAACCAAACCCATGAGCTGAAACCTGCATAGGGAGTGGTTAATAAGTGAAGCTAAAAGGTAGGTTGCCTGTATAATTGTCCATTCACAATACTAAATTTTGGGCCTACAGTGAGATGAAGGAGCTAAACTTGAGACACTTGCACTAAACCTGGGACCTAGACCAGTAGAACAAATGCAATTTACCTTTCCCTCAAGAATAGTTTTCATTCTGGTATTTAGTATTCCTACCTGTTAAAAGCAGCCAGATGAATTCATTACCAAAGATGAGCAAAACCAGGAAAAAAATCAATAAAAATAACAATAAGAAATTTAGACCTACAAAGGGCATCAGGGTTTTGTTTGTTTTCAAATACATATTTATTTTAATTATCAATTGTTGTATAACAAACCACCCCCAGTTCCTTTTATTTGTTTTTGTTTTTGATTTTGGCTCTTAAAATAAACCATTTTATTTTTCCCACACTTTTGTGCATCAGGAATTTGAGAGTCAAGGTTGGCTCATCTGTGACCTACCTCAGATCAGTTGGAATTGCTGGGACTGGAGGAACTACTTCCAAGATGTCTCTTCTTCTTACATGTTTGGTGCCTCAGTGCTCCTTGGTTTCTCTTTCTCTCCACATGTGTCTCATCCTCCAAGGCCTTTTCCTTTAGTTTGGGCTTCTCAAGGATGATCATTTCAAGTGAATCATACTTCTGGTACATCTGCTCGCTTCTGAGTAGGGTTGCATATTCAGTAAATACAAATACAGGATATCACTTAAAATTGAATTTCAGATAAACAAATAATTTTTATTTGGTATAACATATCAAAATATTGGATGAGACACACTGATACTAAAAAATTATTAACAACTTTAATTAATTGCTAGACATAGTAAGTAGAAATCCTTCAGGCCATTCAATAGCTTTGCTCAGAATTGAAAGTATCATTTCCACCATAAAATATTGGGCAAGGCAGTCACAGTATGCAACCAGATTTAAGAGGTGGTGATATATATTCATTTCTCAATGGGTTAATGGCAAGGTCACATAGCATAAGGGAATGTGGGATGGGATATATTGTGGTAGCCATCTTTGGAAAATACAGTCTGCTAAAAAAATAAAAATAAATATGTGAGAAAAAATTAAGAAAATAAAATCTGGTAATATTGGCTTTGTAAAATGAGTTTGGAAATGTTCCTTCCTCTTCAATTTTCTGGAAGAGTTTGAAAGGGATTGGTATTCATTCTTTAAACATTGGTTCACCAGTAAAGACTTCAGGTCCTGAAATTTTGTTTGTTGGGATGTTTTTTATTATTACTGATTCAGTCTGGTTACTCATTATTGATCTGTTCAGATTTTCAATTTTTTCATGATTTAGTATTGGTAGTTTGTATATTTCTAAGAATTTACCCATTTCTGCTAAGGTATTCACTTAGTTGGCTTATAATAATGTGTAATAGTCTATGATCTTGTATTTCTGTGGTATCAGTTATAATATTTCATCTTTCATTAATGATTTTATCTACTTGAGTCTTCTCTTTTTAAAATTTTCTTTTTTCTAAAAATCAAATGTGGCCCTGGCCATTTGGCTCAATGGTAGAATGTCAGCCTGGCATGCAGATGTCCCAGTTTCAATTCCCAGTCAGGATACACAGGAAAAGTGACCATCTGCTTCTCCACCCCTCCCCCATGCCCCTCTCTCTTTACTTCCCACAGCCATGGCTTAATTGGTTTCAGCGCATTGGTCTCAGGCTCTGAGGATGGCTCTGTGGAGCCTCCACCTCAGGCACTAAAAATAGCTCAGTTGCGAGCATGACTTTAAATGGGCAGAGCATCGGCCCCCAACAGGGTTGCCAGGTGGATCCCTGTTGGGGCACATGCAAGAGTTTGTCTTTCTATCTACCCTCCTCTTGCTTTAAAATAACAAAGAAATGTTAATTTCATTGATTTTTTTTCTAGTTTTTGTTTTATTTATTTCTGTCTGATTTTGTTACTTCTTTCCATCTGCTGACCTTGGGATTAATTTGTTATTTTTTATAAAATTTTTTAAAGATTTTACTTATTAATTTTTGGAGAGAGAAGAGAGAGAAAGGGGAGGGTAGGAGTAGGGAATTTACTATTGTTTCTCTTATGTGTCAAGACCAGGCAAGCCAAGAATGGTTTCAAACCGGCAACCTCAGTGATCCAGGTCAATGTTTTATCCACTGCAATGCCACAGGGTAGGCTTTTCCTAATTCTTGAAGTGTAAATTAAAGTTGTTTACTTGAGAATTTTCTTTTTTCTTAATTTATCACAGCAAAATTCCCTTTTTAAATCATTTTTGTTGTATCCCATAAGTTTTGGTATTTGTGTTTTCATTTTTGTTTGTTTGAAGATATCTTTTGATTTCTTTTTTTATTTCTTTTTTGACTAACTAAGTATTTAGGAGTATGTTGTTTATTTCTACAAACCTTAAAATTGGATCAAGATAGCCCTGGCCGGATAGCTTGGTTGGTTAAAATCTTGTTCTAATACACAAAGGTTGTGGTTTCGATCCCTGGTCAGGGCACATACAGGAACAGAATGATGTTTCTATCTCTCTCTCTCTCTCTCTCTCTCTCTCTCTCTCACTCCTTTCTTCTTTTTCTAAAATCAATAAATGAATTTAAAAAGATCTTTTTTAAAAATTGGATCAAGACATTTTCAAAACTATATTACAATATCACTCAAAAACATAAGGGAGAAAACAATATATATATAATTAGACTCTTAGAAAAGACTAGAGATGAAACACAGAAGTATAAAAATGTGGTAAAATAGAAAACAAAAAGTAAAATTGTAAAAACAAAAGGTGTGAAATTGTCAACACAAGTACAAAATTGTCAACAATGACAATAAAAATAAATGGACTGAACCTGCCAGAGATTCTCAGATTAAAAGTGGAAAATCTACCTATGTTCTATTTATAAGATATACACCTACACTATAATAAAATGCAAAGTTTGACATAATAAAAGATATATCAGGAAAATAATAATGATGATAAAGCTGAGGTGATTTTCGTACTATCAGACCAAGTTTACTCAAAGCCAGTGAACTTGGTTTGTGCACAGCCTGAGCTGCAGGAACAAATGCAGCTCCAAACAAAGTTGCTCTGTCACCTAACAGTCCAAAGGCAAGAGATCAGCCAGGGAAGGCGGCAGCAATGGACCACAAGGTGGTTAAGTGTTCATAGTTCCTCCAACTTCCTGGTCTGCCAAAACCTGCACGGTTGTACTATTTTTTTTTTTTAATGCATAAAGCAGGATCACCAACATATCCTTGTCTCACCTGAAGGAAAAGAGAAAAAGAGGGAAAGAGGCAATTGCCTTCCTTCTAATTAGGTGATGAGAAATCATTTCACTTCTGTGTCCATCCCATTAGTTAGAACTTAGGTACATGGATAAAACTGGTTGCAATGGAGGTCAGGAAAGTAAGTTTCTAGCTAGAAGGCTATTTGCCATCTAATTCAAGTAAACAGGAAGATATAACAACTATAAAATTGAAAGCCTTTAATAAAATAGTTACAACACATATAAGGCAAATATAGAGTTATATGATGGATTGACTGTTATAATGAAATATCTTGTTTTGTTTTTCTTAGTAATTGATGGGCCATGCCAAAAAAGTTAATAAGAACATAGTAAGTTTGAAAATTAAAACTAACAGTCTTTATTTAATGGATAAGAATAGAGTTCTGTGACCGCAATTAGAGGTGCACATTTTTTTTCCGCATGCGTGGTTTATCGACACAATCCACCACCACCAAGTTATGAAACCATGCAACAAATTTCAAAAATCACTATCTTATTTATACAATTTGTGACTATCATGCTATTAAGTTAGATGTTAATATAAAAAACATGCATTTAGAAAATTAAAAACATGCTTTTTAAAACTATGTAAATCAAAGAATTATAACAAAAATTCCTAAAAAGCTATTTCATTTGAGGCCAAAGCAAATCCATACAAAAAGGATTGAAAATGTGTGAAAATCTTCAGAATGGCTTTTGATGCTATTACACGAGACCATCTCACATTTTATAGAACATTGAGGAGTCTCAGGAAATGGAATTTCTAAAATGGAAATGGAAATTAAGATATATTGAATATAATGAATTAGGAAAACCAGGCAATTGGATGATCTACTTTATAAATTCTAAATGTAGTCAGGAAGAAGTTGTAATAGTCTATATTGTTCCCAAATATGTATTCCCACTTCCTGTAAGCAAATTATGAATATGATAATTTGCCATAAGACATGCAGTGTCTCCAGTCTAGGAATATACACGTAAGTCACATTGATCATAGGACTAGCCGTGTCACTTGCTCTAGCCAATGGCAGTTGAACAGACTTGATATTCATCGTGTCTCCACACTGGCTTTCATAGCCACTGCTTTTTGCAGTCATCCTTCTTATTCCTTTTTTCTCTGCTGTGAAAACAGCATGTTCCAAATAAGCAAAGATCCTTCAGCCTGGACTCTGAAATAAAAACAAGTGTTGAACAGACCCAGAGGTGATCTAAAACAGCTAACCTAAAAAATTATTTTTGAGAGAGAGTGACAGGAAGGGAAAGAGAGAGAAAAAAGCATCAACTCATTCTTCCACTTTAGTTGTGCCATTGGTTGCTTCTCATATGTTAAGACTAAGGCTCAAACCAGGGACTTTGGGGACTGAGCCAGTGCTCTCCAGGTTGAGCCCTGACCCAAGCTTGAACCAGGGACCACAGGCTCAAGCTAGCGACCTTGATTCAGCAACCCAGTAATTAAGCTAGCAACCCCAGGCTCAAGCCTAAGACTCAGGCTGACCCTGGTGACCTCGGCACTCAGGGTGCTGTTCTGTGCACTGCACCAGTAGCCAGGGCAAAAAAAAATTTTTTTTAAATCACTGACATTGTGTGATACTTTGTTATAGCAGCAAACTAAGCCAGGCTTTGTGCCTGATGTGTTACTCATCATGAATAAACAAATAGCCTGAGCATATTTCGTCTAGGATATGATAATGATATGATGTCAAAATCCACATTCTAATGCAATAATTCCCTTAATGTGTTTAAATTTAGTCATGGATTCTGAACCTCTGATATGAACTAACTAGAATCCTAATGAGGTTAAACTTTGGAAGTAAAATCCCTATTCTACTCTCCTTCACTCAAATAACCCAACACTTTTCTAGTAGCTTTTGGCAATATAATTTTGTCTGGGATAACTTTTCTTGAAT
Source organism: Saccopteryx bilineata (assembly GCF_036850765.1). Taxonomy (NCBI): domain Eukaryota; kingdom Metazoa; phylum Chordata; class Mammalia; order Chiroptera; family Emballonuridae; genus Saccopteryx; species Saccopteryx bilineata. Next base: position 106,382,869 of record NC_089491.1, on the reverse strand, counting down.
GAGGAATGGTTAGCTTTCTAAATTCAATAAGCTTGGGAGCAGAGCCATGTCTGTGTGTTCCATAAAGTATTTGAAAATTCATTTAGACTCTTGGCATTCAATTAACTTCTGAAATCTTCTGTTGAAGAAATCCTGAATCACCCCAAACACAGAAATTCCCCCTAGCTGAGATGCAAGAGGAAAAGAAGGAAAAACCTTAGATTTTAATTTACTTAAAATTTAACAACCAGGGACAGGAACATTTCCTATTAAACTTCAATGTCTTTATGTTTTATGTTTGGTAATTTAACCAGAAAATGACTTTAATTTCCTTGAATATCAATTTATCCCCAATGACTGGTAATGTGAGGGGGTGCATGTAGAAATCTGAGGCATTTCTATGTTGACACTTCATTACTTTTTATAACTTAATGCTGTCTTTTGATGTTGTCATGAACTCCTGATAGGCTATGTTTGAACAATATGGCTGGGAACAATATGAAAATGGAAATAGATGTGAAAATGAACTTATATAAGTGTGACCTAAGTGTTAACTTAATATTGAATTTTTTGCTCAAGTAATTCCAGAGATTTGTGGCAACAAAATTAGCCTGCCTGTCAGCAGTCCCAGAAAAATACCCAAAGGAGCATTGGTGAGTATAGAAGCAGTGGCTTCAAGAAGGTTGCTATAGGACAATTTTAGTAAGCTGATGACATCTTTCCTCAAGGGAACAGCCACAACACTGGTAATCCACATGCCTATTAGCTAAATGCAGTGAACTAAAAGAACAAGAACAGCTAGAATGGTAGGGGAGTTGAATTCTTCTTTACACTCATGATAACAGGAGCTACACTATCACTAGTGTAGTGAGGTCTCTCTTCACTCACTCTGCTTTCACAGAGGATTTATGAACTGGTGAAGACACATTGGGCATGTTTAGCATAGCCATTTGCTAGTGAACACTATTAGTAAATTCACTTGCCCATAAAATAAAAGCTACACTTACCTACATCAGTAGTGAAGCTTATATATTTTTTTATTCCGTTTGCCACATTTGTCTCATTTTTTAACTTCTTTAGAACAGGGATCAGGAACCTTTTTGGCTGAGAGAGTCATGAACGCCACATATTTTAAAATGTAATTCCGTGAGAGCCATACAACAACCTGTGTATGTTACGCATTATCCAATAAAAATTTGGTGTTGACCCCGGAGGACAGCTGTGATTGGCTCTAGCCACCTGCGACCATGAACATGAGCAGTAGGAAATGAATGGATTGTAATACATGAGAATGTTTTATATTTTTAACGTTATTATTTTTTTTATTAAAGATTTGTCTGCGAGCCAGATGCAGCCATCAAAAGATCCACATCTGGCTCACGAGCCACAGGTTCCCCACCCCTGCTTTAGAATTTGGGTAGGGTAGAGATATGATTTTTATTGTCGCCCCTGCTCGTGTCAACAAGTACCAAATTATTAGTAGAGATAATACAAGATTTCAGAACAAAGACAAATTACTGGTAACTCAGACAAAGATTTAGAGGGTAGATAGGACTTAATCTCAAATTTGAAAGATAAATGAGATTTAGTGTTTTGAAGTAGAGTTATACACATTTTTTGGTATTTCTCTAGTTTCTTGAGTATAATCATCAGAAATTTTCTACAACTATACCTTCTTAATAAAATAAAGACAAAAGAGATGTGGAAAAGTCAATGGACTAATTCGATGGAGTAAGAGTCTTGAAATGCAGGTTCTGAAAGGAATGGTTCCTTGCTTCCTTGTAATACAAAACAATTACATTTTCTGATGACTTAATAGAGATGTATTGAATATGTTCCAGCTCCATGCAAATATAGACGCAGTCAACTGGACAATGTGAAAGTCAAGAGGTATTGAATGGAATCCAATAAATCATTATTTGTTAACATTTCAAGACACTCAATGCGATTCGTTATAAGTCTTTTTCCTCTAAGTACTTTTTCTTGCAAGTCTGCAAAGAAAACTTAACTTTGTCAGTGACTATGAATGTCATGTTCTGCATTTACTGCCATAATATTCATCCATCCTGGTAGATATTTTGTGAAATATGGTAAATGTCAAGATTTCTTTTCTGAAAACTCTTATCAGATAATCACCTTATTCCATGTGGCTTGTGTGAGTATATTAAGTATGCCAAGTATGTTTTAATCACTATTTCAAGCCTGAGATTCCACACTTGATATTTTATTTTTATAAATATTAATATAAAGTTTTATGAAAAAAGAAATCAATGATTTTTTCTTCAGTGATGAATTTCCATCCAAACAAGAAGCTAAAATTTACTGAAATCTAATTAATGACATAAAACTTTAATGAGTATTATACAAAAGAGTTAATGCCTTTATTAAATGTTTATCACAATATTTTATTTACAATGAACAGAATAAGTTTAGGAAGCAAGGTAAATTTTGTTGTATAATCAGGCAATATTCAGGGTGATTTTTGTTATATACATAATTAATATTAAAGTTAAATATTTATAATATGTGCTGCTGTTTCATAGGACTAGCTTATTGTTTCACTTTTAAAAATTATCTTAGAGCCCAGTGCTATGTTTGCCCTCCATTCTTCCTCATTCAAATATTTTTTAACTATCTTACAATTATTATTGTAACTTCATTAGGAAAGAACTACATAATGGTCAGATGACAAGTGAGAGAAAACCAATTTAAACTGTCATAAATAAAATAAAGAAAAAGAGGAAAAAGAAAGGGAGGGAGAAAAAGGAAGGGAGAGAGAAAGAGAGGGAAAGAAGAAAGGAGGAAGAACTGGAGAAAAGAAAATTAAAGGCCACTCACTAAATGATATAGGGATCTTGTTCCATCTAGGCATAAATGAATAAAGATGTTCAAATATCAGACCTGTTCCCCCCCTGTTTCTCTCTCCCTCCCTCCCCTTGTCTCCTTTTCCTCTCCTCCATTTCTATTTCTAACTAGACACTTCACTATCTGCATATCTCTCCTTAGAAGATGGGCGGTGGTGGTGTGGCCTCTACTTGATCTTTTTTTTTTTCAGTGAAAGGAGGGGAGGTAGAGACAGATTCCCACATGCACCCCAACTGGGATCTACCTGGCAAGCCCACTAGGGGGTGATACTCTGCCCATCTGGAATGTTGCTCCATTGTTCAGCAACCAAGCTCTTCTTATTGCCTGAGGCAAGGGCATGGAGCCATTCTCAGAGCCTGAGGCCAACTTGCTCCAACAGAGCCATGGCTGCAGGAGTGAAAGAGAGAGAGAGAAAGAGAGAGAGAGAGAGAAGCAAGAGAGGGAGTGCGGAGAAGCAGATGGGCACTTCTCCTATGTGCCCTGACTGGGAATCAAACCCAGGGCTTCCACGCTGGGCCAACACTCTACCACTTAGATATCCTATCTTTAAAACTAAAATATCAGTTGAAAAAAGTAATTTGCAGAAATAAAATAAATCCACAGAAGACTGATTGTTCCATTTAGGTCATATTTCAAACAAACCTCTTACTACTGTGACTAGGGCGATGGAGCACTCTGTTTATCTAGGTCAGCATCACAGATGACCAGACTTAACTAAGAAGTAGAAATAAAGAACAAATATCTAACAAGCCAGTTGACAGATGTTACAAATATGTTTTTCTGAACTGCATTGTGTTTGCCCAAAATTAGCGTGTTGGAGCTTTAACCCCCAGTGTGATGAATCTGGAGGCAAAGTCTTTAGGAGGTAATTACGGTACAATGCTGTCATAAGGGTGGAACCCTGATCAGCTAGGACTATGGCCTTATAGGAAAAGGGAGAAAAAGAGTTTTCTCTCTTTCTACCATGTGAGGACAGAGTGAGGAGGAAGCCTTCAGCAAGAGAGGACGACAGCTCTCACCAGAAACCAAATCAGCTGGCATCTCTATCTGGGACCTCCCAGCCTCTAAGACTATAAGATGGAAATTTCTGTGTTTTCAAGCACCCAGTCTATAGTATTTTGTTATGGCAGTTCAACCAAACTAAGAGATATATGGATACATAAATCACACTAGTAACATGGGTCAGCATTTCATTTAATGCTTACGAGGTGCTACTTAAAGTTAGATATATGTGCAATTTTATATAGTTTTCACAACACTTTTGCTATGTATTATTATTGTATCAGTGTCATTTATTATGTAATTTTTTTCCTTTTTTAAATGAGAGGAGGGGAGATAGAGAGACAGACTTGCACATGGGCCCTGACTGGGATCCACCCAGCAACCCCCATCTGGGGCCAATGTTCTGCCCATCTAGGGCCATGCTCACAATGGAGCTATTCTTAGCACCTGAGGCAGAGGTTCCACAGAGCCATCCTCAGGCCCCAGAGCTGATAAGCTCGAATCATTCAAGCCATGGCTGCAGGAGGAGAAGAGAGAGAGAGAGAAAGAAACAGAAAGGGGATGGGGAAGGGTGGAAAAGCAGATGGTTGCTTCTCCTGTGTGTCTTGACCTGGAATCAAACCTAAGACATCCACATGCCAGGCCAATGCTGTACCACTGAGACAACTGGCCAGAACCTGTAATTTTTTTATATGCACATAGCTGATACACAATAGAACCAAGATTTTAACTTGAACAAGACAGGTAGATAAATTCAAGAATAACTAACAATAGGGGGAAAGTTAGAAAAAGTGAATGTAAATAAACTATCACAAAAATAATTTTTAAAAAATTCTAAAAGAAATGTATTGCAGAAATTGTGAAGTACAAAAAATGTATCATATGTATTATTTTAAATCAACCATAGATGCCACTTTGCAAATTAAAAAGTAAAAATTAAATACATTTTTAAAGTATAAAAGTTTAAGTGTTTCATTTTAAAATCTATTTCACTAACTTCTTACTAACTTCCCTCAGGGCTTTACTTAGAGGCATCTTACTTGTTATAAGTACCTCGCATTTTAGCACAAGTGCAAGTGTTGAATATTAAATCAATGAAAAATATTATCCTTTTAAATATCATAGCTTCTATTTTTAGCATATAAACAGATTTCTTATGCATAATGTTCAGCTGAGCATACCTTTCTTATCATTTGCTTTTCTTATTTAAAGAAGATAATTTTAGATTGTCTGATGTCTGTTTTTCCATTGTATAAAAATATTATATTCATTATTTGAATAGCTTCTCTTCAGTGAATTTTTTCACATCAAACACATGCATTTCAGGCCCTGGCTGGTTGGCGTGGTGGAGAGGGTGTCAACCAGGTGTATGGACATCCCAGGTTCGATTTCTGATCAGAGCGCACAGGTGAAGCAACCATCTCCTTCTTTCTCCCACCCTCTCCCCCTTCTCTCACTCTTCCCTACTGCAGTCAGTGGCTCAACTGGTTCCAGTGCTGGTGCCAAGCACTGAGGATAGGTCAGTCTGTCCAAACACATCAGCCTCAGGTGCTGAGGATAGCTATATTAGCCTGAGTGTCAGCACTAGATGGGGGTTGCTGGATGGATTCCAATGGGGATCATGTAGGAGTCTGTCTCTATATCTCTCCTCCTCTCACTTAAAAAAAATACATGAAATTCAAACATACACACACACCATTATCAGAGAATTTATGTTAATAATCTATTTAGCACTTATACTATAAAGAAACTAATAATAATATAACACAGTGTATCACATATAATCATTTCCAAAACATTGAGTATATAGTCAGCCCTCAAATATTTACACGAATAGTGTAAATATTTAATTTACACGAATAGTGTAAATATTTAATTTACACTAGTTAACTAAATGTTTAGTTAATTAAATGTGCCAAATTTTAAGAGGTTAAAAAACCTGAGGTTTTTTTGACATTATGAAATATGCCTCAAATTTGAAATCACATCCAGTAGCTATAAAATTAGATGAAAGATATTTGATGTTTTAAAAATCAAAGAAGGAGAGTGACGTCACGGAAATGGCGCCGTGAGAAGCGCGTCCGACAGCTCTCCCCTAAATCACAACAAATTTATCAACTAGAAACAGAAAAATTTATCCTCGGAGCATTCCGGAGTTCCACACAAACTGAAAGCAAAAGGACTGTTATCACTTGAATCTGAGAGACGAAGGTGTGGAGGAAGCTACCGCAGCAACGCTCATTCAAGCCGCCAGGGAGTGCGCCCGCGGTGAGTCAGCCCATATACTTGGGAACCGCAAGCCCCGAGCCGCCGCGAGCCCCCGCGAGCTGCCGCAAACCCCTGCGAACCACCACCGCGAGCTGCCGCGAGCCCCCGCGAACCGCCACCGCGAGCGGCCGCCACGAGCCGCCGCGCGCGCGCCCGGTCCGGTTGAGCACTGCTGACGTTCCCAGCGGCCCGCACACTGCGAGTGGGGGTCGCCGGCCACCGGTGCCCTGAGCGCCCCATTCGCGCGCGTGCCTTGGGCATTCCACGCGCCCAGGGCGCCCTACTGGCCCGCACACCCAGGGGGCTCCATTATCCTGCGCCTGGTGCAGTCCAGCCGCCAGCGGCGGGGCAAGCGGGAGAGGCTTGGGAGATTCTCTCCGTGGGCGGGGCACCTCACCCAGCCATTCAAGCTAACAATCAAGCGTTGGGGGAGGGGCGCGCGCAGGCAGCCTAGAATACCTTCGGAAACACAGCTGCGACCCAATCACTGAAATTAGCTTAACCCATAAAATCTGCGCACCCTCGGTTCTAATTGATAAGATCTCTCAGTTCAGCGATCCAAGACAAGAGGCGTGATATTTTTTAGTGCCTCTCGCTAAAGGGGCGGGGGCAACTTCTGATTGATAGAGCCTCCATATTCAGGGATAAACGCTAACAAGAAGGACTTGGCAGATAATAAGGTCTATACTACACTAGTCGTAAGCAGAGACTAGTGCCTCTTCTTCCCTGCAAAAACAGGCTACAAAGTGTGGAAAGCCTGGGTTGAGAGGTCCAACTAAATGATAGGCGCTGAACAGTCACCTTGACAACAATTGACTCCCACCCCCGCCTGATTACACTGGAGGCCCTGACTCTCAGAGCCTTTCCCAAAGCCTTGCACTGAGTGGGGATAGAGTGGGGATTTCCCAGCTCTTTGAGCCTCTTACTCCCCAGGCAGAAGCAGTTGCAGCCTTATAGCTGGATCACCAGGCTGCTAATTCAGAAAGGGGGGACTAGGAGAGAGAATCCAGGAAAGCAAACTCTCTCATCGTTGGACCCTGCAAACGCCAACAAGCCTTTACTTCCAGCAAGACTAAAGCCAATTATATGACATTGCCATAGAATCCCATCAACTGCAAATCCCTAACTAAGAGTGACACAGGGGCAGAGCCTGGGGTACAGAGTCACCGACTAGGAAGAGGGAGAGAAAAGAAAAAGGAAGAAGTTAACCTCTCAAAATCAAGAAAAACCCACAGACTTTACAACTTGATCCACTAATTTTTTTTTTTGTTGTTGTTGTTGTTGCTTGTTTCTTCTATCTTTTTGCCTTTATTTCCTCCACCTCGGTCCTTCTATTCTCTGCCCATCTTATGCTTCCCCATTCTTGAACTACACTACCCATGAGTGTTGCATTTTATTTTTCTTCTTCATCCTCACCCTCCTTTAAGGTTATACTCCAAAACACTTAACTCTCACTCTCTCCTCTTTTGTTTTTTTTTTGTCTTGCTTTACTTTGTTTTTTTCTCCTCCTATTTTATTTCTTCCTTCGTTTTTCTCTTTTTCTTATTTTTTCCTTTCTATTCGTTTTTTCTTTTCTCATTTTACTTTCCTCCCATATAATCCTCAATCACGAACAAATTAGTTAATTTGGGACTCAAGGCTTTTTTTTGGCTTTATTTCTCTTTTTTGCTTTTGTTTTTATTTTTTTTTTCTCTTGTTTGTTTATTTTTGTGGCATTTTGGGTCCTCCCAACCCAAGGTCTCCATTGTATTTAGTCTTCGCTCCACTTAATACAACAGATTTTTACTTATTATTTTTATTTTTTCTTCTTTATTATTCTTTTTTGGTCCTTTTTTCTGATTCCCTCTTATCACTCTCATTATATCTCTTAGTTGACCATCACTTACAAGCAAATCATCTTATGCTTGTCTAAGATTTTCTTCCTTTTTTTTTTTTTTTTTTTTTTGCATTTAGTAGGTCCCTACTCCCTTTTTTTGCCCCTTGAACTCTTCACCCCAAATCAGGCCCTCCATTATAGGCACGATATTTCCCTGATGAGGGAAGAGGAGGGAAAGAGAAGAGAGAAAAAAGGGGGAAATAATAAATTATTACTGTTTTTTTTTGTGGGGTGTTTTACCCTTTTTTTTTTTCTTTTTACTCTTTATTAATTCTAATTAGTGCTATCAATAAGACCACCCTCAGATGCCGATAAGAAGGAGGAAATCGAATATTATGGATACAAAAGAAAGAGAGGTAACACAAATAGATGTGGAAAAATCTATGGAGAAAAGACTTAACATATTGGAAGCCTTGGAGCTAAATGACAGAGAATTTAAACTAGAAATATTAAAAATACTCAGAGATATACAAGAAAACACAGAAAGGCAATATAGGGAGATCAGAAAACAACTCAATGAACACAAAGAATATATTACCAAGGAAATTGAAACTATAAAAACAAATCAAACAGAAATGAAAAACTCAATTCACGAGCTGAAAAACGAGGTAACAAGCTTAGCTAACAGAACAGCCCAGATTGAAGATAGGATTAGTGAAATAGAAGACAAACAACTTGAGGCACAACAGAGAGAAGAAGAAAGAGACTCAAAAATAATAAAAAACGAGAAAGCCCTACAGGAATTGTCTGACTCCATCAGAAAGAATAACATAAGAATAATAGGTATATCAGAGGGAGAAGAGAAAGAAAATGGAATGGAGAATATACTCAAACAAATAATAGACGAGAACTTCCCAAGCCTGTGGAAGGAACTAAAGCCTCAAATTCAAGAAGCAAACAGAATACCAAGTTTTCTTAACCCCAACAAACCCACTCCAAGGCACATCATAATAAAGATGACACAAACCAATGACAAAGAAAAAATTCTCAAGGCAGCCAGGGAAAAGAAGAGTACAACATATAAAGGAAGGCCTATTACATTATCATCAGATTTCTCAGCAGAAACTCTACAAGCTAGAAGAGAGTGGACCCCAATATTTAAAGCCCTGAAAGAGAGGAACTTTCAGCCAAGAATACTATACCCATCAAAGCTATCCTTCAAGTATGAAGGAGATATAAAAACATTCACAAATACAGAAAAGATGAGAGAATTTATCAACAGAAAGCCCCCACTCCAGGAAATACTAAGGGGGGTTTTCCAACCAGATTCAAAGAACAAAAGAAAACAACACCACAAGTAACAGCTCCACCAAGAACACAATAAAACCAAACTTAAACTGTGACAACAAAGGAAAAAAAGGGGGGAGAGGATGGAGATTAACAGTAGCAAAGGATGATGAAGTGCAGAAATACTTAAAAGATAGGGTACTACAATGAATATGGTAGGTACCCTTTTCATTACTTAATGGTAACCACCCTTAAAAAAACCACCACAAAAACACTTGACTTAAAAAAGGTAGCAACAGAGGAAAGAAGTATGGAATACAAACAAACAAAAACAAATGATAGAAAAACAAAAGAGAAGAATCAAACGAGATACAAAACTAACAGAAAGCAATTTATAAAATGGCAGTAGGGAACCCACAAGTGTCAATAATTACACTAAATGTAAATGGATTAAACTTACCAATAAAAAGACACAGAGTAGCAGAATGGATTAAAAAAGAAAATCCAACTATATGCTGCCTACAAGAAACACATCTAAGCAACAAGGATAAAAGCAAATTCAAAGTGAAAGGCTGGAAAACAATACTCCAAGCAAACAACACCCCAAAAAAAGCAGGCGTAGCAAAACTCATATCTAATAATGCTGACTACAAGACAGAAAAAGTACTCAGAGACAAAAATGGTCATTTCATAATGATTAAGGGGAAGTTGAATCAAGAAGACATAACAATCCTTAATATATATGCACCAAACCAAGGAGCACCAAAATATATAAGACAGCTACTTATTGACCTTAAAACAACAACTAACAAAAATACAATCATACTTGGAGACCTCAATACACCGCTGACGGCTCTAGATCGGTCATCCAAACAGAGAATCAATAAAGATATAGTGGCCTTAAACGAAATACTAGAACACCTGGATATGATAGACATCTACAGGACACTTCATCCCAAAGCGACAGAGTATACATTTTTCTCTAGTGTACATGGAACATTCTCAAGAATTGACCATATGTTGGGCCACAAAGACAATATCAGCAAATTTAGAAAAATTGAAATTGTACCAAGCATATTTTCTGATCATAAAGCCTTGAAACTAGAATTCAACTGCAAAAAAGAGGGGGAAAAACCCACAAAAATGTGGAAACTAAACAACATACTTTTAAAAAATGAATGGGTCAAAGAAGAAATAAGTGCTGAAATCAAAAGATATATACAGACAAATGAAAATGAAAATACGACATATCAGAATCTCTGGGATGCAGCAAAAGCAGTAATAAGAGGAAAGTTCATATCACTTCAGGCCTATATGAACAAACAAGAGAGAGCCGAAGTAAACTACTTAACTTCACACCTTAAGGAACTAGAAAAAGAAGAACAAAGACAACCCAAAACCAGCCGAAGAAAGGAGATAATAAAAATCAGAGCAGAAATAAATGAAATAGAGAACAGAAAAACTATAGAAAAAATCAATAAAACAAGGAGCTGGTTCTTTGAAAAGATCAACAAAATTGACAAACCCTTGGCAAGACTCACCAAGGAAAAAAGACACAGGACTCAAATAAATAAAATCCAAAATGAAAGAGGAGAGATCACCACAGACATCATAGAAATACAAAGAATTATTGTAGAATACTATGAAAAATTATATGCCACCAAATACAACAACCTAGAAGAAATGGATAAATTCCTAGAACAATACAACCTTCCTAGACTGAGTCATGAAGAAGCAGAAAGCCTAAACAGACCAATCAGCAGGGAGGAAATAGAAAAAACTATTAAAAATCTCCCCAAAAATAAAAGTCCAGGCCCAGACGGTTATACTAGTGAATTCTATCAAACATTCAAAGAAGACTTGGTTCCTATTCTACTCAAAGTCTTCCAAAAAATTGAAGAAGAAGCAATACTTCCAAACACATTTTATGAGGCCAACATAACCCTCATACCAAAACCTGGCAAGGATGGCACAAAGAAAGAAAACTACAGACCAATATCTCTAATGAATACAGATGCTAAAATACTAAACAAAATACTGGCAAACCGAATACAACAACATATTAAAAAAATAATACATCATGATCAAGTGGGATTCATCCCAGAATCTCAAGGATGGTTCAACATACGCAAAACGGTTAACGTAATACACCATATCAACAAAACAAAGAACAAAAACCACATGATCTTATCAATAGATGCAGAAAAGGCTTTTGATAAAATACAACACAATTTTATGTTTAAGACTCTCAACAAAATGGGTATAGAAGGAAAATATCTCAACATGATAAAGGCCATATATGATAAACCATCAGCCAACATCCTATTAAACGGCATAAAACTGAGGACTTTCTACCTTAAATCAGGAACAAGACAGGGTTGTCCACTCTCTCCACTCTTATTCAACGTGATGCTAGAAGTTCTGGCCAGAGCAATCAGACAAGACAAAGAAATAAAAGGCATCCATATCGGAAAAGAAGAAGTAAAGCTATCACTTTTTGCTGATGATATGATCCTATACATCGAAAACCCGAAGGACTCCACAAAAAGATTATTAGAAACAATAAACCAATACAGTAAGGTCGCAGGATACAAAATTAACATACAAAAGTCCATAGCCTTTCTATATGCCAACAATGAAATATTAGAAAACGAACTCAAAAAAATAATCCCCTTCACGATTGCAACAAATAAAATAAAATACCTAGGAATAAACATAACAAAGAACGTAAAGGACCTATATAATGAAAATTACAAAGCATTGTTAAGGGAAATCGAAAAAGATACAATGAGATGGAAAAATATTCCTTGTTCTTGGATAGGAAGAATAAATATAATCAAAATGGCCATATTACCCAAAGCAATATACAAATTTAATGCAATTCCCATCAAAATCCCTATGAGATTTTTTAAAGAAATGGAACAAAAAATCATCAGATTTATATGGAACTATAAAAAACCCCAAATAGCCAAAACAATCCTAAGGAAAAAGAATGAAGCTGGGGGCATTACAATACCTGACTTTAAACTATATTATAGGGCCACGATAATCAAAACAGCATGGTATTGGCAAAAAAATAGACACTCAGACCAATGGAACAGAATAGAAAGCCCAGAAATAAAACCACATATATATGGTCAAATAATCTTTGATAAAGGGGCCAACAACACACAATGGAGAAAAGAAAGCCTCTTCAACAAATGGTGTTGGGAAAACTGGAAAGCCACATGCAAAAGAATGAAACTCGACTACAGCCTGTCCCCGTGTACTAAAATTAATTCAAAATGGATCAAAGACCTAAATATAAGACCTGAAACAATAAAGTACATAGAAGAAGACATAGGTACTAAAATCATGGACCTGGGTTTTAAAGAACATTTTATGAACTTGACTCCAATGGCAAGAGAAGTGAAGGCAAAGATAAATGAATGGGACTACATCAGAATTAAAAGTTTTTGCTCAGCAAGAGAAACTGATATCAAAATAAACAGACAGCCAACTATATGGGAACTGATATTTTCAAACGACAGCTCAGATAAGGGCCTAATATCCAAAATTTACAAAGAACTCATAAAACTCAACAACGAACAAACAAACAATCCAATAAAAAAATGGGAAGAGGACATGAACAGACACTTCTCCCAGGAAGAGATACAAATGGCCAACAGATATATGAAAAGATGCTCAGCTTCATTAGTTATTAGAGAAATGCAAATCAAAACTAGAATGAGATACCACCTCACTCCTGTTAGATTAGCTATTATCAACAAGACGGGTAATAGCAAATGTTGGAGAGGCTGTGGAGAAAAAGGAACCCTCATTCACTGTTGGTGGGACTGTAAAGTAGTACAACCATTATGGAGGAAAGTATGGTGGTTCCTCAAAAAACTGCAAATAGAACTACCTTATGACCCAGCAATCCCTCTACTGGGTATATACCCCAAAAACTCAGAAACATTGATACGTGAAGACACATGTAGCCCCATGTTCATTGCAGCACTGTTCACAGTGGCCAAGACATGGAAACAACCAAAAAGCCCTTCAATAGAAGACTGGATAAAGAAGATGTGGCACATATACACTATGGAATACTACTCAGCCATAAGAAATGATGACATCAGATCATTTACAGCAAAATGGTGGGATCTTGATAACATTATAAGGAGTGAAATAAGCAAATCAGAAAAAAACAAGAACTACATGATTCCATACATTGGTGGAACATAAAAATGAGACTAAGAGACATGGACAAGAGTGTGGTGGTTACCAAGGGTGGGGGGGGAGGGAGGACATGGGAGGGAGGGAGGGAGAGAGTTAGGGGGAGGGGGAGGGGCACAGAGAACTAGATAGAGGGTGACAGAGGACAATCTGACTTTGGGCGAGGGGTTTGCAACATAATTTGATGACAAAATAACCTAGACATGTTTTCTTTGAATATATGTACCCTGATTTATTAATGTCATCCCATTACCATTAATAAAAATTTATTAAAAATTAAAAAAAAAGAATAAATTTAGCATAAAATAAATGTAAAAAAAAAATAAATAAAAAATAAAAATCAAAGAAATTCACATATAAAAACAGATATATTAATTTAAAATTTAAAATTAAAGTATTTTTGTTACTACAATCTAGGATTAATTTTAGCTACTTATGAAGTAAACTCAAAGGAAAAGTAGTTTTTAAAGAAACACAGAAGACAATAATTATAGAAAAATAGATAAATTGGATACCTAATAAGATTTTAAAAGTTTTACTCATTGAAGTTCATCATTAAGAAAAGAAGCAGGTAAAATACAGACTGGGAGAAAATACATGTATCTGACATATATATATATATATATATATATATATATATAGAGAGAGAGAGAGAGAGAGAGAGAGAGAGAGCGCACCTGTTTTTTCTTTGGGGGGTTTGTTTTTCTTTGTGGTTTATTTTTTTAGATTTTATTTATACATTATGTGCCTTGACTAGACATGCCTGAGGTTTTGAACTAGCGACCTCAGCATTCTAGGTTGATACTTTACCCACTGCACCACCACAGTTCAGGCGAGAGACTGTTTTTAAAATAGATAAAATATTCAAGCATGCCAATAAGCATATAAAAAGTGTTCAACATTATTAGGCATGAGGGATATATACAAATCAAAACCATAGGACATCAGTATACTTATATCTATATCTATATCCTCTATATCTATATGTTTATATCTATCTATAGCTATATTTATATATATAGAGAGAGACAGATTGTCAGGACATTGCACATGAGAATACAAAATGATGCAACCACGAGAGAAGACAAGATGGCGCTGGAGTAGGCAGACGTACCAATATCCACCTCCCAGAACCAAAGTGGATTACAAACTAATTTTAAGAACTATCATCTGGAAAAACCAACTTTGGACTAAACTAAGAGGACTCTTCAACCAAGGAACACTGAAGAAACCACACAAGACTGGTAGGAAAAGTGGAAACGTGGAGAGGGCTGCCTAGCTCCCCAGAGCAAACTGCAGCCAGGAGAGAATCGCGTGGTGGGAAGTGAGTTTAGCAGAGAGGGGACAGTCCTGAGCCACAGGAACAAAGCCCCAGCCTGCAGCCCCAGAGCCCAGAAGAGGTATAAGGACAGTATTTAGCTGGAAATAAATCAGGATACTGTTTGTGAGAAAGAGACTGATTTCTCAGACCCAGGATTCTTCTTAAAGGGACCACGCAGAACACCTCTCTCACAACCACTCACACGGGGCTCCGGAGGACGGGGAGAGAGGAGAATACCAGAGTAGCAGGAAGAGAGTGTAATCTAGGAGGCACAGAGCGTAACATTTTGGGAGACAGCCACCCTAACCCCTGGGTCAAGTCACTCCTCAAATCTGAAGTGAATATTTCCCCTGGAAACAACAATACCAGCAAAGGGAAGCAGGAGAGCAGCCAAACAAGCTCTCCCCTGGCACTCAGAGCAGAGTCGCTTAGAAGGAGGGAGCTTTTGGGGCTACAGTAGTGAGTGTTAGGGTCTGAGATGCAGCACCCGCACCCACACGGCTGAGGGCTCACCCGAGGGTGGGCAGCAGCCAGATGTGGAGGTGCAGTTCTGTCGGCAGGGGCAGAAGCCTGCTGGCCGCCTCTGGGCTCACGTGTGAGCTCAGTCTTGCCTGGCTGGGGAGGAGTAGGCATGCAAAAGCGGTCAAGCCAAGCTGCCAGCAGCCTGTAATCCAGTCTGTGAGAGAAGGGTGGGAACCCCGGAAAGGGTGGAGACCAGCCCTTGAGCAAGGGCACAGGAGCACAGCTTTGCCCTGCCCTTGAAACTGAGGCTTGTGGCCTGACTTGGGAGCCGGCTCCTCCCACAAGGGTGGAGCCAAAAGCCCAGAACAGGTGGAGTTCTGCTACTGAGCTAAGCGTGGGCAGTGGATCCAAGGCGAGCAGCCATTCCACGAGAGGGCTCCTCCTGCAAGGGTGGGGTGAAATCCTGGAAACAGGTGGAGACCAGCAGCTGAGCAAAGGTGCTCACCACTGTCCTCAGGACCGAGCATAATGCCACCCACGGGGGGCGGGGCAAAGGCCAAGGCCACCAAGGCTTGTGCACTTGAGCAGGTGAGCACAGCCACTCCCGTAAAGGAGAGGTGGAAATCACAGCAACAGCCCCAGTGGGCAGGCACCAGCAACGCCCAAACCCAAAAGCCCTAGGCAGCAACAGAAGAGGGGGTGGTGGGCCTGCACACAGACCATACCTAGGGAACAGAGGCCATACTTAGTGGACTCCAGGGGCCAAAACCTTCCTTTACATAGAGAAAATGTGGAGGCAGAGAAATGCAACACAAATGAACCAAGAGAAATCCCCAGAAAAGGACCTAAATGAATCAGATATAACCAAATTACCAGATGCAGAGTTTAAAATAATGATTGTTAGGATGATCAAGGATATTAGAACAACAATAGATGGTCATTACGAAAACCTAAATAAAGAGATAGCAAATATAAAAAAGGACATTGAAATAATAAAAAAGAATCAGTCAGAAATGACAAGTACAATATCTGAAATAAAGAATACAATGGAAGGAATTAGAAACAGGATGGATGAAGTGGAGAATCGAATCAGCGAGTTAGAGGACACGATAAATAAAGGCACAGAAGCAGAGCAGAAAAAAGAAAAGAGACTCAAAAAGTTTGAGGAAACTCTTAGAGAGCTCTGTGACAACATGAAGAGAAATAACATCCGCATCATAGGGGTTCCTGAAGAAGAAGAGAAAGAACAAGGGATAGAGACTTTGTTCAAGCATATCATAGCTGAAAACTTCCCTTAATTAAGGCAGGAAAACATCTCACATGTTCAGGAAGCACAGAGAACTCTATTAAGGAGAAACCCAAAGAAATCGACACCAAGACACATCATAATTAAAATACCAAAGCTAAGTGATAAAGAGAAAATATTAAAAGCTGCTAGAGAAAAAAAGACTATCACCTACAAAGGAGCCCCCATAAGGATGACTTCTGACTTCTCAACAGAAACACTTGAGGCCAGAAGGGAATGGCAAGAAATATTCAAAGTAATGCAGAACAAGAGCCTACAACCAAGACTGCTTTATCCAGCAAGGCTATCATTTAAAACTGAAGGAGAAATAAAAAGCTATACAGACAAAAAAAAAAAAAAAAAAACTCAAGGAATTCACTGCAACCAAACCAAGGCTGCAAGAAATGCTAAGGGACCTGTTGTAAACAGATCAGAGAAAAAGAATATAGCAAAAGAGGAATGCAGTTTTAAAGAATAAAATGGCAATAAAGAATTACATATCAATAATAACCTTAAATGTAAATGGAATAAATGATCCGATCAAAAGACATTGGGTAGCTGCATGGATAAGAAAACAGGACCCGTACATATGCTGTCTACAAGAGACACATCTTAAATCAAAAGATGCACACAGACTGAAGATAAAAGGATGGAAAAAATATTTCATGCAAATGGAAATGAAAAAAAAGCTGGGGTAGCAATACTTATATCAGACAAAATGGACTTTAAAACAAAGACCATAGTTAGAGATAAAGAAGGTCACTACATAATGATAAAGGGAGCAATCCAAAAGGAAGATATAACCATTATAAATATCTACGCACCTAATATAGGAGCACCTAAATATATAAAGGAGACTTTGATGGACTTAAAGGGCGAGATCAACAGCAATACTATAATAGTAGGGGATTTCAATACCCCATTAACATAATTAGATAGATCCTCAAGAAAGAAAATTAACAAAGAAACAGCAGACTTAAAGGACATATTAGATCAACTCGATTTAATAGATATCTTCAGAACCTTTCACCCTAAAGCTGCAGAATATACATTCTTTTCAAGTGCTCATGGTACATTCTCTAGAATAGACCACATGTTAGGGCACAAAAGTGGTCTCAACAAATTTAAGAAGATTGAAATCATATCGAGCACTTTCTCTGATCACAATGGCATTAAACTAGAAATCAACCACAACAGAAAAACTGAAAAATATCAAACACTTGGAAACTAAATAGCAGGTTATTAAATAACAAATGGGTAAACAATGAGATCAAAGAAGAAATTAAAAAATTCCTAGAAACAAATGATAATGAACATACATCAACTCAAAATTTATGGGACACAGCAAAAGCAGTCTTGAGAGGGAAGTTTATAGCATTCAGGCATACCTCAAGAAGCTAAAAAAAGCTCAAATAAACAACTTGACCCTACACCTAAAAGAACTAGAAAAAGAACAGCAAGTAAAGCCCAGAGCTAGTAGAAGGAAAGAAATAATAAAAATCAGAGCAGAAATAAATGACATGGAGTCTAAAGAATCAATACAGAGGATCAATGAAACCAGGAGCTGGTTCTGTGAAAAGGTAAACAGGATCGATGAACCTTTAACCAGACTCACCAAGAAACAAAGAGAGAGGACTCAAATAAAATTAGAAACGAGAGTGGAGAAATAACAACTGACACAACAGAAATACAAAATATTGTAAGAAAATACTATGAAGAACTGTATGCCAAAAAACTAGACAACCTAGATGAAATGGACAAATTCCTTGAAACATATAATCTTCCAAAAACTATTCTGCAAGAATCAGAAACCCTAAACAGACCAATTACAACAAATGAGATCAAAACAGTTATCAAAAAATTCCCAAAAAAGAAAAGTCCTGGGCCTGATGGCTTCACAAGTGAATTCTACCAAATATTCAAAGAAGAACTAACTCCTATACTTCTCAAGGTATTTCAAAAAATTCAAGAGCAAGGAAGACTTCCAAGCTCCTTTTATGAGGCGAGCATAATTCTGATTTTAAAACCAGGCAAAGACAGCACAAAAAAAGAAAATTATAGACCAATATCCCTGATGAATTTAGATGCAAAAATCCTCAACAAAATATTAGCAAACCTGATCCAGCAATATGTAAAAAAAAATCATACACCATGATCAAGTGGGATTTATTCTTGGGAGGCAAGGCTGGTACAATATTCGCAAATCAATCAATGTGATTCATCACATAAACAAAAGGAAGGAGAAAAACCACATGATAATTTCAATAGATGCAGAAAAAGCATTTGATAAAATCCAGCACTCATTCATGATCAAAATTCTCAGCAAAGTGAGAATACAGGGAACATACCTCAATATGATAAAGGCCATCTATGACAAGCCCACAGCCAATATCATACTCAATGGGCAAAAATTAAAAGCAATCCTGTTAAGATCAGGAACAAGGCAGGGGTGCCCCCTTTCACCACTCTTATTTAACATAGTTCTGGAAGTCCTAGGCACAGCAATCAGACAAGAAAAAGAAATAAAAGGCATCCAAATTGGAAAAGAAGAAGTAAAACTATCATTATTTGCAGATGACATAATATTGTATATAGAAAACCTTAAAGTCGCAGTCAAAAAACTACTAGACCTAATAAATGAATTCGGCAAGGTGGCAGGATATAAAATCAATACTCAGAAATCAGTGGCATTTTTATACACTAACAATGAACTGTCAGAAAGAGAAATTAAGGAATCAATCCCCTTTACCATTGCAACAAAAAAAATAAAGTACCTAGGAGTAAATTTAACCAGGGAGATTAAAGACTTGTACTCAGAAAATTATAAAACATTGATAAAAGAAATCAGGGAAGATACAAACAAGTGGAGGCATATTCCATGCTCATGGTTAGGAAGAATAAACATCATTAAAATGTTTATATTACCCAAAGCAATCTATAAATTCAATGCAATACCAATTAAAATATCAATGACATACTTCAAAGATATAGATCACATATTCCAAAAATTTATATGGAACCAAAAAAGAACACGAATATTCTCAGCAATCTTAAAAAAGAAGAATAAAGTGGGAGGTATCACACTTCCTGATATCAAGTTATAATACAAGGCCATTGTACTCAAAACAGCCTGGTACTGCATAAGAACAGGCATATAGATCAATGGAACAGAACTGAGAACCCAGAAATTAACCCACACTTTTATGGACAACTGATATTTGATAAAGGAGGTAAGAGCATACATTAGAGTAAAGACTGTCTCTTCAACAAATAGTGTTGGGAAAATTGGACAGCTACCTGCAAAAAAATGAAACTAGACCACCAACTTACACCATTCACAAAAATAAACTCAAAATGGATAAAAGACTTAAATGTAAGCCATGAAACCATAAGCATCTTAGAAGAAAACATAGGCAGTAAGCTCTCTGACATCTGTCGCAGCAATATATTTGCTGATTTGTCTCCACAGGCAAGTGAAATAAAAGACAGGATAAACAAATGGGACTTTATCAACCAAAAAACTTCTGCACAGCTAAAGACAATAAGAACAGAATAAAAATACAAACTACACAATGGAAGAATATATTTGACAATGCGTCTGATAAGGGGTTAATAACCAAAATTTATAAAGAACTTGTAAAACTTAATACCAGGAAGACAAACAATCCAATCCAAAAATGGGCAAAAGAAATGAATAGACACTTCTCCAAAGAGGACATACAGATGGCCAACAGGCATATGAAAAAATGCTCAACATCCCTAATTATTAGAGAAATGCAAATTAAAACCACAATGAGATATCACCTCACACCAGTCAGAATGGCGCTCATCAATAAAACAACACAGAATAAGTGCTGGCGAGGATGTGGACAAAAGGGAACCCTCCTGCATTGCTGGTGGGAATGCAGACTGGTGCAGCCACTGTGGAAAACAGTATGGAGATTCCTCAAGAAATTAAAAATCGAACTGCCTTTTGACCCAGCTATACCACTTTTAGGAATATACCCCAAGGACACCATAGCACTGTTTGAAAAGAAGAAATGCACCCCCATGTTTATGGCAGCATTGTTCACAATAGCAAAGATCTGGAAACAGCCCAAGTGTCCATCAGAGGACAAGTGGATTAAAAAGCTTTGGTACATATATACTATGGAATACTACTCAGCCATAAGAAAGGATGACATCGAATATTTTACAACAACATGGATGGACCTTGATAACATTATACTGAGTGAAATAAGTAAATCAGAAAAAACTAAGAACTATATGATTCCATACATAGGTGAGACACAAAATGATGCAACCACTTTGGAAAACTAGCAGTTTTAAAAAAAATAAAACATATATTTGCCGTACTGGCCAGTACTTGCCACTCCTACATATTTGTCCCATAGGATGAAAACATATGTCTATGTAGATCTTTAGATAAAAGTATCCATAGTAATTTTACACAGAAGAGCCCCAAACTGGAAACAATGTCCATGGATAGGAATATGATTAACTGGCTGTGGGTCAAATGAATGAAAATTTGGCAATCACAAGAAGCCTAATATTGATACTCTTTTTTTTTCCGAAGTGAGAAGCGGGGGTAGAGGAGGCAGACAGACAGACTCCCACATGTGCCTGACCAAGATCCACCCGGCATGCCTTCCAGGGGGCGATGTTCTGCCCATCTGGGCCATTGCTCTGTTGTACCCAGAGTCATTCTAGCACCTGAGGCTAGTCATTCTAGCCATGGAGCCATCCTCAGTGCCTGGGGCCAACTTTGCTCCAATAGAGCCTTGGCTGTGAGAGGGGAAGAGAGAGAGAGAGAGAAAATAGAGAGGGAAGGATGAAGAAGTAGATGGGCGCTTCTCCTGTGTGCCCTAGCCAGGAATCAAACCTGGGACTTCTACATGCCAGGCCAACGCTCTACTGCTGAGCCAACTGGCCAGGGTCTAATATTGATACTCTTAACAGCATGGATGGCTCTCAAAAGCATTAATCTGAGTGAAAGAAGCCAGATACAAAAGACTATGTAGTACATGGCTTTTTTTATATTAAGTTCTACAATCAGTAAAGCTGATCTACAGTGATATAAATCAACTCAGTGGTTACTTCTGGTGGAGAGCGCTACTGATTGGGAAGGGGCAAAAGAACACTTACTTGGTTGATATCATCATTCTGTGTCTTAATGGCAGTGTGAGGTACATGTGTGTAAATTAATCCAAACTTATCAAACTATACATCTATGATATCCACATATAAATTATATCTCAATAAAAAATTATTTAAGGAAAGACATATTTTTTCCCTCTTTTATACACATGAGTCCAGAAGACACAAAAGGTAGCAGTTTGCTTCTCCGAGAAAGCAGATTCTGAGTCAGAGTTTAGTGTGCACAGGACATTACTTTGGGAGTACGTTTGGGATCTACACCTGTGCAAGGAAATGAAGGAAGCAGGCTTGAGCAGTGAGAGCACTGAAGTAACTGCAGGCCCAAAAGCATCGGCTGACCCCACTGGGAGCTCTCCAGTTGGTGTCCTATGAGAGTTGACCTTGTTGAATAAAAATGTCTAGACTTTTATATATGTGCTTAAATCAGTCATGAAATACAGGACTTCCCCCAAGGGATGTGGCCTCAGATAAGCTGAAGCTCTGAAGTGGGGGCAACCCCAGAAAGGGCCAACAGCTGAAGGCATCTGCTGACAGCGCTCCCAGCACCTGAGACCGGTCCTTAATTGAAGCGAGGTCTGGGAGTCACAGAAAGGCAGACCCCATGTCCACTAAAGGTAGCTTACCATTTTTAGCACATAAAAAAACAGGACATCTGATCATTTTGGGAATAACTACTACATAGAACTTGTTTGTATTCAATTATACTTTATAAAGTTTGTTGTTTATCTGAAATTCAGATTTAACTGAGTGTTCTATATTTTACCTGGCAACCCTAAAAACAACCAGCTCTTGTGATTGTCATAGTAACGCATATCTGTTTGGAAGCAGCTCCTCCAGGATTCCAGGTGGGCTCCCTTCCTGAGGGGCTCATACAAGAGGACGGTAGTGGGAAGGACTACAGCTTGTGCTGCAGCACCGACACTTAACTCCCATCACCTTTCATTCTAGATTCCCTTCCCCCTCATCTACTAGCTCTGCTGCTCTTATTGGTTTACGTGATCGCACAGCCCAAGACAGCTGAGCTGCTTAGTCACCAAGCTCTTCTCAGGTTATAAATATTGAATTTGACCATTTCCCATCACAGCAGACAAGAGAATAACAAGAAGCACCTAACTAGATAACCTGGGTGCCAAACATGTTGTGCTTATTACCCTTACTGAATAACAGCAGCCTTAACTCTTCATGATCATCAAAGCCAATAACCTTTGCAAGATGGAAGCACCTCTTTTTGCCTGGACATAAAAATCCTGAAATGCCAAGTGGCAGTCATAACTCAGAGTTCAATGCTTCTCTTGATGTGACACCTAATGAAAGTGTTCCCTACGTGGAGGCTAGGACCCGTAACCACGCAGAGTTCATAGTTGTTGGTACAGGCAGAAAAATTCCTCAAACGGGCCATTAGCAGTTAGTGTAAGCCTGGCTAATGTTGTATAAAGATCTGTGATTCATAGCATGTGCTGTGCCCTGGAAGATGGTATCCCATCCTAATCAGATAGCAACTCTAAGCCAGTGCTTCCACTGTGCCTCCAGCAGCTCATTTCAATCCTCTGAAAGGTGCTACATTGTGCAGTATATGATACAACTAGTTGACCCAATGGTTATGTTCCTCCTTTGCAATAAAGTAAATCCCTTGGTCTGATGCAATGGTATGTGGTATTTTATGCCAGAAATCAAATACTTTATGAACTCTGAGATAGAACTATCCACTGTGAGATAGAACTATCCACTGGGTAGTGGTTAAAGTGCTGCAGGTAGGAAAGACAAATCTTATTCAGAAAAGATATTAATTCTTGTCAGGAAAAATTGCTTGCCTAAAAAGAGGCCAACTTAGAATGAGATCACGTCGGAGGCTCAAGGTTAGTTTCTGCTGCTTTAAATTTGGACACTCAGCAGTTGCATTAGCTAATTCAGCTTTGGTAAGTCAGATCTCATGCTGTTGGGATAAAAAATAGTCTAACATTTTCAAGGTGATTTTTATTCATGTGCTCATTATATAGCACTGTAGTTAGCCAATAACAGAGGCTGGCTAATACCAACCGGCCAAGTCATTTTGTCAACTTAGCTTGGTTTACTTGCTTTAATTCTTTAGTGCCTCAGTCATGATATGATACTCTATTGCAGGAACAGCATGTAACACAAAACTCTTCACATCTTTTTCAATCTCTATTTAGCCATGAATATGCTCCTACCCTAGACTCTCTTCTTTCAGGGACTTGACCACTAGATAAGCCATCTGTCACTGCATATGAGCCTATGTTCAAAGCCCTACTTATTGGAAGGGTTGCCCCTTGATTTGGTGATGATATTTTAAGGCCATCCTCAAATGAGACTATTTTGCTGTTATCCATTTTCTCATTTCCCCCAAGGTACCAGCCAACTCAGCTCAGGAACTTTTCTTTTCTAGCAAATGCTTATGAGGGGTCTCCCAAATGGCTGTGGGTGTGAGCTGAGAATGAAGACCCGACAATGGTGGTGGATGATGAGGGTGTCTGAGCTATTTGCTCATGCAGCTTGCTCCTGCCACTAGTATCTGCTCCTGTTCAGTCTAGATTTAGCACTTCTCCTGATAGATAGATAGATACTGGTCTTGCCTGATCTTATGACTTGGTAGGTCTCATATGTCTCATGATGACAGTGGTTACTTGATGTTTTATGTTCAGACACTCTATCTTTGTCAGAGCTCACATGTGTTTCACAAACTATCTTTCAAAAGGCATATAATTATCCACTGTGTATGACCTTTTTCCAGAACTCTAGAGATATTTTTATATGATTCTCCAACTGGCCTCTCCATAGACTCAAAAGAACATCTTTTCCTAACACCACTCCCTTCATGGCTTGAGGTTGACCTATTACAAGTGTTTATACGTTTCATTTTTTCCACATTGCTTCTTTTTGTTTAGGTTCTTACTGTCAGGCATTGCATTTGAAAAATTGTTGGCAGGAATAATTTGGATGCTAAAATAATGTTATTATCTTAAAATGTTATTATCTTTAAAGGGTTAAAGTGTACTTCTAGTCTCCTAGAGGTATAAGCACAGTGGGATCACCTTAACTGAACTTCAGAGACTAAGATCATTCAAAACTAAACTGCAATTCCCTGCAAGGTTCTCCCCGCATTTCTTTATACATACATCCATAATGAAGCCCTTGGAAACTTTAGTGTGCATCTGGGTGGATCCAGGATTCTAATGTGCTGTTTCTTATCTTTGTATGACTGTTAGAAGCCCCACCAAGCATCTTGAGTGCCTGACACAAAGGATATACTCAATATATACTTGTGAAGTGAGTCAATGTATGAATGACTGAATAATGGACACTGAAGTACCAAAAGTGATCATAATGATTGACAGGCATCATTGACAGAAAGATAACAATTGATTTAAAATGTGTTTGGGTGTATTTGCATGAATGCATGCATGTGTGTATGAGAGTGAATTACAGTAACTGCAGCAATTTTCTCTGGGGGTATTTATTTTCTGAATAACTCCTCGTTAGCCCTCACTTCCTCCAAAGACAGGAGGCACCATAAAACACACACATTTTACTAAGATACCTTAATTGTAAAAGAACAAAAATAGTACTCATTGTAATATTTATATAATCTTCTATCAATACTGATTTGAGTCATATTATGTGTTCTCTACGAACACAATACCTCAACAGAAGAAATGTGACGTATTTGTATCTCTGAAAAGAATAGGAAGGAATTGAGGGGAGACTTACTGTGCTTTAACAGAATGACATGAAAATTTTAAAATCTCATTGCCCTTAAATTCAGTGATGACTCATGAGAATTGTAATTTATCAGGTGCAACAACTTAAGTAGAAATCAATAATCAGAATAATCAAACTATCAATCTTTAAAAATCACTATCCCAAAATAAATTCTGCTTTTCCATAAATGGCACCTTTCTGTTTATAAACATTATACAGATCTGAAATTGATGAGTGCTGCATGATAAAATATAAATATTAATTTTTCTCTTAGCACAGGACTATGAAGCATTAAAGTGACTGCTTTAAAATGTTTGCATAGTCTTCTCATTAAAATAGTTTGAAGATCATATAAAGAGTCCCATAGTTCACTTAAATTCCATATGTTTGAGTGTTAAATGAAGTTATTTGAAGAGGTCACATTACAGTGTATTAGACAAAGCATTAGGCTGCTCCTGTCTACTCGATATACATGCTGAAACTAATGGGCCCTTTCATCCCTGCGGGGCTCAGTCTAAATGGTTTCCAAAGGCCTATTTACAGACTTGTTATTGACTAGCTACAGTGTTTTATTAGAAATTCAGAATTGAACACCTACCCTAGACATGCTAAACCAGAATCTCAAAGACTGGTTGGTATATGTAGTTCTCTGGCCCTGGCCTGATAGCTCGGTTGGTGAGAGAGTGCTGTGCCAGTGCACAGAAGTCTCTGGTTTAATCCCTGGTCAGGGCACATACAGAAACAGAATGATGTGTTTGTTTGTGTGTCTGTCTCTCTCTTTCTCTCTCTCCCTCTCTCTCTAAAATCAATAAAGTAAAAAAATTTCTTTTTAAAAAGTTCTCAGGTTGATTTCTGCTGTGCAATCAAATTTGAAAATCCCTGGACTGAATGAACTTCTGGGTCTCTCTCACAGCTCTAATAATCACTGATTCTCTATTTCATCTTAGCTAGTGAATGTTATATCAAAATCAGTTTTCACATTAACCGCAAGATCAGATATTTGGTTTACCCCCACATACACAGTACAGTGTGAGCAAGTTCAATTATGCTAGAAGAGATTGAAGTCACACAAGCAATGAGTTGAGGGTTTCAAGGAAGGCAGTTTTTACTATTGTGTTTTTCTCTCTCTCTCAGCTCCTTTACCTTATTGACTTCATGTCAGTGCAGTAACCTAGTAACTTCATCATAGCTATTCTGTAAATATTTGCTTAGTAGCTGTAATTAAACTCAACTCCAGGTAAATTCTATGCAGACTGTGAACATAGCTTTACGTGTGTCTAACGCAAGTGTCTGGCAACTTACAGAAAATCCATAAAAGTAAAACTTGGCAGTATAATCAGCCTTTCTTATGTCTTCACAGCTGCTCTATGCACCCTGATTCTTTCAGCATGCACTTTCATGGATGGAAAGTAAAATGGAAAGAATAGAAGGAAAGACACAGTGTTCTCATCCTAGATCTGCCTCCTGTTAGTCATGTGGCCACCATTAACTATTTCCCTCTCTGGACTCATTTTCCTCATCTATAAAATTAGAATGATAGTATTGCATCACAGAATTGCTATAATCCATAAATTAGATGATACGTAAAATATATTCAGGATAATGCCCAGTCCATGAGAAATACTCAAAACTAAGTGTCCTTTTTTTCACTGATTGTAATGAGGATTGAATAAGGTTGTATACATTAAAATTCTTTTAAACTGTGGGGCAATATTATTAACTTGATTAGAAAATGATCTTCTTTAGGTTTTTCCAATGAGAAATATGAAAGATAGATACTATTTGTAATGTCAAGCTGTCATTTTCATTTGTTTCTATATAAGATGTTGTAGGCACATTAGTCACTTTAGACCACAACCATCAAGACATTTTTTTTATTTTGGGAAATTTTAAAAGAAAAGGTAGATGGCATGATTTTTCATGATCAGAATGGCCAGTGGTGGCAATTGGAGAAGATATCCTTATTGTTGGGCCATGGCTATGAGTGTCAGTCGATCCTGGTGGTAAGACGCTGGATCCAGACTTCTTGAGTCGGAATCCAGCTTTTGCCACTTACTTGCTGTACTAAGTTGAGAAAACCACCTAAATTGTTAAGAGATTAAACATGAGCATAGCAACATCTATGCTGGGGTAATAATGATGGTTGGAATTCTTTCATTTCTTGAGAAGTCAAGCTCTTTCTGTATTATAGACAGAGTTGGGGGAAATTATACTCTCTCTAACACACTGATGTAGTTTTCACATGAGTGACAAAGCATCATTGCTTGTGCCTAGAATCCCACAATCATCTTAAAAAATCAGCTACCTAATTTTTCCCTCCCAAGAGTCTCAAAAAAATCTGTCAATAAAAAGAAATAAAGTATGAAACATGCTATAATGTGAATACATCTCAAAATCATTATGCTTTGCGAAAAAAATCAGATGCAAAAGACCACATAGTGTATGATTCCATTTACATAAAATGTCTAAAAAACAAATAAACAAAAAACAAAACAAATTAGTGATTACCTAAGTTTGGGGATTGGAATGGGGAGTGACTGTAAATGGGTATAAGTTTCTGTTTGAAATGATAGACATGATCTAAAATTATATTGTAATGATGGTTTTACAATTTTGAAAATATAAATATATTGTTGAATTATACACTTAAAATAAGTGAATGTTATTGTATGTAAATTATACCTCACTAAAGCTGTTAAAAACAATAGAAAAATTCAGAGTTCATTTTGTCAAGAACCTGTGGAAAAACATGTGTTAATGGCAAGTAACCTTCAATTACATATATAGAGTTCAAAACTAAAGGGCAGTCTGAGTTGCAGAGGAAGAAAAACCAATTTGTGAGCACATGAGACACCTAGAAATGATTTTAGGTGCACACTAATGGAGATGTATGTCCTGAGCAAGAATGTAGATGCAAGGGCAGGAAATTTTAATGACTCTTTCTAACTTGGTGAAATTCATTGATATTTTTACAGCCTATCTTCTCTAATGTATACATTTAAGGGTATAAAATTCTTTCAAAGAAATGCTTAGCAGTATCCCACAGGATTGACATGTTTGTAACTTCATTATTATATATAATATTTAGATCCAGGTGTATTTGTCACTGTCATGTTATTTTCTAATATTCCATTGGCCAAAGCAAGTCACAAGGCCATGCCTAAGGTCATTTGAGGAGGGAAGAGGACTCTTCCCATGGAGGTTAAATGGCAAAATTGAATATTTCTTAAACAAAATTCAGGAACTGTCTTCCTGAATGGCAAACAGACAAAATTCTAGGTGGAAGAAAAGGAGTTTGCTAAACTATGGTGTTTTTGGAAATTATATTTGTTCAGAATGGCTGCAATGCTTAAAAGAATGATGGTAGAGATAAGCAAGTTCAGTGTGCTCTTTCAAGCACTTTGAGTACATTGATAATGATAGTTTCTCTTTTATTTTCTTAGGGGATTGGAACTAAAATCATACATTGAATGTCTTTGCAAAATATGAACAATAAATTGGCACATACCTTAAGACTTGTTTTTATTTATTAATTATTTTTAAATTTTATTTGTTTGTTTGTTTGTTTTTAGGTGAGAGAAGGGGCAATAGTGAAGCAGACTCCCGCATTCATCCAACCGGGAATGACCTGGCAACCCTGTCTGGGGCTGATGCTCAAGTACCAAGCTAATTTTTGCACCTGAGGCTGACATGCTTGAACAAACCAAGCTATCCTCAGTGCCTGGGGCCATGCTCAATCAAGCCACTGGCTGCAGGAGGGGAAGAAGAAGAGAAAGGGAAAAGGGAGGGAGAGAGAAGCAGATGGTCACTTCTGCTGTGTGCCCTGACCAGGAATCAAAGTTGGGACATCCATACACCCCACTGACACTCCATGTACTGAGCCACTATCCAGGTCCACATATTCTAAGATTTTTAAAAAGAATTTACCATGTAATATTAAAGCATAACAAATAAAATAACTTTAAAAGTATTTTTCCTTTGTATTGTTATTTTTTTAAGTGCTGTAACCAGTGTTTTATAATGAGATCTCACTAACACAAAGAATTTCTTATGAACACCCATAGTTCTTAGTGCTTTTTACATGTAAGCATGGCAGACTTGCTTTAAATATCTGAAAGAATGAGCCAAATATAGTTAGGATTTTACAAAATACTTTATAGTTACAGTCTCATATTGTATTTCCCCATAATGTGCTATTCTTAAAGAAACACTCAAAGAGAATTTTAAGATTTCTAATAATAAGTCTTTTTATTGTTAATATGACAAAAAGGATGTGAGCACAATAAACAGATGAAATAAGCAATAATTTTAGTGAGGTTCTCTGAATTTCAGAAATTGTTAAGTTTCAAGAATAACTTTATTTAGTTTCTCTTAAATAAAAATAGAAGACACAGAACACCCTTAATAAAAACAAAAAGAATTGCCACTATCTTCTTAGGTTCTTTTTTCTCTAAGATTAGTTAATTCAAATATCTCTAAATCTTATTGTGCATTTGACTCCACTCCAAATCTTGGCCCTTCTGTCTTTTTACTCATCAGTTAAATAAATTTTGAACAGTTTTTCTGAGCAAAGATTTCTGCAGTAGTTCAGAGGTATAATTCTACATAGCTTTCATTTAATTTTAGAACATAATTCTTTTCTCATTTTAAAACACATTTTAAGTCTGGGCTACTGCTAATTCACTCACTACCTGTGTGCAAAATAGATAAAAATTTCTTTTTTCTTCAAGAAGATATATCTTAATTTCAGTACCAACTTCTCTGCTCATTTGGGTACAGTAAACAATCTAAACAACAGTATACTGTGACCTTTTGTGAAAGATTCACTTTTTTATTTGTTTCGGTAATTATATTTAATACTAATCTCTACTAGTCTACCTTATTTGCTTAATAACAAAAAGATATTTTAGTGCTAAACTACAACTGTTTTCTATATTAATTATAAAGCGATGAATTAAGTTTTCAATGACTTAGTTTAAAAGAAAAATCCACTAAATCAAATAAAATGAGCATTTGATAAAATTTTAAAAAGAAAAAATAGTATACATGTTGAGAAAGAAACTATTAATATACACTTGCTAGGAGGATTTTCATAAATTAAGTTAATAGAAAATCAACCAAGTATGAGTAACAAGAAGCAAAATTGTTTATAATATTACTTATTTTAAAACTCAAGGACAAAATGACTCTTGAATAGATCAGGAAGTCACAAAAGTGATTTTATTATCTGTAACAGTACAAAATCATAAAAGAAAGACAAATATGCTCCTTCCAAAAAAAATGGAGTATTCACCTGGTTATTTGATTATTTCAGGTAGAGAATTCCTGTTTTCAAATTATTAAAAATGTGATTATGTGAGCAATGACATTTGTTAGAAATGTATAAAAGAACATGCATCTCAATATATAGCTTAACATATAACTTTTTGGTGTAACAAACACTAATTTACAGTAAACTTTTAAAAAGAAAATTATTAAGGTATTTTTAAAAATGAATTAAAAGTCATGTAACTCTAAATAATTATTAATGACTTGTGGGCATTTGAATAACTTAATTATATTCACATAAATTGTCACATACCACTTTACTCATTCAGATGACTATAATTCAGCTTCTCATCCTGGTTACAAGGAAATCTGTACAATATATAATTGATGTATATAAGTAAAACTACCTTATCTCTTTAATTTTGCATTGCTTATATTATATAGGCAGGAGTAAAGAGGCAAAATAAAAGTGCTTATATTATTTATGTCTGCTTTCAATAAGTAATTACCCTTGAACATTCTTCATCTAACTTAATTATCTCAACTAATGAGACACCCAGAAATTCCATCAAACAAAATACCAAGAAAATACTAACTCTTTTATCTTCCATAGCTACTAAATTTAAAAGCATCACTTATTCATGCACTCACTCACCCACAAAGATGATTGTAAATTGTGAAAAAATTACTACATGTTCATCCATTTCCTCCTCCTCTGGATTATGTAGCTATGCCATATCTCCCAGGCTCCCCTGTATTTAGGTTCTGTTATATGCTTGAGTTCTAGTGAATGGAACATGGACAGAAGTGAGAGCTTCTACTCCCATGCTTAGAAAATTGAAACTTCCCATATATAATTTTTTTTTCTTCAACCCTAGGATAAACTAGAGAGAAATCTATAGATTTGGAGGAAGCAAGAGCCTCAAGTTTTATGGGAAAAGTGTTCTGGAAAGTCATACATGTAAGAATGCTATCACAAATGAACACTAAGACCAGAATAGCAATAAGCTTTTACTGTGTTAAGACACTGAGATGCCAGAGTTTATCTGTATTAAGTATTACCATACTTAATACAAGAACCTTTCCACTAGCTGTGGAAAAATGTTGAGATTTAGGGAAAGAGATATATCAGAAATGAAGTTTATTTATTCATTCTTAAAGAACTTAATAGTCGCAATTTGACTTGAAGGACTGAAAACTTTTCACCATGGCTTTCTTGTGACCTTAGCCTCCAACTGTTCCTCCACTTCTGTTCAACTTGAGTATCTCAACTCACTGCTGCTAAACCACAAGGATAATTTCTCACTTCTCCAAAACCCACTTTTGACCACGTATTACAGAAATTAGCTGAACTTTGGCTGACCTTGCTTGTTCAAGTTTTACAAAACTTTTCTGCCTTTCTTCTACAAAATCGATTACTTCTTTGGAATAGTTCTCACATCTAGCTTTCTGAATACGGCTTATTCTTTCTTTCTTCTTTCTTTCTTTCTTTCTTTCTTTCTTTCTTTCTTTCTTTCTTTCTTTCTTTTTTATTAAGTGAGAGGTAGGGAGGCAGAGAGACAGACTACCGCATGTGCACTGACTGGGATCCACCCGGCAAGCCCCCTATGGGGCAATGCTCTGCCCATCTGAGGCCTCCTTTGTCAGCAACCAAGCCATTTTAGCGCCTGCAGTGAGGTCATGGTGCCATGCTCAGTGCCAGGGGCCAACTTGTTCAAATGAGCCATGGCTGTGGGATGGGAGAAAGAGAGGGTGTGGAGAAGCAGATGATCATTTCTTCTGTGTGCCCTGACTGGGAATCAAACCTGGGACATTCACATCCTGGGCAGATGCTCTGCCACTGAGCAAACCAGCCAGGGCCTAAAGGCTTATTCTTAATGATATTCTAGATGAGTTTCTTTCACACTGTTGGACCCATGTGCTATGTTGGAAGTAAAATAATAAATAGGTAGTCAGCCAGTGTTCTCAGGAAGCTTTTCATCTATTAGAGGACACAAACAAGACTGTTTAATACAATCACTCTCACAATCAGGTTATATATAAATTATTACAGAATCATAAATGAATGACTAGATTATTTCCCTGGAGCTGTCTGTTATTGAGACAATGAGAGGAAAGTGTCAATCACAAAAAGAGACCACATGTACAATAGCAATTAGCCACCAAGAATGAAAATGTCTCAGAGGCAAGTTAAAATTAGTGGGTCAAAAACAGATATATCATCTCCCAAACTCCACTGCAGTAAACAGCACCCAGAACAGTGCCAGTCAGAAATCAAGCAGTCATCTGTAACCCTTCACAAAGACAAGGATCTCTGGCTTATGATCAGTTTCCTCCACCAAGTCTGGAGGTGGCTGAACATGGTCCAATGAGGGGCATTTTTAACAGTTATTTACCTATATTTTCACCCAGATAATTAATATATAATAGTAGAGTTGGAATCAGATAACAATACTGAAAGCTTCCATTTGGAAGGAGAAGCATGGAAAATATTAATATTCACTGAACCATATTAGTTATCAATTCCAGCTCTTTAAAAATCACAGATTCCAAGGCCTTGGCCAGCTAGCTCAGTTGCAGAGCGTTGGCCCGTGTGGAAGTCCTGGATTTAATTCCTAGCCAGGGCACACAGGAAAAGCACTCAACTGCTTCTCCACCCTTTCCTCTCTACTTCCTCTCTATCTCTCTCTTCCCCTCCTGCAGCCATGGCTCCATTGGAGCAAAGTTGGCCCAGCACTGAGGATGGCTCCATAGCCTCCACCTCAGGTGCTAGAATGGCTCAGGCCACAGTGGAGCACGGCCCAGATGTGCAGAGCATCATTCCCTGGTAGGCATGCCGGCTGGATCCCGGTCAGGCGCATGCAGGAGTCTGTCTCTCTGCTTCCCTGCTTCTTACTTCAGAAAAATACAAAAAAATAAAATAAAATAAAATAAGTCACAGATTCCACACATAGTTAGGGAGTATTTTCTTAGATAGTTCATTTGGCACACACTGGTTCACTCTCTGAGCATAATTTCCTTGTTACTGTCTTCTGTGGTCACTGGCTTTTCATTTGAGAAGTTCTTCTTTGTTTATTATTTTCCATGGTAACTTCAATAATGGACATAGGGCAGGGTATTCAATCTGTTATTCAAAGGAAAATGTGTTAATATCAATGAAGTAATTACTAAGAACAAAGTCTAGAGTAGAGAAACGTAGTGCTTACTTTAAAAATTTAAAAGGAATTTGAAAGAAAATACTCAGAGATAATAAGAATAAAGGCTGAAGTTAAGGAAATAAAATCAAGAAGTGTGGAAAGGTTAAATTAAAATCAAGGGTTTCTTGTTCTTGTTTTAGAGAAGACCAATGAAAGGGACAAATCAAGTGTTAAAAATTGAGAGAGCAAAAAATAGATAAGTAGAGGAATAAGAAAGGGAAAACACAATCACAGATTTTAAAAAGGTAAAATTATAAGTAAATACTACATAAAACATTTGGCAACAAATTTCAAATTCAAGTAGATCATTTTCTTGTGAAAAATAAAAATATATCCATCTATAGCTATATTAATATATATGTATATAAATGTATATATATATACAAACTGTGTACATATATATATACATATATATACAAACTGCTACCTAAAATGACAGTGTCCTGTCTAAAATACCACTCAACTCTTGCTCTTTCCCTACTTCATTTTCCTGAATTATATTGTTATTCTCAGTTATTATATTATATATATTTATATATGGATGTTTATCTATCTATTTATTGTCTTCCTCATACACAGAGAGAAATGCAAACTACCTGAAGGCTGTTTTGTTCACCAGTTCATCTGTCTTGCTCACTAGCTTTTCTAGTGACTAGACCAGTGTCTCAAACAGAGTAGGTATGCAGTCAAGTACTTACTAAATTAATAAAAGCATATCCTTTGTGTTTTCTCATGCATTTTAAAAAAAATCTATGTTCTTTCCCATCAAATGACACATTGTTGACAATACTGCATGCATAATTTAAAAGCCTTGGTTTTTCAAAGACAACTTCCAAAGAGACGTGAAAGAAAACTAGACATAGACTTTTTCAGTTTTCAAAGAGAGGTTAAAATCACATTTCACTTGAATATTTTTTTCTATATAATTTGTCTTCAATACAGGCTAAACCAAGCTGCTATCCACCCCAGATTAGAGAATTATGCTTAAAAGAAGAAAATCTATTAAGTGAGAAAATAAATATTGTAAAGTTCATTTCTTTCCAGGTAAAAATAAAACACTTATTAAAAGCTCACAAAAGCATATTCTTAATAGAAATTCTACAAACATTGCATTCCAAAAAAATTCAAGGAACTTACTAAACATGGTCTTTAGTATAAAATACAATCATTAATGCTCATCATTCAGTATTCAAATGAGTTGTTTGTAATATCTTATTTCAAAGACTTGTAGAATAACTTTCTGAAAAGGTCATTACTTGAAAATAAGACTCTTTTTCCTCCCCTACTGCATGCAATGTATAAGTTTTTCTTTTCTAAAATGAGATAAAGTCAGTAAACAACTTAATAGAGAATATGTACTATTTACTGATGCACGCACACACACACACACCTGAAAAGTCACTATTCTTTCTAACTGAAAGGCAAGGGATATGGCTGTATCAGGCCTCATTCACTAACTATAATCCTTCTATCTCTCTAAAACCAGGCATGTTCTAGTGTCTAGAAGAGATGAAAACCATTTTGGGCACTCAGATTCTGAAGGGGAGAGATGGTATAGAGAAGAGTCAAGGTAAGATCAGCATGAGAAGCAAAACTAACTCTTGATTCCAAAGAGAGCCTAAGCCTGGCTTTTCGCCTGTAGTCATGGTAATTTCTTGTCCTTTGAAGGAGAAGCCAATTCCCTCCAAAGAAATGAGGATAAGCCAGATGCACAAGGTGAACTCTTTCTGTTACTGTGTCTGACAGAATACCAGCTTTTGAGAAGGTGAGGAAATAGTGAGCAAACAAATTGCTTGCTAATGAACCTTGAACCCCTGAAAGTAGCAAGCTCTGTGTCTCTCATCATAAGTATCCGTGAAGTTGAGGTAGTCTGGCTGTGAGACCAAAGAACCAGAGATTAGATTATGACAAACAAACTGATCCTCAAATGAATCAAATTGCTACAGTATAAATACACTATTTTAATTACCACTGCCTTGCTCCCCCTCAAAAAATACTTTTGGAAATTTTTGTTTATGTCACAACTTTTTTTAATAAAGCATATCACAATTTCTTTTCCACGTTGTATTAGCAGACACAGCCAGTGCACTGAGTAAATGTAAGGTATATAAAATAAAATAAAAAAAGAAAGCTGAAAAATGAAAACAGGAACATTACTATATTTGCACATAATATAATAGCGACATTACTTTTGAGACTATGCAGTGGTAGCAGTTACAAAGGCAACAAGGAGACTGTGGTAATTGAGTGAGCCATAATGAAACCAATACTAGAGACTGACACTATGGTGATCTGTAATTGTAGTGATAAAAATAAAAAAGAATTTGTTTCCCATAGTAACTTTAAGATATAAAATGTTCCTAATGAACTTGAGGATTTAGGCTGACAGTTTCCAAGCAGAATGTTGAAATTGTCCATTAGCTTCTTTTATCTGCATATGATAAGAAAAGAAAGATTACCTAAGAGAAAACCACCCAGTGCCCAAGCAGAATTTGGCATACCACTATACTAAATCTTAACTATCGAGTTAAATGAATGAGTTTAATTCTGGACCCAGGTTCTCCTGAGTCCAGACTTATGGTTAGGACTTCTCGCAGGGAAGAATACAAAAAGTGTCATTTCTTCTTCTGGCTTACCTAAAGAAGGGAGAGAGAACTTGGCTATATGAAGGGTCTTTCCTGTCTAATTCTCACCCAGGGAATACCTGTCTCTCTCCCCACTGAGGCCACAGAGAATGAATAGATGCTTTCCAGGGTGAATTCTGTTTTAGACATAGTTTGCCTTTATTTTTTATTTTTTTATTTTTATTTTTGTATTTTTCCGAAGTGAGAAGCGGGGGTGGGGTGGGAGGCAGACAGACAGACTCATGCATGAGCCCAACCGGGATCCACCTGGCACGCCCACCAGGGAGCAATGTTCGGTCTCTCTGGGGTGTTGCTCCGCTGCAATCTGAGCCATTCTAGCACCTGAGGCAAAGGCCATGGAGCCAATATCAGCCCCCCAGGGCTAAGTTTGCTCCAATGGAGCATTAGCTGCGGGAGAAGAAGAGAGAGATAGAAAGAAAGGAGAGGAGGAGGGGGAGAGAAGCAGATGGGCGTTTCTCCTGTGTGCCCTGGCCAGGAATGGAACCCGGGACTTCCACATGCTGAGCCAATGCTCTATCACTGAACCAACCAGCTAGGGTAGTTTGGTTTCTTGATATACAGCTTAACCTTGTATATTATCGCTGAGGCTTTTCTCTTACTTTCCTATTCACTCATCTATGAATTGATACAGGGAAGGATAATTTTTGTAGGACTAACACATTATGTAATTTGGGAGAGAATTATTAGGAAAAGAATACAAAAAAATAAATACAAATTTTCTAGGGCGTTGGATGGGATGCTGAAATTTATGCTTCAATAAACTTCATGGTAATAAACTTCCAACTATAAAATAAATCACAGAGTTATAATGCACAGCATAAGGAATATAATCAATAACATTTTAATAATTCTGTATGGTGGTACATGGTTACTAGGCTTATCATGGTGATCACTTTATAAGATATATATAAATATCAAATCATTATCATGTACAGCTGAAACTAATATAATAGATGTTAACTATAATTTTAAAAGTAATTAATTAATTATAATAAATAAATAAATAAACTTTATAGTAAATCTTTCTCTGGTTTACATTTTAAAAATATTTTATTCATAGATTTTAGGTTATAGACAAAGATTATTTCTCTAGGCATCTGATCTATCATAGTGCTGGAAATGAAATTATAGTTACTGTTCAGTGTATATTTTTCCTATTTGGTTACAGATGCATGACATAGCGACTAAGCATGTCTTGTTCACTCTTATATCTTCAACACTGGATATTTAGCAAATGTTTGGTTAATTAATGCTTAAATTGAAACTGAGTTCAAATTATTTTGTTATAACTCCAGAAAAAATAATAAAATGGAAAAAATGGAGGAAAATTTCTTCTTTTTTTTTTTTTTTAGTGAGAAGAGAGAGAGATTGAGAAGTATCAACTCATAATAGTGGCACTTTAGTTGTTCATTGATTGATTCTCATACTTCCTTTGACAGGAAGGAGTGTGAGGAGGGGGGTCCAGCTGAGCCAGTGACCCCTTGCTCAAGCTAGTGACCTTGGGTTCAAGTCAGCCAACATGGGGTCATTTCAATGAGCCCGTGCTTATACCAACAACTTCGGGGTTTCGAACCTGGGACCTCCCAAGTCAGTGCTCTATCCACTGTGCCACCATGGCTCAGGCCAGGGGAGGAAACTTTGTAACCAGTATACAATTATAGGAGCAAAGATAAAAATCAGTTCATTCAAAAATGCAAAGATAAATTATAAAAGCTAGAAAGTTGGAAGATTTGAGTCCATAGGCAAGTTTTTAGAAAATCTGATAGTTCTTAAAGGCCACCCTTAAATTCTGGAAACTATGAAGTCAGTCAATAGTTCCCTCCCTCAAAGTTTCCCATCTAAGTTCTATCTTCCATGTTATGAGATTCGGAACTTTTGAATGTCAATGAGAATATGCAAAGTTCTTTCGCAGAGGAAAATAAGAGCTCTGTGGACATGTTTCATATCCACATTTACGGTAAAATGATTTGGACCTTTGGGTAGGAATTTAAGTTCAGGTTTTAAAATCATAGAAGAAAAATAATTTTGATCCTTTATATCTGGATGGCTAAAGTTGTCATGAGCACTCATTAAGGACTACCTTAGACAACAGCTATATTAGAATGACAGTTTCATAAGATGGTAAAAATCCACTTAACTGGATTTGGTAAAATCTATCTCTGTAATAAAGTAAATATGAGTCACATGAAATACCTGAACCATAATAGCTCAGGATCACACAGAAATGCCTAGACTGAGTTATTTTTTGTACCCTCCTCTGATTTAAATCTCTGCCCCTCAACCTTCATAAAAGGTCAAATAAAAACTCTCTATTTGGACAGTATTTTTATTTCTTCAGTATTAATAAAAATGAAGATATTTTTAGTGTTGAAGACAGCCCCTTATACATAGAGGCACTATTAAATTTATTTCCAAGAAATAATTCCCTTCTGCAGAAGAATTGTTGCACCTGTTATATTAGACATGAATAATACTTAGCTCAGTAGGTTTCCTTTTTGCTTTAGCTGTCAAGAAACTAAGCCAAATTGTGTATCCAGCAGTAGTAATGAGGTCATCTGAGAAATCCGGTGGCCTAAACTCCTTATGCTTCCCTAAGCTTGTCTCTCTTCTGTTTTTATTCTGTTACTGAGTTTAATTTAAAAATGTCTATTTCATATCTAAATCATTTGAAAGTTAGTGAGATTGAAATAAAATAAATAAATAATATATATATATACTGAAGAAGTATATTAGACATAATGTCTCTCTCTAAACATAAACTACAACCTTAATGTGACCTATCAGTTAAAATTTTCCTATTGTAATTCTATTGTATATTTCATATATTTCTATATTTATCTATCCATTCTTTCAAAATATTTCATCAGTACCTACAACAGTCCTACTTAAAGAAGACAATGCTAGATTCTGTGTTAGGGAAATGAACTATAAAGACACTATTCACATCCTTAAGCTAAAAATCTAGTTGGAGAGATGGTCATCTAAACTATCAGCCAAAGATCCAAAGTATTCCAGGAAATGAGAACGTTAATTGAGTCAGCTGTATATGGGGTCATTATAGCTTTGTCCCCACAGAGATATATACCTGACATTGGGATTTATCCTCTAATCAACAGACTATAGTTTTACTGGCTTGTGGCTTTATCTTTTTGTACATTTTAAAATTATTCTAAATATAGAGCCAATTAGGCCCAGATCACTATTCTTATTAACCTAGATTGAATTAAAATCTTGTTTGAAAGAAAATAAGATATTAGTTGTAAAAAAAAAAAAAAAAGACCATAGCAAAATAAATAAACCAAATGGTTTGGCAAGTGGCCACTCAAACTAGGAAGGCATAATATAGGTCATTGGCTCTCAATGAAGGAGAACACGGATAGGAGGCTGTTTACTATCCATCACTTTAAGCAAGGCTATAGCAAATCAGTTTGAATCCAAACAACATATAATGCAATATGACTACATATGACAGTATATACTGATATTTTGTTATATTTTGTTAGCTTGCATCCCTGTATCTCACCACTAGAAAACATAAGGAGGGTAGAAGTTTCCCCAGTCTTGCTCATCATAGAATCCCTAATGCATAGATGAGTAAAAGATAAACAGTTGATAAATGTTGTTCATAGAAAAAAATTACATGCTAATTGATTGGCCCAGAGTAAATGATGCAGAGTTAAAAAAAAGAGGTTTCTACTTGTCTTACATTAGATTTAGATTTCTCCAATATAGACAAGGACCGAAAGGCAAGTAGTTCCTTTAGGAGATAATTTTAAAAAGCACTAATAAGTAGAGAAATAAGATGGGAAAGAGAGGGAAAACAATAGGGTTATGTGATCTAGCAGGCTCCCATAGCAGGTTAGCACTGTGGAACTACAGGCCACTGAGAGAGGCTAGACTATAACTCAAATTTATTTCTCCTAAAGGTGAGAAAGATGGAGTGTTTATCTTCCAAAGGCCATCCAACACTGGATAAGGGTGAATACTGGGAATATTAACTACCCCTTTCCTTAGGACTTCCTTCCTACCCTATTGACTGAGAGAGGCCTCTGTCAGAGAGCTGAGGATGCTGGAATCGGATGTAGGAGGCATGTACTAAAATAATTGTCACAAAGGAGATATGGGTAAAGCATCAAGGGTATCCACTAAAAATGTTAATAAAATAGAGGATTTGAAAGTTATAACTTAACTATTTAAGGGGTTTAATCAAAAACTGAGTAAGATTCAAGTAAAGAAAATAAGAAAAGCAAGACACATAATACAAAAGTAAGATATTTAGAATACCAGAGAGAAAACAAAACCTAATGGAGTAGAGGATTGGTGGGAAATGAGATTTAAGAATCCTTTGGTTCCAAATCATGGGGACCTTAAAAACACGAAGGTCTTTGGACTTTACCCTCTAAACAATGGGAACCCTGGAAGAATTTTTTAGTGTAAGAATGATAGGAAGAAATAGTATAACAAAGATTAATTTATCAGTGATAAATAGAAAAAAATGGAATATCTGATTTGAGGTGCTGATCAAATGATATTATAACTCAGTCCTGAGGATCATGAACTAGAGTGGTAGAATTAGAGGAGGAAACAACAAAAAAGTCAGTAGGATAGAGGGAATTACATAAGCAAAGTGCTGGAAAGAAGGGGCAGCCCAAGATTGTCAGAGTTCAAATCAGTAAGTCATGGCACTAGTGTTTTCCCCAGTTATAATTAAACTTTAGGACTAATTAA
Organism: Saccopteryx bilineata; assembly: GCF_036850765.1. Classification (NCBI taxonomy): domain Eukaryota; kingdom Metazoa; phylum Chordata; class Mammalia; order Chiroptera; family Emballonuridae; genus Saccopteryx; species Saccopteryx bilineata. The sequence goes on along the minus strand of NC_089491.1, from coordinate 106,341,654 downwards.
AACCTGACTTTACAGCCCTGGCCGGTTGGCTCAGCGGTAGAGCGTCGGCCTAGCGTGTGGAGGACCCGGGTTCGATTCCCGGCCAGGGCACACAGGAGAAGCGCCCATTTGCTTCTCCACCCCTCCGCCGCTCTTTCCTCTCTGTCTCTCTCTTCCCCTCCCGCAGCCAAGGCTCCATTGGAGCAAAGATGGCCCGGGCGCTGGGGATGGCTCTGTGGCCTCTGCCTCAGGCGCTACAGTGGCTCTGGTCGCAACACGGCGACGCCCAGGATGGGCAGAGCATCGCCCCCTGGTGGGCAGAGCGTCGCCCCATGGTGGGCGTGCCGGATGGATCCCGGTCGGGCGCATGTGGGAGTCTGTCTGACTGTCTCTCCCCGTTTCCAGCTTCAGAAAAAAAAAAAAAAAAAAAAAAATGGAAAAAAAAAAAAACAACCTGACTTTACATTCATATTGTTTATTCTTAGAAATTTAACTAAACTGTACAAATCATTTGGTCTTGGTACTATTTCAAAAAGTTGAAGTGTGACTTTCATGAATCTAACTATATACCTGATAATTCACAAAAATGACATAATAAATAAGAAAGTTTAACCTATTTTCAGTGTTTTTTTATTCTTATGTGCATTTCATCCATATAGTCCTATTAAACTTTTTAAAGATGCCTTCTGTTTTAAATCAGATTATCTTGCAAATATTGAATAAGATTATAAAACTTTACATTTTTTAAATTGAGAGAACATTATCTTTTTTTGCTATTATACCAACAAACATTAATTAATGTTAACACTGTGACAAGCTCTTTACAAATATGAGTAGGAAGTGGCCCCATGATGACCATTTATAGACTAGTAAGCGATAGCCACTGTGGTGGTTATCTACTGTAACATAACAAGCTTACCTCCAAACTTACTGCCTCAAAACAATATTCTTTGACTTATGAATCTGTAATTTGGGCAAGATTTTTCAAAGTCTGCTTTCATTTAATGACATCTAGGTAACTCAAATATTAGAAGCTAGACCATCTGAAGGTTCCAATACTCAAATGACAGTGGTTAACATTCAGAGACGTCACAATGGTTGTTTGAATTGGTCATGGTGGGAGCTTGAAAATCAGTAAACCCTACAAAATAGATTTAGCTACTGAATACTTGATTGGTTGGATAATTGATTGGAAAGAGCTTGTTGTTAAACATATCACTGAATAATTGGGACCAATTATTTAGAAATTGCAACTAAAAATTCTCAGATGCAAAACTATGAATGGCAAATGCACTATTGAATTTTTCAAATGTTATTTGAAATTGAGCAAAACAAGTTTTTCTGACTTTCTAAAATAATCTTTAAAAAATACCTGTTATATGTATCTGTCATCTAATTTGTATATTTGCACATTTTATATGTAAATATATATACATGAAATATTTGTACACACGTTTATACAAAGTACACATTGTCCTTTTCCCACTTTTTCCTAGGTATGCCAAGAAGTAAAACTAATAGTTTTTGTACACTTATTTCACCTATCTCAGAATATCTAAAGATTGTCATTTGGCTAGGGCTTTTGTTTTCAGTACTACAATGAATTTTTGTATTTTATTTCTGTCTTTATAAGGTTTCTATTGAGAAGTGGGGAAAGTTGCATTGGGACTTCTAGCCAGATGCCACTTCAAATGTCATAAAACCACAAAGGACTCTTGCATCTCTTTTAAATTTAAGGAAAATTTTTGAATAAGGCAAGCATATTAGATTTTAATTCAGGTTCATATTTGACATTACTGAGTTTATTTTGTGTCTGAAAATAATAATTTGGTACCATTCTATGGTATCATAAAAATGAATATTTTAGGGCAAAGAAAGGATACTGCAGTTAAAGTTTCTTTACTTGGTGAAGGCAGGTGATTTAAATGAGCCCACTGTCCTATATTAGTACATTATGGACTGTTAGCTAGCAACCCAAACTATAGGATTTAAGCAATGTAATATTTTGTCTGCAATCAGGATACAGAGCTGACACATAGATACCTATTCCTTGACTCAGATAAAGTGTCTTCTACACTGTATATGCATTAACACATTTAATCCTCAAAATAACTCTACCAGAAGGTGCTATTATCTTCATTTTATAGATAAGAAAACTGGGACAAAGAAACAAAAATGGGTTTGCCCAGGGTCACACAAATAGAAAATGGCAGAATTAAAATCAAATAACCGACAGTATCTCTCTCCAGAGACACATTCTCAACCCTTCTTTCCCTTGGCCTGAGCAAAGGAGGTCTAACCCAGAGAAGAGTAATTGATGAAACTCATTTTGGATGTCAAAATATGGCTAACTTCTCCATTTATTATAATGGGAAACCTGATGAGATGTGTGGATTCCCTAAGACTATTACTGAGAAAGAAACAAGCATTACAATCCGATTCCTTCTTTTTTTGCTTGTAAATGATTTTGAGCTTTGTCAGGTTTATGTGTTTAAAAATTCAGAGGTTTTTTTTTTTTTCATCATTCTTTGAGTCATCTAAAATAAAGGCATACATTTGACAAATTCAAGACTTAATTAATCTGAGAGCTGGAGTCACCACTGTCATTTCCTTTGGATCATACATTTTGAAATCTCCATATAAACAAGCCGGAATCTTTTTTCATTCCCTGAGATCTATGGGTAAGATTGTTGCACCTAGCAAAGTGACAAAGGAGAAGATCCTTAAAGGCCAAAGCTAGTCACTTTTAAATTTAAAATCTATTTTCTTAATCACTTTTCTCCTCTTTAAAGGTTAGGAAATTGCTTTTGTTGGATCACCTATTTAGTAGTTATAATAAGTTAAGCATATATTGATTTTCTTTCTAAAATGATATATTATGGAATACTTCCCAGAGTTTGTATCATTTAATTTATACTAATCTATTTTATAAATCTAAACTTTTTAAAAAGCAGTGAAAGTAAAACTAGAATAAAGCCACACTTGTTACAAGATATCTAACACCTTTGGCAAATCTGATGCTTCCTTAACTTGTTTACATCTTTTGTATTTCTTTGTAAAATAAAATTTCATGTTAATTCATGGCATTTGTTTTACTTCATCTGACATATTCCCTAGGTCTATTCATTGTTGCAAATGGTAAGATCTTATTTTATATTATGGCTAAGTAATGTTCCACTGCATATCTATACCGTTACCTTTTTATCCACTCATCACAGGTATTTGGGCTGCTTTCCTAGTTTGGCTATTGTAAATAACAATGCAATAAACATAGGGGTGCATATATCTTTTTGAATTAGTGTTTTAAATTTCTTTGGATATATACCCAGAAGTGAAATTACTAGGTCATAGGTCATAAGGTAGTTCTATTTTTAATATTTTATGGAACCTTCATAGTTTTTTCATATTGGCTGTACCAATTTGCAATCCCACCAACAGTGTATGAGGGCTCCCTTTTCTCCACATCCTAGACACTTGCTGTTTGTTGATTTATTGATGATAGTCATCTGATAGGTGTGAGGTGGTATCTCCTGGTTTTAATTTGCATTTTTCTGATGTTTAGTAATGTTAAGCATCTTTTCATGTCTATTGGCCATCTCTATGTTCTCTTTGTAGAAGTGTCTATTCAGACCGTCTGCCCATTTTATATTTGGATTGTTTGGAGTTTCTGGTGTTGAGTTGGATGAGTTCTTTATACATTTTGGGTATTACCTCCTTATCAGGTGTATCATTTGTGAATATCTCTCATTCAGTGGTTGTCATTTTGTTTTGTTTATGGTTTGCTTTGCTGTTAAAAATACTCTAGTTTGATGTTGCCCCGTTTGTTTTTATTCTTTTCTTCTATTTCTTTTGCCAAAGAGATATATTAGAAAAAAATATATTACTAATAGTAATGTCATAGAGTTTATTGCCTATGTTTTCTTTTAGAAGTTTTATGGTGTCAGGTCTTACATTTAAGTTTTTAATACATTTTGAGTTTATTTTGGTACACAGTATGGGAGGATAGTCTTGTTTCTTTTCTCTCTCTCCTCCTCCCCCTCTTTTTCTGCATGTGTCTTTCTAATTTTCCTAACACCGTTTACTGAATAGCCTGTCTTTGCTCGAATAGATGTGTGGTGTCTTTTGTCATAGATTAATTGGCTATATAAGTGTGACTTTATTTTCTGGGCTTTCTGTTCTGTTCCCTTAATCTATGGGTCTCTTTTATTTATACTAGTACCATGCTGGGTTTTTTTTTTATTACAATTGCTTATGTAGTATAGTTTGATATCTGGGAACATTATTCTTCCAACTGTGTTCTTCTCTCTCAATATTGCTGTGGCTATTTGGAGTCTTTTGTGGTTCTATACAAATTTTTGAATTATTTGATCTGGTTCTGTGAAAAATACAATTGGTATTTTGATAGAGATTGCATTGAACCTATAGATTGCTTTGAGTAGTATGTACATTTAAACAATATATTTTTTTCATTCACAGTTTTGATTCCTTTAAAAAATAAAAATTTTAAGACATTTAAAGTGATATGTGGCATATTTAATGTTTTAAATGTTTTTTAATTCTTAGATTATTTTTAACTCTCCAGAACTTTAAAATTGTAAATAAAAGGTACCAAAACGGAATATATTTAAAACTAAGGGCTTATCAGGAAAAGAGAAGCATCAGACGGCTAACTGTGGACAGAAGACAGCGGGAGGCTGGAGAATGAGTACAACTACATAACACAGCAATGTTGTGTTAAATTAATTAGACAAGGAGGCCGTTAGACTGAGATAGCTTTAATGTTTCAGCAGCCGACTTATACAAACCAAAATCTAAGCTCTCAATGCCTCAAGGTTAAGAAATTTAAGCTTAGGGACAACCAATCCCAAACAGCCAACTAGGCTTTTCACAATGAAACTGCTGAAGCTGTAGCCAATCAAATTATTTCCTTGCTTTGTTCTCACCTCTTCTCTTTAAAAGGCTTCCCCCAGCTTCTCTCTGGTTTGGCAGCAACCATTTGGAATCCATTTTTGCTCAAACTTAAAATTTTAACAGCCTCAGTTTATGTCTTAACATATTACTCTCACTATCGTTATTGTTATTTTTGATTGTTATTGAGCACTTACTATGTACCAGGCATGACATGAAACATTTATTACATAATTCCCACAACAGCCCTAGAAGAAATCATTACAGCTTCCTTCTCACACTACTGATTCTCTGCCCCATCTCCTTTTATTTTCTTCTCAGCAATAATAACTCTCTGAGTTAATATTCATCATCTCTTTTGCTAGAGTTTTTATATTTTACTTGCTTATTATCTACAACATAAAATGTTTTTTACTTGTTTACTGTCTGTCTACACTGTATCTTCATGAGAGCAGAGACTTAGTCTGCAATTTTTTATTTCCTGACATAGTAAGAGCTCAGTAAATTTTGCATTAAAAAAGTGAGGTTAACAAACACAATCTGGAGAGATTAAATAATTATATAATTAAGAGATTAAATAATTAAATAGTTGAGAGAGGTTAAATAAAATAATTACCTAAGAAGAATGTTTAAAACAAATTTTAAAAATTTAGGTAAAGATATTTAAGAAAATTGAAAATAATTTTTTAAAGATTTTATTGATTTTTAGAGAAGGGAGAGAGAGAGAAAGAGGTTAGGAAGGATTGGGAAGCATCAGTTCATATCAGTTGCTTCCCATATTTGTCTTAACCAGGCAAGCCCAGGGTTTCATACCAGTGACCTCAGCATTCCAGGTCAAATGCTTTCCCACTGTGCCACCACAGGCCAGCTGAAAATAGAAAATAATTATTAAATTATATAAAATATAATTGTGTGTGAAAATATATGCATACAAAACTTGAAAATTTAGAAGTATATAGTAATACAAAATATTGTATATTGCACAATGCTTTTCTGCTTATTCTAATTTTCTACATTAAATATAACCTGTATCATGAACATAATAAAATATTGCAAAATATTTGTTTAAAAATATCACAATGCTACAAGATGTCCATATGAGGGCCAACTGTGATACAGTGGCCTTACAGCACTATTAATTAAGCAGCTAAAATAACATACACTTAAATACATCTAGGGACTAAATTCTCTTTAACACTTCTTAAGATGTGCTCAGGTGCCCAATACTAAATTTAACTCTCTTTATGATCAAAATCACCTACTGAAATTATATTACCGTATGTTTTGCTTGGCTTAGAGTTAACAAATAGCTATAGATAATATTTCTCTCTAACAGACTTGGAAATACCCAAAGGTATTCCCTGTTCATACTCCATTTTCTCTCCCAAGACTAAATCCATTTGCTCTAAGCTTTCTGTTTTTCTTTCATTTTTCAATCATTTTAGTAGTATGGTTTCTTTTTCTTGCTCTTTCTCATTCTTTCCACATATCATATTTTCACATATATGAACTGCCATTTCTTGAGATTTAAATGAACAGGTTAGTGTGCTTATGAAAATTCTTTTATATTCTTCCTACATGAGTCAACCTGCTTTTGTCTAATGCTATTTTTAATGGCCTAGATTCAGTTCACCGTGCACTAATAGAGAGATTGTTTACCTAACGGACTGAAACATAATAAACATTTTCTTCTCACCTCATTTGATCTACAAGTAAGCTTTCATTTTCAGTTATTTTCAGCTTTCACTTACATGTATTGCTTTTTTAAAATCTTGCTTGTAATAATACGAACCTTGTTATGACTAGCTGGTGTGTCAAATACTATTAAAATATACCATGGCAGCTCATAACATATGTTTTTAGAAAATTATCCAGTAGAAAATATTTACCAAATGTTATGTATTATTGTTCAATAAAATTAAGTGTTTGAATAATAAAAAATATAAAACCCAGCTTGAGGTGGGGAACACTACTAAAAACTAATTTCAATTAAGAAACAAGTTTCATATAAAAATGTAACAGATGCGTTTTCACAATTCACTGAAGCATATTTTCTGATATATATATATATAAAACATCATATAAAAAATGTAATATTCCTGAAAAAGCTGAGTGAAATGGTATAAAATGAACGTAGCAGCCTCTATTATTATACGTGTAGAGCAGCTGTGTGATCAAAGCCTCAACTGCCTCTTGGGAATAAAGCCAATTCCGGGACCAGGCACACCAGGTGATAATCTAACAGATGCAGCACGAATTCCACGTACTCACTGCACTGAAACATGGACAACAGCACCCAAACCCAAATGTAAAAGCAGCCTACGTGAGGAAAGAAGCATTAAATAGGCAAAATAGAAATGTTCATCAAATTCCACTTAGGAAGACAGTCTTCCAGTGGTCTACCAAGTAAAGAGAAACAGCAAACTCAACAGTTTTCTCTTTTTTGTTTCATTGAATTAGCTGCCTCTTTTTTATATTATACTATTAGCAACTCAATCAAGTGTGTATGATGCGCCTCGTGTGCATCATACCATAAGCAGATAAGATGTGTTTTCCTATGTTAAATTTTATTTGAGAGGAAATTAAGTGGTTGTAGGAGAGGGGAATACAAATAACATGAATAGTGAAATAAATTCAAGATACACTATCAAAAGCCCAAATAGAAAGACTAAGTCAGTGACTCTACCTCATTCTCAGGAGCTAGAATCTAAAGTTCTTATATTTTTTCCTGATCAGACATTCATTCTCAGAATGGCCTACAGCATGTAATACCCTGTTTACTTTAGTATCCTTATGCAGAAATTGGGATCACATATTTTATTACTTTGAGTTCATCACAAAGTGGCAAGGGGCTTAATTAGTTTGTTCATACATATTAAAGACATTTTTGAGTCCTTTTGAAATTCTACCAAGAACCAGCCTTCTTTTACTTTTCTTTTTTTATAACCAGCTTTCTTATCTATGATAATCAGATGTTGTCTTTCAAATGCTTGTAAAAATATTTCAAAATGTCTTTCATTTTTTCATTGGTACACTAAACTTCCATAGGAACATCTTAAATGCAAGTTGATGAAGTCAATGCTCATTTCTACAAACAACGAATTTACTTAAATGCTTATTTTTATTTTTATTACAATATTACGTAAATTTTATCAACTATGAATCAAACACTCTGGAAATTAGGTCTGATAGATTCAGTACATTAATGGGTTTGATGCATTTTTCAGCATATTTCTGCAGAAGGCTAATCTGTTCTCAGTCTCAAACACTCACACAGCTAATGCCATAATGAACCTGCAATTTTCTCAGGCTTTCCCAGTGGGCCCACGCATATCACATAGCAACATCTGCCAAGGAGAAATCTATATGCCAGCTTCAGTTTTTTCCTCTTGAAAAGATGATTTCATTCAATTGCAGGAAATTTACACAAGATCAATACTATTTTAAACATACTTTACTATGCAATTTTGTGGCTCTTTTATTGGGTTCAATAACCATTATCACACCTGAAATTTTGCATTTACGAAGAATTTTCACATCCACTTAATAACCCTATAGGGTAGACATAATTATCCCCATTTTACATATGGTAAAGCTGATATTTAAAGGAAGTAGATGTCTTGATCCAGATCCTAAGGCTGTCCTTGTACAGAACCAGTATTCATTACTCGAGTCTCTTTTTATTATACCTTGTCATAGCTCATATGTATTTGAACAAAAATAAAGAATAATAGAAGTACACCATTGTGCACTAACACACTATTTTATAGTCTGCTGGGTCATTTGTATTGTGGAGAGAAGCACTACATCTATTGATTGTTCTAATTTCTATGTAATCATAGTGCGGTTTGGATTTTTGTCTTGTAAAATATAGTGGTTGGAACTGCTGCAAATTGCTAATGTTCCTGAGTACATTTGGCAGCAGCCTGAGGCGAGCAAACCCACACAAGCAAATTAAATCCTTATAGTAGTTTATCTCTAAGAGTTTACAGTATTAATAACAAAGGGATTATGGGCCCCAAACAATTTAAATAGAAATATAAGTTATTATATAGATTTATAAAAAGATTACAAGCAGTTTAGAGCATGAAGTTCAAAGGGCAATAATCAAGAGAGCCAACTTTTTGTTATAGATGAAACACATGAACATTGAAGTAAAGCATAAACAACAACACAAACATCTAAATTTGAAAAATTCGAAATGTTGTCTGACCAGGAGGTGGCACAGTAGGTAGAGCATCAGACTGAGACGTGGAGGACCCAGGTTTGAGATCCTGTGGTTGCCACCTTGAATGCGGGCTCCTCTGGTTTGAGCATAGCTCACCAGCTTGAGCCCAAGGTCACTGGCTTGAGCTGCTATGGGGGGTCACTCGGTCTGCTATAGTCCCCCCCCATCAAGGCACATATGAGAAAGCAATCAATGAAAAACTAAGGTGCCTCAACAAAGAGTTGATGCTTATTTACTCTCTTCCTTCCTGATTGTCCCTATCTGTCCCTCTCTCTGACTCTTGTCTGTCTCTGTCACAAAAAAAGACAAAAATTTTAAATGTTATTTGATAGGAAAGTCATGAAGCTTGATAATTCAGCCTGAAGGGCATTCCAAACAGAACAGAGCATGTGGTATGGGAGACCAGAGGCAGCTATGGAATGAATGGATCAACTTAGTTAATTCAAAAACTCTACCCCTCTTAAAAGAAACATGAGAAATGGCGAATAGAAGATGCCATTATTATCTGATGGACAAAGCTGGAGTCCAGTTTTTAAGCTATTGGTGATAAGCTGTACAAAAGGTAAATAACTGGGGAAATAGAACAAAAAGATCATATATATGTAAACTATTAAAGAAAAATTATTCGTGGCACTTGTTAAAGATAGTAAAGCAGACTTCATTCAGGGGGACTATCATGATAGGAATATGGATAATGAGATGGAGTGTTGTGGTAGAGAAATGATACTGAGCTCAACTCTGAATAGAACAACAAAAATAACACAAGAATTTATAGCCAAAAAGTGTAGCAGAAGGTGTCAGTGGATAGAATATTACTAAGAGCCCTGGCTGGATAACTTGGTGGAGCATTGTACTGATACACAAAGATTGTGGGTTTGATCCCTAATTAGGGCACAAACAAGAACAGTTGGATGTTTTCATCTGTTTGTCTTTCTCTCCCTTCCTCTTTCTCTAAAATTAATAAATAAATATTTTTAAAAAGACAATTACTAAGAGGAAATATCAGGAATTGGGACTGATGCTGACTAGACCAACCTAACAGGACTCTTGCTGAAGGCAAACCAGGGAGATCAGACAATACCTGGGCATGGTAGAGGATCATTAACCCAATTAGATATCCATGTTGGGAGATACTGGCTTAACTGACTTATCTAGTTTCTTGTTAAAACTGGACAATGCAGGCCCTAGCCAGTTGGCTCAGTGGTAGAGTGTCAGCCCAGCATGTGGATGTCCTGGGTTTGATTCCTGGTCAGAGCCCATCTGCTTCTCCACTCTCCTCCCTCCTCTTTTCCCTCCTGCAGCCATGGCTCAATTGGTTGGAGCAGGTCTGGCTTCAGGCTCAGAGGATGGCTTTATGCAACCTTTGCCTCAGGTGCTAGAATAGCTTGGTTGCAAGCATGACCCCAGATGGGCAGAGCATCGGCCCCTGGTGGGCTTGCCAAGTGGATCCCGTTCAGGGTGTGCATGCAGAAGTGTGTGTCTCTATCTCCCCACCTTGCCCCCCCCCAAAAAACACAAAAACTGGACAAAGCAGAGTTTAATACAGAAGCCCAAAAGTTAAGGCCTAGCTAAGAAGAAACTTCAGAGGAACCTGGCTAGATTTTGGCCAGGAAAAGAATCTTTGTCAACACACACACACACACACACACACACCCCAAAAAAAAAAAAAAACCCCCACAAAAACCAGGCCTCTATTAATTCAGTTCACAGAAACCTTCCAATGCTATCAAGTGCCAATGCCTCGATCTTGTCACATTCACTGTCTCCATCGCACCCCTATGCCTGCATGCGCTTCTGTCTGCTTTAACATTGTTCAAGGGAATTTTAGCTGACTCTCCCAGACTCGATAACAAGTCCTGATAAGCGCTCTTGTCATCTCTATGTCCGCCTTTCACAGTGTTGTGTAATTGTGTAGTTGTAGATAGTGATTACGTGCCAGGGTGATTCTTTCATAAGTTCAATAAAATTTCCAAGTTTTCATAGATTAGTTTCCATGAAGGATAATGAAAGGTATTTTTGCTCAATACTGGATTCCTTGAAGAGAACGAGTCAAGAAACAGTTGCTCAATAATTGAGCCCTTTCCAAAAATGATTCTCAAATTGAGAGGAGGGAGGTATGGAGAAGAGGTAAGAGCAATTAAGACAGAGGAAAACCAGATTCATTCACCCTTTCATACATGTAAACTCTCAATATAACGGCTAATATACTGGTTTTAAATTTAGAAAATTTTTATGAACACTTTTATTACTTCGGTTGTATATTTAGGTGCATTTACATGATATGGAGCACAATTTCCTTACAAACATTTACAATCACTGTATGTTGATGGGTTTACTTGTTATTTATGTTGTTTAGCCCTTGATCACAAATGAAACCCACATTATGGGCTTGTTTCTCTGGAAAACATGACCTGAGATCTTCATAACTGTAATCCATATGAAAATTGCAGTTCTATGTATTCTCTGCAAAGAATAGCAAGAACTCAATTATAGGTAAGAACAAGGTTTATTAACCAGAAATTAGTACAAAGCTCTTCAGAAGCCTAAGCAAAAGGGCAATTGGGGAAAAGAGAAGATAATTTTGGAAATTAAGGGACAGGTAACTTGGGTAATATAGTTCAAAAAATATGTGTTGAGGAAGTTTTACAAATAAGTTGAAGCTTGTAAACCTAAGAATAATGAAAGTATAAGAAACTAACTCAAAGTATTCGGTTCTTTTATATGCATGCTCAATTAGAATCTTCTTTATCCTAAAATGTTAAGGTAAAGTTGTTTAATGCATGTAAGATTTCTTCTCTGAAGGGGATCTGAATATGCTCCTCAAAATATGCCACTTTGGCATAATGATTATTTTGAGCTGAAGGCAATAAAGAAACAGCTAGCCCTGGCAGGGTAGCTCAGTTGGTTAGAGTACTGTCTCAATACGCCAAGGTTGTGGGTTCAATCCCTGGTCTGGGCATATACAAGAATCAACCAATGAATGTATAAATAAGCATAACAACAAATTGATAACTCTCTCTCAAATCAATTTATTATTGATTAATAAATAAAACAGTAGATAAATGATGAACTCTCTGCTTTCTCTTTTTCAACCTAAAAGTAAAGAACAAATAAATCATAGTAAAGATGACTCTCTTCTCCTCTTCCATACCAAGAAGAAAGTGACTCTTTTTTTTTTTTTTTTTTTACAGGGACAGAGAGAGTCAGAGAGAGGGATAGATAGGGACAGACAGACAGGAAGGGAGAGAGATGAGAAGCATCAATGATCAGTTTTTCGTTATGACACCTCAGTTGTTCATTGATTGCTTTCTCATATGCGCCTTGACTGCGGGCCTTCAGCAGACCGAGTAACCCCTTGCTCGAGCCAGCAACCTTGGGTCCAAGCTGGTGAGCTTTTTTGCTCACGCCAGATGAGCCTGCGCTCAAGCTGGTGACCTCTGGGTGTCAAACTTCAGTCCTCCGCATCCCAGTCCAACACTGTATTCACTGCGCCACCGCCTGGTCAGGCGAGAGTGACTCTTTAACAGGGTAGACCACTCAACTCTTATTATTGAAGATGGCATCCACTTAAGTCCACATAACAAACCTTGTTAAACAACCCTTATCTCCCATTAGTTTTATTCACATACTTACTTTTCCACAATTTCCTGCCGCTTTAAGTCCAAACCCCTTTTCCTTCATCTTGCCAGCTCTCCACAATTTGTTGACCTTTGTTAAAATAGTATGTAAGCTCTCAATCAGCCTAACCACTTCTATAGATTTTTCACTTCTTTTTCCTGAAAATCATGTGCATGCATAACAAATCTTGCTCCTGTTAATCTAACTTTTCTCATTTTAATTATCACATCCCAGCTACAGATGGTAGCTCCTCTATGATGGTAGAGGAAAATTTTTTCCCAGCCCTATACTTCCCATCTCTAGTTTTTCACCAAAAGAAATAAATACCCTGTAAATTGCCATCAAGCAGGGAATTCCTTCCATTTTAAACAACATTGTTTAAAAAGCATTCTAAAGAAGGATATGTCATTCAATATATAATTATTCATGGGCCACATATTTATTAGGTAGCCATTTTTCACTTACTGCTTAGATATAAAGGTTTGATTAAGATAGACAGAGTAATTGTCTTCATAGATCATATATTCTAGCAGGGAGAGGCAGGAATTAAGCAAATAATTACACAATCATTTCATAACAATAGTATTAGCATCCCTTGCAGTTACAATACAGGGATATTTGTGAAGTCCCTACCTTGAAGACATAAATATAAAAGGCTGAATTGGGAAGAAGTGATTCAAAATTAGGCAGAATGGAGGAGATGTTTTTGGTAGGCACCAGCTGATGCGGCAATAATGAGTTGCTTAAGCAACAGCGTTGGCAGGATAAATAGCCACATATGGAGCTTGGCATTGAGTACCAGGATGTTTGCACTGCAATAGGTTTAGAGTGATTTGGGATGTAGTTCTTGGCAGCATGGCCATATGTTTTACTCTCTAGAGCACTCCCAATAATTCTGTGAGTATCCTTACATCGTTTAATACCTTTTTCTCCTTAAATTAGTCCAAGTTGTGTTTTGTCACTTACAACCAAGCAAGGGCATGGGAAAGAATGAACAAAGATCCCTGGTGATGGTGGGAATGAATGTGAGCAGCCAGAGCTGCTTGAGCAGGAGAAAGTGACAGATAAGGCTAGTGAGGTGAACAAGGACCACAGCAACAGGGCACAGAGGCCATGAAAAGGATTCTTTACTTCATCCTGAGAGCAATGCAACATCAGCAAAGAGTTTTAAGCAGGCAGGAGACATGATCAAATTTGCATTTTTAAAGGTCACTCAATGATTGGAGACTTTTTGCTAGAAATTACTGTAGCTAGATAAAGAACATGGCTGCGGAAATGCAGAGGAAACGCTGGTCCCTTGGAATGCTGGGAAATAAAATATATAGGTTTTGGGAGGAAGTCAGCTATGTAAGAGCGGAGTGCTTTACTTATACAACAAGTTGTTACTTGTTCAACCTACGCGGGTGACAGATGTAGTAATTTTAATACCTATGCATTCTCTGGCAGGTCTGATTTGCTTATATTCTACTAAACTAAATATCGTGAGAAAAAGGATATGGTTAGCACAATGGGCTGATATTTTCCTGTTCTCTTGAGCTAAATCATTAAGTCCTCTGCACTTCAAATAGTTATTCTTCAGTAGGTTAGAGCATCCTGTCATCTCTTCAATATCAACTTAATCCTTTTTCATGCATTTTGAAAGAAATGAAAGTATAAATTTGTTCTAGAAATGTACAAATGAAATTCAGAAGCTAGACAAATTGAAGGATTGAGAATTAGTTTGAGTAACACTTGATGTATCTCTAAACAATAAAATCTGACTATTATTTATAAAAAAGATTATTTTTACTCTCAAGTAAACATAAGCAAAATATTCTAATAAGTAAAAGTTCTTTCATTGTCTTCTGTTTATAATGATGCATAACTCATTGTTTCTTGGTTCCTTTGTGACTGTCAGTGGAGTCTAATGATTCATTATGCTCTGTCACTGAGATTGTTTAAAATTTAACTACAAACCTCAAGCACAACTCTAATATACACTTGTGTAGAGCATGGCATTATTGATTTAGTTCCTTGAGTGTAAGAATCATGAGTCCTTCAAAGTGAGATGTAGCTTATCCTACACTCATGGTTCAATAGCTTTAATCATTGCAATGAATGGTTCAGGTCTGTATACTTGATGGTTCAGGTCCCGCATACACTTGCGGTGGGAGTGTAAATTGGTATTGTCACTATGGAAAACATAATATGGTGGTTAGTCAAACAATCAGGAATAGGGTTACCATATGACAGGGTATCTACTCCAAAAATTTGAAAATATTTATTCGGAAAGATATGTGTACCTTTATGTTCATTGCAGCATTATTCACAGTGGCGAAGACATGGAGACAACTGAAGCATCCTTTGATAAATGATAGGATAAGATATGTTATATGTAAGATATATATACATATATATTTACACACACACACACACACACTGAAATGCAGTAGTACAGGCATAAAAGGAAGATGAACTACTGCCATTTGCAACAACATGGATGGACCTTAAGAATATCATGCTAAGCAAAAGAAGTCAATCAGAAAAAGTTAAGAACCATATGATCTCATTCATATGTGGAATATAAAACTGAAACCAACAAATGAACAAACAAGACAAACAAAAACTCATAAACACAGACAACAGTATGGTGGTCACTAGAGGAAGAGGTGGGTAGGTAGCAAAGAGTAAAGGCATCAAATACATGATGACAGAAGAAGATTTGACTTTGAGTGGTAAATACACAATGCAATATACAAATGATAAATTATGGAATTGTACATTTGAAACCTATATAATTTTATTAACCAATGTAACCACCCCCAAATTAATTTAAATATTTTTTTTTTTTTTTCATTTTTCTGAAGCTGGAAACGGGGAGAGACAGTCAGACAGACTCCCGCATGCGCCCGACCGGGATCCACCCGGCACGCCCACCAGGGGCGACGCTCTGCCCACCAGGGGGCGGTGCTCTGCCCATCCTGGGCATCGCCATGTCGCGACCAGAGCCACTCCAGCGCCTGAGGCAGAGGCCACAGAGCCATCCCCAGCGCCCGGGCCATCTTTGCTCCAATGGAGCCTTGGCTGCGGGAGGGGAAGAGAGAGACAGAGAGGAAAGCGCGGCAGAGGGGTGGAGAAGCAAATGGGCGCTTCTCCTGTGTGCCCTGGCCGGGAATCGAACCCGGGTCCTCCGCACGCTAGGCCGATGCTCTACCGCTGAGCCAACCGGCCAGGGCCTAAATATTTTTAATTTAAGAAAATAAACATTCAAATGATTGCAGCATGTTCATGTTTTAAACTACTTAGTTTTATTGTAAGCACCAGTGAGTAAACACCCCATAGAGCTCACATTTCATAAAAACAGCACCTTGGAATTTTCTAAATTCACATATAGTGTATTTGCTCAATACATACAAACTAAAAAAGCAAAAGCCAAATATAGTTGAAAATTGTCTATCATTGAAGTTCATTTCAGGTTTGGTGTAGGTATAGAGTGGAAAGTCAAAATAAAAATGACTTCCACTTACAGTGGCAGGCAGTATGTATACTATTTCTAGTATTGGTAATAGCCTTGCAAGGTAGGCACTAGGATTTCCATTTTAGAGGTGAGGACACTGGTGCTCAAAAATGTAAAGTTCTGCCTAAGAACACAGCCACTCAACCAAGTTTCATACAGAAATGATTTGTGTGGTCCACAATACTGTACTTAGTACTCACCCAGTGTACTAAGCCCATTTTTTTAATACTTCAAATACCTGGTTATTTATAAAAATGTATGCTGAGTTGAGCTAATGAGAGAGGACAGAAACTCAGTTCTATTAGAGAAGTCAGCCAAAGCGGCCACTTTCCCCTAAGGCATCCATAAAATGATTCTAAGAGTTACAAGCTGTGACCAACTTTGTTTTGATTTTGTGTTCAATTTCTTTTTGTAAAAAATATAGAAACTTAACTAGATCTCCAGCCTCTGTGCTATAATAGTTCCTTCTTTGGCCAACTTCTTAACCCAGAAGTTCTGCCTAATATGAATAGTTCTGTAATCCAGCATGGAGTTATGATTTTTCCAAGAGCAATCCCTTTAAACAATTAGAAGCAACTTTTTTATGGTTATTTTCTCATATTTTATGCCGCCATATGGCAACAAGAATCTACCCAGCAGAGCATATGGAAAACTTGCCATGCACGGGAAAACATTAAAAAAATATATGGAAATAAGAGATGCTGACATTGCTCATACCACTGCATAAGAAACAAGTATTTGAACATACTTCTAATGTATGATTTGTATTTTACATTTAAATCTGGCTTCCCAAGCAATACTCTGACAGTGTTAGTTCCTGTTTGAATGCCAGTTGGATAAAAACGTGTTTTCTATCTGAGCAGTGGTCTAGCGTGGCTAATTTAAAATGTTTTCTGCCTCCCACCTTGAAAACCTCTTCTATTCTTAATCTTCAATTACCTTGTCACTGAATTAGTGTCTCAGAGAAAATACTTTCAAACTATTCTCAATTACCCCTTTTCCCATATCCAATCAGACACATGTCCCATGAATTTTACTTAATACCTGTGAATCTGGTTTCTCTTTTCCATCCTCACTGTAATAACTGTCTCCATCGTCTCCCATCTAAACCTAGTCTTTCTTCCCACCAATCTATCTTCCAACTCCTGCTGGAGATAACAGTTTAGAATGTAACTTAGATTAAGTCACTTTTGTAGTTCATAACATCTGTTGGATTCACAGATGGGAAAGAATGAGACCTAAACTTCTTAGCTCAACATCATAGGGGCTTCACAACCTGATGCCAATGCATCTCATCTTTGTGAATGCTATGGTCCAGCCACACTATTTTTTCCACTCACCTATTTCTCAAACACATCAACCCTTTTAATTTTCTCTATGTCTCCCTTTATAAAAAAAATTATTTATTTATTTTAAATTTATTGGGATAATATAGTTTGCCAAACCATATAGGTTTCAAGTGTACAACTCAATATAACACCATCTACACACAGCATCATGTACCCACCCCAAGCAAAGTCTCTTTTCACTCCCTCTTTCCCTTCCCCCATTGCCCCCTTCCCCTACTTCCACCTCCCTTTCCCTCTGGCTATTGCCACCCTGTTGTCTATATCTATGTGTTATGTAGGTATGCTTTTTGGCTAATCCCTTCACCTTCTTTCATCCAATCCTCTCATCTCTCTCTCCTCTGACAGCTGTCCATCTGTTCCATGTGTCCATGCCTCTGTTTTTATTCTGTTCATCAGTTTATTGTGTTTTTAGATTCTACATAGAAATGAGATCATATGGTATTTTTCTTTCTCTGTCTGACTTATTTCACTTAGCATAATAATCTCCATGCTGTCACAAAAGGTAAGATTTCTTTCTTTTTATGGCTGCATACTATTCCATTGAGTAAATGTAGCACAGTCTTTTTTTTAACCACTCATCTATGTTCTTTAAATTAATCTTCCTCCCCTCACCATATTTACCTCTGAAAACTCCAACCCAAATGTCAAATGCCTTTTCCAGGAAGGATTAGTTGCCTCCCCCACTCCAGAGTATTTCAGGTGTCCTATTATCTAAGTTTGGGTCTCCCACCAGTGAATGATTCCAGGGCATAGGCAAGTTTTATAATGTCTGACATTTAAAAGATACTTAATAAATAATTTCTGAAAAAAGTGAATGAATCATTCAGTGTATTATTTTAAGATGATCTATTTTTCAATATAGAGTTCTTTAAAGAAGAGTTGGGAAACTAAGAAAAATTGGTTTGGAAAGAAAAAACAACAGCAATATAAGGGGAAAGGTTTCTATGTGCAATATTACATAATAATTTGTCACAAATAAACTTAATTTATTAAAAATTTCCCAAAATGGTTTAATGACAAACCATTCTTAGAAGACCTAGGTTTAGGTAGTTGTGAGTGGAAACAAAGTCTCTTTCTAGATCCTCTAATATTATTATATATTTTCTCATTGTACTTTTATTTAATACAACAGTAGTCCTTTCATCCTTGCAAGTTGGCTGCTACAGATTGCTGGAATCCTTCTAAATTTCAGATTCAACTTCAGAATGATGTGTTAAAAGCTTACTAAGCATCTACACTGTATTTACTACCTTAACATATACATTTATCTTTAAGGGGCTATTTTTTCATTATTAGTCCTTACTAGTAAAATGTTTTTGTCATTTCAGCTCTCTTTCTATTGCTTCTACTGTGCTGCTCTTGCAATACTGCCTTGTGTATTTACCTGACTCCACACTCATGTGTAACACTACTTTATATTGAAAAGTTTCCCTCAAACTCCCATCTTTTGTTTTTGTCCACAAGAACTTTCTAGGCTAAACCCTTTTTCTCTTTGGGCCATCTTCCTCTCTAATATTAGTCTTGACCCTCTTAATCCTCTAGAAATTCAGTCATGGCCATAAGTCTATATGGTTCTTGATGTTATTGATCTTTTTTTTTTCTTGTCCTGCTAACAGCTCTGCCTACTCTGGCTCAACTTGTTCCTCACCACTAGTCTGACATTACTCATATCCTATCCTACAGCCTGCTCTGATAACAGCCCCATCTCAAACATCAAAAGCTTACTAAAACTATTAGATTAGCCTCGGGGCCCTTTTTAAATTCTTTATATTCCTCCTTAATTTATACTAATCTCCTTTGATACATACATTGCATATGTATCTACCAAGTTTTTAATTTTCTTAGCCCATTTTCAGGTAATCAACATATCTGTTCTTAATAATTGATGAAAGTATTTGTCCTAAAGGAAGAAATTTTAAACATCTCCTACATGCATTACTCATCCTTTATAGTTCTGCATAAGTCTTGAGAAAGGGAAATACATATATTGAGTCATGCACAGCAGAACAGAAAAGAAAACACACTCGGGCCACATCAACCTTGAGGCTGCTAAAACAACTATCACAATAAATAAATGTCATTGTCTTCTTTATCTACTCAATACAAGTCTATGGTGGGGCTGAAAAAGAGATGCTCATAGTTTATAGAGAGCCATTCCACTGTTGTGCAAGATGCAGTCTTTATTCTGAGCAAAACATCATATAGGTAAGTTTTATAAAAACTCAATATATTTTGACAAATATATGCAGCCCACCATTTATGAATGTTAAGTATCTTCCTAAAGTTTGTTCATAATGTGATTATTTTGGAAACTCATTTCCCTAGAGAACCAATGTTGCATGTTTGTCTCCACCTGACAAAAGTCAGTTTTGCTGTAATGTTTCTAAAACTAATACCAGTAGCATTGGTTCGACTCCATAAAGCTCCCATTCATTTTTTTTAATGGCAGCATATATATCAGGTTAAGATTCAGGTGACAGAAAAATATCTCTCCCTACCAAAGTAATGGCAGCATTAAATGTCAGGGAAGACAGGCAACAAGCAAGTGGTCCTGGGCTTCACAACATAGGACCTCTCAGCATATTCAGAACATAAGGGAACCCTATATAGATAAAGCAATCATCAGGAATTATAATTTAAGCAACAAATGCTTGGAAGGAAAGGTGATATTGCTCTCGCTTTACTGAAGGTGAATCACACATCCATATGTGTAAGGAGAGACATAAGAAGCTTGTCTAGGCCCTGGCCGGTTGGCTCAGTGGTAGAGTGTCGGCCTGGCGTGCACGAGTCCTGGGTTCAATTCCCAGCCAGAGCACACAGGAGAAGCGCCCATCTGCTTCTCCACCCCTCCCTCTCTCCTTCCTCTCCGTCTCTCTCTTCCCCTCCCACAGCCAAGGCTCTATTGGAGCAAAGTTGGCCCGTGCACTGAGGATGGCTCTGTGGCCTCTGCCTCAGGCACCAGAACGGCTCTGGTTGCAACAGAGCAATGCCCCAGATGGGCAGAGCATCGCCCCCTGGTGGGCGTGCCGGGTGGATCCCGTCGGGCGCATGCGGGAGTCTGTCTGACTGCCTCCCTGTTTCCAACTTCAGAAAAAATAAAAATTAAAAATAAGCTTGTCTATTTGTCATTTCAAGCCAGTATAGTTTTTAAATATTTATAAAATCACAAACTGAAGTTCGTACTTCATGCAATCCAAATTTGGAAATATAGATGATAGATAGATAGATAAAAGGAAAGAAAGAACCATGGGTCAAGTAACTGTCTTTTCTTTTATCTTAATGCTTCTAGGTCCTAACTTAATTTTCAAAGTTCAATTCAAATGCTATCTCCCATCAAATTGTAAACGAAAGAATTGTATCTATGTGATATCAGTTGTTTCATGGGCCTCATGTATAGCACTTTTTCAAACAGGGTTTATTTATGATTAACTTTCATATACACCAATCAGACAGTAAACATTTGTGAAAAGAATGAGCATCTGGAAACTATGAGCAAATCAAGCTTTGTTTTGTTTTTAAATTGTGGAGCATAACAGGAACACGGTCATGGTCATGAAGATTTCCTACCTGAGCAGCACTCTTTGCACAGCACAGACCAGTTACAGACAAGCACAGACAACTGTTACAGTTTGTAAAGCCAGTGGCCAAGGCCACCATCACAGCTGCCCGGCCCATGCAGGTTCGCATTGGATTCGGACAGTCGGTAAAGAAGCAATGGAGCCAAAAACTGATGGGCCATCATCTTTAATCCTAGCTTGCACCCGGTGGGCAAGTAAAAACACACACTGGGCTCCAAAAACCACTCACATTCAGTGCTCACAAAGCTACTGACTTATCCAAGTTTCCTAGAATAAAAGGTTTCTAGCTCACCAGACTTATTCACCTATGTTCCCCATCTCCTTCCTTCCTGCACAAACTCTGCACAAACTGGCTTCTCACTCAGCACTCCACCATCTTGGCTGCTTCTCCAGGCCTCCTCCACATGGCCTTTCTCTGCTCTCCTCTCTGCTCTCTTTTTAATGATAATCTCAGGAACCAAGAGAGTAAGCTCCTGTTCTGCCCTCATTTTATACTGTAGATTCATAACCTTTAATCCAATATATAAAACAGGGAAGTCTCTAATACAAAGTTACTTATCTGAGACATAATGGGATTGTACCACCCCACATCAAAAAGGGTGGGAAAGGCTTAGTCCTAAAACCAAGCCCCAGGCTACCAGGATACTGCCTGCCCACAGCCCACAGAGACACACATTAATATCACCTGGGCAACGGCTTCTGTGTGGGCAGTGCCATCTTTAACAAAGTGAGCATAATATATTTTATCTGCCCAACACAGTTGAAGCTTTAAAAATAAAACTCTACTTTCTAAGGATGAATAAGTTCTAAAGTAGCAATTTAAATCTCCAGAGATGCTTTGATAAGCGGGTTGTCAAGATTTCTCTAAGAACTATAGAGTTTATATGTTTGCTTTTACTTTGCAATTATAAAAATGACACCTTTGGGGATGACAATAAATCTCTAACCATTTTAAAGAGAATTGGAAAAAGAATGAAATAAAATATTTTCTTAACCAGCATGTGTAGAAACTGAGCTTATTACTTATTTGTTATATCTAGCATTAAACGTAAAAATCAGAAAGAGACAAGAGGTAATAGCTCAATGTTAAGCGCCCAACCCATAGAGAAACCAGATTGTAACTACTGGAACCATAACAGAACATTATCGCAGAGACAAGGACTACTTGGAGACCACATAGCACACACAGAGGGACCTAGAGGAGACTGCCTCACAATCCCTCATACAGGTTTCATGAGACAGCCCTGACCCGGAATCCTTGCGGGTATTTATTGATACACACAAAATAGAAGCAGGGACAAGAATTAGGAAGTCAGGAAGCAGAGAGGAGAATGAGGAGAAGAGAATGAGAAAGTCAGGAAGGGAAACTTCTTTAGAGTGAATTAAAGGCCAAGCAAAGTAGCTCAAATGTCCCCACCTATTGATTAACCACAATTGCTCATTCTATCCCCATTGTGCTGTGTTCTTCATGGCACTGCTTTCAGTACCTTTGTCTGTGGAACCACTGTGGCCTTTGCCTCAGGGCGCTGAACTCTGTTCCTGTTCTATGTTCTATTCAGGGCCTCTACAACACATGAGACATGACCTTATTAACAAAATGCAAAATAAAATCACAATTTTATTTGTTCTTTGGTGAAATAAAAACATCTGATATATTTCATCCACATAAAAATATAAAAGCAAAGAAATGCTATCAGGGTTAGATCATTATGAGCTGTAGCGTTAACTTGTCATATACTAACCACCATCACCTCCTCATTTAGACGCAGTTGCGCACACACATACACACACACATACACATACACACCCAAACAGATGATCACAAAATGTGTAATACAAAGAATAGAGTTCATCATGATACGAAGCGAAATAAGTAAATCAGAAAAAAACAGGAACTGTATTATTCCATACGTAGGTGGGACATAATAGTGAAACTAAGAGACATTGATAAGAGTGTGGTGGTTACGGGGGGGAGGGGGGAATGGGAGAGGGATAGGGGGTGGGAGGGGCACAAAGAAAACAAGATAGAAGGTGACAGAGGACAATCTGACTTTGGGTGGTGGGTATGCAACATAATTGAACGACAAGATAACCTGGACTTGTTATCTTTGAATATATGTATACTGATTTATTGATGTCACCCCATTAAAAAAATAAAATTATAAAAAAAAAAAAAAGAATAGAGTTCATGATGAGAAAATATTTTTTTAAATAAATTTTTATTAATGGTAATGGGATGACATTAATAAATCAGGGTACATATATTCAAAGAAAACATGTCTAGGTTATTTTGTCATTAAATTATGTTGCATACCCCTCGCCCAAAGTCAGATTGTCCTCCGCCACCCTCTATCTAGTTCTCTGTGCCCCTCCCCCTCCCCCTAACTCTCTCCCTCCCTCCCTCCAATGTCCTCCCTCCCCCCACCCCTGGTAACCACCACACTCTTGTCCATGTCTCTTAGTCTCGTTTTTATGTTCCACCAATGTATGGAATCATATAGTTCTTGTTTGTTTCTGATTTACTTATTTCACTCCGTATAATGTTATCAAGTTCCCACCATTTTGCTGTAAATGATCTGATGTCATCATTTCTTATGGCTGAGTAGTATTCCATAGTGTATATGTGCCACATCTTCTTTATCCAGTCTTCTATTGAAGGGCTTTTTGGTTGTTTCCATGTCTTGGCCACTGTGAACAGTGCTGCAATGAACATGGGGCTACATGTGTCTTCACGTATCAATGTTTCTGAGGTTTGGGGGTATATACCCAGTAGAGGGATTGCTGGGTCATAAGGTAGTTCTATTTGCAGTTTTTTGAGGAACCACCATACTTTCCTCCAAAATGGTTGTACTACTTTACAGTCCCACCAACAGTGAATGAGGGTTCCTTTTTCTCCACAGCCTCTCCAACATTTGCTATTACCCGTCTTGTTGATAATAGCTAATCTAACAGGGGTGAGGTGGTATCTCATTGTAGTTTTGATTTGCATTTCTCTAATAACTAATGAAGCTGAGCATCTTTTCATATATCTGTTGGCCATTTGTACTTCCTCCTGGGAGAAGTGTCTGTTCATGTCCTCTTCCCATTTTTTTATTGGATTGTTTGTTTGTTTGTTGTTGAGTTTTATGAGTTCTTTGTAAATTTTGGATATTAGGCCCTTATCTGAGCTGTTGTTTGAAAATATCATTTCCCATTTAGTTGGCTGTCTGTTTATTTTGATATCAGTTTCTCTTGCTGAGCAAAAACTTTTTATTCTGATGTAGTCCCATTCATTTATCTTTGCCTTCACTTCTCTTGCCATTGGAGTCAAGTTCATAAAATGTTCTTTAAAACCTAGGTCCATGATTTTAGTACCTATGTCTTCTTCTATGTACTTTATTGTTTCAGGTCTTATATTTAGGTCTTTGATCCATTTTGAATTAATTTTAGTACACGGGGACAGGCTGTAGTCGAGTTTCATTCTTTTGCATGTGGGAGAAAATATATTAATAAAATAGCATACACATTTCTTTTGGTGTAGAAAACTTATTTAACTTGTTCAGAAATTGATTCTCCAATTTGGGAATTATCCAGAAAACTCCCTTATTTTCTTTGGCACTTCTATCACAAATGGGAAAGGGGAAGGAGTGACAGTGAGAAAAAGAAGTAATTCCACTTAGTTTCTTTGCAGAAAATTTGTTAAATACTGTTAGGAGGGGAAATTGAAACTTGTAATGAAATTAGTATTTTTGATTACCAGTGGATTTCATTTTTTCTGACTGTGAACTCAATTATCATAGATAATTGAGATCCACCCTTACGGCATTAAGAAAAATGCTTCTTATCAGAGTCAATTTGGAGGAGGAAAGAATACTGAGGAAATTGAAAATCAGACCATCTATTTCCAGTCCTCCCACTCCCACGTCTGGCCCAGCCCCACCATTTTACTCTTAGGAGTCTACTTGGAGCTTCCTCCTGTACATGAAGTGGGAAAGAGAGTGCGATAAATATCATCTGTACACTTCAGAATTGTGTGTTACCATAGCAGCAAAGCACTTCAGGTATACTAATGTAATGTGTTTGGAATTGAAATTAACCTAAAGAACCTAAGCTGTTTCTCTCAGATTAAAAAAGAAGAAAGCAAGCAAGCTTGCAAGCTTGCCAATAAATATATATATAACTGCAAGGATTAGCTTAAAGTGAAAGTTTTTTAGATCGTCTGCCATGAAAACAATTGACAGAGAAACCTATGCACTTTCAACACCCCTACTAAAATATCTATGAGCATTTAGTTAGTTGAAGAAAATCTAAAACCACCAAGAAAGCAACTTTATGATCATAATCCCCGTCTTGCTGAGAAATCCTGCAATGTCTTATCAAGGACATCTTTTTCTCAGATGATCTGTGCACCATCCTGCTCTGGTAATTATCTGCTGCTGAGTAAGTTCTTTGCATTTTATTCAAGGATATCCCCATAAAACCCAACCAAGATGACTAAAACAGATTACTTTTCATCAGTACGTTTGAAAGTAATATATAACAAATTCCATCTACACCCTAATTTTTTCTAGGAAGATTATACTTAAATCTAGAAGCTACTGTGCCATCTCCAAGGTCAAATGATATTTTGTAAAATAAGAAGTAAATTTTTCAAAAAAAGATACATTCTGTTTTGGTTGCTCTGGCATTTTTTTTTTTTAAGTTTCTCTAGTTAGTGACATTACCCTGAAAGACATTTATAATGATAATATGACTCACTTCAAGAATTTCAGAGTTTTCTTTATTGTGACATAACTTAAATTAAAGAGCATTTTATTCTAGTGCTTTAAAAAAGTTGGGGGGGATTATATGATTTATAATATATCCAGAATAAATGACTAGCCAAAGCATTTAATTTCCAACCATGCTAGATAATACAATCAACTGAAATTGATTGTAATTACCCTCTGGTTTAATCATTGTGGAGTTGATTAATAGCTAAATTTGTAACCAAAATTATTCAGATTTCTGTTAAATTTTATTAAATTTTCAAATTAGTAGGCAGCTAACTTTCATGTACTGGACATTCTGTTAGGATGTCTACCTGATAAGTTAGGAGTTCTGTTAAGTATATATTATTTCCCTTCTATTTTTCCTTCTTCCCTTTCTTTGTCCCTCCCTCTTTTATTTCCATCTTGTCTTTCTTTATTCTGCCTTTCATTCACATATTACAATTTAAACTTATGGTTAAAAATCTATTTGCTTAGCTCTGGTAAAGTTAAGATGCAAAACAAAACAAAACAACAACAACAAAAAGGAATGAAATCTGTCCTTAAATTTAGAGGTGTCTATACCTTAATCCCTCTGACCTGTAAATATGTTTTCTAATATAGCAAAAGGACTTGGAATATATGATTAACCTTACAAATCCTGAATGAGGAGACTACTGTGGAGTATCTGGATATGTTAATATTTGAAGTCGAATCACATGAATTTTCAAAAGTAGAAAACCTTTGACTACAGTTAGAGAAATATGTGATGACGTCAGAAAAATAGAAGTGTAAGATTGTTGTTGTTGACTTTTTATTGTTTGTTTACTTCTGCCTTTAATAGGAGTTCACAAAGTATGACCCCTGAACTATCAACATTAATATCAATATCACTTGAAAATTGAGAAATACAAATTCCCAGAGACCCTCCCAGATCTACTGAATTAGAAACTCTGGAAATGGGACGTCTAATTCGTGTTTTAACAAGCCCTTCAAGGGTTTCCGAAGCATATTAAAGGTTAACAATCACTGCTCTAATACCTCCCCAGTTCCTACTTCTTGAGGTCACCACAAGCAGATACCTTAGTTTCTCATATCATCCAATTTCACAGTTTATTTTTAGGTATTCAAACATCCTATAGAGTTTAAATAAAAAATTTAACTTCACCGTCCATTCAAGGCCTAAACCATGATTTCTTGGGAGAGAATCTTAACTGTCACTATTATTTTCATGTTCAAAATACTTGCGTTAACAGAATATTGAAGGTGCACAGTAAATGCAATTTTAGCTCAATTTCCTGTACCTTAAATATTTAAGAGAAAGGATCCTTTCTTAACTCTCTAATAGAGTCCAAACTCCTTACCTTCACCTTTATCCAGTGTCCTGCAGAGCTTGACTCCTACCTCCTTCTTTAACTTTATTTCCTACTGCTTTCCTTTCATTCACCCCATCTGTAGGAGAGACCATATCATCTGCTGTCCAAACTAAAACAACTCTAAGAGTGACTAAAGATCTCTAAAATGATTAAACTAATAGTAATATTTGAAATATTATTTACTTGCTAAAAGTTTGGTTTTATATAAAGGTAAAATTTCTATTTAAAAACTATTTTCAAAATTAAAATTCTACTTAGAAAGTAAAGATTACAACATATACAATAACAGAAAGAACTACTTTATCTTGATAATCAGAATATTTAAAAACAATATAAAAAACACAACTATTACTGGTATATTACACAAATACTTTTAATCAGTTTCTTAAATTGTATCTGTCTCAAAACTAACAGATACATTTTTCTAAAGCATATATTTTTAATTGTTTTATTATTTAATATTTTTATAAAATTGTTGCAATTATCTTAAAAAACAAATAGATCATTAATAAATTTGAAATTGTTGACATCTACAATAAAATTTTTTCTGTAACCACTATACTTCTCATTAAAAATATTCTCTCTACAGAACAGGGGCAACTGATTAGATCAGAGCAAATTCTGCTGAATAGAGGATATTCTTGATTCTAATATTGTGTATTTAAACAAGTAAATATTTCATCATAAATATTTTAATCATGTCTTTTTACTTGCAGTCAGAGAATTTATCTTTGACAAATATTTTTATATAAAAATCTTATCAAATAAGTCATCCCTACTTAAAATTGTTTTAGATATTCTGCCAAATTTAGATCTTACAAAATTATAGGCCTTCTCTGCAGCATCTTCTTGTACAGAATCTAAATTAGCCAGTGAAAATAGAAGCTCCATCCAAGTCAACTTATTCCAAATGTAATTCTATATTCAATAGAATATAGAATTCAATAGAATATAGAATTCAGGCCCTGGCCGGTTGGCTCAGTGGTAGAGCGTCGGCCTAGCGTGCGGCGGACCCGGGTTCGATTCCTGGCCAGGGCACACAGGAGAAGCGCCCATTTGCTTCTCCACCCCTCCGCCGCGCTTTCCTCTCTGTCTCTCTCTTCCCCTCCCGCAGCCAAGGCTCCATTGGAGCAAAGATGGCCCGGGCACTGGGGATGGCTCTGTGGCCTCTGCCTCAGGCGCTAGAGTGGCTCTGGTCGCAACATGGCGACGCCCAGGATGGGCAGAGCATCGTCCCCTGGTGGGCAGAACATCGCCCCATGGTGGGGGTGCCGGGTGGATCCCGGTCGGGCGCATGCGGGAGTCTGTCTGACTGTCTCTCCCTGTTTCCAGCTTCAGAAAAATGCAAAAAAAAAAAAAAAAAAAAAAAAAAAAAAAAAAAAAAAGAATATAGAATTCAATAGAATATAGAATTTCAAACTAAATCTTATAAGTTGTTTGAACTCCCAACATTTAACTTCTTTACTTTGTACTTTGCTTTTGTATGGATAAATTTTCAAGTCTCTCTGTTGGTAAGCTTTGTTTTCAATAATTACAATTTTCCAAAGCTTCAGAAGATGGAGACACTTTTCCAAACATTGGGGGTATATGAGTAATACAACATATTTGATAGAAAAATGTTGCTTTATAGGGTTTGGAATGACAGGACAATCCAAAGCAGTAATAAGGAAAAGTTAATTTTTAAAATTGGCAAATTCAGAAAAGTAAGGTAATGAGACAACCATTAATAATCATGTATAATAGGTGTATATTGGAGTTGAGAGTGATAGTGATTGATAGTTGGAGACAAAGGTACTATAAATGCATAAGACCATGATTAGGTACACAGTGGGGCTTGTATTCTCCTTTTCACACTTAGAGATCAAATTTAAATAATAAACAATCAATTCATTCAAAATTAAGACAAAATAATAATGGGAACTCTTGGCCTTCCACTTATTGAACATTTATTTGGTTGCAGATTTCTCATTGAGGTTCCAACATGGCTACAGAGTAGGTATAAGCTACACTCTTCTCCCTCTGGTGCCAAACAAGATGTACAACTAAATTACAGAGCAATCAACCTGAATAATCAACTGAAGCTAGCTGAACTGAAAAGTATTATAGCTAAGGATTTACAGAAGAAGCCTCATAAACTGGTAAGAAGGGAGGAGACACAGAAAGGGCTTGCACCTGCACACACGTGTGGTGGCAAGAAGCAGAAGGGATGTCTGGGCTGCTAAACTTCCTTCCCCCAGGAGCATGAGGGCTCACCCTGTGCAGGGATCCACAACCCGGAGCAACAGAGGTGGAAAAGTAGCTCACACATCATCTGGTGGTGAAAATCAGTGAGATGCAGACCGCCTAGGAGAGAGTCTGCTAGTGACCTAGATGCCAGTTTTCAGGGCTGAGGACTCCTATTATTAGGGGATCAGCCAGGGAAGTATACTTACTGCTCAGACCTCCAGCTGCTGGTGGCACCACCCTGCCAGACAGATCTGCTGGCTGTACCCAACAGGGACAGGGACCTTCGGGGTGCTCTTTTTCTGGAGAAGCTCTTGGCAGAGACTCAGACAGTGATCACAGTAGTTTTAGAGAGGAGACCATTCTTGCCCACCCGGACTGCACAGCCTGCATGGCCTCCCCATGTGGAATCACTTAGCCTGCCCTGCCACTCCCTGTGGCACCCCTCCCGCTGCTGGGTTCAGTCCCACAGTGGAGTCAGAGTGCCACATAGAGCTGGGACTTTGGAGCAGGTCTCCCTCAAAGGCTTATGACAGGGAAGGGAAAGAAGTGCCCGTCCCCATCCCACAGGATCGCTGGTGCAACTCCCAAAATGAGACTGTTCGGAGCTGGGACCGTCAATGAGTGTCTCCCTGGGAGACTTTTACCCAGGAATCAGGTTGGCAGATGCTGGGTGTGGAGATACATTGTGGGGTGGCTCATTTGGCCTGCCTTTCCGGCTGCCTTGCTGAGGTCAGACCTGTGGGGAGAGAGGAGAGATGCTCAAAGCTGAGAACTTCAGAGCACTTCTTCCTCAGAGCTTTTGCCCTGGAAGGGGAAGAAGTATCCACCCACCTTTTACAAGCTTGCCAGTGCCACCCACATTGGTAGACTGCCTGGGTCTGCCCTCTCAAATCCAGGTGATCCCACCCCTGCTGAGTTCAGCTCCATGGGAGGAAGGGAATGATATCAAAGCTGGGACCTTCAGGACACGCATTCATTGGCGGCTCTTGTCTTGATGAGCTTTGGGTTTGGTATCTGGCTGTAGAGCCAGGGGGATGCGAAGTGCTTGCCCCCCCCCACCCCCTTCCTGTGGAATCAGCTGGCTCCACCCCAACAGAGACTTCAACCTGTCCTGCTGAGCCCCAGTGGGTCTGCAGGCTGAGCTTGCTCCTGAAGTGGGAACAGCTTGCTGCACCTCATCTGAACCTGTGGCAGGTTCCTCCTGGGCAGGGGTGGGGGGGGTACAGTTGGAGATGCTGGCAAAAACTGAGTTGCATGGTTCTGAAGTATGGACCACTTCCCCCTCATTGAATGTCTGGCCATGTGTCCCCCAAGTAGAAGACCTATTAGTTCTGGTCTTCCGACCCCAGTTACCCTGTGCTATCAAGCTCACACCCTGTGGAAGGGTTGTGGATACAGCCAGCCTGGGCCCACTCTGCTGTCTTTATTCAGAAGGTTCTGAAAGAAGATTAAAAAGCCTCAGAAGGAGGCAGAGCAGCCAAGAGGTAGAGTCAGACCTCAGGGAGCCTCAGAACTTTTATAGATCTAGCCCAAGTTCTAAACTGGAGGAAGCCTACCCTTGAACACAGCTGGGTCCCTCCCCGCCACAGCCAGGCCTAGTAAAGGCAGCCACAAATGGTGAATAGCATGGTGGCTCCAGACAGGTAGACCAAGGAGGTTACACACAGTGTCTGGCATTAACCATCAACCTGTACCGAAACCCAGGCCAAGTGGTGCCGGAACCAACACAACCAGTGGTGGGCTTCAGACCACACCAGAGCTTGACCCAACTCTGGTACACAAGTGGCACACCTTTCTGTGCATTTCCACCTTGTAGGTTTCTTTTTTTTTTTTAATATTTTATTTATTCATTATAGAGAGGGGGGATAGAGAGAGATAGAAGGGGGGAGGAGCAGGAAGCATCAACTCCCATATGTGCCTTGACCAGGCAAGCCCAGTGTTTTGAACCGGCAACCTCAGTGTTTCCAGGTTGACGCTTTATCCACTGCGCCACCACAGGTCAGGCAACACCTTGTAGGTTTCTTAATTTAGTTAATAACTATAGCAACATTGTACTGTAACTAAAAAAAATACTTTAGTTGCATAACCACCCCAATAACTATTTTAAAATTTAATTTTGGACTTTTAAACTAAATTGACAATAGTAATCTAATGTTACATATGTCACCTCTGCCCAAATGACCTTCCAAAAGATTTACTTTGATTCTATGAGTATGTTTTTTTAAAGAAAGTCATTATATAAATTAACTGTTTTTTCTACTTTAAGCATCTAATGGTCTTTATGTGAAATTGGCATAATTTTACTGTTGGCAGCTAAATTCTTCTTTGCTCTTAGAGCCAATTCTTTAATAGCTAACATTTGGTCATGAAAAATAAAATTTGAAATTAAGAGTGAGCAAAATGAATGTGAAAGACCATCATCTGATCTAAATTCACCTTCCACCGCCTCCAGTATCTAATAGATTTTGAAGTAGATAATGATTTATGTTTTTCTTAGCAGATTTAGGTTTTCTGGTTTGCCACAACCAGCATGGGGAAGCAAAGATGTGAGTGGGGGCGATGGAGGATGAAGGAAAACACAGACACATAGATCAAGTTTGGGCCAGGTGGGATATTGTGCTCTGATGGAGACAATAACACTGAGCCTGGAAAACCCACTTATTTTACATGCTTAAACAAAAGGGTATTGTGCTGGGGGTGGAGACAATGACTTCAAATCTAAAATTACTTGATGGTCTGTCCTACAAGCATGTCAGGACATCCTGAGCCCACAGTAGCACGGAGTATTTGCCACCCTGCTTTTGGCGTCAATGCCACGAACAGCCTTGAAGTTGTTTCAGTGAGTGACCTTGCCTTGCCAGGCCACTCTAGGCCATGGAGGGCCCTTCCTCTGCTCTCAGCTGCACGTGGGCTGGACACATCCAGATGCAGTGGCTCTCTACACTGGTCAAATATATCATTATGTTCTCCATAATGGATAATGAATGTTGACCAACTGGTTCACTGATTGACTGAAGAGCTAGACAATCTGAGTAAGCAATTCACAAGACAGAATGTGATGATTTAAAACAAAGCAGCTGTCTACAGAATATTGGGCTCTTAAGAGTATAGGTATGTCATTTTAAGGGGATAAATGTACTTTCATCCCTATAGACTTCTATAAGACCTTGAATATTTACTAAGAAGATCTGAAAACCAATAAAGAAATTAAATAATGAATTGAGTTTATTCTCCCATATCTGGTCCTGCAGGCTGTTCAGATTGGGGATGGGATCTATTCTGTCTAACTTAGGCACTTGAGATGTAGGCTGAGACCTCTACAAATTCTGACTATAATTCTTCTCCTAGTACTTGCTTGAGTGACATGGTTCAAATATGTGATCACCAGCATCTCAGGGCCTATGTGCAGTAACTGTCCTATTAAGGGATCCAAGAAAAAATTAATTATCTTGCAAACAAAACAAGGAAATATGATACATGTAGTAGTAGAAATAACTGCGACAAGCCACAAACAACTTGCAATGTAATCATAACTTTCTAAAACAGCGGTTCTCAACCTGTGGGTCGCGACCCCGGCGGGTGCCGAACGACCAAAACACAGGGGTCGCCTAAAGCCATAAATATGTATTTCCGATGGCTTTAGGCGACCCCTGTGTTTTGGTCGTTCGACCCCCGCCGGGGTCGTGACCCACAGGTTGAGAACCGCTGTTCTAAAAGGTGGTACAGATCTGGACTGATGGGTTCCCTAGATGATAATGATCTATTTTTCAGCCTTGGCTACAGAATGACAATAAGTAGAGGCTAAAAGTTGAGGCCATCTTTGTCACTATGATTTAGAAAATATTATAGATCACCTATATCAATATGACTCAATTGTTTGGTCCAAGTAATTTTGCCAAATAAATAAATAAAGCTGTAAGCCAATAAACAGCTTCACTGTTTGCTTCTTGAAATCCCCACAGATCAATGTATTAGAGGCTATAGACTGCTCACCTGAGAAAAACAGCTTCCATATCAACCAGTTTATTTATTGAGACTTCACTTCATGACCTGTATTCTCTATGTCTTCCTATCCTAAACTATTATATCATTTACTTTGTTTAAACCGAATTAATTCCCCATCTTTAGAGACCCATCTCTTTTTTTTTTTTTTTTTTTTGTATTTTTGTATTTTTCTGAAGCTGGAAACGGGGAGAGACAGTCAGACAGACTCCTGAACGCGCCCGACCGGGATCCACCCAGCACGCCCACCAGGGACGACACTCTGCCCACCATGGGGCAATGCTCTGCCCCTCCGGGGCATCGCTCTGCCGTGACCAGAGCCACTCTAGCGCCTGGGGCAGAGGCCAAGGAGCCATCCCCAGCGCCCGGGCCATCTTTGCTCCAATGGAGCCTTGGCTGCAGGAGGGGAAGAGAGAGACAGAGAGGAGGGAGGGAGGGGGTGGAGAAGCAAATGGGTGCTTCTCCTATGTGCCCTGGCCAGGAATCGAACCCGGGTCCCCCGCACACCAGGCCGACGCTCTACCGCTGAGCCAACCGGCCAGGGCCTAGAGACCCATCTTAAACAACTTCAGCTTACACAACAAAGGCCTGTGACTACTTCTCTGATGACCTTTACTTTCTGCAACACTTCCAGTCCTCTATCAAGGTGGTGTACTCTCTCACTAGAGAAAGTTCTAGTAAACTCATCTACTCTCTATTAACAAGTCTGGTGATATTTTGCAGAATTCAACACATTTATTTCCTTGGCCATCAATCTCCCATTCCCCAATGTCATTGCTCTCCCCAGTCTTAAAACTTTCAATACACCCTCCTTCTCTCTCTTTTTTTAATGACCTGCTTATTTTAATTAAACAAATATCTAAATCAATCAAAATATAATATCTATAGTCTCCTACCACCAAATCTATCAGCTTCCCTAATTCTACCTGATTTTGTCTTTTTCAGGTTTCTCCTTATTAGAATAGATATTCTTCAGGCTCTTCCCAGGCCTCTGTCACACCTCTGCTTTAGGGAGTTGAGTTCAGGGCTCTTACAATAGACGCAGAGGCATCAGTCTGAACTTAACTCTCTGGAGCAGAGGGTGATAGAGTCTTTAAGAGCTGAAGTGAGGGCATCTTAGGCCCCCTGGGTTTGCTCATTGGCTTTTCCCAAATGAAAGGTAAAGTTCCTACTACTTTCATAAGAGGAGGTCATTGTACAACTTGGAGCAAGAAGCCCATTGAAGTTAAGTCCCTCCTCTCCCACAGAAACAGGAAGTTAGGGGCCCTCTCTTTTTTGATGTTTACATTTTAAAGGGACACCCTCCACTGCCTTGAGAAACACGTTCCTGGTTGTAAAGAGGCCAAAGACATTTATAAAGATTTACATCTCAAAGGGGCAGAGAATGAGTTTACAGTCAGAGTTTTCTAAAGTAAATGCTCTATGAAAAAGGAGGTTATGGGCATAGGCTCAAGAGAAGCCAGTCTAAATTTAGCCAAGTTAAGGGGAATATGACCACCTTGGTTATAAATCAAGATGCTCCATGTTAAGAACTTTTTCTAAACTCTTTATGTTCCTGTGTCTCCAGCTATTTTAGAGAAAAATTCCTTCTGTCTACACTCAGTGTATCCATATTTCCTTTTCTTATTTAGTCTTTAATATTTTTGCTTTTGAAATATTTTAAACATATGAATGTATAGTGTATATATGAGTATATAAAGAGCAGTAAAACCCCCTAAACACACTATACACTTTAAGAAATAGAACATTGCAAATGTTTTGTAGATTCCTTTTAAAGTATTTCACCCTTCACTTCCTATCCTAGTCAGGGAAGCCATTATAATGAATTAGATTTTTCATAATTCACTTACTTTTACCACAAATGTGTGCATCACTTTATAAACTTTTAAAATTTATTAACATATCAGCCATATATACTGTTCACAAAAATTAGGGGATATTTCAAAATGAATCTGAAGCTATAAAATATCCCATGATATTTCATGTCAGGCTTGTTTAGGTTCATAATTATGACTTCAGATTCACCCATGAAAATATATGTATCATATTATATGGACACTAACTTTTGCTATATATTGATACACATTTCTATTGGTGGGCATTTCAGTTATGGAGGGGTTTTATTGTTGGTGCTGCTGCAATGAACATTCTTACACTTTAGCACTTGGCAAGATTTTCTCTAAAATGGAATTTAATAATGTTAAATAGTGCCAAATTATTCTGACAAGTATCATCAGTCTCAGATTATTATTCCCACAGATTAAATTATTCTACATCCTTGCCATCACCTGCTTTTACTTAACTTTAAAATGTTTGCAAATGTAGTAAATAAAAATACAATTAATTAGGTTTTTACTTTTAATTTGCATTCATGATTATTCATGAGGTTGAGAATCTCCTCCTGCATGTGTTGGATGTTGTATTTCTTCAGAAATACCAGTTCATGCAATTTGGCCGTTCCTCCACCAAACTATTTTCTCGTCTTTGTTTTTAGGTAATCTTTATATAGTTTTATACCTAGTTTTGATAGACTCATGTGTGACAAAAATCTCACACTCTGTGACTGATCTTCTCATGTTTTTAGGGTTTCTCTGGTTAATTTTTTTAGGGCCATTTAGCTAATAAGTGGCAGAGCCAAGATTTTAAATTAAGGTAAAATTCAAAGTCCAGAGGTTTTCCATGTGTTCCTGTTCTACTCCTCCTCAGCCACATTCTCTCATACCTGTTTCATTCATTGCCTTAGTTGCTTCTCAGATACATCATACAAGCTTCAGCCTTAGGGTTTCACACTGCCTTTTGTCTCAGCCTAGAATCAACCTTCTTCCTCAAAATGTGGCAAAACTAGCTTTCCCCCATTTTGAACTTGTCTGCTGAAATGTTATTTCATCATAAAAATTCTTTCTGATCATTCTATAAGAAATGGCACTTCATTAACCTCACCCTATATATATGGGTATGTTTTGTTTTTACTCAAAATAGTCATTCCTGGAAATATTGTACAATTATCTGTCTTATTTGTTATCTTCCTACTTCTAGGAAATATGGCTTCATAAGAGCTAGGAATCTATTAGTTACTTCTGTAACCTGTGTTTAGAGCTGTGCCTGACTCATAAAATGTGAATAATCAAGGCCCTGGCCAGTTGGCTTAGTGGTAGAGCGTCGGCCTGGCGTGCGGGGGACCCAGGTTCGATTCCAGGCCAGGGAACATAGGGGAAGCGCCCATTTGCTTCTCCACCCCCCCTCCTTCCTCTCTGTCTCTCTCTTCCCCTCCCACAGCCGAGGCTCCATTGAAGCAAAGATGGCCCGGGTGCTGGGGATGGCTCCTTGGCCTCTGCCCCAGGCACTAGAGTGGCTCTGGTCAGGCAGAGCTACACCCCGGAGGGGCAGAGCATCGCCCCTGGTGGGCGTGCCACGTGGATCCCGGTCGGGCGCATGCGGGAGTCTGACTCTCTCCCCGTTTCCAGCTTCAAATAAAAAAAAATTTTTAAAAATGTGAATAATCAACATGAGTAGATGGGTAATGCTTTTTAGTCGTATTTTTATAATTCTCACTTCTGTTATGGACTTTAATGGACAATATGTCTGATAATTGATTTTGAAAGTATCAGAGCAAAAAACAATGTCACAATTATATATAATTATTGTCTCTACTTATTTCACAATATTTTCATTATTTTTTTCATAAACACTCCATTCTGTGAAAAATACATTATGGCAAAGAATATATTTATTAAACTTTGAATAAATAGGAGTTTTTTGCCCTGCCGGTTGGCTCAGTGGTAGAGCATCGGCCTGGTGTGCGGAAGTCCCAGGTTCGATTCCGGCCAGGGCACACAGGAGAAGCACCCATCTGCTTCTCCACCCCTCCCCTTCTCCCTCCTCTCTGTCTCTCTCTTCCCCTCCTGCAGCCAAGGCTCCATTGGAGCAAAGATGGCCTGGGCACTGGGGATGGCTCCTTGGCCTCTGCCCCAGGCACTAGAGTGGTTCTGGTCGCAACGAGCGATGCCCCGGAGGGGCAGAGCATCGCCCCCTGGTGGGCAGAGCATCGCCCCCTGGTGGGCGTGCCGGGTGGATCCCGGTCGGGCACATGCAGGAGTCTGTCTGACTGTCTCTCCCCGTTTCCAGCTTCAGAAAAATACAAAAACAAAAACAGGAGTTTTTATCTGACAAATAATATTTATCTAGATAAAATTATATTTTACCCATGATAATCACTATATAATGAAATACCAACCATTCACTTACTTAAAGATTTACTAGTTTTTTTTATTCTTTCATCTGTCTCTGAAGAGGAAATTAGAGAGAAATCATTTTCTACTGTGGGTCAAATAAGTTTGCAAATACGATGTATATGTTTGCTTGCTCATAGTTTGCATTGGGTGTGGGGGACAGGCTGTAAGCAGGCAAAGTCATTAAAGCCTAAAGGCTTAGTTTTAAGACTAAGCCTTTTCTACCCTTTTAAAACTAAGATCTTCTCAAAACTGAGCTTTTCCCCACACCATTGACTGTTACATGATGTGGGGTAGTGCACTCTTATGAAGAATCCCATTTATGCCTCAGATAAGTGGCTTTATATCAGAGACTTTCTTATTTGTATACCGGCTTAAAGGCTTTAATTTCTACACTATAAAATAAAGGAGACCAGAGGCTCTCTCTCTCGGTTCCTGAAATTAGCATTGTAGAGGAGAGGCAGCCAAGATGGAGGAGTGCTGAAGGAGAAGCCAGTTTGTGCAGAGTTTGTACAAAGAGAAGGAGATGAGGAACAAAGGTAAATAAAGCTGGTGAAGTAGAAACCTTTGACTCTAGGAAACTCGGATAAGTCAGTGGCTTTGGGAGCCCTGAATGGAAAGGGAAGTGTTTTCCCACTGTGTGTATTTTCTTGCTTCCTGGGTGCGAGCTAGGATTAAAGGTAATGGCCCACTAGTTCTTGGCTCTGTTGTTTCATTATCATCTGTCTGAATCAAATGCGAACCTGCATAGGTCAGGCAGCTCTGATGGTGGCCATGGCTACTGGTTTTACATCTACTTATTTTAAAGAGTCTGAGATTTTAACGGTTACTGGCCTGAGATTTATCTTACTTGCAAGCTAACAAGTTTGTCTTCCAGTTTCATAGATACTGACATAAGACACAAAACTCCTTATCAGAGACAAAGAACTTCATTACTCTCAGAAATGGCAATAGTGAGAGAAACAGTATTTGAGCTAGTTCTCTCAGCTGGGATTCCCAAAGGAGCATATGAAGATGGTCACATGATGCCTACCTATCTAGCGGAATGCAATACAGAAGAGAAAACCTGAACTTAGGGGCTTCAAATTTATTTTTTTATAATGAGCAATTAGTCAGCCTGACTTTTATCCAGAGGGAAACATTACTATAATGAACGATATGCAGACCTGTCCTTTGTCCCAAGAGAAGACACTATCTCCATCTTGCAAAGCTGTTCACTATATCACATATCCTTGAAGAGAGAATCTGGAAAAATAGCAGTCAGTGTGTCTGCTCACAAGATATACAGAATTGTGAGAAACCCATGGCAACTTATTTCTCCACAGGCACCATTTGACATAAGTTCCAAATACATATGGAAGTAAAGTTTTTAATGAACCTTGAGAACTCTTCATGGAAGTCTTTCCTTTTCCCACTAACACCATTTTGCCTTTCTCCTAAGTAGAAATCAGATTATAAACAGCCAGCTTTCAGAAACTCCACCATGATCCACTGAGTTGAAGCTGGTGCCCCTGGCTTCCACAGAATTCTGAACATCCTCTATATACCATATCACACATCAGTCTGAATATTAATGGACTACTAAATTGTCATTTTCCCCTTTAACATATATCCCTCTTGAGGACAGGCACTATGATTTATTAATCAATAGTCTTCTGAAAATTTAAAACAGGAGTTGATACATTATTAATTCTCAGTAAATATTTGATTCTGAGAGTTTGGGATATTTAAGAGATTTTTATAACTTACATAAATTGTGAACTCTTCATTAATGTTAGGAATTATGCTGATTATTTTCTAAGTTCTTTATGAATAGACATTTTAGTTAGTTAGTTTAGAAAGAAAAGTAAAATTTTTAGTTGAAAAGGATAAAAGAATCATAAAAACTTGATGCCACTAAAATTAATTCCTCAGGTTAGCTTAAGAAAATATTTTTTAACAGTTTTTCAAAATGCTTAATCAGTTACCCAAGAATCCTGGACAAACAGATGTAGGCATTGAGAAAACTATAATTTTAACATTGGAAAAAATTGGTGATTATTGTTGAATTAAAATAAAAAGATCTATTCTAGAATTGTCTTGAATAGTCTTAAATTATCTGGAAAATATACGGAGAGAAAAAAGTGTTTTGTCTCATATGCTCTGACATTTTTAGTTGAATATAAACAATTTTTTTTCTGGTTTCTTGTCTGCAAATAGGAATTTCATGGAAATATTCTCTAGAAATATGAAATTAAGTCAGTTTTATTAAGGACAGGTACATAGAAACCTAAGCATGCTATTTTCATAATGAAAACAAACTTAAAACTCACAACACATTCCAATGTCTTTATTTTTAAACACTTTAGTTGCCATGATAACAAAGTAGCCTGATAAATCCAATAGCTTATTATTTGAATTAGGTATATTTTCTTTCCAAGAAAAAAAAATTTTGTCCTCTTTCAGGAATTTATAATATATTGACCAAAATCTGGTATCAAATATTAAATGGATTATCTCTAATTAAAACATGCATCTATAGCAATGACATCTGGCAGAAATTTAAGAAGCCTCTAGAGTTTTGAAATCATTTATTTCTCTACTTAATCCCCAGACATCTTGAATTTCAATATTTCTAAATAATCTCTGTCAATGCCAAATAGAACTAGGAGGGAAATGCAACAATTAGCTATGAATTGGCATTTTATATGACAATGCAAAACTCAACATTAACTGGAATTCATCCAAAATTTCATAAGCTAGAGAAGTGACAGTCTTTCCTTATTACTTAGTTCTAATAATACACTCTTTCAAGAATCAAAACAATTATTTTTATTAAAAATGTTAATACAGGTGCTTGTTTCAAAAGAGTTTCCCCAACAATATTGTTTCAATGCCAAGATCATTCTAAAGTATCACAGTGTTATAAATACTTAAAAGGACATAAAATATAACATGTTTTATTCCACTCATTTGTATTTTCACCACCAAAGAGAAAGTAAAGGTCATTCAATTATGGCAAATAAAAGACTTTTATGAAAAGTAATACTTTAGATGTTTGTATAACTCTCATTTATCTGGTTAAATACACTACCTCAATATAATTTCAGCTGAATAAACTTGGCATATGCCCAGGATTTTTCTAATTGGTTCTCTTCACAATCTTTTTTTTAAAAATTATATATCAACAATTATAACCCCAGTACAAAAAATTGAATTGAGCCCAATTTGCTACCTTTCTATACCTAATTAACATCACTTAGATACATTAAGAGTTTCTTAACAAGTTAATAGCTATCAGTCTAATAAAGAAGAAATTAGGATATGAACAAGAACAATATAGACAAATTGACTAATTTACTAAATTTCATTTGTTTTTAAATGCAAATATGAGACTTTATAAAAATAAATATTCACTGATTTTCATATCTGAAAATTGTCAAGACAATAACTTACACATAGTTAAATATTAACTATTAATACTTAATAACTATTATACATAGATGTAATTTAAAATCTGATGCCATGCCTGACCAGGCGCTGGTACAGTAGATAGAGCATCGGACTGGGATGCAGAGGACCCAGGTTCGAGACCCTGAGGTCACCAGCTTGAGCACGGGCTCATCTGGTTTGAGCAAAGCTCACCAGCTTGGACCCAAGGTCGCTGGCTTGAGCAAGGGGTTACTCAGTCTGCTCTAGCCCCATGGTCAAGGCACATGAGAAAGCAATCAATGAAAAACTAAGGTGTCGCAACAAAAAACATGATTGATGCTTCTCATCTCTTTTCATTCCTGTCTGTCTGTCCCTATCGTATCCCTCTCTCTGACTTTCTATCTGTCTCAGTAAAAAAAAATAATAATAATAAAAAATAAAATAAAATCTGATGCCTAAACGGAAATAGACAATGTGAAAGCAGGTTAAAGCTTACCTTTTGACTCTGTGCTGAACACAATGTTAATGAGTGTCTGTCTCAAATAAAGTTTATGTGAAGTTGTTACTTGAAAGTACTCAGTGGGTAACAGTCAATGGTACACCAAGTGCCAGGAACCATCCTAAGCATTTTATAGACATAACTATACATAATTTTCATAAAAACACTATAAGGAATTCTTATCATTCCTATGTTACATGATAATGAAACTGAATCTCTCAGAGAGACAGGGGCATAACCAGGGATACACAGGTTGTGGAATTCTGAGCCGAGATTTTGATTCAGGTCTGACAGATTCCAGAGCCTAGACTCTGAGCCACATCTTACAACTCATTGGCTTAGTTTTCTCTGCAATTTTTCCTTGGTTTTGGCATTTTAATTGTATGTCAATCTATATCTAGAATGGCCACTATGCTCATAGCTTGACCTTCAGCAGCTTTGAGGTGTCCTAGGCTACATTAGCCATAAGATCTGAGCGCTGGGAGAGTGACAAGAAAAGCCCAGAGTGGTGACACTCCCTCCCACTTAGGGTTGTCAGATTTAGCAAATAAGACTACAGAACACATTATTTAATTGGAATTTCAGATAAAAAATTTGAATTTAAAATATTGTCTGGAACATGCTTAAGCTAAAAAATTATTTGCTGTTTGTTGAAATACAAATTTAACTAGGTGTCCTGTGTTTTTCATAACAACCTGCTTCCAGTCACCCCGCACACAGCTGTGAATGGTAACTACAGCTCAAATTCCAAATGAGACTTTTAAAAATACATTAGCATTCATTTTCTAAAGCCATAGTAGAAGATATCATGGTTGAGGAACCCAAGGCTTATGGAGAAAATTATTAAAGAAGAAAGACTGTGAATAAACATACAGAAGACATGAACCCATTTTATGTGTTTTAAAACAAAAAAGAGTAAAAATACATTTAAGAAAATATCAATGGGATATTAAATGTCTTCACTTTCTAAGAATGCATATTGGGAATTTATTTTCTGTTCACCTTTGATCTTGAGATTTCATGAGAGAAAGAAAATGTTATTATAATAGTTTTTAGGAGTCTAGAATTATATAAATTAGATTCAGAAAGTCCATTTCCATGTTTGTGGCTTTATCATTCTTCTATTGAATTTTTTAACTTAATATACAATGACTCATGTTATTCAGAAAACATAGCTTCACATTTCACTCTTTCATTCATATTGCAATATTTTTTTAGGAAACCTGAAATATGACCTAAGTATCCTTCTTGAAGTTCTCTTTATCTTCTTTATAAAATTATAGCAAGATAGTCAAGTCAATTCTTTATGTTTGCACTTGAAATGTGATTACACACATGCTCAAGGTACAAATGTATTGCACTAAATCGGTTTTCAATTGATTTCAAAGAAGGGCCTTCCTTCCTTTCATTAGAGCCATATATGGCTGTTTTTTGTAAAGCTGAGCCTGCTAATTTTTTAATCTGAAATACTCTGTGTCTACATTTGGGGGGAGGAGGGAAGCTGAATTTCCCCTGCTATTTCCAGCATTGTGCATTCTTTAGCAATGGAAGGGAGAATCTTTAAAAAAAATGTGTTACCACAATGAGTCACATCCCACTTGGTGTCTAGGAAAACATCATCTGAACCTGTGATACTCTTTTCTTACATTATGAACCTCTAGCAGTTAACAGTTCATTTTTATCACCAATTATTCATGTAATAGCCCATATTACATGGACTCTATAAGCACTAATTATTCACCAAGACCCTCAATCTATTCACTCCTCTTCAATTTCATTGTCTATTATCTCACTCTCTCTTTCTTTTATTCCTTGGTAATTTATATTCCATGACCCTGATCATAATCTCTCCTTAAAGACATCCTCTCCTCTTCATCCTTCTTGCCTATTGATATACGTATTAGCAAAACTCCAAGTTTGGTTGAGCCCAAATATCTGCCTTCCTCAAACCAGCACTGGGGAAGCTGAATGATGCCTGAGAACGGCACATACCTGAGTTGATCAGTTTCATTTTAACTTCATGATCCTAACGTTAAGTAAGCATTCAACTCTGCCCAGCCAGCCTATTTTCCTAGTACATCTACTTCCACACTCTAGAATCTTCAACTGTGTGCTCAACTGTCTCCTCAGATCTGCTACAGTCTTCTAGTATGACCCCTCTTTTAGGCAACACACTCACTTCATCCTTCTTTCAGAAAATAGTCTTCGGAGCAGAACTACCTCATCTTCCCACCATCTAATCTACAAACCTATCTGCAACAGTACTTATAGTGACTTTCTTTCTGTTGTTATGTAGGTCTCTCCTTTGATCAGAGGCCAGTTCTTCAGCTTAGGGCTTTTAAACACAGAACT
Organism: Saccopteryx bilineata; assembly: GCF_036850765.1. Lineage (NCBI taxonomy): Eukaryota > Metazoa > Chordata > Mammalia > Chiroptera > Emballonuridae > Saccopteryx > Saccopteryx bilineata. The sequence goes on along the minus strand of NC_089491.1, from coordinate 106,297,676 downwards.
TCTAACTTTCTCAGGATTTTGCTCCTCAGTTTGTCCTCTCTTCCTCCCCAGTATTGACAGTTTCTCTCTACACTAACGGTTGCTTCAACATATATGCTGTACTATCTCTAATCTTCAAACAAACATTCCTTGACATATATTCACCTCCAGCTACCACCTCACTTCTTAGAACCACTGTCACAAAAAAGATCTGAAAATATATTCACACCCACTGTTTCCACTACTTCACCTTCTGTTCACTCTTAAATCTCTTTTAGTCAAACTTAAACTGCAAGGTCACAACAAACCTTCATGTTGTAAATCTAATGGACATCATGTATGTATACCTATCTTGCAAAATTTTATAATCAATTTTTTTAGAGAGAGACAGAAAGAGAGGAAGGGAGAGAGAAGATGAGAAGCATCAACTTGTATTTGTGTCACTTTAGTTATTCATTGATTGTTTCTCATACATGCCCTGATGGCAAGGGTCAGGAGGGGGGGCTTGAGCTGAGCCAATGACCCCTTGCTCAAACCAGCGACCTTGGGCTCAAGCTAGCCACCATGGGATCATGGTGATGATCCCATGCTCAAGCTGGCAACCCTGCACTCAATCTGGTGAGCCCATGCTTAAGCCAGAAACCTCGGGTTTTAAACCTGGGTCCTCAGTGTCCCAGGCCGACACTCTATCCACTGCACTGTCACCTGTCAGGTTTATAATCAATTTAATAAACTACTTTTTGCATAATTTTGTTCCTGTGTTAGTCTACTTTGGCTAAACTATACTATATATTGATAAATATTGCAAAATCATATTGACTTACGAAAACTAATAATTATTTCTGATTCAAATTACATATCAACTTCTGTGCTTTCCCTGAGAGAGTTTTGCTCAAAGTTATACCTTCGGTTCATACCTACTATACATGTCTTCTCATTCTGAGCCCCCAGTCAATGGAACAACCTTTCTCTGAGACATACCCTTCTCTTGGCAAAGGGCTTACGAACAAAAGGTCCAGCAGAAACTCGCAATGTTTCTAAGTCTTCTACTGGAACATCAGATGTGCTCACGTTCCATTTGCCAATATAAGTCGCATGACTAAACCTAATGTCACTGTGTTGTAAAATTACCCTTCTCTAAGTCTTACATGGCAATAGGCAGGGATGAATAATCCTCTTACAAGACAGGGAATGGATAACTATGCACAGTGATAAAATCTACCATGGTCTATATTACCACACTCTTCTGATTTTGTTCCCATTTAATTGACTCCTTCTTCTTAGTCTTTTCTTTTTTTTAATTCCTCATCCTCTTACTTTTTAATGTTGAAGAATTCCTAAGATTATTTCTGGGAAAACTTTTCTTCTATATGTATATTTTCACCCTACTTTACTTCTACCATTCCAAAGGTATTTAAATATTAACTGTCATTTAATGACACCTAAATGTTTACATTTAATCCATAGTTAACTACTCCCTTAATATCTACAAAACAGAGCTCTTGATTCACACACATGTATATACCCACACACCACACAAACACAGTGTCCCTTACACTTATGAGGAATGTATCTATATACAGTATCCCACATCTCATTAACTAGTTCTAGTTGTCCAAGACAAAAATATAGGATTTATCTTGATGATCTGCTCTCATCTATTACATCTCATCCAGCAGCAATTTCCAACAGTTTGTCTTTAATATATATTTGAAACTGTTTACTTATATTCATTTTTTATTACCTCTACCCCATTTTATTCCAAAGGATCCCAATCATGTTAGGGTTGGTGGTTATATTTTAAAAACCAAAAGTAATTATATTTCTCAAAGAATTCTCAGTTTAGGAACATGGACCAAATCATACATTTTTAAAACTGTAAGATCACATGTACATGCTAAATTTGGGGGAAGTATTTTAGTGCTAAAGAATACACATAAAAAGTTTTTTTTAAAAGACTTTTTATTTTACTGATTTTAGTGGTAGGAAAGAGAGATAGAGAAAGAGAGAGGGAGGAGAAAGGGGCAGGAAGCATCAGCTGTGTAGTAATTGCTTCTTGTCTGTGCCTTGACCAGGCAAGCCCAGGGTTTTGAACCAGTGACCTCAGCGTTCCAGGTTGAGGATTTATCCACCAAACCACCACAGGTCAGACATAAGAAATAAATTAATTGTTTTAGGTATTAAAAGAAATAACCATAAGAAAAGCATTTCTTAGACTTGTCTTTCAGAATTGGTATAATTTTAACAAGCATACCCTGAAAATGGGTAAATATGTGTTGGAGGAGAAGATTTAGAAGAAAGTTTTCCCAGAACTAGTCTTTGGAATTCTTCATCACTAAAAAAGAAGAGAATGAAAAACAAACAAATGAAAAAAATTAAGACGAAGGGGTTAAGAAATGAGAAAAAATATATATATAAGAAAAATATATAACCAGTGAGGAAGCAGGTAAGCAATTTTGAGAACCAGAACTTGGGTATTGAATGAGATTGATATGAAGACAAAAATTCTACAGATAGAGTGAAAACTTTTTCACACAACTCTGTTTTTAAAATTTTTTATTTATTGATTTAAGAGAGAGAGAGAGAGAGAGAGAGACATCCATTTGTTCCTGTTTGTGCTCTGAATGAAGATCAAACAGCAACCTTTGCATATCAGGATGATGCTCTAACCAACCAAGCCATCTGTTCAGGGCACACAACTAAGTTTTAATGGTGGGAGGAGCTAGATGCCTTTACACCGAGACATAACTAAAAAGAGATACCTCAAGATATTTATAAATCTTGGTGGCTTCCTCTAAATAATGTGTTTCAATGTCTGTTATTAGCTAGGTCTGTAACAGCAAAAAAGGTGGAAAAACAAAAGTCAGAATAAAAAAGTAAGAATAAATAGACCTAATATTATACTTTTTAAAATTTTTCTACTGATGAGAGAGAGAGAGAGGAAGGGGGGGGAGAGAGAGAGAAGATTCAACTTGTTGTTTCACTTAGTTGTTCATTTAGTTATATGCTCATTGGTTGCTTCTCAAACGTGTCCTGACTGGGGTTGAAACCGCGATGTCTGGAGCGTGGGGTTAACGTTTTATCCAAGGAGCCACCCAGCCAAGGCCAATCTATTACTATTTTAGAATTGTTCCCTGTGCACATTTTTGGGATGTATCAATAGTTTGGAAAAAAGTTAAAATATCACTAGATATCACAACAATTTACTGACATAAGCATTACCTTAGTCTCTAAAACTCAGGTTTGTTTCAAGTTGAAGACCAGTGAAAGCATTATTGATCTAGCATCTAAATATGAAATATTGCACCTTCACCCAAGCTATAAATTCAGAACTCAGATTATGACTGCCTTATCAACCCAAAGCAAAAGGCCGTTGAAAGAATCTGAAAATAAAATCTAAGGAAGACCAGCATCCAGGATATGACTTATTTATGCTTTATATTTTTAGTGTCAGCACAGAAGCTGAAATTCTTACTATTTTATGTTAAATTTACCATGAATATAATTTAAGCATCAAGAGCAAAGTGACAGATTCCCATCAGTTATTTCAAGACTTTAATCCATAATATGCCCTAGGAGGCTCCACTTATGTTCATAAAAAGACAGTAATATGTTCTCATAAATATATATATTATTCCCTATTGTCTTCTGCCAGTCCACTAAACAGATTCATCTCTGGTCTCCAGGGGCCTCAAGGAGGTGGCATATTTATGTGTCTAGAAATCCCTGCTTGTCCATCCATCCTCTATACCTTCTAGCCCCAGGACAACTCAGGCAACTTGAATGAGAAAAACTGTACTAAGATAAAAGTAAATATAAATAAACCCATAAAAAATATGATTAAATACAGTTTTTTTTTCCCTAAGTCTCCTTTGCATTCCTGAAACTTTGTTTAAATATTACCCATTCTGAGGACAGAGACCATGTGTTTTTCTTTGGTCTTTATAATAAATATTTATAGAGCACGTATCATATGCTAAACACTGCACTAAATGATTTACATAGGTATCTCATATAATTTAATACTTTCACACTCAATAAAGAAATTGAGACTTGCAGAAGATTATAAAACTAGAATAACCCTGGCCTCTTGGCTTAGTGGTGGAGTGTTGACCTGTCAGAGCACATAAGAGAAGTGACAATCTGCTTCTTTACCCTTTCCCCTCCTCCTTCTCTCTCTCTCTCTCTCTCTCTCTCTCTCTCTCTCTCTCTCTCTCCCTCCTGCAGCCATGGCTTGAATGATTTGAGCAAAGCTTGCCCCAGGTCCTGAGAATGGCTACCTGGCATTGTCTCAGGTGCAAAAAATAGCTCAGTTGCTGAGCAATGGAGGAGCAGCCCTAAATGGGTGCAACATCACTGGGTCTGGGGCTTGCCGCATGGATCTGGATCAGGGTGTATGCAGGAGTCTGTCTCTCTGCCTCCCCACCTCTCACTTAATAATACTTATTTTTAAAAAAAAACAACCCTAGAATACAGTTAGTGACTTGCAGATTATAAAACTAGAATGTAGGTTCTTGGGTTGAGACTGTTTTTTTCCAGAATAAATCCTAAATCAGGAGGGTCATTAAAGCATTCCTTTTCTTCCAAAGCTAAACTTGAGATTTATTTCTTTTCCAAGAATATAGAGATGAATGAAAAGAAATGTGGGAATTTTATTTCCTTAATTTGAGCACAAGGCAATAACTTTATTTTCTGTTTATAGAAATAATTCAAAAACCTCTGAAATTGATGAATTGTCTTCATATCTCAGAAAGACAATTGACAATGAAACAGAAGACAGAACCCAGAAATAAACCACAAATATATGGCCAATTAATTTACAGTGAATGAGCCAAGAATATACAATATGAAAAGAACAGTCTCTTCAGTAAATGGTTTTGGGAAGATGAGACAGTCATATGCAAAACAAGAAAACTAGACTACTATTTCACACCATACACAAAAATAAACTCAAAAAATGGGTTAAAGATTTGAATGTAAGAACTAAAACCACAAAACCCTGAAAGTAAACATAGGTGTTAGGCTTCTTGACATCAGTCTCGGTGTTAATATTTTTGGACCTGACTCTGAAAGCAAGGGCAACAAAAACAAAAACTGAACAAGTGGGACTGCATGAAATTAAAAGGTCCGCACAGCAAAGGAAATAATCAAGATTAACAGGTAATCTACTGAATAGGAGAAAGTATTTTCAAATTATATGTTTAATGAAGGATTAATATCTAAAATATATAAGGACTCATACAACTCAGTAACAAAACAACAACAAAACCCTAAATTTATAAAATAGGCAGAGAATCTAAATGGGCATTTTTCTAATGTATACATAGATGTATTCATATGACCAACAGTTACACAAAAATACTCAACATCACTAATCATCATGCATATGCAAATCAAAACCACAATCAGTTATCACTTCACACCTGTTAGGATTGCTATTGCCAAAGACAAGCACTAAACAATGCTAGAAAGAATGTGGAGAAAAAAAGATATACTTATTCTGGATATTTCATAAATATAGAATCATACAATTAGTGTTTTTTTGTTTTGTTTTGTTTTTTATTTCTTTTTTAATTTTCTGAAGCTGGAAACGGGGAGAGACAGTCAGACAGACTCCTGCATGCGCCGGACAGGGATCCACCCGGCACGCCCACCAAGGGCGATGCTCTGCCCACCAGGGGGCGTTGCTTTGCCGCAACCAGAGCCACTCCAGCGCCTGGGGCAGAGGCCAAGGAGCCATCCCCAGCGCCCGGGCCATCTTTGCTCCAATGGAGCCTTGGCTGCGGGAGGGGAAGAGAGAGACAGAGAGGAAGGAGGGGGGGTGGAGAAGCAAATGGGTGCCTCTCCTATGTGCCCTGGCCGGGAATCGAACCCGGGTCCCCCGCACGCCAGGCCGACGCTCCACCGCTGTGCCAACCGGCCAGGGCCACAATTAGTGTTTTTATTTGACTGGCTTCTTTTCCTTGGATAGAGCTTTTTAGATTTGCCCCCATATATCAGTATTAGTACTTCATTCTTTTTTATTGCTAAATAAAAATCTGTTATATGAATATACCACATTTTATTTATTCATTCACCAGGTGATCAATATTTCAGTTGTTTTACTCTTTGGTTATTTTGAATAATACAACTATAAATATTTGTGTACATGTTATAGTTGTGGGCATGTGTTTTCATTTCTCTTGAGTATATTGCTAGGAGTGAAATTTCTGGGTTATATGATAACACTACATTTAAGTATTTGTTTTCCAAAGTGCCCAAGCCATTTTAGGTGCACACCAGCAGTGGGTATGATTCCAACTTTTCAACATCTTCACCAACACTTGTATTAACTGTTTTTCTTACTGTAGTCATCCTCATGGGTGTGAAGTACTGTCTCACTGTGGTTTTGATTTGCATTTTTCTTATGCCTGATAACATAGAGTTTTTTCATATGCTTTGGTTGGTCATTTGTATATCTCCCTTGGAGAAATTTCTAGACAGGTTTTACCCATTTTTAAAAATTTGGTTACTAATCTTTTGATTATCAACTTGCAAGAGTTCTGTATATAACCTAGATACAAATCTTTAATTACACATATGATTTGTTAATACTTTTTTCAGTATTGTAGGTTGTCTTTTCACTTTCTTGCTGGTATCATTTGTACCATGAGGTTTTAATTTTGATGAAGTCCAATATATCTAGTTATTTTCTTTGTGCTTTCGGTATCCTTGAGCCAATCTTTATAAAGTTCATCATAATTCCCCATAAAGACCCTTAAAACATTTAAAAATAGCTCTTATGTCTATGTTAAATCTATACTGTACTTCATCCATATTTCTTCATCAGATATTCTAATGAAAATATCTTTTCAATATACTCATTACTTAACTCTGAACATAGCCATTTTTCAGTATGTACTAGATAATTCAGTTATTATCTGGAAAATTCAGGGGAGATTAAAATTTTTATCTCCTTTGAATTAATTTTTATACTTCAAACACTAGTTCCTCAGCCCATATTGATCTTACAGATAAGTAAAATCTCTAAGTTTTTGCTGCTTTCTACACTTGTGCACCCTAAGGGCCCATGAAAAACATTATTTTTAATATAAGGCATAATACTTTATATTACATTTTGGGTGCATGTATATAAAATTTCACCTTAGTATCTTTATGAATAAAATAACTACATCCTCTAAATGATGTAAAATTATCTTTAAAGGATTAAAACACATTTTAAATACATTGTTCATTGAAACATTCTGGTTAGATATATATCAGTTAATTAATTTTACACATAAACACAAGACTGGTAAGAGACACACCAATAAAATAACAGTGATTATTAAATGAATAAAAATGTTAAATATTACTTTTAGCATTTTTCTTTCTAAACATAGCTCTTTGAGATATATTATTTATAAAACAGATCCCTAATTTAATCAGATAAAGAAATGGGACATTGACAACATCCTGAGAAGCCTAGAATTATGCTTTCCTGTATCACATCCTTCTTATTGCCTGGAAATGCCCAATATTCTTATTTTAATAAAAACTATTCTTTGTTTTTAACAATATGGTTTGTCTTGATTTCAAACTTTAAATATTGTACACATTATTAAATTATTTCTCATTATGTTTGTCAGATTAATTCATTCATAATTAAATTAAACTTCAATACATTGTGTTTTAACTTCCATAATTTTTGTATCCATTTTCCTGTTGATGAACATTAGTGTTCCTCTCAATCTGGAGTTATTTTTAAAACCTGACAGCATAAAAAATTTTATAGCCATCTTCCAGTACACCCATGCAGGAGATATTCTAGAGAATATATTTTGCATGTTTGCAACTTTACTAGATACTGTTACACTATTTCCTATAATACTTACCAAGAAAACTCTCCACTACTCATTCTTACCACCCAGGATTTTAAAAAATTTTACATCCTCCTCTGAGAAGTAGATATCTAGCTATGACTGTAATTTGCATTTCTTTAATAATAAATGAAATAGATCAGCCTTTTATTTGTCTATTGGCTACTTAGATTTCCTATTGTATGAAGTGTCTGCATAAGCCTTTTACTCATTTTTCCATTGATATGCCTGGCTTTTTTCATTAATTTATAGGAATCTCTATATATTATACATATGATCATACTATTGCTTATATATTCTGCAATTTCTACTCTGTTACTGTCTTTAGTGCTATGATGTGAAGAAATTTTTTATTTTAATGTAGTGGAACTAATCAGTCTTTTCTTTAATGGTTAGAGGTTTTCATTTCCTAATAAAATCTTTCTATACTTTAAGTACTTAAATACTTCTTCTTAGTGATTATTTAAAAATCATAACTTTATGCCACCTGCATTTGACTTTTGTGCATGGTATAAGAAACTAGTTACAATTTCTGTTTATTTCTTCATAAATATTCAGTTTCCCACTACCATACATTGAAAAGCCTATCATTTTCTTACCTGACTGCATTGCCACCTCTGCAATGTATGCCTGGATCAGCTTTTGAATTCTGTTCTATTCCTCTGGTCTATTGTTTAAATCAGCTTCAGTGCAATAGTTAACATCATAGATTTCTGAGGATAATGTGCTTTTCCGTGAATAAAGGTTTGGTTCTTAGCATTGCCATAAAAATTTTAGAATCAAGTCCTCAAATTCAACCACAGCAGTAACAATAAATCTATAATGATGTAAAAAATCTGGGCAGAACTGACATCTTTATATTACCAAATTTTCTAATCTGTGATCATCATATGTTTTTATTTACATATTTAAAGACGCTCAAAAAATACCATTATTTTATCTAGAGATATTGCCCTCTTTTGTTAAATTTGTTGCTAAGTACTTGATATTTTTATTGCAATTCTGAATATTATATTCTAAAATTATATTTCCTGTTTGTGGCTGAGATAGTATTCTATATTAATTTATTGTTGAGTATTACTTTTATAACCAGAAATTTTGCTAAATGTTTTATTAATTTGTATAATTTATGTGTATACTGTTAAATCAAATTAGTATGATTGAACACTCAGGTTCCAGGTCTCATGAGAAAGCTTTTAATATCTCGTGAGAAACTGGGATTTTGGTTATAAATTTTATGAGCTTATCAAGTAAACTAGAACGTTTCCTCCTAATCTAGTCTCTGAAAGTGTTTGCATTAGACAGGAATTGCTTCTTGTTGGTTATTTGGTAAAAGTCACTAGTAAAACCATCTGGATCTGAGGCGTATTTTTGTTGTTAAAAAACTTTGGATACTCTATTTTATTTCTATAGAATAAAATTTTAAAAATATTGCCCACTGGTTTGAGAGAAAGAGGAAAGAAGAGAGAGAGGGAACAGGAGGGAGAGAGAGAGAAGTTTCAACCCATTGTTTCACTTATTGTTCTATTTAGTTTTGTACTCACTGATTGCTTCTCCTATGTGCCTGATGGTGTCGAGTGGTGACCTCTGGCATGCCAGGTTGACCCTTTATCCACTGAGCTCCCTGCCAGGGCACAATCCTATTTTCTGTTTACCTTGACTCACTTGGGGAAAGTTATATCTTCCAGAAATTGGAACATTTTTTTTCATACTTTCAAATTTGTTGACATATATTAATCATAATACCATCTATCTGTTTGCTGTCTGAGCACCTGTTCCCTTTTGCATTCCTTATATAAATTATTCATGTCTTTTCTCCTTTTATTTGTGATTAAGCTTGCCAGAAGTTAGTCAAATATATTGATCTTTACCCTCCAAAAAAACAACTTTTGGCTTTGTTGATACTATTTCTTATAAATTTGTTTTCTAGGTCATTAATCTCTGCTCTTATATTTATTATATTGTTTCTTATGTAATTTTGAGTTTCTTTTTCTGGACTTTTCTTTTACAAACATATGGTTGAAATTAATTTTCAGCCTTATCTTCCAAAATGAACATATAAGGCTACAAAGTTCTAATTATTGAATTCATTATACTCACATAGATTTTATTTCCTTTAAAATTTAATTAATTTATTTATTCATTTTTATTAATTTTAACTTTTGTGTTAACATGGATTCAAGTGTTCCACTCAATATAATGCCCTCACTCCCACTCCAGGGTCCCCCATTACACCCCCTTTACACCCCTGCCCCTAACTCCCTCCCCCTTTTCTTTGGGATTTATGTCCCATTATCTGTATTATGTGTTATGTATATATAATTTCACTAATCCCTTCAACTCCTCTAATCCCATCCCCTCATCCTCCTTCCCTCTGACAGCCGTCTCTGCCTCTATTTCATTCCTCAGTTCATTTTGTTCATTAGATTCCACATATAAGTAAAATCATATATTTGTCCTTCTCTGTCTGGTTTATTTCACTTAGCATAATAATCTCCAGGTCCATCCATGCTGTCACAACAGGTAAGATTTTCTTCTTTTTTCATGGCTGCATAGTATTCCATTGTATATATGTACTACAGGTTTTTATTTATTTTTTGGAAGTTTTTATTCCATAAATGTTTTCTTTTTTTAATTTTTATTAATTTTTAATTTATTATGTTTACATGGATTCAAGTGTCCCACTGAATTTAACTCCCTCCCCTTTGTTTTCCTCTCCCTAACTCCCTCCCCCCTTCTCTTTAGGATTTGCTGTCCTGTTATCTATATTTCTGTGTTATGTATATATAGATTCACTAATCCCTTTACCTTCTCTGACCCCATCCCCTCATCCCCTTTCCCTCTGACAGCTGTCCCTCTGGTCCCTGTGACCCCACCTCTGCCTCTATTCCATTCCTCAGTTCACTATATTCATTAGATTCCACATATATGTGAGATCACATGATATTTTTCTTTCTCTTCTTGGGTTATTTTATTTAGCATAATAACCTCCAGGTCCATCCATGCTGTCACAAAAGGTAAGATTTCCTTGTTTTTCACAGCCGCATAGTATTCCATTGTGTATATGTACCACAGCTTTTTCATCCACTCATCCACTGATGGACACTTGGGCTGTTTCCAGATCTTGACTATTGTAAACAATGTTGCAGTTAACATGGGGTGTATATCTTCTGTTGAATCAGTGACTTGGTGTTCTTAGGATATATTCCTAAAAGTGGGACTGGGTAAAAAGGCAGTTCCATTTTTAATTTTTTGAGGAAACCCCATACAGTTCTCCACAGTGACTGCACCAATCTGCTTTCCCACCAGTAGTGCAGGAGGGTTCCCTTTTTCCACACCCTCGCCAACACCTATTGTGTGTTGTTTTGTTAATGAGCACTATTCTTTTATTTCTTCTTTTTGTCTGATTGCTATGGCTAGGACTTTCAGAAATATGTTGAATAAGAATGGTGAAAGGGTACACCTTTGCCTTGTTCCTGATCTTAAGGGGATTGCTTTTAATTTTTGCCCATTGAGTATGATGTTGGGTTTGTAATAAATGGTCTTTATTATGTTGAGGTATGTTCTCTGTATTCCCACTTTGCTGAAAGTTTGATCATAAATGGGTGCTGGATTTTATCAAATGCTTTTCCTGCATCTACTAAAATAAATTATCATGTGGTTTTTCTCCTTCCTTTTGTTTGTGATAAATCACATTGATTGATTTGCAAATATTGTACCAGACTTGCCTCCCCAGAATAAATTCTATTTGATCATGATGTATGATTTTTTTCATGTATTGCTAGATCCAGTTTGCTAATAGTTCATTGAGAATTTCAGCATCTATGTTCATCAGGGATATTGGCATATTGTTTTCTTTCTTTGTAGTATCTTTACCTGGTTTTGGAATAAAAATATCGCTTGCCTCCTAAAAGGAGCTTAGATGTCTTTCCTCCTCTTGAATTTTCTGAAATAGCTTGATAAGGATAGGTGTTAGTTCTTCTTTAAATGTTTGGTAAAAATCATCTGTGAAGCCATCTTGTCCAGAACTTTTCTTTGCTGGGATTTTTTTAAATAACTGTTTTAATTGCATTTGTTGTAATTGGTCTGTTTAGGTTTTCTGATTCTTCTAGATTGAGTTTTGGAAGATTGTATGTTTCTAGAAATTTATCCATTTAACCTAAGTTGTCCCATTTTTTGGCATATAAATCTTCATAGTATTTTCTTACAATTCTTTGTATTTCTGCAGTGGCAGTTGCTACTTCTCCACTTTATTTCTAATTTTATTTATTTTGAGTCCTCTCTTTTTTTTTTTTTTTTTTTTTGATGAATCTGTCTAAAGGTTTGTCAATCTTGTTTACCTTTTCAAACAAATTGCCTTTGTTTTAAAGTCTGTTATATCAAATATAACTATTGCTACCCCAGCTTTTTTTTTTTCATTTCCATTTGCATGAAATACTTTTCTCCATCCCTTCATTTTCAGTCTATGTGTATCTTTTGTTCTGAGGTAGGTCTCTTGTAGACAGCATATGTATGGGTCCTGTTTTCTTATCCACTCAGCTATCCCATGTCTTTTGATTGGAGCATTTAACCCATTTACAATTAAGGTTATTATTGATATGTACTTATGTTTTGCCATTGTATTCTTTAAATTGCAGTTCTCGTTTTCTCAATTTCTTTTCTTTTTTCCTTTGCTCTTTTCACAGCAGGCCCCTTAACATTTTTTGCAGTACTGGTTTTGGTTTTAATGAATTCCTTGAGTCTTTCTCTGTCTGGGAAGCATTTTATTTCTTCTTCAATTTTAAATGATAGTCTTGATGGATAGATAGTCTTTGTTGTAGGTTCTTTCTTTGCATCACTTTGAATATTTCTTGCCAATCCATTCTGACCTCAAGTGTTTCTGTTGAGAAGTCAGATGTCATCCTTATGGGGGCTCCTCTGCAGGTAATGAACTGCTTTTCTCTTTCATCTTTTGGTATTCTTTCTTCATTTCTAAACTTTGGAACTTTAATTATGATGTGTCTTGGTGTAGGCCTCCTTGGGTTCCTCTTTAATGGCTCTCTCTGTGCTTCTTGAACTTATGTGACTTTATCCATCATCAATTTAGAAAATTTTTAAGCTATAATTTCTTCAAACAAGTTCTCTATCCCTTGTTTTTTCTCTACTCCTTTAGGAACCCCTATGATGTGGATGTTGTTTCTCTTCATGTTGTCACAGAGCTTGCTTAGTTTCCTCAGTCTTTTTGCACCTCTTTTCATTTTGCTGCTGTATTTCTGTGCTTATGTTTTCTTGTCTTCTATACCACTGATTCGATCCTCTGCTTCATCCAGCCTGTAGTTGATTCTTTCCAGTGCAGTCTTCATTTCTCATATTGTATTTGTCATTTCTGACTGGTTCTTTCTTATGATTTCAATGTCCTTTTTGATGCTTGCTATCTCTTTATTTAGGTGCTCATTATATACAACCATTGTTCCTCTGAGATCCTTGAACATCCTAAAAATCATTATTTTAAACTCTGCATCTGGTAGTTTAGTTACTTCCATTTCATTTAGTTCTTTTTTCTAGGGATTTCTCTTGTTGATTTATTTGGGTAACATTTTTTTGTCTTCCCATTTGTCTGTGTATTAGGTAGCACTTTCTGACTTTGAAATTTTTGTGGTGTCTTTATGAGGAAGATGGGCTCAGTGGTACTGTCCTCCAGGCCACCTGTTTTTCTTGTCCTAGGAATGCTTCTTGAGGATACTATTTTCCCTCTTGTTATATGTGACTAATAAGTGCAGTTGGTCCTTTTGTAGATACAGTTATTCCTTTAGGCTGACTGGCTCTAGGAATCAACATTGATCATGTGTATTACAATGTCTGTCCTGTTGGACATATTTATTATCCACAGTGTCTGGTGCCTGATAGACTTCTCCTCTGGGTGTGCTGCTTGTGTAGCTAGCTGAGACTAGGCTTGGTGCTGTCTGCCACCCACTATCAGTTGTGTTGGTTCTAGATTTTCTTGAGCTGTTGTTGTAAACTGCTATGGGCTACCAATCTGTAACTACTGCTCTTTCTGCTGTTTGTGCCTGTGTTTTCTGTGCCTGGGTAGTGTGGGAGGGGCCAACTTATGTATAAGGATCAGCTTTCTCCTGCTTAGAGATGAGAGCAGCTCTGTAAAAGCCCCAAGCTATATAAAATTTGACTCCACTTTTTAACTGCTCTACTTCCTCTTGCAGCTGCCTGGTCTTCCTACAGAGTCTTCTGTAGTAAGACTATAGTGTGAGCTCAGATTGGCCTTACCCAACCAACCCCTCTACAGGTTGCATACTTGGTGGGTTAGGGCAGCTGAGGTTGTGAATACAACGTTTGTGGGACCCCCTACTTCAGGGGTCTCTTGGTCAGGAGCTCAGTATGGGGAATGTGTACCTTACTCCAGAGCCTAATCTCTCAGCCACTGTTAGATACTTAAATTTTATTTCTCCCCAACAAGGTGAGCAGCAGGTTCAGATAGAGTGGGGCTGACAGTCCCCTCTGCAGAAGTTCTTATAGCTGGTGCAACCCTGGTCTCAGGTAGGAAAACTAAGAGAGTCCTTTCCTGGGGCTGACTGGTCCCCCACCAAAGGTAGCTAAGCCTCTCAACCAGATCCAACAATAGGCTCACATGGACCCACACTTTAAATGACCATGCTCCAAGCCTCTCTCCCTTCCCCCTGTGGAATCTAGCCCAGCAGGGAAGAGTATCCAGCACCCAGGCTGGCTGACTATGAAGCTCCACCCTATCCAATGCATATGAGCTGTTGTGCTGGTGCTGATCACAAAGAGTGAAACTTGCCTCAGCTGGGCCAGATGTGAGGAGCCTTTGCTTAGGATACCCCTCTACAAAGGTTGTTAGGTCCTGAACCAATGCTTTCCACAGCCGGCTATTGGATGTGCCAGCTCTGGGCCTCCCTGACAGGAACCTGGCACAGACCAGTGGGAGACACTGCCTGTGACTGGCCCTCAGCAACCTTCTTGGAGCTACAAGCAATTCAGAGTTTGTGGCTGCCTCTGCTGGGCCCAAGTGCTCATAGAAATACCAAGCTGCACACCTAGGCTGGCTTTTACCCACATTGGGCCTGGGAGAAGGTCCGCTTAAAAGGCCAACATTCTCTGAGTCCCACCTCCTGCATCCTCTGTCTGCTGGCTGCTTATTGGGGTCAGCCACTGGTACAGTCTAGAGCCTGTGGCAATTCAGGAATTAGGAATGATGTTGGGTGTGGCTCCACCCCTCACTCCCAGGTGTCAGTCTGTCCAGTCTTTTTTCACCAACCTCAGTAGGATGTGTCCCTAGGAGTTTGGTGGGAATGGCCTCTGAGACCCAGATTTGTGGTCTGTGCACACTCCAGACAGTTTTTACTGAGTCTCCCATGAGGCAGAATTACCAGTCTTAGACTTAGGAGCATGTGGGGGGATGCTCCAGCCTCAATATCAGAAAACTGAGTCATTGATGCGTCCCCTGCTTCATGGTTTCTCAGCATGACCCAGTATTCATGACTGTGCAAGAGAGACTCCTGAGGGCAGAGCAGTTGATTTTCCCCAGGCTGATGCCACTCAGAGGGGACTGCTCCACCACCAAAGAATGATGGCAACTGCAGTATTGGAAAATGACTCCGTACAGGTGTCCTGGTGGTTGTCTTCCACAGTGTCTCTCCCTGGGCCTCCAACTATATGCTCTCCTCACACAACTCTAGGCCTCTCAGCTCTCCCTCCACTAAAGACCCAGGTATGTGGCTGTGAACAAGATTTTCTGTGTGGGACCTTTAAGACAGAGCCTGCGTCTACAAGAGTTCCATCTCTTTCTCACAGACAGAAA
This sequence comes from Saccopteryx bilineata, assembly GCF_036850765.1. NCBI lineage: Eukaryota > Metazoa > Chordata > Mammalia > Chiroptera > Emballonuridae > Saccopteryx > Saccopteryx bilineata. Next base: position 106,282,025 of record NC_089491.1, on the reverse strand, counting down.
CCCGGCTCTTTTCACCCCAAAATGTTGTGTGGGTGCCTCTTCTAGGCTCTGGGGCTCTAGGTTGGGGCTCTGGGCCTGGAGCTTAGCACCCACAGCTCTCAGGGAAACCCTCCCCACAGTGAGAGTTCTGGACCCTCTGCTGCCGCTCACTCCTGGGAGCAGTATAGCCCTTTTCAAGTCTCCAGCCATCCTACCAGTCTTGGTGTGGCTTCTTCTGTGATCCTTGGTTATAGACTCCTTTTTGTTTAGTCTAATGTTTCTTTTTCAAGATGATTGTTCTCAAATTAAGTTGTAATCCAATTTGGTGCTGGGAGGTGGCAGGTGGAATGTCCGCCTACTCCATCACCATTTTGTAATTGAGAATTGAATTTTTTATCTCACTGATGTGACTGGCTTTATTTCTAGCAATTCTTTTATACACAAAATTAATTTTGCCTGATAGCAATAGAACTGCATCTGTTTTCTTTTGGCTAGTATTTGCATGATAAACTATTTATGGTTGGGAGATTATTTTATTGTTGTTTTTACTCTGCAAGCAATAAAGATGCAATTCAAAATTTCACATATGGCAACAATTTCTAAAGGACATTATTTCTTCTCTTATGCTTTGCTAAGTTGCAGAGAAATTTTCTTGTAAGATCCTGAGAATGAGAGAGTTGGTAGAGACAGGTTAGCTTCTACTTCACAGTTACCTTGAAGTTGTAGTCCTTTGGGGTGAGAGAATCCCTGCATTACACTTGATTTATTATTATTATTATTATTATTACATCTTAAGCTTTGACTTCACACAAAGTTCCTCACATAGTCATCAGATCTCAAACTCAAGATTGTCTAGTTCAGCTAAATGCCCTTAGGGCAAAAGAGCTTCAACACTCAGCTTATTTTTTAAAGTATTGGGAATCTTAATATGGCATTCAACATACTTCCTAGCCTTCTAAACACTTTATAATTATTATTTTGTATCTTAATTGAAAAGAGTGTATATTATAATAGCTAAAGTCAAGGATACCTAAACATGGATCTCAACTCCAGTTTGCTAGCAGTCTCCATTTACTTTTCTCTAAAATGCAGATACCTGGTATTACAGAGATAAGTAAATGTGATTGTGAGCTTAAGACATGTAATGCAGCACCTGGAACACAAGATTCATTCATTCAATGTTTTATGTTGCAAGGTATGGACAAGGTAAACCCTGCCTCAGCTGTCAAAGTAGGTAAGTTTTACTTCACACTTGTGTCCGAAGGTTAGTTTATTCAGTGCATTTTCAGTGGTTGTGGACCTTCTATCTTTCTCCCATGTATACTTAGCCATGTTGGCTTTTTACTTCTGTCGTCTCTGGGTGACATTCGCATCTTCAGCCATTTTCTTTTTAAAAAAATAAGGTCCAAAGGCCTTAAGAAACATTCTCCCTCTTTTGTCTCTCAGAAACTTCCTCATCCGACTTGACTTATAGGTCAAAATGTCCTCTTGTTCCCATTTCCAAATTAATCAATGATTAGTTAAATGATTGTTAAATCAGTCATGATTCTGGGGATGGACGTAATGTTTCCCTCCTAACACACTTGACTGCTATAAGGACAGTTAATAGCTAAAAATTGGACTTTTGTTAAAAGAAAAAGGATTGACTATAGGTTGAAATAAAATCTAAAGTTTTTATTACTATTCATTATTATTATTTAATACATTTATTGATAAAATGTATTTCACAGTGAATTGACAAATCTAGATGCTGAAACATACTGTTAGAAATTTTTTTTATGTTTACATTAATTTATTAATCTGGACCTTTGGCTAGAGCTACAAGATTGATTATTTTTCTAATTAACTCTTATGCATTCATCTTTTTTCCTATCTTGCCACAAGATGAAAGAGTTTGTCTATTTACCTATTAAAGTTCATAAACACTATACCTAATGATGTTTGGGGGGTGAGGTTCTCAGTCTAGTATTTCTGTAATAAAGAATTTATTTAGACTGAGATGACTGTTTAAAATGAATCCATCTTGGCTCCTGAGGGTGACTTTTTTTTCCTAGCTATGCACAATAAACCAATAATTTAATTAATTATTATTATTATTATTATTTTGGTCAAGAGTCAACATCAAGTAGTAAGGTCTCAAGACTACAGGTATGGGTTCTATTTTCTTACTCTCTTTGAATATTATTATAACTTTTTTACAGTTTAATATTTTCTACACAATTACTTCACAGATTATAAATATTTTAAATGACAAAGGTTATAACTATTAATAATTTTAGAAATAGTAGCAGGGCAGATAACATTTCAAAGCAATTTACTCTATGCTTGGTTGTTGCTAAGTTCTTTAAATATATTGTCCTCTAATTTTCATTGCAACCTTGCATATTTGATACTGAGGCACAGAGAAGATGAGCTACTTGCCCCAGATAAAGGCATCCTAACTCTGGAGCCCATACTCGTAGCTACTGTACAATAATACATACAGCAGCTGGTCCCTTCAGTTACATGCAATCCTATGGAGAGTATTTCAAAATATGGTAATTTTCACCTGAGTCTTATCAAGCTTATACCATGTTCCCACCATTATATGTCTGATTAGATTACATATATTTTTTACCTGCATAATATATCTATTTTACTTGGATTGGTAAATTATTATTAAACATCATATTAATATAATTTGTTTATATTGGTGTCATAATTTTTTTATTTTTTTATAAAGATCTTATTTATTCATTATAGAGAGGGCAGAGATAGAGAAAGAGAGAGAGAGAAGGGGGGAGGAGCAGAAAGCATCAACTCCCATATGTGCCTTGACCAGGCAAGCCCAGGGTTTTGAACCGGCAACCTCAGCATTTCCAGGTTGACACTTTATCCACTGCACCACCACAGGTCAGGCTATTGGTGTCATAATTTTAAGTTTGAGATCTCCTTAGAGCCATAACTTACACTATCCCCCCCCCCACTTCTTCCTACTCCTAAACCAGTGTATTAGACCATATTTTCAAAAAACAAATAAACCGTCACATACAAATATACTGACAAATATCCACAAAATATATCTGAAGACTTACAATACCTACACTATAAAGAACCAAAAATTATAGCAACCAAAGTGAATATTTTCAGCCTTATTTTTTAATATGTCTGTATGAAAAATAAGAAATATTTAACTATACTTTTCTAATTAATATCTGGATAATTATGGCTTCTAAGAGAAAAATTTTAATAATAAATAAAATGTTCTGTTAAATTTATACATATTTTGCCTGTCTGGTGGTAGTACAATGAATAGAGCATCAACCTGAGATGCTAAGGTCCCAGGTTCAAAACCCTAAGGTTGCCAGCTTGAATGCAGATTCATTCGGCTTAAGCATGGGCTATCTGGCTTGAGTGTAGGGTCCACAGTTTGAGCATAAGATCATTAACATGATCCCATGGTCTCTAACTTCAGCCCAAGATTGCTGGCTTGAGCAAGGGGTCACTGGAATAGCTGGAGCCTCCTCATCAAGGCATGTATGAGAAGCAATCAATAAAAAACTAAAGTGATGCAACTATGAGTTGATGCTTCTCATCTCTCTCCCGTCCTGTCTTTCTTTATCTCTGTCTCTATCTCTCTCTTTCTCTTGCTAAAAAATAATCGCACATATTTTATAGACAGAATAATTTTGTAGGAATCACAAGTATCACTCTAGACCAGTGGTTCTCAAAGTGTGTGCCAAGGTGCCCTGGTGTGCCCTAGAAGATTTCCAGGTGCACCCTGTGGTATTCCAGAGAAATATGTGCCTGTTGGGGACCAAAAAACCAACAGAGTTTTTGGAGTTTAGATTTTTGGGGGACAGAGATATGAGGAATTAGCTATAAACTGACAGTCTGCCCAATCCCCCATTAGGTTGCAAAAGACTGTTAAGCTGTGGTGCTGGATTGTTTACACTACCCCCCCCCCACACACACACACCATGTTCTTTGCAAAGACTGGAGGCAAATTTATTCTATCCTTTGTTTGGTGTAAAGTTAAGATGATATGTATGGTGGGGGTTTTCTGCACTTGGTAAAAATTCTTGGGTTGCCTTGGAAACGTGATCAGAGACCATTGATTTGCTAATAGCCTCACTTTGCCCTATAAATAAAGCAAGATGCAGTTTTTGGGAGTGCTTTGTTCTTGCCAACAGCAATTACAGGGCCCTCCTGACCCCATATTTTCTTAATTCCACACCATTCCCATTCGGGACCTGGAATTACTAGCTGTGCTGGTTCGCAGCATATGCTCAAATTTAAAAATGAATAGTTACTCTATTATGCCATTTCATTACAGAAATACCACTCTTTTTGTTAACACATCATTATTATATTTATTATTAACATATCATTATATTATTTATGTTTATCATAAACCCAACAATGATAAAAACTTAACACATTTGCACCAGGACCTGCCAAATTCACTAAATCTTACTAAGCGTGTATCTATATATATAAAAAGATAACATTTTTGTCATTTTCTTATTTTTTAACCCCTCTTTATTATGAATTCTAAAAAGCATAACTCAAAAACTGTAACAAAAATGTTTTTTTAATGTCAGAATAAATTTAATTTTGTTGTATTTATTCTGTTTAATTATCATAAAAGCATGCTTGGCCTTTATATTTCTTCTTTAATATTTGACTTAATTATTATAACATATTTCTTAGAAATTTGTATATACGTAGTGTGCCTACAATTATTTGTAGGATTTTAAGTGCTCCCTGACTTCAAAAAGTTTGAGAACCACTACTCTAGACTATTAATTGAAATTATATAATCACTTTTTTCTAAAATTTAAAATGTTTTTCATGTACATTACATAATATCACAGTAGTCAATTTTCAGAACAGCTGTGATTTTCATCATAAATTGGTGGCTGTGAGCTATATCACATGACTAGTCACCATTTGTATTTTGTCTGTAGATGCTTCTAAATTCAGAGCATTTTTCTATTCCCACCTGTACTTCCTCCTTGTTTTCTCAGTTATATAATTGCTTTGTGGTTCTCATAATAAAATGCAATCTACCAATATCCAAATATAGCAATGTTAGCAAATCCATGCTGAATCTCAGATTTTATAAACAATAATGTAAATACTTTTGAGAAGATAAATCACAGACTATACAATACTCTCAAGTTGCCTGTCTTTTTTATAATTCTTTATCTTTCCCCTCTTTAACTGAATTATCTTATTTTTCTGTCCCTGGCTCTTTAGAAAAGGCAATGTCTGGTTCTTAAAATGGTGATGGGTTATGGATGTCTTTGATAAATTAGTAAGCTATATACCATCTCACTAAAAATATGCCCATGCACATTAATTACATGTATACACACACACACATACAGAGGCAACCTAAATATAAATGAACCAATTCATCTATGATTTTGATATTGTGCATTCACAATACAAGTATTATTTTCTTACCTATTAATGAGAAGTTTGGATTAGATGACCTTCGGTCTAGTAAACTATGGAAAAAAAAATTTTTTTCTCATTATATAACTTTCCCCCACTTAAAGGTATGAAGCATTGTTACCATCTCTCAACTCTGTTCTATCAAGAACTTTGAAGAAGTTGATTTAAAAAAATAAGTATTTACATATTAAGGAATAATAATTGATGCCAATGATAATTAAACCATAATACTTTATTTCCCTACTCTTACTATTTTCCCCCAATGAAAGCACAATAACCCTATCTTGGGTGTCGTTTGGGTTTCAGATGGTGTTATTATTATTAAAGCAAGAAAAAAATATAAGTATGGAGAAATATTTACTATTTTGTGTACCAGTCTTAACACTTTCTCTATTTACATTTATTTTTATAAACAGACAACTACATACAGTAAATTCAATGTGGAAGTCAATGTCATGTACACAATTCAAAATACAGCTTATAAGGCCTGACCTGTGGTGGCACAGTGGATAAAGCGTCGACCTGCAAATGCTGAGGTTGCCAGTTCGAAACCCTGGGCTTGCCTAGCCAAGGCACATATGGGAGTTGATGCTTCCAGCTCCTTCCCCTTCTCTCTCTCTCTGTCTCTCCTCTCTCTCTCCTCTCTCTCTCCTCTCTCTCTCCCTCTCTGTCTCTCCCTCTCCTCTCTAAAAAATGAATAAATAAAAAAAAATTTAAAAAATACGGCTTACAAGGTTTTAAATGCTCTTGTATCCTTAGTTTGGAGTAGGATCTCCAACTACATTTATTTTCTTATCTTCCAATGAGGTGAACTAAGAAAATTCATAAAAAGCTACATTTTTTTACATGTATTGCTGCCAAGTTCTTTTTAAACACCAGCTCACTATTCTTGATTATGGAATATTTCTCAGCGTTTGATGCATATCTTCAATCTCTGGCTTTAGGTAGAAGGGAAGAAAATGGTGTAGCTATAATCTGACAGTTCTATGAGAACTTCAAAAATCAGTACTCAAAAATATGTAGAATTAATGAAGGTATAAGAAACAGAATAGGGTCAGAGACAAAACACTAGAGCTTTGAATACAATGTTAGCCAAAATCCATTGCAGTCCCTGCCCTTATGTAGCTCACATTCAAGATTAGTAAACAAATTAATTAGTCAAACAATCACACAACAAATGTATAAGATGCCTTGAAAGTTTGTAACTTACGGGTTGAACTAGCCTCAGAGGCCAGAGAAGGCTTCCACCAGGAAGTGATATGTGCAATCTGATAGATGGGTAGGCGTTAAGTGGGCAGGAGAACCAGGGTCTTCCCCTGTTTTCAAACAGCAGGAAGAGCATGTAGCTGGAGGAGATATCACCCCTTTCAGCAAATAAAAGAATTTCAGTGTCGCTGGAACAGTGGAGAATTCTGCCATTAGAAAGTGGAGCCCAGTCAGAGTAATGGCTGGGTAGGAAGTGATACTGATAAATCTCCCCCAAAACTCAACAAGATCTTCAACCAGAAACAGAAAAACCTATACTTGGAGCCTCCAGATGCTTCGCAATACACCCGAAGGTATGGTCGAGTGAAAAATTGGCTAAATATATAACCAAACCCCAAAGGAAAAAGGGAGTAAGAAATGCTCCGCCTTCCTCACTAACCTAAACAGGGTGGCTTTCTCTGGTAACTGTGAATATAGAAACTGAGGCGGGCAAAGGGGTGAATAGATCCAGGCCGTGGCACAAACGGCCGAACCAGGCTGTGGCACGGAGATCCAAGCCGAGGAAAAACTGATCCTGTGGCAACCCAGACAATACAAGCTAACACTCGCACCAAACCCAGACAAAGAAAGACAAGCGGGGCAGCCATTTTACCCGATCTCCTGGTCGGCGCGCAGTTAGTGGGCGAGAGATTTCATCCTAACCCCCGGGAGTGGGTGCCTGTGTTACCCCACAGAGAGGCAGAGTCAGAGGCCTTTCTGTGGGCCGAAAGCAGAATCTATGGGCAGCCCCAGCACCCTGGGAAAGCCGCGCATGGGAGGGAGCGAGAACTAATTCCAATGGTGGAAATTTTCCGTGCTGGTGGGGGTTGCACTCAGAGGGAAATGCGGCCGGCCTCATATCCTGGTCTGCGCGCGCAGATAGTGAGTGAGAGATTCCTCCGAGTGCCTCGCAGTGCATGCCCGTGTTATCACACAGAGGGGCAGAGTCAGGGGCCTTTGTGTGGGCCAAAGCGGAATCTCGGGCCACCCCAGCGCCTTGCAAAAGCCGCGCACGGGGACGGAGCGAGAGCCAATTCCAATGCTGCAACTTTTCCATGCGGTTGGAGGTTTCACTCAGAGCGTGAGACTGCTGGCCGGATATCCTGGTCTGCGCGCGCAATTAGTGAGCAAGAGTTTCCTCTAAGCGCCCCGGAAGTGGGCGCCCGCCTGTGTTACCGGGCAGAGTGGCAGAGCCAGAGGTCTTTGAGTGGGCGGAAAGCCCGCCTGATTATGCTAGCAGCTCTGACTGACTGAGCCTTACCCAGAGCCCTGTGCTGAGTGGAAATAGAGTGGGGAGTTGCCAGCTCTTTGAGCCTCTTACTATCCAGGCAGAGGCAGCAGCAACCCCATAGCTGGATTATCAGGCTACTAATTGAGGAAGGAAAGACTAGGAGAAAGGCTCCAGGAACATGGACTCTCTCACTGTCAGAGCCTATAAATGCTAATGAGCCTCGACTGCCAACGAGACTAAAGCACAATACATGACATCGCCATAGAGACTTATCAACTGCAAACCTCTACCTGAGCGTGCCAAAGGGGCAGAACCCGGGGTACAGAGTCACCAACCAGGAAGAAGGAGAGAAAAGAAAAAGCAAGAAGATAACCTCTCAAAATCAAGAATACTCTGCAGACTTTATAACCTATCCCATTTTATTATATTTTTTGTCTGTTTCTCTTATCTTCTTTCCTGATACTTTTTTTCCTCCTCCAATTTGGCCGATTAACTCTCTGCCGGTCTTACTCTCTCCTCTCCTTGAACTACACTACCCATAAGTGTTACATCTACCATTATCTTTTCTCTCCTCTTCCTTTCTCTCTATGAGGGTTGCACTCCAAAACCCTTAACTCTCTCTCTCTCTCCTCTTTTTTCTTTTTTCTTCTTTTAGTGGTTCCCTCTTTTTTTCTCTCTCTCTCTTTCTTTTCTCCCTCTATATTACTTTCTTCCTTTCTCCTTTACATCTCCTCTCATTCAAACCTCAATAACGAACAAATTATCTTATCTGGGACTCAAACTTATGTTTGTGGCATTTTTGGGGGGGTTTTACTTCACCTTTTAACTCACTAGCAGTGCTCCCATCCCTGGCTCTCCATTTTATCTAGTTCTTGTTCCACTAAATACAATAGTAATTTTTTAATTTGTCCCCTCATTTTCTGTTTTCCTCTTATTCCTCTCATCATAACTCTTAGACAACCAACACCTAAAAGCAAATCATTTTATTCTTGACCCAAATTTTTTCTTTATTTGCTTTTTGTGGGTCCATACCCCCTTCTTTTTTCTTTTTTTTTTTCTTTTTTTTTGCCCCTTTATTACTTTTCCCCAATTCAGGCCCTCCATTACAGGCATTGTTTGTTATAATTCACAGTTCACCACAAGATTTTCTCAAGAAAGAGGGGAGAGGAGAGGAGAGAAAAAAAGGAGGGGGGGGAATAATTTTCTTTTTTTAAATTTTTATTTTATTTTATTTTTCTTTATTTCATTAATTTTTTTAAAAAAAACTCTTCGATTTTTTATTTTTTTAACTTTTTATTCTTTATTAAATCTCATTAATACTATCAACAAAACCACCCTCAGATGCCATTAAGAAAGAGAAAATCGAATATCATGGATACAAAAGAAAGAGAGATAACACAGCTAGATGAGGAAAAATCTATGGAGAAAAAACTTAATATATTAGAAACCTTGGAGTTAAATGACAGAGAATTCAAGTTAGAAATCCTAAAAATCCTCCGAGATATACAAGAAAACACAGAAAGGCAATTTAGGGAGCTCAGAAAACAACTCCATGAACACAAAGAATATATGTCCAAGGAAATTGAAACTATAAAAACAAATCAAACAGAGATGAAAAACTCAATTCACGAGCTGAAAAACGAAGTAACAAGCTTAGCTAATAGAACAGGTCAGATAGAAGAGAGGATTAGTGAAATAGAAGACAAGCAACTTGAGGCACAACAGAGAGAAGAAGAAAGAGACTCAAAAATTAAAAAAAATGAGATAGCCCTACAAGAATTATCTGACTCCATCAAAAAGAATAACATAAGAATAATAGGTGTATCAGAGGGAGAAGAGAGAGAAAATGGAATGGAGAACATACTCAAACAAATAATAGATGAGAACTTCCCAAGCCTGTGGAAAGAACTAAAGCCTCAAGTTCAAGAAGCAAACAGAACTCCGAGTTTTCTTAACCCCAACAAACCTACTCCAAGGCATATCATAATGAAATTGACACAAACCAACAGCAAAGAAAAAATTCTCAAGGCAGCCAGGGAAAAGAAGAATACAACATATAAAGGAAGGCCCATTAGATTATCATCAGATTTCTCAGCAGAAAATCTACAAGCTAGAAGAGAGTGGACCCCAATATTTAAAGTCCTGAAAGAGAGGAACTTTCAGCCACGAATACAATACCCATCAAAGCTATCCTTCAAATATGAAGGAGAAATAAAAACATTCACAGATACAGAAAAGATGAGGGAATTTATCATCAGAAAACCCCCACTCCAGGAATTACGAAAGGGGGTTCTCCAATCAGATACAAAGAACAAAAAAAAAAAACAGAGCCACAAGTAAAAGCTCCAAGAAGAACACAATAAAACCAAATTTAAACTGTGACAACAACAAAAAGAAAGGGGGGGAGAAGATGGAGATTAACAGTAGCAAAGGACGATGGAGTGCAAAAGTACTCACAAAATAGTTTGCTACAATGAACAGGGTAGGGACCCTTTTCATTACTCAAAGGTAATCACCATTGAAAAAACCACCACAGAAGCACATGAGATAAAGGAGATAGCAACAGAGGAAAGATGTATGGAATATAACCAAATAAAAACAAAAGATAGAAAAACAAAAAAGAAGGATCAAACAAGGCACAAAACTAACAGAAATCAATCTATAAAATGGCAATAGGGAACTCATAAGTGTCAATAATTACACTAAATGTAAACGGATTAAACTCACCAATAAAAAGGCACAGAGTAGCAGAATGGATTAAAAAAGAAAATCCAACTGTATGCTGCCTACAGGAAACTCATCTAAGTAACAAGGATCAAAACAAATTCAAAGTGAAAGGCTGGAAAACAATACTCCAAGCAAATAACATCCAAAAAAAAGCAGGTGTAGCAATACTCATATCGGATAATGCTGACTACAAGACGACAAAAGTACTCAGAGACAAAAATGGCCATTTCATAATGGCTAAGGGGACACTGAATCAAGAAGACATAACAATTCTTAATATATATGCACCAAACCAAGGAGCACCAAAATATATAAGACAGCTACTTATTGATTTTAAAACAAAAACTGACAAAAATACAATCATACTTGTAGACCTCAATACACCGCTGATGGCTCTAGATCGGTCATCCAAACAGAGAATCAACAAAGACATAGTGGTCTTAAACAAAACACTAGAGCACCTGGATATGATAGACATCTACAGGACATTTCATCCCAAAGTGACTGAGTATACATTTTTCTCCAGTGTACATGGATCATTCTCAAGAATTGACCATATGTTGGGCCACAAAAACAACATCAGCAAATTCAGAAAAATCAAAGTTGTACCAAGCATATTTTCTGATCATAAAACCTTGAAACTAGAATTCAACTGCAAAAAAGAGGAAAAAAATCCCACAAAAATGTGGAAACTACACAACATACTTTTAAAAAATGAATGGGTCAAAGAAGAAATAAGTGCAGAGATCAAAAGATATATACAGACTAATGAAAATGACAATACGACATATCAGAATCTATGAGATGCAGCAAAAGCAGTGATAAGAGGGAAGTTCATATCACTTCAGGCATATATGAACAAACAAGAGAGAGCCCAAGTGAACCACTTAACTTCCCACCTCAAGGAACTAGAAAAAGAACAAAGACAACCCAAAACCAGCTGAAGAAAGGAGATAATAAAAATCAGAGCAGAAATAAATGAATTAGAGAACAGAAAAACTATAGAAAAAATTAATAGAACAAGGAGCTGTTTCTTTGAAAAGATCAACAAAATTGACAAACCCTTGGCAAGACTTACCAAGGAAAAAAGAGAACTCATATAAACAAAATCCAAAATGAAAGAGGAGAAATCACCACGGACACCATAGATATACAAAGAATTATTGTAGAATACTATGAAAAACTTTATGCCACTAAATTCAACAACCTAGAAGAAATGGATAAATTCCTAGAACAATACAACCTTCCTAGACTGAGTCAAGAAGAAGCAGTAAGCCTAAACAGACCTATTAGTAGAGAAGAAATAGAAAAAACCATTAAAAACCTCCCCCAAAATAAAAGTCCAGGCCCTGACGGCTATACCAGCGAATTTTATCAAACATTCAAAGAAGACTTGGTTTCTATTCTACTCAAAGTCTTCCAAAAATTGAAGAAGAAGCAATACTTCCAAACACATTTTATGAGGCCAATATAACCCTCATACCAAAACCAGGCAAGGATGGCATAAAAAAAGAAAACTACAAACCAATATCTCTAATGAATACAGATGCTAAAATACTAAACAAAATACTAGCAAATCAAATACAACAACATATTAAAAAAATAATACATCATGATCAAGTGGGATTCATCCCAGAATCTCAAGGATGGTTCAACATACGTAAAACAGTTAATGTAATACACCATATCAACAAAACAAAGAACAAAAACCACATGATCTTATCAATAGACGCAGAAAAGGCTTTCGATAAAATACAACACAATTTTATGTTTAAGACTCTCAACAAAATGGGTATAGAAGGAAAATATCTCAACATGATAAAGGCCATATATGATAAACCATCAGCTAACATCATATTAAATGGCACTAAACTGAAAGTTTTCCCCTTAAATCAGAAACAAGACAGGGTTGTCCACTCTCTCCACTCTTATTTAATGTGGTACTAGAGGTTCTAGCCAGAGCAATCAGACAAGACAAAGAAATTAAAGGCATCCATATCAGAAAAGAAGAAGTAAAAGTATCACTTTTTGCAGATGATATGATCCTATACATAGAAAACCCCAAAGAATCTACAAAAAGACTACTAGAAACAATAAGTCAATATAGTAAGGTCGCAGGATACAAAATTATCATACAGAAGTCAATAGCCTTTCTATATGCCAACAATGAAACAATTGAGAACGAACTCAAAAAATAATCCCCTTCACGATTGCAACAAAAAAAATAAAATACTTAGGAATAAACATAACAAAGAATGTAAAGGACTTATATAATGAAAACTATAAACCATTGTTAAGGGAAATCAAAAAAGATATAATGAGATGGAAGAATATACCTTGTTCTTGGCTAGGAAGAATAAATATAATCAAGATGGCTATATTACCCAAAGCAATATACAAATTTAATGCAATTCCCATCAAACTTCTAATGACGTTTTTTAAAGAAATAGAGCAAAAAATCATCAGATTTATATGGAACTATAAAAAACCCCGAATAGCCAAAGCAATCCTAAAGAAAAAGAATGAAGCTGGGGGCATTACAATACCTCACTTCAAACTCTATTACAGGGCCACGACAATCAAAACAGCATGGTATTGGCAGAAAAATAGACACTCAGACCAATGGAACAGAATAGAAAGTCTAGAAATAAAACCACATATATATAGTCAAATAATTTTTGATAAAGAGGCCAACAACACAGAATGGAGAAAAGAAAGCCTCTTCAATAAATGGTGCTGGGAAAACTGGAAAGCCAAATGCAAAAGAATGAAACTGGACTACAGTTTGTCCCCCTGTACAAAAATTAACTCAAAATGGATCAAATATCAAAACATAAGACCTGAAACAATTAAGTACATAGAAGAAGACATAGGTACTCAACTCATGGACCTGGGTTTTAAAGAGCATTTTATGAATTTGACTCCAATGGCAAGAGAAGTGAAGGCAAAAATTAATGAATGGGACTACATCAGACTAAGAAGTTTTTGCTCAGCAAGAGAAACTGACAACAAAATAAACAGAAAGCCAACTAAATGGGAAATGATATTTTCAAACAACAGCTCAGATAAGGGCCTAATATCCAAAATATACAAAGAACTCATAAAACTCAACAACAAACAAACAAACAATCCAATAAAAAAATGGGAAGAGGATATGAACAGACACTTCTCCCAGGAAGAAATACAAATGGCCAACAGATATATGAAAAGATGCTCATCTTCTTTAGCTATTAGAGAAATGCAAATCAAAACTGCAATTAGATACCACCTCACACCTGTTCGATTAGCTATTATTAGCAAGACAGGTAATAGCAAATGTTGGAGAGGCTGTGGAGAGAAAGGAACCCTCATTCACTGTTGGTGGGACTGTAAAGTAGTACAACCATTATGGAAGAAAGTATGGTGGTTCCTCAAAAAACTGCAAATAGAACTACCTTATGACCCAGCAATCCCTCTACTGGGTATATACCCCAAAAACTCAGAAACATTGATACGTAAAGACACATGCAGCCCCATGTTTATTGCTGCATTGTTCACAGTGGCCAGGACATGGAAACAACCAAAAAGCCCGTCAATAGATGACTGGATAAAGAAGATGTGGCACATATACACTATGGAATACTACTCAGCCATAAGAAATGATGACATCGGAACATTTACAGCAAAATGGTGGGATCGTGATAACATGATACGAAGCGAAATAAGTAAATCAGAAAAAACCAGGAACTGCATTATTCCATACGTAGGTGGGACATAAAAGTGAAACTAAGAGATATTGATAAGAGTGTGGTGGTTATGGGGGGGAGGGGGGAATGGGAGAGGGAAAGGGGGAGGGGGAGGGGCACAAAGAAAACAAGATAGAAGGTGACAGAGGACAATCTGACTTTGGGTGATGGGTATGCAACATAATTGAACGACAAGATAACCTGGACTTGTTATCTTTGAATATATGTATCCTGATTTATTGATGTCACCCCATTAAAAAAATAAAATTATTTTAAAAAAAAGAAAAGAGAAGAGAAATAAAGCCTTTGGGGGGAAAAAAAAAAGAAAGAAAGAAAGTGGAGCCCATGTGCAAGGGGAGTAATTACATCATAGTATCATGCTGGTCAAGGCCCTCGGCATCTCCACCTCCATGGAAGATACAAACCATGGCAAAGGGGATATCACCAACCCTCACATCTTCTCTGAGGGCTCAAAGCCCAAGGTCTTCCTGCTCTACCAGCTTGAACACTAATATATCCTCTACAAATATGGCTGACCCCAGTTTGTCGCTACCCTGTCTGCCCTTTCCTCTGCCATGTTCTAGACATGTAAAGAAGTTTTTGTGGTTTTCAATGGTCATAATTCACTCCCATCTCCCTTTACTTGTCATAGAACTTTTCATATTTTATTAAAGGGGGTGCTGGTGGTAAAAAAAAAAAAAGAATATGCAAAAGTCCCTGTTAATAGACACATTTATATAATATATATATTATCTTTAAAGATTATTGTTATGACATTTGCACTGTTTTTGGAAATGTGACTTACAACATGAAAATAGGAAATAACTAAACATTTCCTCATTCTCAGTAACACACAAGACTTTTTTCTGAAATAAATGTGGTTCTCTGGCCTGGCCTGTGGTTGTACAGAGGATAAAGTGTCAACTTGAAATGCTGAGGTTGCTGATTGAAAACCCTGGGCTTGCTTGGTCAAGGCATATAGGACAAGCATTCAATGAACAACTAAAGTGAAGCAACTATGCGTTGATACTTTTTGCTCCACACCCCCCCAAAAAGATAAAAAATTAAAATCTTCATGAAAAAATGTGAATGTCTGCTAAAAGCACCAACTCAAAACCATGTATTTTTTTTTAGGTGAAGGGAGGGGAGATAGTGAGGCAGACTCCCATATGTGCCCCAACCAAGATCCACCCAGCAATCCCATCTGAGCTATTTATAGTGCCTGAGGCTATCCTTGGTATCTGGGGCCACTCTCAAACTGATCAAGCCAGTGGCTTGAGAAAGGGAAGAGGGAGAGAAGGAGGAGGAGAGGCGAAGCATATGGCTTCTTTCTACTGTGTGCCCTAACTGGGAATCAAACCCAGATGTCCATATACCCAGCCAACACTCTATCCACTGAGCCACCACCCAGGGCCCAAACCATGTATTATATTTTTAATAAGAGCAGTTTATAATTTCTAACTCCTCTGAGCTATCTTTTTTCACTAATACATTTTCACTTTTTCACAAATCTTGATAAAGGAAAAGCTAAAATTATATAATTTCTGTGACTAGGAATTTTATAAATAAGTTAAATAAATAAATAAATAAATGTCATTAAAATGCAGCTGAGCCCTGGCCGGTTGGCTCAGCGGTAGAGCATCGGCCTGGCGTGCGGGGGACCCGGGTTCGATTCCCGGCCAGGGCACATAGGAGAAGCGCCCGTCTGCTTCTCCACCACCCCACCTCCTTCCTATCTGTCTCTCTCTTCCCCTCCCGCAGCCAAGGCTCCATTGGAGCAAAGATGGCCCGGGAGCTGGGATGGCTCCTTGGCCTCTGCCCCAGGTGCTGGAGTGGCTCTGGTCGCGGCAGAGCGACGCCCCCGGGGGGGGGGGGGGGGGGGGGGGGGGCGTCGCCCCCTGGTGGGCAGAGCATCGCCCCTGGTGGGCGTGCCGGGTGGATCCCGGTAGGGCGCATGCGGGAGTCTGTCTGACTGTCTCTCCCCGTTTCCAGCTTCAGAGAAAAAAAAATAAAAAGAAAAAAAATGCAGCTGATTCTAGAGCACATGCTTTAATGGTCCTCTTTTTCTAAATTGAACACATTTAAAGTAAACTAAAGTAGTCTAAAGACTTGTCCAGACAGGACAAGTCTGCCAATCTGTCATATTACTACACGCCATTTGTCATTTCTCCTCTCAATTTGTAGAAGTTCTAAAAATACAAAAACAAAATTAAGAAAAGCAATATTAATATCTTGACACAGGAACGTTATTATGATTTTTTTTTAATGAGAGGAGGGTAGATAGAGAGACAGACTCCCACATGCGCTCTGACTGGGATCCACCTTAAACCCCCTTCTGGAACCAATACTCAACTCAACCAAGCTATCCTCAGCACCTGGGGCCGACACTTGGACCAGTCGAGCTACTGGCTGCAAGAGAAGTGAGAAAGAAGAAGGAGAGAGAAGGGGAAAGAAGCAGATTGTGGCTTCTGTGTGCCCACGCTGGGGATTGAACAAGGGAGATTTGCGCAATGGCTAATGCTCTATCTACTGAACCAACTAACCAGGGCCAATATTACTTTTAATTCTATAGATCTTTTCTGGTAAAACTAGCTCCATACTTCCACCCAGTGGGATTTCTTCACAAAAAGATTAAAGAAGGAAGAAGTGGTAGACAATGAAATGAAAGAGAATAATAATAAAATAAAGCAAGCAGGAGGAGGAGGGGGTTGCAGTGGTTGAAGAAGACAAGAAGACTATAAAGAAGATGAAAAAAAAAAACATTTATTCCTTTCAAATACCATGGTTGGAAATCCCAGGTGTCTAACTTTATCTTTGACCCAAATGCTATTTTTCCAAGGATAATCAATGCTGAGCTATACTCAAAACTGTCACACCTTTATTGAACAAAATGCAGTCTTTCTATGGTCATGAAGCAGAGTATAGTAATACAAATATATGATTAATAATGCTATTCTATTGCATTTGACAATATTTCATTCTATTTCAGCAGGCTAGAGAAACATACTTTTGAAGCTCCAATTGAATACTACTTGAAAATACATTCAAAATGAGACCATTTTAGTGCCTTCATATTTTAAAATTCCTCTCAGAGGCATTATTTTCAATAGCTATAGAAGTACTTTTGCAGGAAGATATGTAAAGAGAAGTAATTTCTATCACTTTCCCCATTGGAAGCCATTTAAATGAATTTCTAGAATTAGTAAATTTATAAATACAATGATTCATTCATTCAAAAAATGCATATTGAGCCACCACTAGTTGGGAACAGGAGTTTATAAAGATGATTAAAACAATGTCTTGCCAGCCCTGGACAGTTAACTTGGTAGGTTAGAGAGAAATCCTGAAAGGTCAAGGTTTGTGGGTTCAATCCCCAAGCAGGACACATGGGAAACTAGGAGTGAATGCTTAAGTAAGTTGAACAATAAATGACTTCTCTCTTTCCCTTCCTCTCTCTGTCTCTCTAAAAATCAATCAATAAAAAAGAAAATGTCTTGCCTTCAAAGACTTTTCTTTCTGTGATGAGATGGTCTATAAGCATACAAAAAAATATAGAGCATATCAGGTAGTAATAAACAGCTAAAGAAAATTAAACCTTAGTTAAATTAAATTATATTAAAGTTCTATAAATAATTTAGCCACAAAATACCTGACTGAGGAAGTGACACTTGAGCAAGGAACAAAATGACATAAGAGGAATACAATGTTGTTGAAGAGCATTTTAGAATAAAGGAACACAATGGAAAGGGCTGTGTGTAAGGTTAGCATGTATTCAAATAACATCACAAGAGTTAGTTGCACTTTTTCCAAGTAACTGTGTAAGAACTGAAAATGTTAAAGCATTTTAAAGGTAATCATTGATTTCTTATAAAACCTAGCTGGCCCAATTTAACCAAAGACTTTGATAACCATCTATATTCTCTTGATAAAAGAAAATAGCAAGAGTTAATTTTAATTTTTAAATGTCTTTTTTTAAAAATAGATTTGTTTTTTAGAAAGAGAAGAGAGAGAGAAAGTGGGGAGGAGACGAGTGAGAAGCATCAACTTTTTGTAGTTGCTTCCCATACGTGCCTTGATCAGGGATTCAAACTGGCGACCTCAGCATTCCAGGTTGATCTGTTTATCCACTGCACCACCACAGGGCAGACAAATTAGTTTTATTTCAATTACTTTGAAGTGGTTATAAATTTTGAAGGTTATGTCCCTGGATATGCAAATTAAATTTTTTGTTTCTCTATAATTCACCTTCATCTCCATTTTGAATCAACATTTTAAATACCTGATGGAAAAAACACTATTCAATTTCAAGTCAGGACTTGAAATTCAAGTTGACTTACACAGAACCATGACATTGAGGTAGGAAAGTGGAGGCAGAGTTTGGATGTACACTCTGTTTTATTTTCTCAGCCATTAAAATTAAAAACCGTGTAGGTCTTTGGATATGTTCTCTCCACAACACTGGCCACTGCTGAGGGTTTTTTTCACCTTTTCAATCCAATGGCACACATAAACTAATTACTAAAATTCTACGGCACATCAAAAAAAATGTATATATTTTTTACCAATCTGACAAAAAAAAGTAGGTATAATTTTGGTTCATTCACACTGCATGGTTATTGTGTTGGTGGTTGTTATTTTTTCATTTGGCAATTGAAGGGAAAAGAGGTCAGGGCCTCTGACTACATAGTTAGGTATGACATGTTTTTAAAATTCTGGTGGCATACCGGTTGAAAATCGTTGTGCTAAGTCAACAAACATATAGCGTATTATTATCTTCCATTCTATATCATTGTCATCGCCACAAGATCCTTTAAGCCTTCACCATTCTCTGCAACAAAAGAATACATTGGTTGCTTCTCATATTCCACAAAAGCATGTATAGACCAAAGTGCATTCTAATTCTCCTTTCAAAGAAGGGTTTGGGGCCCAGCTGTAGGGAGTGTGCTCAAGAGACAGTCTCTAGCTGTCAGCCCATCTTAATCTACTTCAGCTGCAGTGAGGGTGTGACTGAGGTCACACACATTTCTGGGTGATTCAAACCCAAAGATAAGCAAAGTGGGGGATAGAAGCCCAGCCATTTTGGCCAACCCCATTAGCCATTTGGCTAACTAGCAATTTTTGTTCCAAAACTTGGCATGCAACAGGCCAGAGCTGTATCGATTTGGCTTTCTCTACCCTATCCTGTGTCTTTCCTCCTTCAAAGATATTAAACCCCTAACAAACACCTTGAACCTCCAAACTCTGTTTTAGCATCTGCTTGTGAAGAACCTTACTTATAAAAAACTTACATCAATTTAATTAAGCCCACTGCATTCTCTTTTGCCCAAATGTCTGATACAACTGTCCCTCTTCTATTTCCCCACACCATGGTTATCAGAGCAATGTGGCATTCTGCTACCAGGCAACCAGGTAAAAGGGAATCACAAGTCCACTCTAATTTTTAATCTCCAAACCCAGAGGGGATTCTATTTTTTACCATGAGGGTCCTCCCCAGTGGCTGAGCATTCTTCTCCATTGTTCCCTTCTCCAACTCTTCTCTCACCTTTGAATTGTATCTATAAAAACTGATATAGCAAATTTCTCCCACACATATAGTCTGATCAAGGCTTTGTGTTTAAGTTTAATAGTAAAATGTTCTATCTTTTTTTCTCTGTTCAAGGGAGAGTTTTTACCCCCACCCACTCACCCAGTGATGGATGAATCATGTTTATCAACCAAAGGGGGGGAGGTTGCAGAATGAAATTAAAAAATAAAAGAAAACATGTTTCACATGAGATCTGACTGCCATTTCTTTGAGGCAAGCTCACGACTCACGCCTGTGCAATTCAAGCCCTTCCCTGGGGATTTTTAATAACTGGAACAGGAAATGGGGCAAAGAATTTTTGCTACCTAATTTCTAAGTTGCAAGAAGCCCTGGAAACTTCTAGGTGTTATCTGCACCCATGTCCCTCTACAAAGAAAGCTCAGCTGCAAGCATAATACAGAGAAAGGCCAAGATGATAGGCCAAAGAAAGCAAACAAAACCCTTCTGATGGCATTGAAGCCACTGAATCAGTATCTGTGAACCCAGAATTGTTCGTAGTCCAGCCTTCCTGAGCCTGATGTTTTGCTCTGCCTGAACCCTGAAAAATATCCCAGAATCCTTGCAATGTGTTTTTTTCCACAAGTTGGTATAACTTGAGTTTCATTTATGCAACCAAAATAGTACACTTTAAAAAAATACATTGGAACCTTTGAATGCCAAATATACTTACAATTTTCCAAGACTTGTCCCTACTCCACCACACACACATACACACACACACACACACACACACACACACACACACACTTCTAGGCCAAAGAATAATCTTGTCTCTGAATGATATAACTTAATGAATTTAATATACTAAATACTCCCAACTCAAAAACCAGTGAAGCCTCTTTATCCTGGAACATTTGTGTCATATCATTTATATGTAAAATTTGTACAAGATGTACTCTATTACCCTAGTGTTGATAGTCATAGCTACTCCCTTAAGGAAGTTCAAACATTCCTGAAAAGAAATGAGTGTTATACTAATGCATTTACCAATGAGAACAACCAATAATTTTTTTTAAAAAAATCTCTGCTTCTTATTGGTTTTATTCCCAATTCTGTCTTCACCCAGTCTTTGCCACACATCTTTTGAAAAAGAATCCATCATTTTATATCATAATATACTCTCCCAAGTTTCTAATTCACATTTCACTTTGAAAACTTTCTCAGCTACTTGTGATTGAAACTGATGGATCTAATGATCATGGCTACAGTGGAAGCCCAGAAGACCTCTAAATTTTGGCTCTTCTTCCTGTGTGTAATCCTTAAAGGAGCTCAGTTCAACAGAAAACACTATACACTTTATGTGAATAATTATACATCAAGAACCACATTTAAGGTATGATGTCTTTACTAGAAGGGTGGGGATATGTAAAAATGTAATAAATGCAACCAATTACCATGGCTTAAAACAACTCTGTACAGCCCTGGCTGGTTGGCTTAGTGGTAGGGCATTGGCCTGCATGTGGATGTCCCAGGTTCAATTTCCTGGTCAGGACACACAGGAGAAGTGACCATCTGCTTCTCCATCCCTCCCTTTCTCTCTCTCTCTGTCCTCTCTAAAATGAATAAGTAAAATCTTTTTTAAAAACTCTGTACAATTATTTGGCTAAGTGGTGACAAAGATGATAATTGCTGTTCTTTGTGTATCTTAATCTTAGATCACAAACAAACCTACAAATCTAACCTAAAACTTAGATATATAAACTAGATATCTATCCTAAAAACAAAAATATTTTCCTGTGCTTGAACTGTTAATCCTTTAAAATAGCCGCTGCCTTATTTTTTAATAAGAAATTCACCATTACTCTGCCTACTTTGAACCTCATCTTTCTTACCTGGAAGCAATACAAGCTGGTCTAGTTCTCCAGTTGATTTGATGATATTTGCATTAACTCTTATGTGTGTTCATAAACATATTCCATATTATCATTCTTCTGTGTATGTGTATGTCTGTTTATATATTCCTTCTACAAGGTTCCTGGACCCTTACTCTGGTTGAGCCATAGCCTTACCTGGAACCATCATACCACGTTTGGACATTTCCTCACCCTTCTTTGCCATCTTGTGATGCAATAGGTCCTAACTGTATGTCCATACCTAAAGAAATGACTATCTTGAAAAATTCCAAGGCTTTTCCTACTCTTCATGCCAACACACATGGCACATCATAAGGGAACATACTGGTAACCTTACTCTCCTTTGTTCTAGACTCGTCATAATAGACTCTTTCAACAAAATGGTCCATCTGATATCCTGCTTGAAAGTAGCCACCACAGTCAGATGTTTTCTATTTGTTATGGTCAATCTGAACACAGCCTCATGGAGTAGATAAATAAGATTATAGGACATGATCATTTTCTACTTGTAAAAGACTCTGATAAACAACCGTAAGTTATAGTTTCCCTATAACACCAAAGTGCCTGTAATTCTTACCCAGTATTATGCACATAAATAATAACTGTTGGAAATGATAATAACCATAGCAAATATAACTTTAAATACTCAGAAAATATTTACGAATTGCCTACAATGACATCAAATGAAGCTAGAGAGAATCAGTAGTGAGGGAATAATTTGGCTGTCTACTACCATGGAATTTAGAGACTAGCAAAAATGACTGATAAACTATTGAGTATAAATAAATGTGATTTTAGTGACCAAACAGAGGAAGCCAAAAGTGCAGGACGCTATTGGAGCATATAATGAGAATACAGGTGGGTTGTGAGGAATGGTGATTATGAGAAACTCCCTGGAAAAAATTATGTTTAATTTGAATCCTGAAGAATTAGATAATTATCAAAAGAGCTGGGGTGAAGAGGAGAGATAAGAAAGAACTTGTGTTCCAGACAGAGGGCTCAGAGAGGTAAAAAGGATGGAGGTGGAACACAAAATGTCAAATGGAGAATTTAAGAAAATTCTTTCTAGCTGCACACACACACACACACACACACACACCAAAACAAAACAAACACACACACAAGAAGAAAGGGAGAATTGGATGGATGTGTAGGGGGCAGATAATTAGTCAGTAAAAGATATGCTTAAGAGAATTAGATCTTATCCCAAAAGCAATGGGAAATCACTAAAAGATTTTTAGGCAATGGTATGATGAAATTTGTGATTTAGAAGGAAAATAAGAACATGGGACTTTCCCTATCATGGACATAACAAAATCCACTGCTTTTAGAATCCACTTTTTCTTGCCTATGAATGTAGATGTATTTCTTATAATACGGCAAACTAGAATTTTGAAAATCCTCAAACTAAAACAAACAAACAAACAAAAAGAAAACCCTAAGCACATTGGGTGAATTTTAGAAACACTTTTTAAACACAGAGTAGGTCAGAAGAAAGCAAAATAATTTAAAGAAATGTTGAGGGAAGAAAGTGGCAAGTAATTCAAAAGTGAAGTGTAAACTGAAATCCAGAACTGTAAACACCAAGCCAGTGGTATGCATGGTAGAGTGCACTCGGCTCTACAGACAACCTTATCTAACACTTGCCTTAAACTCTTGCCCCTCCTCCATAAAATTGGGACCCTCAAAAAGAACCTTCATGTAAAATATAAGCTATAAAAAAATGCAGCCTTTGCCCTGGCTAGTTGGCTCAGCGATAGTGTTGGCTCTGCGTGTGGAAGCCCAGGGTTCGATTCCCAGCCAGGGCACACAAGAGATGCACCCATCTGCTTCTCCACCCTTCCCCCTCTCCTTTCTCTTTATCTCTCTCTTCCCCTCCTGCAGCCAAGGCTCCATGGGAGCAAAGTTGGCCTGGATGCTGAGGACGGCTCCATGGCCTCTGCCTCAGGCACTAGAATGGCTCCTGTTGCAATGGAGCAACCACCCAGATGGGCAGAGCATCACCCCCTTGTGGGCATGCTGGGTGAATCCTGGTCAGGCGCATGCAGGAGTTTGTCCCTCTGCTACCTCCCACTTCTCATTTTGGAAAAATACAAAAAAAAAAAAAATGCAGCTGTCTCCCACAAAGAAAAATGAATAAGTTGCATATTTATCCTTCTTGTCTGGCTCATAGTAAAGAGGAAAGAAATCTCTGCCAAGAGTTTGTAACCACGGGCCTGACTTCAGTCAAGATTGGGTATTTGAATTTGCACCAGTTACTGGATCCAAATCTCTGAAGCTTACAAATTAATATAAAATGGCCCTTGCCAGTGGCTCAGTGGATAGAATGTCACCCATTCATACCAGTCACTCAAAATTCCTAAGGTCATAAAAATTTAGAATTGAAACACAGAGTTGAAAGCAGCTCCTGCAATTTATGACAAAAGCAGCAAACTCTTCCTCTCCTGATATTTTAGAGGAAAAGTACAAAAGGAATACATGCTTCCTGGATATCAAGCTGCAAGCGACCTGGGAGAATTAATCAAGTTCTTCCTATCAGCTCCTACAGCAACTACCTCTGCTTCTCAGACACTTTAATACTTCCTCACACTATTAATCTCTTTAAATACATTAGAAGGTCTTTGAGTTCAGAAGTCGTGGCTCAGAATTGTTTGTTGCATCCAGAGCACCTGATAGAATATATTACACATGAAGTACATATAAATCTTCTATCTACTATCTGACAATAGGTAGTCAATAAACATTAGTTCCCTGAACATTAGAACGGCATGGCAGGAATGAGTTTAGGAGTCAGTTAGGGTTGAGAACCACCTTTTCTGCTTCTTAGCTATGTGACATAGGTCAAATCTCTTAATTTCTTTGATATGTGGTTAACTCATCAGTTAATGGCCCTACAGTAGTAATACCCACCTTATTACTGTTGTATAGAACACAACACTGACAGTAGTGTAGAATAGACATTGACCGATAGTAGATGCTCAATAAATACTAGTTATGCTTTCCCTTCATTAGATGATTGATTTTTATATGGTCTTGTCCTAGAGTTTTAAATTTGTTCAGGGTTCTCCAGAAAAATAGAATCAATGGAGGCTGAGAAGTGCCACACTCCACCCTGGGCAAGGTGAAGAAAACAGGAAGTCCAGCTGTATAGTTCAGAGGCCTGTGAGACAGACAATGTGAGGGCTGAATGCTGGGAGCAACCAGGGTAGGAGAAGACTGATGTTCCAGCTCAAGCAGTGACACAGAGAAGACTGAATTCAACCTTCCTCAGCTTTTTTGTTCATTCAGGCCCTCAACAGGTAGGTCGATGCCCATTCGCACGGGAAAAGGCCCTCCGCTTTATTTGGTTCACCAATTCAAATGCCAATCTCTTCTAGAAACACGCTCACAGTCACACTCAGAAATAATGTTTATCCAGCTATCTGTGCATCCCATTGCCCAGTCGTGTTGTCACGTAAAATTGACCATCACAAGGTTATTACAGAGATCAGGTTCAGAGTCAATAAACTATTGCTCTTAACCTTTCTGAGTACAAAATGTAAAACATAGATCACATCAATAGCGCAGTCTCGGACATTCATAGCAGTCCATTAATAACAAAACAATTTTCTGAAACAATTTTCATGGACAGGATCTAAATTTAGAATGGATGAAAATAGTTATCGTGGCCACTAATTTTTTTTTTAGCAAGTTGAAGCTACCTAGACAGACAAACATAAGCAGCTCAGACAGAAAGCAAGTGCTTTAAAAAATGTTAGAGGAATAAGATAGCACAGTATCACTCTAAAATCTGTAGTACAATGCAACTAGAGGGAAAGTAGGCACCAGAAAATGCTCATCAGTGTGCTACAGTCGGGAGTAGGAGTGTTTGGCATGTACATATATTTTAATTAGGAACATTAGCAGATGGTGGATGTAAAAGTAGGATAGTCCAAATTACAAATTCTACAAATAGCAACCTGCTGAATAAAAAGGAAAAAAAAAATGTGCAGAACTACAGATTCTATTCTGAAAGGGAAAACTGTCCTTGTAATGAAAAAGTGGGATCCCCAGCCCTGATCCTTCTGACCGCTATACCTTCAGTCAAATTCAAAAGCCTAAACCAAAATCCAGGATAGATGACCAAAACAGAACTTAACCTATTTTATGAAATTTCCTAGCACTAATATTTGTGTCTGATACATCTTTACCTCCAGCACCTAGCATCATATGTGTAACAGGATCGTTGTTTCAGGGTGTTAGTGAATGAGTCTAATTAGGTTAAAATATAAACCTCTATACTCACACTGAAACTCATATTCGACAGAGGACAAAAAGCTTTGGAACCATCACACTAGTTGATTTGAAAACCTGTCTAAACATTTCTGTGTGGTATTTAATCATTTTATTTTTCTCTAATTAATCACGGATTTCAACTGTCCTTCTTTAGATACACTCCACCTAAGTATAAGAGAAAAATATTTATTTATGGAACTCCTAGCTCAACAATATTGAAAAGCTTTTTCCTAGCACCCAATAACAAGTAATTTTGTTGTTTCACAACTTGCAGAGGTTTCTATGCAACCACAGTGAAAGAAAGGGGATTTTCAAGCCAGACAATATAGGCATATGAATTAAGGTGTTAGAATAAAATTAGTTGAATGTTTATTTGTATGTGTATGCAAAAACTGTGTAAATTATCAGACAGTAATAAGCTGAAAATATAAAGCCGTTTTTCTGAGAGAGAAAAAACGAGCCAGAGGAAGCAGATTTTCCAGTGAGAAGCTTACAAAATTCTTACAGTTAATTAGGCCTATCATTTACTTTGATCATTTAAACTGCAGCATAGGCATAAAGAACAGTGGGTGGACAGTTAGCAACTAAATTGGGCTGACAGCAAATACGAGTGTAACAATCTTTTTTTTCTTTTTACATTGTGAGTAGGAAGAATATAAGAATATATAGAGCTAGATCTTTGTACTAAGCCATGTGTGACAGTCACTGTAACAAGATGGAATATATGATATTCACAAGCTCATACTTTTATGCAAGAAAAAATTAAAGATTCACTAGAAATATATGTGAACAGAGTCTATGTGATCTGTGAAGGCAAAAGTATAACATAGGTACAGGGGGTCCTTGGCTTACGACACACTTCCATTCCTATGACAGTGATCTAACCAGAATTTTGGTGTAAGTCTAAACACACCCTAACCTGAGTCATTTACTTATCCTAACATGGTTGTAAAATCATAATCTAGAACATAAAAACACAGCTAAGCCACAGAAAAGGAAAAGGACATAATTATACTGTGTGTAGTAACAGAAAAAAATGAGCGTAAAAAAAATCCCTTACCTTTATTCCTGTGTTTGGCTTGCACACTGGAAGGGACTGTCAAGGTGGGAGAGAGTGACCTATTGGGAGGAGGAAGCTGGAGAGGCAGGTGAATCTGCAGAAGGTGCTGGAGATACTGGGTCAGGTGAATCAGGGTTGCCTAAGGAACATGTAGGCAATGCTGGAGATAATTCTACCTGTACCACAGGCATTTCATCTCGAAAAGCAGTTGATCTAGAGGGTGCAGGATTTGTTGCAGGCCTCTCTACCTTCTTAAAGAACTGTTTCAGGCTAGTTTGGAAGGTTAATGATTTCTCTTCCAATATCTGCCTATAGCATTGCAAGGCATCCATAACAGGTCTGGAGACCTTACTGAATTTGTTATCACTGGGGTCCTCAGCCTGAAGTTCTGCCAACCCATCCTCTACCATAGAAAAACCCTCTGCCAAACCCTTGGTTTTAAATCTCTTGGTTTCTATCTCTTCCTCTTCAATCAGCTGCTTCCTCAGCAGACAGCTCCTCTCCATGTGATACCAGTAGCCCTGTGACATCCATCGTGTTGGCTTTCCTCTTCTTCAAAGCACTACCATCTGAAGACTCTGATTTTTATTTAGGAGCCAGGATAAGGGCCAAAAAGTGGCCAAACAAAGCAACACAAATATAACACTTGTCCAGAATGGCATAGGTAAGCATACTGGGGGATGCCAACTCCCTCAGTAAACTGCATTACTGCATATTCTTCCACCGTGCACAACCAAACCAGTTTGCCCACATCACCTGTAAGTACAATGCTAATAGCATAAGCCAAAGCAATCATGTCTCAACTTTTTAAAGTTTTCATGGGAGTGAATGTCATAAACCTGAAATGTCATGTCGAGACTGTCATAACCTGAGAACACCCTGTGTACAAATATACTGCTCACAAAAATTAGGGGATATTTTATAGCTTCATATTCATTTTGAAATATCCCCTAATTTTTGTGAGCGGCATAGAATAAATTTGTTTCTCTCCTACAGAAATAGCCTCAACTTCAGGTAGCCTTTCTTTCTAAAATGTCTCAAAGCTTTGTGCACTAAAAAAAGTTGTTTTTATGTCTACTTCACTCAGAAAAAAAGGTTACTTTTTTTGCCTGGCCTGGGCCACCAGCATTATATAATACATAGATAACTAACAAGAGTAATGCAAAAGCTATAGCTGGCAATAAAGTATCAGTTGCTCATGTTAGCCAGGAGAGGGTGTTTATTATTTTTGTGGAAGCCACTGATATGCCAGTGGCCACCACTGTAGCCAGGCAGGTCCACATTGGATTCAAGCACATGGTAGAAAAACTGCAAAGCCAGAAAGGGTCAGGCCATTTCATTAAAGTCTCACAAAGACAGACAAGCACACAGGCAGAGGAAACCTCCTCTCAGGCAAACAAACAGCAAAATGGCCCCTCACAGTCCAGGCAGGCAATCCACGCACCTGCAATTCCCAAGCACAAGCACCCTTAGCCTTATATAGGCCACACACACGTGGTGCTGCCACGTGATCACACACTAATCAGGCAAAGTGCTTGCAGCTAGTAAACCAGTGAGCAAGCCTAACACAGCTGCCCACACATAGTGACCTTTTTGCATGTGCTTAAAAAGCTATGATGTCCAGTCAGGGTATATATAAGAACAGATCAGTGTTTTCAATGTTTCTGTCTGTCTGTCTCTCTTTCCCTTCCTCTTTCTCTAAAAATCAATAAACAATTTTTTAAAAATGAAACAACTCTGAAAAATAAAAGCTATGAAGTGGGAGCTTCTGGTCAGGATGGCAACATAGGTAAATGCAGTACTCACCTCCTCCCGCAACTGTATGAAAATTACTACACTACAGAACAACCATTCAGAACCACCTGACATCTAGCTGAACAAAAGTCCTATAACTGAGGCTATAAAAAAGGAGCCACGTTGAGACTGTTAGGAAGGGCAGAGACACAGAACAGACTGGTCCCATGCCCACATGTGGAAGATAAAAATTGGAAAGGATATCTCAGCTTCAGAGGTTCTCCATGAGGACTGAAGTTTCCCAGTCCCACACCTGGCCTTCCAGCTCAGAGTTCCAGTGCCAGGAGGAAAAGTCCCCATCACTTCTGTCTGTAAAAATCAGCAGGATTGAGGCTGAGTGAGACAGAGGGCAGCTGCAGCCCCAGGCTATTCTTCTTAAAGGGCCCATGCATGGTTCAGTTGGACTCATTCATTCCCTCTGAATTCCAGCACTGGGGCAGCAGCTCAAAAGGCACCAAGAACATGTGGGGAGAAACTAGTGTCTGGCATCAGAATGAGAGCTGGAAGGGAAGTTTGCTCCCTAACAGAAGTGCTGGCAGAGGCCATTATTCCTTTTCTGAGGTCTACCCTCATAGAGCTAACAGGTGGGCACCATTTCTGAATTTCCATCAACCTGGTTATCACTGTTTTCCCTGCCCTGGTGATTTCCTGAGACCCCAGCCTCACTCAGGTTGTTTCCAGTGGCTTTTCCATACAAATAGCCTATCTTGGCTTACGGTTCAGACTTTCCTCAAATCTTTCAGACAAGCAGCATCTGGCCTCTGTATGCCCTGTACCTCTTGATAAGTGGCCCCGGGCCTGACACTAGCAGCAGCCAGCCTTCATTCAGATCTTGGCATCACCTAGGCACTTCTAATACCAGTACAAGTAGCGGCCATCTGCAGATCGCTTTGTGGCTCCTGCTAGGTGGCCACAGAAAGTACACAGGTGGAGAGGTAGAGGTGGACCTTGGCAAAAAAAACTTTCCTAACTTTGTATAGACATACAAGTTCAGGAAGTGCAGAGAGTCTCAAATAAGATGAATCCAAAAGGACCTACACCATGACACATTATAATTAAGATGCCAAAGTTTAAAGACAAAAAAAGAATCTTAAAAACAGCAAGAGAAAAGCAGTTAGTTACCTACAAGAGAGCTCCCATAAGATTGTCAGTGGATTTCTCAATAGAAATGTTGCAGGCCAGAAAGGATTGGCAGGAAATATTCAAAGCAATAATGACAAGCAAGGACCTACAACCAAGATTACTCTACCCAGCAGGGCTATAATTTAGAATTTAAGGACATATAAAGAACTTCCTAGATAAGAAAAAGCTAAAGGAGTTCATAACCACTGAACCAGTACTATATAAAATGTTAAAGGATCTTTTTTAAGAACAAGAAGAAATGAAACAATAAATATGACCAAAAAATGGCAATAAAAGCATCTGTTAACAATTAACTCTAAAAAACAAAATAAACAAGCAGAGAAGAAACAGATTCATAGATACAGAGAACATTCTGATATTGCCAGATGGGAGGAGGGTTGAGAGGTAGATGAACAAGATGAAGGGATTAAGAAGAACGAATTGGTTGTTACAGAGTAGCCCCAAGGATAGGAAATATAGTCAATAATATTCTAACATCTATATATGGTGTCAAATAAGTACAAGATTTTTCAGAATAAGCACTTAGTAAGTTATATAATGCTAATTACTAGAGTGTACACCTGAAAGTAATATTATATGTTGACTCTAATTGAAAAATAAAAAATTATTTTTGAAAAAAGCTATGAAGTGGCCCTTTTTTTGTTGTTTCACTTAGTCATGGTCTTAGAGTGGCCTTGTCTGATGTTGACATTTGATGAGATGGTTTATGTACACAGAGTAAATCATGAATGAGCTCTAAGTATGAGGTCAGCTGCAAATAACTCGAGAGCCTAGAGTTGTATCAAACCGGTTTCCCACTGTCACAGGGTATTTATTTCTTTTTCTTTCTTACCTCTGAATATTTTAGGAATGATAAATCTTTCACTCACTTGTGGAGTTAGAATGTGCAAACAAACTAGACTTGAGATCTTTTGCTATCATTTGGATTTACTAGAGGAGCCCAAAGTTTTACTGCTACAAACTGCATGACTCTCACATCCACACTGCCATGGACCTGTTTTCTTTAGAAATTGACACAGTCTATTCTTAGCTCAGTAGCCAGGCCTCCCATAATATATGAAACAAACATGCCCTTTGAGATAAATTACTACAACAGCTGACATTTATGTAGTCCTTATTTGCAAACGAGCTTTACATCATCTCATCAATTATTCTTTTTTTTTTTTTTTGTATTTTTCTGAAGTTGGAAACAGGGAGGCAGTCAGACAAACTCCCGCATGCGCCCGACCAGGATCCACCTGGCATGCCCACCAGGGGGTGATGCTCTGCCCATCTGGGGCATCTCTCTGCCGCAATCAGAGCCATTCTAGTGCCTGAGGCAGAGGCCATAGAGCCATCCTCAGCACCCAGGCCAACTTTGCTCCAATGGGGCCTCGGCTGCGGGAGGGGAAGAGAGAGACAGAGAGGAAGGAGAGGGGGATGGGTGGAGAAGCAGATGGGCGCTTCTCCTATGTGCCCTGGCTGGGTATCAAACCAGGACTCCTGCATGCCAGGCCAATGCTCTACCACTGAGCCAACCAGCCAAGGCCTCATCAATTATTCTTCACAAAAAGGAGACTGTGAATGACCTAAAGAGATTAAATGGCTCCCTGAAAGGCTTACAGTAGTAGACCCAAAACATAAAGTCTTCTCCTGAGCAGAGACTTTGTTCTTAATATGTTCACCTTTAAATTTATATAAACTAGCATTAAACAGCGTGGTTTGGTGGCTGAGAGAGCATCCCTGAGATCAGGCTACCTCCATTTATTCAGTACTCTGAAACTCTGTACGTTTGTGACTCTGATAAAGTTGTTGCGCCTGGCTGTACCTCATTCTCACATCTGTAAATTGGAACTTTTAACTGTACCTACCTTGTAGGTTTGTTTCACAAATAAAACTAGCTGAGACATGAAAAAAGTTTAGAATAGTGGAAACTCATCTCTAGCATTTATCAAATGTTAGCTACTATTATGGGCTGATTTGTGTTTTCCCTTCCCTAGATTCATATGTTGAAGCCCTAATCCTAATTTTCATAGAATGTGATTGTATTGGAGATAGGACCATTAAATAATTAACTAGGTTAGGAAGAAACTATTAGGAAGGCCCTAATTTAATCTGAATGGGTCCCTATGAGAAGAGAAAATTTGGACACACACAGACACGCCAGAGATGCATGTGCCCAGAGAAAAAGCCACGTGAGGACATAGTAAGAAGGCAGTCACCTGCAAGGCAAGAAAAAAGTCTTAAGTAGAAAACAAACTAGCTGACACTTTGATCTTGGACTTCCAGTTCCCAGAACTTGAGAATGTTGATTTCTGTTGTTTAAGCCAGTCACTACGCGGTATTTTGCTATGGCAGTCCCCGGGAACTAATGCAGACAGATACATGTATAAATGTAGCCATTACTAAGTAGCACAATAACCTAACAAATTCCAGTTGCATTTTTTGAAATGTGTACATAAAGATATTAATAAGATATTGAAAGAAAACACAAAATAACTTTTTCTATTTTTTAAACAAGTTGACTTCTTAGAATTAGCCGTGGATGTTTTTCTAAGCTTTTCATACAGATGTCTTTCTTTCTGTCCCCTCTAACACCATCATATCTATCATTGTATATAAAAGTATACTTTTATTACTTTGTGCAATCTTATTCATGTGACCAATCCCACATAGAGAGAATATAGGGAGATCAGTCTACAAGGAATAGAAAGATGATAAAGCCATAAGTAAGTCTGTAACAAAGCTGGAAATGACAGCTAGATGATGACCAGTTACCAGGAGAAGATTCTTTATATTAGTGCTTTCATTTGGGACATCAGCAAGACAAAGTAAAGACATTTTTCTTACTAGTGTCAGAGAGCCTGCACTAGAGGAGGATCTCCAACTACACACTACCACCTACCTTAAACAGTGCCTAACCACAGGACCCTCATGTCCACTCTGGACATAGATAATTAGTCCACGCAGACATGAGGAATTCTTAACCTGCCTTGCAATGAAAGTGTTCTTCCAATATTGGGTACCTGAGATCAGTCTCTTCTCATGAAGCCTCTCAGCCATGCAACCATAAGTCACCTACAACAAAGCCAAATTCCCCACGTACCTACAAATCTGTCCTTATTCATTACTTTTCTTCTGTCACTCTTCAATGTCCCCTCTTTCCCCAAGTTCTTGAATGAACTTCTATTTCCTCTGAACAGTCTGGCACCTCACTCCATTATTGTTGAGAAAACAGAAATGAAAATGAACTTAGTGTCAGAAGAACCAAGTTTGAGAACTCTTTCCTCTAGCTAGCAGCTATGTGAAATCACTCTCTTAGTATTTTCCCCTGTAAAATGAGAAAGCACTGGCTAGGAAATAAATTTTTTAAAGAACTATATTTAATAAAATATAAAATAATAAATATTGTATAGAAAAATCTATATTAAATATAACACATACAAAAACAATATATGGGCCCTGGCCGGTTGGCTCAGCGGTAGAGTGTCGGCCTGGCGTGCGGGGGACCCGGGTTTGATTCCCGGCCAGGGCACATAGAAGAAGCGCCCATTTGCTTCTCCACCCCGCCCCCCTCCTTCCTCTCTGTCTCTCTCTTCCCCTCCCGCAGCCGAGGCT
This sequence comes from Saccopteryx bilineata, assembly GCF_036850765.1. Lineage (NCBI taxonomy): Eukaryota > Metazoa > Chordata > Mammalia > Chiroptera > Emballonuridae > Saccopteryx > Saccopteryx bilineata. Next base: position 106,248,370 of record NC_089491.1, on the reverse strand, counting down.
CCATTGGAGCAAGGATGGCCCGGGTGCTGGGGATGCCTCCTTGGCCTCTGCCCCAGGTGCTAGAGTGGCTCTGGTCACGGCAGAGCGACGCCCTGGAGGGGCAGAACATCGCCCCCTGGTGGGCAGAGCGTCGACCCTGGTGGGCGTGCCGGGTGGATCCCGGTCGGGCGCATGCAGGAGTCTGTCTGACTGTCTCTCCCTGTTTCCAGCTTCAGAAAAATACAAAAAACAAAAAAACAATATATGGTATTAAATGTATATCTAGAAAAGTATAAATTATATACATTGCATTTAAAAAGTCATTAATTTTGTATTTTCACCAGAATCTATATAAATCATTGAGGTATAATAAAAAATTTTAAAAGAGAAAACAGGTAGACTATAGAATATTTTGTATTCCTTTAGTCACAAGAGTGAGTGTAGTAAGGATAAAGTTTGCCAAGAACACACAAAGAAACTAATCAAGTTGAATTAAATATAACAGAACTGCAATGCATATATGCCTCTTCTGGTTGTCTTAGTAAGATACCAACCCCACTTATATTAATGTTAATAACATTATAATAAGAAAAATTATAAGTAAATAGAGCAAGCATTAATAACAGGTAGAGCCACATATGGTCTAAATCAGAGGTCTCAAACTTGTGGCCCACGGGCCGCATGCGGCCCCCCGAACAATTTTGTGCGGCCCGCAGACTGTTTTCAACTGCAGTGAGAAAAGTGTTGCGTAACAGTTGCCTTTTGTAGACCTAGTGCGGCCCGCTGAATGGCTGTGATTTTGCTCTGCGGCCCACATGCTGAGGTGAGTTTGAGACCCCTGGTCTAAATGATGAAAGGTTGGAAGGAGAGCATGTGAAAAATTGTATCACTAGAACTGATGTTATAGCAGGGAAGATCATGACCCAGGTAGAAATGAACAAACTTGAACTTGTGAACTTGAGAAAGCACCCAGAACTATTCCTTCTCTCATTAAATCAAGTCAACTTATTATTTAGTTAAGACTGTTGTAATAAAGAGAACTAACAATAACTGGGTAGCTTATAGAAAACCAAGAGGTATTTCTCTGTCATCTGATAGGTGAGCAATCCCAGTCAAAAGACTGTGCTGTTCTATGCAGTCATTCAATAACTCAGATCCTTCCTTCATAGTCTTCCACCGTTACTTAGTGCCTTGTCTTGATTGTATGACTGAAGTCAAGCCACTGCCCCATGTAGAGTGCATCTGGCTAATAGGCAGGAGAGAGAATGGTGGTGCATACCCAGGACAAGGTTCATTAAGTTCACACATCATTTCTATTCACAGAGTGTTAGAGAAAATTTAGTCACCGAATTTAGAAATAGAATTTGTTGGGAAATAGGGAATGGAGTCTGCCTGAATACCATGACAACAAAATTATGCTAAAACAACTGAAAAGAAAAATAAATGAGAATTAAAGAAGTATATTTATCTATGTTGAATTCTTTTAAAACTTCTGTCAGTGTTTCTTTTCTCACTGAATAAAAGTGGGCATAATATTGATATAAAAATGTCTACCAATAAGTAATTCATACAAAAATCTCTTTGAATTCACTAAAAGCAGTATAAAGCATATTTAATTTTCTAGGGGAACATCTATAATAAATTATAAATTATTACTGCATGTTGTTTGGTATGTTTAATTGAAACAAATTTTGTAATTATTTTGTCTTCTCTAATCATGTAAAAAGATAAATTAGATATCTGTTTTACCCAATTTCAAATCACTTGAAATTAAGTCCTCATTTTACATATTGCAATAGCAATAATCCAAAAGAAAACTTTTCATTTAATAAATTCAGCTCAAGATTATATATTTGTGTGGTTACCTAGGTAATAGTTGCTACAGCTCTGGAATACATAATCAGTTTAAGATGATATTCATAATTGGTGCTACACTAGAGCTTAGATCACTATTTTAAAAAGTCATAAATAAATGTATTAATCTTTGCATAATTTATCTATCAATACCTAATATACTTATTTATTCCTTTAATTTATAATACATTTTTCAAGATCAAGAATTTTATAAAATTTTCTAATTGTATATGTATGTATATTGGTCTTAAAAATTTTTAAAGCAATACATTTGAATTTCTACAATAAAATGTCAATTATGGTGTCAGATGGTGTTGGGCAGATAAAATATATTATGCTCACTTTGTTAAAGATGGTGCTGCCCACATGGAAGCCCATCGCCCAGGTGATTGCTTGGGATGGGTGTGATTATATTAATGTGTGTTGGGGGCAGGCTGTGGGCAGGCAAGATCCTTGTAGCCTGGGGCTTGGTTTTAGGACTAAGCCTTTCCCACCCTTTTTGATGTGGGGTGGTACAATCCCATCATGCCTCAGATAAGTGATTTTGTATTAGAGACTTCCCTATTTTGTATATTGGATTAAAGGTTTGATTTTTACACTATAAAATGAGAGCAGACCGGGAGCTTGCTCTCTCAGTTCCTGAGATTAGCATTAGAGAGCAGAGCAGAGAAAGGCCACGAGGAGGAGGCCAGGAGAAGCAGCCAAGATGGCGGAGTGCTGAGGGAGAAGCCAGTTTGTGCAGAGTTTGTGCAGGGAGAAGGAAGAAGATGGGGAACAGAGGTGAATAAGTCTGGTGAGCTAGAAACGTTTGATTCTAGGAAACTCGGATAAGTTAGTAGCTTTGTGAGCACTGAATGAGTGGGTTTTGGAGCCCAGTGTGTGTTTTTACTTGCCTGCCGGGTGTAAGCTAGGATTAAGATGATGGCCCACCAGTTCTTGGCTCCATTGTTTCATTACCGTCTGTCTGAATCTAATGCGAACCTGCATGGGCCAGGCGGCTGTGATGGTGGCCTGGCCTACTGGCCATACAGATGGGTACTAGATTTATCAGGGTGATCACTTCATAAAGTATATAAATATCTAATCACTATGTTGTATCCCTAAAACTAACATAATATTGTATGTCAACTGTAATTGAAAAAGAAATTTTAAGTACATTACTGTTCTAAGAATTTATACAGGACCTAAAAACTCTAAAAAGTATATACTGCTCACAAAAATTAGGAGATATTTCAAAATTAATATGAAGCAATAAAAAAAGAAGCATTTGATTTTTTGCTATTAACAAAAACATCAGAAAAGCAAACTACAAGTCAAAGAAAATTTTTTGCCCTGGCCAGTTGGCTCAGTGGTAGAGCGTCGGCCTGGCGGGCAGGAATCCCAGGTTCGATTCCCAACCAGGGCACACAGGAGAAGCGCCCATCTGCTTCTCCACCCCTCCCCCTCTCCTTCCTCTCTGTCTCTCTCTTCCCATCCCACAGCCAAGGCTCCATTGGAGCAAAGTTGGCCCGGGCACTGAGGATGGCTCCATGGCCTCTACCTCAGGCACTAGAATGGCCCTGGTTGCAACAGAGCAATGCCCCAGATGGGCAGAGCATCGCCCCCTGGTGGGTGTGCTGGGTGAATCCCAGTCGGGCACATGCAGGAGTCTGTCTGACTGCCTCCCTGTTTCCAACTTCAGAAAAATACCAAAAAAAAAAAAAAAAAAGTTTTTTGATTATGCAAATGAGATGCAAAAACAACTTTTATTTCATTGGTGAAAATGCACTATACAAAAGACTAAAAGTATGGAGTATCTACACATTACTTGATCCCCTAGTTTTTTTTTCTTTTTCTTTAGTGAGAAGTGGGGAGGCAGAGAGACAGACTCCCACATGTGCCTGACCAAGATCCACCCGGCAAGCTCACTAGAGGGCAATGCTTTATCTGGGGCGCTGCTCTATTGCAACCAGAGCCATTCTAGCACCTGAGGCAGAGGTCATGGAGTCGTCCTCAGCACCCAGGCCAACTTTGCTCCAATGGAACCTTGGCTACAGGAGAAGAAGAGAGAGAGAAGGAGAGGGGGGGAGAGTGGGGAAGCAGATGGGCACTTCTCCTGTGTGCCTTGGCCAAGATTCAAACCTGGGACTTCCACTGAGCTAGCTGGCCAGGGCCTGATCCCCTAATTTTTGTGAGCAGTATAGTTAACATAATATTTAGCTCTACTTATTAAGTTAACTGGCATAATTATTTAACCAAACATTTTGTTAGGAAAACTAAGAGAAAAAAAATGACCTTAATTTACATGTATAATTCCTGGATCTTTAATTGGTTTGTAATTCATTCTGAAGTATTTAAAAGTTTTGATTGGTGTCACACAGGGCCTAAATGATTGCCTCTTCTAAGCAGTTTGGTAATTTTAAATTAAGAAGTAGCCCTGCATACCAGAGTAAGCGAGAGCCTAACAGCAGACTCTCAATCAAATTACATGTCTGAAACTAGCTATGTAGTTTAGAGAAAATTACCTGAAGCTAAGAATCTCAGTTTTCTCATCTATAAAGTACTTCCACAGGTTTATTTTCTGTGTTAGATGAGATAATGTATGTAAAAACAATACAATAATAATAATATTATGAGCCTAGAGCAATTACTATAACTTAACTACCAGTTAACTTTTTCTCTACTGGTTTTATTATCAATGCAGCAATATAAATTGAATGCTGCTCCAAGCAAACACACAAAAAAGCTTATATTATAATTTGTATTGATATGTTTAGCTCTTAGCAACCAAGTTGAAAACTTTTACATTAGCAAAATTCATCCAATTCTTTTTACCAAAGCACAGTATTTGTAAAGAGCTTAGCACTCCCTACAGTCTAAAATTGTAACAAGTAGAACTTGACCGGGTTCACCAACTCACTCAATTATATTTCAAATCTCTCTTCTGTTAAAAAAAAATGTAGTTTAAAGAACACATTATATAGTGTCCTTTAAAAACTCCTTGTAGAGATAAAATGTAAACACACACACACACTTTGCATTGCTTTTTTTTTCTCAAAATCCAATTCCCTTTTCACTAACCTTGATTTCAAACAAGGCTTTCCTCCCTGCTATTGCTATGAAACTGCTCCTGTCAAGGTCATTATCCTCTTTTTATTATTTCCAAAAGCCAACACCCAGTCATTTTACTTGACCTCTCATCAGCATTTGACATCATTGATCATGGCCCACTCCTTCTTCTTTATTTTTTATTTTTTTTAATAGTTAACTTTTCAGAATACCATATCTCCTAATGAATTTTGGTTTTTTTGTTTTTGTTTTTTTTATAAATAAATTTTTATTAATTTTAATGGTGTGACATCAATAAATCAGGGTACATATATTCAAAGAAAACATGTCCAGGTTATCTTGTCATTCAATTCTGTTGCATACCCATCATCCAAAGTCAGATTGTCCTCTGTCACCTTCTATCTAGTTTTCTTTGTGCCCCTCCCCTCCCCTTTTCCTCTCCCCCTCCTCCCCTCCCCCACCCCCCATAACCACCACACTCTTGTCCATGTCTTTTAGTCTCATTTTTATGTCCCACCAATGTATGGAATCATGCAGTTCTTGGTTTTCTGATTTACTTATTTCACTCCGTATAATGTTATCAAGATCCCACCATTTTGTTGTAAATTATCTGATGTCATTATTTCTTATAGCTGAGTAGTATACCATAGTGTATATGTGCCACATCTTCTTTATCAAGTCATATATATATATTAATATATATAATTTTTTACAGTGATTAAAGCCTTTAAGCAAACTCTTGGCCAATACAACAAGAATCCATAAAAGAGTAGTGTCCTTAACATGTTCACCAAGTCCAAGTTGGCACTAACACAATTCCAAATCCCTGCGAATGCAACCCAACCCCAGTTCAGTCCATTAGGAGCTGTCACAAGGAGCAGGAGTCCAGGAAAAGTCCACAACCAGGAAAAGTCCACATGGCACTGGAATTGTTGTCACAATTCTATACTTTGCAGCTCACGTCCAAGTCCCAATGACCACTGCTTCTAGCTGGTAATGATTCAGGTAGACTGGAAAAGCCATCTGCAGCATGTGTGAGATGGAGCCTCTGTTCTCCTCTGCCTGGAGAGATGAGACCAGGGTGCTTTTCCCTGGAGCTCTGCGACTGTGGCATGGTAAAGAGAACCTTGGGGTACACTAAGCTGGGTGGCAAAGGTAAATTCACAATAGAAGTTGGCAGAAGGGGGAGAGAGAGCTCCAAATTAGGAGTAGGTCCCAGCCTGAAATATGAGTGGGGCATTGAGATAGGAGGAATAAAAGAAACACTATATATTAAACAAAGCAGCAGAAAATAGGACTATCAACACCCACAACAGAGATCTTTGAGGGAAGGATAAAAAAACCTGACCATTCAGGCAAGACATAGTTAAGTGGCCCTTGTGTAAATGAAATTAGTTTACCTGCTTCTTGGAAGAAATACCTTAGGCTCATCCACAGTGTTGTAGATGGGGTCGACGGCCCTGGGCACCTTCAGCCTTCAGTGGCAAACCCCAGCATTCTGGGCAAGGTTAAGTCATAGGTGGCTAGGGCAGGGCTGGAAGAGACTGAACCCTCCCTTATAAGAGTGAGAGGGAAGCCTACCTTTCAGTGTCCCTTTTTCCTCACAGCAAAGGCGTGTAAGCCTGGCAGGCTTTAGCTCAATGACCTTCCTTTTCACTATTGAAGCAAAACCCAGATGGATTCCTATGAGACCCCTTTGGGGCATTGGAGCCTTTAAGGGCATATCCTAAAAGCTGGTAGTTCACCTGATCTCTACTGGGCTTTTTCTGCCTTGTGGTACCTTAAAAGCCATGCTCAGAAGATCTCACTGAGGGGTTTGAGGATCCCCATCGCCTATATAAACCTTTTCCATATATCTGGAGCTATTTGGAAAAAGACAAAACAGTGTTATTAGCTGAATCAAATAAAAGAAGGTAGAAGTTTGAAGGAGAAGAAGATTTGGCATCTCCTGTTCATCAGCATTCAAAAGAAATTTAAAATTTTTTTAAGTAAAAAGCATGATACGGTAGACCCATAGGAGTTCCAGGATATGACATCCCCTTTTAAATTTTTTTAAATTGACCTTAAATATTTGCTGGGTATGCTTTAATAATACCTTGACTTTAAAGATTGTAAGAAATACCCATAATTTGAAAGGTTTCACAAAATACAGTAAATGTTTTTGCTACATATGCAGGAGCATTGTCAGTTTTAACCAGTTTAGGAAATCCAATAATAGAAAAATGCATGCAGATAATGAGCTATAACCTACTTAGCAGCCTCTCCTGTTCTGGCAGAGGTTACTATGTATATAAATCCAGAAAAGTATCCACTGTAACATGGACATAGGGCTGTTTGCCAAATGAACATATATGAGTAACATCCATTTGCCAAAGTTGTCCTGGTAGGAGTCCCTGAGTGTTAACTCCAAATGAAGGGACAGATTGTAGTATAGGACACCTTGGACAGGATTTACCAATCTGCTGTGCTGCTTCCTGAGAAAGTTGAAGCTATTTACACAGGGCTGCAGCATTCTGGTGATGAATACTATAAGACTGAATTGTTTGATCTGTCATGGTTGCTCCAAATAATTTTTTGGGGAGTAGCTTGATCAACAAGGGATCAAGCTTGTGCTAAAGCTCCAGGGAACATGAAATAAGCTCGAGTATATCCTATAAAACATGGAGCTCTATGTTGACATACAAGTCTTTGAAGAAGGAGGAATTGCTGAAATAGTTCATCCGCAGTTGTCTCTAAGACAGCAGTCTTTATAGTGGAAACAACCATAAGTAAATATTTGCTGTCTGTATATAGATTAAAGGAGGAATATGGCAAATGCTGAAAAGCCATGATAATGGCATATAATTCTAGTCTTTGAGCTGATTTTAAGTTGACTGTTTCAATATAAAGTTGTCCATTGATTTGCAAAAGCGATTTGCCCTTTAGTGGAAGTTTCCCAGAGCCATTGTTGTTGATCCTTTGAAAAAAGGAACAACAATAATTTTAAGGCTCAAAACCTATAAGCTGTAATGGTCACCTATGCCCCTTGATAATCAAGGAGGCGACAAAATCAAAATATGAAAGTCTATTCCATGGGCTATTAGATGGTTCAATGTGCCCAAGCTGTAGCTGCTCTTGTACCATTTGAGCAGCTTGCCCTTAGTTTCTCCTGAGAAAGGGGCCATTGGTCTACCCATACAGGATTATCTGATTTCCAAGTAATTGGGTCTGCACAATGCATTATTGAGGTAGCAGGAACTACCAAGGCCCCTATGCTAAATTTTGATATCCTAATCCACACTTTCTGGTATTGGGTACCATTTCTATGGGGGTGAGAATTCCTCGCTGTTCTTTCCCTAGTCCCTTAGTGGGCAAAAATCCCCGATCAAACATCTGAGTACTGACTAAACCATTAGGACTGACAAGCAATGCTCCCATATTTTTCAAAACATCTCTACCCCACAAATTAACTGGCCATCCAGGGATCGCATAATGCTTAAAAAATCCAGAATGACCTTCTTAATCTTCCCAATGTAAAAAACTAAATCTTTGGGCCCTGGCCAGTTGGCTCAGTGGTAGAGTGTTGGCCTGGCGTGCAGGAGTCCCATGTTCTATTCCTGGCCAGGTCACACAGGAGAAGCGCCCATCTGCTTCTCCACCCCTCCCTCTCTCCTTCCTCTTTGTCTCTCTCTTCCCCTCCCGCAGCCAAGGCTCCACTGGAGCAAAGTTTGCCTGGTCACTGAGGATGGCTCTGTGGCCTCTGCCTCAGGTGCTAGAATGGCTCTGATTGCAGCAGAGCGATGCCCCAAGATGGGCAGAGCATCGCCCCCTGGTGGGCATGCCGGGTGGATCCCGGTCAGGCGCATGCGGGAGTCTGACTGCCTCCCTGTTTCCAGCTTTGGAAAAATACAAAAACAAAACAAAAAAAACAACCTAGAACTTTGTTGAGGGGATTTACTCTGCCCTATACCTTGTAATTCTGTGGGTGCTGCATGAGTGGGCCAGGAAGGAGGCCAATGTAGCTTAGCAATAACAGATACATCAACTCCAGTATCTCAAAGTCCTTTAAATTTATGCCCTTGTATTGTTAGTTCATTTCAGGGCATTCCTGACCTATTTTTTTTTAATCCAATTGGCAAAATCAGAGGAGCCAAATTGCCAATTTTCTTGGGGCCCCTTTTTGCAGGATGTGGCCTGAGAAGCAGAATTAGTATCCTTATACTTATTCTTCTAACTGCCTGAATTAGCTCTGAGACAAATGCTTTTTTTTATTATTAACTTTAATGGGGTGACATTGATAAATCAGGGTCCATATGTTCAGAGAAAACAGCTCTAGGATACTTTGACATTTGCTTATGCTGCATTCCCATCACCCAAAGTCCAGTTGTCTTCCGTCACCTTCTAACTGGTTTTCTTTGTGCCCCTCCCCTCCCCCATCCCCCTCCCTCCCCTCCCCCTCACCCCATAACGCCCACACACTTGTCCATGTCTCTGAGTACATTTTTATGTCCCACCTATATATGGAATCATATAGTTCTTAGTTTTTTCTGATTTACTTATTTCTCTCAGTATAATGTTATCAAGGTTCATCCATGTTGTTGTAAAAGATCTGATGTCATGATTTCTTATGGCTGAGTAGTATTCCATAGTATATATGTACCAAAGCTTTTTAATCCACTTGTCCTTTGACGGACACTTGGGCTATTTCTAGATCTTCGCTATTGTGAACAATGCTGCCATAAACATGGGAGTGCATTTGTTCTTTTCAAACAGTGCTATGGTGTTCTTAGGGTATATTCCTAACAATGGGGTAGCTGGGTCAAAAGGCAGTTTGATTTTTAATTTTTTGAGGAATCTCCATACTGTTTTCCACAGTGGCTGCACCAGTCTGCATTCTTACCAGCAGTGCAGGAGGGTTCCCTATTCTTCACCCCCTACCAGGACTTATTATGTGTTATTCTGTTAAAAAATGCCATTCTGACAGGTGTGAGGTGGTATCTCATTGTGGTTTTAATTTGCATTTCTCTAATGATTAGTGATGTTGAACATTTTTTCATATGCCTATTGGCCATCTGTATGTCCTCTTTGGAGAAGTGTCTATTCATTTCTTTTGCCCCTTTTTTGCTTGGGCTGTTTACTTTCCCGGTGTTGAGTTTTACAAGTTCTTAATAAATTTTGGTTATTGACCCCTTATCAGGACTTATTGTTGAATATATTCTCCCATTGTGTGGTTTGTCTTTTTATTTTATTCATATTGTCTTTAGCTGTGCAAAACCTTTTTAGCTTGATACAGTCCCATTTCTTCATCCTGTCCTTTATTTCACTTGCCTGTGGAGATAAATCAGCAAATATATTGCTGCAAGAGATGTCGGAGAGCTTACTGCCTATGTTTTCTTCCAAGATGATTATGGCTTTATGTCTTACATTTAAATCTTTTACAATTTTGAGTTTATTTTTGTGTATGGTGTAAGTTGGTAGTCTAGTTTTATTTTCTTGCAAATACCTGTCTAATTTTCCCAATAAAATTTGTTAAAGAGACTGTCTTTATTTCATTGTATGCTTTTATCTCTTTTGTCAAATATCAATTGTCCATATAGGTGTGGGTTTATTTCTGTGTTCTCTGTTCTGTTTCATTGATATGTATGCCTGTTCTTATGCCAGTACCAAGCCGTTTTGAGTACAATGGCCTTGTAGTATAGCTTGATATCAGGAAATGTGATACTACCCACTTTATTCTTTTCTTTTTAAGATTGCTGAGGCTATTCGTGGTTTTGTTTTTGGTTTCATATAAATTTTTGGAATATGTGTTCTATATCTTTGAAGTATGCCATTGGTATTTTAATAAGAATTGTATTGAATTTATAAATTTCTTTGGGTAATATAGATATTTTAATGATATTTGTTCTCTCTATCCATGAACACAGTATCTGCTTCGACTTGTTTGTATCTTCCTTGATTTCTTTCATCAATGTTTTATAATTTTCTAAGTACAAGTCTTTAACCTCCATGGTTAAATTTACTCCTAGGTACTTTATTTATTTATTTATTTGCAATAGTGAAGGTTCTTTTTTTCTTAATTTCTCTTTCATACAGCTCATTGTTGGTATATAAAAATGCCACTGATTTCTGAACATTAATTTTATATCCTACCACCTTGCTGAATTAATTTATCAGGTCCAGTAGTTTTTTGACTGAGACTCTAGAGTTTTCTATGTACAATAACATGTCATCAGCAAATAATAATAGTTTTACTTCTTCATTTCCAATTTGGATGCCTTTTATTTCTACTTCTTGTCTGATTGCTGTGGCTAGGACTTCCAGAACTATGTTGAACAAGAGTGGTGAAAGGGGGCACCCCTGCCTTGTTTCTGATCTTAAGGAGATTGCTTTTAATTTTTCCTATTGAGTATGATGTTGGCTGTGGGTTTGTCATATATGGCCTTTATCATGTTGAGGTATGTTCCCTGTATTCCCATTTTGCTGAGGGTTTTGATCATAAATGGGTGCTGGATTTTATCAAATGCTTTTTCTGCTTCTATTTATATTATCATGTAATTTTTCTCCTTCCTTTTGTTTATGCGATGAATTACATTGATTGTTTGATGAATATTGTACCAGATTTGCCTCCCCAGAATAAATCTCACTTGATCATGATGTATGATTTTTTCCCCTGTATTGCTGGATCCTGTTTGCTAACATTTTGTTGAGAATTTTAGCATCTAAGTTCATCAGAGATATTGGTCTATAGTTTTCTTTCTTTGTAGTGTCTTTGCCTGGTTTTGGAATCAGTATTATACTTGCCTCACAAAAGGAGTTTGGAAGTCTTTCCTCCTCTTGAATCTTTTGAAGTAGCTGAGAAGGATAAGAGTTAGTTCTTCTTGGAATTTTGGTAAAATTCTCCTGTGAAGCCATCTGGCCCAGGACTTTTGTTTGTTGGAAAATATTTGAAATTTAAATATTCTGTTTAAATCTCATTTGAAGAAATTGGTCTATTTAGTTTTTCTGATCCTTCCAGATTGATTTTTTTAATAATTTTTTTTTATTTATTCATTTCAGAAAGGAGAGAGAGGGGGGGAGAGAGAGAGAGAAAAAAGAGAAGGGGGGAGGAGCAGGAAGCATCAACTCCTATAAATGCCTTGATCAGGCAAGTCCAGGGTTTTGAACCGGCGACCTCAGCATTTCCAGGTCAACGCAGATTGATTTTTGAAAAATTTTATGTTTCAAGGAATTTGTTCATTTCACTTAGGTTGTCTAATATTTTGGCATACAGTTCTTCATAGTATTTTCTTACAATCCTTTGTATTTCTGCTGTGTCAGTTCTTACTTATTCACTCTCATTTCTAATTTTATTTATTTGAGTCCTCTCACTTTTTTTCTTGGTGAGTCTGATTAAAGATTCATCAATCTTGTTTACCTTTTCAAAAAAACAGTTCTTGGTTTTATTGATCTTCTGTATTGTTTTTTCAGCCTCTATGTCATTTATTTCCCCTCTAATCTTTATTATTTTCTCCCTTCTACATCCTCTGGGCTTTGTCATTCTTTTTCTAGTTCTTTTAGATGTAGAGTTTGGATGTTTATTTGGGCTTTTTCTTGCTTCTTAAGGTATGCACATAGTGCTATAAACTTCCCTCTCAGGACTGCTTTAGCTGTGTCCCATAAATTTTGAGTTGTTGTATGTTAATTTTCATTTGCTTCAAGGACATTTTTGATTTCTTCTTTCATTTTATTGTTAACCCATTCGTTATTTAGTTACATGCTGTTTAGTCTCTAAGTGTTTGAATGTTTTTCAATTGTAGTTTATTTCTAGTTTCATGCCATTGTGATCGGAGAAGATGCTTGATATGATTTCAATCTTCGTAAATTTATTGAGACTCGTTTTGTGGTCTATCCTAGAAAATGTACCATGAGCACTTGAAAAGAATATATATTCTGCTGCTTTAGGGTAAAAGGTTCTGAAGATATCTATTAAATCCAGTTGACCTAGTGTGTCCTTTAAGGCTTTAAGGCTCCTGTTTCTTTGTTAATTTTTTTCTTGATGATCTTATCCATTAATGTTAGTGGGGTATTAAAATCCTCAACAATTATAGTATTGCTGTTGATCTCGCCCTTTATGTACATCAAAATCTGCTTTATAAATTTAGGTGCTCCTGTATTAGGCACATAGATATTTATTATGGTTATATCTTCCTGTTGGATTGCTCCCTTTATCATTATGTAATGACCTTTTTTATTCCTTTGTTTTATAGTTTATTTGTCAGATATGAGTATTGCTACCCCAGCTTTTTTTTCTTTCCATTTGCATAAAATATTTTTTCTCATCCCTTCACTTTCATTCTGTGTGTCTTTTTTGTTTTGAGGTGAGTCTCTTGTAGACAGCATATGTATGGGTCTTGTTTTCTTATCCATGCAGCTACCCTATCTCTTTTGATTGGAGCATTTAATCCATTTACATTTAAGGTTATTATTGATATGTAGTTATCTATTGCCATTTTATTCTTTAAATCTATATTCTTTTTTTTCTAGATATTTTCCCCTTTGATCTGTTTACAACAGGCCCCTCAACATTTCTTGCAGCATTTGTTTGGTTGTAATGGATTCCTTGAGGGGTTTTTTTTTCCTTCTTTTTGGTCTGGGAAGCTTTTTATTTCTCCTTCAATTTTAAATGATAGCCTTGCTGGATAAAGAAGTCTTGGTTGTAGGCTCTTGTTTGGCATCACTTTGAATATTTCTTGCCATTACCTTCTGGCCTCTAGTGTTTCTGTTGAGAAGTCAGATGTCATCCTTATGGGGGCTCCTCTGTAGATAATTAACTGCTTTTCTCTTACAGCTTTTAGTATTCTTTCTTTAATCCCTTAATATTGACATTTTAATTAGTGTTGAGACTGTTTTTGTGCCCTAACATGTGGTCTATTCTAGAGAATGTACCATGAGCACTTGAAAAGAATGTATATTCTGCTACTTTAGGGTGACAGGTTCTGAAGATATCTATTAAATCGAGTTGATCTAGTATGACCTTTAAGTCTGCTGTTCCTTTGTTAATTTTCTTTCTTGAGGATTTATCTAGTCATGTTAGTGGGGTATTGAAATCTCCTACTATTATAGTATTGCTGTTGATCTCGCCCTTTAAATCCATCAAAGTCTGCTTTATATATTTAGGTGCTCCTATATTAGGTGCATAGATATTTATAATGGTTATATTTCCCTGTTGCATTGCTCCCTTTATCATTATGTAGAGACCTTCTTTATCTCTTACTATAGTCTTTGTTTTAAAGTCCATTTTGTCTGATATAAGTATTGCTACCCCAGCTTTTTTTCATTTCCATTTGCATGAAATATTTTTTTTTCCATTCTTTTATCTTCATTTATGTGCATCTTTTGTTTTAAGGTGTGTCTCTTGTAGACAACATTTGTATGGGTCCTGTTTTCTTATCCATGCAGCTACCCTATGTCTTTTGATCGAATCATTTAATCCATTTACATTTAAGGTTATTATTGATATGTAATTGTTTATTGCTATTTTATTCTTTAAAACTGCATTCCTCTTCTGCTATTCTTTTTCTCCTTTGATCTGTTTACAACAGGTCCCTTAGCATTTCTTGCAGCTTTGGTTTGGTTGCAGTGAATTCCTTGAGTTTTTTTTGTCTGTAAAGCTTTTTATTTCTCCTTCAATTTTAAATGATAGCCTTGCTGAATAAAATAGTCTTGGTTGTAGGCTCTTCTTCTGCATTACTCTGAATATTTCTTGCCATTCCTTTCTGGCCTCAAGTGTTTCTGTTGAGAAATCAGAAGTCATCCTTATGGGGGCTCCTTTGTAGGTGATAGTCTTTTTTTCTCTAGCAGCTTTTAATATTTTCTCTTTATCACTTAGCTTTGGTATTTTAATTATGATGTGTCTTGGGGTTGATTTCTTTGGGTTTCTCCTTCATGGAGTTTCTGTGCTCCCTGAACATGTGAGATGTTTTCTTGCCTTAATTGAGGAAAGTTTTTAGCTATGATATGTTTGAACAAAGTCTTTATCTCTTGTTCTTTCTCTTCTTCTTCAGGAACCCCTATGATGCGGATGTTATTTTTCTTCATGTTGTCACAGAGCTCTCTTAGAGTTTCCTCAGACTTTTTGAGTCTCTCTTCTTTTTTCTGCTCTGCCTCCGTGCCTTTATTTATTGTGTCCTCTAACTTGTTGGTTTGATTCTCAGCTTCATCCATCCTGCTTTTAATTCCTTCCATTGTGTTCTTCATTTCTGATATTGTATTTGTCATTTCAGACTGATTCTTTTTTATTATTTCAATGTCCTTTTTTATATTTGCTATCTCTTTATTTAGGTGTTCATAATGACCGTCTATTGTTGTTCTAATATCTTTGAGCATCCTAACAATCATTATTTTAAACTCTGCATCTGGTAATTTGGTTATATCTGATTCATTCAGGTCCTTTTCTGGGGATTTCTCTTGATTCATTTGTGTTGTACTTCTCTGCCTTCTCATCTTCTCTGTGTAAAAGAAGGTCTTGGCCACTGGGTGTGGCCTCTTTTCCCTAGGTATGGTCTGTCTGCAGGCCCACCACCCCCTCTGCTGTTGCTGCCTTGGGCATTCAGGTATGGGCGTTGCCAGTGCCTGCCCACTGGGTCTGTTGCTGTGGTTTCCGCCTCTACTTCACAGAGTGGCTGTGATCACGTGCTCAGGTGTACAAGCCTTGGTGGCCTTGGCCTTTGCCCCACCCCCGCGGGTGGCATTATGCTCGGCCCTGAGGGCAGTGGTGAGCACCTTTGCTCAGCTGCATGTCTCCGCCTGTTTCTGGGCTCTGCCTCGCCCTTGCAGGAGGAGCCCACTTGTGGGATGGCGGTAAGCCTTGGTTCCACAGGCCAGGCAGGACTGCGTGTCCACACTCAGTAGCGGGACTCTGCCTGTTCTGGATTTGTGGCCAGCTCCCAAGTCAGGCCACAAACCTTGGTTCCACGGGTTGGGTAAGGCTGTGCTCCTGTGCCCTTGCTCAAGGGCTAGTCTCCACCCCTTCTGGGATTCCCGCCCTTCCCCTGCCAGCTGGATTATAGGCAGCCCACAGCTGGGCTTGACCACTTTTGCATGCCCCCTCTTCCCCAGCCGGGCAAGACTGAGCTCACACCTGGGCCCAGTGATGGCCGGCTGGCTTCCACCCTTGCCGACAGAACCGAGCTTCCACGTCCCACCACAGCCTGCCCTCTGACAAGCCCTCAGCCATGTGGGTGGGGGCGCTGCAGCTCAGACCCTAATACTCACTACTGTAGCCCCAAAAGCTCCCTCCTTCTAAGCGACTCTGCTCTGAGTGCCGCGGGAGAGCTTGTTTGGCTGCTCTCCTGCTTCCCTTTGCTAGTATTGCTGTTTCCAGGGGAAATATTCACTTCAGATTTGAGGAGTGACTCATCCCATGTTTCTTCTAGATTACACTCTTGTCCTGCTACTCTGGTACTCTCCTCTCTCCCCATCCCCTGGAGCCCTGGGTGAGTGTTTGTGAGAGAGGTGTTCTGCACTGTTGAGCAGATAAAATATATTATGCTCACTTTGTTAAAGATGGCGCTCCCCTGGCCTGACCTGTGGTGGCACAGTGGATAAAGCGTCGACCTGGAAATGCTGAGGTCGCCGTTCGAAACCCTGGGCTTGCCTGGTCAAGGCACATATGGGAGTTGATGCTTCCAGCTCCTCCCCTCTTCTCTCTCTCTCTCTTCTCTAAAATGAATAAATAAAAAATTTAAAAAAAAAATTAAAAAAAAAAAAAAAGATGGCGCTCCCCACATGGAAACCTGTTGCCCAGGTGATATTAATGTGTGTTGAGGGCGGGCTGTGGGCAGGCAGGATCCTTGTAGCCTGGGGCTTGGTTTTAAGACTAAGCCTTTCCCTCCCCTTTTGATGTGGGGTGGTACAATCCCATCCTGCCCCAGATAAGTGACTTTGTATTAGAGCCTTCTCTATTTTGTATATTGGATTAAAGGTTTTGATTTCTACACTATAAAATGGGGACAGAACTGGAGCTTGCGCTCTTGGTTCCTGAGATTAACATTAGAGGAGACAGCAGAGAGGAGAGCAGAGAAAGGCCACGTGGAGGAGGCCAGGAGAAGCAGCCAAGATGGCAGAGTGTTGAGTGAGAAGCCAGTTTGTGCAGGGAGAAGGAAGGAAATGAGGAACAGAGGTGAATAAGGCTGGTGAGGTAGAAACCTTTGATTCTAGGAAACTCGGATAAGTCAGTAGCTTTGTGAGCACTGAATGTGAGTGGGTTTTGGAGCCCAGTGTGTGTTTTTACTTGCCCACTGGGTGCAAGCTAGGATTAAAGATGATGGCCCACCAGTTTTTGGCTCCTTTGTTTCTTTACCGACTGTCCGAATCAAATGCGAACCTACATGTGAATGGCCACAATGGCGGCTCCTGGCCTTACATGTGCATTCCCTTTAAGAAGAATCCTGGGTCTGAGAAATCAATCTTTTTCTCACAAACAGTATCCTGTTTTGTTTCCAGCTAAATACTGTCCATACACCTCTTCTAGGCTCTGGAGCTGCAGGCTGGGGCTTTGTTCCTGGGATTCCAGACCCTACCCTCTCTGCTAAACTCACTTCCCACCACGTGAGTCTCTCCCAGCTGCCATTCGCTTTGGGGAGCTGGGCAGCCCTCTCCGCGTTTCCGCTTTTCCTACCAGTCTCGGTGTGGCTTCTTCAGTGTTCCTTGGTTGAAGAGTCCTCTTAGTTTAGTCCAAAATTGGTTTTCCAGATAATTCTTAAAATTAGTTTGTAATCCACTTTGGTTCTGGGAGTTGGGAGTTGGTACATCTGCCTACTCTAGCGCCATCTGGTCTTCCCTCCTAGTGAATTTGAATGCTTCTCTCTCTCCTTTGCCACCTCTCCCTCCTTTATCTCTTCTTTTGAACTGTGGACTCCCATAGGGCTTAATCAGAGGTAGACTTCTCTATTTACACTCACTTCTCTAGGTGGTTTCATCCAATCTTTTTGCTATAAATTTTATCTATACTCTTAATGACTTCCTAATTTAATTATCACTCTATTTCTCCTCTGAGCTTTGTGATACTTTTTTTAAAACTCTTACCCTGTCAACTAGAAATCTAATACACACTATACACTTAACATATCCAAAACAACTCTCTCTCTCCCCACAAGGACCACAGACCAGTGCCTTCCCTATTTTTCCCTTCCATTCACATTTCCTCAGGTCACAAGCCCAGAGGCCATCCTTGACTTCTTCCTTTCCCTCAGTTCTCACATACAACCCATCTGAAAGACATGGTTTAAATGTGTAATTGAATCCTACCTCTTTGAACACCTACCACCCCTAATACCCTAGGAAACCACAATTTTCTAAAGTGAACTCTAAAAATGTAAATTAGTCATGGTACTGTCCTATTCAAAACCTCCTGTAATACTCTTAAAAATATCCTAACCCTGGCCTTTATGTTCCTACTTATGTTCTTAGCCAAGCTTCACAATTTCATCTCTGTTGGGCAGATAAAACATATTATGCTCACTTTGTTAAAGATGGCGCTGTCCATGTGGAAGCCCGTCACCCAGGTGATTGCTTGAGATGGGCATGATTATATTAATGTGTGTTGGGGGTGAGCTGTGGGCAGGCAGGATCTTTGTAACTTGGGGCTTGGTTTTAGGACTAAGCCTTTCCCACTCTTTTTGATGTAGGTTGGTGCACTCTCATGAGGAATCCCATCGTGCCTCAGATAAGTGACTTTGTATCAGAGACTTCCCTATTTGTATATTGGATTAAAGGTTTGGATTTCTACACTATAAAGTGGGGCAGACAGGGAGCTTGCTCTCTCTCAGTTCCTGAGATTAGCATTAGAGAAGAAACCAGTAAGGCCACGTGGAAAAAAAGAGAAGCAGCCAAGATGGTGGAATGCAAAAGGAGGAGCCAGTTTGTGCAGAGAGAAGGAGATGGAGAACAGAGGTGAATAAGGCTAGTGAGCTAGAAACCTTTGATTCTAGGAAACTCGGATAAGTCAGTAGCTTTGTGAGCACTGAATGATTGGGTTTTGGAGCCCAGTGTGTGTTTTTACTTGCCCGCCTGGTGCAAGCTAGGATTAAAGGTAATGGCCCACCAGTTTTTGGCTTCGTTGTTTCATTATCGTCTGTCTGAATCTAATGTGAACCTGCATGGGCCAGGCTGCTGTGATAGTGGCCGTGGCTACTGGCTTTACAATCTCCTACCTCTTTCTGCTAACTTTCTTCACTTTACTCACACTGGGCTGTCCCAGGTTAACACCACCTCACTTGCAGTGAGCTAAGCAGAAGAAATAAAAGTCATTACATATTTGTTTATTGTGTCTCCCTCAATAAAATGTAAGTTCTTTTAAAGCAGTGAGTTTGTGTTTTCAAATGCTGTATAATCAATGTCCCAAAAGGAAACTGGTATAAAGTAAGTACCCAACAATTATTTGCCACAAATAAAAAATGATTATGAGTAAGTGAATGATGTAATGCATAAATAATATTATAGCACCATTAATAAAATATTTAAATAGAAAGTGGAAAATATCAACCCACAATTTGCCATCCCAATAAATCATTTAAATAAACTTTTTTTCACATTATCTACACCTTTGCAAAATATCTAATAATATAATTTTAGGTACAGCATTTCAATTTTTATACTGTTAATTTTAACTTAACTCAAAACTTTTCTAGGTTACTATAGTGTATGCAGATTACATATTTTAATAATGTTTATGTTTTATTAGATACATATATAATAATTTACTAAACTGCTTTAAGTTTTCTCTTAATTTTTTTCTTCTTTTCCAAATGAGAGGAGGTAGGATAGAACAGAATCCCACAGGCATCCCAACCAGGAATTACCCAGCAACCCCCACCTGGGGCCAATACTCTGCCTATCTGGGGCCATACTCTCAAATGAGCTATTTTTAACAACTGACGCAGAGGCTCCATGGAGCCATCCACAGCACCCAGGCCAATGTACTTGAACCAATTGAGCCATGGCTATGGGAGAGGAAGAGAGAGAGAGAGAGAGAGAGAGAGAGGAGTGAAGGAGTCGATGGTCACTTCTCATGTATTCCCTGACTGGAACTCAAACCCAGACATCCACACTCTGAGCCGATGCTCTACCACTGAGCCAACTGGCCCGGGCCAACTGTTGAGGTTTTTTAATCTCTTTTTTCAGTATTAGAATTAATAGCACAACATTTTCTTTAAATGTCTGAATTTTTGCAGGTAACAAAACTAGATGAAGTGCCATTTCAGGAATATTAGGTTGGAAGTAGGGAATATATATATATATATATATTTTTTTTAATTCTATGACCAGTTTCTTTCACTTTTGACAAAAATAATGAGACATATGTTAGAAAAGGCTTTCTCATTTTGAATGGAATTTGCAAAAAGAAAGTAAATTAGAGAAAATGAACTACGGGTTTTATTTAACCTCTAGAATTGTCTTTGAATTGTTTTTGCATTACCTCTAAAATTGTTTTTTAGTAGACATTCAGACTTAGAATAATGTTTTCAAATTCTGTACATACATGCTGCTATAGATGCTCATATTTTAAATAGATGGTACAAGTTTCATACCAAAGCAATTTGACATGCCCAGTACTTGGAGCATGTTACTAAATTTTAATAGCAAAAGACTTTCTCTCAATTTAAAAATCTATTTCAGAAATTTGACAATGTAAAATTTTATTTTTATCATAGTTTGGTAATTAATTGAGTAAAATAGGATTTGGCAAGGTATAATCTAATGATACTTCCTAGTCCTTGATATACACAAGTAGAAGCTTTTTGACACATAAGGCAATACAGTAAGAATGTTGAGGATCCTTGAATATCTTATATAGACTCTAAGATTAGTCACTATAACTATTAAATATTATTTTACAAAAACCCTTGAATATTCACTTGTTCTAGTGTTCCTATTAAATAACAAAGCTTCTATTCATAACAAAGCTTCATAAGGACTTTAGGCTTAACCTAAATTAAAATAATTACATAAATGTAATCCCATTATGGGTGCAATGCATGTACTTTATTGTATTTAGGTTAGCCTAAGCTGTGGTAACTATCAAATTCCAAAATTTTGGAGGTTAACACACTAGAGCTTTTCTTGCTCATAAATCAATGTGCCTTCCTCCACACAATCATTCAGGACCAAGTTTCCTTTTATCTTATGAACTTATTATTTTTATCAGCCTCTGCAAGCAGCCAAAATAAGAAGAAAGCATGGAAAAGACCAATCCATTATTGTAAAAGCCTCAGACAAGAATGATATATATTACTCTCATTTACATAGTTAGCCACACCACATGCTTTTACCACAAGGGAGCTGGGGATATATAGTTTAAGCATATTCATTGCTACAATCTTATGAACATAGAGAGAATGATTTTAGAAGAAAGAGTTTGTTAAACATTTATATAAAATTAAAACATGATAAAATATGCTTTTAAAATTAAAAGTTTCCATTCTTCAAAGATAACTAACTACTATTGAGGGTTTGTTACACATTCCAACTTATATTCCCATGCTTAAATTTATTTTAAATGATCCATAGTGTGCCTAACATTATTCAAATACAATAAACATTTTAAATCTAGTATGATAAATAAAATGCTAAATAGACTACTTATTTAATTTTCAGTTACAGTTGACATTCAACATTATATTAGTTTCCAGTATATAATATAGTAATTAGACATTTACATTACTAAGTGGTCCCCCTGATAAATCTAGTTCCCACTGATACCATACATTGCCAAGTAGTTATTATTACAATATTATTAATTATCATTTCTATGCTGTACTTTTTATCTCCTTTACTATGTGTGGCTTTCAATTTGTATTTCT
Source organism: Saccopteryx bilineata (assembly GCF_036850765.1). Lineage (NCBI taxonomy): Eukaryota > Metazoa > Chordata > Mammalia > Chiroptera > Emballonuridae > Saccopteryx > Saccopteryx bilineata. The sequence continues at coordinate 106,226,669 of NC_089491.1, read as the reverse complement.
TAATCCCGTGAACTTTTCATCAGCCCTCCAACCTTCCTCCCATCTGGCAGTTTGTTCTCTGTATCTATGAATCTGTTTCTGTTTTGGTTTTTGTCTTGTTTGTTTTTTAAACTCCACATATAAGTGAAATCATATAGTACAGTGGTACCTTGAGATACAAACAGACCAACATACAAATTTTTTAAGATGTGAGCTGTGACTCAGTTCGTATTTTTGTTCAAGATCTGAGTGAAATTCCAAGACACGAGTCGTGATTCAGGAAGCTGCCACTGGTTGGCACATTGGCTCACAGGTCCAGTATCAGCAGTTTGATATACGAGTTGACTGACTTACGAGCTCAGTTACAGAACAAATTAAATTTGTATCTCAAGGTACCACTGTACATGCTTTTTTTGTATGACTTACTTCACTTTGCAAAATATGCTCCAGGTCTCTCCATGTTGTCACAAGTGGTAATAGCTCATTTTTTATTGCAGAGTAATATTTCATTGTATATTTGTACCTCATCTTTATCTAATCATCTTAAAAAGACTAATTCTTGACATCCTTTCCTCATCCACACATGCACAACCTCCACATAATCCTTTCTTCTGTCCTTAGAACATTCCATCTGAGGAGATAACTTATCTGAGTCATTTTCTCAGATAAGTCTTCTATGATAGTATCTTTCATACAGTGACTCTATGTTATCAACATACTTAATTCCTCTGTAGCATTTTTACAGTCTAAATTATTTTCTCTCCATTAGGAAGTAAACTCTAAAAGTATAGAATCTTTTCTGTCTTGTTCAGTACTGGTCTTGTTAGTGGATAAAATGATACCTGGTATACTATAGATGCTCAATAATAAATAAACAAGTAGGTGAACAAATTAATGTTTCTATAAATATAACAAACCAACTAAGAGTTTAGTGGAGTAAAAGAGCAAGCATTTGTTATTTCTCACGACACTGGGATTCAGGAATTTAAGCAACGCTCAGTTGAGTGGTTTTTTTGCTCTAGATAACATTGGCCAGTTTCACTAACTCAGCTGCAATCAGCTGAGATCTCATCTAAGGTGGCCTCATCCTTCAGGGTCTCTCTCCTTGTGGCCTCTAATCATTCAAAATGTTTAGTATAGACTTCCTTACATCGTACCTGCTGAGATTCAAGAAAGAGGAATAGAAGCTACAGCATCTCTTAGTTTTTTATATAAAAATTCCAGAATATGGCCCTTGCTAAGTAGCTCAGTTGGCTAGAGCATCCTGCCAATACACCAAGGTTGCAGGTTCAATTCCTAGTCAGTGAACATATAAGAATCAATCAATTAATGCATTAAAAAGTAGGGAAAAAAATCAATTCCCTATTATCTATCTATCTAAAAATCAATCAATAAATAAAAATTTTTAAAAAGAAAAAAATTTCAGATTGTCACTTCCACTGAATTCTACTGGTCTGCTACGTAAGTCATAGTCTAACCCATATTCAAGAATAGAGAAAACAGACCCCAGTTTTTGGAGTTTATGTATGTACAATGAAGGAAGAAATTACTGACAGCCAAATTTGGAAACCATACCCCCATAATTCAATATATGGAAATGCAAGCATAAAAGCTATGACAAATTTTAAAAAGATATTGTCACACTGTTTAAAAATAGGTTGCATTAATGTTTTGGTGTTTGCCATAATTCGATCAGCCACCCTATCTTGATGGATTATACTGTGATTCTTACAATTCCATAAAAAGTAAAGTTCAAATCATAGAGTAACAAAGCTAAATCAAATGTCTTCATCTGTCTTTTAGTCCCAATTAAACAAAATGTACCTAAAAAATATTTTAATTCATTCAATTTCAGATTTCTAACTTAAAGTAGAAGCCAGCCTCTCTGAAGGCTCCAGAGCTCCTGAGACATTCAAAAGTAAATGCGGGGGGAAAAAAGATTTACTATTTTCCTGGATAGAGCCTGATGCTGTTGATAAAATCTAGCCAGCGTACCCAGGTATTCCCATGGCTTCTACTCAAGCAAATTCTTTTTAGACAAGCTCAGCTAAAAGATAAATCCTATTGTCTCCAGTAAGTAAGATAGGTCAGCAATTTTCATGAACAACAGAACAAGCATTAAGTTTGTTATTCACTCTCCTAATAGAGAAGAGGGAGGGGATACTTATAACAAACATCTCAACAGAGTACATATTAGATTCCTCTAGGAAGACTTTTAACATTAGCAGTGTCTATGCCCCATTCCCAGAGATTTTTCACCTTATTGGTTGGGAATACTCTAAAAATTACCCGGGTGTTTCTTATATGAAGGCTGGGTAAAAACCTCTACTTTAAAGGAAAGGGTTTGGTGCTAATTAGAAGGCTTCACTTATAAATGATATACATAATACTAGTTTTCTCTAGTCCAATTACAGAAAAAATTATACAATTGGAATTAATTGATGACTTTCTTGAAATTTCCCCATAACAAATTTTTGCCACTCCTACTCACAGTGTTTGAAAGTGTCTAATTCTCCATACCCTACCAACATTAGTTTTTATTAGCAATTTTCTATTGTTTCCTTTTGTTGAACTAAAGGGCAACAACCACTTCAACATTGTTTCAATCTAAACATCTTGAAATATTGCCAGGGCAGCACATCTTGTCAGTTGTTTATTGGACATTATGCCTGCCTTAAATTGACTTTTAATGTAATTTTGCCCATTTTTTATTAAGCTTTTCATCTTTCTTTAATTTATTTGTCAAATCTATTTATATGGATATTATACATTTTTCTTTTATATATGCTAAAGACACTTTCCCTAGTTTTTCACTTCTTTTTTTTACTTTTGTATTGGGTTATTTGTTTTCTTATCTTGTGGTGTAAATAGGGACAAATATAAGATGACGGAAAATGATTTGACTTTGGGTGATGGATATACACCATAACCAATTATTTAAATAATGTAGTGATGTTTACCTGAAATCTATGTACACTAGTCGATCAATGTCACCCTGTTAAATTTATTTCTCTAGGTAAAAAAATAAAATAAAATAAAACTGTCAATGTTTTTCTTTCTTATTTTCTGTCATACTAGAAAGACCACACCCAATCCAATACTATTTTTTAAAAGACTCTAGATTTCCTAATGTGTATAAGTTATCATATTTAAATATTTAATCTTTCTGAAATCATTTTAGTGTAGTGCAAGATAAGTAGCTAATTGTTTTTCCATTAATCTGCACAAGACAAATTATTAATTTATGATGGCATACTTCCATTTTTAGATACATTTTTAAATTATATGTTTGTATAGTCTGATCATCTAAAATTACACATGTTGATTTTAGGGATAGCAAATCATAAATATGAATCATTCTAGCTATTTTATTGTGACATTTAGGGGAAAAGATTTTTAAGAAATGAATTTTTAAATTTTTCCTCAGTCTGAAATGCATTTATTATATCTGGGACTATTGACACAAATATGTTTTAGAGATAATTGAAATCCTCCAATCCTATTACTGAAAAATCAGAAATGTCATATTCTATAGCCATCCATATTTTATAGTGCTAATGAAATTATCACTTTCTTGTGATCCATTTATGTTAATAAATGCTAAAGACAAAACAACATATGTGAACTGCTGCCTTAATTTCAAAGCAAAAAAATATGGAAAATAATATACACAATACAATAATTATTTTGCTCCTTTCAGTCTTTAGGTTAAGATCAATGCTGCAGAGTCTGACCAGTTGGCTCAGTGGTAGTGTGTCAGCTCAGTGTATGGATGTCCTGGGTTTGATACCCGGTCAGGGCACACAGGAGAAGTGCCCATCTGCTTCTCCACCCCTGCCCCTCTTGCTTCTCTCTCTCTCTCTCTTCCTTTCCAGCAGCCATGGCTCAATTGGAGCAAGATGGCCCCTAAGCTGAGGATGGCTCCATGGCCTCCGCCTCAGGTGCTAAGAAAAGCTAGGTTACTGAGCAATGGAACAAAACCCCAGATGGGCAAAGTATCGCCCCCTAGTGGACTTGCCGGTTGCATCCCAATCGGGGCACATGCAGGAGTCTGTCTCTGTGCTTCCCTGCCTCCCCTACTCTCATTTAATAAATAAAAAAAGGAAGGGAAGATAGAAGGAAGGAAGGAAGGAAGGAAGGAAGGAAGGAAGGAAGGAAGGAAGGAAGGAAGGAAGGAAGGGAAAATACAATTAAGTTAAAAACATTTTCAGGAGAATTTTTCTTCTAAGGCAGAAGGAATAAAACCTGTGTTGTCGGAGAGAGAAATTGACACATTTTGGGATTTATTTAAAAGATAATTTTATGTTTTATAGTTTTAAGTTTAAAATAAACATTTTATTGTATGTTTCTAACTGCAGCTATTTCTACATATGTTTCCAAAAAAATTAATTTTTTTCCTCTAGAGTAACTCTCTCCACAGTCATAACTTGTGGGGTGAGTCTAAATGATGCAACTCAAATATAATGATATCATTTTCCTTAAATATCATAGTGCAGTTATCAGATGAGTTTATTTCTTGTTAGCAAGGTCTAGGGCAGTTGTTCTCAAACTTTTTGAAGTCAAGCACATTTAAAATCCTACAAATAATTGTAGGCGCACTATATACAAATTTCTGAGAAATAGGTTATAATAATTGAGTCAAATATTAAAGAAAAAAATATAAAGTTTAAGCATGCTTTTATGGTAATTAAATGAAATACATATGACAAAATTAAATTTATTCTGACAAAAAACATTTTTATATTACAGTTTTTGAGTTATGCTTTTTAGAATTCATAAAAAAGAGGGGTTAAAAATAAAAAACAACAAAAGGGTTATCTTTTTATATATACAAATACATTCTTAGTAAGATTTAGTAAATTCAGCAGGTCCCAGCACGAATGTCCTGTTTTTTCATTCTTGTGCTTGTGAGAAACATGAGACTGATGTGTCCTAGCGATTTCTTCAATGTTTGGGCATATATTTGAAGGGCAAACTCTCATTTCCTTGTCAATACATTGAAGAATTCCTCTCTTTTTACTCTTAATTGTGTTGAGGGTAGAAAATCCTAATTCACATAAACAGGATGTTGAAAATTGTAGTAAAATCTTCAAAGCTTTTTTAGATATTGCCACATATTCTTGTTTTATAGAAATCCAAAAGGCTTCAAGAGACAACTCCTTATGTTTAATCATAAATACACAATTAGTGCATATAGCTGCCAGTTCTTCTGTTAATGTTAAACCAAAATCACTTGAAGCTTCCATGAATGGGTTTCTAATCCAATCATATTGTTCAGTGTTAAGTAATGAAAAATAAAAACCCAATTTTTCTTCTAAACTTATTAACTGTTCAACTATTATTGGAAGTGTTTCATTTATGCAAGTGTTATTTACCAATGGAAACATTTCCAAATTACCTTCAACAGCTTTTCTTTTCCAAATCTGTAGTTTTCTTTGAAATGCTTCCATTTTTGTCATTAGATGTGAGAATATTTTCTTCTTTCCCTTGCATGCTAGTATTCAAAATATTGAGCTGCTGAAATATATCGGCCAGATACTGTAACCTGGCAATCCAAAATTCACACTGAAGGAGGTTACAAAAAATGTAACTGTTTCATCTCTTCAAAAAACCCAAGAAGTGCTTGTGGTAGCTCTGTACATGGGTAAGTACTTTTCCCCTTGACAACCACCTCATTTCAGCCTTTAAAAGCAGCCATCTGTGTTGTGAATCCATATCAATACAAAGCTTTTCAAATAAACGCGATTTGACAGGTCTGGTTTTAATAAAGTATACCATCTGAACAACTTGATTTAAAACTTCTCTTAATTTTTCTCCCAATGTTTTTGCCATCAAAGCCTCCCTGTGAAGAAAGCAGTGAGTTATGACTGCATTCTCATTTTTTTTTTTTTTTTTTTTGCAAAAGATGTAAGACCCTTAACACAGCCTACCATGGAAAGGTGCCATCTGTACAAATGCCTACACATGACTTCCATGTTAACTGCCACTTATCAAGCTAGCTATTCAAAATGTTAAAAATGTATTCACCTTTTGTAGACACACCTAATTATTTTCAAAAAAGAAACTTATTTACTATTTGATCTTCATTAATAAAACGGACGAATGCTAAGAGTTGTGCCGTGTTGGTAATGTCTGTTGACTCGTCAACTTGCAATGCAAACTTTGAATGCTGAAGCTTATTACTGCATACATTTTTCTCGATATCAGAAGACATTTCTATAATACGCTGGTGAACTGCATCGTTGGACAGAAGAATCTTGCTTATTTTCATTACTGCTTTATTTCCTAGCATTGTCATGACTATTTTTTTTTTTGCATGCAGGCAAAATGAATGATTCACCTAAAGTATGAGCTTCATATTCTTTGCTATCAGTTCTGAGACTTAATAAGTGATTTGAGCTTTATCATAAACAGTCATTATACTTTTAAAAGAATTTGTCGCTTTTGTTTGCTGTTTAGGCAATCTCTTGAAAAAACTTACAGATTTATCTTGTATATTAGAGTGGATAGTTTTAAAATGTTTACTCAATTTACTAGGAAGCAATGATTCATTTGCCATTTTACATCCTCATATTAAACATAGTGGTAAAGGATGATCCTCACTTCTGGTCCAGGTGAAACCAAAGCTTAAATAACTTTCATTATATTTGCGAGTAGACTGCGATTTTGCTTTCTATTTGCACTTAACTTTTGCTCATTTCCAGAATCAGATTCTTCAATATCATGCTTCTTTTTAAGAAATCTATCCATTTTATTTGGATGTTTTTATCTAAAAATAATATTCAATGTGTTAATAATAAATATAATAATGATATGTTAACAAAAAGAGCAGTATTTTGATAATGAAACGGTATAATAAATTAACTATATTTATTTTTATATCTGGGCACATGCCGTGAACCAGTGCAGCTAGTAATTCGAGGTCTCAGGTGGGAACGGTGCAGAATTAAGAAAATACATGAAATTTAAAAAAATACGCTCCTGTTTGACCAGGTGGTGGCGCAGTGGATAGAGCGTCGACTGGGATGTGGAGGACACAGGTTCAAGACCCCAAGGTCGCCAGCTTGAGTGTGGGTTCATCTGGTTTGAGCAAAAGCTCACCAGCTTGGACCCAAGGTCCCTGGCTTGAGCAAGGGATTACTCGGTCTGCTGAAGGCCCATGGTCAAGGCACATATGAGAAAGCAATCAATGAACAACTAAGGTGTCACAACAAAAAACTAATGATTGATGCTTCTCATCTCTCTCCCTTCCTTTCTGTCTTTCCCTATCTATCCCTCTCTCTGTCTCTGTAAAAAAAAATATATATATATGTTTCTGACCAGGCAGTGGCTCAGTGGATAGACCATTGAACTGAGATGCAGAGGACCCAGGTTCGAGACCTCAAGTTTGCCAGCTTGAGTGCGAGCTCATCTGGTTTGAGCAAAAGCTCACTAGCTTGGACCCAAGGTCGCTGGCTCAAGCAAGGGGTTGCTTGGTCTGCTGAAGGCCCACGATCAAGGCACATATGAGAAAGTAATCAATGAACAACTAAGGTGTCACAACGAAAAACTAATGATTGATGCTTCTCATCTCTCTCCATTTCTGTCTGTCTGTCCCTCTCTCTCTCTCTCTCTCTGACTCTCTCTCTGTCTCTGTTAAAAAAAAAAGAAAAAAGAATACCAGGTCTGGAGGGCCCTGTAATTGCTGCTGGCAAGAACAAAGCGCACCCAAAAACCACATTTTGCTTTACTTTTAAGGCAAAGTGAGGCTATTAGCAAATCTTAACTTTACACCAAAGAAAGGATAGAAGAAACTTGCCTCCAGTCTTTCTAGAGAACATGGAGGGTAGTGTAAACAATCCAGCACCACAGCTTAACAGCCTTTTGCAACCTAATCAGGCAAGTGAGCTGGGGGATTGGGCAGACTGTCAGCTTACAGCCAATTCCCCACACCTCTGTCCCCAAAAAATATAAACTCCAAAACCCTGTTGGATTTTTGGTCCCCAACAGGCACAGATTTCTCTGGAATACCATAGGGTGCACCTGGAAATCTTCTAGGGCAGTGGCCCCCAACCCCCAGGCTGCAGACCAGTACCAGTCTGTGGGCCATTTGGTACCTGTCCACAGAGAAAAAATAAATAACTTACATTATTTCTGTTTAATTTATATTTAAGTCTGAAAGATGTTTTATTTTTTAAAAATGACCAGATTCCCTCTGTTATATCCGTCTAAGACTCACTCTTGATGCTTGTTTCATAAGTTCAACAATTATATTTAAAAATATCACAGTTTTTACGCCGGTCGCATAATTTTATTTTGTGCATTTATCCGTCCCACCCTAAAGGCCTGTCCGTGAAAATATTTTCTGACATTGAACCGGTCCGTGGCCCCAAAAAAGTTTGGGACCACTGTTCTAGGGCACGCCAGTGCACCGTGGCACACACTTTGAGAACCACTGGTCTAAGGTAACATAAGGTCAAGTGCCTAGAAAAACAGAAAGATGTTATTATTGGGGGAAAGGTCATAGAAAAAGAAACTGCAAGATAAATGCTACTAATTACACTATTGAAAACAGCTAGCCTGATATCCACCAACAACAAAGTTCTTCAATTATTCTTGGAAGAACTGGCAGGGAGGGTCAAGTTTAAGTAGAGCCTATCAGCAAAGGACAGTCCTCTATTCTGCCTGAAAACAACTCAGAAAGCTTAAAGTTATCCTGTAAGGCCATATCACCATGGTAACCCCCAGCTCAGGCTAGATGATGTCTGCAGAGCAGTAACAACATTCCTTTAAAGAGAGAACAATGCAAGTAGGTCACATACACACACAAATTCAATGCAAGAGAATAAACGACTCATTTATAGAGTAGTGCAAGCATGCTGTAGGCATGCAACATTTGGGTAATAAAACCTTTTTTGGGTCTTTTATTATAGGAGACATGCAAAAATTCAACCCCAGCTACTGAAACTGGAAGTACCTCTGAAATGGTGAGAAGGAAATACCATAGAATAAAATGTGAAAAATAAAGGGATACTTTTCCTGGTTACATAGTCCCAAAAATTAGTTTCCACACCTAAAATCTCATTTCTCTTCCCCTGGAGGTACAAGTACCTTTATAGGAGCCACATACCTACTCCCAGGCACTATTGCATGTGACATGTTTGCACATAAGGAGAGCAGCACCTCACTCATTGTTAATAATAATGCATGTATCTATGAGAAATAAGTACAAAAAGAGCTAGAAATAATAACATTTTATAATGCTTATTATTTGAGACTACGTATGTTCACTACCTTAATTCTTTCAAACACCCTGCACTATAAGTGATATTATTTTCCTCCATTTGTAGATGAATAACTAAAACACAAGTAGATTAGGTATTTTGGTCAAACTCACACCAGCTAACAAATGACTGATCAAGAATTCAAATTGTGACAGTTTGTCTCCAGAGTCTGTGGTCTTAGCTACTATGATAAGACTATATTACCTACACAGAATTCCTGTTTTTGTTTTTCCTTTTTTTTTTTTTGAAGTAAAAATGATATTTTGTACTTCCTCAAGTCTGCTGATGTGTCAGTTATTGTTATACAACAAATGGCTTAAAACAATAAGCATTTATTATTTCCAAGTTTCTGTGAGTCAGGAATTCAGGAGTGACTGGATTGAATTGTTCTGGCTCAAGTCTTCCAACGAGATTTCAATTAAAATATTGGCAAGGCACAGTTTCCTGAAGGCTTGCCTGGGTTGAAAAACCTGCTACTGAAATGGTACATTCTCATGGGTCTTGGTGGAAGCCTCAGTTCCTTATCACGTGGACATCTGCCTCTTACAAAATGGAAGCAGAGTGAGTAAGAGCTTCTCCAAGAAGAGACAGCAAAGCAATAACCAAAATGTCACAAACTATCACTTCATACATATTCTATGATCACATAGAAGAATGCCTTACACTTATGAATGCCTTCCACCAGGGATCCCCAAACTTTTTACACAGGGGGCCAGTTCACTGTCCCTCAGATCGTTGGAGGGCCGCCACACACAGTGCTCCTCTCACTGACCACCAATGAAAGAGGTGTACCTTCTGGAAGTGTGGAGGGGGCCAGATAAATGGCCTTGGGGGGCCACATCCAGCCCGCGGGCTGTAGTTTGGGGACACACAGAGGCATAAATATCAGGAGCAGTGGATCATAAAGAACCAACTGGGAGACTGGAAATCATAGCTGCAATTTGAATTTCTTTGATTAATGCAAAGCAGGACTGGGAGTAAGGAAAGGCAAATAAGGCAGGGGGGGGGGGCAAAACTTCAGGCAACACTTGTTCTCAGGTGCCAACCCCACACTTGGTGACCCAGAGAGTGAGTACCTCTTTAGAGTTTACTCCCTACGTGTCTTCTTTGTTTTAAAATCCTTGTACCAGCCTTGGTACAGAGGATGAAGATGCTTCCATGTTTTAATTTACTATTTTTCCTATTATTTATTACTGTTGGTGTGTACCCTCAGGAGCTTTCTAGGGGAAATCTGAAACTGTCCCCCATACACAGAGACCCAGGAGAGACCAAAGAAAGAGGTAGGCCACTCCATTCTGGTAGGTGGAAAGTTTAATGAGCAAGTGAACTTTCATACCAGGCTTCCTTGGGTGACCACAAGATGAGTCAATCTCCATAACCACTCACCAGAACCTTAAAAGTTTACATAGAGGTCTTAACGAGATTCAGTCACATATACCATCCATATGGTTTCAACAACACATTGCTCTCTTAAAACTACATTCTTGAAGATGACTCCCACTGTGGGAATGGTGGGCAGTGAAAACCTCCAATCCTCCAAGTGTAGCTTTCAGGTCACCAGGTGGTTACATCCTTTTGATGACCTTCTCCAACAACAACAACTTCAAAGTCATCATTCATTTAATTAGTGGAGGTCTCTTAATTTTACTTATTTTGTTTTAACATTATTAAGCTTAGATTCTTGTCATAATTTTTAGTGGTACATTTTGTCTCTAATACAAGATGTTTCTAGTAGTCATAGTTCTGTAACTTGAGGACTAGAATGGGAAAACTTTTAAAAGTGACCTTAACCTAGAGTTCCGTGAGCATGTTTCACAAACACTCGTCTGTTGTGATATTTGAGTTATAGTTACAGCAATCTTTCTGCGGTAGTTCTTCATGATCTTCACCCCACCCCCACCCCCCAAAAAAGAAAAGAAATGCTAAAACTACTTCTTCATCGTGAACTACAGCATTATTTTTTTTTTTTCAGTTTTGGAGTATTAACCTTCATTTGTCCTACCAAATTTAGTCATCATTTTTTTTCCTCAGAAGCAAATATTACACTTTAATAAAAGCACTGTATTTTCTATTATATTACATGGAGGAGCAATTTAAAAAATGGATTCAAACTACTGATTCTTATACCCATCAACATAGATCAGAATTACTTGGGGAGGTTTTAAACATGTTTAAGTCTAGGCCTCACTCTTGGAGAATGGTGCAACAGGGGTCAGGTCCTGGGTATTTTTCCAAAGTTCTCCCAGAAGCGCTGATGTTTACTCGTGGTTAAGTCACTGATTTTAGGTCGAGTTAGGCACTTTGGGTTTTTTGGCCATTGTTTTGGGGTGTGTGGGTCTGTTTTTTGTTTGTTTGTTTGTTTTTGATTTTGGGGTTTTTTTGGTAGATTTCTTAGGTATAATGAAGAACTTGGACTCTGGCTTTCTGGGCATCAGACTTGGGTCTTTTTTCTCCATTGGAAAGTTCCTTTCTTTCCCCATCTCTTTGATTCTTGGCTTTTTCCCCTGGGCTTTTACTTGAGATCTTGGGCTTTGTTGCTTTTGAGGTCTCCAAAGCTGAGAAGGCCTTTGTCTTCTTCCCTTGAGGTATGTTGGGACCAGGACACTTTTTGGAAGACTTCTTTCCTGTGGCATGTTTTTGTATCTCTCCTATTATTTTTGGTAGGAGTCTTTCCAGTTAAGGCCAGTAGTGGACTTTCTTCTCTGGATTCATCTTGCACTTTATTTTGGGTTTTACTACATAGATCTCTTTTTTTCTCAGGCTTGAGAGTCTCTTTGTTTGGGAGTCCAGGGTCCTTCACTGGAGGGCCACTAGTTTTAGGGGCTGCCTCCTCTGTAGTTAAGGCTGATACAGGCTTTCTCACCTGTTTCGTGAGTCTTCTGTTTTTTTCCTTCTCTTTCTTCTTTTCATTATATTCTTTGGGGTTTTGCATTGTCTTTGCTTCTTTTTTCTTCTGACTAGGAGTGCACAATCCTTTTACTTCATCCTGACTTCTGACAAATGATGAAAAGATAGGAAGGGCATCTGATCTCTCTGTTTCACATACAAGCAGTTGACGGTCTCTCACGTCTCCCACCATTTCTGTGAAAGCGTTGCAGGCTGGCAGCACTGTTTTCAGTGATGTGCTGACCCTGCACTCCAGTGTGACCTGCGCGCAGAGTGGCTGCAAGAACCACTTTTAGAGACAATTAAGACAATTATGCCTATGGTTTTGTTGATTTCAGTGGAAAGATTCTTGGCTTGAAAGTTTACAGGTACTGGAACTTTCTTTCTCTTACACAAATGTCTCCTGATGTGTAAAGATAAGAGTGGCTTGATTCTTGCATTTCTAAAGAAGAAATAGAAAATATCCAGGAGGTGGGGCTTAGCCTCCTAGGCTTTATTCAAGTTTGAAGGGGGAGAATCTGAAAAATAATTTTAATTTCATGCTTGTTCAAAAGCCTCTTATAAAAATGTTCTGTCTTTTCAGGAATTACATTGGTTTGTTCTTAGTAAATAAAGAGTTGCTAAATCTGATATCGAATATCATGAAGCAAGGATAATTTTACTTTCAGTCTTTCCTTGGAATTTTCCACAATATCACCATTAAAAAAAATTATTGTCATCTAAAAGCAACCCATTCACATTTTTGCTGGACTTAGAATGTGCCACAGAGCTTCCACTACCTTCTGATCTTCCTGTATCCAGCTGTTCCAGAGCGGCTGGCCAGGGGCGCTAAAGTCAAAGCTGAGGTTGCTGTTGAGGTTGTGGGCGGGACAGAAACCATGTCCTCCATTTCTCCCTTAACGTCCTGCAGACCCACAAGCAGAATCCCACTCAGTCATTATTTTTAAATGCATGAATGTGCCCTGGCTGGTTGGCTCAGTGGTAGAGCATCCAGCTGAGTGTGGAACCCCTAGGTTTAATTACTGGTCAGGGCACACAGGAGAAGCAACCATCTGCTTCTCCACCTCTCCCCCTTCCCTTTCTCTCCACTCTCTCTTCTCCTCCTGCAGCCATGGCTCAGTTGGAATAAATTGGTGCTGGGCACTGAGGATGGCTCCACGGCCTCGCCTCAGGCACTAAAATAAAACTCAGTTGCCAAGCTACGAAGCAACTGCCCCATATGGGCAGAGCATCCCTTGGTAGGGGGTTTGTTGGGTGGGTCCCCATCAGGGCATACGCGGGAGTCTGTCTCTCTGCTCCCCCCCCCCCCGCTTCTCACATAAGAAAGAATAAACAAACAAATAAATGAATGAATGTGGCATTTATTATTAATTTTTGTTTGGCAGTAAGCATGAGAGCTAAATTTCATTTCTTAAATTTAATTTTATATCGTTAAGCTTTATTAAAAAGATTTACATAAAAATTTAAGTACACTTAAAATTTGTATTTATGATGTATAAATAAACATCAATAAAAATAATTTATCTGTGCTCTAACATATTAACTTCTTTTTTAACCCATTTTCTAACAGTCATGGTCTAGTTACACACAATTAATCTCAGCAGAGCTATACTTAATAATTTTTCACTTATATCCTAAACATTTCTTTATGTGGTTATTATTCACTAAACACCTCTCTATGCACTATGCACCTCACCTCGCCTAACAATCCTTATAATTATCATTTCACATCCTGCTTTTTTCAATTTCTATTGAATTTATTGGGGTGACATTGGTTAATAAAATGATGCAGGTTTCAGGTGCACAATTCTACAACACATCATCTGTATGTTGCATTGTATGTTCACCACCTCAAGTCATGTCTCTGTCTCTACATTTTAATAATATTCAAACATGGAGAAACTGTTATAGTAAACCCTCCATCACCCAGCTTTGACAATTATCAATCATCTAATCAATTCTAAATCAGAAACAATTTTTCAAAGACTTATTTCATCTCTTCAAATATAACTTGATTAGAGATCAAATTACAGATCTCTAATTTGAAACCTAAGTTTTTAAACAACATCACAAATTCATAAGAGACATTAACTAGTTTTCTGGAACAACACTAGGTATCCTTGGAAGGATACTTTCTATAGACTAGAGCTGACGACGGAGTCAGGAATGAACTAAGCATCTTTGAGTTGGCCAAGAGGCTAGACAGAATTAGAAAATTCCACATTGTTATACATAGTTTAATGGTATGTAAAAGCAAATTAGGAGAGATTGAAATTATCTTAAATTGATTAAATATAGCAGAGCCTCAAGAATAATTAATTAATGGTGATTTATCTTCTTCGATCATTGTTATAAAAAAGGAAATTTTAAAAGAAAAAAGTTGTAAATTGGAAAAATACTAAATCTGGAAAAATTAAAAATCCAAACTGTTTTTTATTATCTGAGAACTAGGGAGAAGAGCTACTGACCGCTGAGTTCAATTAAGTTTCAGAGAAGAAATTCAAAATTAGCAAATCCTTAACAAGCCACTCTGGCAGGAAGCTAATTTTTGATTAAATTACATGATTACAGAGTGGGGGAGTTTAATTCATAGGGAGATATTGGATGATATCCAAATACATTATTTATTTCTAAGAATTAAAGAACAACTTAAAATAGCATAAAATGATATTTTAAACAACATAAAAATAGCAACTTAAAAATTGGCAGCAAGTAGGGATCTCTGGTTGATAATTAAATATTAAATATCAGCATGGGTTTGACAATGTAATTCACACTAAGGTTTTATTTCAAGTATGGCAAAAATTTTCCATTGTTTATTTGAACACACACAAATATAAAATAGGTAACATGAATCCCACACTCCAGAGAGAGTTGATAACAATAAGAAGAAGAAAATAGGACAAAGTATCAAAAGATGTAGATTCTAGCTTCAACTTTTTCTCTAAGTGCTTATATCTTTGGCCTCAAAATCAAAATCTTCTGTGTAAAAAGTATTATGCAAAACTATATTAAATAGACGATTAAGCTATAATTTAAAATAATATTCTCTAATATGTGCAGTATAAAATATGATTAAATTTAAATTATAGTTCTGTTTAAGCCTCTATTTTTAAAACAGAACATATAGAAAAGCCCTATAGTGATAAAAGTATCACCTCTATGGGATCATAGGTTTAAAGAATAAAGTGACAATAAATAAGTAAATATCAGTAATAACCTTTAATATAAATAGATGAAGCACTCTAATCAAAAAACACAGGGTAGCTGAATGGATAAGAAGACATGACCTGCCTGACCTGGCTGTGGCACAGTGGATAGAGCATCGGACTGGGATGCGGAGGACCCAGGTTCGAGACCCCGAGGTCGCCAGCTTGAGCACGGGCTCATCTGGTTTGAGCAAAGCTCACCAGCTTGGACCCAAGGTCGCTGGCTCGAGCAAGGGGTTACTCAGTCTGCTGAAGGCCCTTGGTCAAAGCACATATGAGAAAGCAATCAATGAACAACTAAGGTGTCGCAACAAAAAATTAATGATTGATGCTTCTCATCTCTCTTCGTTCCTGTCTTGTCTGTCCCTATCTATCCCTCTCTCTGACTCTCTCTCTCTCTGTCTCTGTAAAAAAAGAAAAGAAAGAAAACATGACCCATATATATGTTGTTTACAAAAGACCCACGTCAGAACAAAAGAAACACATTACTGAATGTGAAGGAATAGAAAAAATATATATTCCATAAAAATGGTAACAAACAAACAAAAAAGCTGGGATAGCCCTACATATATCTGACAAAATAGACTTCAAAAAAAGGCCATAACAAGAGACAAAGAGGGTAACTACATAACACTAAAGGTATCAATCAACAAGAGAATATAAGGAGAGATTAAAAGCAACATAGTAAATGTAAAGGATTTTAACACCCCATTGTCATCAACAGATAAATCTTTCAGACAAAATAATCAACCAGGGAACAGCCACCTCAAATGACACACTGGATCAGATGGACTTAATTGACTTTTACAGAAAACTTAATCTCAAAGCAGCAGAATATAGAGTCTTCTCAAGTGCACATGGAATATTCTCAAAGAAAGATCACAAATAGGACACAAAATAAGTCTTCACAGACCTGACCTGTGGTGGCGCAGTGGATAAAGCATTGACCTGGAACACTGAGGTCACCGGTTCAAAACCCTGGGCTTGCCTGGTCAAGGCACATATGGGAGTTGATGCTTCCTGCTCCTCCCCCCTTCTCTCTCTCTCTCTGTCTGTCTCTCTCTCTCTTCTCTAAAATAAATAAATAAATAAATAAAACTGCTTTAAAAAAATAAGTCTTCACAAATTCAAGAAGATTGAAATCTTATCAAGTATTTTCTTTGGCTATAATGGTATGAAACTAGAAATCAACTACAATAAAGAAACTGAAATACATTCAAACACATGGAGGCTAAATAGCATGAAATTAAACAATGAATCAATGAATAGGTTAACAATGAGATCAAAAAAGAAATTTAGCCCTGATCAGGTGGTAGCGCAGTGGATAGAGTGTCAGACTGGGATGCAGAGGGCCCAGGTTCGAGACCCCGAGGTCACCCAAGGTCGCTTGCTCCAGCAAGGGGTTGCTCGGTCTGCTGAAGGCCCACAGTCAAGGCACATATGAGAAAGCAATCAATGAACAACTAAGGTGTTGCAACGTGCAATGAAAAACTAATGATTGATGCTTCTCATTTCTCTCCGTTCCTGTCTGTCTGTCCCTGTCTATCCCTCTCTCTGACTCACTCTCTGTCTCTGTAAAAAATAAATTAATTAATTTAAAAAAAAAAGAAATTTAAAATTACCTGGAAACAAATGAAAATGAATGCACAACAAACCAAAATCTATAGTACACAGCAAAAGCAGTCCTGAGAAGGAAGTTCATAGAATTACAAGTCTACCTCAAAAAAAAACAACTCAAACAATATAACTCTACAGCTAAAACAACTAGAAAAAGAACAATAAACAGTCTAAAGAGGAATGAAGGAAATAATAAAGATCAGAAGAAATAAATGAGATAGAGACTAAAAAAATATATCAGATCAATGAAACCAGGAGCCAATTATCTAAAAAGATAAGCAAGATTGATGAATCTTTAACCAGACTCACGAAAAGAAAGAGAGAGAACTCAAATAAATAAAATTAGAAATGAAGGAGAAGTAATAACTGACATGACAGAAATACAAATGATTGTAAGAAAATACTGTCAAGAATAAGATGCCAAAAAATTGAACCATCTGGGAGAAATGAATGAATTCCTAAAAACATACAATCTTCTGAAACTGAATCTGGAAACATCAGAAAACCTGAACAAACCAATTACAACTAATGAAATTTAAGCAGTAATCAAAAAACTCCCAGCAAATAAAAGTACTGAACTGGATGGCTTCACAATAGTATTTTACCAAGCATTCAAAGAAGAAATAAACCAATATTTTAAAACTATTCCAAAATATTCAAGAGTAGGAAAGATATTCAAGTTCATTTTATGAGGCCAGCACTATCTTAATTCAAAAACCAGATAAAGACACTACAGAGTAAAAAAACTATAGGTCAATGTCCCTGATGAATATAGATGCTAAAATTTTCAACAAAATATTAGTGAACAAGTTTCAGCAATACATTGAAAAGATTATACACGATGATCAAGTAGGATTTATTCTGGGGATGCAAGGTTGGTATAATATTTACAAATCAATAAATGTGATACACTATATAAACAAAATGAAAGATAAAAATCACGTGATCATACCAATAGATGCAGAAAAGCATTTGATAGAATCCAGCACCCATTTATGATAAAAACTCTCAGCAGCATGGGTGTAGAGAGATCATACCTCAACATAATAAAGGCCACATAGACAAACCCAGAGCCAACATCAGACTCAAAAGCATTTCCCTTAAAATCAGGAACAAGACAGAGGTATCATTGTCACCACTCTTATTCAGCATAATACTAGAAATCCTAGCCACAGCAATCAGACAAGAAGAAATAAAAGGCATTCAAATTGGAAAGAAAGAAGTAAAATTGTCATTATTTGCAAATGACATGATACTATATATAGAGAACCCTAAAGATTCCACCAAAAAACTACTAGAATTGATAAATTCAATAAAGAAGCAAGATATGAACAAAATATTCAGAAATTAGTTGCATTTTTATACACCAATAATAAACTATCAGAAGGGAAAACTAAGAAAACAATCCTAATTACAATTGCACTGAAAAAACAACTAGCAATAAATTTAATCAAAATTGCAAAATACTTATGCTTAGAAAATTATAAGACACTGAAGGAAAAAATTGGAAAAGATATAAATAAGTGGAAGCATATACTGTGTTCATATATTGGAAGATTTAATAACATTAAAATGCCCATACTAGCCAAAGTAATTTATAGATCCAATGCAATTTCTATCAAGATATCAATGGTGCATTTTACAGAATTAGAGCAAATATTCCAAATATATATCTAAAACTACAAAGACCCTGAATAGCTACAGCAATCTTGAGAAATTATCCTGAAACACTGGTTCTGAAGAATATATGCACCCCTATGTTCACTGCAGTGGAATTTACAATAGTCAAGATCTGAAAGCAGCCCAAGTGCCCATCAGTAGATGAGTGGATAAAAAAAAAAACCGTGGTACATTTACACAATGAAATACTACTTGGCTGTAAAAAAGCAGAAAATCTTACCTTTTGCAACAATATGGACAGATCTGGGAGTATTATACTAAGTGAAGTAAACCAGACAGAAGACAAGTATGGTACGCTCTCACTTATATGTGGAATCTAATGAATAAAAAAACTGATGAATAAAATAGAAATAGAATCATAGACACAGGGAGCAGACTGACAATTGTCAGAGGGAAAGGGGTTATGGGGACTGGTTAAAAGAAGGTGAAAAAGTTAACCAAAAAAACATATATAACATATATAAACACATAGACACAGATGACAGTGTATAGCTAGCCAGAGGGAAAGGGGGGGTGGAACTGAGGTAGAGGTGGGAAAATGAGGCAAAAATAGAGTTGGAAAAAGACTGCTTTGGGCTACGGGCACACAGTGCAGTGTGCAGATGGTGTTTTATGGAGTTGTACACTTGAAACCAGTGTGGTTTTGTAAAATGATGTCATCCCAATAAATAAAATATTTTGAAAAAATATTACTTGTCCTGAATTGGTATTTAGACAGGAGTGGATGGGGGTGGAGAGAAGAAATATGTTACTATTTGATAACGTTACATATGATATCACCTAAGCTGGCTTCCAAAGAATAAAAATACATATTCAATATAACATAAGCATTGTAGCATATTTTATTAATTATTAAATTGTATTAACACCTTTTATTATATATTTGTTATAAATTCAATTAATATTCTCTACATGGGAAGCATCATTACAAAATAAGTCCAATTATTGAAAATTTGAGATACAATGTGACTGACCTGGATTATTTGATAAATTTGAGTACAATGCCTTCATTACTTCATTACAAATGCTGAGTAGGAAACAAATTACTCTAGGTCAATGGCTCTCCAAGTATGATCTCTGGTTAGCAATCTGGGAAATTCTTATATGTCTATATTCTTGGATCCTAACCCCATACCTAATAAATCAGAAATTCTGGGAATGTAACCAGTTATCTATGCTTTAACAAGTGAGGCATAATAAAGTTTGCTAACTGTTGCTCTATATATTTTATGTAAGAATAAATTAAATACAAGTTAGGCGCTTGAAGAATTATTGAGAAGGTTGCAGAAAACAAAGAACAGGATAGAAGTGACTCACTAGGGAATTTCAATGTTGGAACAACAGATTTGACCGAACATATGCTGTAACAGCAGAAGGTGTCAGGATGCTGAAATGAAGAAGCCACTGTCACAAGGCTGCGCCTGTGCCTCTCAATACCAGACCTGGAGAGTGGAACCTGAGACGCAGCTTCAGAAGCTCCTCCCACCTCTGTGACTTTGTTTCTCACAGGATAATAGTCGAACTGGACAGAAAGAAATTGCTTCTGCCTCCCAAATCTCACACCAGTGCACATGACTAATTAATCCTACTGTTTAACCAGAAGCATAGCCACCTGGTATAACTTAGTGTTAGCTTTGGCATCTAATGGGCAACATAGTTAATTCACCATCTGGCTATTATCCATAGTGTTCTGAAGTATGAACTAGAATTATCACTTCCTTTAATCACTATATTGAAGCACAATACAAGAAATACTGAAGAAACTATGGTTTAGAAGCAATAAAAATGTTTAAAAGAGATCACTATTAAGTTGTCACCTGTCATTATCATTTTTATGGATTTATATACTTGCATATTTATTAGTTAAACTGAACAAGCAAAACCATGCCCAGCTATCACTTGGGGAAACATACCTAAGCAATCTATCTAAAGATGACAGACAGATGATAGATGGAATGAAATAAATACTGAAAATCAAATAAAATTCAGGTACAGTTAGTCTTGGCTATGTGATGAGATAACAAATAACCTTTAACATCTCTGTAATTTAAAACAATAAAGATTTATTTCTTGATCCATTGACAGATGCCTGGGGCTCTAATCTGGCATAGCTTCATTTAGGAACTCATGCTGATGAAATGGCTATGAACTGTAATGTTGCTCATCATCAAAGCAGAAAAAAACACATTCTAGAGCAGGGGTAGTCAACCTTTTTATACCTACCACCCACTTTTGTATCTCTGTTAGTAGTAAAATTTTCTAACCGCCCATCGGTTCCACAGTAATGGTGATTTATAAAGTAGGGAAGTAACTTTACTTTATAAAATTTATGAGGCAGAGTTATAGCAAGTTAAAGCATATAATAATAATTACTTACCAAGTATTATATGTTGGATTTTCGCTGTTTGGCAGAATAAATCTTTATAAAACAACTTACTATAGTTAAACCTATCTTTTTATTTATACTTTGGTTGCTCTGCTACCACCCACCATGAAGGCTGGAATGCCCGCTAGTGGGTGGTAGGGACCAGGTTGACTACCACTGCTCTAGCGGGTCTCTTACTGGTATATAAATGATACACATCACAACTGCTTACACCTCATTGACCAGAATACATCACATGGGTTTTCCAAACTACAGTGAAGCTAGGAAGTGCAATCCTATCACATACTTGCAAGGTGGAAATAAATAAATATTTGGTGAATAGCATTAATGATGATCACCATTTTGTCAAAGGTAAATTTATAAAGAAAGCTTCATTAAGAATTTGAAATAGAAGGTCATAGACAATCAATTAGAGTAGATGAAGCCATGTTGATATAAACTTGGTATCCATGGGTCAACATTTTCCCACCATAATCATAGAGAAGCAGAAGAAGCCAGTTTTCAAATAAAGACAAAAAGAGGCAGCTGCTCAGAGGAAAACAGAGAAAAGTGACAGCTTATAGCTAGGCATCCTGATGGCTTTCTTGATCTTGACTCTAGTCATTTTAGAGTCCTAGCTTCCCTAGTGTTTCACTGGATAACTCAATATCTATCATTAAATTTCCTAGTTTTTGTAAATTCACTCCAGTTAGTTTTTGTTGTTTGAAATCAACAAATTTGTGATTAAAGCAATGATACTAATTATTTCCTTAATATTATTTTATCAAGTAGTAGTACTAAATTACTCCTATTAATAGCCTTATTTTATTTTTCCTGCACAAAATATAGTAATGCAGAAGATTATTTTGGACTTAGAATTACTATTACAATATTAGAGAAAGAAATACAATGGTATTAGATAATTTAGATATTTTTCTAAATGTTAAAAAATTGAATCCTATTCATCTAAGTGAATAGCAATAAAAATAAATTGTCAACTTTCAGTGTTTTGCCATTGCAGAAACAAACAAAAACCCTATAGCAGATTTGTTAAGTACTGAGAAATGATCAAGCAACCCCATCTAAAATTTAAAATATTAAAAAAGAATTCACATCTACCAGAGAACAAATAATTAGAATGTATAATGATATTCAGACAGAGAAATGGAAGACAGAAAGCATTTAAAACTGTTGAAATCAAACAAAAAGGAAATGTCAAAGTCAGAAAGAAATGTAAATTACTTTTGCCAGAGAAAGTAGAATATAAAGTAAAAAGTTTCTAAAGTCCTTAACATAATTATTCTGGGAACATTTCCTATCAACTATTCATGTCCTGGAGTGCAACTATAAAGCTTCCGTACATTTTCAAGTTGCAAAGTAGCAATTGTAGTAGGTAACTTTTTTGTTGTTGTTCTTAACTTTATATGCAAGAAAATCATTTGGACCATATAGTGAAAAATTTAGACAATCATAGATAAAGGCTGTCAGATAGTCCAAACTGTCAGTTTGGTTTAATCATTTCTGAAAAGATGAAGTAATTTGCCAGGACCTGCCAAAAACATGCCAACTACTTTACTGCATGTTTGAATAAACATGAAACAATATTTGGATATACTGATTAATGACACAATTCTGTTATCTATATATAAAGTTTCATTCAAAAATATTTATCTGTAGGAAAGCCAATAATGTTTTTAAATATCAAATGAATACTGAATCTGTTTCTTTAGAAATGTAGCCCTAGCTGGTTGGCTCAGTGATAAAGCATCGGAATGTCCCAGGTTCGATTTCTAGTCAGGACACACAGGAGAAGCAACCATGTGCTTCCCTAATCCTCCCCCTCCCCATTCTCTCTCCCACTCTCTTCCTGTTCCCCTCCTGCAGTTAGACCTCGACTGGTTTGATGGTTCTGTCGAGCCTCCACCTCAGGTGCTAAAATTAGCTCAGTTGCAAGCATGGCTCCAGGTGGGCAGAGCATCAGCCCCAGATGGGGTTGCCGGTGGATCCTGGTTAGGGCACATGCAGGAGTCTGTCTCTCTATCTCTCCTCCTCTCACTTGGAAAAGAAGAAAAAAAAAGAAAGAAAAAAAGAAAATGTAACATAAATAAGGTCGTGATATTAATCACACAAAGGTAGTTTAATGATCTGAAGTAAAACATATTGCCTACCATAAAATTCTGATTTAGTAATTATATTTTCCTGCATAACCCTTTTATTTTCAGCAACAAAACATACTTGCCCACAAACAGTATTTCAAAATATTTTTTTCTATTTACATAGGATTAAAAAATTGTGATTTTCTTGTCATTTATATCTCTAAGTCCCAAGTAGGTTCAAAAATACTAACCACCATGAACACTGACAGACAGAGACCCGTAGTGAGTGAGAGACACATAGTAAGCGGTTCTCTGCAATAAAAATTAAAAATTGTTGAGTGTCTACTGGGTGGTAGATACTGTTTAAGTGCTTGGGGTTCAGTTCACCTTGCCTACATGACAGGCAAGGTGTCAATATTAGTAAATGGTTCATTGTTTGGAAAAATATTTTAAGATATACAAAAATGTGACATAAACACTATAAAGAAATTTAACTCAGGTAAAATGACAGATATATAATGCAGCACTACCTCTTGTTGGGACTCAAATTGAGTGTTCCAATAACCTCCTTTAATCTCTCCTCATAACCTGAACATTAAAATATTCATTTATCTAGAAACACAGTTTGTACGTGTATGCAGTAATAACATTTTTCATGCAAAACCACAGCTTAAAAATGTATTTATGAACATTAGCCTTTTTCTCCCTCAAAATGGAGCAATAGCAATGTTTTATATTCGTTTTTTAAAATATGGAAAAGGATCCTCAGACACCTTAAATAGCTGGTGCAGGTCTATGTGACAGAGCTGGGAATTGAACCTAGATGCACTGAAGAAAATTTTATTGAAATCCTTTGATATGTCAGACACAGGATGAATATTAGAAAAACAAATATGGCATAGCTCTGACTCAAGAGTGTTTCATCTAGGATATAGTTCACTGTTCTTAACCCTTGGGTAGAAGCAATCATGCTTTTTCTGAAACTAATGTAAAAAAAAAATCTACCCCTTAGAAAACACATGAGCCTGAGAGGAAGTCAGAGGCTTAGTCTCAGTCATGATTCCTTTTGGTAAAACCCTGTCTCACTTCCAGAAGCCATCAGAGTCGCATGCAAGACAATTATGTTATCTGTTTTAAAATTTAACTCTCAAAAAAATAAAAATAAAAAAAAAATTTAACTCTCCTTTTTATAATTTATAAACATTATCTAAAATAAATGAAAAAAAGAAAAACCAGAACATTAGCAGAGACTTCCTGTCTTCCCCGTGCATGACTGACTTACATTTGAAGGCGGAGGTGTGGGTTCCACAGCCCCAGTGGTCATCAACGGGGACGGGACAGGGGAAGTGGCGCTTTTTACCAGTTTAAATGTGATAAGATACAAATAGCTTCTTGGGATCATTGATGTGTTAAATGGCTTTTGGAGAAATGGACTTACTGAAAGGCAATCTAGTAGATTTCCCTAGAGCTACACGAGATAGATGTCCTAAGTGACGAAAAGGGTTGCTAAATTCCTAGAGGGATCATCTTTTGAATGAGATTCAAATGGAAGTGTTCATGTGAGTGCTAAAAGGCCTAATACTGGCTAATGTCCAAAGCAGAACAGAACAATTAGCAAATTTAGAAAATTGCTTTCATTTATTCCTCCAATAATATAGGTAAGGTTTGCAAGTCAAGTTCTTCCTTCAGTGAATTCATGTTTATTAATAAATTCAAAAGTATCTTTTTAAAAGTTAATTGGATTTCATTATACTTTATACCTCAGGGAAATCTCTTACATACATATCACTAGTCAAAACATGACAAATTACATAAAATAACTTTTAACCATTAGAATTAAAATATTGAAAAGAGAATGATTCACTAATTATTCATTTAATTCTCTATCTTTAATTTCCTCCCAGAATTATCTAACGGTTATGGTTGATTATCTTGGAGAATAAGCTTCTACACAGTTTTTTTTTTTCCCCCATATAGGTCCTTGGCTGTTGGAGGAGGCCATCGAGGGGATGTGACCACCGGTTGCCTCTTGAGCTGGACCCATGCACTGGAGGCTCCTTACCCCTCCCCTCGCTTTGGAATGTACATTCTGCCCACTGTTTTCACAGTAAGAGCAACTCTCAAGAACACAGCCTTGAGAGAACAATGTGTTGTTGAGACCATCTGGATGGTACTTGTCACTGAACACAATTAAGGCCTATATATAAATTTTTAAGGTTCTGGCAGGTGGGTGTGGGGATCTATCTACTCATCTTGTGGTCATCCAAGACAAACTCGGTATGTACGGTAAGTCTCTTATTTATTAAACCTGCCACCTACCAATATGGAGTGGCTTGCCTCTTCCTTTGGTGTCTCCTGGCCCTCAGTGTATGGAAGCTACTTTTGGATTTCACCTGGGAAATTCCTGAGGTTGTGAACTCGAACCAACATCAAGGTACAAGTAAATAAGAACATGACCCCAGAATCTCAGTGACAGTTAATTTCACAATTCCCTGCAAGGCTCCTATCCGAACCTGGCATAGTCCAGTTTCTGGTGTGGAGCCATGCTCAGAGAAAGTGCTCACGTATGTGCTATGGAACTGACACTCTGCACATAGGGAATGTTGGTTCTTCTGAAGCTCAAACACAAGGTCCCTGTGAAAGCATCTGCTAACTCCAGGACTGTTATGCTCCCAAATTCAAATCCAATGGTTACAGTGTTTGGCACATAGGAGCACTCAATGAATACCTATTTAATTGATTGACTGATAGATTGGTTGATTGATTGATTTATGATATGGGAAAATAGCAGTGCCAAATGATGAAAGCAAGCAAAACAGGAAGAGTCAAGAGAAAATGATAATTTTCTATTTAATGTGCCTTTGATAAATCAAAATGTTCAACATGCTAAAACTGACAAAATCATAAGACTATAAGGGAATTTAAGAGTACATCAGTTTTCTCAGAAAGGTGGATTTCTAAATTTTCCAAAGGAACTGTTCTCTCATTTTTTCTAGAAAATCTCTAGGGACAAATGACTTCACATTTTCCTGAGAATATTGACATAAAAATTTCATGAGGACATACCTAACAGTATAGCTATAAAAGAGATGATTAATCACTGTGTCATTTTGAAATTTAATCTTTTTTACTTTCCAATAAATCATTTATAAAGACTGTTGCTATTTAATCTTTATTTTTCTCATAATTTAAGGATCATAAATATAAAAATAAGTATACTTTCTTTGTAGAAACTTTGGAAAACTCTAAAAATTATGGAAAGAAAGATAAAGCACCTATATTCCTATCAACCAGCACCTCAGCATTAAAAGTTTTTTAAATATTTTGATTTTTTTCCTTCTGGACATTTTGTTTTGTTTTTTTAATTTTTATTTCTTTTTTTAAATAAGAGACAAACAGGAAGGGAGAGAGATGAGAAGCATCAACTCACAGTTGCTGCACTTGCTTAGTCATTCATGCCTTGACCTGGGAATTCCAGCTGAGCCAGTGACCTCTTGCTCAAGCCAGCAACCTTGGACTCCAAGCCAATGACCATAGAGTCAGGTCTATGATCCCACCCTCAAGCCAGCAACCATGTGCTCAAGCTGGTGACCTCAATTTCCAACCAGGGTCCTCAACATCCCAGGTTGACACTCTACCCACTGCACCACCAATTAATCAGGCACCTCTGGACACTTTGAATTCACAAATTTAGATACAATTAGGTTATAGGTGTGTGTTTGTGTATGTGTTGCATCATCCATTCCTCAGCAGATATTACATTATGAACGTTTCTCAAGACATTAAACAATAACCAAACTAAGATTCTTTTTTTTTTTTTTTTTTTGGTGACATACAGAGAGAGACAGAGAGAAGGAAAGACAGACAGAAGTGGAGAGAGATGAGAAGCATCAATTCTTTGCCAAAGAGCCTTAGTTACTCATCAATTGCTTTCTTATATGTGCCTTGACCGTTGGCCTTCAGCAGACCAAGTAACCCCTTGCTCAAGCCAGTGACCTTGGGTCCAAGCTGGTGAACTTTGCTCAAACCAGATGAGCCTGGGCTCAAATTGGCGACCTCAGGGCTTTGAACCTGGGTCTTCTGCATCCTAGTCCAAAGCTCCATTCACTGTACCACCGCCTGGTCAGGCCGAACTAAGATTCTTAATAGGTTACAACGTAACCTATTATTAGAATAGTGACCCCTTTCCTCCAAGATATGGTTTTGAACTTGTGAATGAGACCCTATTAGGAAAAGGTTCTTTGAAGACACAATGAAGACATGTGAAATGAGATTATCCTAGATTAGAGTGGGACCTATATCCAACGACAAGCACTTTTATGAGAGAATAGAAGGAGAGAAGACACAGAGAAGTAATGTGAAGACTGAGGAACAGTGAGGCATCAGGGATTGCTAGCAGTCACCACAAGTGAGGAAGTATGGAATGGATTCTCTCTTCAGAAGGAACCAAGCCTGCCAATACCTTGATATCAGATTTCCAGGCTCCAGAACTTTGAAAGAATAAATTTCTATTGTTTTAAACCACCTACTACTTTGTGGCAGTTTGTTTCAACAACCCTGGGTAATTAATACACATGTGAAAAGATCATGATTTATTTAACATTCCCAGAATGAAGAATTCCCCCCCTTTTTTTTTGCTTTCATAAATAATACTAAAATGAACATTCTTGACATTCTTTCAATCATTCAACAAATATTAAGCCCCTACAATATACCAGATACTCTTCCATATAATTGTAGGAACAAAACAAAAATTTCAGTCCTCATTGAACTTTCAATGAGCAAGATGCATGACAAACACATAAGTCACAGAGTATGTTGAAAGATGTCATGAGCTATGGAATAAAGAAAAAGAGCAGAATAAAGGAGTTTGGGTTGAAACAATGGGATTTGCGATTTTAAACAGGTTAGTTAGGGAAGGCCTTAATCAATAGCTGATGCTTGAAAGAAGATGGATGCAGTAGGGGGATTACCTATGTGTTTAACTCGGGAAGATCCTCCAGTCCAGGGGTTGGGAATCTATGGCTCGCGAGCCAGATGTGGCTCTTTTGATGGCTGCATCTGGCTCGCAGACAAATCTTTAACAAAAAAATAATAATAACGTTAAAAATATAAAACATTCTCATGTATTACAATCCATTCATTTCCTACCACTCATGTTCATGGTTGCGGGTGGCTGGAGCCAATCACAGCTGTCCTCTGGGACAACATTAAATTTTTATTGGATAATGCATAAGGTACACGGGTCGTTGTATGGCTCTCACGAAATTACATTTTAAAATATGTGGTGTTCATGGCTCTCTCAGCCAAAAAGTTTCCTGACCCCTGCTCCAGTCGAAAGAAAATGTTAACATAAAATGCCAATTTCTGAATATATCTTTTTCTTTTCCAAAGTGAGAAGTGGTGGGGAGGCAGACAAACGGACAGACTCCCACATGTGCCTGACCGGGATCCACCCAGCATGCCCAGCAGGGAGTGATGCTCGGCCTCTCTTGGGCATTTCTCTGCTGCAATCAAAGCCATTCTAGTGCCTGAGGCGAAGGCTGTGAAGCCATCCTCAGCACCCAGGCCAATTTTGCTCCAATGGAGCCTTGACTGCAGGAGGGAAAGAGAGAGATAGAGAGAAAGTAGAGAGGGGAGGGTGGAGAAGCAGATGGGCGCTTCTCCTGTGTACCCTGACCGGGAATCAAACCTTGGACTTCCACATGCTAGGCCGATGCTCTATCGCTGAGCCAACTGGCCAGGGCCTCTGAATATATCTTTACAATAAATTCCTAGAAATGTAATTACCAAGTCAAAGTGCCTGAAAGATTGCATCCAATTAGACAACACCACTGGAAATGCATGTAAGTAATGATTTCCCAGATATTAACACTACATATTATTATTTTTTTTAACTGCCAAGTTGAAAGGCAAAAACAAACAAAAAAATCCTTCCCTGTTCAAATCTGCATTTTCTAATAAAATGTATTTTTTCATTTCCTAATAATTATTTGTATTTTTTCTTTTAAGAAATGCCTTTACTTTGAAATACATGCATTTAAAAAAATACATTAAATTTAGAAAGTTTATTCTGTGATATGTAATCCTTAATATATAGTACAAATATTTTTTTCCACTCTGGAGATTTTCTTTTAAGTTTGATTGCTTTTATTTTGACATGCAGAAATATTTTTAAGTTCATGTAGTAAAATATAGCTATCTTTTTCTTTATAATTCACTTTGAAGTAGTGCTCAACTATTTCTTATCTCCAGGAAAAAGGGATAACCAAGAATATTTTTTCTTTTTGTTTTAAAAATCTATTTTCAATTGAATCTATTTTATAAGAATTCTTATAATTTTTTTATGGAAGATGACTAGAAATTTAAAAGTAGTTATATTTGCATTTCTTACAATATTCAAAGCTTAAATGCTTATCTTGGGCAAAATATTTTGAAAAGGAAAGCATGGAAAATCCAGCAATGATAGTTACAATATGTCACTCTGGATATTTACTTCAAAATTTAATTCTGGCTGTACTACAGAGTGGATATATTTGAGAAACACTACTTTTTTAAAAATACATTTTAATTATTCTAACACATTGTACTTTATGTTTAATTTTATTTATAATTTATTGTCTTGCATAATATATATAATGTATATCTGTATATATATGTAGATAATACAGCAGAAAATACATACTGACAATCAACAAAACAAAAATAAAATGAATATATCAAACTCAGAGTAATAGAATTTCCTTGATAGAGCATTAAATTTAACACAAGCTTCATGGCTTAAAAATATATGATACAACAAAATCAGGTCTACCTCTGCTATCACATAACAAGTGGCCCACAGTGCTTTTGTAACCTTTGCTTGATTGAATTACTGCTACTGAGAGGTTCAGTGAAGCATTTCTACTTCATAGCCCTCTCCATCATTCTGATATTTATAAATACCAAAGAGGAGCAGATTGCAGAGAACAACACAGCTCTTTCAAAACATCCAATAGCAATCAGTCCATTTGTAAGTTTCTACTAAATTGTCAACCGTCTTTTGGGGTTACTATTGTTTTTTAATTTCTTAGACTTTAAAGAAGCAAGTGCTTCAAAAATGTTTACAAATGTTATTTATCTAATACTTTCATCTGTTCATATGTATATTCTAACATTAAAAATTGTATTCATGTAATCAAGAATAATTGACAAAGTAATAAACACTTATTAACTATTCTACATTTTGATTTTCAAAAATAATTCAGAAGTACATTTACTGTACTCCATACATTATTTCAATTTTGTTATCTGCATTCTATACATAAATTTATGTAAAAAATATTTCTCATTAAAAATGAAATTTAGGCTCTTCTTTAAATTATTTGACTTCCAGAGGACCTATAAATATTTAGGCAACTTTTTATTAAATAGCTATAAACTTTGATCAACAAATATATTTGAGGGAATAAATGTTTTTAAATTCTTAAATTTATTCCATAAATCAGTAAAAAAAAAACATGTTTTTTCAATATTTTTTACTGTTAGTAAAACAGTACCTTCTACTCCCTCTGCTGGCTTTCAAGGGAAGTTTAACTTTAAAAAGATTTACATATTTGTATAATAATCTAATATAAGAAAGCAGAAGCAATTAGAAACACTTTAAATGTTATATAATTACTTTAACTATAATAATAATTTAAGAAAAATAAGCATATTTATATTCATTTAAATTAAAAATTATACTTTGGTGTTATAAGAAGTGAATGTTGAAAGAATATTAACATAAATTCATAGTAGTCAAACCAGTTCTGAGGTAGGCACAAGAAAAGACAAAAAGATCAGTGTAAAGAGTAGAACATCCAAGAGTGATGTCAGAGAAATGGCGCCGTAAGGAGTGATACTGATAAATCTCCCCCAAAATTCAACAAGATCTTCAACCAGAGACAGAAAAATCGATGCTTGGAGCCTCCAGAAGTTCTACACTAAACATGAAGAGCCTGCAAATGCTAATGAGCCTTGACTGCCAATGAGACTGATGCCCAATATATGACATTGGCATAGAGACTTACCAACTGCAAACCTCTACCTAAGCATGCCACAGGGGCAGAACCCGGGGTACAGAGTCAACAACCAGGAAGAGGGAGAGAAAAGAAAAAGCAAGAAGATAACCTCTCAAAATCAAGAATAATCCACAGACTTTATAACCTATTCCATTTTATTATATTTGTTCATTTGTTTCTCTTATCTTCTTGTCTTGATTATTTTCTTCCTCTTCCAATTTGGTCATTTAATTCTCTGCCAGTCTTACTCTCTCCTCTCCTTGAACTACACTACACATAAGTGTTACATCTCCCATTATCTTTTCTTTCTTCTTCCTTTCTTTCTATGAGGGTTGCACTCCAAAACCCTTAACTCCCTTTCTCTCTCTCTCTCTCTCTCCTTTTATTCTTTTTTCTTCTTTTTGTGTTTTCCTCTTTCTTTTTTTTTTCTCCCTCTATATTAGTTTCTTCTTTTCTCCTTTACTTTTCCTCTCATTCAATCCTCAATCACAAACAAATTATTTTATCTGGGACTGAAATTTTTCTTAGTGGCACTTTGGGGGTTTTATACTTTGCTTTTTAAATCATTAGCAGTGCCCCCTACCCTGGCTCTCCATTTTATCTAGTTCTTGCTCCACTAAATACAGTAGTAATTTTTTAATTTTTCCCCCTTTTTCCTGTTTCCCTCTTATTCCTCTCATCATATCTCTTAGTCAACCATCATCTAAAAGCAAATTATTTTATTCTTGACACAAATTTTTTCCTTTATTGCATTTTGTGGGTCCATACCTTCTTTTTTGCCGCTTTATCACTTCTCCCCAACTCAGTCCCTCCATTATAGGTAGTTTTTGATCTATTTAGCACAATATAATTCACAGTTCACCACAAGATTTTCTCAAGAAGGAGGGGAGAGGAGAGGAGGAGGGAAAAAAGGGGGGAATAAATTTTTTACTCTTTTTTATTTTTATTATTTAACTTTTTATTCTTTATTAATTCTTAATGCTATCAACAACACCCCCCTCAGATGCTATTAAGGAAAATGAAATCAAATATCATGGATACAAAAGACAGAGAGGTAGCACAGATAGATGAGGAAAAATCTATGAAGAAAAAAACTAAATATATTGGAAACCTTGGAGCTAAATGACAGAGAATTTAAAATAGAAATCCTAAAAATACTCAAAGATATACAAGAAAACACAGAAAGGCAATTTAGGGAGCTCAGAAAACAACTCAATGAACACAAAGAATATATTAGCAAGGAAATTGAAATTATAAAAACAAATCAAACAGAGATGAAAAACTCAATTCACAAGCTAAAAAAGGAGGTAACAAGCTTAGCTAATAGAACAGGCCAGATAGAAGGTAGGATTAGTGAAATAGAAGACAAGCAACTTGAGGCACAACAGAGAGAAGAAGAAAGAGACTCAAAAATTTTAAAAAATGAGAAAGCCTTACAGGAATTGTCTGACTCCATCAAAAAGAATAACATAAGAATAATAGATATATCAGAGGGAGAAGAGAGAGAAAATGGAATGGAGAACATATTCAAACAAATTATAGATGAGAACTTCCCAAGCCTGTGGAAAGAACTAAAGCCTGATATTCAAGAAGCAAACAGAACACCGAGTTTTCTTAACCCCAACAAACCCACTCCAAGGCACATCATAATAAAGATGACACAAACCAACGACAAAGAAAAAATTCTCAAGGCAGCCAGGGAAAAGAAGAATACAACATATAAAGGAAGGCCCATTAGATTATCATCCTATTTCTCAGAAGAAACTCTACAAGCTAGAAGAGAGTGGACCCCAATATTTAAAGCCCTGAAAGAGAGAAACTTTCAGCCAAGAATACTATACCCATCAAAGCTATGTTTCAAGTACAAAGGAGATATAAAAACATTCACAAATATAGAAAAGATGAGGGAATTTATCATCAGAAAGCCCCCACTCCAGGAAATACTAAAGGGAGTTTTCCAACCAGATTCAAAGAACAAAACAAAACAAAACCACAAGTAACAGCTCCACCAAGAACACAATAAAACTAAATTTATACTGTGACAACAAAAGAAAAAAAGGGGGGGAGAGGGTGGAGATTAACAGTAGCAAAGAACAATGAAGCGCAGAAACACTCATAAGATAGGGTACTACAATGAATATGGTAGGTACCCTTTTCATTACTTAATGATAACCACCCTTGAAAAAACCACCACAAAAACACATGACTTAAATAAGGTAGCAACAAAGGAAAGATGTATGAAATACAACCAAACAAAAAAAAGATAGAAAAACGAAAGAGAAAAATCAAACAAGACACAAAACTAACAGAAAGCAATGTATAAAATGGCAATAGGGAACTCACAAGTGTCAATAATTACACTAAATGTAAACAAATTAAACTCACCAATAAAAAGGCACAGAGTAGCAGAATAGATTAAAAAAGAAAATCCAACTGTATGCTGCCTACAAGAAACTCATCTAAGCAACAAAGATAAAAACAAATTCAAAGTGAAAGGCTGGAAAACAATATTTCAAGCAAATAATATAAAAAAAAAAGCAGGCGTAGCAATACTCATATCTGATAATGCTGACTACAAGACAGCAAAAGTACTCAAAGACAAATATGGTCACTTCATAATGATTAAGGGGATGCTGAATCAGGAAGACATAACAATTCTTAATATATATGCACCAAACCAAGGAGCACCAAAATATATACTTATTGACCTTAAAGCAAAAACTGACAAAAATATAATCAGCCTGACCAGGCAGTGGCACAGTGAATAGAGCATCAAACTGGGATGCAAAGGACCCAGGTTCGAGACCCCAAGGTTGCCAGCTTGAGCATGAGCTCGCCTGGTTTGAGCAAAAGCTCACAAGCTTCAACCCAAGGTTGCTGGCTCGAGCAAGGAGTTACTCAGTCTGCTGAAGACCCACAGTCAAGGCACATATGAGAAAGCAATCAATGAACAACTAAGATGTCGCAATGCACAACAAAAACCGAATGATTAATGCTTCTCATCTCTCCATTCCTGTCTGTCTATCCCTGTCTATCCCTCTCTCTCTAACTCTCTCTCTGTCTCTGTTAAAAAATATATATATATACAATCATACTTGGAGACCTCAATACACCGCTGACAGCTCTAGTTCGGTCATGCAAACAGAGAATCAATAAAGATATATTGGCCTTAAACAAAACACTAGAGCACCTGGATATGATAGACATCTACAGGACATTTCATCCCAAAGTGACTGAGTATACATTTTTCTCCAGTGTACATGGATCATTCTCAAGAATTGACCATATGTTGGGCCACAAAAACAACATCAGCAAATTCAGAAAAATCAAAGTTGTACCAAGCATATTTTCTGATCATAAAGCCTTGAAACTAGAATTCAACTGCAAAAAAGAGGAAAAAAATCCCACAAAAATGTGGAAACTAAACAACATACTTTTAAAAAATGAATGGGTTAAAGAAGAAATAAGTGCAGAGATCAAAAGATATATACAGACTAATGAAAATGACAATATGACATATCAGAATCTATGGGATGTAGCAAAAGCAGTGATAAGAGGGAAGTCCATATCACTTCAGGCATATATGAACAAACAAGAGAGAGCCCAAGTGAACCACTTAACTTCACACCTTAAGGAACTAGAAAAAAAAGAACAGAGACAACCCAAAACCAGCTGAAGAAAGGAGATAATAAAAATCAGAGCAGAAATAAATGAAATAGAGAACACTAAAACTATAGAAAAAATTAATAGAACAAAGAGCTGGTTCTTTGAAAAGATCAACAAAATTGACAAACCCTTGGCAGACTTACCAAGGAAAAAAGAGAAAGAATTCATATAAACAAAATCCAAAATGAAAGAGGAGAAATCACCACGGACACCGTAGATATACAAAGAATTATTGTAGAATACTATGAAAAACTTTATGCCACTAAATTCAACAATCTAGAAGAAATGGATAAATTCCTAGAAAAATACAACCTTCCTAGACTGAGTCAAGAAGAAGCAGAAAGCCTAAACAGACCAATTAGTAGGGAAGAAATAGGAAAAACTATTAAAAACCTCCCCAAAAATAAAAGTCCAGGCCCAGATGGTTATACTAGCGAATTCTATCAAACATTCAAAAAAGACTTGGTTCTTATTCTACTCAAAGTCTTACAAAAAATTGAAGAGGAAGCAATACTTCCAAACACATTTTATGAGGCCAATATAACCCTCATACTGAAACCGGGCAAGGACAGCACAAAAAAAGAAAACTACAGACCAATATCTCTAACGAATACAAATGCTAAAATACTAAACAAAATACTAGCAAATCGAATACAACAACATATTAAAAAAATAGTACATCACGATCAAGTGGGATTCATCCCAGAATCTCAAGGATGGTTCCACATACATAAAATGGTTAACGTAATACACCATATCAACAAAACAAAGAACAAAAACCACATGATCTTATCAATAGATGCAGAAAAGGCATTCGATAAAATACAACACAATTTTATCTTTAAGACTCTCAACAAAATGGGTATAGAAGGAAAACATCTTAACATGATAAAGGCCATATATGATAAACCATCAGCTAACATCATATTAAATGGCACAAAACTGAAGGCTTTCCCCCTTAAATCAGGAACAAGATAGGGTTGTCCACTCTCTCCACTCTTATTTAATGTGGTGCTAGAGGTTCTAGCCAGAGCAATCAGACAAGACAAAGAAATAAAATGCATCCATATCAGAAAAGAAGAAGTAAAGGTATCCCTTTTTGCAGATGATATGATTCTATACATCAAAAACCCCAAAGAATCCACAAAAAGACTACTAGAAACAATAAGCCAATACAGTAAGGTCGCAGGATACAAAATTAACATACAAAAGTCCATAACCTTTCTATATGCCAACAATGAAACATTTGAGAACGAACTCAAAAAATAATCCCCTTCACGATTGCAACAAAAAAAATAAAATACCTAGGAATAAACATAAGAAAGAATGTAAAGGACTTATATAATAAAAACTACAAACCATTGTTAAGGGAAATCAAAAAAGATACAATGAGATGGAAAAATATTCCTTGCTCTTGGATAGGAAGAATAAATATAATCAAGATGGCCATATTACCCAAAGCAATATACAAATTTAATGCAATTCCCATCAAAATTCCAATGACATTTTTTAAAGAAATGGAGCAAAAAATCATCAGATTTATATGGAACTATAAAAAACCCCGAATAGCCAAAGCAATACTAAAGAAAAAGAACGAAGCTGGGGGCATTACAATATCTGACTTCAAACTATATTATAGGGCCACGACAATCAAAACAGCATGGTATTGGCAGATAAATAGACATTCAGACCAATGGAACAGAATAGAAAGTCTAGAAATAAAACCACATATATATGGTCAAATAATTTTGGTAAAGGGGCCAACAACACACAATGGAGAAAAGAAAGCCTCTTCAACAAATGGTGCTGGGAAAACAAAAGCCACATGCAAAAGAATGAAACTCAACTACAGTTTGACCCCTTGTACTAAAATTAATTCAAAATGGATCAAAGACCTAAATATAAGACCTGAAACAATAAAGTACATAAAAGAAGACATAGGGTCTAAACTTATGGACCTTGGTTTTAAAGAGCATTTTATGAATTTGACTCCAAAGGCAAGGAAAGTGAAGGCAAAAATAAATAAATGGGACTACATCAGACTAAGAAGGTTTTGCTCAGCAAGAGAAACTGACAACAAAATAAACAGACAGCCAACTAAATGGGAAATGATATTTTTAAACAACAGCTCAGATAAGGGCCTAATATTCAAAATATACAAAGAACTCATAAAACTCAACAACAAACAAACAAACAATCCAATACAAAATTGGGAAGAGGACATGAACAGACACTTCTCTCAGGAAGAAATACAAATGGTCAATGGATATATGAAACAATGTTCATCTTCATTAGTTATTAGAGAAATGCAAATCAAAACTGCAATGAGATACCACCTCACACCTGTTAGATTAGCTATTATTAACAAGACAGGTAATAGCAAATGTTGGAGAGGCTGTGGAGAAAAAGGAACTCTCATTCACTGTTGGTGGGAATGTAAAGTAGTACAATCATTATGGAAGAAAGTATGGTGGTTCCTCAAAAAACCGAAAATAGAACTACCTTATGACCCAGCAATCCCTCTACTGGGTATATACCCCAAAA
This sequence comes from Saccopteryx bilineata, assembly GCF_036850765.1. Taxonomy (NCBI): domain Eukaryota; kingdom Metazoa; phylum Chordata; class Mammalia; order Chiroptera; family Emballonuridae; genus Saccopteryx; species Saccopteryx bilineata. Next base: position 106,189,322 of record NC_089491.1, on the reverse strand, counting down.
ACTCAAAAACATTGATACGTAAAGACACATGCAGCCCCATGTTTATTGCAACATTGTTCACAGTGGCCAGGACATGGAAACAACCAAAAAGCCCGTCAATAGATGACTGGATAAAGAAGATGTGGCACATATACACTATGCAATACTACTCAGCCATAAGAAATAATGACATCGGATCATTTACAACAAAATGGTGGGATCTTGATAACATTATCCGAAGTGAAATAAGTAAATCAGAAAAAAGCAAGAACTGCATTATTCCATACGTAGGTGGGACATAAAAATGAGACTAAGAGCCTGACCAGGCGGTGGCGCAGTGGATAGAGCGTCGGACTGGGATGCAGAGGACCCAGGTTCAAGACCCCGAGGTCGCCAGCTTGAATGCGGGCTCATCTGGTTTGAGGAAAAGCCCACCAGCTTGAACCCAAGGTCACTGGCTCTAGCAAGGGGTTGCTCGGTCTGCTGAAGGCCCGCGGTCAAGGCACGTATGAGAGAGCAACCAATGAACAACTAAGGTGTTGTAATGAGCAATGAAAAAACTAATAGTTGATGCTTCTCATCTCTCTCTGTCCCTGTCTATCCCTCTCTCTGACTCTCTCTCTGTCTCTGTAAAAAATAAAAAAAAAATAAATTTAAAAAATAAATAAATAATAAATAAATAAATTTACTTGTTCTAAAAAAATGAGACTAAGAGACATTGATAAGAGTGTGGTGGTTACGGGGGGTGGGGAGAGAAAAAGGGGGAGGAGAAGGGGCACAAAGAAAACTAAATAGAAGGTGACGGAGGACAATCTGACTTTGGGTGACGGGTATGCATCATAATTGATTAACAAGATAACCTTGACATGTTTTCTTTGAACATATGTACCCTGAGTTATTGATGTCACCCTAGTAAAATTAATAAAAAAATAAAAATTAAAAATTAAAAAAAAGAGTAGAACATCCAAAAGAATGTATTAGAATTTTAATAAATGACTTCCAACAATTTACTAAACTGGGGATAAGGTGTTTGATAACAATGCAGACTGACATAATTAGTCATATTCCTGGAAGAAAATAAATATACATCACCTCATAGTCTACAAAATTCCAGATGCAGCTTTTTAAGACTTTAAATATAAATCCTAAATCTATATAAACACTGGAATAATATTTTAGAGAATGTCATATCTTAGATGGGAAAGGACTTTCTCAACACAGCAGGAGATTTAGAAGTAGTCGAGGAAAAGGTAGTCATATTTAATTACACATATGTTATCAGAAGACACACCATAAAGTAAAGCAAGTGATTGGGGCCAAATACAGCAACAGATGCTATAGATAAAGGCATAAATTTCCTAATGCACAGAACATTTTTATAAACTGGTAAGGAAAGGAAAGGAACCTAATAGAGGACCAAGTAAAGCTGAAGAGCTGAGGAAATTCCTAGAAGAAATCCAGTCAACAAGCATACAAAAAGTTGTTCATCCTCCCTAGCAGTCAAAGAAAATAAAAATGAAAATAAATTGCACAGTGAGTTACAAACCATGAATAGGATAATACTCTTAAGCCATGTGCTAAACAGCAAGAATTAAAAATATAATGCAAGCTGCTGCAATATTTTTAAAAATATTTGGCAATATCTATAAATCAAATACACACACATGCACGCACACAACTTTTGATGAAGTAGTCCCACTTGGCGAAGTCTATCCAATAAAAATAAAAGTACCACAGTACCAACATCTAAAGCCATTTAACTAGGCCCATTTAATGTAATATATTTGTAATGGCAAAAACCAGGGATCTTCTCTGTTATTTGGTCTTTCTGTTGGTCCCGCACTATTTTTAAAAAACAATATTGCTTTCTCCATTTAATTATCTTGTCACCTATGCAAAAATTATTGACAATTTTTTAGTTTATTTCTCTGAACTCTATGCTTTCTATTTGTCCTTTGGTCTTTTCTTATGCTATTTGTAGCATCAATGAATGGGAATCTAGTTTTATAATCTGACTATTGATAATCTATCTGTCCTCAGTCTAATATTTTTTAAAGTTTCTCTAATAAATTAACTATTTCAATTTTTATCATCAACTTGTACTCTCTTTTTATGGTTTTTTTGAAGGCTCTACTATACACTACATGCAAAAAGTATCATATCAGTCTCAGAGATTCATTGAAAGGACTACACCATGTAATTTTTATAGAAACAGACTCATGGTTTCAGGCTTTGGAGTTTGAGCAGAAGTTGCTCAAACAATTTTCAGATGGCCCAGAGACTGAATTATGATTTCCAGGAATCATTTTATCCAGACGCAGATTTCAAGAAAATAGATCCAAAATTAAAGAAATTAATTGCCTCAAATCAAATAAGTTAATTTATGAGGCATACTTAATTGTAGTTATTTCTTGGGGTGTATTGTTAGTATTATTTCTAGAAATCTGCTTTCACATGGGTTTAGAAGGAAGCTTTTTCCTTTCTTATTAATCATCTATCTCTAACCTAGCAATGAAGAGGGGGTTATGAAGAAAATCAGTTTGTGGGGCTATATAATCATTTTTATACTGGAAAAGCTTTGTTCTTTTTTTCTAGAAGTTTTATATTTGAGGTAACTGATGGTGTGAACGGTGAGAACATCAAAGTGCTCAATTTCATCCATGCTGCTCAAATGCTCCTTTCTCATGGGTTAAACTCAATCCTTTCCCACCAACACTTTTCTATCAGTGTAAGTGACCTAGGGGGTACTTGAAAAATTAATTGAATTAGAACTCTGAACCTTTACAACAGGTCCTTGGACTTGGTTGTAACTGTATCCTCTCTCTGACCACAGAAAATAAAGGATTTCTTTAAAACTTTCCTTTAATCTTTCTGACCATCCATGCCAGCTATCATTAGTTTTCAATTGCTTGTTTTCCACATCGACACTCTCTTGGAATATTGAAGGAGCCTGGTGACACCAAAAATTTTTATAATCATTGTTCCTGTCATATCAAGTGGTTTTTTCAATCACTTAATATCCCATTGCCTTAGCCTGCCGGGTACTTCATCCCATTCCACCATCGGTGGTCATTTGAGTAATCATAATGTCACTGCACATCATGGATTACCTGTGTCTTATTTCTGCCAGTGCTCTCCTTAAATATGTGAGCTATGTATTTTCTAAATTTGAAATTCTGCTTCCTGGGGTCACTTTGGGTACCAATTGTTGTACCACTCAAAGTCTTAGCAAGAAACAGATGAAACGAACTGGAGAAGAGGCTCATAAAGAAACCATTTACACAGGTGCAGGCAAGGGGTAGGAAAACCACAAGGGATCCCACAGAATCCTGGATATGATAACATTTCTAGGTTTTTACTTTCACTCTCATAGGACTTTACTTCACTATATCACACAAAATAAAAATTTGGGAGTCATTCAAGATTATCCCTCTTCTTATTACACACCTCTTTCAGTTATTTAAATACCAAGTTCTCCTAAATGTACATCTAAAATATATATCTACTTTTCCTACAACATTGTCCCATCCAGTGTGCCAGCATACTTCAATTTTTATTGAATCATAAGAATGTTAGTGTATCACAGATTTCATACACAGGAGTAGGAAAAGAGGATATTAGAAAAATAAGGAATTACTAGGTCATAGAGGACATTCTATGTCATAAAGAGAAGTTCATTGTCCTTAACTTATACCCCCCCCAAAAAAAATTGGGATAGTAGAGCTCTTTATAGTTCCATATTATTTGTGTTGTTATAATTGAACACTCAACTTGAGAAAATGCACTAATACTACAACATCAGCAAAAAGGACATTAATTTTAATATGCAGCACATCCAATTATAACACTATAAAGAATATGAAGAAAAGCAGCTATAAACATCCAGCTGCAGAGTTTAAGCAGTCTCATGCTGTGACTTTAGAAAAGACAAATTATGCATTGTCATTTCATCTTAAAAACCAAAATGCATTATATTAAATACCAAACTATATTATGACCTGGGAGTTATAAACTTTAACACAATTCAGGAGACATATAAACTTGGTTCTTTATTTTGATCAGTATTTCTAAGGAAATGTTAAGCTACATGACATAAGGTGGATAGGGCCAATATATCTAAAGGTCTCCCTATCTCCACTACAGTACCATATATTAAGTATAAGGTATAGAATTAAACATATCTCACCAATTATGATGTATTGCCTATATATTTTATTTCAAATATGATTATAATATGATATAATATAAAACGTTAGATTCACTATAAAATGTAAGGGTAAATCACACCCATTGGTCTCCTATCTATGTTGTAGTAACATTTGTTAATATAAAATGTGGATTGCTGTGTGGTTTGCAAATTAAATGTAAGCTGAAATCATGAATACTGCTTGTTGTTTGAATGTTTTATTTTATAGTAATTTATTTTTAAGAATAAAATATGATAAATATGCCCCTTTTATGAGACCTTTATGAGAAAACAAAGTAATATCCAAACAAATATGCACATGATTCCCCATTCCTGAATTTACTTGCCCAATTTTTCTTCATTCAATAACATCTCTCTGGCTCATCTACTTTAACCCCCAAACAGAAGGCATACTCTGAAAGAAAATCTGTGCTATAGGATAGAACAGACAACTCAACTCTTTCATAACACTCCACATACAACAACATGTTAAACATCTTTTGATTGCTAAGAATAATAATAATAAATCCTTGGAATTGTGAGCCTTTATAACGCATAATTGGATAGAGCATTCATAAAACAAAACTAGACTAGGTAGCATGATCACTTTTCCTTTCTTCTCTAAACCCCATAAGGCATTGTTTAGGCCAGACAGCCTTTAACAATTGTCTGACTTTGGTTCAAAGAAGGATATTCATTAGAAAGAACAAATGGCATATGTTCCAAGAAAAAGATTCATTAAATGTCAGGACAGTAGTTGGACTTTTCTGTTATTCTAAAATTAATCAATGCCATGTTAATAGTTCTTTGTATGCACAGTAAGAAAAAAATCATGGAAGAAATGAATAGTTCAGATCTTCATGCTCCCTATGACCTCTGTCCATCAAATACACATTTTTCAGTTCTCCAATACGTGTTTCTATTTTTTTTATTTGTTTGTTTGAAGGCGTAAGGCAAGACCTAATGTTAATTGCTTTAAACAAAATATATAAATGAATTTTAAAAATTATTTTCTGAAAGCATATTTCTTTCCTGGAAGATCTAGGAAAAAAATGGAACCATCAAGAGAACTAAAAGTTTGTAAAAGCATACTACAATATATCAGGATATTATTAAAAAACAATGTAGTAATTATTTTTCTTCATGTTTTTTTGAGCCTAAAGCCAATTCCATGATGTGACTTTTTTTATCTCTCATTTGCATGAGCTACCATTTCAAATTAACTAGGAAAATAAAATATATTTTCTTTTAAAAAATAGTGGAAATTGCCGGACCTGTGGTGGTACAGTGGATAAAACGACAACTTGGAATGCTGAGGTCGCTGGTTCAAAACCCTGCACTTGTCTGGTCAAGGCACATATGGGAGTTGATGCTTCCTGCTCCTCCCCCCTTTCTCTCTCTCTCTCTCTCTTTCTTTCTCTCCTCTCTAAAATGAATAAATTATGTCACCCCATTAAAAAAATAAAATTATTTAAAAAATAAAATGAATAAATTTTAAAAAATATTAAAAAATAGTGGAAATTATTATAACTTTATGATAATATAAATAAATCTATATAAGAAATGTTTAGAAAAATAATTTTTTTCACTTTCTTTAAGAACTAAAAGATATACAATACTATTTACCAACATTTTCTTTCTACTGAAATTGATTATCTGTGTAATATTTGAGAGGGTTTTTTTAAGCTCAAAAAGGAATACTTTGCAACATCCACCTGATAATAATATATTTATGGTGATAGTTAATATGCCAAAGCTTTCCAAATACTTAGTTTAACATAAATGTGATATGAATTCCTGTATAGATATTTTATATAAAATAGAAATCTGTAAATAAAATTTAATTGAAAAGTCTTTAAAGATTTATATATACAATTTCATTATATTGCTTTTTCTTTTAGGATAATCAATTAAAAATTCAATAATTTTTAATTCATTAAAATATTATGATTCAACATTATAATAAAATATGCAACTGTAAATAATTAAAAGAATAGTTTATCAGACTAATGATGTGAAAATATGGTTGCAATATAGTAAGTGGAATATTAAACATTTTACTGGGAAGATGAATACCACCAATACATTAATAGTTCATAAATTCTGCATAATATTTCTTTCTTAAAAATCTGGATTTTCATCTGGCTCAAATATTTAGGAAAAATATAATGTTCATATACATACACATTTTTTTTAATAAATTTTTATTAATGGTAATGGGATGAAATTAATAAATCAGGGTACATATATTCAAAGAAAACATGTCTAGGTTATTTTGTCATCAAATTATGTTGCAAACCCCTCGCCCAAAGTCAGATTGTCCTCCGTCACCCTCTATCTAGTTCTCTGTGCCCCTCCCCCTCCCCCTAACTCTCTCCCTCCCTCCCTCCCATGTCCTCCCTCCCCCCCACCCTTGGTAACCACCACACTCTTGTCCATGTCTCTTAGTCTCGTCTCGTTTTTATGTTCCACCAATGTATGGAATCATGTAGTTCTTGGTTTTTTCTGATTTACTTATTTCACTCCTTATAATGTTATCAAGATCCCACCATTTTGCTGTAAATGATCTGATGTCATCATTTCTTATGGCTGAGTAGTATTCCATAGTGTATATGTGCCACATCTTCTTTATCCAGTCTTCTATTGAAGGGCTTTTTGGTTGTTTCCATGTCTTGGCCACTGTGAACAGTGCTGCAATGAACATGGGGCTACATGTGTCTTCACGTATCAATGTTTCTGAGGTTTTGGGGTATATACCCAGTAGAGGGATTGCTGGGTCATAAGGTAGTTCTATTTGCAGTTTTTTGAGGAACCACCATATTTCCTCCATAATGGTTGTACTACTTTACAGTCCCACCAACAGTGAATGAGGGTTCCTTTTTCTCCACAGCCTCTCCAACATTTGCTATTACCCGTCTTGTTGATAATAGCTAATCTAACAGGAGTGAGGTGGTATCTCATTGTAGTTTTGATTTGCATTTCTCTAATAACTAATGAAGCTGAGCATCTTTTCATATATCTGTTGGCCATTTGTATCTCTTCCTGGGAGAAGTGTCTGTTCATGTCCTCTTCCCATTTTTTTATTGGATTGTTTGTTTGTTTGTTGTTGAGTTTCATGAGTTCTTTGTAAATTGTGGATATTAGGCCCTTATCTGAGCTGTCGTTTGAAAATATCAGTTCCCATATAGTTGGCTGTCTGTTTATTTTGATATCAGTTTCTCTTGCTGAGCAAAAACTTTTAATTCTGATGTAGTCCCATTCATTTATTTTTGCCTTCACTTCTCTTGCCATTGGAGTCAAGTTCATAAAATGTTCTTTAAAACCCAGGTCCATGATTTTAGTACCTATGTCTTCTTCTATGTACTTTATTGTTTCAGGTCTTATATTTAGGTCTTTGATCCATTTTGAATTAATTTTAGTACACGGGGACAGGCTGTAGTCGAGTTTCATTCTTTTGCATGTGGCTTTCCAGTTTTCCCAACACCATTTGTTGAAGAGGCTTTCTTTTCTCCATTGTGTGTTGTTGGCCCCTTTATCAAAGATTATTTGACCATATATATGTGGTTTTATTTCTGGGCTTTCTATTCTGTTCCATTGGTCTGAGTGTCTATTTTTCTGCCAATACCATGCTGTTTTGATTATCGTGGCCCTATAATATAGTTTAAAGTCAGGTATTGTAATGCCCCCAGCTTCATTCTTTTTCCTTAGGATTGTTTTGGCTATTCGGGGTTTTTTATAGTTCCATATAAATCTGATGATTTTTTGTTCCATTTCTTTAAAAAATCTCATAGGGATTTTGATGGGAATTGCATTAAATTTGTATATTGCTTTGGGTAATATGGCCATTTTGATTATATTTATTCTTCCTATCCAAGAACAAGGAATATTTTTCCATCTCATTGTATCTTTTTCGATTTCCCTTAACAATGCTTTGTAATTTTCATTATATAGGTCCTTTACGTTCTTTGTTATGTTTATTCCTAGGTATTTTATTTTTTTTGTTGCAATCGTGAAGGGGATTATTTTTTTGAGTTCGTTTTCTAATATTTCATTGTTGGCATATAGAAAGGCTATGGACTTTTGTATGTTAATTTTGTATCTTGCGACCTTACTGTATTGGTTTATTGTTTCTAATAATCTTTTTGTGGAGTCCTTCGGGTTTTCGATGTATAGGATCATATCATCAGCAAAAAGTGATAGCTTTACTTCTTCTTTTCCGATATGGATGCCTTTTATTTCTTTGTCTTGTCTGATTGCTCTGGCCAGAACTTCTAGCACCACGTTGAATAAGAGTGGAGAGAGTGGACAACCCTGTCTTGTTCCTGATTTAAGGTAGAAAGTCCTCAGTTTTATGCCGTTTAATAGGATGTTGGCTGATGGTTTATCATATATGGCCTTTATCATGTTGAGATATTTTCCTTCTATACCCATTTTGTTGAGAGTCTTAAACATAAAATTGTGCTGTATTTTATCAAAAGCCTTTTCTGCATCTATTGATAAGATCATGTGGTTTTTGTTCTTTGTTTTGTTGATATGGTGTATTACGTTAACCGTTTTGCGTATGTTGAACCATCCTTGAGATTCTGGGATGAATCCCACTTGATCATGATGTATTATTTTTTTAATATGTTGTTGTATTCGGTTTGCCAGTATTTTGTTTAGTATTTTAGCATCTGTATTCATTAGAGATATTGGTCTGTAGTTTTCTTTCTTTGTGCCATCCTTGCCAGGTTTTGGTATGAGGGTTATGTTGGCCTCATAAAATGTGTTTGGAAGTATTGCTTCTTCTTCAATTTTTTGGAAGACTTTGAGTAGAATAGGAACCAAGTCTTCTTTGAATGTTTGATAGAATTCACTAGTATAACCGTCTGGGCCTGGACTTTTATTTTTGGGGAGATTTTTAATAGTTTTTTCTATTTCCTCCCTGCTGATTGGTCTGTTTAGGCTTTCTGCTTCTTCATGACTCAGTCTAGGAAGGTTGTATTGTTCTAGGAATTTATCCATTTCTTCTAGATTGTTGTATTTGATGACATATAATTTTTTATAGTATTCTACAATAATTCTTTGTATATCTATGATGTCTGTGGTGATCTATCCTCTTTCATTTTGGATTTTATTTATTTGAGTCCTGTGTCTTTTTTCCTTGGTAAGTCTTGCCAAGGGTTTGTCAATTTTGTTGATCTTTTCAAAGAACCAGCTCCTTGTTTTATTGATTTTTTCTATAGTTTTTCTGTTCTCTATTTCATTTATTTCTGCTCTGATTTTTATTATCTCCTTTCTTAGGCTGGTTTTGGGTTGTCTTTGTTCTTCTTTTTCTAGTTCCTTAAGGTGTGAAGTTAAGTGGTTTACTTCGGCTCTCTCTTGTTTGTTCATATAGGCCTGAAGTGATATGAACTTTCCTCTTATTACTGCTTTTGCTGCATCCCAGAGATTCTGATATGTCGTATTTTCATTTTCATTTGTCTGTATATATCTTTTGATTTCTGCGCTTATTTCTTCTTTGACCCATTCATTTTTTAGAAGTATGTTGTTTAGTTTCCACATTTTTGTGGGTTTTTCCCCCTCTTTTTTGCAGTTGAATTCTAGTTTCAAGGCTTTATGATCAGAAAATATGCTTGGTACAATTTCAATTTTTCTAAATTTGCTGATATTGTCTTTGTGGCCCAACATATGGTCAATTCTTGAGAATGATCCATGTACACTAGAGAAAAATGTATACTCTGTCGCTTTGGGATGAAGTGTCCTGTAGATGTCTATCATATCCAGGTGTTCTAGTATTTCGTTTAAGGCCACTATATCTTTATTGATTCTCTGTTTGGATGACCAATCTAGAGCCGTCAGCGGTGTATTGAGGTCTCCAAGTATGATTGTATTTTTGTTAGTTTTTGTTTTAAGGTCAATAAGTAGCTGTCTTATATATTTTGGTGCTCCTTGGTTTGGTGCATATATATTAAGGATTGTTATGTCTTCTTGATTCAACTTCCCCTTAATCATTATGAAATGACCATTTTTGTCTCTGAGTACTTTTTCTGTCTTGTAGTCAGCATTATTAGATATGAGTATTGCTACGCCTGCTTTTTTTGGGTGTTGTTTGCTTGGAGTATTGTTTTCCAGCCTTTCACTTTGAATTTGCTTTTATCCTTGTTGCTTAGATGTGTTTCTTGTAGGCAGCATATAGTTGAATTTTCTTTTTTAATCCATTCTGCTACTCTGTGTCTTTTTATTGGTAAGTTGAATCCATTTACATTTAGTGTAATTATTGACACTTGTGGGTTCCCTACTGCCATTTTATAAATTGCTTTCTGTTAGTTTTGTATCTAGTTTGATTCTTCTCTTTTGTTTTTCTATCATTTGTTTTTGTTTGTTTGTGTTCCATACTTCTTTCCTCTGTTGCTACCTTTTTTAAGTCAAGTGTTTTTGTGGTGGTTTTTTAAGGGTGGTTACCATTAAGTAATGAAAAGGGTACCTACCATATTCATTGTAGTACCCTATCTTATAAGTATTTCTGCACTTCATCATCCTTTGCTACTGTTAATCTCCATCCTCTTCCCCCTTTTTTTCCTTTGTTATCACAGTTTAAGTTTGGTTTATTGTGTTCTTGGTGGAGCTGTTATTTGTGGTGTTGTTTTCTTTTGTTCTTTGAATTTGGTTGGAAAACCCCCTTTAGTATTTCCTGGAGTGGGGGCTTTCTGTTGATAAATTCTCTCATCTTTTCTGTATTTGTGACTGTTTTTATATCTCCTTCATACTTGAAGGATAGCTTTGATGGGTATAGTATTCTTGGCTGAAAGTTCCTCTCTTTCAGGGCTTTAAATATTGGGGTCCACTCTCTTCTAGCTTGTAGAGTTTCTGCTGAGAAATCTGATGATAATCTAATAGGCCTTCCTTTATATGTTGTACTCTTCTTTTCCCTGGCTGCCTTGAGAATTTTTTCTTTGTCATTGGTTTGTGTCATCTTTATTATGATGTGCCTTGGAGTGGGTTTGTTGGGGTTAAGAAAACTCGGTGTTCTGTTTGCTTCTTGAATTTGAGGCTTTAGTTCCTTCCACAGGCTTGGGAAGTTCTCGTCTATTATTTGTTTGAGTATATTCTCCATTCCATTTTCTTTCTCTTCTCCCTCTGATATACCTATTATTCTTATGTTATTCTTTCTGATGGAGTCAGACAATTCCTGTAGGGCTTTCTCATTTTTTATTATTTTTGAGTCTCTTTCTTCTTCTCTCTGTTGTGCCTCAAGTTGTTTGTCTTCTATTTCACTAATCCTATCTTCAATCTGGGCTGTTCTGTTAGCTAAGCTTGTTACCTCGTTTTTCAGCTCGTGAATTGAGTTTTTCATTTCTGTTTGATTTGTTTTTATAGTTTCAATTTCCTTGGTAATATATTCTTTGTTTTCATTGAGTTGTTTTCTGATCTCCCTATATTGCCTTTCTGTGTTTTCTTGTATCTCTCTGAGTATTTTTAAGATTTCTATTTTAAATTCTCTGTCATTTAGCTCCAAGGCTTCCAATATGTTAAGTCTTTTCTCCATAGATTTTTCCACATCTATTTGTGTTACCTCTCTTTCTTTTGTATCCATAATATTCGATTTCCTCTTTCTTATCGGCATCTGAGGGTGGTTTATTGATAGCACTAATTAGAATTAATAAAGAGTAAAAAGAAAAAAAAAAAAAAGGTAAAACACCCCACAAAAAAAAACCAGTAATAATTTATTATTTCCCCCTTTTTTTCTCTCTTCTCTTTCCCTCCTCTCCCCTCCTCAGGGAAATATCATGCCTATAATGGAGGGCCTGATTTGGGGTGAAGAGTTCAAGGGGCAAAAAAAAGGAAGTAGGGGCCTACTAAATGCAAAAAAAAAAAAAAAAGGAAGAAAATCTTAGACAAGCATAAGATGATTTGCTTGTAAGTGATAGTCAACTAAGAGATATAATGAGAGGGATAAGAGGGAACCAGAAAAAAGGACCAAAAAAGAATAATAAAGAAGAAAAAATAAAAATAATAAGTAAAAATCTGTTGTATTAAGTGGAGCGAAGACTAAATACAATGGAGACCTTGGGTTGGGAGGACCCAAAATGCCACAAAAATAAACAAACAAGAAAAAATAAAAAAAAATAAAAACAAAAGCAAAAAAGAGAAATAAAGCCAAAAAAAAGCCTTGAGTCCCAAATTAACTTATTTGTTCGTGATTGAGGATTATATGGGATGAAAGTAAAATGAGAAAAGAAAAAACGAATAGAAAGGAAAAAATAAGAAAAAGAGAACAACGAAGGAAGAAATAAAATAGGAAGAGAAAAAAACAAAATAAAGCAAGACAAAAAAAAAAAAACAAAAGAGGAGAGAGTGAGAGTTAAGTGTTTTGGAGTATAACCTTAAAGGAGGGTGAGGATGAAGAAGAAAAATAAAATGCAACACTCATGGGTAGTGTAATTCAAGAAAGGGGAAGCATGAGATGGGCAGAGAATAGAAGGACCGAGGTGGAGGATATAAAGGCAAAAAGATAGAAGAAACAAACAACAACAACAACAAAAAATTAGTGGATCAAGTTGTAAAGTCTGTGGGTTTTTCTTGATTTTGAGAGGTTAACTTCTTCCTTTTTCTTTTCTCTCCCTCTTCCTGTTCGGTGACTCTGTACCCCAGGCTCTGCCCCTGTGTCACTCTTAGGTAGGGATTTGCAGTTGATTGGATTCTATGGCAATGTCATATAATTGGCTTTAGTCTTGCTGGAAGTAAAGGCTTGTTGGCGTTTGCAGGGTCCAACGATGAGAGAGTTTGCTTTCCTGGATTCTCTCTCCTAGTCCCCCCTTTCTGAATTAGCAGCCTGGTGATCCAGCTATAAGGCTGCAACTGCTTCTGCCTGGGGAGTAAGAGGCTCAAAGAGCTGGGAAATCCCCACTCTATCCCCACTCAGTGCAAGGCTTTGGGAAAGGCTCTGACAGTCAGGGCCTCCAGTGTAATCAGGCGGGGGTGGGAGTCAATTGTTGTCAAGGTGACTGTTCAGCGCCTATCATTTAGTTGGACCTCTCAACCCAGGCTTTCCACACTTTGTAGCCTGTTTTTGCAGGGAAGAAGAGGCACTAGTCTCTGCTTACGACTAGTGTAGTATAGACCTTATTATCTGCCAAGTCCTTCTTGTTAGCGTTTATCCCTGAATATGGAGGCTCTATCAATCAGAAGTTGCCCCCGCCCCTTTAGCGAGAGGCACTAAAAAATATCACGCCTCTTATCTTGGATCGCTGAACTTAGAGAGATCTTATCAAATAGAACTGAGGGTGCGCAGATTTCATGGGTTAAGCTAATTTCAGTGATTGGGACGCAGCTGTGCTTCCGAAAGTATTTTAGGCTGCCTGCGTACGCCCCTCCCCCAACGCTTGATTGTTAGCTTGAATGGCTAGGTGAGGTGCTCCGCCCATGGAGAGAATCTCTCAAGCCTCTCCCGCTGGCCCCGCCGCTGGCGGCTGGACCGCACCAGGCGCAGGATAATGGAGCCCCCTGGGTGTGCGGGCCAGCAGGGCGCCCTGGGCGCGTGGAATGCCCAAGGCATGCGCGCGAATGGGGCACTCCGGGCACCGGTGGCCAGCGATCCCCACTCACTGTGTGCGGGCCGCTGGGAACGTCAGCGGTGCTCAACTGGACCGGGCGCGTGCGCGGCGGCGGCTCGCGGTTCCCAAGTATATGGGCTGACTCACCACAGGCGCACTTCCTTGCGGTTTGAAAGAACGTCCCTGTGGTAGATTCCTCCACACCCTCGTCTCTCAGATTCAAGTGATAACAGTCCTTTCGCTATCAGTTTGTGTGGAACTCCGGAATGCTCCGAGGATAAATTTTTCTGTTTCTAGTTGATAAATTTGTTGTGATTTAGGGGAGAGCTGTCGGACGCGCTGCTCACAGCGCCATTTCCGTGACGTCCTACATACACATTTTTAATTGTACTGCTACTCAACCTATTCTTTAGTGGAATTAATACAAAAATTTATTGGCCACCAGATAGCCGAGAGAAACATTTTGCATATACAGTTGATACTAGATATAAGAAAAAAAAGTTTAATAATTCTTTAGTTAGAATTTCTTTGGAGACATGTTATATGTTATTTTGATAACTTTCAAAATATCTTTTCTTCTTATTTTCATAATTGTAAAATGATTTGCTGGCTTCAAAGAAACTTCTCTCAAATAAGTAAAGAATATAATTTCTATTAGGGCAACAAGATGTTTGAATCATTGGGGTATTACCTTTGAAATTTTTACACACAGAATAAATTTTGAGAAATTTAATTTGGATGAATATTATGTATTCTGTGTATGAAACCTGTCTTGCATAGCAATTCGTTTACCAACTATTATTAAGGGATTATATTACAAAAAATGATGATTTCTTCAAGTGAAAATGGCAGCAATAAAAGTATTTGTCAAAGGGTTGTTAAGGGGATTAAATGAGGTAATGTATATAAAGGTCTTAGTACAGTATTAATACTACTATTTTTATTATCATCATTATAAGATATTATTAGTCAAGTAATCATAGGTTTGAGTGGGATCATAGGGTTCATTGGGGATTAAATAATCTTCATAAATCTTTTAACATAGTGCCATGTTATAATAATAATAATAATAATTTATTTCTGATATGTATAGCATCAGATTAATAGTATCTCATAATCTACTGGTTTCTTTAATATATATTTCTTTTATGACTTCAAATTAATGGTTTGTTATTAATTGACCTCAAAATACTAACCTATACTTCAGGTGGAAATATGTGGTAATTATGAGGGGAAGAATAATGTACAGCTAGTGCTCGACTTATAACCACGATTGGTTCCAACAGACAGGTCGTAACATGATTTGGTCATAAGTTGAGTAGACTATATGTACAGTACTGTGAAATGATGCTATAAAAATCTTTAAGTCATATTTTATCATAATTTTCTTTCATTATTGTTATATATCATAATTTTCTTTGTTCATTTTATGCCATTTTTATCATCTCTATACCATTTTTTTCTTATTTTTACATTTGTCAGGTTTAAGTAAAACACTGCATTACCAGTACAACTGGTTTACTATTTGCAAAGACAATTTCCTCTTGGTAGACATCTTGGGAGGGGTTTGATGAAAAATATCCAAGACACAAAACACAAATTGCTGTACCGAGTCTGGGATAACAGTTGAAATGGTGCACGCGGAGATGGTAGTGCTGCCGGAAGCTGGTCCATACTGTCATACGCCCAGCTGGGCAACGCTTGCGCTGCCAGACGTGGAGCAGTCGTGGCTAGCGATTGTGGTTGTAAAGTTGAGTGGTTGTAAGTTGCATAGGTCATAAGTCAATCAATATTTGTATTTAACTTTTAGCAAAATAGTTCCAAAAGCCCAACATGTCTGAGCACTTAGCTTACATGGATATAAAAATACATTTAAAAATCTACATTTAAAAATGAATTTCAGTAAAATTACATTTTTTCCTTTTTAAGTGTTGCTAGCATTAGTCTGTTGAAAGAAGTCAATGCAATTAAATTTGGAAGATGATAAAGTTTAATTAACATCATATGATTACAATCTTATAATTTAAGTAGCAAAAATATTAAAAGTTTTCAGGGATAAAGAAATAAAGTCTGACCTATGGTGGTGCAGTGGTTGGAGCGTTGACCTGGAACAGTGAGGTCGCCGGTTCAAAACCCCAGGCTTACTGGGCCAAGGCACATGTGAGAAGCAACTACTATAAATTGATGCTTCCTGCTTCTATCCCCCCCCCCTCAAATCAATAAATAAAATCTTTTAAAAAATAAATAATAATGTGTAATTTAAATATTGGCAGATTCAATTATCATCTTTAAGACATCTAGCACTCAACAGTTGAGAAATTTATTATGACCCTTTAACATTTATAATTGACATTAATAATTTCCTTTTTAAAATGACACTCATATCTTTAGGTAGCTATTTAACATTCTATATTTAATTTTTGGAGTCGGTGGAGAAAAAAGAGGGAATTAGAAACCATTTAAAACTGTATTAAATATTTAAATGGAAATTAATCACATTTGTACTACTTACAAGCTGTGTGACTTTGCAAAATGACTTACCATCTCTGTGCCTCCAGTTTTTCTATCAATAAAATGAGTCTGTGACATTATAGCCTGTGACAAATATAATCCTGTAGACTATTCAATTTGGCAATGTAAAAAATGTTATTAAATATTACTGATACAGACAGGATGTAATTAATATCTAAAGTAGTACAGGCAAATAATTCCAATGACAGGCAATTTTGTCCTTTTTTTTCTTATGCCTTTATTATTTTTTACTTTAATCCTTTTTCTTACAACATGAATTTGGTCAACGAGTCTGCCAAAACTGCCTTAGATTAATGGAATGTGCAACTGACTATATTTCATTGCAAATAAGATGATTAAATGTGTAATAACCAAAAGAAAAAAAAAACAAGATCCATAATGGTAAAATAATAATAGTTAACACATATGAGCACTTACTATGTGCCAGTTACCATTCTAAGTGTTTTGCATGAAATAATTTATTTATTTACTTAAATTACCCTACAATGTAAATATTATTTCAGGTCTATGATCTTTTACCTACAATTTGAAAGCAAATGTCTCTGAAAATTCTTTTTTTTCTCATATCAGCAGGAATCTGACATGAATTGATATGAAACCATTTATAATCTTAAATTATCCTTTAGTTTCATTATTTCATTTTGCTGCAGCAAAATTTAATATTTTAATATGCTTCTTGACACTCTGCTATGACTTATAAATAAGGTTTTTACTAAATACTTATTTAAAATTCAAAACATTCTGAATTTGAAAAGCCCTTTGACTCAAAGGTGTTGGAAAATAAGTTGTAAACTTATATTATCATGTTCATTTTACTGATAGGTAAACTGAGGTGTAGAGATAATAAGTCATTTTATAAAGTTACACAGCTTGTAAGCAGTAGAAATGTGATTTTTATGTAAACATTTAATATAGTTTTCAATGTTTTTCCCCATTCTTTCGTTTTCCACTAACTACAAAATCTCAAATACAGAATGTTAGATGGATAACTAGAGATATGAGTGTCATAAAAAAACACACACACACTAGAAAAGTGTATTGTTTCCAATAGTGCTAGCTAAAGAATCATTTGTGTTTTAGAGAGACCATATTGGTTGACCCAGATGAATCAGCTGACACTGAAACATTACTTTATTTGACTGGATGTGTGTCATGGTTACTCCAAAGGTTCTCAAATGCTGTACCAGCATGCCCTGTCAGAAATGTAAACAACTATATAATAATCAGACTGGCACGTGGAATTACAGAGCAAGCAAAGTTTTCAAAGGGCTTAAACATATCTCTCTTGATTAAAACTTCACAGATGGAATTTCTAGAGTTATCCATAAAGCAGCTTGAGGTGAATGTTAGGGAACTGAGTTTCTGTTTCTAGCTCAGAAACCAAATTGTTGTCTGAGTTTGAATAAATAAATAAGCAGTATTTTATTTCATATGTTCCCATTTCTAAATTTATTTACAAATCTATTTCCATGAAATCTGTATGAAATAAATGTATGTGAGTACAGTTAATTGAGCCTTTTAAAGGAATACCTAAAAGGAGCATTTACTACTTATATTTCAGTGTTTAATTCTGAAGCAGTTTGTCCCATTTTCACAGTAGTAGGAGCCAAACTTGAAAATGTCATCTGCAGTGTGTTCCAAGATAGAATATTTAAGCTAATCTTTAAATTCTATAACATTTTTAAAATGACAAAACAATAATTTTGTAATCATTACTCTAAACACAAGATCCATCCTTAGTCAGAATGTAAATGTGTAAGTTAATAATTCAAGCATACTTGTTCCTATTACATTTTACATAAATTATTAATGTTTCCCGATTTCAGTAATTACTGGGACAGGAGAATACTGCAAACTCTAAAACTAGTTCAATTAAGGGCAAAGAACAATTTTCTCCTTTCACATTAGACTTATGGCTTCTGATTTCTAGAACAGTACATAACCACAATTGCTAAAACATTTAGTTGCACCAAAAAGTTGTTGTTTTGACTCGTATGGATAGCTCACTTATTATGCCACTAATGTCAAAACATTGCAATCAAATCAAAAAATGTGGATAAGGCTTTGGAATTGATAACATTGGAGAACAAAATTTTTGTTGCATCCACAAAAACACTTGTTCTTATCTAATTCGAGTGTGCTGATCTCAAATCTGACATTAGTTTTTCTCTGCAAGCTACAGGTTTTTTGCAATTCTAGATTTTATGTTTTCAACTTATTGTAAAATTTTCAACATTTAGTTTAACATAATGAAGTCGAATGTCTTCTTGGGGCATCATCTTTGTGAAAATATAATAATTTATATAATGCAGTAAATACACTAATACACTAAAAGATATGATTGCATCAGAATTTGTCTACAATTTCAAAATAGAACATATTAAAACACTTATTTTAATCATAAATTTTGCGCAAAATTTATTTAAATTCTATTCAGGCAAAAATTTGCGTTTGTAGCTCTTGGCATTGGCACCTGTTGAGGACAATCTTGTTTGATGCTCCAGCAGTAGTCTGCTCATCACTAACAGCTCCAAGATTTTTGGGAAACTTATCAAGGTGGCTGTTCGGGAAGTGAATCTTAATGCTCATGTTGCATCCAGTGTCACAGAAAGCCAACAGCATCCTTTGAACCAAAAGTTTATAGTTTTCTGCTTTTTTGTTGTCAAGGAAGTTCTTTGTAACTGCCACAAAAAACTGCCATGCTGCTTTCTCCTCCTTATTCATCCTCTTGGCAAATTCTTCATCACGTATGAGGGTTCGAATTTGAGGTCCAGTGAATACACCTGCTTTTATCTTCTCAAAAGACAAGGCAGGAAAAGCAGAAATAATATGTTGAAAGCATTCACTTTCTCTATTCAAAGCCTGAACAAACTGCTTCATTAAGCCAAGTTTGATGTGAAGTGGAGGAAAAACGGTCCTGTCTCGATTAACTACAGGTTCATTCATAATATTTTGCATCCCTGTTCCAGAGCTTCACGTTTTAGCCACTCCTTCTGTGTCCAGTGTTTCTCCTGAGCTCGGCTGTCCCACAAACACAGGAAGCAAGGATTCTTCGTGAAATCTCTCTGTTGTCCTAGTAGGAAATTTACCATTTTAAGATTCACACAAATAATCCAGTTATGCTCCTCATACTTCAGAAAGTCAAGAACAATTTTTATGTCATTAGAATCTTCTTGCAAGTGAGTCGAATAACCAATTGGAACTGCTGCATAAACATTACTGTTGTGTAGAAGAACACATTTCAGACTCCATTTAGAGCTGTCAAGAAATAGCTGCCATCCTGTTGGACTATAAGTGGTAACACCTAGCTGGCTGAGAAGACTGCTGATACCATGACAGTAAACAAAGTCCACAAAAATGTATTAATGCTTCCTGAAATGGGATACTTAAGCTGACTGGTGAAGTACATTCTTTTTTTGAAGCCTAGAGGCTAATAACTCAGCTACTTTCTTTGATAGGCCCAAATCTCTTACTAAGTCATTCAATTCGGGTTGGCTAAACTGCTGAGGGGTTAATGAGTGCTTGGCATCAGAAGAAGACCCTTCAGATTCTACAACCATTTCCTCCTGCATCTTATCAAAATACACTTGATCACCATGTTCACTTTCTTCATCCTTAGAAGAAATAAAACCATTGAAAACTAGAACCAGGAGTGTCTCAGAGTGTGGGATAGGTCATATTGCTGAAGGAATATTAAGCTATGCAATCATATGCCATTTTTTCTTGCCGATGCCCTTTGTATGGATCAGACAGAAATAACAGTCACTGCTGTGGTCCTTAGGTTCATGCCAAACCATGGGAATACCTTGTGGTTATGTTCAATCCAAGAGTCATTGCTCTTTAACTCCAATTTAAAAACCAATGCATGCCATTAACTATACCAAAAAGAAATTAAAATTGCATAAAAATTAGAGCGTGCAACAAAAAACGGATTTTAGATTTGGAATCAGTGATGCAGAAATATATAGAAAAAGTTCTAAAACCTCATGCAACAGAAAATGAAAAAAAATTGTTCCCCATTGTAATAGAATATGTACTCTATAAAGAATATGGGAATGTTCAGAATTATAAATTGCGATAATTCAAATTGCAGAATATACCTCAAAAAAAAGACAAAAATTGAGGGGTTAGGAGTGGGTTGCTGCATATTGTAACCCTCTTCTCTGATTTTTATTATCTTGTTAATTAAAGTAATCCAAAGCTAAAGTAGCTTGGACATAGGGATACACATGTAATAAACAGATTTAGCTATAGTTTGTCACTTTTTACTCAAGGAAACAGTTATTGTGAACATTCACAATTGAAGATGATTGATACTACATCAAATTATATATTTATTAGAACAAAAGAAATCTAAACCACTCTTCTCGATATATAAGCCTAAAATGCAAGTGATATAAATATGTTAATGTTTTAAATCAATCAGATTTTAATCTAAATTTAAAAGCATAAAAAGTAACCTTTAAAACCTACTGCTGCTTGACCAGGTGGTGGTACAGTGGATAGAGCATCGGACTTGAATGCGGAAGACCCAGGTTCGAGACCCCGAGGTCACCAGCTTGAGCGTGGGCTCATCTGGTTTGAGCAAAAGCTCACCATCTTGGACCCAAAATCGCTGGCTTGAGCAAGGGGTTACTTGGTCTTTTGGCACATATGAGAAAGCAATCAATGAACAACTAAGGTGTAGCAACAAAAAGCTGATGATTGATGTTTCTCATCTCTCTCCCATTCCTGTCTGTCTATCCCTCTCTCTGACACTGTCTCTGTAAAAAAAACAAACAAAAACAAAAACAAAAAATAAAGTGAACAGGCCCTGGCCGGTTGGCTCAGTGGTAGAGCGTCAGCCTGGCGTGCCGGGGTCCCGGGTTAGATTCCCGGCTGGGGCACGCAGGAGAAGTGCCCATTTGCTTTTCCACCCTTCTCCCTCTCCTTCCTCTCTGTCTCTCTTTTCCCCTCCCACAACCACGGCTCCATTGGAGCAAAGTTGGCCCGGGCACTGAGGATGGCTCTGTGGCCTCTGCCTCAGGCGGTAGGATGGCTCTGGATGCAACAGAGTGACGCCCCAGAAGGGCAGAGCATTGCCCCCTGGTGGGCGTGCAGGGTGGATCCCGGTAGGGCGCATGCGGGAGTCTGTCTGACTGCTGCCCCGTTTCCAGCTTCAGAAAAATGCAAAAAAATATCCCCCCCAAAAAAACGAAAAAAACAACCAAAAGCAAAAACCTACTGCTGTGGTAATTAACTCAAGCAGAATTCCAAAAGATTTTTTCCTAAGAAAGGCAATGGGAAGAGGATGTTATCACAGATCCACTTTACCTTCTTCAATACTGGGAACAGATCATTTGAGGGCTACTCAGGTGTAAATCAAAGAAGAAAGTCAACATTTTTCAACCTAAGGCAATCCTCATACTAGTTTCTCCTTTTCTGTTTAATTAATATTATATATAACAATAAAATTATGCATAGATATAGAATAACAGAGCAAATATAGGAGGCTCTCATAAATAAAGTTAGAGTGAGGAGTAGGTTTTCTGTAACCACAATATTGTGAACATCTCTGTTCCCTAATAGGAAAACAAGGCCTCTCTGTGATGTTCAGTAGATAACTCTGTGTGGGTTAAGTTAGCGCTGGGCTGGCTGGAGTGTCTGGATAGTGCTCAGTTTAGGATTATACCCTCTAAACACCTTTGCTTTGTGTATGATTTTACAAACTTGCGATTGTGGTATTTGGCTGCCTCTGCTTTGTAGGTGGTGCGACTGAGAGGTCAAGTAGTCCTCTCTTCCAATTCTTCCTCTGTCCCAGAGGAGAATGTTAGCCATATGAAATTTGGTCTACTCTGGCATAGGAGTATGACATTTGAGTGTCATTGTATATCAGAGGTTCAGTGATAGAGCTAGATCACTGAGATAGCAATTTTCTCAGACCTATACAACTGTCTGCATCACTATAAACAACCACAGGTAGAAACTGAAGCAACCGATCCTTCCAGACAGTGATGGACTTTTTTTGATGGATGCAGTATTGCTTTGTCATCTGTAAGGCAACTTGTACAATCTTCAAGGGTGACATAAAGTAAGCTAAATTACTAAGCCTAATCAGTTGGCAGGTAACATCCAATAAGCACGTGTTCCGCAAACCCAATATAGGAAGGAAGGAGTTACCAGAAAATGAACCCTTAAAAGACTTGCACTAATTACCCTTTGTGTTATTTCCCACTATCATTTTATATTATTATCTTTTTTTATCTCTAGAACATGATTAGAAATGGCATGTTTTAATGATAAGCATTCTCTATGGTTATTTTCAGCCCCTGAAATTGAGTTATAACAAAGGCTGTCCCCACTCAGATTCTATAACCTGGGTAGTTATTGATCAGGTAAACCGGGTCAATACAGAGAATCACAGGAAGAGTTTCACAAATGTCATGTGGATTATTGTCAATGAAGACAAGAACAAACACAGATGCCTGTGCATGATAACAGGAGTGACAAGAAATTGGCAGCGTGGAGATAGTCTCTGTGTAAAAAGGGAAGTTTCCATATACCCAAGCATTTTTGCATTTAACATTATAACTATTGCAAACACATAGGCTAACTGTAACCTTAGATTTCAAACATACCATAAACTAAATATGGGTAAATTAAACTATGCTACCAGAAAACAATAATCTCATAATATATAGGTTATATCATTGAAGAATACCAGAACAATAATTACCAAAAAAAAATTTTTTAAATATAATTTTGTTATATCTTATTTTGTCAATCTTAGGCATGGGCTGTATACCTACTATAATTTCCTTGGTTCAGAGTTCTGGGACAGAGTGACTGCTTCTTGAAATTGTCTGCTTCTGGAGACCTTTTGACTAAGCCTCAGTTTAAGGTCTTGTGTGGAGGAAATCCTCCAATTTGGGCTGGTAGTTTGTTTATGCTATGACACATAACCCATAGAAGAAATAGAAATGGTGCCCCAGTCATGTTGTAAAGTAATTCCTCATTGATATGTGTTGAGTTGTGGCCCTTAAAAAAATGGACATTGGAGTGCTAAGCCCCAGGACCTCAGAATGTGTCCTTATTTAGAGATAGGGTCTTCACAGTGGTAATCAAGTTAAAATTGGGTAACTGAGGTGAGTGCTAATACAATATAACTGGTAGACTTGTAAAAAGAGAAAATGGACACAGAGAGACTCACATAGGTAGACTACTGTATAAATGTTGGAGGTATGCCACCACAAACCAAGAACTAGAAGAGCTAAAAGACAGACCTGGAATAGATCTCTCCCTAATGCCTTCACAGGAAGCACGCCCTTCCTTCATTTTAGACTTCTGGCCTCCACCCCAGCAATGGCCAAGCCTGTCTTTCAGAAGGTTGGCCAAGCCTGTCTTCAGATTGCTGTAAGTCAACCACAGCCAGACCATTATCCATCTAAAGTTTTGGTGGGGAGAGATGTCAACTTAGAAGCATCTCCTAAAGCTCGAAGGGTAAAAGCGACTCATTTAGATTGTGGCATGCAAGGGTATGGCTGTTGGCTTTCAATCTGCCTGTGTGCTCCTACCTTAAAAACCGTGGTTCCCTTGTGAGTTTTAAATAATTTCCACTAAGTCACTGGTGGCTTTTTCACTATTTGTCAAAATATCTGAAGCCACATATCCTTTAGGTTTCAGACCACTTCAAAGTCATGCACAATTCTGAAAGCACAGCTATCACCTTTTTATTTTTCTTCTTTTTGTCATAGTACAGGCTTCAGTCAGAGCTGTTCTTTCTGCACCCTGGGACGATCAAATCATTATATCTTGGAGCAGCTTTAATGGCTGAATTTTCAATAGACACAACAAAAGACAATGCCTTTTTAATTGTTAGAATAAACTCCATCTATAAACTATATTAAATCAAAATTGACTACAAGGGTGTCTGTAAGATCAGACCTGGGCACCTTTTCCTGAGTTATTGCTACAGTCACATGTTTCCGACTCGTCTTGAAGAGGAATCAAGTTGCAAGAGTGTGGTTTGAACTATGTTTGATAATGATATGGAAAAGAGAGGGCCTTGGTAAATGGAACATCTCTATTTTGGTGGAGAACAGAAAACATCAAAGTTATATGTAATTTCTTACCCAAATAATAACTTTTCTCTAGATGGCTTGTAACCCTTTTCAGCTCATCTTGAAAAGAGATTCAATAGCTCCCCCACCATCCCTTATCTGGGTGGATACATTCCAAGACTCCCAGTGATGCCTGAAACAGTAGATTGTCCTGAAGTAAGTCTACATATGTTTTTTCCTGTACATACATACCAATTATAAGGTTTGATTTATAAATTAGGCATAGTAAAATATTAACAGTAATAGCCAATAATAAAATAGAACAATGATAACAATATATTGTAATAAAAGTGAGTGTGATCTCTCTTATTATACTATGCTCACCCTTCTCATTGTGATCATGAGAGATGATTAAATTCCAGACCCATTCTTGAGTCTGTGGAATCACCTCTACTTGCAGTACGTGGTTCAGTGTCACTTGTGTGAGATCTTTGGATGAAGTCTTCATATAAGCTCAATGTTTCCTGGTGGAATACGTTGCCATTAATTGAAATATATATATTTTCTGTTTCTGTCTCCCCCTCACAAATTTAATGCCTTTTCCATCTTAACTAAGCCCTTAACATGCACTGTGGTCTTCACTTCTGCAGTTTGAGGTGCAATAGCAAAGCTGCCATGAATTTATCTTTCCTTCTTCACAGTTTCATGGATAGAAGATGAACTCTAACCATAGGTTTTGGCAACCTCAGCATACTGGCATACTACTGTTTTGTTTGTTTGTTTTATTTGTTTTATTAAGTTGAAAGTTTCTTACCTTTTACTTAAAGGACACGCTTTACACCTTCTCTTGGACATACATGAATTGCCACCATCACTACTCTAAGCACTTTGGGACCATTTTAAGTAACACAAAGGTTACTTGAACGCCAACACTGCCATATCAGAACAGCCGACCTGAAAACCTATGCGGTCACTAAGTGTCAAACGAACTGGAGCTTATCCAGCATGAAGATGCTGGCCAAAGGGATGATTCACATCCCCGGCGGCAGGACTGAGCAGGACTCAGGAGATTTCATCATACTACTCAGAACAGTGTGCACTTTAAAATATATTGTCTCTTTCTGGAATTTTCCATTTATTGTTTTTTGAACTGTGGTTGATCACAGATAACTAAAATCATGGAAAGCAAAACTGCAGATAAGGAGAGACTATTGTATATGAAGTCTCCTTGTGAACCACTTATACAATATAGCAGTAGTAAGGGGACACAGCAACAAATTATCCACATATTATATGAGGACGGACTTCAAGGAAAAATCAAGTCCTTTTGATTAGGCTGACTTGCTTAGATTGAAATACAAGGGGCATTCGGTAAATCTCTGAAATATAACTATCTGTATATGCTATTAGTTTCCCCTCAAAAATAACAAACACGTAATAACTACCTTATCTATGTGTCTACTAAATTGACTACTGTGGAACATCTGCATTTTTAGGGGATGAAGGACAGGACAAATTTGTGTTCAGAACTACCAGGAATCTAGGGATCACAATTCTATTGCTCACCTTGAGATCTTGAACAAATAGGGGTACCCTTTTCTTATAACCTCCTGACCTAGCTATGTGGAAGTATTGCAATGAATGAGATATGGTTATCTTTATTCTAATATAGGTTCAATAATGCGTTTCACTCCTGAGATTTCTTCAGGTTGGAGAAGATATTGGGATAACCTCAGTGAGGAGTTTATAAGGATTCATTTGAATATTTGTCAGTCAGTTCCAAACATTCTCCTCATGTGAGTAGAATCTGTAGCCCAATAAGTAGAAGGAATCTGTGCTCACGTTGCATCAGGAGAGGACAGTACTTGCAAGGGAACTTTCATAATTTAGTTTGCTCTCATGTGGTGCTTTTGGGAAAACTGAATTTCAGAATGTTGTTACAGAGAAAATCTCAGTTAAGTTAGCTGGAACAAAAGCACACCATTGAAACTGGTAAAAGTTGCAAGACTACTAAGATCATGTCTTTTGGAGACAATGTCCCCAACTGTTTTGTTACTACTCCAGGGAACAGGTAGAGATAAAGTGGTGAAATTTAAGATTTAAAGTAAAAGGAAATATAGCATCTTTACACACTAAAATTAGAAGGTTTGCCCTACAAATAAGTATAATTCGATCTCGTATGCTTTTTTCTCAGTTTTAGCAGGCAGGCATTTTTTTTTCATTGCCTAATCTCTTTACAGGTGTTACATTTCTTAAAAAGTTAAATGTTTACCTACCACATGATGAAAATATTCCATTTCTAATTATTTACCCGAGAGTAAAAGCATATGACCATACAAGACCTATACACACATGTCCATAATAGCTTTGTTTGTGGGAGCCCAAAACTGTAAATTACTTTAATGTCAATCAACAGGTGAATGGTTAAACAGACACTGGTATATCTACATAATAAAATACTTGCCAATAAAAAGGAACAAACTATTTATAAATGAACAACATGAATGAATCTCAAAATAAATATGCTGACTGAAAGAAGCTAGGCAAATAAAGACTGCATGGTATATTGTTACAATTACATAAAATTTTTGAAGAAGTGAACTATCTATGGGAACAGAAAGCAGATCAGTGGCTGCCAGGACCAGCTGGGGGAGCCACTACAAGTATTGATTACAAAGGGCCATGAGGAAACCTTTGGAGATAATGGTGATGGATTTGTGTCTGTAGTGATGGTTTCATCATTGTATACATGTGCCCAAACTCACCAAATTATACATTTTAAATATGTTCAAACTATTACACCTCAACAAATCCATTTGTAAAACCCAGAGTCACTAGGCCCATGAGGTGTGCATCTCTGATGCAGAGCTCTCTGTTGGTTCCATGAGTGATTCAATCAGGGGTTCTCAATGGGAATTGTCCAAACACAGAAAGAACACTCAATGATAAGATACCAGCAAAATAATGTCTCATATTTCATTATAAGTATTTCTCTGTATCAAACTACTAGGGACAAATATAAACTCTATAAATTACCTTTCAAGTTAATATTCAAAGACCAAAATATCAAAATCTAGAATCAAATTCTCTTGCCCTCCTAAGGTAAAAGTCCAATGGAATTATGGTCCTTCCCAGTTTATTTTGTTCACTCACAGCTGGTAATGATCTTAATGATCTACATGGATTTTCAAAGCAGCTGCAGCCTGGGTATCTTCGAAATAAATGTCTCATTCAGCTCCTCAAAAGTTAAATTACCTCCACATCAAGTCTATGGTATATCTCAATTTTTAAAAGGCCCAAAGAATTATTAGAACACCCAAGATGACCATAACACCTGCCTAACCTCCACAAAATTTAAAAAGCAATTATCCCGGACAAAACGATGTTCCCAGAACCCAGCATAGTGGTACCTTGACACACAAGCACTTTAAATCACAGGCAATTTGAGAGACGAGCAGTCACTCGCAGGATTTGAAGTTGTTATTGCCAAAGACAGTGTATAGCAGAAACTCTGTAGTAGAAACTCATGAAGCTGAAGGGAGGAGCATAGCTGGGGATGGCTTTTTACATGTCAGAATTGCCAATCAGTATATGCCAATTGTCCAGGGTCCATGACCTGCACACTAAAACTAAGTTGAGAGAAATTTCTTACCAAGAACTTGAATTTATTACCATGTGTTCAGCATGGCACACTATCTTCTCAGAGTGGCATTTGAGACGCTGTTATCTTGCAAGGTAGAGATCTGCAGTGGCGTAGTCCCAATCACCACATCTCTAGTATACTCAAAAGCTCTTTATTGTCAAAATTTGCTGGTTCACACTGCGTTTTATTTTTTATTTTTTTTAAGATTTTATTTATTCATTTTAGAGAGGGGAGAGGAAGAGGGGGTGGGGAGGAGCAGGAAGCATCAACTCCCATATATGCTTTGACCAGGCAAGCCCAGGGTTTTGAACCAGCAACCTCAGTGTTCCAGGTTGATGCTTAATCCACTGCGCCACCACAGGTTCACACTGCGTTTTAATGACTGGCATGAGCAATTTAAACCTAAACCTCTCTAGAAGTCTGTATTACAGACAAGTCTTTTGTCTTGAAATTTAAAGCAGCAAGTACTGATATAGTTACCAATGTTCAACAAATCTGCCGTATATATTTTCCAACATTAAATCCTTTCCTCAAGAGGTAGCTTTCCAGCGTCTCTCTGGCTTCTGATGCGGCCCCTGAGGCTTATACATGAATTAAAATCTGGGTCAAGGTCAAGCTTGCACCCTGAAGCTGCACATGCCAATGCCTGTGAATGCCAGGGTAGCTCACTCTCATCCTGGCTGGCATTGGCTGTGGCCATCCAGGAGCGTCCCTGCCAGGTTCTGTGACCTTGTTGAAGCCTGTGTCTCCACTACTCCCACACCCATACCGTTCTCTGGTGATGCTTGCACACTTCTACTTAAGGTCCAATATTGCTCCCTGTCTCTAGAAATAACAATCTGTGGACAAACCTACCTTATGCTTCATGTCAAAATCCCATGTGCTTTAAGGCTTAAACATCTTTGCCAAAAATACAGCAATGAACAGCCTATTGCAGTTATAAAAATCAAATTCATGGCTCAGTATAAGCCTATACAAACTGCCAAGATCAAAATTCCCTGTGTTCACATTAAAGTCTGAAGTCTGGAACAAGCTCTGGCCACCCAGTGCTTCTCCACTTGTATAGTGTTGTTAAATTGCATTCCTGTTTGATTTCTCAGTGTGCTGACTCGTACAGCACAAATTGGGAGTTTTAGATGTTTCATTCTACACAACACAAGGTCTCTGCCCTGCTCTGCCTCCATCCCCACTCCTTCCTACCCATCAAGACAGCCTATTCTTTACAATTTTCAGTATAAGAATAGTAATCAAGTTTACATTTCCTGTACAGGTGGGCCAGGTCCGCCTCCCAAACTTACCGTTTAAGTAAGTCACTAACTTTCTGGATAGAACAAGAGTTAACAGCATGTTAGGCTGAAAGTGTCCCCTCCATGTGGAAGTAAACTTCAGGAATGAAAAGCAGTGATTCCTCCATCAGTAATACTATACACATAACTACTCTTTTAAAGACTTTTAAATACACTGCAACAATTCTTCCCTTTGTAAAATCCTTCATGGTGGCTTCAACTCTTCTCTTCTGTCCTCACTTTTTCTCACATGCCATTTCACCCATGAAATGTTCCCTTGATGTCTTCAACCTCATGAAACCTGAGGCCCTGGCCCAATGCTTTGCAAAGGGGTGGGCTGAGGACCAACAGAACGTCTTAAGAGTTGTTAAAACATGTACTACAGGGCCCATCAATGCTCATCAAGTCTGGGGTAAAGCCCTCTAGAATGTGCATTTCAAGTTCTCTAGGTGCTTCTCTGGTGCTCTCAAATCTGAACCTCGTTTTGGACCTAATCATCACTGATTACTTACTATTTGTCCTATGATATTATTTGGCATTTACTGCCCTATAAGATCCTTGGAGAAATTATTTTTTGGTTTCACTTCTGAATTTGGTTATTTATAGTAACTGTTCAAGAGTGTTAAAAGTTAACTAATTTTTACACTCTCAAAAGGACTAGATCTCACGTTTTATCCTACCGATAGTGTCAAGTACACAGGCAAAACAATTATAAAGCAATTCCAGTGGCTCCTTGGGTTACAACAGTCTATGTTTCAAGTTTGCGATGCTCACGCCCATAAAAATTTTTAAAAATTGAGACGTTTTGGCTTACATTGTTAGCATCATATTTACAGACTATATGGGCCAGTTTGGTTGTGCACAACAGAATTCGCAGTAACACGGCCTGTGTGTTTCTATGTTCTACATTATGGTTTTACAACTGTGTTAGAATAGGTAAGTGGTATAAACTGAGGTGTTTCAACTTACACCAAAATTCAGGTCGTCGCTACATAAGAACGGAACTCCCTGTAATTGAAATATGTGACTCTGCTTCACGATGTAGAATCTTCACCAATGTAGGCTTTCTGAGTTGCTTTTCTTTTTTTCTTCTTTTAATTTTTTTACAGAGAGAGGGATAGACAGGGACAGACAGGAACGGAGAGATGAAAAGGATCAATCATTAGTTTTTCATTGCACGTTGCAACACCTTAATTGTTCATTGATTGCTTTCTCATATGTGCCTTGACCTCGGGCCTTCAGCAGACCGAGTGACCCCTTGCTTGAGCCAGTGACCTTGGGCTCAACCTGGTGAGCTTTTGCTCAAACCAGATGAGCCCGCGCTCAAGCTGGCGACCTCGGGGTCTGGAACCTGGGTGTTCCGCATCCTAGTCCGATGCTCTATCCACTGCGCCACTGCCCGGTCAGGCCCGAGTTGCTTTTCTTAAATGCAGGCCTATGTATTGCAAATTTCTAAGCATTTTCCCTGCACTGAAGAACTGCCTTTCTTTAGCAAGTTGAGTCCTTGGCATCTCCTACCACCTTTGTAAAATTTTGATTTTGATTGAATTTATTGGGTGACATTGGTTAATAAAATTATACAGGTTTTAGGTGTGCAGTTCTAGAAAACACCTTCTGTATATTGTTGCGTTCACCCCCCCATCACGTCACTTCCCATCACCACTTACCCTCCCTTTCCCCTCTTCGACCGCCCACCCTCTCTCTTGTGGTCCCCATACAGTTGTCTTGAGTTTTATTTCTTTTAAAAACTTTATTATGCAATGGTTTACAAATATCATTGCATAGTCAATTGTTTAAAATGATGATCAAGTCTCGCTCATTTTGCAGAGATTGCAAGGAGGCAGGAGGAGCGGTGTTTCAGTACTTTATCTCAGCTCGCATGTATCCCAAGAGACAGCAGAGGTCACTGACCATGTTCTCACACAGTAACAGGGCCTGAAAAGCTTAGTTCCTGCTGGGTTCCCAGGTCTTACATTAAGCAGCTATGTACGTCCACTTTTGGAATGCTTGTAAATAGGAGGCTGGCTGAGTTTTTACACCAAACCCTGCATTGTGAAGACCCTGCAGTCAAATGGCGGGGGCAAGAGGCAGTTTCAGCACCCAGGTATCATGCTCTCAGGCTTTGGAAAATCCATTCCCCTCTAACATGAGCTTACAATAAATTAATTCAAAAGTCCAGGAGACTCTTTGCATCTGATATTAAATTTAATTTTAAAACCATGGCCCTGGCCGGTTGGCTCAGCGGTAGAGCGTCGGCCTGGTGTGTGGGGGACCTGGGTTCGATTCCCGGCCAGGGCACATAGGAGAGGCGCCCATTTGCTTCTCCACCGCCCCCCCCCCTCCTTCTTCTCTGTCTCTCTCTTCCCCTTCTGCAGCCAAGGCTCCATTGGAGCAAGGATGGCCCGGGCGCTGGGGATGGCTCCTTGGACTCTGCCCCAGGTGCTAGAGTGGCTCTGGTCGCGGCAGAGCGATGCCCCGGAGGGGCAGAGCATCGCCCCCTGGTGGGCAGAATGTTGCCCCTGGTGGGCGTGCCGGGTGGATCCCGGTCTGGCACATGCGGGACTCTGTCTGACTGTCTCTCCCCGTTTCCAGCTTCGGAAAAATACAAAAAAAAAAAAAAGTGGGTAAAACCGTAACAGTTGATTACTAAACTGAAAAGTTTCATTGAAATGCTTCCTTGAAAACTCTTCCTTATTTTCAAAACATTTAATTTCATCTGAATTTCATGTGGTACAAAAGTACTGCATGCCTGAACCTGTGACTTAAATAGAAGATTCTTTCAGTTATTCAGGCCACCCTTACTTCAGAGTCAAATAAGAAACAAATCATACTATGCAGAGCATACAACTGGATAGAAAATTTTCCTTTATATGAACAAAAATATTTGGACATTTCAAATTTCCTATAGCTTAGCAATCCAGGTTATGTTGACAAACCTGGTAAACTGTCAGGAAGTATATCACACATACAAAAGAAGTCAAACCGCAGATATTCTAAACCTTAAATTGAAAACAGTGTCCAATTTAACTGTTTTCTTGTATTTTTTTAAGAAGATACTCCATCTGTAAATTTAAGTTTGGTTGGCCCCTTTTAGTCCTTTTGCTCAATATTTTAAACACTTCCATTTTCTTCTTTTTGTAGAGTCTTTGAGCTTCTTCTCTCTCTTGCTTTCTCCTCTCAAATTCCTGAAATTGTTAACATATGTAATTTTCATTAGTAACAAGCATTAGCTATAGTACACAATTGTGCTGAAATAGGTACCACCATACAAACTCTTTAGATTTTTCTTTTCTTTTCAAAATATTGTTACCCATTACTAAAGTAGTGTACTTTATTGCCTTTGCACTAGAATAGTGGTCGGCAAACTGTGGCTCACGAGCCACATGCGGCTCTTTGGCCTGCTTAGGAGTACCCTGATTAAGTTAATAACAATGTACCACCTATATAGTTTAAGTTTAAAAAATTTGACTCAAAAGAAATTTCAATCATTGTAATGTTGGTATTTGGCTCTGTTGACTAATGAGTTTGCTGACCACTACACTAGAATACATGCCATAACATAGTTATTTAAAAAGCTAATTATTTATATGCAAATAAAATCAGAGTACAGAAGAGAGAAGGCATATCTATGAAATAATTTTATTTAACTAGACCCACTGTAAAGTTAAAAGGGGTGTTAGACTTTATCTAGTCCATATAATGCTAAAATCTGATATTCTTTTTAATTTGCCATCTGACAAATTTTTTTTTTAGTGAGAGAGACAGACAGGAAAGGAGTGAGATGAGAAGCATCAACTCATAGTCGTAGCACTTCGATTGTTCATTGATTGCCTTGATGGGGGCTCAAATGTTACTATACATAAGAATTTCTTGAAGTACTATATAGTTAAAAATTGCAAATTCATGAACCAAACTCTTAGTAAACATTATCCCAGAAGCTCACATTATTCAACTATGAGCAATATCTTTAAAGCTCTATTCTTGCCTGACTAGTGATGGTGTACTGGATAGAGCATCAACCTCGGAGGCTGTTGTCCCAGGTTCGAAACCCTGAGGTCCCTGGCTTGAGTGTGGGATCATCGAAATGATCCCATGGTCACTGGCTTGATGCCCAAGTCATTAGCTTGAACAAGGGGTCACTGGCTCAGCTGGAGCCCACCAGTCAAGGCATATATGTATGAGAAGCAATCAATGAACAACTAAGGTCATGCAACTATGAGTTGATGCTTCTCATCTCTCTCCCTTCCTGTCTCTCTCTCTTAAAAAAATATATTCTTGATCACCTCTCAAAATAATATAAATAGTTAAGGAATTTGAATATGTTGAAAATCTCCAACTATACTCATACCATGCATTTATTCAACAAATATTTACAAAGGACATACTATATGTCCAAACTAAGAAGCATAGCTTATATATTATTAGCATAAATAGGAAAAAGGAGTCTGAATATTTTGAAAGATCTTACTTGTTTCTTAGCAGCACGCTTAGCTTGTACCCGTTCATATTCTTCTTGTGCTTTTTGATTTGATGTTTTCTTTTTATTTTTCTTTGGAGCAGTAATGAAGCTTTGTAGGATAAAAAAATTAATCCGCAAAGATTAAAAAATACATAACTAAAATTATGATATATATAGTACTATGTCAAATATATATATAGTACTTATATGGTAGAACTTCACTAATGTTAATAAAAATACAGTCACAGCTCTCAAGCTAGATTACAAGTTAAATCACAAGGAGACTCTTGGAAAAATATTTCAACCAAGGAAAATAAAGAAAATTTTGAAAGACCTCAGAATGTTAAACATTTTTTAAAAACAAAGCAAAAAGAACAAGAAACCAGCATATAAATGGCAGAAATGACAGGCTGAAGGTGGCATTAAACTGAAGGACATAATGGAAATTATGGGTGTCCATAAACTTTAATCCCCAAGTTTTTTGATCACTTCATCCCTACTTTTACTTCATCTACCACACCTCCAGTTAGAACTCCTCTTTCTTGAAGCACTTCTCACCTCTCTGAAGGTGTGCCCCCATGCTCTGGCTAATTTAACCACTTAGGTCCACACTCCATCCATTTCTTCAGGCTATTGATTCATTAATAATCTTCCCTTTTCCAGTCTCTCAACTTTTCCTTACACCAACTCCATAAACACAGTATAAAATATTTCAGTAGCTACTTTTTTAAAGTAAACAAATGCATTAATTACCTATCACCGAAGTCTAGATCAGTGGTAGTCAACCTGGTCACTACCGCCCACTAGTGGACGTTCTAGCTTTCATGGTTGGCAGTAGCGGAGCAATCCAAGTATAAATAAAAAGATAGATTTAACTATAATAAGTTGTTTTATAAAGATTTATTCTGCCAAACTTAGTGAAAATCTGACATAAAGTACTTGGGTCTGACCAGGCGGTGGCGCAGTGGATAGAGCGTCGGACTGGGATGCAGAGGACCCAGGTTCAAGACCCCCGAGGTCACTAGCTTGAGCACAGGCTCAACTGGTTTGAGCAAAAGCCTACCAGCTTGAACCCAAGGTCACTGGGTATAATAAGGGGTTACTCGGTCTGCTGAAGGCCCGAGGTCAAGGCACATATGAGAAAGCAATTAATGAACAACTAAGGTGTTGCAATGCACAATGAAAAACTAATGATTGATGCTTCTCATCTCTCTCCGTTCCTGTGTCTGTCCCTGTCTGTCCCTCTCTCTGACTCACTCTGTCTCTGTAAAAAAAAAAAAAAAAAAAAAAGTACTTGGTAAGTAATTATTATTATATGCTTTAACTTGCTGTAACTCTGCTTTATAAATTTTATAAAGTAAAGTTACTTCCCTACTTTATAAATCACCATTACTGTGGAACCGGTGGGCGGTAGGTATAAAAAGGTTGACTACCCCTAGTCTAGATCCTCTTCAAGCTACCAACCTCTCATCACCTATTGTTTCATAGCCAAGGATCTAGAAAGAACAATGAAGAATTTAAGGTAGTCACTTCACATTAATTTAATTAATTAATTTTTTTTTTTGGTGACAGAGACAGAGAGAGGAACAGACAGGAAAGGAGAAAGATGAGAAGCATCAATTCTTCATTGCAGCTCCTCAGTTGTTCATTGCTTTTTCAAATGTGCCTTGACGGGAGTGGGGGGAGGACAGGACACTCCAGCAGAGCACATGACCCCTTGCTCAAGCCAGCGGCCTTGGGCTTTAAGCCAGAGACGATGGGGTCATGTCTATGATCCCGCGCTCAAGCTGGTGAGCCCGCACTCAAGCCAGCAACCTTGGGGTTTCGAACCTGGGTCCTCTGCATCCAAGACGGATGCTCTATCCACTGCGTCACCACCTGGTCAAGCCACATTTCACTTCTTAACCCTGCAATCTGATTTCTGCTCTCATATTGCAATCAAACTACCAATGTCAGAACAGTAATGATCTTCTAGTCAAATATAACGATCAAGTCAATGGGCACTTCTCAGTCACAACTAACTGACCATTCACTCTTGAAAATTTCATTCCCTTAGTTTTGGTGACATTCTTTTCTCCTGATCCTGTCTATCTGCTCCTTCTCAATGTGCCATGTGCTTTTCCTTTCTAACTCCAGGTCCCTACCCCCACCCAGGTGTTTCTCTCTTTGGTCTCTATATTCTTGGACAGTCATATCCATGATCATGGCTTTGAGTGCTACATGTAAGAGTAAGAACTTCATCAGAATTACAGATTGAAATTCTTCTCTCCAATGTCACTAATTATTGCCTAGACCACAAATCCAAAGACCTGTTCTCAGTCCTGACTTTCCTCAGACTTTACAGTATTTGAGAATTGACCAATTCCTACTCTGTACAGTTTTCCTATACTGACAAAGCTGTCACTGTCTTCTCCTCTTTTGATAATTAATGCAGTTCTATTTAACATCTTCAATGACAACTTTTCCCTGCTTTCACTTCAAAATAAGGAATCTTTAAAAAATATTATTTTTACCTAAGATTAGAATTTTATGTCATGATTAAACCCTCCTCACTTGTTATCACTGGGAATGATTCATTCCTACATCTCTAGCGCCATTTTTTTTTGCCAGAGTTTTACACCTATCATTCAATAAAATGACTGAAAAACCTACTGAAAACTGATTTTTTAGTTTTCAACCGCACTTTTTCCTGTGGTCCTAGTTCCTACTATGTTTGGCACAAGTAACTCATTATTTTAAAGGACAGTATTTTAGTAAAACAAAATGTTATGATCCCAAGTAACACCAGACTACTCTGAAAGATTAGATTTTAGCATGGTTTTTTAACTTGGATTATGTGCGGAGAAAGCTTTAAAATTATCACTTATAAAACCAGAGTGTTAAGGAGATATGCCATTTCTTTTTTAACTGATATTAAGTCCATATCCTCTGGGGGAAAAAAGTCCGGATTGGTAATAGTAGCAACATCAGTAATAGTTACATAGCACTCCCCAAGCACCATATACTTTTTAAAGTATCCTTTAACATGTGAATTCACTTAGTCTTCACAATGTCATTACAGGTCGGGGACATTATAGTGTCTGTGAATAATTCATTCTGGAGAGGTACAACATGGCAACTCTGAATAAATTCTAATTACTATTATTTCCATTTTAGAGAAGAGGACATTGGGCACCAATATGTCAAGTCCAGCTCCAGAGTCCATCCATGCTGTTAACTATTAAACTATACCTCTCAAATATTAGTTTTTTTTTTAAAAAAAAAACAAAACATATAATAACAGGCATTAACCATGGTCCAAGTAAGTTAAATGTACTTGAGAGGTGAAATCTAAAACCCAGATACTTTAATTCTCATCCCATTACTTAAATTAGGCTAACCTAGCCTAATTCAGTCATTTCACATAAAAACAAAGCCTCCATGAAGAAAATTTCCCCTATACTGTGACTTCTAAAATGTCTTAAATAACAATTCTAATTTCTACATAAATTGTTCTATAATTCCCCTCATAAAATACTACATTTAAAACAAAGGATTTCAAAAAAAGACAATACATACTTTACCCTTTCTTTTTTACATTGATCTTTTGGCTGAGGCTTGTCAATGCTACAATGTTCTTCAGACAAAGCCTGGTCAACATCACACTGCTCAACTGTCAAAGTCGTATTAACTTGTTCTGACAAAGGCTGGTCAACTTTTCTACGTTGCTTTCTGAGTCTTTCCTCTTCAGCTAAATAGAGATGTTTCAGATGATCAGGATATCGATCTCTGAACTGGGACTCCTGTGAGGTTTGACCCTTCTTTTCCCTCCATAGCAACTTCTTGTAATGTTGCTGTATCTTCAATTTTCTTTGAAATGCAAAGCCTTGTCCTACAATGAAAAATAACAATTATTAACTACTTTCTCAGGAAATAAGTTGCATGAAAAATGTAGCTGTTGATTTTAAATGAAAACCTTTTCCATCACATTCATATGCTAGAATTACTTTGTTTTGCTTTGAAGATTATTACAAAAAACAAGTTTAAACTAATGGAATTAGTTCTCTGCAAAAAAACCAAGCAAACAGCCCTGCAGACACTTCACGTAAGAATCTCAAATAAGGTAAAAATGACTAGGATGTCGCACAGCTCTAGCTTATTGTACTCACAACTCAAAATTCATCCTTAATTCATCTAATCTCCTTAATTAATCTAAAAGAGTTCATCTAAGTCTTCAATAAATACTTAAGACAAAAACTACACATTACAACTATACCGATCGCAAAAATTAGGGGTTCAGGGAACCTGAAGATACTCCAGTATTTTCAGCCTTTTGTATAGTGCATTTTCAGCAATGAATTAAGTTGGTTTTGCATCTCATTTGCATAATTGAACAATATTCTTTGACTTGTCATTTGCTTTTCTGATGTTCTTGTTTAATGGGAAAAAATACCAAATACTTTTTTTTTATTGCTTCATTTTGAAATATCCCCTAATTTTTATAAGCAGTATATTTACCGTCAAGACACTACTATATGACTTACTTTTAAAGGCAAGTCAACACAAGAGAGGACGATGTATGACTTTCTGCACAGGTTACTGAACTTATTTAATATTTGTACATTCCAGACGAGACCCGAGGAAACTTAAGAGACAAGAAGACAAAACGGCAAACACAAACTAAAGTGAAGAAAAGGATGATCAGTAAAAGAAAACCGGAGGGCTCTGTGTTACTTGTAATCGACAAGGTATGGGGCAGATTTCTGGCCCTGTCCTTCTGTCTATCCTTTCCTTTATTACATGCACAAATGGACTCGTAGGTGCTACGGTTCCACGGAGAAATGAAGAGGAGTTCTGATCAAATGGGGATAAGCCAGGAAGACGTTTAGAGATACAGAGTAAGCAACACTGCCTCGTCTTCCCACCCAGAGCCGAGACATCTACTGCTTCAGCCGGCTTAAGAATCACTTGCTCTGCCCCACGCAGGGCCGAATCTAGTTCCTAAAGCCCGCTTCCCTGCTTGGAGGCCTCGTATGCTAGGACTCCACCGGCCTAAGGACTTGTAAAGGCTGCGATCCCACATACCCTCGCGAACGCTCCCCACGAAGGCATGCAGGTGGTTAGGTCGCCACGTCCTCTGTTTCACATTCTTATTCTTGAATCCAGTTGGAGAATTGCCCTCCGCACATGTCCCAAAACTCTCTGACCGCCGCCTCGCTGCCCGCCTCACGGGCGCCATGGCACACCCACCGCGTCGCCAGAAATCCACAACGGACGCTGTCAAAATACGTCACCAGACCAAAGCAATCCATCGCCCACCGCCAGTGTAGATCGGAGCTCTACTAATTCTGCCTGTGCCACTTTCAGCGGAAACTCTGGCCTCCTGACCACGTTTGCGCCACCTACAGCTCGGGAGGGTGACCGTCATGGCAGCTTCTCGCCCGCTCCCGGGTAACCAGGACTTGTCCACATTGCATGCCAAGTTGCAGGGGCTGCTTCAGTTTTTGAGGGAAACCCTAGGCATTTCCAATGCACATACAGTGGACTTCTACACGGAGTCCGTGTGGGAGCAACTGATTGACTTGCCCCCGGAAACTGTGCTGAAGGTGCTCAAAAAGTTCACGGCAGAGGCGGAGGCCCGGCCCCTGAAGGAGCGCCCCCTGGTGGAGACTGCGAGAGGCGCAGGTGAGTGACAGTGGACGGGGCGGGGCAGGAGGGTGGAGGGAAGGCCCCGCCCCGCAAGGCGTGCCCTCCGCGGAATCCGAGCGGAAGCCGGGGAGCCGGGGGCGGGGCTGGATTTTGGATTAAGCCGGTGGGGATCAGTTTACCGAAGTGTTAGTGAGGTGACGTTTCCCCAGGGTCTCACTTTCGTCCCCAGCTGCTTGCGTTATTGCAGCAATTTAAAGGGAACTCGGAACAGGCAGGGGCGTTCATTCACTTAGTAATTCGGGAATCACTTTTGACGGGAGAGGGAGCAGTGTTCTCACGATGTTTGTAGTTTCCTTGTGGAAACTCGGCAGAAGGTGAATCAACACTTAATACATCAAGGTAATTCAAGTGATTATAATAGCCCAGAAGAAAATGTGCTAGGAGAAAGCGCCGGCCTCCCGTGAGCCCCGGGAACCGCAGCGGCCCCGAGCGGGAAAGTGCGGGGCTGACGTGGGTTCAGGTGTTGGCTGAGACCAAGGGCGGAGCCTCGTGGAGGCCAGAGGCAGGATCGCGTAGGGCTCTCCAGTCTGGGAAGGATATTGGATCTTTGTTTTCTTTTTCTTTTTTTATGGCAGAGACAGTCAGAGAGAGGGACAGATAGGGACAGACAGACAGGAAGGGAGAGAGAGATGAGAAACATGAATTCTTCGTTGCGGATCCGTAGTTGTTCATTGATTGATTTCTCACATGTCCCTAACGGGGAGAGGGGCTACAAAAGCCCAAATGACCCCTTGCTGGAGCCAGCGACCTTCGGCGCAAGCTGGTGAGCTTTGCTCAAACCAGATGAGCCCGCGCCCAAGCTGGCGACCTCGAGGTCTCCAACCTGGGTTCTTCGCATCCCAGTCCGACGCTCTATCCATTGCTCCACCAGGCGGATATTGGATCTAAATGTGGTGGGAAACTTTGGAGGCATTTAGTCAACATCGTGACCTAACTTATGTTCGAATGGGTAACTCTGTTATTTGAGGAACAGACTCGTGGGGCGAAAGCAGAGAGGCCAGTGAGAAACCCGTTTCAGTAGCACAAGAAAGAGATGCTGATGTGGACTGGGCTGGTAGCAGTAAAGATCTGGAATGTTTTTACTAGTTCAGCTGAAAATTATAAAGTATCTGCTGTATGCCATGAATTTCTGTAGGTTGTGGGGGGTTTGCCCTCAAGAAACTTAGCTTCAACCAAGCCTAGTGTATTTTGGAAATAGAAGGATGAGAGGACACTAACAAGCTGCTAGGTTTTCTCCTACTTTGCTTCCAGGTGTTCCCAACCTTGCCCTTGCTAGTGAACCTATTTATTGAGCAGTCTGAATGCAAAGCACCACTAGAGGAACCTCCTATAATAGGAGTTGGTAAATAATGGTTTCTTTAAAGTTACAGTTTATTGTTGAAAAGTTAGGCATGTCTTCAGTTTGCTCACTTAATATCCATTATTTATGGTAATATAGCAACTTAAACTCCAAACGGGCAGAGACCATATGTGCTTTATAAACAGACGTATTCCCAGTACCTGGTATCTGTCCAACAAAAATGGAATCTAGTCTCAATAGTTCATTTTTGACATGTCTCCAGCCCTGCAAACTTTTTTATACAAAACATTCAATTTTCAGATGGTCAACTGCATTCAATGTTAAAAATAATGAATTTTATTAGTTATGTTTATAAGGAAGATGGACATTTTCTCCATTCCTCAGTGTCAGAGAAGAGTAGTAGAATCCTTTGACCAAATTTGTACTTTAAGACTTGCTAACTACTATATACAATTTTATTTGGCAGTTAAATTTTTAGACTTTGAGTCTGATGGGGCTCAAACTTCAGTTCTAGCACTTACCAGCTGTGTGACCTTGGAGAAATTCATTCATTCATTCATTCAGAGTGTCTCCTGTGTGCCAGCACTTTTCCAGGAGCTGGGGAAATAGCACTAAAGAAAACAAACTTCTCCACATTCATCTTGCTTGCATTCTAGAGGGAAGAGTTAGACAAAAGAAAAAAACAAACAAACAAAAAAACTGCCCCAGAGAAAAATTAACTAGAAGAGAAAGGGGTAGATAAGGGGAAGTGTTGGGAGAACAGCTGTGTTAAGCTTGCTCATTTGCACTTTGCATGGTTAGTGTGTGAGCATGTGGCAGGGCCATGTGTGCATAGTCTATGTAAGGCCGCGGGTACTCTGACTCAGGGTGGTGTTTGGTGGATCACTTGCCTGCTCATCAGCCCACCTTTGTGAGAATCTAATAAACAGGAATGACCCTACGCTTTCTAGCTCTGCAGTTCCTCTACTGTCTTCCCAAATTCAATGTGGATATGCCTGACCTCGGCCACTGGTATTACATAAAGTACAGGAGGAAAGTATGTTTGCAATTTTAAATAGGTTGTTTCAGCAAGACCTCACGGAGATTACTCTGGGGGGAAAAAATCTAAATAAAGAAAAGAATGAGTCACTAAGCTATCTGGCGGGAAAGCATTTCAGACGAGAACAGGGAGTGCAAAGGCCCTGAGGTGAGCGTGAGTGGTGTTTTAAGGAGCAGCAAAGAGACTGGAACAGATTTCCATCAGGTACTCACATGGAATGTGGTTTTCTGCTGGTTTCCTCTGAGGAGTTATAAATAAACGCAATTCTCAGAGCTGCAACAAGCTAAGGCACAGTGTATGGAGTACACTAACAGATGTTTGGCACAATCATTTGATGTTTTATGAGACCAGGTTGTTACTGAAAATTTTCAGGGTAACCATTTCAGTAGATTTCTCTTACCAGGTGATCCTCTGGCCCAGTCAAGAGTCCTGAAAGTTTCTTCTCCTCTGTTCCACTGAAAAGACCTAGCTTAAAAAAGATAAATAAATAAATACATTTATAAAAAGAATCTTGATTCTCCAAGGTAAAAAGAAACAATGTTGAAAATAACTATATTTCAAGGGCATAAATTATGGGTGTTCTGTATTGAATCGTGTCCCTCCAAAATGAATATGTTGAAGCTCTAATCCCCAGTGCAACTGTATTTGGAGGTGGGGCCTTTAAGAAGATACTCATGTTTAATGAGGTCATTCAGAGTCCTAATCCAATAGGAAGAGGACTGGACACTAGGAGGGAACAGCCCAGGGAAACTGTGTGAGGATGTAGTAGAGAGAAGGCATCCATCTGTAAGCCACAGGAGACGCTTCAGAAATCAACGTGGGCAGCACCTTGATTTGGGGCTTGCAGGTTCCGGAACTGTGAGAAAGAGCATATACTTTCTCTTTGTTGCTCATGCCACCTAGTCTGTGGTATGTTGTTCTGACCGCCTGAGCAGATGAGGAAATGGGCTTGGCAGACTACCCAGACTCCAGTCCTGGCTCCCTCAGCAGCTTTGTTAACTTAGGCTTTAACTCTCTGTGCCTCAGTTCCTCATCTGTAAAATGAGGATTATTATGGTACCTACTTGATAGAGTTTAATGAAAGTTAAATGAGTTAACACACAGAAAGGGTTAAGAATACAGTCATCCCTCGTCTGTCACAGGGGCTAGGTTTTAGAACCCCCTGCAATAGGCAAAAATCTGCAAAGTAGTGACCTTATATTTATTTTATTACTTATATTTTAAGGCTTTATTTTGATTTTATATTCTTTTAATATGTTTTAATTAATATTTTTTATATTTTCAAATTTTTTAGGCTAGAAAGTGCTTATTTTACCATAAAAATAATTAAAATAATAAATATATAAAATACCTATATACCGCAAAATCCTCTGATATAGTGAAAAATCTGCAATACAAAATTAGATATATACAATTTAAAAGCCTGCGATACAGTGAGACCACGAAAAGTGAACTGCGATATGGCGAGGGATGACTTAATAGCAGCACTTAATCCATGCGTTTATTTGACTAGTGTTTATTGAGCCCCTCTGCCTATCAGACCCTGTTCTAGACCCTACAATCGTGATTTTGAACACAACGAAGTCTCTGCACATGGAGCTGATGTTCAGTGAGTGTAGATACCTAGTTAACTTTATAATATCAGGTAGCGTTAAATACAATGAAGAAAAGCATGACGGGCAAAGGGAAGTGGAAAATGATGGTGTGGTAGAGAGAAATGCTATTTTAAATACAGGGGTCATGATCAGGAAGTCTTAGCCACCAAGA
Source organism: Saccopteryx bilineata (assembly GCF_036850765.1). NCBI lineage: Eukaryota > Metazoa > Chordata > Mammalia > Chiroptera > Emballonuridae > Saccopteryx > Saccopteryx bilineata. The sequence continues at coordinate 106,145,868 of NC_089491.1, read as the reverse complement.
CAGAATTTGAACAGAGACTTGAAGAAAGTGAGAGAGCCAGTCATGCAGCTGTCTGCATGAAACAGGAAAAGTGTTTCAGGCCGTGTGCGGAGCAGGTGCCCCAGTGGAAGCAGGCCAGGTGTGTTGGGAGCACAGCAGAGCTGTTCAGCTTAGACTGGTAAGTGAGGAGGTTTGAGAGTGGGCCTGGGCAACTTCACATGGGACTTTATGGGCCATCCTGAGGCTTTTACTCTTAGTAGAATGGAAAGCTCTTCAAGGGTTTTGTGTGGTGGTAAGATATGTGATTTATGTTTCAAAGGGATAACTCTGACGTCTGTGTAGAGAAGAGGCTATTGGAAGGTAAAGGAGAAACGGGAAGACCAGATAGAGGCTACTGAAATAGTCCAGGGAGGCTAGAGGTAATGGCAGCTCAAAGAAGTCAGGTGATTTCTCTAGCCAATACAATGATAAACACTGGCCAGGTTACTAAAAACGGTTACCAGAAGATTCTAGAAGATGACCTAAACTAGGCAGAAATATGAGAAGAGTTATTGAAAGGGTTAGAAGTGTAGGAGTTGATGACTTTTTGCTGGAGGTGCTCCAAGGCCCCCTAGATCTGACAGTGGAAAAATACATTCTTCACAGCTCAAGGTGGTAGTGACAGATTTCAGAGATCAGAGTTGATGGAAATGTAAGGGTTACGTTCTGGAAGCAGGAGAGTCCCTGCAGGGGACTCTTTAATAACTTGAGTATAAATCTACCTGAATATCTAGTCATCTACCCTCTAAACCACATGCAAGGCAGACCCAGAAAGTCCAGCAAAAATGCAGGCCAAACCAGGGGGATGGTTAACTTTGAAAGTCAGAGTTCCCGGTGCAATTTGCAGGTTTGCTGCACCTTTGCCAGAGTGTGTTCCCCAAAATTCACACAACTTAGATGGCAAAAATCAGAAGTGTTACTGAATTTGTGTATCAAAGGGCAATTATAGGGCATGTGGAGCAACTGGAAATTTAGGCTGGGAGCCTTAAAAACAAAGGTGAGCCCCACAATCTTACTTATCAGATCTGCCTAAGTCTATTTCTGCCTGCTGATCTATACTCTGTTGCACACTGTTGGCGAGAGAGATTTCTGAGTCCAGGCAAGTTAACTTCTTAGGAGAACAACATCAGAATCCTTAGAAAAAATAGTTTCTCTACACAAACTATATGCAATTCTGCTTTTTAATCCAAAATTACTAGGTTGCAACAAAACACGAAAATGATTTCAAGTGATTTTTGATGCTGGAGTTAGGTAGCTATATTCAAAAAATTAATGGAAAGTGTGGCCGGGGGTGGGGGAGGGATGAGTTAGTAGGGGCTAATCCTAGCTGGGCTCACATGCTAGGTTTCAGTGGGTATTATAAATATATTCAAAGAAATAAAAGAAAACATACTCTAGGAATTAAAGGAAAATACAGTTTTAATGAACATTTAATTATATGACTTGCTTTATAATTCTTTTAACTGGAAAAATACATACTTGTTGACAAAATTACATCAATGTTATATGTTATCTATTGTTGCATAGCAAGTGATTTAAAAAAATTTTTTTTTTATTTTACTGAAGTTAGAAACGGGGAGGCAGTCAGACAGACTCTCGCATGCGCCCAACCGGGATCCACCCAGCATGCCCACCAGGGGGCGATGCTCTGCCCCTCTGGGGCATCGCTCTGCCGCAATCAGAGCCACTCTAGCACCTGAGGCAGAGGCCACAGAGCCATCCTCAGTGCCCAGGCAAACTTTGCTCCAATGGAGCCTCAGCTGCGGGAGGGGAAGAGAGAGACAGAGAGGAAGGAGAGGGGGAGGGGTGGAGAAGCAGATGGGCGCTTCTCCTGTGTGCCCTGGCCGGGAATCGAACCCAGGACTCCTGCACTCCAGGCTGACGCTCTACCACTGAGCCAACCGGCCAGGGCCGCATAGCAAGTGATTTAAAACTACACGATCTCACAGTTTCTGTGGGTCAGGAATTCAGGAGCAGATTAAATGAGTGGATATTGGGATGCCCTGAAGTCCCAGTCAGGAGGTTGGCTGGGGCTGCCATTTCCCAGGACCAGATTAGGCTGGAGGATTCCTCTCTGCAGTGTGTCATGCACATAGGTGGCTAGCTGGTGGTGCCTGTTGGCATGAGGCCTCAGTTTCTTACCATGTGATATCCATAGGGTTGCTAGCATGAAGCTTTTGTATTTGCACAATATTCTTGTTTCGTCTGTGCTCAGACATAATTATGAAGTTGCTGCGATCACAGACCTTGTCTATATTGCTGTACTATGAATTTTTATATGTTCAGTTGGAAAACTGTGGCCTGTATATTCGTGCATAGATAGGTACTAGCTGACATCTGCCAGTCACAGCTGATTGTTGGTGGTCTCCCCCCCCCCACTTTTCAAAAGTATAATTTTACCTATCTTGCAGACTTGTAAAGATTAAAAATGATGTACTCTATCACTTGCCATCCAGTTGGGAATATAGCATATGTTCAATAAATTGTGGTTAATAGATGATGATGATGACTGTGATGGTGATGGTTTAATTAGGTCTTTCCTTGGGAGAAATAAATAGTCACGAACTTCTGGAAGCGTACGTGGACCTGTAACAACCTGTGATACATATTCTCTGCCCAATTAACAAATTTCATACTGTTGTCACTGTCGATAGGCTGTCTATATCTTCAAATAAATTATAAGCTCTCTAAAATCAAAGATACAGCATTTGCCTTTTTCATTGTTGTATTCTCAGTACCTTGAATGGTATCTGGCATCTGGATTACTAAATGATTCTTAAAGAATAAATGAAGTGAAGCATAGAGTTATAAAGAGTGTTATTGAAAGTATACCTTGAAATATGATACTATTAGTTTTTGGTGTCTATGTCTATGTTATGTTTATTATCTTTGCTTATGTCTGATTTGATCCAACTAATAGGTTTTGTAGCTTAATTTGAGGAAATAGAAATTGGTAACTATTTTTCCCTATATGAAAATGTGGTACTTTATTAAGCATGTTGCAGATAACAAGCAAGATACACTGAGAATTTGAAGATAAAATCCAGACAAGCACCTCTTCAAGTTAAAACTTCTAAAAGTCATATGTAAGTGAGATTACCCATCTGCAAGAAAAAAGCCACTAGTGACAGCTTCTAAATGCTTAGCTGATAAGACAAACATGTCTCCTATATCTTATCTCAAAGATTAGATTTTATTTGACATACCCCCTTCAAGGTAACTAGGCTGTGTCCTTAGAAAGGAGTAACTATCTCTGTAAACCTGTAACATTATCAAGTGGATCATTACCTGCTCTTTAGATTAATTGGTCTTCATAAAGTCTAGAAAATTCTCCCAAAAAACAAGAGGGAAATGATATTTTGAGTTAGAATAACCAAAATATTTTATGAAGCATGTTGGTCAAATAAGTTTGTAAATAATGATATATATATATATGTTTGCTCACTTATAGTTGGCATTGGGTGTGGAGGGGCAGACCGGGAGCTTGCTCTCTCTCTTGGTTCCTGAGATTAGCATTAGAGAGGAGAGCAGAGAAAGACTACATGGAGGAGAGGAGAAGCAACCAAGATGGCAGAATGCTGAAGGAGAAGCCAGTTTGTATAGAGTTCATGCAGAGAGAAGGAGATGGGGAACAGAGGTGAATAAGTCTGGTGAGCTAGAAACCTTTGATTCTAGGAAACTCAGATAAGTCGGTGGCTTTGGGAGCCCTAAATAGAAAGGGAAGTGTTTTCCCACTGTGCGTATTTCTCGCTCACCAGGTGCAAGCTAGGATTAAAGCAAACAGCCTACCAGTTCTTGGCTCCGTTGTTTTATTACCGTCTGTCCAAATCCTATGCGAACCTACATGGGCCAGGCTGCTGTGATGGTGGCCGTGGCTACTGGCTTTACAAAGCAGAAATAGATCTAGACTACAGAGGCAACTCAACCAACTACACAGCTTGATTAAAATTTTCTTTAAGAATATCTGGCTTTATTTTTTGTAATTGTAATTCTAAGATTAAGAGAATGTGTCCTAGCAAGTGAGCAATATGGGTTATCATTATAAGTATATATTGCTCAATGTAAGTTAATAAATTGGTATTTTAAAGTCAATTTGTAAAACTTTGGTTCGAACCCATTGTGAAACACCTTATGGGACTCCCAGGAAATGCTGTTTCTGTGCCTGCAAAGCTATACTCCGTGACTTGCCCAAGCCCCCAGGGCCTCTCTTGACTCTTTTCAGCTACTTGGGGCCATATGCTGCTTCTCCCATTTCTTGTTATTGTCACTCAAATAATTCTTACCGGGATTGGGTACTGAATTAATGTTTAGATTTGGTTCCTTTCGGTGGGCATCTGTATAATTAATTTACTCTATTTTACGTGAAGAATACAGAAAAGTGTATGCCCATGATAGATGATTATTTTGTGGAACTTTCTCTTAAATTCTCTCTACGGCATTTAATAGATTACACGTCCTTTTGGCCATCCTAAGTAGATTTCGGTGGCAGTGGTGATGATGGTGACTGGCGCATTGACATTGCGCTCAGAGGTAATTTGGGACACATGGAGCCAGAAAGTGTGCTGGAAATAGAAAGTGAGAACAACAAAGAATCAGTGACATCTGTTTTGCTGTGTTGTGTTTAACATTCATCATTCACTTCCCTTATGTATTTTGTCCTGAATTGTGTTTTCCCTTTTTCTTGGTCTTTTTTAGACTTCAAGTGTGGGAATAATACCACGCCACCACAAGACAGCGGCAAGAACCAGCCCCGTTCCTGGGTTGCTTCTGTCATTATCAGCAAGGGTGGGCAAAATGCAAACATGTCTGTGAAAACCCAGAACAATTTGCCATCGTATTTTGTTTATTTGATATATGGAAAGTGCTTTCATATTTTTTAGATCAGCCTGTTCAAAATTTTAATTTATATTCTAGTTTTTAATGGTATAGCCTTCATTTCTGTTCTGCACCCACCCCAGCCCCTGCCCTTTCAATTATTAAAAGTTCAGTAAACAAAGTTCATGGGGAATACTGTCATCTATGGCACCTCCCCATTCTACTTAAATTATACTTTTGTTTAGCTAATCAGAATAAATTTTAGTGCCTTCTATTTCTTTAGATGTCCATTTTACGCTGTCATTTGGTTAAATTCTGTGAAATCACTACCCTTTCACTAGAAGTTTGCAGTTATAGTAATCTATCTTTATGGTTTGTCAGAATTTACATTCCTTCCCTGGCTTACAAAGAAGAAAAAAAAAATCCCTACATGGCTTCATGACTACTAAGGTTTCTGTCTCTTTTAATATTTTTCCTCTCATCACCTCAGTGTACACTGAGCTCCCCCATAAATGGCATCAACGTCCTTCCTGTCACTCAGACTCACCATCTCCCAGCTCTTCTTCCTCCATTGCTCTCAGATGTGCTACTTCCTATTTTCACAGCAAATAGCCCCGCCTTTTTAAAAATCTTGCATCAGAATTTTAGCAATAACTAGGCTTTTATTCTTGCCTTCAGACTCTATGTTTCAACTGCTTTTTCATTCAAACTGGTCTCCAGTTATCTTTCAAAATCTTAGTTCTGGTCTTGTCATTCCTCTGCTCAAAAGCCATCAGAGGTCTTCATTTTTCTAGAAAATAAAGTTCTTCACCTCCTGGCCTTATCCATTGTTGCTTGTCCACATGGGATCTCCTCTATTAATGTCAGCAAATACGAGGCACGATAGAAAGAATGAGTTTTGTGCTTATTGTGTATAGTGTTGAATCCTCATTCTGATGCTTTAGTGCTCTGTAATCTTGTGTATATTAGTTAAGCTTATAGATATATAGTAGTAATATATAGTTAACTAATATGTATATGTATAAGCATATCTATCTATAATATATATATATAAAGAGACAGGAAGGGAGAGAGATGAAAAGCATCAACTCATAGTTGCATCACTTTAGTTGTTCATTGATTGCTTCTCATACATGCGTTGACCCGGCCAGGGGGCTCCAGTTGAGCTAGTGACCCCTTACTCAAGCCAGCAACCTTGGGTTTCAAGCCAGTGACCACAGGCTCATTTCGATGATCCCTCATTCAAACCAGGACCTTGTGCTCAAGCTGGTGAGCCTGCACTCAAGCTGGTGACCTCAGGGTTTTGAACCTTGGACCACAGCATCCCAGATTGACACTCTAGCCATGGTGCCACTACTGGTCAGGCAGAAAGCTAGTTAAGCTTTTGAGCCCCAGTTTTCCATTTAAAAATGGGGATTAATTCTGGCCTGCATGGGTTGTGTGAAAGTAAATGAGATAGATGTTAAACCTACTCATATAAGTGAGTAGGCGTAATAAATCTTGTCCATATTCTGGTCCCCTCAGGCAGAGGCAGATGAAACCCAGAGTCGGAAGACCTGTGTTTTTCCATCTCTAACTCTTATTAGCTGTGTACCTTGCACAGACATTGAGCTGTAGGCCTTAGTTTCCTCATCTAAGAAGTAACTGTCTGGGGTGTTCATCAATAACCAGGTGAACAGATAGCTACCCTCAGTCTCACAGGGCTTATGACCAATTAAGTGTTTACATTTTTAAATATTTTAAGAAACATTTTAGCATTCACACACACACAAATCTGGAATTGCTGTTTCTCTTCAAAACAACCCCCCTCCCCCCAAAATATCAGAAAATCTGGCCGTTTTGTTGTAGTAAATACCTCCCTTTATGGAAGTGTGTTCCTACCTAGCCTCACAAACTGAAGTCATCTTCCTGGCTTCCAGGAGTACTAGCGATCGTGGCTCGGTTTGTGGTTTGTGGGCCTCAGTCAGTTTTCATGTAGCCCTTGAGAACGAGTTCAGGAGTTTGCTTCCCGTTCTCACGGGAGACTGAGAACAGACAATGCTTATGGGTCATTTGGCTGAAAGATATGTATGGTTGCCTCCAGTGCTCAGATCCTATGGAAACTAAATGACTTAAAGTTTTTAATCTCCATACTTTAATAGCCCCTGCTATTAACGCTATAATCATGTTGAGGGCTTGAATCAACCTGAATCTTGGAATGACAAAGCCTATGACAAGTCATTATTGGGTCAGCCAAGTAAACGGGTGACTGGACTCCCTGCTCGCTCTGACTCCAGATCAACTTTAATCAGGGAGGTGGCTAGAATAATTTGATATCAGTCATCAATTTTTAAGAAGTGTTTTCAATGAAAGTTGAAGGGAAGGAATGTGAGAGAGTGGTATAGAGTTGCCAATACTTCTCTTACCATTTTCTCTCTACCCATATAACTTATTCTTCAGCTGACTTGTGTCCTGATAGGCTGTGCATTTCCCTCTAATTTTGTGCATGCAGTTCTCTTTGCCTGGATCTCTTACACCCCATCTATTTAATAAACATTTCTCATCTTCTTTCAAAGCCCAGGTCAAATTATACTAAATTAATAACCAAACTATTCATCTATATATTTTTTATTCTTGTCTTTATTAGAGCACTTAGCATATTGTATTATAATGATTTGTTGCCTTCGATTCTCCTAGTCTAGGATCTAGTCTGTAATAAGTGCCACATAGTAGGCTCTCATTAAATGTTGTTGAATTTAATATGACTGAGTAGAGTATGTGGACCTTTTTGGTGAGTATAACTGTGTAAGCAAAGAGTAAGAGTAAGGAGCACAGAGCAGAGTATTTATAAACTTATAAATATCTAAAATTAAGGTTATAAAAATACTGTAGGCAGTTTGTGGGGACTGGTCTGTTAAATTATTCGGACTCATCCTTCCATCAGGACACAGGTCAGTATCATTGTGGTCGTCTTAGAGATGACTAGTGTTCCTGGAACAAGTATTCCTGGAACAAGTGACTGGTATTTATGTAAGGCTCAAAGAAGTGGAGGAATCAAAAATAATTCTAAGATTTTGACTGTGGGAATGTCCTGAAGAATAGCAAAAATAGAAAAATCAGCAGAGGAGCTATTTGGGGAAATAATGCATTGTGTTTTAGATACATTAGACTAGAGCCTCTGTGCTTTAGGTGACTCACAGGTGTTTACACCTCAGGATAAGAAGATGAAGCATTGTTAGCATCACAGAGCTCTTTGACTTTATCTTCATTTAGACCAATACTTCTGCTCATTCTTTATTTTCTTCACAAAACTTTTTGTTCCTTATTATGGTATATTTAAATATTTTCAAACATTTAACTAATCTTAAATTCTGAAATAACCCCACTCTTTGTGAAGGGAATCAGCACCAATTATCAATTTCTGAAACTTAATTCTTTCTTTTAATTTTATTATTTAAATCAAAACGGCAAATTTAAGCTTAAAGTTTAGGCTTACATTTTATATGTTTATTCTCTATATGGCAGCCACCTTGAATGATGACCCCTAAGGAATAAAATTGATTTGACTTTTATGAATTATATACATTACGAAAATTAAGCAAGTAAAGAACAAGATCTGCTGGAGGTATAGTAGTAACTATATGGAGGAAAAAATGTGTATTTAATACAAATTTGTATGTTTCTTTTACTTGGAAAATGATTATAGCTGAATTTAGTTATGAGACAGTAGAATAGACACATGTATTAATATTTTGTATTAAGGTTGAAATCTAAGTAATGGAGTTTAGCATAAGAATAACAGAAGAAATTAAATTCAAGTTACTGAAATGCATAATGGGAAAAAGTACAATTTTAAGGGAGAGTTGTGACTTAATTTTACTCGCTCAAAATTTCTTGTTAGTAATTTACTTATACTTACAATTACACTTTACCTGGGGCAAAAAGTCTTTTTGGAGTGTTGCCACAATAATAAAAACTACTGAAAAGTCTCTTTATTCTTGAAAATGTGGAAGTCTAGGCCCCACGTCATTGTACAGGAAAGAAATACTGGCCTTCTCAGTCAGAGATCAATGGCAGTGTTAGTTACTAAGATACTGGCATTGTTGAGGCATGTGGGGACCAGATTCACAGTAGTGTTCAGAAATGACAGTTGAAGTAGGAAAGGAAGATGTCTGTTGCTATGAACAAGAGATTGATTTCAGAGCACTTACTACCCTGAAATAGATTCATTTTTTTTCTTTTTTTTTTTCTGAAGCTGGAAACGGGGAGAGACAGACAGACTCCCGCATGCACCTGACCGGGATCCACCCGGCACGCCCACCAGGGGGCGATGCTCTGCCCCTCCGGGGCGTCGCTCTGCCACTCCAGCGCCTGGGGCAGAGGCCAAGGAGCCATCCCCAGCGCCTGGGCCATCTTTGCTCCAATGGAGCCCTTGCTGCGGGAGGGGAAGAGAGAGACAGAGAGGAAGGGGGGGGTGGAAAAGCAAATGGGCGCTTCTCCTATGTGCCCTGGCCGGGAATCGAACCCGGGTCTCCTGCATGCCAGGCCGATGCTCCACCGCTGAGCCAACCGGCGAGGGCCTGAAATAGATTCATTTTTAATGTATCCTTTTTTGAAGTTTTACAGTCTGAAATTTATTTTGTTTGTTTGTTTATTTTGCTAACAGTCACATTAATTTATTAAATTAAAATTATTTTTTGAAAATACTTATTTTATTCTTCTGATTCTAAATTGAATTTGAAATTGTTGCATTTCTAGCCATATGCTATCTTCTGGTTTTGGTTATTTTCTGAAAATAGAGACTTTTGATCATAAGGAATTAAAACATTATAGTAATACAAACTTGAAACTCTTCTTCAGGTCTTTAGGGCGTACTGTGTTACAGTAGCAATGGTGACTTTTGCCCTAACCTCTGTAACAAAGTTTAATCTCAGAATTAATACATAATTGCATTTTATATTGTATCACATTCTAAATTTTCTAAATCACTCTTTTTTTCCCCTTGCCATTATAAACATTAGGTCTGAGGTTGGGTTTTATGCTGTCCTAACAGGCTCAGCAGTGCTAGTGAAGTCCTCCTAATGGCCTCAGTGGTCACTGCCAACAACAGTCAGAATTTGATTCTCCCAGTGTGGCTGGTGATGCTGCAGTAGTAAGTGTATCGTGGGCTTGTTTTCCTTCATTCATCCTTCATGCATTTCCTGCTGAGTGTTATTGTTTCTCAGCTGAGCATGAAGCAGTACAATTGTTTTCTTTCTAGAAATAGATACCACAATGAAACCTTATCATAAAAACATTTATTTCCTTTTTAGAGGCTTATCAGTTGTTTTAAATGTAGAAATTACTCTTTAAATTTCCTGAAACCTTAAACTCGCTTCTGTAAGAGAGGGCAATGTTGTGGGGAGTGAAGAAAGTTGAAAGAATTAAGAAGGTAAACAAAATGAGTATGAATTAGCTTAAGATATTACACTTATTGATCTCTGCCAGAGGCAGTTCTTACTAGACCTGATTCTGCCAGTCAGATCTGCCTGGCGCTTTTCTTAACTGCTGTCTTGCCTGATTTCATCTGCTGTCTGCTGAACTTACTATTGTGGCATGGTACTTGAATGTGGGAATTTAGAGCATGCTCCAGCACTGCCATGGGTCACATACCTTGCCATTTAGTATCTGTGTGAACAGGATAAATTGCAGCCTCTTTAACTTTCTACTTCTTCCCCTATAGATGGGGATAAGAGCACTATGTAACTAGCTCATAGACTATTTCATTTAATGCAAGCTGTTTGGCATGGTGCCTGACACATAGTATATATGTGCAATAAATGAGCAATAGAGCAATAATAGTGGCGAGTTTTTGTCAATCCTAACATAACAGTACTCTGACTTCCTTAAAGTGGCAGATAACATTCAAGTAGGATAACATGTAATTTTGAATTTTTTTTATTTATTAAACATAAATATTATATGTTCATTAATTGTGTCTATTTTTAGTTTCGAAACATTGGTATTCCTTTTTTTTTTACCTTGACATTTTTACAATCCAGTGTGTATATATAACTTTTCTATCTTTCCTTGTACATAGATATCCACTGTTAAAAAAAAGTACTTAGAGAGTTCCTGATCTCATATTGTAGAAAATAACATCCCCCCTGTCTGTTTGCTCCCCTTACTTCCTTATGCCCAATGACCATCTTAAAAGAAACCTCTGTGGAATAGTGATAATAGGGCGTACAGAAACTAAGAGTAAATAGACAAAGCATGTAATGAAGCAGAACAGGTACTTCCAGTAGAGGGAGATGTTGGCAAAGTAATCAAGCCATATAACATGCAGGTGCAATGGGCACCAAATTTAAAAACAAAGCTTTCCCTGTGTAAAAACATCTAACTAATGAAAATTAACTAAATTAATTTCAGTAGCACTGTGGATTTTGTTTTGCTAGTTGCCAAACCCACTCATTATACAAGTACCTAGGGAAGCATTATGAGGGCTATACCATTCCACATAGCTTTGCTCCCATACTGTGTCAGAGATGCAAGTATGGACGTGATCATTGACAACTCTCTCTCTCTCTCTTTCTCTCTGTCTCTCAGTAGATGTGATGTGATGGGCTGGGTTACTTGAGAAAAAGAAAGTACCAAAGCTACATATACTTCCATAATTCAAAGAAGATTTTTTTTCACAGAATTCTAGATATTTCTGAATAAATTGGTGCAGCTCTAAGTTACATAAATGAATAAACTGAATAAGAACACTCTCTTTTTATAAAAGTAAACATTATTAAAAAAGATAATATCTTTGTAATTTAGATCTCCAAATTCTGAAATTACTGGGAGGCCTATAATTAAAAGCAAATTAACAACATTTAATTAAGCTTGAATTGGGAATTTTTTCAAGTATTTTGAGTAGGATAGTTAAGTTGATTTGAACCGTCACTCTTCCAACAGAAACTTCACATTTCTTTCTGTTGGCAACATTGTCCAATAACTGACTACTCTAATAGTCCCTCTGCATTTTGAGATTTAATACTCTTATTCTATCACACTCTAAGAAATTGCTGCCCTGGAACTTGGGGATGTTGAGACTGCCTTAAACCTGAGAGTCTCACTTAATAGTTGACTGAGTTTTCCCCTCTGTATCATGCCTAAATATTTTGATGTGGATTTTATTACTTTTGGCTGCATTAGTAAATTCAGTTTGTAAAATGTCCAAAGAACTTTATGTCATATACAAAATATATTTTAAAGAAAGCAACATAGTAGTTTTACCATTTAAATTTTCTTTTAGTTGATTCAGAAATGGAATGTCTTTATCTCTGCCAATTGTTTTCTTATTAATTAAATTAGTAAATATTACTACCAGCAACTTAGTAAATATTAGCTTTAAAATATATATACTATCTTACTCATATAGCTTTTATTTAGAATTCTGCAAACCTTCATCAATTTCCTTGTTTTTAATTTTTGCTAAGGACCATTACTATTCATTCTGTTTAAGAGGATTTTCATAATTTTATAAGTAACTATAGGGGATCAGCTATCATAGAATAGACTTCATAGCATGTAGTCTGTAGTCTGTTTTTTCTGGTAGTACCAAAGTTGTTTCTAGGATTGCGCAAGCTTTTGTAAAGTGAAGTTTTTTAATATTTCATTTAACCACTAGATGAGTGGCTTTTTAAAATTATTAAAAATAATTTTCCGTGAATGGATTTCATTGGACTACTCTATTCAGAGAGGTTTTTTTTGACCCACTGTAGACAAATTGGAATGCCGCTTTTTCACCTTTTTAAATAAATTTTAATAAATTAACATGTATTAAAAATGGCCATAGGAAAATAACATTGAATAAATAGAAAGTAAATCTATTGTTGTGCTTATGTGCATTATTCATTAGAATAGGCAAGATTATGCTGCAGTAATAAGCCTAAAATCCCAGTGACTAAAAGCAAAGTTTACTTTTTACAAACACTGCATATCCACTGAAGTTTGACATAGTGATGTCTTAGTTGTAGTCCCTCAGGGACTCAGACTTATGCCATTTCCATCTTGACACATGCTTCAGCTATTACAGTTCTGGGAAAAGTGTCTTGAATCTTCTGACAATGACATATATAGTTCTCCTTGGCAAGAGTTGGCCACACCTGAGTTCAGCAGGCTGTATGATCCTCACACAGAATGGGGCATTGGGTGCTGTAGACAGTACAGCAGTTCACCAGACTCTTCTAAATAAGTGAGCATTTGGAAACTATTTGATACACTTATAGAATACTTGGTTTAAAACTGACCATGGGAAGAAAATGAAACGTTTTCACCTGATCACCTCTGATTAGTTTTTGAACTCAGATTTAGTGCACCGAACACAGACACACACACACACACATACACATTTCTACATGGTTCAAATGATATAGGAACTGTTTTACAGAAACATTTATACCATTGGGGATATTGGCATTATTCCACATGCTGTGTGGACAGGGAAAAATGGTGTTGTGGGGCCTGACCTGCTCTAAATTCACATTTGTAGGTCAGCCAGAACCATTCATAAATTTCATGACCATCTTACAGTTTAGCAGGATTTTAAACTTTTTTTTTCTTGTCTCATGGAACAAAATAAGGCTACATTTTAATTTGGAGTTTAAATATATTAATTGTATACTATATTGGGAAAATAACTGAAGACTACAAATAGCCAACAGTTTAAATAACAAATATAATCAAACCATTAGAGATATTGTCAAAATTCATACTAACATGAAAATATTCTAATTTGTTGTAAAGAGCCAGTGTTTTTCACTTATTTTCTAAATCTTACACAATTAGCTATTATTTAATTATTACTAACATTTCCTGATTCTTTTTTTATTTTTTTTTTAGGTATTACTCATTTTCCCAAAATATTTTGTGAAACTTCCCAGAGGCTGGTTAGTGTGGAAGCCTTTGCTCTGGCTGCAAAATATTATTCTATACAGAACTTGGGAATATGTATGCCTTTTGAGCAGTTGCTTGTAGCACTCCGAGGAAATCAAAAACAGAAAACTGGTAGGTGAATTTGTGCGTGTGCACGTATATTTTTTTAGGCACTTTAGAAGCAGTATATTGTTCATATATGTATATCTTTACAACGTGTTCTCAATTTAGTGTTAGACTTTTTATCATGAGCCCAGATAGACTGGCTTGTGCCAAATGAGTTCTCTCATGCACCATATTAAACAGAACAACTTCATTATGAAGCTCCATATTTTTCTACATTGTTGTTACTAGTATTTTTCTTTATTGCTGTTTTATGTATCGGGGAACACTGTGATAATATTCTGTAAATCTTATTTTCTTAATTCAAATTTTATTCATAGCTGCTCAACTAATAGATGTCTATTATACAGACACCGCAATGGAAGCTCTGTATTATTATTATATTTAATTACAAGAAACACTAATATCAACGGATGATTATTATTAACTTCTGTTTCTTTAATAGAAGTATTTTAATTTTGTTTTATTTTCATGCAGATGAGAATGTAAAGCCACAGGAGTTCATGAATTTGAAAAAATCTCATGAAGTTCAGGCAATGTCAGAGCTGATCAGCAGTATGGCTGATTACTATGGAATAAAGCAGGTAACAAACAGTGTTTCTGTATATTTTCAGGTGTTAAAATTATTGCCATATTTTGTATCATTCAAATTTCCTTTTCTAGCATCCCTACCTAGCCTTTAAAATTTCATTAAATAGTTGACGTGATATGTCAGAGCCTTTAAAAATGTGCTCTCACCCAAATACACTCTAATTATAACAAATCTATACTAAAAAGAAGGTATCGCTATGAATGTTTTGCCACCAATTTCCCTCTTTTCGGAGTGGATAGAAGTTAATAATTCCCTTTGCTATGTGGTAACTCCAGTTTGGGGTGGCATTGTGATGATGACATTGCGCAGAATTGCTTGGCACTGGGTGTTCGAGCCCAGGCTCACGCTGTGGTACGGGGCACCTCCCTCATTACGGTAACACACTTGGATTCTTCCAAGCTGTCAGAATTACAATGCATTCCTGTTGTGGAAAAACAGTCTTTGTGTAAGGTAGTGATGTCTGAAAACAGATGTTAAAATCAAATCAAAGACTGCCTGGGCTTATAAAAATAGTAAGTTATTTTTTCCCCCTGGCTTATAAAAATAGTAAGTTATTTTTCTTATCCCTGTGAGAACATCTATGGGGCAATGGAGGATTTTCCCTCCTTCGATTTTTATGAAGTGTTAGAATCTTTTCCATGGGTTCTTCCAGACTCGCAGAGAGTTTGAGGATGGTTAGGAAAAGATCACATTGTGGGCTAGGTGTGCAGAGCCTCTTGAGACAACAGAGAACTCTAGGGTAGGGGCCTGAGGCAAGACCTAGGGCAATAGTTTTCAGCCTTTCCTCCAGTGTGTCATACCTGAGCAGTGCTTGTCAGCATTGGTGCCAGGCTCCCCACGGAAGTGACTCAGCTGGACCGGAAGGTGCAAGTACCCAGTGTAAAGCCAGTTGCCGCAGCCACCATCACAGCTGCCTGGCCATGCAGGTTCGCATTAGATTCGGACAGACAGTAATGAAACAATGGAGGCAAGAACTGGTGGGCCATTACCTTTAATCCTAGCTTGCACCCGGTGGGCAAGTAAAAACACACACTGGGCTCCAAAACCCACTCATTCAGTGCTCACAAAGCTACCGACTTATCCGAGTTTCCTAGAATCAAAGGTTTCTACCTCACCAGCTTTATTCACCTCTGTTCCCCATCTCCTTCCTTCTCTCTGTACAAACTCTGCACAAACTGGCTTCTTCAGCATTCCTCCATCTTGGCTGCCTCTCCTCTCTTCCATGTGGCCTTACTCTGCTCTCCTTTCTCTGTGGTCTGCCCTACTTTATAGTGTGGATTCAAAACCTTTAATCCAATATACAAACAAGGAAGTCTCTGATACAAAGTCACTTATCTGAGGTATAATGGGATTCCTCATGAGACTGCACCACCCCACATCATGCAACAGTCAAGGGTGTGGGGAAAAGCTTAGTCTTAAAACTAAGCCTTAGCCTATAAGGACCCTGCCTGCTTACAGCCTGTCCCCAGCACACATTAATATAATCACGCCCATCCCAAGCAAGAAGGGCAACCAATATCATCACCTGAGCAACGGCCCTCCACATTGGCAGCACCATCTTTAACAAAGTGAGCATAATATATTTCATCTGCCCAACACCCAGTGAAACTTTTGCTGTGCAGATCACATAGGTGAATATTACAGCCATAAAATTGAATGGGGAAAAAAATAAGCAATTTAGAGAAGACTGCATATTTTATGGTACCATTTTTTATAAGCTGTAAAACAAAATAATAGTATATTCTTAATTTAAAAAGTATAAGAAGAAATATTAAAGAAGAAAAGAAATCACAACTATTTGAGAGTAGTTATTACCTCTGGTAGGGGTAGCAAGGAGATGGGTTATAGAAGGAAAACATGATGACTGCAATGGAAATACTAATATTCCAGTTTCTCAGAGGGCTGGCAGGCGCATGGGTATTGCAGGTACTGTCCAATGCCTGCCTGCTCTCTGTCCAGCAGCATCTGCATGTCTTCCCTGGGGGTTTCCTCTGGCTGCTGAACCGAGGCACTGCCTCCTACAAGTTCTAGGAATTAACCCCTGTCTGTGAGCAGCCTTGAACCAATGATGGCTACAGATTGATATGCAAATGAATCAAGTCCCGAACAGCTCAGGTTGGATGACTCTGAGGCTTGTCTTCTACAAGAGCTCTCAGAGTTTCCTAGTGTATCTCAATCCAAGTGGCCCTGAAGCAGGGTCTTGTTGAATAATGTACCTTTTATTGGGCTGCCCTCCTTCTCTTTTTCTCTTCTCTACTCCCCTACCCTTTTATCTCCCAAATTAATCACTGTTCCTTAAATCTCTGTCATAGAATCTGCTGTATCTTAACAAAAACTACCAGGAGGGGCATTTATTGTGCTTTGTAACTTTACATTTCAACTATATGTATTCTGTTATTTATATGCTAAATTACATAATTTCAGTAACATTAAAATAATAAAGCAGTTTGCCTGACCAGGTGGTGGCGCAGTGAATAGAGCGTAGGACTGGGATGCAGAGTTCCCAGATTGGAATTCCGAGGTCATCAGCTTTAGCGTGGGCTCATCTGGTTTGAGCAAGGCTCACCCACTTGAGCCCAAGGTTGCTGGCTTGAGCAAGGGATCACTCAGTCTGCTGTAGCCCCCCATCAAGGCACATATGAGAAATCAATCAATGAACAACTAAGTTGCCACAACGAAAAACTGATGTTTCTCATCTCTCTCCCTTCCAGTCTGTCCCTATCTGTCCCTCTCTCTGACTCTCTCTGTATATAATAATAATAATAATAATAATAATAAAGCAGTTTTCTTTTACTTCTAAAGAACAAAAAAAAAATTTCAAAAGAGCTTAATCTATCATTAGATCTGCTTTAAAGGAACTTTTTGAAGTGAAGATGATTGTTCCTAGTGAATGAAATCACCTAAAATAAAGACTTTTACAAGGTCTTTCTCTTAAATCACTTAATAGTACTATTTAATTCTCATCATAGTTCAGTTTAAAATGTATTATATATATATACTACTTTTACTTTTAAAATGTAAATTTAATTAATACAGATTCATAATGATAGATGGAAACCCAGAATCTGAAATACTTGACTCTCCTAGTGAGACCCTGGAAGCTGTCAGTAACTGTGATGGAGAAGATTTGGGGAGAGGCAGGTTTCACAGAGAATATCAAGAGCTTAGTTTGTAATGTTAAATTTGATGTGGTAAGTAGACATTCAGGTGGAAATGTTAGGTAAACTGTTGGTTTTATGAGTATGAAGTTCATGGTAGAATTTCATACTGAGGCTTTACATTTGAAAGTCATTAGCCTAGAATGGTAATTAGATCTCCAGGTCAGTCAACAATATAACTCTTCTATTTGAAGTATAATACCATACAGTTAAGAAATGTAACCACTATGTGTAGCAATGTTTTTGTGAGAAAGTGTCCCAAACAGAATTAGGAGACAGATAAAAATAAGTTACACCAAGTATTGGAGGAGAGACTCCTCTCTTCTAACCTATAGATGACCCAGGATGGAAAAGACTACTGTCAGTAAAGGGTAGGACAGCAGGATAGTGGAAATTTTGCAGTTCAGACCAGACGGTTTGAAGGCAAAAGGTTTTAAACTTATATAACTTTTAATTGCACAGAGTTTTTCATTCTTTTGCTAACACTACATATGTTACTAAAAAGCCAATTTGGGAAGGGATAAAAATCAACTTGGATCAATAAGATGTAAATATAAGTTGGCTGAAAAAATTTCTAGGAAAAGTTACTCATTACTATAAAGGTTTTTAGATATATTGTGAAGACATCATTCTGAGAGTTTCTACAGCCATTATGCAACCAGAGGAATTACAAATAAGATGGCCCCAAAATTTAATTTGCTTTTTATACCCCACATATATGTGCATGGTATCTTTTTTTCTCTGACTTATTTCTCATAGTATAATATGCTCTAGGCCCATTCATGCTGTCACAAATGATCAGACTTTATGCTTTTTTTATGGCCAAGTAATTTTCTATTGTATATATGTACCATAGCTTCTTGATCCACTTGTCTATTGACTGGCACTTGGGTTGCTTCCATATCTTGGCTATTGTACGTGATATGGCCAATGAACACAGAGGTGTATATACAATAAAATCGAATGTCTTCAAACCTCTGAACATTGTTCAGTCATTCTACTGACAGATTTCCTAAGTGAAGTGAATTTTCTTCATTGTTCAGAACTTGATGTTCTGTTACTTATGGCCAGAATTTTACTGATTCACAAGTGGAAATGTCATACACATATGTGGAAACAAACTCAATTATCTCTCGGTCACAAAACAGCTCTATTGGTGGGAACAAATATGCTGGTGTTGCCATCAACCCAGTGATTGCTAGCATTAGGTTTGTCATTAACATCAGTTCTATTTTATAGAAGCATTGAAAAGTTTTGCATTCTCTGGAGATTCAGATATGAGGGAATTAATGAATCGAGTTTCTACTGGATAGCTCTTATGTTCATGAGTACATGTATGGTAACTTCAGTTAGATTGTACTTCCTTAAAATAAAGATATACAGTATACGGTGTGTCCGTAAAGTCATGGTGCACTTTTGACTGGTCACAAGAAAGCAACAAAAGATGATAGAAATGTGAAATCTGCACCAAATAAAAGGAAAACTCCCAGTTTCATACCTATTCAGTGCAGTTCGATGTGGGCTCATTTGTTGCCCTACACACATCCAAATGATAGTGAAGTTCTTGCCACACACAGGTAAGGACGTCTCCTGTGATTCTCTGTTTTAAGTGATTCATGTTGTTGATACGTTCAATGTACACATGTTGCTTCACATAACCCAAAAGTAAAAGTCTAAGGACGTCAGATCCAGGGATCATGGTGGCCATGGCTTAGAACCCCTGCCTGTCCACCGCCGGGGGAATGTTCTATCCAGAAATTCACAAACAATGGTGCCGTAGTGTGGAGGAGTGTCATCCTGTTGAAAGGTGACACCTTCTGAGAATTGTGGCACTGCATACACTTTCAACAGGTCAAGATAGGACTTTGCCATCACAGACTGCTCCAGGAAAAAAAATGGGCCTATCATCTTATCATGCATGAGGGCACACCACACGTTCATGTTAGGGGTGTCATGTTTGTACTCAACATAGGCATGAGGATGTTCAGCAGCCCATATTTGGACGTTATGGCCATGAACACGTCCACAGATATGGAAGGTCACCTCATCGTTAAACACAATCTTCTGCAAAAATCTTGCATCATTGTCGATCTTATGAAGCATATCTGTAGCAAACGCGCGTCATGTGGGTCTCTCCGCAGGTTTGATAGCGTGCAACAGCCGCAATTTGTACCCCATAAAACAGAGACGTTTCTTTAACACCTTATGAACTGTAGTCTTGCTTAGATGTAATTATCGAGCACATACATGCACAGATTTTTTAGGGCTCCTTAGGTAGCTATCCCGTATAGCCTCTACAGACTCGCCACTGACTGATGGCCTACCAGAACGGGGTTTCTCCACCAAACTGCCGGTTTCCTTCAACTACTTATCCCACCGAGTAATGTTATTCCTATGTGGTGGCGCTTTGTTATAAACGCGCCGATATTCACGTTGCACTTTGGTCACGGAATCGAATTTAGCGAGCCACAGAACATACTAAACTTTCCTTTATACCATCCACATCTCAACTGGCATGGCCGTGGGCTGCTCTGCTGTATACACAGTGTTATGTCATCATCTGCGCATGCGCACATGCTGCCACATCATCCTACAGAAACTGGGAGGGCTTTCCTTTTATTTGGTGCAGATTTCATATTTCTGTCGTCTTTTGTTGCTTTCTTGTGACCGGTCAAAAGTGCACCATGACTTTACGGACACACTGTAGTATGCTTCTGTGTTCCCCACAATACCTAGCCCAGAGATTAACATAAAAAGGGGGTATCAGAAATTATTTGTAAGCTAATTACTTATTTAGAGGACATTATTTATTGAAGTCTTAGCTATGAATTACTTGAGTTACAAGACCCCTGAAATTTTTAAAGATTTAATTAATGATATGCATTACTTCAAATATAGGAATGTTTTCTTTGAGTGGCTCACAATTATGACAGGGTTTAACTGATTTTAGGAATTAAAGATAGGTATAATAATATTAGGTAATAATTTTTTATGATAATATTTCTGATTTTCCACTTATTTTCTATGAAAAGGCATGGCAATATAATAATCTTGGTAATTTTTATTTCTCTTATCATTTTTAGTTTTATCAATGTATTCTGCAATTCTAGGTATTCCATTTGATAATTTGGTAATCGTGCAGTTGTATAACCATCAAGATGATCAACAATATTTCTTACGAGAGTGAGTTTTTCCTCATGTCTGTTTGCAAGTTATTTTCTTCTCCATTCCCAGGGAACTACTGATTTGTTTATAGTTTTTAGACCATCATTTAAATGATGTTTTGTTTTTAACTTCTTTCCTTTACAACATAGCTTTTGAGTGTCTCTGTTGTGTGTATTGACTCTTTGTCCCTCTTTCTTGCTGGAGACTGTGCCTTAGTATGGTTATACCACCATTTGTTTTTCCATTTACCAGTTCATGGCCCTTTGAGTTATTAGCATTAGTTGGCTGCTAGGATTATTCACAAGACTTTGTGTGAACATGTTATCATTTCTCTTGGATAATTAACCCGGAGTGGGATTTGTAGATTATATAGTAAGTGTATGTTTTAACTTTATGGTGAACTGTCATTGTTTTTTAAAGTGCCTATACCATATCACATTTGTGCATATCTCATTATGATTTTAGTTAGCATTTCCCTGATGACTAGTGATGCTGGGCATCTTTTAATATCAGACATTTATATGACATTTTGTGAAGTGTGTTTTCAAATAATTTGCCTATTTTTACTTGATTGCTTGCATTATTATTCAGTTATAAGAGTACTATATATATTCTGCACACAAACCATCTGTCAGATAAATGATTTGCAAATACAGCATTCAGTAGTGCTTTTCCTTTTTAACTATGTATTTTGAGTAGCAAAAATTTAAATTTTTAATGAAGTCTATTTTTTAATTATTTCTTTTGTAGTTCATGCTTTTTATACCCTGCATAAGAAATCTTTGCTTCTCCCAATGCCTCCCAAAGATTTTCCTATATTTACTTTCAGAAGTTAATAATTTTTACTATTACATTTAGATCTGTGACTCACTTTTAATTAATTTTATATTTGGCATATGACAAGCAAGTTCATTTTTTTCATTTAGACATCCAGTTATATGATATATTAGCACTGTTTGTTGAAAACACTGTCTTCTTTATTGAATTACCTTAGCAATTTTTAAAAAAAATCAATTGTCTATTTAAGTATGGGACTATTTCTGAACTCTGTTTTTTTCATTGACTCATGTCTGTTTTTATACTAACACTACACTGTTTGATTACTGTAGTTTTAAATTTATTCCCAAATTGTATAAATCCTCCAACCTTATTCTTTTTCAAAATTGTTTTGCTTATTCTAGGAACTTTGCCTTTTCATATAAATTATAATATCAGTTTAGCAATTTATTTAATATGCTGGAATTTTTATTAGGATTGCATTGAATCTACAAGTCAGTTTGGGGGAATTGCCATCTTAAAATTGAGTCTGATGTTTTGTGAATATGGTATATCTTTTAATTTAAATCTTTTAATTTTTCTCTATGCAGTGTTGTATATCTTTCAGTGTATAGAGATCTTAATAACCTTTGTTTCTTTTATTTCTAGATATTCTATTATTAACAGTATTTTAATTCAGTTGGATTTACATTTTATTTTCTAACTGTTCTTTGCTACTATATTGTGTATATTCTGGTGGTTCATTATTAATTTCTAATAATCCTGTATTCTGACACATTGCTGAATTCATTTGTTATGTTAGTTCTTTTGGTATATTCTTCAGATTTTCTTAAATAGAATTTTACTGTATTTTTCACTCCATAAGATACACCTTACCATAAGACACACCTAGAGTTTTAAGGAGGAAAATAAGAAAAAAAAATACTCTGAACCAAATGTTGTGTTAAAATATTTAATAAAATACCATATTTTTTTGCTCCATAAGATGCATGGACATTTTCCCCTCCACTTTGGGGGGGGGGGGGTGCGTCTTATGGAGCGAAAAATGTGGTATCTATGAATAAAGAGTTTTATTTCCAATTTTCATGATTTTTCCCATTTTTTTCTTGACTTTTTATACTGTCTAGAACCTCTTAAAAAGTTAAATAAAAATGATGAGAGTGGTTGGTTTTTAATAGAGATCAAAACATTAAAATATAAAACAACAGATTGTGCCTGACCAGGCGGTGGTGCAGTGGATAGAGCGTCAGACTGGGATGCAGAGGACCCAGGTTTGAGACCCCCAAGGTCGCCAGCTTGAGCACGGGCTCATCTGGTTTGAGCAAAAAGCCCACCAGCTTGAACCCAAGGTCCCTGGCTCTAGCAAGGGGTTACTCGGTCTGCTGAAGGCCCGCGGTCAAGGCACATATGAGAAAGCACTACGGTGTTACAAGGCGCAATGAAAAACTAATGATTGATGCTTCTCATCTCTCTCCGTTCCTGTCTGTCTGTCCCTGTCTATCCCTCTCTCTGACTCACTCTCTGTCTCTGTAAAAAATAAATTAATTAATTAATTAAAAAAACACAACAGATTGTATAAACTATACAACCATGTGTTTACTTTTTTTTAATTTTTAATTTAATTAATTTATTTATTTTAGAGAGGAGAGGGAGAGACAGAGAGAGAAAGAGAGAGAGGAGAGACAGAGAGAGAGAGAAGGTGGGGAGGAGCTGGAAGCATCAACTCCCATATGTGCCTTGACCAGGCAAGCCCAGGGTTTTGAACCAGTGACCTCAGCATTTCCAGGTCGACGCTTTATCCACTGCGCCACCACAGGTCAGGCTGTGTTTACTTTCTTTTAAAAATAATTTTATTGATTTTATGGGGAGGTAGTGAGAAGAATCAACTCACAGTTGCTTTTCTTTAGTTGTTCATTAATTGCTTGTCGTATGTGCTTTGACCACGCAAGCCTAAGATTTCAAACCAGCGACCTCGGTGTGCCAGGGGTGCTTTATCCGCTCTGCTACGACAGGCCAGGCTGTTTACTTTCTCTTAGAAAATACATCTAGAATGCTTTTTATTACTATTTAAAATCTTTTAATTCATTCTGTTTTTCTTTAGGTGATTGATCTAGGTTCTGGAAAAGGCTACTTAAGCTCCTATTTGTCCTTGAAGTATGGCTTAAAAGTTTATGGAATTGATTCCTCAAATACCAATACGCATGGAGCTCAAGAGAGAAACAGGAAATTGAAGAAACATTGGAAAGTCTATCATACCCAGTCAAAACTAGATGTCAGTGAACTGGCATTAAAAATGGCAAAAGAAAAGAAAATGCAAGGTCAAAATAAAAATGAAGAAGATATTGAAGGAACATGTAACAACAATCCTGTGAACCAAGAAATGATGTGTACATCAGCTTTTTTGCCAGATTTTTCGAGCTCTGTAATTTCTAACATCAGAACACAAATGGAAAACCTACGTGTTTATTCACACCAAGAAGGAAATTTGTGTTTTGAAAACGCCTTTTCTCTTACAGACCTTTTGCCTATTAATGCCATAGAATCTACATCTTCATCCCAAATACCCAAGAATAAAATGTCTGAAGAGAATAAAGGGAGAAGAAAAACAACATCAAAGTCAAATGAATCAAATATATATTCACCTTTAACATCTTTTATCACTGCTGATTCAGAACTACATGATATTATTAAAGATCTAGAGGTGATTTCACTCTTGAATTTCTAAATATGATTTATAAAACTGCTCTAAGACATAAAATTAAAATTTAATAATACCTTGCTTAACCTGCATATCTTATGCAGTTACATTAATCTCAAGCACTAAGATAATCATATGAAGAGTTTTATGATTCTCACAGCTATCAAAATCTGTAAGAGTACAAAATCTGACAGTTACAGTTTGCCAAAATAGAGTACCCTTCATTCATTTCAAGCTTCCTAAATGTAACAAGTTCTAGCACAAGAGCTAGTAAGCTAAGTTATCATTATGCAATTTAGGGATTGTTAAAATTCCAATACAAGAAAACTCGTACATTTTAATTTGTATTTGAAGTAAAGAGATATCCTAGTTTCCTGGTCGGCAAACTGCAGCTCGTGAGCCACATGTGGCTCTTTGGTCCCTTGAGTGTGGCTCTTTCAAAAATATCCCGTGCGGGCGCTACCTTGGTAAGGAATGTACCTACCTATATAGTTTAAGTTTAAAAAACTTGGCTCTCAAAAGAAATTTCAATCATTGTACTGTTGATATTTGGCTCTGTTGACCAATGAGTTTGCTAACCACTGTCCTAGGGCAATATTATATTTAATACTAGCCTTGGTAACCAAACATGCAATTTTTTAAGCAAATGTAGCTTCTGAGTATTCTTAAAGAATTTCAATTTTTTCTCAACTACAAGTTGTCAAATTATATAAGTGAAAGAGAATCTTTCTTAAAGTCAACATTGTGTGTTAAAACAATATTGTAGAGGAGCTTCAAGAAATCATTTGGCTTCATTCATTGTCTTAAAAACCAGGTAGCCTTTTTCTGTTTCTTTGTTTTATATTTTCATAACATTTTTTTCTTTTATTAAGTGAGAGGCAGGAAGGCAGACAGACAGACTCCCACCTGAGCCCTGACCTGGATCCACCCAGCAAGCCCCCTACGGGTGATGCTCTGCCCTTCTGGGGCCACTGCTCCGTTGCTCGGGCAACCAAGCTGTTTTAGTGCCTGAGCCAAGGCCATGGCGCCATCATCTGTGCCTTGGGCCAACTTGCTCCAACCATTTGTGCCATGGGAGGGGAAGAGAGAGAGAAAGAGAACGGGGAAGGGGAGGGGTAGAGAAAACAGATGGTCACTTCTCCTATGTGCCCTGAATGGGGTAAAACAAGGTAGCCTTTGAAGTTGTAATATTCTGCTTATTAAATTTTTCAGAAATTCTTTTTTAAATTAAATTCATTGGGGTGACATTAACAAAGATTATGTAGATTTAAGTGTACGTTTCAATGATACATCATCTGTATATGGCAATATGTGCCCAACACCCAAAGTCAGATCTTCTTCCAGCACTGTTATATTTGACCCCTCTGCTCTTGACTCCTCCTCCCCCTGCTTTCCTCTGTTGTCCTTGTCTATTAACTTTCATTTATCTTGTTTGTTCATGTGTTGCTTTCAGTTTTATATCCATATAAATATGAAGTCATATGGTTCTTAGCTTTTTCTGACTGACTGATTTCACTTAGCATGATATTCTTAAGGTCTAGCTTATATTGACAGTATTTCATCGTTTTTTATGATTGTACTACTGTATTCCATTGTGTATATATATATACACATATATAAAACACATTTCTATCCAGTCATTTATCAAAGGACATTTTGGTTGTCTCCGTGCCCTCGCCACTGTGAATAATGCTGCCCTGAACATACGTATGTTTCCAAATAAATGTTTTCAAAATTTTCCGGTACATACCCAAAGAAGGGCTGCTGTGTCATATGGTAACTCTATTCTTAAATTTTGAGGAGCCTCCATACCATTTTCCATAGAGGCCGTACCAGTTTCATTCCCACCAGCAGTGAATGAGGGTTCCTTCTTCTCCACAGCCTCTCCAACACTTGTTACTTGTTTTGTTGATAACAGGTATGAGGCAGTATCTCATTGTACTTTTGATTTGCATTTCCCTAATAGCTACTGAAGTTGAGCATCTTTTCATATATCTGTCGACCGTTTTTATGTGTTCTTAAGAGAAATGTGTGTTCAGGTCCTCTGCCTATTTTTAAATTGTGTGGACATGTTTTCGTTTCTCTTTGATAATTAGCTCAGAGTGGGATTTGTAGGTCATAGAGTAAGTATATATTTTAACTTCATGGCAGATTGCCCGAGTTTTTCAAAGTGCTTGTGCCATTATTATCCTCATTTTATAAATGAGGAAATTAAGTCACTGAAGATTTAAAACAAACTTGGTTTATTGATCCAGATTCCCTGAGTATATGCAGCTGTATCCATTCAGTGTGAGTATACATGACAATTAGTCTTTGAGACAGTTCATAGGAGAATGTTTACATAAAATTGATGTTATAGAATTTAGAGCAAAAAATTTTATATTGAATATAAAATTGCGATAGCTGATGTAGGAAGGAACTAAGTAAACTTATGACAGTTTTTTTTTTATCAATTTTAATGGGCAATTTGTTAAGAAGTGAATTAAGAAAATTGACTAGTAAGGTATAAATATGTCTCAAATCACAAGTTTGTCATAGTAGTGCATGCTACATCTGATTAGTCCAGTCTTTACTTTGGCTAGTTGTTAAGCAAATATTAGTTGTAAAACAGAAAAAGGAAAATTCAAATGGGTAAGTACCCAAACACAGTTGAAAAATCAACTCAAAAGTATGTCAGTTATGATAAATGATGATAGTCATTTTGTCCATAAATGGAATGCTTATTTTTTATAAAAAATCTTTTTAAAAAGTAATATTTTCTGGGTAGAATTTGTTCTGCATTTAAAATCTTCACCTGAAATGTCTTTCTAGCCCTTTCTCAATTGCCAAAATTTATTTTTCTTCTCATTTTAAAAGGATTGCTTGATGGTAGGTCTACATACTTGCGGTGATCTTGCTCCAAACACTCTGCGAATATTTACTTCCAATTCTGAAATCAAGGGAGTTTGCAGTGTGGGTTGTTGCTACCACCTCTTATCTGAAGAATATGAAAACCCACATAAAGGTACAAAGTTTCCCATTTCTCACAATTTCATTATTTCAGTATAATGGCTACTTTTTATCCATGTTTTTTGTTGTTGACATTGTCATTTTGAATTAACATTTAGAATAATATCTGATATTCTTGCAATTATAATGTTATAGCAATTGAAATTTGATGCACTGTCACCTTATATAGTTTGGTCATTACGTGGTCTTAGCGAATACTGAAAGCCGCAAACATTTGAAAATTTTATGTGATACATATTTTAGAGAACTTCTGTTTAAAAATACTTGTAAGGTATACATCTACTAAAATAGTAAAAAGTTATTTTTGATTAATATAGAGTTGCAAGGCTTGGTTTCATTTTTAGAACTTTTTTTGTTTTGTAAGGAAAGTTGATATTTCTTGAAAAAAAATTTCTTGCTGTATTTTGAAGAGTCAACATACTATGATTTTAAAAAGCTGCAAAACTACAATTGCATTAAAATTATGGTGTTCAGACTGTGCTTCCTGGACTGAGATGGTGTCTGAAGAGCAAAGTTCATAACAGGAGTTAAAGCATCCCCAGTACCTTCATCCAGAGCGGCTCTTTTTGTGTGTTATAGCTCTTAAAACGATATGGTTTCAGAGGAGCTGGTTCAGAGTAGATGGTTATTTAGTCGATTAATATTAGCAATTCTCGGCCCTGGCCGGTTGGCTCAGCAGTAGTGCGTCAGCCTGGTGTGCAGGAGTCCCAGGTTCGATTCCCGGCCAGGGCACACAGGAGAGGCGCCCATCTGCTTCTCCATCCCTCCCCCTCTCCTTCCTCTCTGTCTCTCTCTTTCCCTCCCGCAGCCGAGGCTCCATTGGAGCAAAGATGGCCCGGGCACTGAGGATGGCTCTGTGGCCTCTGCCTCAGGCGCTAGAATGGCTCTGGATGCAACAGAGCAACGCCAGGTGAATCCCGGTCGGGCGCATGCGGGAGTCTGTCTGACTGCCTCCCCGTTTCCAGCTTTGGAAAAATGAAGAAAAAAAATATATATTAGCAATTCTCTTCTCTATTAGTTTATTGAAATCTTAATCAGCATCCAGTGGTCCTTGCTATGGATTTTTAAGCCAGGATGTTGTGTGCGTATGGTTTTTTGTTCTTTTCTCAGTTTTAAAATCCAGATAAATATGAAATTTTTAATTTTTTATATAATTGTGTTTAAGATGTAAGAGTTTTGATTATGTAATTCTACTGAAATATGGGTGGAACAGGTCATCCTCAGGATAGCAAAGGTGGTGTAAGATTATTTTTTAGGAAAGGTGTACAAAAGGAAAATTTTGAATAGAGATCTACAGAGTGAGAGAAAGAAAGAAAATTGGCAAAAAGTTAACAATAGTTTGATTTAGATGAGGGATGTAAGTTTTTCTTTTCATTTTTCTAACTCAAAGTACAAAAATCTTCAAGATAAAAACTTGAAGAAAATAGTGAAACTGAAAATAGAAAAAAATACTGAAGTATATACCCAAATATTTACACTGTATTACAATCCTTCTCTTAGAGAGAGAGGAAGGAGGAGAAAGAGAGAGGGAGGAGTGAGAGTGAGAAGCATCTACTGATATTTGCTTCAAGCAGAGCCAATGACACCTTGCTCAAGCCAGCAACCTTTGGGCTCATGCCAGTGACCTTGGGCTTCAAGCCAGCAACCTTTGGGCTCAAGCCAGTGATTTTGGGATTATGTCCATTATCACACACTCAAGCCAGTGAGCTGCACTCATGCAAATAACCTTGAGTTTCGAACTGGGGACCTTAGCATCAGTGCTATACCCATTGTACCACCTAAAAGAAAGAAAAAAATATTCAATACAATCACATTTTTACAACTTTTAAAATATTAAACATGTAATGTTTTTTTAGAACAACCATAGCATAAGATTCTATGTAAGGGGAGTATGATTCTTAGTTCAAAAGCTTCCTCTTCTGTAGGTGCGGTGAAATGGAAGACTTTCTTTAATAATCGGCTCTATTGGGAGTAGGTGTAGACAATTGGTGTGTCTCTCAATTCAGAGGTAGCGTCCTGCAGTGTAAGACCAGGAGCCGTCATCGTGACCATTCACATGCAGGTTCCCATTGGATTCGGGCAGGCGATAAAGAAATGGCGGAGTCAGAGGATGGGGGGCCATCCTATTTATTGGTGTCTCACCAAGACAGGCAAACCACAAAAGAAGACAAGGGAAAAGCAGAAAACCAGCTCTTCCCATGAAGGGCAAGGGATCAGGGGAGCCCCTGCAATTGTGATAGCAGGAACTGTGTGTCTGAGCCCCTGGTCTGTCCCACTTTATAGTGTAGAAAACCAAAATCCCTTAATCCAATATACAAACAAGGAAGTCTCCAATACAAAGTCACTTATCCAAGGCATAATTGGATTTCTCATGAGAGTGCACCACCCAGATCATACAATCAGTCAAGGGTGTGGGGAAAAGCTTAGTCCCAAAACCAAACCTCAGGCTACAACAACCTGGCCTGCTTATAGCCTGTCCCCCACACCCACTATAAGTCACAAGCGAGCAAACATATACATCATGTTTACAAACTTATTTGACCAACATTCCACCCCTTTTGCTCGCTTTACAATCTAAACCACAGGCATCTTCCATGATGGTCACTGTGCAAAGAGTAGGATACATTGCATAAACAGAAATAGTACCAACTACAGCAATAGGATTAACAGATCAAAAACTATGGGCGAAATGAGAGAGCTGTCAGTGGCACCAAGAGAGGCAAATCTTTTCCCTCTGGCAGAATACAGGCCAGAGTTTTATCTGCAGACAGCACTGTAGCTGGCACCAGAGGCCGCCCTGAGCGGGCGTACCAAACCTTATTGGCCAATACACCAGCATCTGCTGGTTCTATGTGTAGTAAAATAGGGGAACTCATTATTGGCCATAAAGAAATTACAAAGGTGCCCTTCAAAATGCTGTCCCCTTGAGCACTCAAGGGATAATACACTTCTACCTTAGGTGGCCAGGTGCTGGTTGCCCAAGGAGTTAACTGGAGGTCCACCTCTAACCCCTTTCCCCATGGTGCCAACAAGGCCACCCATCTCAGATGGGGGGCCTGTACAGTCCAGGGCCAAGTCCATTGAAGCCGTTGTCCTTTAAGAAGGGCTGTTGGAGCAGGCAAGAGGACGTTGCCCTGCTGTCCGAAACCTGGCTTGAGTAAAATGTCCTTAGTGCGTTTCTGCAACTGAATAGGGGCAGCTGTCCGATGCAGGAGGGCCTCTACTGGAGCTAGGCTTCCCCGTCGAGGTCGCTCATTCAAGATCCGAAGTACTGTCCATAAGCGGCGTGTCCATCCAGTAAGAGAGCCGGTGCCCCCCTCCTGTCGCAGTCCCTGCTTTAAGAGTCCATTATAACGCTCAATGATACCAGCAGCCTGGGGGTGGTAGGGAACATGGTACTTCCAGTCCACCCCCAGCTTTTGAGCCCATTGCCTCACCGTTGAACCAGTGAAGTGGGTACCATTGTCACTTTCAAGGACCAGCGGTCGCCCGTATGCAGCACTCAGGCGGTCCAGAGCCTGTATGACTGCCCTCTGGTCAGGGTTACAAGCGGGGTAAGCAGCAAGCAGCCCGGTGGCAGTATCTACACAAGTGACTGCATACTGGTACCCTTCTGACTTTGGTAAGGGTCCAATGATGTCTATCTGCCATCGTGTCAGTGGGACATGACCCCTCTGGATCTGTCCAGGTGACACCAGTGGTCTCCGAGGGTGTTCCTTGGAACATACTGCACATTGCTCACAGGCTGCAAGTACCTCTGCATAGGACACAGGCAAGTTCCAAGCCTTAACCGTAGCCCACATAGTTTTCTGTCCTGCATGGAGCAGGCGCCGGTGGAGCCACTGTGCCACATCACCTGCAGGTGCAGTCTCCAACCATCGCACCCTTGCCAACGTATCTGCCTCATCATTCCCAGGATGGGCTAGAGGGGCATGCCCTGTGACATGATATACTGTCACCTGCTTCTGGTGTCCTATTTCCCATAAGTCCTGCCACATAGCCTGACCCCATAATGGACGGTGCATTACCATCCACTGGTTAATGTGCCAAGTAGCAATCCAAAGGGTCAGTCCACGATAGACAGCCCAACTGTCAGTACAGATCACCAGAGGTGAAGGTTCATTATGGGCAACTAGCCAAACAGCTCTTAATTCTGCCCATTGGCTGCTTTGGCCTGTACCCGTGTCCATCCAAATAGTCTCAGTGGCCGGATGGAAGGCGATAGCCGTCCATTTGGCAGGTTGGCCCCTGCTGGAACCATCAGTATATCAGGCATCTTCAGGGATGGGCACCCGCCCCTCCTGGTAAGGACTGACCTCAGGTTCTGCCTCCTGAGCCCCAGTTGCACCTGACTCTAAGGTCACATAGGTGACTGGACCCAAGACCTCCTGCAGTTCTGCCCTCAATGGGCTGGTGCTA
This sequence comes from Saccopteryx bilineata, assembly GCF_036850765.1. NCBI lineage: Eukaryota > Metazoa > Chordata > Mammalia > Chiroptera > Emballonuridae > Saccopteryx > Saccopteryx bilineata. Next base: position 106,114,211 of record NC_089491.1, on the reverse strand, counting down.
AGAGCACAGCGTTGTTGCAGATAGGCACCCCACTTGGCCAGGGTAGACATTTGGGCCATACCACTACGTGGTTTAGTTGCCCAATCTCTCACCCATCCAGCTATAGGGTATGTTGTTTTGACTGTAACTGGTGTTGTGGTTGTAATACTCTCAGTTGCCAGGAGGGCAGCATACACAGCTGCCAGCTGCTTCTCTACTAATGAGTAATGAACTTCAGCACCTTTCCACAATTGGGACCAAAATCCAATAGGTTGCCGTAGGCGCTCTGTCCGCTGCCACAAGCCCCATCCAAACCCCTCCGAGGTTACATGAACATCCAGCTCACAGGGCCTGGCAGGATCAAACACATTCAAGGCCTGTGCCACCTTGACAGCTCTCTTAGCAGCTGCAAATGAACCTTGAGCCTGCTCAGTCCAATCCCAGCGAACCCCCTTTCGAATAAGGTTGTACAAGGGGCGTAGTAACTGAGCCAAATGCGGTATAAATGCTCGCCAATACCCCAACAAACCTAAGAATTCCTGTAACTGTTTTACCGTAGTGGGCACGGGGTATGCTTGAATCTTATCTATAACTGCGTCAGGGATAACTTTTGTCTTACCCGACCAGACAACTCCCAAGAATTTAACAGATAACCCAGGTCCTTGTAATTTGTTCTCGTTAACTGCCCAGCCACATGCTTTCAAATGGGATAGCAGGGTAGGGACTGCTTGCTCCAATTCTGAAAGAGAATCACTAGTTAGCATAATATCATCAATATAATGGTACATGCGGACTACCTCTGGCTGTTTCCATTTAGCCAGGTCAGCAGCCACCAGCCCATGGCACAAGGTGGGGCTATGCAAATAGCCCTGGGGTAACACTGTAAAGGTCCATTGTCTCCCTTCCCAACTGAAGGCAAATTGGTCTTGACTCTGCGGCTATATCAATAGAGAAAAAAGCATTGGCCAAGTCTGCCACAAAGTGGTATGTCCCCAACTCATGGCTTAGCCGATCCATCATGTTAGCTATCGAGGGAACAGCAGCGTGCAAAGGGGGAACAACTTTATTAAGTTCCCTGTAATCTACTGTCATTCTCCAGGTTCCATCTGCTTTGCGCACAGGCCATACTGGGGAGTTGTAAGGACTGTGTGCTGGCCGGATGATCCCCACCTTTTCTAGTTCAAGGATTGTCCCTGTGACTTCTCCATAACTACCTGGCAGGCGGTACTGCTTGGTGTTAGTCACACGCCGAGGGATGGGTAATTGCAAAGGGGAATGTGATGCATGTCCCCGCAATACTGCCTTCACAACCCTGATCCGCAGCCGGAACTCCCCAGCTGTAGTTTCCAACCACAGTCCTTGCAAGACATCTACCCCCAAAATATATTCAGGAATAGGAGATACATACACCTTATATGGCTTAGGAGGCAGTCTCCCTATACCCAATGGAATAGTTATTGGCTTCACTTGGACAGTTTGGCCCCCATAACCGTCAATGGCCACTGGGGTCCCAGCAAACCGCTCTGGGTTTCCATAGAGAAGGGAACATTCTGCACCTGTATCCACCAAGGCCAACACCTGTTGTACGTTGGAAGGGGACCAGTGGATAGCCAGTTCCACATGTGGCCTCCGGTCCCCGCCCATCCCCGTTAGACGGGTCCCTCGGCCTTTTTCCTATTCAAACTGGTACAATGGGTCTTGGGAGTTCCCCTCTCCCTCGGCTGTCTCTATCATATAATCTTGTAACCAAGCTGTGCGCGCACCAAACGTTTTATTGGTAGCTGCTGGGGCCTTTCGTCTCAGTGGCTGGAACTTCTGTTCTGGTTTAAGCTGCCGCCAAAGCTCCAAAAGAATTTTATTAGACTGGCCATCCAATTTCCCTTTATCTGCTCCAGCCGCAATCAAGTCTACCCACATCTGCATTCGGGTAACCTTTACAGGCCCGTTTCCCTTGTTAGTTGGGGGGGAAACATAGGCAGCAGCCCTCACTGCTTTATGATCCCGAGCGGCCTCCAGCTCTCCCAAATCTGCTACCATCTGTGTAACTGCATTGATGGGCTGCCCCACATAGGGGCCCAAGATAGCCACAAGTGACCCAAAAAGGGCTGACGGGGCGCTAGCAAGGACAAATTCCCTCATTTTGGCCGTAAACACTTCTTCGTCTGGCCCACGAGACCCAGGGTTGAAAACAGCATTCTTCATACCTAGTTCTCGAAGGACCTTTACTAACTCACTGTAGCACTGCCACCGACTCATTGCCCCCCGGCAGTTCTCCAGCATTCTGCCAGACCATACGAATGGCAGCCATCACCCATTCTAATAGGGTATGGTCTCCTGGGTTGCCATGGCAGTTCTGAAGACGCTGCCTCAAGGAAGAGTGTGTGGTAATGGCGGCCAATTTCTCCATCTCTGTTCCGGAGAGCATGATGCCATCCACCCCTATATCCCATAATCGTAGTAACCAGGCTACCAGGGATTCAGTAGGTTTCTGCCTAATTGTGCCCCCAACTCCATCAGCTCTGCCTGGGTATAGGGCCGGACCACAGAGTGTTCCATTACCTGGGCAGGAGGTTGTGGCTGCCCCTGAGGGACTCTTTGTTGCTGGGTTTTTACCTTCTTGGCGACAACTGGTCGGGCTCTCAGTGTGCGTATGGCAGCTTCAGCCTGAACCTTCTCATCCTCAGAAGAGGAGTCGCAAGCGCCTGCTCCCGCTGACTCAAAGCCAATCCACCGGCACGGATGCTGCTGCTCCTTTGGTGACCGTTTAGGCTCCTGTGGCTGCTGGCTTTTGGCCAGAAGCTGAGACTCGAGCTCTTGAATCCGGAGTTGTTTCTCCAACAACTCCCGGTGAAGACGTTCAGCTTCCAGGGTAAACTGCAACTCTCGAACCCGTAATTCCTTCTCCAGTGCTCGCTCCAGTTCCAGCCTTTTCTGCCGTTCTGTTTGCAATTCATGCTGAAGCTTTTGACCTCGGGCAGTTTCCTCTTGAGTAAAAAACATGTAGCCCATGGCCCCTAAAAGGACAGCCATGGGGAGCCAGAGCAGCAACCAGTACTCTATCCCACCCATCAAGGGTGGTGGCTCCATACCAATCTCTGAATCCTGCCGGAAACTACGCCAGTTGTAAGACCAGGAGCCGTCATCGTGACCATTCACATGCAGGTTCCCATTGGATTCGGGCAGGCGATAAAGAAATGGCGGAGTCAGAGGATGGGGGGCCATCCTATTTATTGGTGTCTCACCAAGACAGGCAAACCACAAAAGAAGACAAGGGAAAAGCAGAAAACCAGCTCTTCCCATGAAGGGCAAGGGATCAGGGGAGCCCCTGCAATTGTGATAGCAGGAACTGTGTGTCTGAGCTCCTGGTCTGTCCCACTTTATAGTGTAGAAAACCAAAATCCCTTAATCCAATATACAAACAAGGAAGTCTCCAATACAAAGTCACTTATCCAAGGCATAATTGGATTCCTCATGAGAGTGCACCACCCAGATCATACAATCAGTCAAGGGTGTGGGGAAAAGCTTAGTCCCAAAACCAAACCTCAGGCTACAACAGCCTGGCCTGCTTATAGCCTGTCCCCCACACCCACTATAAGTCACAAGCGAGCAAACATATACATCATGTTTACAAACTTATTTGACCAACATGCAGTATAAAATATTTAACTTCTGCTGCCTGCTACCTTCTTTCCTCATTACCATCCTGCCCCTAACGATGCCTTCCCCTTCCAAAAGCCCTTCTCTCCTCTCTAGGTGGTACCTTCGCAGTCCTGCTGGGCCCTTGCAGCCACCGCACGGTGTCGTCAGGCCTCAGGCCCCATTTCAGTACTTCCCACCGTGTGGCAGATCCTCACTCTTGAACCAGTAACTAGAAATAGAAAATAAAAATCATGGTTGCTGCGTTGGCAGCTGCATTTCATACTACTGGAAGATAAAAGACAGTGTACTTGGCACTATTATGTATAATAAAGGGAGGTGGGAAAGGGGCTTTTAAAAACTAATTTGGGAAAGAAGAACAATAAAACAAATAGATGAACAGCAAAGTTCAGTTCAACAAACGTTATTGAATATCAGCTATGTCGCACATTGTGCTAAGCAGGGTGATATAAAAATGTATGATGCCCCATCTTCACCCTTAAGGGATGTAAAAATAGCCCTTAATCGCAGGAATCCAGATAATCTCTGTTAGTAACATTTTTGATTTGTAAAAAATCACTTAGAATAGAAAATTTAAATAATATTAAAAGATATGTAAAACAAAAATAAATAGTAAATTCCCCAACCCATACTTTTGGTTTCCTGTGTATCTTTCCAGGAAAGAATAAACATATATATTGTTGGACAGATAAAATGTATTATGCTCACTTTGTTAAAGATAACACGAGGAAGCCGTCGCCCAGGTGATATTAATGTGTGTTGGGGTGGGCTAAAGGCAGGCGGAATCCTTGTAGCCTGGGGCTTGGTTTTGGGATTAAGCCTTTCCTACCCTTTTTGATGTGGGGTGGTGCAATCCAATCATGCCTCAGAAGGTGACTTTGGGTTGGAGACTTCCCTACTTTGTATATTGGATTAGAGGTTGTGAAGCTACAGTATAAAGTGGGGGCAACTAGCGTGCGGAGGACCCGGGTTCGATTTCCGGCCAGGGCACATAGGAGAAGCGCCCATTTGCTTCTCCACGCCTCCGCCGCGCCTTCCTCTCTGTCTCTCTCTTCCCCTCCCGCAGCCAAGGCTCCATTGGAGCAAAGATGGCCCGGTCGCTGGGGATGGCTCTGTGGCCTCTGCCCCAGGCGCTAGAGTGGCTCTGGTCGCAACATGGCGACACCCAGGAGGGTCGCAACATGGCAACGCCCAGGATGGGCAGAGCGTCGCCCCCTGGTGGGCGTGCCGGGTGGATCCCGGTCGGGCGCATGCGGGAGTCTGTCTGACTGTCTCTCCCTGTTTCCAGCTTCAGAAAAAAAAATGCAAAAAAAAAATAAATAAAAAAAAATAAATAAAGTGGGGGCAAAACGGGATTTTGCTCTCTTGGTTCCTGAGGTTAGCATGAGAGAGCAGAGAGAATAGAGCCAGCAGCGGGAGGAGGCCACGTGGAGAAGGCCAGGAAAAGCAGCCAAGATGGCGGAGTGCTGAGTGAGATGCCAGTTTGTGTAGAGTTTGTATCTGGGATAAGGAAGGAGATGGGGAACTGAGGAGAATAAGGCTGGTGAGCTAGAAACCTTTGATTCTAGGAAACTCGGACAAATCAGTAGCTTTGTGAGCACTGAATGTGACTGGGTTTTGGAGCCCAGTGTGTATTTTTACTTGCCCGCCGGGTGCAAGCTAGATTAAAGACTATGGCCCACCAGTTTTGGCTCCGCTGTTTCTTTACCGACTGTCCGAATCCAATGCGAACCTGCAAGGGCCGGGCTGCTCTGATGGTGGCCCTGGCCCTGCCTGCTGGCTTTACATATATGTACACACTAGATTCTTGTGTGGTGTCTTTGAAGATCAGTAGAAGTTAATCAGACAAAGAACTGGGAAGAGTGTTACAGACACACAAAGGCATGAGATGATAAGTATTAAAAATCAAGTTTCCTTTTCTTTGCCTTCCACAGTCACTGTTTCTCTGAACTTCTGGGAAATTTTTGTTGAAAAAAGACCTCCACGTTTTTCCACTTGAAATGGAAGCTGCTCAGTTAACAGATTATCAAGCATCAACCTTAGATCTGGCCTGGGCAGAGGCACTTTCACCTTCTCTTCTCCAGGGTGGAAGTTGCTGTAGTTTACTACGGCAGAGTTCATAGGGCATATTTGGTCCTGGGATTCCGAGAAGAAAAGTGCTGGAAAGGTGTGGGAAACAGTGACTGGCCACTACAAAACCTCCGTTCCCATTCTTGTAGGCAAGGTCAATTCATGGTAGGGCCTCCTTGTCAAAAATATCTTAACCATTGACAGTCGTTGAGATTATCAGGTAAATATACTAGGCTTAAGTGGCAAAAGTTAATAGTAATATCTTAGTGTTATGTGCTTTCCTCACACACACCTGAAATGAACAAAGTTGGGAGTTGTGCATGTCAGGAAAGCAAAACTAAGCAGGAAGAAACAGGACTGATGATAAGATGAGCTAGACGGAAAGATATAAACATGAGTACCTTCAAATATTTTGGAATTTGAGAAAAGAGCTGAACAACCAAAAGATAGGAGAAAAAAAATGTAGCTAAGTCATAGAAATAACAAAAACAACCTCAGTTTATGCTGCAGTTTTGCCTTGCTTTGGACTGCCACATTTTTTTTCATCTCAAAAACAAGGTAGGAAAGATAACTTATCATTTCTCTCTTTCTCACAACCCTATTTCCTTTTTTGTTTTGGCTGAACTTGGCTATAGTAAAAGAAGAGATATGAACCATCTTTTGCAATTTTTATAAACGGCATTTTTCAACTCCAGTTGCCCCTCTGAATCAAATATATTAATTTCACTATGTAGGGCCTGCTTTCTGACCTGATGTATAATCTTTTGAATATAAGTAATTTTAGAAGATTTATAGATAATTTTGATGAACAACATGGTTAAAAACAGAATTTTTTAAAATTTTTATTTATTCATCATAGAGAGGAGAAAGAGTGTGTGAGAGAGAGAGAGAGAGAGATGGGGGAGGGGCGAGAAGCATCAACTCCCATATATTCCTTGACCAAGCAAGCCCAAGGGTTTTTAATCAGCCTTAGCATTCCAGGTTGACGCCCTATCCACTGCGCCACCACAGTTCAGGTGAAAACAGGATATTTATTATGGTTTCATAAGAAGAAAAATACAGAATTCGAGAAGATGATTTGTAGAAATATATTCAAGATTATTTACAGTTATTTCAATCTTTCCCATGCAAGACTATGTGGACTCTACCTATGTACAACTTTGCATATTTACACCAAAGGCTGAACCCAGAAGGGCCCAGAGGGCATATCAAATTCCAGAGTGCAGAGAGAGAGAGTAAACAGCTTCCCCAAAATCCTTGAGGTATAGAGCTCAGAGTGAAAACCTGGGGAGACCAAACATAGAGTGTGGAGGCCCTGAATAGGAACATAGACAGGAACAGAGTTCAGTGCCTTGAGGCAAAGGCCACAGTGGTTCCACAAAGGTACTGAAGGCAGTACTGTGCTTAATGCAGCAGGATAGAAATAGAATTAGCAATTCTTATTAAACAATAGGTGGGGACATTTGAGCTACTCCATTGCCCTTTAATCTGCTCTAAAGAAGTTCCTTTTCCTGACTTCCTCATTCTCTTCACCTCTTTCTCTTCTCTGCTTCCTGACTTCCTAATTCTTGTCACAGCTTCTATCTTGTGTGTATCAGTAAGTTCCTGTAAGGAACTGGGGGTCAGGGCTGTCTCATGAAACCTGATAGGGGATTGTGAGGCAGTCCCCTAGGTCCCTTGTTGCACTACATATGGTCTCTAAGTAGTCATTGTCTCTGCGACAATAGAGGGCTGGACACCAGGTCATAAATGCACAATTAAGGGTTAGAAACTAGACAAAACCAGTGGCAGAAAAAAAATCTAGAACCAACAAGGAATGTCCAAGATAATTGTATCACTAGAATTTTGACAGCTTAACTGTATTGATGAATAGGTGTGTGTCTGTATGTGTATGAAGCCAACAGTGCAATCTGTTCTGGACTGTTTAGCAGTGACTCTTTGGATAGATGGAATATGGATGTAGTCTGGTGTTTTATACAACACACAAGGTGGGCAAAAGTAGGTTTACAGTTGTTCATGTAGGAAATAATACAATTAATAAGTAATAGTACAAGAATAAACTGTTTCACATACTCACACCTATACGCCTACTTCTGCCCACCCCTATATATTATATAGTACTAGTATTCCTTACTAAAATAGAAATCTACCACTATACAGTTTGATCATTATATTTAACTAACTTATAAGGCCAGATGTTTGAAGGCACAGGCTTAGCATATTTCCTGTCATATATCCAGCACGAGGTGCCATGGAGTTATATCTCTGAATGCTCAAGTATGTCATGTGTCTCTCCCTTCACATCTTACACACCTGCCCCTCACCCTCACTTTGTTTGCACAGCTGTTTTGGAGTTTGAATTGGGGCAATGTTGCCCTTTGGGATGTAAATTTGAGTTATTAATAGTCCAACATAGTATACTAGAAAAGTCTGGTATGTACACTGCAACGTTTTATGATGATATGTACTATGTAAACATTATGTGTTTTACATGAATATGTTTACCCAATCCACTGTGGTAGACCATGGAGGTGGTCTTTCATGAATGTCAATTTTCAAAAGGATCTCAAAGCTTTCTGAGCCGTTATGAATACTGAAGTTATACCATATGTTTTAAAAACTGCTTTTAAATATTTATACATTATGAGCCGGTAGTTCCTAGGAGAACAAGAAATACCAGAAACCGTTTTATTGCAGTGCTTTATAGAATATATATTTTTCCAAGCTTGACATGTTTCATTGTTTTGTCTTCACATTGATTATTATCATAATTATTTTTTCAATACTTATACATTATTTCATGCCCTACAAGTTGGGGGATTTATTTTGGTGGTTTTGCCCAGAAACGTTAGAAACATGCTATAGGAAACACAGTGTACCTATTCAGATCTATATATCTTTTATTCCTAACTGAACTATGGTTTTGTTCAGGCATCGGTTATTGGGAAGACTGAGCCCTGCTGTCGCTGCAGAAATAGGTGAATCTAAATCTAAATTAGTTACAGTAATTCCCTATATAGAGTAATGGATATGAGACAGAGTTCTCAAAAACTAGGCATGAGGAGCATGTCTCCTAGAGGGTTTTCTGAACTTTTTGTTGGTCTTGTTGTTCTTAAAACTGAACATAAGGCAAGAGCATCACTTGTTTTTCTCTGCCCCCCAACTTGGTCCTCTGTATGTATTTGTTGATGCTAGTGTGTTCTCTGTCAGAAATTGGTGGTAGTACTCTGTGTCCTGCAGGCCCAGTCCAAGGGAGGAAAGGTAATTTTACTCTTCCTGTAAATTTATCTAATCCAGCAGTTCTCAACCTGTGGGTCACGACCCTGGCGGGGGTCAAACAACCAAAACACAGGGGTCACCTAAAGCCATTGGATAGGACTGCTGATCTAATCATTTCAGAGTCTTAGGAGTGCAGGAGGGGTAGATGAAGAGTTGGGACCCTCCAGAGTCACATCAGATAGTATCCCTGACCTTATTAGGAGCCCCTTCTAGGAGCAGCCCTTGTCAGGGAATAGATTTGTGCTTGGTCTTTCTTCACCTCCTCCCAGCCCAATGCCAGGGAGCCTTGTCGTACTATTGGTGCTTTCCAAAATACTGCAGATCAGCATAGTCAAATAGAAATGATGTAATGCTTGAAAGCTGTTAGGCTACCTTCCTGTTTATTCCCAGCCTTAATGTATTACAGGACATTAAGGCAATTCCCCCAAAGATCCCTCCATTTTCTTTTTTTATTTTTTAAACCAGGGAAGGGCTGCAGATCATCTTTTAATGGCACCTTTAAATCTGGTCCTGCCATTTTTGTATCAAACAAATTTGTCTAGGGTATATGATAGCTACGCTACTATATCTCAACTTATGGTATCAGTAGGAATTTTAAGGGAGAAAGCTAAATACTTATGTGGTCATCTTCTCTGTCTCTGAGGATTGACAGTTGGTTTCATTGCTTTAAATTTCTTTTTTAATTTTTTTATTGAAATTATTAAGGTGACATTGGTTAATAAAATTATACAGGTTTCAGATGCTACACAACTCTACAATACACTATCTGTACATTGCATCGTGTGTTCACCACCCCAAGTCAAGTGTCCCTCCATCACTGTCTATCTCTCTACCCTCTTCCCCCTTCCCCCACCCCCTTTCCCTCCTGCAGTCCCCACAGTATTGTCTGTGTCTGTTTTTTGGGTTTTTTTGTTTTGTTTTTTGCTTAATTCCCTCATCTTTTTCTAGTCCCCCAACCCCCATCATTGCTTTAAACTTAGAGTCTCCTTACCTACAAAGGTATCTGGAGGTTGAATTACAGTCATCCCTCGCCATATCACAGTTCACTTTTTGCAGTCTCACTGTATTGCGAATTTTTAAATTGTATATGTCTAATTTTGTATCGCGAATTTTTTGCTGTATCGCGGGATTTTACATAGGTTTAAGAGTGTAGAAAGTGTTTAAGAGCATAGACAGTGTTTATAAGAGTATGGGAAAGGTTTATAAGAGTGTGGGGAGGGTTTATAAAGCCTTAAAATATATATAAATAATAAAATAAATATAAGGTCGCTACTTCATGGATTTTTGCCTATCGCAGGGGTTCTGGAACCTAACCCCCACAATAGACAAGGGACCACTGTAATCCCATCTTTGCAACATTGCCATTGCTGTCTTTTCAGTGAAGACTTAACAGTATTTTCTATATCATAAATATATATTTTATTAATTTTTCTATTTGCTATGGGCTTTTAGTGCTGGAAATTTGGAGGATGTAGTGGAATAAATCATGATTTCTCTTTTCAAAAAGCATGTATTTGACTTCCATTTCAGCACTGTGGGGATGTGATTTCTTCTGAGAAACCCTCCTACTACAGTTTAGCTAGATCCTGGCTAACTTAGAATGTATATTTTTGTAAGCATTGCTGAGTCCACAAAAAAATAAAGAAATTCTCTGTGGGTCAAGAAAAATCAAAAGCAAAGAGTTAAAAGGAGAGAAGGGGAAGAATGAGGGAGCGGAGTTGAAACCAGAGCAGGGAAGGCAGAGCCATAGGTTGCAGGCAGTGTCCTGCGGCAAATGCTTGTCACCTGCAATGTAAAGACAACTGCTGGGCTTCTCCATGGCGAAGGCGCTGATCCTGAGAAGTCCATACCAAACTAAGACCTTGAATGAAATAAAGCCGTCTTCAGTCAGCTCCACGTAGAGGCAAATTCAAATCCTTGTGGGGAAATACTCCAAGGTCAAGCCCTTGGAATGTCTACAGATTAAAATCTACCAAACATAAGCTAAAAAACTAAATATAAAGGGTGGGGCAAAAGTCGGTTTACAGTTGTTTATATGGAAAATAATACAATAATAAGTAATACAATGAACTGTTCCACATACTTACAATTGTAATCCTACTTTTGCCACACCCTGTATGAATATCTATATTTAGATTTATATAGCTATAAAATATATGTATGTATCCTGTGTGCCCCCCATTCAACTAAAAGTAATGAATATTGTTTAATTTACCTTTGTAAAAGCATTGAAATAGTGGTAAGATTCATAGTATTTATCAAAACTATATATAGAAGAATTCAGGAGCCCACAAAGATGATGGGAAGATGGAAACTACAAGGGTGTTTGTGTGCCATGACATTCTTGAGCTTTGTTTTTATAGCCCTTCAAGCATTAGGGTACAAATGATTGAACTTCTACTTAGACATGCAGAAGAGAGTCTCATAGAATTCATAGGACATACTCTCACAAATTGAGACCACAAAGGTGAGGACTCAAGTTAGAGCAGCAGTAGTAGGAATAGAATAAATTAGAAGAATTCAAGAAACACTTAAGAATCTTTAAGGAAATGGGAGATAAAGGAGAAGGAATTGTCAAGGATTATCAGTTTTTTGTGTTGGGTCACTGGGTAGGTGATGATGTAACTTACATGATAGGAAACACTAAGGAAGGACCACGTTTTAGGCCAAAATTTTAAACGTGTTTAATACTTTTAGATTGTTTTGTGTATGAGCAGTCATATTTTGGGAAAGTTATATAAATAAAGATTTCTAAATACATGGAAGTGGAACTATCATAGCATAACCATACAGGACTTATTTTCTTTATTTTCCAGAAAATCTGTGAGGTAGTAGCTGACATTGGTTTCTATGGTTTAACACTGTGAGGTCCAAAGTCTCTGCAGATTTTTTTTGCCTTTCATTTATGCTTACATAATAGTCAAAACCTGTGATTCTCAACCATGAGATTCTCTGGGATCCTAACAGTGGAACAGTGGAGAAAGGAACATGAACCAGAAATCGTAAGAACAAACAAGTGGCACTAACCTAAAAGAAATATTTGCCTTGGCCTGACCTGTGGTGGCGCAGTGGGATAAAGCGTCGACCTGGAACACTGAGGTTGCTGGTTCGAAATCCTGGGCTTGCCTGGTCAAGGCACATATGGGAGTTGATGCTTCCTGCTCCTCCTCCTTCTCTCTCTCTCCCCTCTCTCTAAAAATCAATAAATAAAATATTTAAAAAAAATTTTTTTTAAAGAAGTATTTTCCTTAAAAAAGGCAGCTAGCTGCTAACATTAGTATGCAGAAAAATCCAGGAAAATCCCAGATGGCAGCAGAGTTGGTGGAGGTTATAGCACTTCCTCTCAGTATCAAACTGGAGTTATAACTAAATTTAAGAGCTATCTTTATGAATAACCAACTGAAGACTAAGTGGAGTCTTATAACCAAGAATTCATAGAAGAAGCAACACTGAGACTGGTAAAAAGGGTGACCCCACTCCCACAAGCAGTGGCTGAGGTTTTGGAGGGATATCTCCGCTGTGAGGGGAAGTCCCCTGAGAGTTGTGGGGCCTCAACTCAAGCTGTGCTCCACAGCCTAGAGCACCAGTCTAGAAGACATGCCTATATAACATTCAGGTCTGAAAAGCAGTAAGGTTTCTGTCTGCCAGAAAGAGACGGGAGTCCACAGAGATGCAGGCACCCTCTTAAAGGGCCGACACACAAAATCTTGTTTGAAGCCTCTTACCCTGGGCTCTGGCAAAGAGAGGGCTGAGCAGACCATAGCCACATAAGGAGAATCTGGGTTTTGTGAGTCTGGAGAGAGAGATGAAGAGACAGCCGCCAAGATCCCTGTGCTGAGTCATCCTCCACCACCACAGATGCCATATTTCTTGGGTGGAGGATGCCCCTCCATGTGGCATCAATATGGAAGAAAGCAATTTCCCCACCCAGTGGAGATTAGGCTCTGCTGAATAGTCAGCTACCTTGATCAGAATGGAGAGGTCAGGGAAGACTCAAGGGGTGTCGTCGGTCGCTCAGTTTTTGACATTGAGGAGTAGGCTATCCCCTCACACACTATCCATGAATCTGACTGGGCTGTTCTGCTCATGGGAGACTCAATAGAATTACATTCCTGGCTTCTGGTGGTCCCACCCTCTGGGTCCAGATTCCCCATTCACCCCACTCCTACTGGCTCCCCCCAGCTGAGGTCAGGGCAGAATTCAGGACAGCTTGAGATCTGTGGCTCAAGGACAGGGGCCACACCCACCACCTTCCCTGAAGCCTGACAAGCACCTCCCCCTTGTGGGAGATTCACAGGCTCCATCCTCCTGATTTCACCAGAGCCTGTTTCAGTGACTATGACTAACAGGCAGGCAGAAGCAGCCAGAGGTTGATCTTGGGTTATTTTGGAACTTTTGCTGACCTTTCTATGGGATCAGTGCTGGTTAAATCTAGTCTGACTGCAGGTTGGTCCTTCCCACGTGCACTCAAGCCCAGCAGAGGCAGTCACAAACTGGATCGCTTATAGCTCCAAATGATAAGCAAGAGCAAGTCACAGGCAGCATCTTACATTGTCCTGCACCAGAGTCCCACCCAAGAGACCCAGAACCAACACACCTAGTGACAAGCTTCAGACAACATAAGGAGAATCCAGTTAGCTTCACAAGCACCATGTCCAAAGAGAGATTCCCAGTCAGGGCACACAGGAGAAGCACCCATCTGCTTCTCCACCCTTCCCCCTCTCCTTTCTCTCTCTCTCTCTTGCCCTCCCGCAGCCAAGGCTTCATAGGAGCAAAGTTGGCCCCAGCACTACTGAGGATGACTCCATGGCTTCTGCCTCAGGCACTAGAATGACTGCGGTTGCAACCTCCCAGATGGTCTGAGCATTGCCCCCTGGTGGGCATGCGGAATGTTTGTCTGCCACCATCCCCCCCCCCGCCCCCTTCTTCTCACTTTGGAAAAATACCAAATAAATAAATTAATTAAAAAATAAAAATAAATAAATAAAGGAGTTAGCATTTTAGTCACACTCTTAACCTTCAGCTTCCTGTGGAGATTCTGTTAACTTTTAAAATACCAAGGCTGCAACTCAGTGAGTTCGCATTCTGGAATGCGTTCTAGTCTTATCAGAGAACTAGAGTAAATCAAAACTTGAGACAAAAGCAGCAGACTCTGCAGATAAAATGAGGTGAGCATGGACGCTGCACCTCGGGGGTACACAGATGCTAGTCCTTTCTGCATGTAGAGTAGAGGCTAGACATGGAGCAGAGGACCAGTTCTAGCCAGTTTTTATAACAGTGCTCCTTAAACATGGGAAAGCTTGGTTAGTTTTAGTTTTTAGGGACATTGGCAGAAACTGAGACAGTTTGGGGATTGGTAAATCAGTCTTCACTATCACGGGTGCACAGTTTTCTAATCTCTGCTCCCTCTCTTCAGTTTTGTGCCCTCTAACTTGTTCGCAGTTGAATAAAGGGATCTGGTGCTATTTTCTTTCTCTGGAATATGTTAAAGGTGAGGTGTCTCTGAGCATCCCAACACATGGAAGGACTTGTCTTTTGTCTTTGGGGCAGACTATCCTTAACCGTATTTTGTTAACCCTTTAAGTGAGGACATACATGAACATTTGTACTACTCAAAGGGTGAAAGCCCTCTATTTTGTGTTAAAATTCAGTAAATACATATACTCACTATAAGGTAAATAATGGCATCTTTTATATTTTATAAACCAACTTTTTATGAAGAAATCAGCTCTTTTGTTTACTAGGATTAAGATTTTTCTTTGAATGCTCAATATTTACCACAATATGTGACATGTAGCAAGTGCTCAATAAAGGGATAACACAAAATAAAACTGAATTATGAAAACAACTGATTCAGCACTGGTTAAAACAAGAAGAAACAAAAGTATTTGCTAAGGCATCTTGAGATGAAATAAATATGTTGACACAAGTAGTTTGGGAACTCTCAGGGTACTAGGCTGGCTTTGCCCTTCTTAGCAAAGATAAGAAACAGAAGGTTAGAGAAGACGGTTTACATTCCAGAGACTACTGGAGCAAAATGATGAAAGCCCACTATCCTGGTGAAACAGAGGTCTTATTTAATTTTAAATATATACAAACTCAGATTCCTTTGTGATCATAAATTATAATTCCCCTGTTTGGTATTCCTTGAGAAGAAGCAAAAAGCTTCCAAAATTCCACCTATTAACTATGAAGTGTTTATTTCTTTCCCAAGCAGGAAATCTTTTACCACAAAACATAATTACCGCAAGGTTATAAAACATGTTTGTGGAATAAACTTATATTTCTTCTCTTTAATACAGTAGTAGTTTCACATTTTTAAAACTGAGATCCATATCAAGAAATATATTTTACATCACTGTCTAGTATGTACATAGAGAAATAAAACTGGTACTGAAATTTTACAAAAAGTACCCCCTTTTTTGGTTAATATTTGTTCTTTGAAAGGTTCTAGCTCTTATAACACACAATGCATGCCAATAGTTTTATTCTGTTTCTTTGTGTTAAATTTTGTAAAACATTGGTCATAATCTACTAAGTTGATTTCTTGACCCATTAATGGGTTATAGCCAGTGGTGTGATGGTAAATGTTTAATGGTTGGCTCTGCCCCAGAATAAAAGCCCTAAAATCAATATTTCCTGACTTCTGTGGTGTAAACACACCCAGACTGGCTGATTTCAAGCTACCAACCTGATGTCATTCAGCTGCACTGAGAAGAGGTGGCACAGTCAGTTTTCTCTGGAGCCCCTACAAACCAGATTTATCACACCACTGGCTGTAACCCATGGTTTAAAATAAATATAAATTTATGTTTGTTATAAGTAAGTGAATATGCTCATTTAAGCTATAAATTACCTTATCTGGTAAGTGTCCCAACCAGTGTCTAGTATGTCACAGATGCTGAATATATATTTGTTAAAAGAATGAGTTGCTTTATTTTGACAAATATAAATAATATTTATGTGTCTAAATTTGTCTCTTTCAGTCAGATTTTTCGCATAACTACTTCAGTTTCTCAAGTGAAATTTATAAGTTCCAGAGTTGGAAGAGAAAATAGTTTTCTTCATTTATAGATATTATGATGCCTACTATATCACCTGTTCATTACTTTAACTTTTTTCTAAGAATTGTAGCATAAAATTTGAGAAAATAAAAAATTAACAACAAATTGTAAGTAATTATATTTCAAAATAATTATTTGAATAAAAGAAAACTTTAAAACCAAATGCATTATAAATGATAGGTTATATTTGAAATTAATTCTTTTCAATGAACTTCCTTTTAGCCTTTCTATACATTATTCATATTTGATCCAGAATCTGGATAAAGGGGCCTTGAAACTCCTTTGCAGCTTTGACTAACTTAAAATCAGCCTGACATTAAAATGAAGACCATGAAATTATGAGAACAGAATCACTGATTTGGTAGAAATAAATTTGGGCATTGAGGCTATCGACAAACATTTATTCAACATACACTGTGTTGAAATTTGGGAGACACACAAGAAACTGTGTACTCACCAACTGCCCACTTTTCCAGATACCAGGGATTTCTAGATAAAATGATTTAAAGAAATTTACAACCCAGAGGGAAGACAGATAACAACAACAACAAAAAAAAAAACCCGAACAGTTGTAATACAGTCGATAGGTGCTGTATTAAAGTTCTATATGAGCTATTTTGGAGGCACAGAGATGGTGAAACCTCAGTGCCCCAGGGAGTCCAACAGCATCACGTGGAAGAGGAGACAGTTTGGCTAAAGTTTTACTTCTGTCTCTGCAGTGTTGTAGCCTTTGAGAAATCAGTTAATCTTTGTGGATCATCTGTAAATTCATGAAGTGAAATGGTAGATGATCTTGGAGGTCTCTTATGACTAATAATATCATTCTATGGCTTGAATGTAGCTTTTTGAAACATGCCTTTTATTTCAGCTGAACTTCACCTATATTTATCATGACGTTTAGGTTCAGTTTAGTATCACTATTTTCTTCATTATATTGGGTTTGCATAAACAGATACTCTGCTTTCCTGCTCTGATTCTGCATTTGAAGTTTTTGAAAATTATTCTTTTAAATCTATGCCAGCGTAATAATGACCATAAATGTTTTTTCCAAAGTTTTACTTGTTTAGATTTTAAGAGGTGAAATTATGTCATAGTAATTTATAATAAATGCATATTTAAGTTTCCATTTACTTAATTCTCAATATTAACAGTTAGTTTGTTCTGTAATTCGGTCAGATGCTATCAGGAGTTATCTCAGCTAGACTAAGGTATGGAACTTGTAATCTTAAAGCAGATAAGTGGACTCTGTTATTAGTCCTGGAGATTCAGCTGTTTCTAAGCTTTGTTACAGTATCACATTACTTCTCACCATTCAGCTGGACTTACGTCTCAGAAAAATTCTTGCCAATTAATATGGATGAATAGAGATTTCTAGATGTATTTGGCGGTCTTTGCACAATTACCTCACGCAGACAGCTGTGCCTGATCTCCAGTCAGTTGTGTTTGCTAGAGTGTTGGCACTGATTTTACTTATATCATAGGGCATCTTCTTGCTGCCTAGAAGTCATTAGAAATAAACTTTTCATTTAATTCCTCTATTTTTCTTTAATTTGCACCTCATTTTTTGTGGCTAATATAGAGTTGTGTTTGAAGGTCATGCAGTTTGCATTTATTCAGCATTGAAAAAGTTCTCCCTGTGCTTATGATAAGTAAATCAAGAATGTAATTAAATCTAAAATAGAGAATTAATATATCCACTTAATAGAAGTTGTACAGAGAAATAGTTTATGCTTCAAATGCAAAGTAATATAAAGTCAAAGCTAATGGGAAATTTTTACCAAAAAGTTGACTATCAAATGAAAAACAGGCTTTTAAAAAAATTAATTAATTTAGGTACTTTTTTATTTAAGTATGCAATTTAAGTTGCTATGCAATATTATATTAGTTTCAGGTGTATGATACAGGGGTGGACAAAGTAAGGTTTCAGTTGTGAGTATGCAAAACAAAGTTTATTCTTATTATTTATTTATTATTGTATTATTTTCCATACGAACAACTATAAACCTAGTATGCCCCCCACCCTGTGTAAGTGATTTGACATTTATATATCTTACAGTATGATCACCACACTAAATCTAGTAATCATTTGTCACTGTGCATACTTATCACAATATTATTGACTATATTTTCCTTCATCTTTTTCACTTGACCCCCCCTCTCACTCCCCTCCCTCTGGCAGCCATCAGTTTGATTTCTGTTTCTTTAAGATCTGGTGTTGTTTGTTCATTTGCTTTGTTTTTCTTAGATTCCTCATATAAGAGACACCATATGGTGTTTGTCTTTCTCTGGCTTATTTCATTTAGCATAATATCCTGTAGGTTCATCCATGTTATTGCAAATGGCAAGATTTTACTCCTTCTTATTGCTGAGGAATATTTCATTGTATATGTATACTGTATCTTGATCCATTTCTCTATTGATGGACACCTAAGTTGCTTCCATATGTTGATAATTGTAAATAATGCCGCAATGAACATAGAGGTGAAGAAGTCTTTTCAAATCAGTGTTTTCATTTTCTTCAGTTAAATGTCCTGAAGTGCAATTGCTGTATTGTGTGGTAGTTCTATTTTAGTTTCTGAGGAATTTCCATACTGTTTTCCACAGTGTCTGCACAAGTTTGCAGTCCCACCAGCAGTGCACAGGGATTCCTTCCCTTTTCTCTACATCCTCCCCAACACATGTTATTTGTTGACTTTTGGTAATAATCATTCTGATGGTGTGAGGTGCTATCTCAATGTGGTTTTGATTTGCATTTCCCTGGTCCTTAGTGATGTTGAGCATCTTTTCATGTCTGTTGGCCATCTGTGTCTTATTGGGTGAAATATCTTTATGTCTTCTGCCAATTTTTTGAAAACAGGATTAAAAAACTAATTTACATTTTACTAGTTTTATATACAAGTTTTGATTTGTATACTTTGGAGCAAATGATCCTAAAAATATATTTTGCTATAAATCTGTGTTCTCACATTTTTTTCCCCATGGTGAATAAATTTTAAGCAAGTTATCTAAATTTTTTTCAACATTTATCTGGGACAGTGAGCAATTTTCATGGGGAACATGATTTATGATATTAATGTAAAGACTGTCTCATTGACTTAATATTTCAGATGTTCCATATCAAGACTAGAGTCTTGATGAAAGATTAATAAAGAGTCTATAAGAGCAAGCAGAGGAAACTTGCCATGCAGAGTGGGAAGTGCCATTGGGAAACTGTTAATCACAGTGTCTGTCAGACCAACACTGTGTTTTCTCTGAGCACTGGACTTTGCCATTCTTATTATGAACTATGCATGAAAATACCAAGACAGTAGTATCTAGACTGATTGCATCAAGAGACAGTGTTTTAATATAGACATGACTATTAAGATAATGTATACATTTTTAACTGGGTGATTAATTTCTTTTGTATATATAAAAACTTTACAGATTCCCTTGAGATTGTATAACTGTACTTTAAACCAAAGGATAAGTGAAATACTTATATATTGATCATATAATGGAACTAGAAGTGTAAGATAAGTGAGAATCTCTCTACTCCCCTAGGGAGTTTGTGATCTAGTGAGGAATTCAGAAGGAACTACAAAGAAATTTCATGTGTATCTTCATGGCCTCATAGATCTTAATCAGGTAGGAACATGAATAATTGAAAAAATGAATGAAAGAAGTAATGAATGATGGGCATCTAATCTAAGAGCTATTAAAATGAGAAGAGGGAGTAATTTTTCATGAAGGAAAGCTTTCTTAAAAAGGTGACATTTGATTTTCATTTAGAAAAATGAGTGTTATAAGGAAAGACATTTTGAGAACCTCATGGAAAAAAGGCAAAGAGGTAGAAACTATGTTGTGTGTTCTGAATAAGGTTAGTCCATAGGGATATATGGCAGAGTAAGTTGGGAATGAGGGTGAAGATATGAAATTATGGAAGATAAATAAGAATAACTTTTCTTTAAAAAGAAAATATAGCTGAAAAAAAAACAAATTAAGGCCAGGTTGTGATTGCTGTCAATGATCTACTGAAGTCATAGACTATTATTCAGTGTGAGAGAATATACTTTGTTCTATAAAAATATTTTTGCGTATTTGTTTAATGCAAAAGAGTTGTATAAATTCATCTGCATTTTTGAAAAATAGTATTTTTTGGTCATTATAGAAAATAAATTGAGCCTAACCAGGCAGTGGTGCAGTGGATAGAGCGTCTGACTGGGATGCAGAGGACCCAGGTTTGAAACCCCAAGGTCACCGGCTTGAGCGCAGACTCATGAGCTTGACCATGGGTCACTGGCTTGAGCATGGAATCATAGATATGACCCCTATGGTCTCGCTGTCTTGAGCCCAAAGGTCGCTGGCTTGAAAAAGGGGTGACTTTTCTGCTCTAGCTCCCCGGTCAAGGCACATATGAGAAATCAATCAATGAACAACTGAGATGCCACAATAAAGAACTGATGCTTCTCATATCTCTCCCTTCCAGTCTGTCTGTCCCTATCTGTCCCTCTCTCTGACTCTCTCTGTCTCTGTCAAATAAATAAATATATACATACATACATAAATTGAGCATGGAGCCAGATCAGAGTCAGGGAGGCTAGTTAGGAAGCAGCTATCAAAATCCAAAGCAAAAATACATTAGATAAGAATGGTAGGAGGAGTCACAATTTACCAGGACTTTTCAAAGATAAACCTACAGATGGTGACCAATGGTGGGGAAATGGGTGCAGGGGAGGGGCAATGAGGACTGAAGATAATGGCAAGGTTTTAGCTTGGTTAATTATACAGTGATATGTTATTATTAGGGAAAGATCAGATTTGTGGGCTCAGAAAATGAGTTTGGTTGTGCATATTTTTAATTTTAGAAATATTAAGCAAACAGTTTAAAATTGTTATGTAGAAATCCAGAAAGAAGTTGATACTGGATATCTGTAAAAATTAAACTTAAAGAATTAGATCTTAAATGCCCAAAAAAGAACTTGTAGGGAGGGAGCATAAAACTTGCCATAATGTAAGATTGAATACACTAACGTTTGAAGAGTGGGTGGAAGAAAGGGCCTTTGAAAAGAAGAACCTGTTATCAAAATCAAAAGAGAAGCGGCCCTGGCCAGTTGGCTCAGTGGTAGAGCGTCAGCCTGGCGTGCGGGGGACCCAGGTTCGATTCGATTCCTGGCCAGGGCACATAGGAGAAGCGCCCATTTGCTTCTCCACCCCCGCCCCCTCCTTCCTCTCTGTCTCTCTCTTCCCCTCCCACAGCCAAGGCTCCATTGGAGCAAAGATGGCCCGGGCACTGGGGATGGCTCCTTGGCCTCTGCCCCAGGTGCTAGAGTGGCTCTGGTCGCAGCAGAGTGACGCCCCAGAGGGGCAGAGCATCGCCCCCTGGTGGGCAGAGCGTCGCCCCTGGTGGGCGTGCCGGGTGGATCCCCGTCTGGCGCATGCGGTAGTCTGTCTGACTGTCTCTCCCCGTTTCCAGCTTCAGAAAAATACAAAAAAAATAAAAAAATAAAAAATAAATAAAAAGAGAAGCAAGTTTTAACAGAGAATTTCAAAACCATGAAATTTATAGACTGGTCAAATAAAATGACAACCACGATTGATTCTTTTTGTTAACTTCAGGGATGACATTCTAGAGTGAGAGGCCAGAATCAGCTTGTAGTGGTTCCGTCATTCTTTATTCATTAAATAAACCTTTTCTTATATCCTCTTCTATACCAGGTGATGTAAAACATGTAGAGAAATAATTGGGTAGTGTAGAAGTAGAAGTAAATGTTAATGATTTTTTAGAATCACAGTCATAACATTATTCAAGAGCTTATTATGTACTTATCACTGTTTTAAGCTCTTAACTGTACTTTTATTTAATACTCGAAATTGTTGCAGTAGTTTTCCTTTCTGCAGATAAGGAAACGGAGGTGTAAAGAGAGTAACTTGCCTGACCTGTGGCGGTGTGGTGGATAAAGCTTCGACCTGGAACGCTGAAGGTCACTGGTTTGAAACCCCGGGCTTGCCTGGTCAAGGCACATATGAGAATTGATGCTTCCTGCTCCTCACCCCTTCTCTCTCTGTCTCTTTCTCCTCTTTAGAAATGAATAAATAAAACCTAAAAAAAAGGAAAAAAGGGGTAATTTTCAAAGACACAAAGCTGGCAAGTAGGGTAGCCAGTTGAAATAATCAAAGCAAACATTGATCAAAGCTTCTACCAAGCAGTGCCAATAAATAGGCTTGGGGTGGGTGCAGGGTAAGACAGAATTAAAAATTGAATGTGAAATTGCCATGAGAATATTGTGTATAAGTTTTGCTAGTTTGCTATGACAAGTAATTCTTGAGGGTAAGCTCTTTGTTTTATAAACATCTATACCCATTATCACCTATTTAAGTTAAACACCTATCTTAATTTTTTCTGAAATAGTTCATTTATTCATCCATTCATTTATTCAAAAAATATATGTTGAGTTTGAAATAACATCAGTGGGCATAAGAAACAAGAATCCTGTGTACAGGGAGCATATATCCTATTCTAGTGGAGACCAAAGCAAGGTTGTGGGTGGGATGTAGACAAACAACAAGTAATAAACAATTTAAATAAGTAAATTAAATAGGGAGTCATTAGCCTCATTAAATGGTGATATTTCAGCAAAGACTTGGAAAAGGAATTGGGTTACCAGGTGGACACATGAGAGAAAATCATTCCGTACAAGAGAACATCCTGGTACATTTGAGGAATAGCAAGAGGAGGGGACAGAGCGTAGTAGGAGAGGAGAGAACATCACAGAGTAATGGCTTTGAGGGGAGGATACTGATCATGTGAGGGCGTGTAGGATATTACAAGTCTTTTATTCTAAGACATCTATTTTCGACCTTTTTCATCTTATGGCACACATAAACTAATCCCTAAAATTCTGCAGCACACCAAAAAATGTTGTATGTTTTGCCAGTCTGACAAAAACAATAGATATAGTTTTGATTCATCTGCACCAGATGGCTAGTGTTGTGTTGGCTGTTGTTATTCTTTTATTTGACAATCTAAGGGAAAAGGGATCAGTGCCCTTGACTAAATAGTCAGGTGGTGCATGTTTCAAAAATTCTTGTGGCACACCAGTTGAAAATCACTGCTTTCGAGAAATGGGAATCACGGAGTTAAACAGTAAGCAGATGGTTCACATCAATTAGGATAATTTGACGTTTATTTACAAATGGATTATTCACACAGATACAGATGAAGGGGAGTCATGGGAGATAGTGTAGAAATTGGGGGCTTACTACTTCTATGTTCACAAGACTAAGTGGAGGAAGAAGTAACTAGAACCTTAAAGGGATTTGGTTGGGATGTTATGTTGGGAAATTGCAAGTTAATTATCACGTCAAATTGTAAGATATTCTGGTATTATGTTTTTGGAGATTAACTATATCCTGTTGGAAGCTTAGTTTGCTGCTTTGTTTTGGTTTTGATTTTTCTTTTATTAAAAATCTTTCCCTAATCTTTTGGCTTGCTTCCTAACTTAAGCCTCTGCTCTAATATCATATCCTCAAAGAAGATTTCTATACTGCTCACAAAAATTAAGGGATATTTCAAAATAATATTAAGCTTTAAAATATCCCTAATTTTTGTGAGAAGTATATATTAATAAGAAGAGAATTATTCAGCAAGTGTACCATGGATGCTTTCTGGGTGTTCCTACGATACTGCTTCCTGCATCCTCTGGGTTTTGCCTCAACACAATCTTGTATTCTGTTTATTCTGGTTTGACATACAAATTTCGCAATATTCCGAGAATGCTAAAATATAAAAAGTTTGGGAAGCCTTAAATTAAGATAAATTTAGGGCCCTGACTGGTTGGCTCAGTGGTAGAGCCTCGGCCAGGCATGTGGAAGTCCTGGGTTTGATTCCTGGTCAGGGCACACAGGAGAAGTGACCATCTGCCTCTCCTCCCTCCCTCTTATCTATCTCTCTCTCTCTCTCTCTCTCTCTCTCTCTCTCTCTCTCTCTCTCTCTCTCTCCTTATCCTGCAGCCATGGCTCATTCGAGCAAGTTGGCCCTGGGTGCTGAGGATGGCACCATAGCCTCACCTTGGGTGCTAAAATAGCTCAGTTGCCGAGCACCATCCCTAGATGGGCAGAGCATCACCCCATAAGGGGCTTGCTGAGTGGATCCCGGTTGGGATGCATGCAGGAGTCTGTCTCTGCCTCCTCACTTTCACTTAATAATAACAAAAAATAAATTAAAAAAAGAGAAAGATTTAGATGTAAAATGGTTCAGACTCAAAGTAACAGTGAGAGGAGTGATATTTCTCTTTCAAACCAAAGGTAGGTGATTTGAGCTGGCATTGGAGCTATGTACCAAAAAGTCTTCTAAGAACCCAGAATTCTTCTATTTTGTTGTTTCACCCTGTGCTTCACTCTTTGTTTACCTGGTCCTAGTTGGATTGCCACCATGACCAAAGAAGAGAGGGAAGGGGTGTGGAAAGTGTGGGAGGGAGAAAGAGTATGTCCCCCTCCCTTTGAGCATATGACCTAGAATTTTCACACATTTCTGCCCACATTGAGTTCCCCAGACCTTAGTCTTGGAGCTACCCTAGTGGTTGCATGAGAGACTGGAAATTTCAATCTTTAATTTGAACAAGTGAATACCCAGCTAAAAATTGAATGCGGTGTGACTACAAGGAACAAAGAGAGAATGAGTGGAGAGAAGGAAGTAGCTGTTTTATTGATTAGCACTGTTCTTAGACACTCTAACCCTTTATCCTTTACAGTAAGATCTAGGGGTTTCTCATTAATTGTAAGAAGAAATTAAACTACTCGTAGTAGCCCTTTTACTTAGAAATAATCATGTCTCAGTTAAATCATAAAGCCTTCCGTAAAACTCAGGCCACTCCTTCAAGTCACCTTGGAAACAGACAGAAGTGATCCAGGGTCCCTAGGACCTGAGTAAACTTCAAGGGCTCCATGATTCCTGTGCAAATGTAAGTGAAATTGTTTATATAGTGTATAGTAATTAAGAGCATGGCCTCTGATATCAGACTGCCTGGGTGATTTAAATTCAAGCTGTGTCGTGCTAGATTTGCAACATAGGCAAGCAATTTACTTAACCTCTCTGAGCTCAGTTTCCCTTTCTGAAACATGAGAATAATAGCATACCTACTTCATTAAATTCCTGTGGAGGCCTGACCTGTGGTGGCGCAGTGGATAAAGCGTTGACCTGGAAATGCTGAGGTCGCCGGTTCGAAACCCTGGGCTTGCCTAGTCAAGGCACATATGGGAGTTGATGCTTCCAGCTCCACCCCCCTTCTCTCTCTCTGTCTCTCCTCTCTCTCTCTCTCTCTGTCTGTCTCTCTCTGTCTCTCCCTCTTCTCTCTAAAATGAATAAATAAAAAAAATAAAAAATAAAAAAAATTCCTGTGGAGAGGAGTGAATACATTGAAAGCACTTAAAATAGTACTAAAAATATTAAAGGCTATATAAATGTTAGCATTATTATTTCTACTTCCGGGAGGAGGTCTGTATCTTTCATCTGGTTAATAGGGTCTATTATCAGTTTTAATTTAATACCTGAAAGAAACCATTTTTACAGGCTTATGATCTTCATGAAATTTAAACTTTTCTTTTCTTTAGTCTAAAGTCATCTGATCCATCATAGCCCAAAAGTTTATTGACTGGAAATTACCTCAGTATTAATAGAGTTCTCTTATTTTCAAGTTTGTTTTTTAGTGTGTTTTTTTTGCACCATTTTACTCTTTAACCTAATAGAAAATTTTTATTTATTTAAAAAAAATTTTTTTAATTCTCACGGTTTTTATTAAATTTATGTTCTTATTTTCTAGGCTTTAGTTTTAAATAGAAATTGGTTTGTTTTCCTTTTCAAAAATTCTATAATTAATAGTTATCCATAAGGGGCTTAAACATCAACAAGTTGCATATGTAAATTGGTGCATCATCTGGGCAACTAATATGTGTGATTAAGCAATGAATGTTGAATTTTTTTATTGTTACATGGACGAGAAATGCAATTGAGCCAAATTGAATCACAGTTGGAAATATTACAGCCTCTTAATATAATGAAGAAAGAGAAGCCTATACAGCTGTTTGTTTTGGTTTGTTGTTTTGTTTTTTTTTAAAGTTAACAGTGGCTGAAAAAGAATTGATGCTTCTACATTATTAAGAGTGGATTAATATTTTTCTATAGTAAACTGCCAAATGTCATAGTTGACAAATCATTCTTCTAGAAAGTTAGGTCAGCAAAATATCCAGTGTCTCATTACTTATCTGCTATATACTGAATATGAAAAAGTATTTCTATTTTAAATTGCTTTTGCTAAATCTCAGAGAAATAATTTTGGCAAACTGGTTGGTTTCAAATTATTGGAGCTTAAGCACATACAGCTGTTGTTGAGAAAATACCATGTTCATAACATTAATATGCTTTCAATTAACAAACTGGAATGAACTGTAGAACATTACCACTTACATGTTGAACTACTGTTTGACTCTCTCAGTGACTGATTTGCTTTCTCAGTAGATTATTTACTTTAACTGAAAGAGGAAGAATTTTATTTAAATAATCCATATTTTTTCCCATCTGCAGAGTATACCCAAGAAAAGTGGGGATTTCCAATGTGCCATTATTTAAAGGAAGAGAGATGGTGTTGTGGCCGTAATGCCAGAATGTCAGCATGTTTGGTATGATTGCATTTTTTTCCGGACTAAGAACTGTATCCAGATGTTGCAGAATGTATTATTTTTGGCTAATACCATGCTTTAAATGCCAAATTTTGCAGAGCATCATCATTGATGCTTTTTTGCATTGAAAATTATTAAAAAATGATTTTTCCTTCCATCATTATCCACTCTACATGCAGTGTGGAAACAATTTATAATTATACTATAATTCTACATCATACTTAATTATTTTACAGGTAATTACTTCAGTTGTTATATAAAGTATACCAACTACCAAGTCTTAAACAGAGAATTAGTTCAGTGCTTTATCTACAGCTCTGTTATATATTTGTGTTTGCAGCCAATCATTTGGTTTCCTAATTTTTATATAAAATGGGAAAAGTATTATTAGGCCACCTGGAATATGAAGTTACAATCTAGTTCAACTAAACCTATATTATGCCTAATTTATCTAATGTCCTTAGATGTAGAACACTTTATCCCACGGTCTTCTGTGTTTTTGGTATTATATTGATTCATAAAGGAACAGGTGCAAGTTAAACGGTATATATTTTTTTCATTAGTAATTTAAAATATGGGCTGACCTGTGGTGGCACAGTGGATAAAGCATAGACCTGGAACACTGAGGTCACCAGTTGAAACCCTGGGCTTGCTTGGTCAAGGCACAAACAGGAGTTAATGTTTCCTTCTCCTCCCCCCTTTTCTCTCTCTCTCGCTCTTTCTCTCTCCCTCTCCCTCTCCCTCCCTCTCTCTTTCCCTTCCTCTCTCTCTCTTCTCTCTAAAAGGAATAAATAAAGTCTTAAAAAATGTTTAAATATGGTTGAATAAATAACGTGTTTAATGTTCAACACCAAGATAAATTAATATTATTGGGCCAGTTAATTAATATATAAATTAATATTAATATAATATATAAATATAAATTAATAACATTGCAATATAAAAAATAGTGTACCAGTGTTCTAGGTTATATATCCTAGACTTACTTATCTTAGAAATTGACTTATGTTCAAATAGTTATTTATTTTTATAAATCCTCTTAAAATACTTTTCTGTGAATTTGTCTTCTTACATTATGTCCGTAAATGACACTTGTAAAAGGTCTTGTTAGTATGGCAGGTCATTCTTGGAGTGACTTGGTTCCCAGAATGCTGGCAGCCAGGCTTATATACCTTGTTTCGCCCATGCAAAAAATTGAAATAGTCTTCAATATAGGAAGTCTGACCTTCATAAGAGAAAGGACCTAAAGATATTGACATCAGGGATTTCACAATGGAACAAGACAGATCTCCCCTTTATGGTGAGGCCCACAATTAATAGTCCTCGCTCATAAGCATAATGCTTCTAATCAGGTTTGTGATACTCCATTTTAATTATCAACAGACAGCAAAGAATCACCGGATGTGTAAGAAGGGCTAACATGGGGAATAAAGGTCCAATAAACAAATAGAAAAAAAAAGCAACTTGGAGGTAATGGACACCACTCAAAATAAAATAGCTCTTAATGTCCCAAAAAGAGATAAAAGAATATATTATATCCACAAAACAAGAATGTTTGCTATAAACATAAACATTCAAAGAACCAAAAAGAAGAGTTTTTGAAAAATATATTCCAAAATATATAATTTATGGACCATGCTGCATTGCATGGAGTGCCCTCCTCTTGAGCTTCATTCCAGTTCCTGCCCGCTTTGACTTCTCCTTTTGATGCTAGAGTAATCTTGTAAATTGTAAGGAACATTTCTTTTGGTTATGTAGTGCCTTTTGCTCTACAACTGATCTGTTCCACAAATACTCAAAGCTTAAGAGTTGTTTGTTGTTGTTTTTTTAAGAAACCCTCCTGATGAAGCTTTCAGATTAATTGTTAAGGGTAATAACCAGAAATAAAATTTTAATTGACTAGTACAATCTTGCCAGCATACTTTAAACCTAAATAAACTGCAAAATATGTTATATGAACTGAATACTTGGTATATTTTCTTCATTATATTTATTTATTGGCCAAGAAAAATACTAATGTTTGTAAGGAACTTACCATCTATGTGGTTGTATTCTTTTTATTATGTAATTGAACTTTATCATTTGTATTTATAAAATAAACTCTTCAACAACACATACCAAGAGTAGCCTGTGTTATATATTTTTACTGACATCAATTAACTTATTTTTGAAAACTCTTTTGTATCTTTATTCAGTTCAATCTTTTAGCAAAAGCCATAACAAAAATTTAATCTGAAATTAGCACAAGTTCTATGAAAACTTATTGTTTCTTTAATAATAAACCTGTTAGGCCTGTTTTTCTTTAATATGAAAATTATACAATATCTTCTGTCTTCATAAAACTGAGGCACTAGATGTTTAGTGAAAGTATTCTTCAAGTCAATGGGAAAATTACATACTTTCTAAAGTAATTTCTGTGAAGCAAATTTTTATACAATAATGAACTCTTCTTCTTGCTGAATCTATGTGGTATGAAGCATGAGAAGTAAGTCAGAGTTTAAAGAACAGGTTGTATATCCCTGCTCAACAGCTAACTAGCTATGTTACTTCTGTAAAAATTATACTTAACAAAATCTGAAGCAAATATGGATATTTTAAATTTGAATAGGCATTTATATGCACATCCATTATGATTTTGGTACTTGTGTTTGAAACATTTTCTAATTAAAAATTTAAAAATAAAATGTCAGTTTAATTTTATTTAATATTATCAGTTAATGTTTTAATCTAATTTAGTTATAAAATTAAATATAGAAATTTATGTCTAAAAAATGAAAGTTTCAGAAGGCTCTGTTACATATTTAAATTATGACAAGTATTTCAGGTATATCTTTTATATTATTGGACTCAGTATCTTTTTTAAATATTAGGAAATTGTAAAAATATTTTGGATCTTAAGAAACACAAATGTAAAATCAGCTACATATAAAATTCTAAAAATATGTATTACTCTCTATTCTGACACTGATCGTATTTGAATTTGAGTTGAATTTGCAGACTATGCAAACTAAAAACATACATACTTTTCTAAACTAGACCCTCGCTATAATCTGTTCAATTTTGTTTAATGAAAAATGTAGTATATATTTATACAAAATTGGAAGAAAACTTGTTAAAGTAGTGTATAAATATGTCTAGGTATATATGTAACAATAACTTTGGATTTATTTGGTTGTTTTAGCTACCCTAAAAGTGAGCCAAGAATACGTCATTTCATTTCTTTCCTGTTTTCTGATGCCTTCTAACATTCATGGAGTGTATACAGTTGGGGTGTGTGTGTGTGTATATGACACACACACATTATAAATCAGCCCTAAATTATATAAGTATACCAGTTAACATTCCTTAATGATATTAACACTTTTAAGTGTATAAACATACATGTTATCACTTCATTAATCATTTTAAATGTCACTTTTACAATCCCTTATGCAGTGTGTTTATAAGTCTTAATATGATAAGACTAACTATATCAGCAGTCTTTGTCTTATTTTTTTCTTCTTCTTAAAGGCGCTGGAGCGGGTTGCAGTTGGCCAAGGGGTAAGTTAAGAGTTGATCTGATTCAGCTGATGAACACCATCATTTTCTCTCAAGTTCTCATACATGACCTGCTGATGAACTCGAAACCTGATGGGTCTTGATAAATATCACCTCTTCAAAGTTAAATTTACATTTTTTTCCTGTAAGTTTACTGTAAAACATTAGTAACTTCCAGAGAAAGTAAATTAAACTTTTAGGAAAACTTCCACATATACCCTTGTACTGATATCTCATTTCTTCATGTTGTATTCAACAGTCTATAAATATCTCTAAAGAATGCCCTTTGTGACTATCAGACTTTTAATGGGCTTGGTTTAAGCAAGAGAACCAAAATACAGTATTCAATTTGTTTTTTACTGTAGTGTCAAGCACATATTTTAATTGGTGGTTTTTAACTTTTCTTTTTACTTGATTAGTCATTAGTTGCAACAGTCATGTAGGTTTACACATAGAAACAGAACTTAAATGTATCCCCAAAATATCCATAAAATTTTTTTATTTTCCACTTTAAGATTCATAAAACATAACTATGAACTTTTAAAGTTATTTTTAACAGTTCTTTTTAAACTTTCCACAAGATTTTTCTTGTTGGATTTAAATTTTAGATACCTCTCTTTTGCTTCTCTTCAAGGATCGTTAACATAGCAATTTGAATTTTAAAAATAATAAATTTAAAATAATAATAGCAACTGATATCATTTACTCTGGACCAGACATGATACTAAGAACTTTTTTTTTTAAATGCCACTATCTAAAAGTTGATAAAACCTGATTTTTTAAAGGTGTTAGAGCATATTTTTTGGCTCCGGCTCTAGTCTCAAACTACTGGTTGACATTTTGTCTTCATGAGTTTCTTATTTAGTGACTTTGGACACATGTCAAAATTTCTTTGTAGCTTAAGTTTTTATCTGTAAAATAGGAATAATAACAAGAATAAGAATAACAATAATACTTTCCTCATAGACTTGTGAGAATTAAATGAATAAAAAATATAAAATGCTTAAAGCAATGTGTATCACATGGTAAGTTCTCAGTAAATGTCAACTCTTGTTCTTATTGGTAATTATTAATTACAATTATGAAAATAGTAATCAAATCTAACATGGAGGTTATGGAAATGCTGTTCATCAGTTGACAGTTTGCTTCATCAAGTAAAGCATACTATAAATACATACATAGTGCTATTGAGTTAGGTACTGTTATTATCTTGTGATGCACATGAGGAAACTGTTCAGTAGTGAATACTGGTATTTGAATCTCTGACTCTAGAGCCTAAGCCCTTAACTCCTATCCTGCATATCACCTTAGTGAGTTCTCTAGGAGTCCGAAAGTGCCTTTATCATAACACCCCGATGCATTTCTGTGGTGTTTTTCAATTTCCCAAGTGCTTGTTCATGTTTATGGTCAATCTTATGACTTGGGTTTTGTACCAGGCTTATGTGATGCACAGCAGAATTTAATAGTGCATTCCAGCTCTCTTAATTAATTGCAGAGTGCTGACTTCCAGTTTAGTGCCCTTTCCACAAGACCTGCAAAGTAATGTCTAATATATATATACTTTAATGGTATACTCTTTCTGCTGCCTCCCATTTTAACCTGCATTAAAGTGTTAAGTTGATTTATCACTTGTGAAGGAAAGGAAGTAAACTCTGAGCCACATCCAGTTTATTCCTGGAATAGTTACGCCCAGGCTGCTCAGATGTTGCCTCCTTTCTCACTCACCCCCATCTGTATTTACCAGGATAGATAGTCCTAGTTATTCCAGGAATGCACATTTGAAGGCACTTCATTACTCTTTTCCCTTCCTCTTAGGAAACAGCTGTAAAGCTCTTATTTACTCAGGGTAACTTGGGAATGATGATTTATTCTGTCCTATTTGTATTTTTCTGTGTATTCCATTTCTTTTTTGTTCTCTTGTTAAAAATTTTCTTGCTCTTTTTTGTGTGTGGTTTTTCTACAGTTGGTTTTTATTTATAATAACAATATGCATATACATTTGATATAATGCATGACACAATTTTATATAATTTTTAAAAGCACCGGAAAGAAGAGCTTTAACTATTTTAGGAGTTTTGTAAAAAAAAAGTCATATAAAATTACAGTTCCCATCTCTTATAGCTAACCAAACAAAAAGTTAAGAACTTAGTAAGACACTTATAACACTAATCGTAATATTTTACTTCATGCAATAATATATTTCCCAAAATGCCTTGAATTTGAATAGAACAATATATAAGAGTAGGTATTAATATATGTAAAGGGAGTTCAGCATTTTTGTGAGAGAATTGTAGGGATTTGAGGAGAAATGAGGGACAGATGATCAAGTAGAGATTTGGGGTAATGCAGAAATGAATTACTCAAAATGAAAATATGGAAAATATATTCAGAGATGAGAAATTCTGAATGAAATGTTTTGGAGCATGAATGTTTGGAATATGAAACGTTTCAGGAAAGAAAAGTTGAAAAATCAGAGGTTTTTGTCTTGAATCACAGAGTTGTATTTGGAAAATGATTTTGTATAAGAAGTATGCCTTTTAAAGGTAATAAATTTTAGTGTGGACACTCAAGTATGTGTGTGTGTCTGCTTTCAATGAGTTATTTGAGGAGTTGAAATGGGGACTGTGGTATTCCTAACACCATTTTCTATTAGGTCAACCTTCGCACTGTTCCCACCATCCAGAAAAGATATATATGTTCATTCAAAGCACTCTAAGACTGACATTCTTGCCTGACTAGGCAGTGGCACAGTGGATAGAGCGCCGGACTGGAATGTGGAGGACCCAGGTTCGAGACCCCGAGATTGCCAGCTTGAGCGTGGGCTCATCTGGTTTGAGCAAAAAAGCTCACCAGCTTGAGCCCAAGGTCACTGGCTCGAGCAAGGGGTTACTTGGTCCGCTGTAGCCCCACGGTCAAGGCACAGATGAGAAAGCAATCAGTGAACAACTAAGGTGTCGCAACGAAAAACTGATGATTCATGCTTCTCATCTCTTTCTGTTCCTGTCTGTCCCTATCTATCCCTCTCTCTGACTCTCTCTCTGTCTCTATTTAAAAAAAAAAAAAGTGACATTCTTTACTATCATCAGGTAAAGACCCAAGAATAATAATGATTGAGCCTCACTCTCAATTTGTGGTATTTTTAGTCTTAGCCTCTGGGGCCCACTGTGTAGGAACTTGATATTAGATGGGGGAGATAGACAATAGAGTAGATTTTTTTTGCCTGAGCACGCAGGTAAAATTTATTTTGTGTTAAACTCCATCTGAATCCAAACATTCTAGTGGAAAACAGATGAAAATAACAATTTTGGGCTTTGAAGGAAAATAAGAGTTACAAAAGGATAATTTAGTGGATATATACATTTCACCAAACTCTCATCTTTAAAACTTTACTAGTCATTATAGGTTTTAGAATTTGCTTTATTTGACTTCTCAAAAACATTTAATATTGTTTACTGTCCTCTTTTTTTCTTGTTCTTTTTTTCCCCAATAATAACTTTATATGGCAACAGGTCATTGTTGCTGATACTGTTTTGGGTTTGATTTTCCTACACTTTCAATATTAATAGGTCTTTGAGGATGTGGATGGAGTTTGATGAATTTCATAGTTTCTTGGTTTAAAACTACCTAATGTCCCTGGCTGTTTTGCTCAATGCTAGAGTATTGGCCCGACGTGTAGAAGTCCAGGTTTTATTCCCAATCAGGGCACACAAGAAAAGCAACCATCTGCTTCTCTACCCCTTCCCCTTCTCTCTCTTTCTTTTTCTTTCTCTCTCTTCCCCTCCCACAGCCATGGCTCAATTGATTTGAGTATATTGGCCCTGGACGCTGAGGATGGCTCCATAGAACATCTGCCTTAGGTGCTAAAAATAGCTCAGTTGTGAGCATTGGCCCCAGATGGGATTTGCTGGGTGAATCCCAATCAAGACACATGTGGGAGTCTGTCTCTGTATCTCCCCTCTCACTTAGAAAAGAAAAAAAAAAAAAGTACCTCATTCATTGCTATGGTAAGGTACTGTTTCTGCATATACAGTTGTCCCTTGAACAACATAGGTTTGAACTGTGTGGGTCCACTTAAATCTATGTATTTTCCAATACATTTTTGTACTCTTTGCTATCCATGGTTGGGAGTCCATGGATATAGCAGGCCAATTATATGCATTGATTTTTGCCATTTTATACAGGGGACTTGAGCATCTACAGATTTCATGTCCTCATGGGGTCCTGGAACCAATCACCCTCAGATTACAAGGGATAATTTAAGTTTGGGGGGACTTAAAAGTTATACATAGATTTTTTTTTTACTGTAGTGAGGTCATCACCCCTAACCCCAGGATTGTTCAAGAGCCAACTATAGCCTGACCAGGTGGTGGCACAGTGGATAGAGCGTCGGACTGGGATGCAGAAGGACCCAGATTCGAGACCCCGAGGTCGCCAGCTTGAGCACAGGCTCATCTGGCTTGAGCAAAAAGCTCACCAGCTTGGACCCAAGGTCGCTGGCTTAAGCAAGGGGTTACTCGGTCTGCTGAAGGCCCGCGGTCAAGGCACATATGAGAAAGCAATCGATGAACAACTAAGAAGTCGCAACACACAACGAAAAACTAATGATTGATGCTTCTCATCTCTCTCCATTCCTGTCTGTCTGTCCCTGTCTATCTCTGTCTCTGTGGAAAAAAAAAAACAAACCAACTATATAGTACTTTTTTACCTCCTGCTTCTATGAAATGATCATGCTTCATTGGAGCCCTTCATCCGTTCCTTCTTTCCTTTGGGGAAACCTTTGCACCGTCGTGGACACCTCTCACCTCTTTTCCCCAGGAAATGAAACCTTGCCAAGATTTCATCTCTGATTCTGTCTCTTCCAAGGTTCTTTTCAACTTCATAGTGGCTAATGCTATGATCTTTTAGGCGTCAGACATTTCTAATGTGTCCTTACTTAGGGGTAATGCATTGTCTTTCTAGATGTGAATCTTACATAATATCATCTCTTTTTCACCACCAATAGGACAGACCCACATTCCCTTCTTGTTTGCACCTGTCCACGCTGACTGCTGTCTTATATACTGTTGACTTGGCTGATTGTGAAAATTTATTTCTACATTTTTAATTAATAAGCACTCCATGTGAGATGTTAGCTCATTTTTCTTTTAATGATATTTTAAATCAGAGTGGAAAAAGTATAAAACTGTTTCTTATATTTCACAACAAAGTCAGATTTCTAAGTCATTTATGGCCCCAACTCTCTTGATTGATTTGATTCCTTTTATTTGTTTCTTGTGCTTACACATATCTACATTTTTTGCAGCTACCTACTGAATCACTCTTCTATCGTGCCGTCCTTCAGGATATTATTAAAAATTGTTATGGCATCACCAAATGGTATGAGGATTTTATTTTAATAATAACTATGCTGTATTGTATGTGAAGTGACCTTTCATCTTCAGGTGAATTTATTCAAGGTCACTTTATTGGTAGAAGAAGCATTGAATTTGAGCATAATCTCAATAAATAACAAAGAATTATGCAGGAACTGTATCTTCGATTAATCATTATTAAAA
The DNA here is from genome assembly GCF_036850765.1 of Saccopteryx bilineata. Taxonomy (NCBI): domain Eukaryota; kingdom Metazoa; phylum Chordata; class Mammalia; order Chiroptera; family Emballonuridae; genus Saccopteryx; species Saccopteryx bilineata. The sequence continues at coordinate 106,078,414 of NC_089491.1, read as the reverse complement.
TTGAGGTTCTAATGATTCCTTTTTGTCATGAAAGGTTGTTACAATGATAAAGTAATATACGTAAAATGTACTTTAGAATTTTAGAAGTATTGAAATGTTATATATAAGTAATTCGGTGAATGTATCATTTGAGCAGGAGTTATATTTAAAATATTTCAGAACTAGTGCTGCTTAACCACTTAACTAATTCGAACAGATACTTACTATAAACAACCTGGCCATTCTGGTCTCTACTGATTGAATGGTAGCCCAACATGTTTTTGTTGTTGTTTCTGTTTTCCCCAAATAATGCCTTGCTCATACAGAAAGGAAAGGAATAGGAGTATTTTTCCATAATATAGGTTCAATAACTGCTGTATTCAAGAATACATCTGCAATCCTGGCAAGTTTTACGAATATCATCTTTTTTCTGATGACAATTTTAGGATTTTTATAGCCACTTGGTTATAGTAGGACTGTTCTTCAAATAATGATAGGGAAACTTTCAGGTTCTCAAAAACTAATCCACACATATTAATAAAGGTAGAAGCCACTTTAGATTAGCTATTATTTATAAGAGAGAATCAATTTTTTACTGAAAGAATTTTCAGCACACAAATATCTATATATACTGTTGGTTCCGAGTGTCATGTCTGTGAGTGAATTTATTGTTTTACTGAAAACTGGGTCCTTCTCTTGATGCAAACTTTAAAAAAAAATAGTCACTAAATTTTGCAAGTCAATTCTACTCAAATATTGATTTCCTGCCTTCATAAATTTGTTCATTAATGATCAGTTATCATCATCTACTTCTATTCTAAACCTTTATTCTTACTTAAAAATTCAAATCTCTCCAACTTTGCACATTCTTGCCTTCCTTTACTACTCAGAAGATAAACGGTATTTGTTATAAGATTTCTTCAGGTCCAGAGCTTCACTGACCTTTCATCTGCGTCTGGCCGTGTTAACAATGGATTTTTTTCCTCCAGACTCCTGTCCTCATTATCTTTGATTAACTTGCATTCCTTTAGGTTTCTTGTCCTACTCTGTACACTTACCTATTTTCTTTCAGCGTTTTTCATTTTAACCATCCCCTAAGTATATCTTTACATTCCTTTATGTTTTATACTCAGCTCCTATCTCTTATATCTTTCTACTTGCCTTTTCTTTGACAGTTACTCTCATAGCAAATAACTTGAATTTTGTATGTGGCTTCTACCTCTTTTAAGAAGTTCAAATCGGCATGTCTGATTTTCACCTGGGTAGCTTCTCATAAGTACCTCACGGACACATCAGATTCAGCCACGTACAAGAACCAAAGTGGTACTCCTTTTCTTCCACCCTCCCTTGGTCATTTCTGGAAATAGCATGACCACTGTCAACCTTTAAAAATCTTAAAATCTTGCTTGACTCAATTCTTTTCTCATCATCAAAGCACATGTTCTAATTACTTGCTGAGACGTGCACGTTATTTTTTTTAACCTCATAGTTGTTTATTGTGTGACAGGCAGCTGACTAGGTTCTGGGTACATAGTATTTTTTTTTTTTTTTTTTTTTCTGAAGCTGGAAACGGGGAGAGACAGTCAGACAGACTCCCGCATGCGCCCGACCGGGATCCACCCGGCACGCCCACCAGGGGCGACGCTCTGCCCACCAAGGGGGGGTGCTCTACCCATCCTGGGCGTCGCCATATTGCGACCAGAGCCACTCTAGCGCCTGAGGCAGAGGGCACAGAGCCATCCCCAGCGCCCGGGCCATCTTTGCTCCAATGGAGCCTTGGCTGCGGGAGGGGAAGAGAGAGACAGAGAGGAAAGCGAGGCGGAGGGGTGGAGAAGCAAATGGGCGCTTCTCCTATGTGCCCTGGCCGGGAATCAAACCCGGGTCCTTCGCACGCTAGGCCGACGCTCTACCGCTGAGCCAACCGGCCAGGGCCGGGTACATAGTATTTTGTGTCCACGCAGCAATCGTTCATATTCTGGCAGTATGACATGTGCAAAAACTAAAGAAAAGAATAGAAACTCACTCCCGATAGCCGCAGGCTGGATAATTAGGACTAAACCTGCTTGTGAGAAAAACGAAGAACACTGGAGAAACGTGTGCAGGCACAAGTGTGTATGGTGTATGTGCACATGTGCGTGTATTTAAATTTGTTTCTAATTGATTTGAGAACACCAGAGACTGATCAAGGAAGTTTACAATGACAGGGAAAATATCTAGGAAAAGATGGAAACCAGGAGAAATGAGCTCGGCTCTGAGGTCTGCATTGTCCTCAGAGACACCTACCAATTCTCCAATAAGTAGCTGTTTGTCAGTCAACAGAGTGGGCAGAGAAGGTCATCCAACTTTTCAATGTAGTAACAGTTCTAGTGAGACAAAAGTGAAGAGTTCATGAGCTGCCTAGGATGAGGACACAGTAGGCCAGGAAAACCACTCATATTTCAGTTAGGTCTCTGGAAGTTCACACTGTATAACTGTGCACTAGAGATAAAACAGTCCTAATATTATAGACTGAAGCTCCACTTGGAATCCTTTCAGACTGTGAATGAAGTATTTTATTTTTCAATATTAATTTATATTTATTTCAAGTGTACAGTAGTATAGTAGATAGATATTTATATAATTTATAAAGCGTACCCCTGGTAAGTCTAGTATCCACCAGACACCATACATAGTTGTTACAGTATTACTGACTATATTCCCTGTGCTGTACTTTACATTCCCGTGACTATTTTGTTAACAGCCAGTTTGTACTTCTTAATCCCTTCACCATTTTCACCCAGATTCCTAACACCCTTTCCATCTGGAAACTATCAGTTTTTTCTCTGTATGTATAAGTCTATTTAGATTTCACACATAAATGAAATCATATGGTATTTGTCTTTCTCTGACTTATTTCAGTTAGCATGATACTCTCTAGGTCTATCCATGTTGTCACAAATGTTAAGATTTCATTCTTTTTAATGACCAAGTAGTATTCCATTGAATATGTGTACCACATTCATTTTCTTTTTCCAGTTGTTTATTGATAGACACTTAAGTTGCTCCCATCCTTTGACTATTGTAAATAACACTGCAGTGAATATAGGAGTAGATTATTTCAAATTAGTGTTTTGGGTTTCTTTGGATAAATACCCAAGAGTGGATATAATGGATCATTAGGTAGTTCTATTTTTAATTGTTTGAGAAATCTCTATACTGTTTTTCTATAATGGCTACATCAATTTGCAGTCCCACCAACAATGCACGGGGGCTCCTTTTTCTCCACATCCTCATCAGTACTTTTTGTTTGTTGATTTATTAATGATAGCCATTTTGATTCTTGTGAGGTGATATCTCATTGTGATTTTCATGTGCATTTCTCTGATGATTAGTGACATTGAGCATCCTTTCATATGTCTGTTGGCCATCTAACTGAATGTCCTCTTTGGAAAATGCTATTCAGGTTCTCTGCCTATTTTTAATTGGATTTTCTGGGTTTCTTGTGAGGTTTTTTAATGTAAAGTTATCTTAGTTTTTAAAAAATTTTTAATATTAACCCCTTTCAGGCCTATTACTGCTGAATACCAGTAGATTGTCTTTTTGTTTGTTGATGGTTTATTTTGCTATGCAAAAACTTTTTAGTAGTCAATGTATATAAGAATAAACTCAAAATGGATTAAAGACCTAAATATAAGACTCAAAACCATAAAACACTTAGAAAAAAAATATAGGCAATAAAATCTCTGATATTGCTCTTGGCAATATTTTTTTCTGATATATCCCTTGGCAAGTGAAACAAAATGAAGAATAAACACGTGTGACTAAGGCAACCTATTGACTAGGAGACCACATTTGCAAATGAAATATCCGATAAGATGTTGATATCCAAAATACATAATAAACTCATACTACTCAATAACAAAAAAAAATAAACAATCTAATTGAAAATGGGCAGAGGACATTAAAAGACATTTCTCCAAAGAAGACATATAAGTGGCCAACAGACATATAAAAGGATGCTCAACATCACTAAGCACCAGAGAAATGCAAATCGAAACCATAGTGAGATACCACCTCACATCATTCAGAATGGCTATTATTAAAAAAGCAACAAATAACATGTGTTGATAAGAAGGTGGAGAAAAGGGAACACTTGTACACTGTTGGTAGGACTGCAGACTGGTTGACCCCTATGAAAAGCAGTATGGAGATTCCTCAAAAAACTAAAAACATATGTATCATATGACCCAGCAATTGTATTTCCTAAGCATTTACCCCAAAAAATGAGAACACTAATTCAAAAAGATATTTGCAGTGTTATTTATAATAGCTAAGATATAGAACCAACCTATAGGTCCATCAGTAGATGAATGGATCAAGAAAAAGTGGTGTGTGTGTACACACACACACACACAAGTATATGTGATGGAATATTACACAGCAACCAAAAAAGAATGAAATCTTGCTATTTGCTACAACATGGATGGATCTAGAGGATATCATGTTAAATGAAAAAAACTAGGCAGAGAAAGACAAATACTATATGGTTTCAATTACACGTGAAATCTAAAAACAAAACAAACAAATATAACAAAAACAGGCTCATAGAAACAGACCAAAGAGATGGTTACCAGAAGGGAACAGGTGGGGAATGGGAGAAAAGAGGAAAGAGGTATATAGTCAACAATGTTGTGATAAGTTTACATGGTGACATTTAATTTTTAGAATAAGTGGGATGATCGATTATAAGGTATAAAAATGTTGAATCACTATATTGTATACCTGAAACTAATGTAACCAAAGTAAAAATTGTATACCAACTATACTTAAATCAGTGGTTCTCAACCTTTCTAATGCCGTGACCCCACATACAGTTCCTCATGTTGAGGTGACCCCAAACCAAAAAATAATTTTGGTGGCTACTTCATAACTGTAATTTTGCTACAGTTATGATTCGGAATGTAAATACCTGATATGCATTATGTATTTTCCGATGGCTTTAGGTGACCCTGCCGGGGTCGCAACCCACAGGTTGAGAACCGCTGACTTAAATAAAAATAAATATTTTTTTTAAAGTAGTTTAGATTACTGTTTCCTCTAGATACCTGCCGAAGCACTAGTCATTAAATAGTGCTAGAAGAGTACACACACACACACACACACACACACAATGTAGTATCAGCAGGTCTGCAGTTTTTCTGGAGGCTCTACATTTTCTAGCTTTTGACAGCTTCAACAAGCAGCCTACATACATACTTTGACTCTTGGCTTCGTCCTCCATCTTCAAAGCTAAAAGTGTCACCTCTTCAAATCTCTGACTCTCACCTCCTCTTCTGCCTTCCTCTTTCCTTTAAGGGATCCTTGAGACTATCTTAGACCCATCTAGGTTATTCAAGATGCACTATTTATTTTAATGTCAGCAGACTGGAAACTTTTATTTCATCTGCAACCTTAATATCTCCTTTCCATGTAACATATTACATGCATAGGTTCTAAGGATTAGAATGTGGACATCTGTTGGTATAGCATTTTACCCCCACTACATAAAAAAAAAAATCTTATTCCTACTTTACAACAAACAAAAACCAATTCATAATAGATTAAAATTTTAACTGTGAAAGGCAATACTATAGTACTTTTAGAAGACAGTATTGAAGAATATCTTTATAAGCTTGAGATAAGGGAAGGATTATTTAAACTAAATATATACCAGCAAATTTTAAAATAAAAGATTAAAAATTCAACTACATTAATATTAAGAATTTCTGTTTTCTGAAGATGCCATAAAAAAGTGACCACAGGCAGAAACTAATTACAAGATCTATAAGTGACAAAAGATTAATACCCAAAACATGTAAAGAATTCATAAAAATATGTAAGAAAAATTAACCTATGTGAAAGAAAGTAGTGAAAAGACTTCATTAGTCATTTCACAAAGAGGACTTTTTTTTTTTTTTTTCAGAGACAGAGAGTGAGTCAGAGAGAGGGATAGACAGGGACAGACAGACAGGAATGGAGAGAGATGAGAAGCATCAATCATTAGTTTTTCATTGCGTATTGCAACACCTTAGCTGTTCATTGATTGCTTTCTCATATGTGCCTTGACCGTGGGCTTCAGCAGACCGAGTAACCCCTTGCTGGAGCCAGCGACCTTGGGTTCAAGCTGGTGGGCTTTTTGCTCAAACCAGATGAGCCTGCACTCAAGCTGGCGACCTCAGGGTCTCAAACCTGGGTCCTCTGCATCTCAGTCCGACGCTCTATCCACTGTGCCACCATCTGGTCAGGCAAGAGGACTCTTAAATGGCCAATGAACATAGGACAAGATGCTCAATCTTGATTTGATTAGTAATCAGAGGAAATAAAGTGAAACTGCAATGGGATATTATTTTTATAACTGTTAGATTAGCTGAATTTTAAAAGTTTGATAATATCTAATGTTAGCAAGCATCTAAAACAGTTAGAACTGTTAACATTGCTGATGAGAGAAAAAAGAAATTGACCCCTTGGAAAACAAGTTAGCATTATCTAATAAAGTTAAAACTTTATATAACTTGTCTCAGCACTTCCATGCCTAAGTATATATCCTAGAGAAATGGTTAAACATGTGCTCTTAGAGATTTATACAATAGCCTATAACAGCAATGTTTATAGGAACAGAAATCTAGGAACAAAATGTTCATTAATAGGAGAATGGATAAATTGTAGTGGAATACTATACCACAGTGAAAATGCATAAATTACAACTACATACATCAACATGGATGAATGTTATAAATATGTCACAGAAAAATTCCTATAAGATGATTCTATGTATATAACTCAGTAACAAGCACATTGTATATTTAGAAGTATAAATATATGGTTTTAAAAATCAAGAAAAAAACCATAAGAATGGTAAACACAAGCAAATTTCAGTGTTTAATTTCCTATGGGAAAATGTGTAGACAGTGATGGGATGAGGAGGCTGGGGGGAGGGAGGTACATAGGTACATAGGGATTTCAGTATACTGGTAATGTTCTCTTTCTCAAGTTTGATGTTGGCTATAAGGGTTCATTTTGTAGACATTCTTTATACTTTATATGTATTTTGTAAGTAGTTATTTGTGTTCAACAGCAATAAAATTTTTATCTCTCATCAGGTTATACATTATTGAGCTACATGTTATACTCCTAGCATTTATTACAGTCCCTCATTATAGTATTAAGAAAAATTAAGATAAAAGTGGTCAAAAACTTGTCCAAAGTCTCATACAGCTGAAAGGGTTCAGGCGAAAATTTTAGTCCATAAGTGTTGTCAGTATCCCATGCTTCTTTTATTTTCAATTTCTGGGGAGATTTTTTACATATGAGTTGAGTTGTATGACTCTTGTGTTAGCATTGTAAATCAAAGTTGATTTGATTGGAATCTCTCGCCAGCAAGAGTACTAAAGACAGGCCTGACCAAGAAGTGGTGCACTGGATAGAGCATCGGTCTGGGATGCTGAGGACCCAGGTTCGAAATCCCTAGGTCACCAGCTTGAGCATGGGATTATAGAAATGACCCCATGGTCACTGGCTTAAGCTCAATGGTCAATGGCTTGAAGCCCAAGATCTCTCTGGTTTGAGCCTAAGATGACTGGCTTGAGCAAGGGATCACATGCTCTGCTGGAGCCCACCAGTCAAGGCACATATGAGAAAGCAATCAATGAATAACTAAGGTACCACAAAGAATTGATGCTTCTCATTCTCTCTCCCATCCTGTCTGTCCTTGTTTCTCTCTCTCTCTCTCTCTCTCTCTCTCCCTCTCTCTCTCTCTTTCTCTCTCACTAAAAAGAAAAAAAAGAAAGCATGATCCTTCTTTTGCCTTTTGTTTTGTTTACCTTGTTAATGAAAACAAATTTTCCCCAAGTGATATAGAGTTTTAGAATACCTGAAATATTTTCATAAAAATCTTTAAGTATAACTGTTTATATGGCCTAAGATTAGAATTAAACTTAAACTTTTTTCATGGGCTTTAAAATATACAGCATTTTAACTTTACTAATTGTCATTTAGCATCTAATATTTTTGTTAAAACTGTTATTTATAGCAAATTATTTTTTTAATTAGCTCTTGTCTGGGACTTTCTAAAGAGGTACAGTGCAGAAGAAGGAATTTCATGAGGTAAAAGTCTCTTAAAACACTTGGAAAGAGGGCAGGGAATATATGATGTATACACTTTACTCACTTTATTATTCTCTTTCATAGAGTACTTTAAGTCATTATACAAGAAATATATAATTTTGATGCCTATAATTATGAATTAGTTTAATTTTCATTTTGCTATAATCAAATACAAAAAAACAGATAAGGAAAACTAGCTCACAAAATTAAAGCTAATTTTTTAATCCTTAGTGTGTGGTCAAATTTGAGTTAGCAAATCTGTATCTTTTAAATTGAAGAATACACAGTACTTAAAGATTTCTGGAGCTCCCTGAGTGGTTGTCATTTTTCAGCAAAATTTTAATCTGTTAAATCTTTTAATATCTACTAGCATATAAAAGACACAACATAAATATTTTCATAAATACTTGGCGATGGCGAGGAAATGGATTTTAGTCCTCTGTCCTGCCTGGGTTTGTTGTCAGTGATTCAGTGTACATCTACTTTCCCTTTCCTAGCAGTGCCTCTCTGGAAAGTGCTACAAGTAAACCATGTTCTTACAATTGTATTTTTAGAAAAGAATGTGGGTGGTGTAGGATTCACTTGAGTAGAATTTTAATCAGATCTAGCGTATTCACTTTTATTAAAGGAGAGAATAGTAATTCCTTGTTAGCATGCTGACCATGCTTTATTCTGACAGAGGGCCCCTTTTATTTTTTATTTTATTTTCTTTTCAGGGGGCCCCTTTTAATCTGTCCTTCAGGTCCTATCATTCACCTTTCAGAAACAGCCATGTCACTTTTCTAACTTCAAAATGTTGGAATTCTCTTTTTTTCATACTCAAAAATGAAAATATTTCCATTGTGCCATTCAAGGTCATTTCTCGTCTGTCACTGATATTCCTTCCAGCCTAATTCACCACCCCATTCTTCCTCCTCTGCATGCCAGGCTCCTGCATGTGCACACTGTCCTGGATTCTTCATTTCCCATGCAATTAATTCATTGTGTGCTTCCTTGGAGCACTTTTATCTACCTGGAATATTCTCCCCACTTCTGCCACCTTTTCTGTCCATGACCTCTGCTAGGTAAAACCCTAGGCACTCTTTAAAACCCAGTTTAGAGACATCTGTGATATATTTCTTTCCTCCTTCTCATCCTCTTCTCCCACAGTATTGATTCCGTGGTTCACGGCTCATACTGACTACAGTTAGTATTTGTGTCCATTCTTCTACCACCTACTGAGCTTCTGGCTGGTATTGAATCTTCCTTAATAAAATGATAGATACATCATAGTGGTTAAGAGCACATATTCTGCCCTGGCCGGTTGGCTCAGTGGTAGAGCGTCGGCCTGGCGTGCAGGGGTCCCGGGTTCGATTCCGGCCAGGGCACACAGGAGAAGCGCCCATCTGCTTCTCCACCCCTCCCCCTCTCCTTCCTCTCTGTCTCTCTCTTCCCCTCCCGCAGCCGAGGCTCCATTGGAGCAAAGATGGCCCAGGCGCTGGGGATGGCTCCTTGGCCTCTGCCCCAGGCGCTAGAGTGGCTCTGGTCGCAACAGTGCGACGCCCCAGAGGGGCAGAGCATCGCCCCCTGGTGGGCAGAGCGTCGCCCCCTGGTGGGCGTGCCGGGTGGATCCCAGTTGGGCGCTTGCGGGAGTCTGTCTGACTGTCTCTCCCCGTTTTTAGCTTCAGAAAAATACCAAAAAAAAAAAGAAAAAAAAAAGGAAGAGCACATATTCTGAAAATGCTGTTTGGACCCCATTTCTCTGCCAACTACTACTGTACTTTATCTGTTGTTTCTTTTTACCAGAAAACTCCTTCAAAGTGCTGCCACTTTCTTTCCCATTTTCTCTTGACTCTAATCAGATTTTACTTCTGTCACTCCATCAGATAACCCCTTTTCAGGGGCACTAATGACCCCATGCCGCTGAATCCCATGGTCATTTCTCAATCTTGATCTTATTGGCCATCAGTATTTCACACAATTTACCACTCTTGAGTGCAGCCCTTTTTCTCTCATTGTGGGGGAAGCCCCTCACAGGATACTCATCTTTGTCTTTCTTTTTCATTTTATTTGTTGCTTATTCTTTCTCTTTAAACCTCTAATTGTTGTAATGCTTTTTTTCTGTCGATACTTACTACCTAGGTGATATCATCATGTCTTGTGGCTTTAACTACCATCTACATGTTGATGAACCCTAAATCTATAGAACAGTAAACTAGAATCATATTCTTCCATTGCTCAGGCCAGAAACCCTGGAGGTATCCTTGACTGCTCTTTCTCACCCTGTTAGAGCCAGTCCTTCAGCAGTTTTGTAGTCTCTCCTCCAAAATAGATCTAAAATTCTACCATTTCACACCATCCTCAAGGCCACCAACCTGGTTCAGACCACCGTCATCTTTCATCGAGATAATTGTTAAAACTTTCTATTTGGTCTTTTTGTTTCTACTTTGCCCCCTATACTCTATTCTCTACATAATAGCCTTAATGATCCTGTTTATATATATATATAAATAATATATATTTGATCCTGTTAAATATTATATAATGATCCTGTTAAATATATATATATATATATATATATATATATATATATATATATATATTATGACAGAGACAGAGGGACAGATTGGGATAGACAGACAGGAACAGAGAGAGATGAGAAGCATCAAGTCTTCATTGTGGCACCTTAGTTGTTCACTGATCTGATTGCTTTCTCATATGTGGCTTGACTGGGTGGCTACAGCAGACCGAGTGACCCCTTGCTCAAGCCAGCGACCTTGGGCTCAAGGTGGTGAGCCTTGCTCAAACCGGATGAGCTTGCACTCAAGCTGGCAACCTCGGGGTTTCGAACCTGGGTCCTCTGTGTCCTAGTCCGATGCTCTATCCACTGCACTACCACCTGGTCAGGCCTATTAATATTTTTAAATGAAATTTTGTTCACTATATTCCTATGGCTTCTCATGGACTTAGAAGTGAAGATAATATTTTTCCTATGATCTAGAAAAGCTTACATGATGTGGCTCCTCATCATCTTCCTTATTTCATTTCTACTGTTTTTACCTTTATTTATGTCTTTACTTATTTTCTCACTATTCTTTAAACGTGCCCAAAGCACTTCTACCTCAGGGTCTTTGCATGTGATGTATCCTTTGCCCAGAATGTACCTCGCCAGATATCCACATGTCTAGCTCACTCTTTCTTCAGTTTTTTTTATTCAGAATTATTATGTTTATAACATCCGCCATCTTCATCACTCCTGTAATATTTCATATCTTCCCTCTCTACTGTATCATGAGCTTCTCATCAACTCTTTTTTACATATTTTATACATTTGTTTCATTGGTCATGCCCCAACTCAAGTGATGTTTGGTTTGGTTTGGTTTGTTTTGTTCACTACAAGTGATAGAATCAAAATCTGGTTCCATAAAACACTCTAAGAAACACAGATATATCTTGAAAATAATTATTCTAACTTCTACTATTTCAATTTATTATTTATGTGATTATTTTTCTGTCAACTCCAAATGAAATGATAATATCAAAATAATGTTCCTGTGAATATTTTTCTTAATATCATATACATGTTCTTAATGTTTTGAATTTATTGGGGTGACACTGATTAATAAAATTATACTGGTTTCAGGTGCACAATGCTACATTGCATTATCTGCGTGTTGCATTGTGGTAGAGGGGAGTTAGATAGTGATGGCGGAGACCTGAATTTAGGATGGTGAACATTACATATATTGTTGACAGTCAACCATAAAATGCTATGGAAGATTCTTCTGAAATAGGAATAGTGTCTAAAATTTAATATTTTCTGTTAGGAATAATCTAGTCATTCTATTAATCCACAATAGGAACATGGCCTAGAAGCCTTTTCCTTTGGTGACTGGCTTTTCCTCTTTCTTACTTTTTTAACGCCCTCTCCCATTGACAACAAAGTGCCTATACCAGTAAGTCTTTAAGTGTTTTTTAAAAATTATTCTGAATTGAATTGTTATTATATAAATACTTACACATGTGGACAACATATATTACAAGATTTTATTTTAAAGTATTAAACACAAGGGGTAAAACTTTAATGGAATACGTCTCCTATTGAGATGGATAGGGGTGGGCTTTATAATGCTTTTAGTAAAGAGATTTTTTTGTCTCAGATGCTTCAGAGATCTTCTGGGCCCTCCCACATAGCAGTATAAGATAGTGACATGGGCAAGAGGGGTGCCTTTTGTTTGTCAAGCGAAAGCAGGAGAGGGCTGTCTGTTAAAGTGGGTATGAAAACGGAATTGAGAGCTCAGGCACCAGCCCAGACAGATGAATTTTAGGAGTGTGGATATAAGAAAGTAGAGGATCTGGAGACTGCTTTCTTTAAAATCATTTCCAAGCGTATACTCCTCTGAAGGTCTTTGTAGATCTCCCAGAGCCATGTGAAGAATGTTGTTTTCAATCACTGCAGTTAACCTATCATATTCCCTGTTGAGTGATCCCTGCATATCTATACAAGCAGTAAGGAAAACAAACCACTTATGTAAGCAATAAGTAAGACCCAAACTTTTTATACCCTTAGTTATCGGAGTTCTGTGCAGCTAGTCTCCAAATAGTTCTCCAGGTTGATTGTTCTATAATTTAGTTGTAATTTTGATGTGGTCCTGGGAGGTGAGCACAAAGTTTACCTCCTCTGCGATCTTGAATGGACACCTTCACAGTCAAAAACTAAAACTTTCGGCCTGACCTGTGGTGGCGCAGTGGATAAAGCGTCGACCTGGAAGTGCTGAGGTCGCCGGTTCGAAACCCTGGGCTTGCCCAGTCAAGGCACATATAGGAGTTGATGCTTCCTGCTCCTCCCCCTCCTCTCTCTCTCCCCTTCTCTAAAAAAAAAAAAATGAATAAATAAAATCTTAAAAAAAAAAAAACTAAAACTTTCAACAACTCAGAATACTTACCTAAAAAGTAAAATACCAACACAGGGATAATGTCAAAATACATACCACGGTCCCTAACATGGAGCATGTTACAGTTCACTGTTGTCTCCCACATATATTATCCCACTTACATCTTCCCATTGCCTGGTGAAGTAGGGGTTACCTCCCTTTCACCTCAGTTTTCTTAGTGAAGAAATGAGGGCTCTGAGAAGTGACTTGCTTACAGAAGGTGGAATTTAGATCTTTTCACTCTAGTTTAATTGTGGTTTGGTTTGGTTTTTTTAGTACAACACCATTTTAGAGAGTATTCTTGATTTAAAAAGTTCTTGTAGCCTATCAGACAATACTTTGGATTGTGGTCCGAATCTTTCTATTACCCTGCAGCCATTATATTCACTGGACAACCTACTTTGTGTTATACTGTGCTCTTGACACTCTTAGGTACCTGGACGTTAGTCCTGCAGATAATCTGTCAAATAATCTATGGACTCTGTCATTGGAATGAAGAGTTACATATATTAAAAAGGTAGCTATTGGACATCACTGGAGAATCAGAATGATATCATTACTCTTTCTCAAGAAAGTAGTAAGCAGTGTTTGGAAATGGTCCAGTGATCTTACCACAGCAGTGGTCACCGGGTGTTTGGCATAGTGCCCATGCTTTCTGGGCCAAATAACCAAGGGCTGTTGGCCCAATGGATAAGATAATTCATGAGACAAATTCATAATATGCAGTGACAGCAAAGAAAGGAATCATGTATAGTAAAATTTACCCTTGAAAATTCCTTCACCTGGTTTTCGATGTAAAACCCAGTGTGGTAATTGTGATACATAAAATGTTCAAGCACATATTGATGGCCTGTGTATACTGTATAGCATAAAATACATATGTAAAATATTTTATAATATTATTAATGACATACCAAATGTATATTATTGAGTTTGCATAAGATTCAACTCTCTATAGATGGATATCTACCATATACAATAGATAGTTTTATGGTATTGGATCAGAGGGAGGTTTTGTTTTAGAATATTTTGTTTACTTGCTTTCTTTTTCAGAGAAACTTGAGCATTTTCACATGAGAAGAGTAAAGGCTCAATGAGTAAAGAGAAGCTGAAAATATATAAGTGGAGGCAGAAATAGATTCATATCCCTGACCATGGTCATTTTTTTTACAGAAAACAATTTTCTTAACTCTGTTAATTCTTAGCTAATTAATGGATAGAATGACTTTTTATTTATCTTTACACACTTAGCAAAAATTATGACTAAAGTGAATCTGTAGGGTTGTAATATATAATTATCAAAGTCAGACTCTAAACTTTCAATGTGATATAATAAGAGAAAAGGGATTGCCCCATATTATTTGTTCATCATCCTATTTTGCTCTTTTACTTTCCATGTAGTGAGTTTTGAGATACTTCTTGGGCCTGCTTCTTTTTTTTTTTTTCCTTAAGTGAGAAGAGGGGAGACAGAGAAACAGACTCTCAAATGGGCCATGACTAGGATCCACCCAGCAACCCCCATCTGGGGCCAGTGCTTGCAACTGAGCTATTTTTATCACCTAACGTGGAGACTCCATAGAGCCATCCTCAGTGTGCGGGGCCAATACACTCGAATCAATTGAGCCATAGCTGTGGGAGGGGAAGAGAAAAAGAGAGAATGGCGAGGGGAGAGAGAAGTAGATGTTCACTTCTCCTATGTAGCCTGACCGGAAATTGAACCCAGGATATCCACATGCTGGGTTGAAGCTCTACCACTGAGCAAACCAGCCATGGCCTCTTTTGTTTCTTAATTAATAAAACTGTAGTATTTATTCTTAAAACTGTAAACCTTTTCTTGCACCTACAAAAGAGCAGATTGTATTCTATAGCATAAACTGTCTTTGCAGATATAATTTTTAAGAAGGTTAATTTGAAGACACTCAGACTTTAGAGACTGGTGCCATGTCCTGTAAAAGTAACCTTTTTTCCTTCAAAAGTTCTGAAAGGCCCTGGCTGGTTGGCTCAGCGGTAGAGCATCGGCCTGGCGTGTAGGAGTCCCGGGTTCGATTCCCGGCCAGGGCACACAGGAGAAGCGCCCATTTGCTTCTCCACCCCTCCCCCTCTCCTTCCTCTCTGTCTCTCTCTCCCCCTCCCGCAGCCGAGGCTCCATTGGAGCAAAGATGGCCGGGCGCTGGGGATGGCTCTGTGGCCTCTGCCTCAGGCGCTAGAATGGCTCTGGATGCAACAGAGCGACGCCCCAGAGGGGCAAAGCATTGCCCCCTGGTGGGCATGCTGGGTGGATCCCGGTCGGGCGCATGCGGAAGTCTGTCTGACTACCTCCCCGTTTTTAGCTTCGGAAAAATGAAAAAAAAAAAAAAGTTCTGAAAGTCTGATTCATTGTACTTACTCATGTGCTGCTTTGGTAATATATAAATTGGCATTCTGTTTTCTATAAAATATATGTATTTTTAAACCAAAATGGAATCGTTGGTACCTCCCTCCTTTCATACCTATGAAAGTAATAAAGCCAGTTTTTATTTTAGACTTTCTTAACAATAGTACTCTGTTTCCAAATACAGTCCTACAAAATAATCAAATAAATTCAACATATTTTTTAAAAGAACATATTTATTATACAATTATAAAATTATAATTTTATATATTATAGAAAATTATAAACTTTTAAAATACCTTTTAGGAGTTCTTAAGGAACACAGTTTTAAAACAATTGTTGAAAAACTAAATGTAAAAACAACTTGTTTTAATTTTTGTGTTGACCTAATTTTAATATGTAAATTTTTATTTATTTATTTTCTTACTGTTGCTGTTCACAATACTTTTGGCAACTGAGACATTTTGAAATGCAATTCGTCCTCTAACAAGCGGTTAAAACACTCCTTACTCCATGCTTTCTTCTACTCACCATCACTTCTCATCACATCCATTATAACATTTGTTCACCTCTCTTCCTTCATAAACTGTGAAGGAGTTTTTATAAACTGTGGATGATTCTATTCCTAGCAAAATAACAGAAAATAACCACTATTAATTGAGTGCCATTTGAAAAGAAGTCAAATACTTCTGACTGGCCCTAACTGCTGATAAATTCAGCAGTAAGTCTAGCTGTAAATAATTTAGAAAGAAAAATTATCCTTCTACCCCATATCCATCCCTCATATTTTTTTTAATCATTAGAAGTATTTAACATTACATAATTACACTAAAGCACTGAACTCCTTGTCCTCGAGTATAGCAAGAGAACATGCACAGCTTTTCTGTAAGAATATCTGCATACAACCTCTTGTAGGGTGTGGTGGAATCTCCCTCCCTCTGTTTGCCTGTAATACAGAGGTGGCATTCTTTATCTGCAATTTAACAATATTGCACATGAATCCTATTGAAGTACTATGCTGGCGGTAGTATTGAGTAGTAGTTTATATCCCAGATTCTGAAGCCAGACTTCCTGGATTCAACGTTTGAGCAGTTTACTTAACCTTTCTGTGCTTTAGTTTCACCATCTTTAAAATGGGGATAATATTTTGACTTACCACGTGGGGTTGTTGTAAGGATTAAATGAGTAAATGCAGCAAAAGACTTAAATAGTAAACATGAAATAAATATGGCTGTTACTCGTTTTGTTTACATTGCACTTTTCCTTATATATTTGTTTAGTAGTTCTCTATATATTTTAAATTACACTTGTTTATTTGTATAGTCAAACTTGCCTATACTTTTAACTACTTGATTTATAAATAGATCTACTTACAGTATTAATACATTTTCCTGCCTGACCTGTGGTGGCGCAGTGGATAAAGTTGTCGACCTGGAATGCTGAGGTCGCCGATTCAAAACCCTGGGATTACCTGGTCAAGGCACAATGGGAGTTGATGCTTCCTGCTCCTTCCCTCTTCTCTCTCTCTCTCTCTCTCTCTCTCTCTCCTCCTTCTCTCCTCTATAAAATGAATACATAAAGTCTTTAAAAAAAAAAGAAGCCTCAACTCTTAGTTGCAGCATAAAAAAAATACATTTTCCTGCTGTAGTCTCACTAGATAATTTTGTTTCCTTAAAGTATCTTAAAAGCATTTTTAAGTTGATGAGCAGTATATTAATATTAAATGACATATTTTTCTTACTACTCGGTTAATCAAGTTAATATACTTTGGTATATAAGATGTATGTGTCTACAGGATACCTGTTGTACATAAAAAAAACATAAGTATGTGTAGGATCTGAGAATTACATAAAATTTTATAAAATATGTAATATCTGCTTTCTGGAAACTATCCCTATTTAAAGTACTATTATTTCAAAGCAGTTTTTTGAGCAGGGTAGTGGTAAATAAAAACAATAATCTAGGAAATAGCAGGCAATATAGGCAGGAATGAAGAGGACAGATTTCAGTTGTAATTAGGAAATCACTCTAATGATCAGGACATGAGGTAATAATGAAAGTGGAACTAAGGTGGCTCTCCAGAATCGGAGCTAAAGTTATATATTTAAGGTGTGTGTCAATGGGACACGGGAGAGAGCTTCATATTTAATTAATCATAGGAATTATATTTATACTGTCAAGTATAAGTGAGATTTTATTTATTGTTTTGATATTTGGAGGTGATTAATTTTTTATTTTATTAATTTTTACAGTATACCTAAATTGTAACCAAAACTGTGAGATGTAATAGTCTAGCAATTGTGAGATATAATAGTCTTACATTTCACTAGTTAAATTTAAAATCATCTTACGCTATTTTTTTTAAATTATAATGAAAATCTGCAAGGCATAAATGAGATCAGGTCAGACCTAACTCAGCATTCTGGTACTTGATCTATGATGGGCACGGGCACTGAAGAAGATTTCTTTGCAGAACTGTTAAATTATCACCACTATTAGCAGATGTTGCAATGAAATGTGCACTGTAATATTGAGCCCCATACAATTAAAAGGTATTTTGTAGCACAATAGAAACTTTTAAAAGACCTATAGTTCCTTTTAAAATTGAGGCTTTTTAAATACCATGAATTTATAACATCTCTCTCCTAGTACTGTCTTCATAATACTGTCTTTCATTACTATACATTGAAGGAATTCTCAAAAGTGAATCTCAAATACAGTATGTTTAAATATGTAAGTTTAAAATATTCACAGAAATATTATATCAATGTCACATTTTGTATCTTGTGCCATCTACAAGAAGATACTTTAAAATATTTTGTGATTTAATTCTGTTTTACAGTGATCGGCATGTTGGTAAAATTTATTCCAAATCCTCTTCCTTTCTGGATTATATCAGAAAGTCCCTAAAGAAGCTTGGATTAGATGAGTCCAAGGTCAGTATATGACAACCCATCGTTTTCATTAAAAAAGGAGAATTTCTTGAAAACATTCTAAATTGTATTGAAACTGGGCCTCCAATACCTTAATTTCAGTTGACCCTTCTTGTCAGTGTGGATAGTTTGCTGTTTTATACCTCCAGAGAGTCCCCTTTGAGGCTTATTTTTTTAAATGCCAATTTTTAAATCAAAATACAGTTAAAAAGCAAAATAACATGGGAATTGTAAGTAAAGGAACAGACAGTGGTTGTGCTTTTATTTAAAGGTTATATAACTAATTAAAATTGAAAATCTTAAATTCAAAAAGCTTTTGATTGGGGGAATCCTGGAAAATGGTAGTATCTTTAGTCTAAGGTAATAATTTAGAGCATATTGTTGAAGAAAAAGAGGTAAGCCAATTGACTAATAGTGATATTCTAACACTGAAAAAATATAAACTCTCAACATGATTTAAATGAGTTATCTAAAAGATTAAATTTTGTTTGAATTTCTCTGGTATTTTGATTGATTATACAGTAAATTGAAATAGAGAATAAAATGTAGTTTCTTGAAAGAGAAAAGTTACATTGATAAAGTTTTTCAAAGCCAAAAGGTATTATTAATTATTATACCAATTTTCTCTTTTCTCCCTGGTTGTTTTTATTACTTAAAACAAATAGACTGGTGCTAATCAGTTTCCTTTCCCTTTAAAATGACTATTTAAAAAGGTATTTCTAACTCATAGGATTTAAGAAAGATTAAATGAGGTAATACACGTAAAAGTCTGAGTGAACACAATGTTTGTATTTGTTAAATGCTATCTAAAGAGCACACGTTTTTACTCTGATCTTTGATCTAAGTTTAACACTTGTAATTTGCCATTGATATAACTCCAATAAGTGTTTCTACTTAGTCACCAAAATGAAGATCCTTCTATTCTTAAATTAGTAAGAATGGACACTTTTTACTGTAGTTACTTTATTTCTGGGTTTTGTAAAAATATTTTTAATCAGACTGGCCTTCATATCATTTTGTCTAAATTAGTGTGTATATATATTGCATTTTGCATTTAATATTAAGAACAAAAACCTATGCATTATTTTTACAAATACAGAGCTAAGTTTTTACTTAAACTAAAAATGTTTTGGCCTCTGCCAAAAACCAAACAGTAAAAAATACACAAAGGATGTGACTTAACCTTTCTGATGGTTTCTCTTCTCAGATTTGTCAATAATAATCATAGGCCCTGGCCAGTAGACTCACTGGTAGATGTCCTGGGTTTGATTCCTGGTCAGGGCACACAGGAAAAGCAACCATCTGCTTTTCTACTCCTCCCCCTCCCCCTTCTCTCTTTCTTTCTCTCTTGCCGCGGACCAGCGCAGCTCCTAATAATGGTGCAGAATTGAGGAAGCACACTTTGTCAGAACAAAACTGATGGGACCGGGAGGACTCCTCAAACTGCCTGGCAGTATCTGAGTGCCTCATAGCCCCAGTTCCCTCTATTATATAGACATATGCAAATCAAGGACCCTGATACAAAGTTGCACATCAAAGGCTAAGACAGGAACTCTCCCAAGGTAAAAACAGGATACATTAGTGAAATTTACAAACATCTGAAACAAACCAGGAGTCAGAGGAAGGGCATGTATATTGCTTCCAGCAACCCAAGGAAGCAAGTGGAGTGGGTGCAAATACTCAGCATCAAAGCCAAATATGGAGATGGAGGGGGGAGAACTTAGCCTTTTGCTAAGCCTCGAATCTATAATGGCTTTTTGCCATTAACGGTCCACAACACTCTCTCTCTCTCTTTTCCCACAGTCATGGTTTGATTGTTTGAGTGCATCAGCCCCAGGCACTGAAGGA
The DNA here is from genome assembly GCF_036850765.1 of Saccopteryx bilineata. Taxonomy (NCBI): domain Eukaryota; kingdom Metazoa; phylum Chordata; class Mammalia; order Chiroptera; family Emballonuridae; genus Saccopteryx; species Saccopteryx bilineata. The sequence continues at coordinate 106,058,249 of NC_089491.1, read as the reverse complement.
TGGCTCCTTGGAACCTCCATCTCAGGCACTAAAAATAGCTTGGTTGTGAGCATGGCCCATGATGGGCAGAGCATTGGCCCCAGACTGGGGTTGTCAGGTGGATCCCAGTCAGAGCGCATGTAGAAGTCTGTGTCTCTATCTCCCCTCCCTTCACTTAAGAAAGAAGAAAATAATAATAATAATCATAGTAAATGTCCCTTAATATGCTTATTTTGTTACTGATAAGGATATTAATAATAGTTAATATTTACTAAGTGCTTACTATGTGACAGTGATTACGCTAAGAATGGTACATTATCTCACTTATTCTTCACAAAACATTCATGAATGATACTATTATATTTCCTAGTGTAATGATCTAGAAAGAGAAGTTCGGAGGAAGGCAAATTGTTTTTCCAGGGTTAAAGAGCTAGCAAAACCCACACCTATATGGTCAATTAATATTTGACAAAAGAGTCAAGAACATACAATGTGGTAAAGACAGTCTATTCAATAAATGGTGTTGGGAAAATTGGACAGATAGTGAAAATGAATAGATCACCTTCTTACACCATATACAAGTATAAACTCAAAATGGATTAAATAATTAAATATGACACAAAACTATAAAAATCCTAAAGGAAAACATAGGCAATAAAATCTTGGACATTTCACATCACAGTATTTTTTTAGGTATATCTGCTCGAGCTAGGGAAGCAAGAAATAGGATAAATAAATGGAGCTGCATCAAACTAGAGTTTTAGCACAGCAAAGGAAATCATCAACAAAATGAAAAGACAGCCCCCTTGAATGGGAGGACATATTTGCTGATATATCTGATGAGATTCATATCCAAAATTTATAAAGAACTTAAAAATCTCAACACACACACAAAAAAAAGTCCAATTAAAAAATGGGCAAAAGACCTGAATAGAGACTTTCTTCTAGTGGACATACAGATGCACAATAGACATAGGAAAAGATGGTCAGCATCACTAATCACCAGAGATGCAAGTTAAAACCATAATGAGATATCACCTCATGCCTTTCAGAAGGGCTATCATCAGTAAATCAATGAACAAGTGCTGGCAAGGGTATGAAGAAAAGGGAATTTTTGTGCACTGTTGGTGGTAATGCAGACTGGTACAACCACTGTGGAAAAATATAAATGGCATTGTCTCAAAAAATAAAAAATGAAACTGCCTTTTGACCCAGCAGTCCTACTTCTGGAAATTTATCCTAAGAATCCTGAAACACAAATTCGAAATAATATGTGCACTCCTATGTTCGTTGCAGCCTTATTTACAATAGCCAATATCTGAAAACAGCCCAAATGCACATCAGTAAATGAGCGGATAAAAAAGCTGCGGTACATTTACACGGTGGAATAGTATGCAGTCATAAAAAAGGAAATATTACCCTTTGTGACAGCATGGATGGACCTGGAAACTATTAGACTAGTTTAATAAGCCAGTCAGATAAAGACAAATGTCATATGGTTTCACGCATAAGTGGAATCTAATGAACAGCATGAACTTACAAGCAAAATAGAAATAAATTCGTACATAGAGCAGTCTGACAACTGTCATTTGGGGAAAGGTTGTATTGGGTGGGGGAGGTAGAAGGATAGAGCAAAAGGGACAGGAAGAGTTAAACTCATGGACACAGACCACAGGGTGGTGACTGCAGGAGGGCAGAGGTGGAGAGGGTCAAGGGGGGATGGATGGTGATAGAAGGAGACTTGACTTGGGGGCATGAACTCAATACAGTGTAAAGAGATGTGCGGAATTGTGCACCCGAAACCTGTATATGTTAACCAATGTCAACTCAATAAAATTCAATTAAAAAAACAAACATATTCCAGTCCAATACAAAATTCTGTTATTTTTCTTCTATATCATGAAGTGTCAGTGCTAAAATGAAAGTTGACCATCAATCTCAGTAAAAAGACATTTGTGTATAGTTTTATTTTTTTAAATAAATTAATTTTCACCTGGGATTGAGACTACTAAAAAGTATCAAAATCAGTTAACTTTAAAGTATTAAATATACTAAAATATTTTAAAGATTTTTGAGAGATGTTATCATTTGATAACAAACTATGTGTAATTGAAAGTATGGTGAGTCATAAATATACTTCTGGTCTTGTAAAGCACATCTTTTCATATTCAAAACTTTGTAAGTAAATGAAGTTCCTGGAAAATTTCCTAGCATGCTATGCTCTGGATACATTTTTAGTCTCAAGAAATCGTGTTAAACATGTGTAAGTAGTCCGGGTGGACAGTGTCAGCCCAGCATGCAGACACCTTAGGTTCAATCCCTGGTCAGGGCACACATGAGAAGCGACCATCTGCTTCTCTTCCACTCTCTCTCCTTTCTCTCTCTTTTCCCTTCTCAAAGCCAGTGGTTCAATTGGTTCAAGCATAGATCCTGGTTGGGGCGCATGTGGGAGTCTATCTTCCCTCCTCTCACTGAGAAAAAAAATGCATATAAACAGAATGTTCACAGAATGAGACCAGATTTGTATTTGCTCGATACATAAGTGGCTCATGCACAACTTAAAAGATTAAGTTCTAGGGTCAGTTGTGAAAGGCAGCATTGGGCATTTTCTCTTAGGGCAGGGTTTTTGAATCTCAGGAGTACCGACATGCCTTGTGGGGGGGGGGGGGCTGCCTGTGCATTGTAGGATGTTTAGCAGCATTCCTGGCCTCTCTACCCACTGGATGTGGGTAGAGCAGTAGCACCTTAGTGATAAAAATCCAAAAATTTAAATAAAAAAAAGGTCTTCATATGTTGCCAAAAATGCCCTAAGAGGCATAATCACCCTGTTTGAGATCCACTATGTTGGAGTATTTCTCATCTGGGTGTTTCATTTGCAGTCGTCTAACATTCCCATTATAAACTCCATGCTTTTTTTTAAAATGCTGTGTTACATCAAGAAGCTTGGATAGGGGAGGGGGGAAAGAAATAGTGATTCTGTTCTTATGTTTTTGAAGACTTTTAATTCAAAATGACACTCTCCTTGATATATAATTTTGTATAGCTGTAACCACCTAAAGGTGAGACTGTTTCAACCCTACGTAAAATATATGTCTGTTTAAGAATAGAGTTTAGGTTTTACAGTAAAGTTAAGCCCAGCCCTGTACCCCTGAAAACAATAAATTGACAGAACGCCAACTACTTTTTATCGGCAATATACTGTTTATATTAGATGGATTTCTTAGCATAAAATGTTGCCATACATTCTTGTAAAGTTCAATTACTTCTTTGCAAAATATTTTAATAGAACTTTTAAAATGTCTAAAAAGCTCTACCTAGATCTAAGGAAAATCTTGGTGTGCTCAAACTTGATCTTCAGTCCCAAACTTTATCACCAAATTTCAGAAAATGTTAAGGTTTCATGTTTTCTTCATGGTCCACAACATTTTATCTTCTTTTGTATTATTTTTCTGTCTTTCTGTCTCCTTCCCCATGCATATATTGTACACGCACATACACATACATGAATTCATTAGCACATGTGTTCACACATAAATGCATGAGCATGTGTGCACACACACACACACACATGCACAGCATTCACAGGATTTTAAAAACATCAGAACTGGACCCTGGCCGGTTGGCTCAGCAGTAGAGCGTCGGCCTGGCGTGCGGGGGACCCGGGTTCGATTCCCGGCCAGGGCACATAGGAGAAGCGCCCATTTGCTTCCCCACCCCATCCCTCCTTCCTCTCTGTCTCTCTCTCTTCCCCTCCCGCAGCCAAGGCTCCATTGGAGCAAAGATGGCCCGGGCACTGGGGATGGCTCCTTGGCCTCTGCCCCAGGCGCTAGAGTGGCTCTGGTCGTGGCAGAGCGATGCCCCAGAGGGGCAGAGCATCGCCCCCTGGTGGACAGAGTCGCCCCTGGTGGGCGTGCTGGGTGGATCCCGGTCGGGCGCATGCGGGAGTCTGTCTGACTGTCTCTCCCCGTTTCCAGCTTCGGAAAAATACAAAAAAAAAAAAAAAAAACACACATCAGAACTGACTGTTTGCTAGATAAAGAATGGACTGTAATATTTGTCCATAAGAAGAGGGGGAAAAGTAGCTTGTGTGTGTATAAGTATGTGTGTGATATACACAGAACAAGTAAATGAAATAATTTCAAATATTGAATCGATGGAAGGGGGTTATACTGTTGAGTGAACAGAGTTGAAAATAACTAAGCTTAACCTCAGTGGAAGTGTGGATAAAGGATAATTTAGAAAATATCTAATATCCTTAGATATTTTTCCAAAACAGTCGGACAAAAGCTAAACTTTTGAACCCAAAATCATTTATTCGTCATCAGCAGTGAACACTGGAACCACAAAGATAATTATGAGATAACTCATGAAAAAAGAAAATTAATAATTGTAGCAGGAACTTCCTGTAAAGTACAGTAGGCAGAGGGGGAAAGAGTGGCTGACTATACCTATGAAGATTTCACAGACAGCATTGGAGCCGTAGCTTGGTCTTGAAGAATGCATAGGAGTTGGTTAAGCAAACCAGGTGGGAAAGTAGGGAGCAAGGGATTTATTTCATGTATGTTGGGGAAGGGAGTCACTTGTGCACGACCACAAAGATGTAAAAAAACACAGTCTGGGGACAGCACTGCTGGAGCATAAAGCAAGTAGTGGGGGCCGTGTGGGAGATGAGGTTAAAGGAGGGGCCGACTAAACTGATCTTGGATGTCAAATCAGAGATTGGTTGAGACTAATTATAGCAGTTTAAATACAGATAGGATGGCAGAAATCATTCCACGGCATGGCCAACATCAGGTGTAAGGAGCTCATAAATGTTTCTGTGTGTTAATGTATTCATTAATGAACTAGATTCAGTGAATCCCTTTGACTCCAAGAAAACAGTGAATTCCTCATACAGATTAAATATATAGTAGGCCCTGGCCAGTTGGCTCAGCAGTAGAGCGTTGGCCTAGCGTGCGGAGGACCCGGGTTCGATTCCCGGCCAGGGCACACAGGAGAAGCACCCATTTGCTTCTCCACCCCACCGCCGTGCTTTCCTCTCTCTCTCTTCCCCTCCCGCAGCTAAGGCTCCATTGGAGCAAAGATGGCCCGGGCGCTGGGGATGGCTCTGTGGCCTCTGCCTCAGGCACTAGAGTGGCTCTGGTCGCAACATGGCGACGCCCCAGAGGGGCAGAGCATCGCCCCCTGGTGGGCAGAGCGTCGCCCCATGGTGGGCGTGCCGGGTGGATCCTGGTTCGGCGCATGCGGGAGTCTGTCTGACTGTCTCTCCCTGTTTCCAGCTTCAGAAAAATGAAAAAAAAAAAAAAATAAATATATATATATATATATATATATATAGTAAACCTGTCATCTTTTCTGATACGAGAAAAATATGTGTATTATTCCTATAAAGAAGTTCCTGCTGCTTTTTGCAGCCACCAAGGTAATAATTGACTCACAAGGGAATCAGTAATGTGTGTTAAAACCATTGGGTAAAAATATTTTGAGGGAACCATATATTTACACTCTCTAAGTGCCTTGCACAGATGATTAATTACAAAAGTGGATACCTGATCCAAGAGATCAAAGTTAGCAACATCATCAGTGGAACAAAATGACATTATCTGTCTCTGTCTTTTATATCATGTTTCTAAAAGCATTCAGTCCCAGATGTGACATTGCATTTGGTCATCATATCTCTGGTCACATTTAATCTGCAATAGTTCCTCGGCTCTTTTTTGTCTTTCATGACATTGACATATTTTGTAAAGGCCAGTTGTCTTGAGTGTTTCCTCCTGAGTAGATTAAAGTTACACGTTTTTGACAGGAATATTACACAGAGATGTTGTGCCTTCTCAGTGTGTCTCTATATGCAATATTTAAGCCCCATCTCTACATCAGATCTCATCATTAAAGAAGTATAAAATATATTCCCCCTACTCGTGCCCCCCTACCTAATAGTACTTCATTCCTGTAGGAATGCATTATCAGAACTATGATTAAATAGTTTGCTTTATTCAAGGTTTTGAGAAGGAAGAAATGTGGCTATTTGATTGTAAGGAATAAATATTTGCTCAGGTTTTTTTTCAATGGCTGGTGGAAAGTTATTCCAGGAATACATGTGCTTATAAGAAAAACTAGAAATTTCTCATCTTCACAAGAACCCAGAAAGGGGGAAAAAAACAAAACAAACAGAACAGTATGTAGAGCCTGGTCTCATCAGGATGTAGTTGTTAGTGGGAGCAGGATTCAAAGCATAGTGACTGACTTACTGTTATCTTCTTAGCAATAATTCATTTTCTGATCCTTCAGCATTATAATGATTCAGCTCCTGAACTATCAACTACAGAATTTCACTCTTTGTCCTAGACTATTTTTCTCTCCAGATTTTTGTTTTGTGATAGGTTGTTTATGCATGACTATGCATCTCACCTTGAACAAACTTGGTCCATCGCTTTCAGTCCCTTTACCTTCCTCCAGAAAGAAGAAGACCTAGCTGGTGAATTTTGTCTCTTTCATACCTGTTTCATAGACTTTTCGTGCCACACCCTTTCATCAGCAGGGCCGCCACATAGGATTATGCAGTTTTTGTTCTGCACAGAGGTACCTAGCTAAGGGTACAAGCAAAGCTAAAATTCTAGCCCACGTTCCATTTACAGCAGGTGCCTTGGCCCCGGACTGTATTCACCTGAAGGAAGGTGAGGGGGTATTGTTTCTAATTCTCACGAAGATTCCGTATCAGCCAGCAGCAGCAGCCCTGTCATAAGTTACAAATACCCTAAATCCAATAAGGTGAGAGGGGTAGAAGAGAGGAAACCTACCTGCAGGAAGACATCTGCATAATTGCAACCTCATGGCCCTTTCAGCTAGCGATGATTATTAGGCAGGAACACATTAAAATGGGACTTAGTATTCAGAGGCATTCTGTTTGGTATGAGGTTATTTTTGAATATTCAATATGACAATTTTAAGAAGTTTTTTCAATGTTATATCTGGGCTCTGTTATACAATAGTCTACAATGATTTCTGTTTAATTTTTCATGATAGGATGATCTCCAAAGAACATTCATTTCTTGTTTTGCCTTAGCTATCAGGAGGCTCAAAGTTCAATTCATGTTTGATTTCAGCCATTGGCCTTAGCTAGGTTATTTTGGTATGTTCTCCTCCCTTGAATTATAAACCCCTGAGAATTTATCATTTCTTTAATGGCCCTGCTATTGATATATTTTTGTGCCTCATATTATAAACCACCTCAAATTCTTCTTGAAAATAAGCATATTATTAATAATAAAGTTCCCTTTAAGTTATGACTGTACAGATTTGGAGCAATTAAATTTGGGGGGAAAAACAAAAATTAACAATTAAATTTCTTTGAAACTGTGATCAAAAACAATGTCAGAGTCATATGCAGTGACCAAGTCTAATAACATTTTAATGCCAGATTCATAGACTATAAAAGGATATTTCCATTAAGCAATAGAACATTCTTATGAATATGTCTAATTCTATATAAGAATAGCCACATTACCTATAAAAATTATCTGTCTCCCTGGCTCTAGGGAGTAGAAGATATAATCATTGAAAGAATAGGAAAATTCATTATACCTTTTATTTATTTTTTATTTAAGGATGAAAATAACAGCTGCTTAGTTATTTTATTAATACCATTAATACAGTAAAAACATTAATTTCAAGGTCACATTATGAATTATTGTCCTGCTAAATCTGCAAATGACTTATTTAATTAAAATAAAAATATATGCAATAATTATATATGATGTGTCAGTAATCAATTTTAGAATGAATAATAGCTAAAATTTATTTTTATATGTAGACTGTGCTGTTCAGATAGTAGCAAGTTTAATTTTTATTTTTATTAGCTAGTAATTAAACAGGTATACATTAGAAAATGGGAAAACTTTGTACATTGTATTTTCCTTTCTTTTTAAGAAAACCTATGTCTTATTGCCCATAAATTTCAAGCTTAGGAAAATTAGTTACACACAAAATTACATCAGTTCTAAAAGATTCACTTTTGTGTGTGTGCTCCAGAAGATTCCCATTGGCACTAGTCTTGTGAGTGATCACATGGATAACTTTCTCTGTCCACCAAAGTAAAACTGTCAGGCATACTTCACCCTCATTGCCACTCCCTAAACAGGATCAGCTAATGGACCTTATCTCTACATTCTCCTACCTCAGTTCTTGAGCCAGTCATGACCTAGCTAAGGGTATTCAGTATTCTCTATCCACCGCCCCACCCTAGGTCAATTGCTAACTCATCTTCTGATCATTAGAATATGGGAGGGTTCTTTTAACAACTGTGTATCTCTCATCTATTCAACCAATTCCCTGTTAGTTGAAGTATGGTCTACCTTTGCTTATCTGGACCCCCTATATAGAACTAGAAAAAGATAATTTTAATTAATAAATACATGATACAAGTCTTCCATGAAAATTAACTCCAAATTATTTAGATATTTTACCATCAAGAAGATGGATCATAACTCACTACTCCTTAAGTATGGGCTGTACATAGTAACTTTCTTCTAAGCATTCAGTATGGAAAGGAGGAAAAAGAGGAACTTGACAGTGAAGAAATGTGACAAACATTATCTCAGCCAGGTAATCAAGGTCAATACCAATAGTGCTAAGTCCTATTGATATATGTGCCCATGATATGATGTAGGAACATGGCATTTCTGTGGTCTTTCTCTCACTCACCTATAGCTCCACTCTAATTATGAGCATAACATCTGACAAATCCCAGTGAAGGAACATTCCACAAAATGCCTGACCAGTACTCCTTTAAACTGTCTGGGTCATCAGAATCGATGCAAGTCTGAGAAACTGTCACAACCAATAGGACAAAAGCAGTGTGGACTCCTGGAACCGAAAAAGAGCACTCGTTGAAAACCTAAGGAAATCTGAATAAAATGTGGGCTTTTGCTAATAATAATGTACCAATATTGGCTCATTAATTATAACAGCCATATTATAATGTGTTAATAGAAGAAAGTGGATAGATGGAAACTGTTATTTTCAAATTTTCTGTAAATCCAAAACTGTTTGAAAATATGTTTATTTTTTAGAAAACAATATGAAAGAAGCTATTTTTTGAACCTTTGCTTTGAGTCAGACATTGTGGTAAAAAGTTTTGCTTATCTTAGCTCACTGAATACTAAGGATGGCCTTCTGAAAGGAGTAGTTAAGCCTCGTTTTATAAGTGAGAAAATTAAGACAGTTTAAATTGATTTTTTAAGGCCAAAACTCAAGAAACTGGAGAAAGAGGATTCCAATCCAGACTGTCTAACTCTAGACCCATGCTCCTTTTTGTCATTTTTATATAGTGTATCTGTAAACTCATGGTACACTTTTGACCGGTCACAGGAAAGCAACAAAAGACAGTAGAAATGTGAAATCTGCACCAAATAAAAGGAAAACCCTCCCAGTTTCTGTAGGATGATGTAACAGCATATGCGTATGTGCAGATGATGATTAACACCGTGTATATAGTGGAGCAGCCCACGGCCATGCCAGTCGAGATGTGGATGGTACAGAGGAAAGTTCAGTGTGTTCTGTGGCTCGCTAAATTCGAATCTGTGACCAAAATGCAACGTGAATATTGATGCGTTTATAACGAAGCGCCACCACATAGGAATAACATTATTCGGTGGGATAAGCAGTTGAAGGAAACCAGCAGTTTGGCAGAGAAACCCCGTTCTGGTAGGCCATCAGTCAGTGACGAGTCTGTAGAGGCTATACGGGATAGCTACCTAAGGAGCCCTAAAAAATCTGTGCATGAGCCCACATCGAACTGCACTGAATAGGTATGAAACTGGGAGAGTTTTCCTTTTATTTGGTGATATTTCACATTTCTATCGTCTTTTGTTGCTTTCCTGTGACCAGTCAAAAGTACACCATGACTTTACGGACACACTGTAACTTACTAACAGACACTGAGCACAAGAAAAATATTTAGCATTTTTCTGAAACTAACAATCATCAGACAGATAAGCTTGTGAGAAAGAATAAAGAGAATATTTGTGCTTAACAACAGACAAAATAAATGCATGTCTAAACTAGACTGAAGAATTTAGGTCTGAAGTAAAAGCAGAAGAATTTAAGGAATGTTTGACTCTTCTTGAAGTTTTGAAGAAGGCATGCTTGTATCCAGAACTTGAGCTCTTGAAACTTATGAAGACAGGGTGAAATCGGTCAAGTGTTTGAAATGTGTTGACTAATAATTTTAACCCATAGGCTAAATTGACATTAAAATAACTTAAAAATTATAAAAACGAGCCCTGGCCGGTTGGCTCAGTGGTAGAGCGTTGGCCTGGCGTGCGGAGGTCCCGGGTTCGATTCCTGGCCAGGGCACACAGGAGAAGCGCCCATCTGCTTCTCCACCCCTCCCCCTCTCCTTCTTCTCTGTCTCTCTCTTCCCCTCCCGCAGCTGAGGCTCCATTGGAGCAGAGATGGCCCGGGCGCTGGGGATGGCTCCTTGGCCTCTGCCTCAGGCACTGAAGTGGCTCTGGTCGCAACAGAGCGACGCCCCGGAGGGGCAGAGCATCGCCCCCTGGTGGGCAGAGCGTCGCCCCCTGGTGGGCGCATGCGGGAGTCTGTCTGTCTCTCCCCGTTTCCAGCTTCAGAAAAAAAAAAAAAAAAAAAAAAAAAAAAAAAATATATATATATATATATATATATATATATATATATATATATATATATATAAAAAACGGGGGATGGGGGTGGAGAATGTAAAACACCTGAACATGGCTGCTTATTTCCTGTATCACCTTAGTTTTCTTGAGTAGATATCTCCCTGAACTTACACCATCCATAGCCCACAGAGCTAGGGCTCTGTTTCACAGCTTAACTCATATCAGCTCCTTTTTCTGGAGTCTAAGTAATGGGCAATAGGAAGCAATGGATTTCATGACCAATGCTCCCAGCACTCTTTGATGTGCTCTGTAACTTGTAAGTTTCCATGTGTATTTTTACCAGTCTGAGATACACCAGGCAGTACCTCAGTTCTGGCATCTGCCTTTATAGTGAGCATGTCGGCCCCACCGAGGTTCTCACAGGCTCTAAAACTCAATAATGTCATTTATAGAATGAGACCATTTTATATGTATGATACAGATTGATGTTAGAATTGAATAAGGTAGCATCTTTATTTTTAAATGTTCATATATTCACTTGATCTGACCCATCACAATTGAGCATGTGATTGAAAAGTTGACTACAGTATGAAAATCATACCTTAAACGTAGAATGTTTTACTTAAAACCATATTAATATACTTTTACTCATCAAACTTTTGGTGTAAGAATGAGGCCATTTGTTTTGCTTTTTTGAACACAGGATTGCACATAGTTTCATTGTTTGAAGTTTAACAACTTTTTTACATCAGACATCTATAATGTATAATCTAAAATGTCCAGCTTTGTTCTGTTGAAAGTGAAGCAACAGATTTCCATTTTGTTAGAGAGTTAATGTGAGGTCCTCACCTTTTCTCCTCAGAATCCACAAAAGCAACAAATAGAATGAGAAACGGAAGCACAAAATCAGAAAGCATATAAAATCTCAAACCAGGGGTATTGTGAAGTACAGTGAAGGTAAAGAGGGATGCAGGAAGGTGCCAAGAGAACATGCCTAGAGTTAAACACCAACAACAAAACCAACAGAAGACAGTTCTCTGAAGTAACATATCCTGAGCAGCTAATTCAGCAATTCCTATGTCTGTGGTGCTTCCAGTTCGGCATAAATAAGAAACAAGAGTATTGGAGAACCCGAGGAATCACATTGAGAAACCACATTTGTATGAAGCAGTATGCTAGTGACGCAGGAGCAAAAGAATATTGCGTGTTCTGAGTTATCCTATTATTGCTGATCTCAGATAGCCAGAGAGAAGTAAGAAGACTTAACTAAAACACACATACACAATTTTGTGAGATGAGAATTTTTTTCTGGCTTGAAGTGCAGACCTGGATCCAATCCAGTATATTCTGCTGCAGAAATTTGCTGGGGGGGGAGGGCACTTCTTTGATTCAAAGATGGACAAAGGTTTATAAAAGTGTGGGGGAGGGGTGATATAATTGGTTTGGGTTCTTTACCAAGGGGGAAATCTTTATTGGAAGGCTACACTAGCAATGGAGGAGACAAAGCCTTTTCACTATTACACTTTTGTACTTTCTAAATTCAAAAAAGAAAATTCAGTGCAATAAGAAAAGGAATAGGGGCTTTGAAAAAATAATAAATTTGTTATACTTTGTGAAGAAATCTGAGTACAAATCTTTTCAGATCTTTTACTCATTTTGTCCAGCCTTTAATTTGTTTTAACCACATGTAATTTGAAAAGTTTCTCCTGGTGACTTTCCTTTATCATGCCTTTCTCAAGAGGCACTCAACTTATAAAAACAACTTTTCTTTTTGCATTTATATTTCACTGATTATGTAATATTTATATTATTTTATTGCAGTGATATAGCTAGCAAGACAGGTTTAGAAACAAATGCAGTTGATTCAGTAAGCATAGCACTCACCTGGTAGGAACAGAAACATGCAGACGATCTAGGAAGTGGCCTCCTTGACCATAAGGGTTCACTGTACTAGGGGTATCATATGTTTCAGAGAATACACATCAGAAAGTAATGCTTGTTCGTGAATGTTTAGTTGATGTTTGAGGAAATTATCTTAAATATGAATATTTGTCCTTATTGTATTTCTGTTGTCTTTGAAGTTTTCTCTAGGATATCATTTTAGATACAGCTATTGAAAAAGGCTTGCTGAGCTCTCACTATGTGCCCCTAGCATAGAAACAAGTGAAAGTAAATATGTTGTCACTACTGGTTGAAATTATACAATATCAATAGGATGGTATTAGTAATTTTATTTGTGATACGTTAAAAAACTATATTGGTACAGCAGATATAAGTAAAAAGTTTAGATTTATATTGACTTGCTTCACAAATATCCTTAGAGCTCTTCAGACACCTAGCTCGTTTTACATTTGTTAGGTTTATTTTACTTTAGGGTGTATTTGATAAGAAAATTTTTTTAACTGTTGTTAACTTTATTATTATTGTTGTTGTTTTATCTTGAAGCTGCCAGAAAAAACTATAATGGACTACTACGAGAAGTATAAGCCTAGGATGAATGAGCTGGAAGCTTTTAATATGGTAAATGTCAGAATTAAACAAATTAAATTGGGTTTGTTGCTAGTCTTAAATAGGATCCTATTAAATTTTATCATGGGGCCAACCAATCTATGTTGTTTTTCTGTTATTGTAGAAAACCTGTTTGGAATCATTTCCTATTTCAAAACTATATTAGGTGTCAGTAATGTAATAAAGAGAACACATGGTAGATTTCTTCTAAAGTGTATTATAAATGCACAGAAAGAAGTTTCTGAGTTCTTTGAACATATATTGATCTCAATTCTGTTATTTCACAAGCATTCCTTTTAATAAATTTTATTCTTAGTACCCCTTTAAAAGCTTTCTATCACATATGTATGATGGCTTTTGGATTCTACCTCAAAGTCACTTAGAGGACATTCTTATCCTATTATTATTAAAGAAAAACTTTTGATCTCTGCAGTATTCATTTTCTGAAGATATACATGAATATTGAAGATGTGACCATATACAAACTTCTGTAGATACAATTTTTTAAACATAATTGTTAAACCAGTCTTTTTTTAAAATTTATTTTTTAAGTAACACCATCCTATCTTATTCTTTCCTTTAGCTGAAAGTTGTTCTGGCTCCTTGTATAGAGACATTGATTCTTCTGGATCGACTTTGCTACCTGAAAGAGCAGGTAAATTATGTTACTTTTAAATGTATAACAAATATCTTAATTAAATCCAGTAATAAGGATCCACATATATATAGGATAGGTTTCTTTCACATAAAACTTAAGATTAAAACACAAGATAATGTTTTCATTATATTTTCAAGTTTAAATATTCATTCCATCTCTTTTAAAACAAACGTGCATAACAGATGTTTTCAGCACTGCTGCTATAATAAATCTTATATTCATCTAATTGTATGGTAATTACTATACAGTAGTCAGTAAACAAACTATCATATGTGCTGTATAGTATAGCTAAAAATAAAAGTCCGGATATAAAAGATATCATATATATGTTACATTTTGTAAGATCTTGTCTTTTATTTCACTTGAATTTTTAGATATACGCACTCTGCTGTTAGAAACTTCTTTCCAATCAGTAAAGGCTGCTTCTGTTATTTTTTCAATCTTATTTATTTATGTTGAATGACCAAAAATATTGTTCTTTTGGTTATCTTTAGGGAAAATATTTTATGCAGATTTTACTCAGTTTTGGTCAAAATAAAGTTCTGTGAACTATTTAAATTAAATCCACTTGTGGATTCAGACTATGTTTCCACTGTATAAACCCTTTATTTTACAAATTTTTTGGGGTTTTTTTGTTTTTTTTTTTGTTTTTTTTTTATTTTTTTTTTCATTTTTCTGAAGCTGGAAACAGGGAGAGACAGTCAGACAGACTCCCGCATGCGCCCGACCCGGATCCACCCGGCACGCCCACCAGGGGCGGTGCTCTGCCCCCCAGGGGGCGATGCTCTGCCCATCCTGGGCGTCGCCATATTGCGACCAGAGCCACTCTAGCGCCTGAGGCAGAGGCCACAGAGCCATGCCCAGCGCCCGGGCCATCTTTGCTCCAATGGAGCCTTGGCTGCGGGAGGGGAAGAGAGAGACAGAGAGGAAAGCGCGGCGGAGGGGTGGAGAAGCAAACGGGCGCTTCTCCTATGTGCCCTGGCCGGGAATCGAACCCGGGTCCTCCGCACGCTAGGCCGACGCTACAAATTTTGTTTTATCATATGGGGAGCTTTGCTTTCTTCTTTTCAACAGGCTACTTGGAACAAATGGATTTTAATAAATGTTTGCTTTTGTTCTGATTTGTATTTATATGGAGAAAGGCAGTTTTTAAATATTTAGAAAATGATGTATTTTCCCAAGCTACTAATTGAAAAAGCACTGCAAAGCTTTGGTTCCAAAATTGGTAGGTGACAGAATCTTATTTTACTTGCTATTCGTCATTTTCCTTTTCAAAACAATGTTTATTGACCTAAGTATAATAGATAGTAAAAGCAGTATGCACAAAGATTAACAGATTGGTAATAGGATGATAAAAATCATTAAAAGAAAATTAAAAGTAACAGGAATGCCATGTTTCAGCACTAACTACTAACTTCATGGCTTATTTTTAGTGCTTCTCTCTAATATATGTGTGTTGCATATATACATACACATATTTTATAACTTTATTTAAAATTGGAATCAAATTATAAATGCTATTTGCATCTAATTTGTTTTACTTTATTTACAATTTTCCAACTGATTAATACTACTACAGAAGCTGAATAATGTTTTATCATATCATAATTTAACTAATACCCAATTGTTATCATCAAATTCCAGTTTTTCACAATCACACAAAGAGTAATCTCGCAGTTCATTCTCTGTGTACATCTTTAATTATTTTCTCAGCATAAATTCCTGAAGGCAGACTTGTAAATGTCAATTTTATTCAACAAAGAATAATTTTCTTTTACATTGTTTGCTTTTTTATATTTTTTAATATTACAACATATAGCCTGACTTATCTCTCATTTCCATCTTCAACAATGGGTTTATTCCTAAATCACTGCTTAATTTGCAGGAAGATGTTGCATGGTCTGCACTTGTGAAGCTGTTTGACCCTGTGCAGTCTCCCAGGTGTTACGCCGTTATTGCTCTGAAGCGGCAGCGATGATTTCAGTCCACGCAAGGTATTAGATGGACCTGTGGGACCTAGTGCTAATTTGGCTTTTCTAAAACATTTATGTCATGTTATATAACTATTTTAAAAACTTTACCTTATATTTGAAATAAACAAAATTATAGCTATCAACGGAATACCATAATCCATTTTCTCATTGTCAGAGCATACATTTAGTAAAATAACTCATGAAAATGTTATACAAGGATTGACCTACATTCCTGATTTATTACATCAATAGGATGTTGTATTCTGATATTTATTTCCTGTTCAATACTTGAGACCCATGATACTTGCTACATAGCACATTTTGCCTTTTATGAATTTTCTAAGAGAGGAGAGGTATAAGTGTGAGCATAAGATTTGTTGTGCTAAAGATCATTTGCATGTCTCGCCACATTTTGGAAAGATTTTCCACGTTATCAGGAGGAAAAATCCACATTTAAAGTAAAGAAATACTCAGGAGCCAGGCAAGACATAAAAAGTTACTAATATAAAGCATATTTTTATATTGAGTTTTAATCTAAATTAAATCAGGAAATATTCTATGCCCTTAAAGCAATATAAATCTTATAGTGAAGTATATATTTCAAGGTTTCTTGAAACTGTTTATCTTAAAATAAGGGGATGGCCAACCCTTATTTTTGGGTTGTTTCCCTTCATCAGCAGAAAGCTATGGGTTTCGAATACACTCAGGAGACATGAATATCAGCTGGGAAAAGTCTTCCTTGATGCTCAGCAGGAAACTTTATAAAATGCTCCGAAGCACAGAACATAACTAACTGCTTTCTTAAATTTTGGAGTCTCTTCATGGATGAGAAGATTTTTTTTTTTTTTTCAGGGACAGAGTCAGAGAGAGGGATAGACCGGGACAGACAGACAGGAATGCAGGAATGGAGAGAGATGAGAAGCATCAATCATCCATTTTTCTTTGGGACTCCTTAGTTCATTGATTGCTTTCTCATATGTGCCTTGACTGCGGCCTTCAGCAGACCAAGTAACCCCTTGCTTGAGCCAGCGACCTTGGGTCCAAGCCGGTGAGCTTTTTTTTGCTCAATTCAGATAAGCCCACGCTCAAGCTGGTGACCTCGGGGTCTCGAACCTGGGTCCTTCTGCATCCCAGTCCGACGCTCTATCCACTGCGCCACTGACTTGTCAGGCGAGAAGAATAATTTTTTGCTTTGAGTTTTGATAATAATATTGAGTTTGCAGCCAATGTATATATGAATGATCAAATAATTTGCATACCCTACTACAATAATGATGAAATTAACCACTTTTTAAGCTTTTAATTCTAGGGAACTTCAGAATCTAGAAATGGAGAGTAAAGTATAATGAATCCCCATGTGCTTATTACAAGCTTCAACAATTATCAAACTTTTACCGATCTTGTTTTATCTATACACATGTGAATGTTCACACAAACACAACACCACCACAACTACCCCTCACCCCCAGAGAGTTTTAAAGCAAATCTCAAGTAGTTTACAATTTTACATAAATGCTTTAGTATATATTCTAAGTTAAGGATGGTTTTTCATAATACCATCTATTGTCCTCATCCACATTTTCTTGATTGGCTCAAAAAGTCTTCTATATCAGTTCAATTCAGAATCAAATGGGGTTCACATATTTGCATTTAGTTGATGTGTCTCTTCTGGTTGTTTATTCTATTTTCTCATATTGTTTAGTATATTAGTATCTCAGAATGAGCAGAAAACCTTTCCAACCTACCTTCTCTCTTTCATAATTTTACCTTGTATGTAGGTTTTTAAACTTTTCTGATACTCAACTATTTATATAACATTCATTTCTCATTATAATAAAGAAAAAAGAACTTTATATGTGTAAAGCACAGTTTAGAAGAGGAAATTACATCTGTTTCGGTATGAAGGAAACTACGTAGAACTTCCGTATGTTTTAAAACATGGTCAGAAATTGAATTTTTATTTAATGTTTTCAATTTTTATTAATCAGAGACTAATGTATGATTCAAGCATCTAATCAACAGTCAACATGAGATGATCTGTATGATCACACTAAGGTGATAATATTACACCAAAAGCAAGGAAATATAATATTTTGGTAGGATTGCAGTGTTTGTGGACTGTCATCTCATAAAAACTGCTCTTCAAGAGCTCATTTACAATTGAGCTAAAGAATATGGTGCATTGGTGGAGGCCATCAATTCTGACAGTTACTTTCTGGATGAGCTGAAGCAAGCCTGCTAATATCTCATATAATATTTATTTTTTGAACATTTATTGAGTGCTTACCATGTATCAGAGATTATGATAGGCACTGGCAGGATGGAGATAAACAAGATATATACCTGTCCTCAAAGAACTCACAGTACAGTGAGGAAGACAGACCATAAAATTACTAAGTACAGTGGTTAGGGCAGGCGTGGCCTACAGTTTTTGCCCCCGGGCCAGATTAGAAAGAAAACTTTTTTCATGGGCCGGCCGAAATATTAAAATTAAAAAATGTTAAATACAAAAATGTTTTGTTTAAGTAAACAAAATTTTATTATGTAATTTGTGAATAAATGTGAGTGGAAAAAAATTTAATATACAATATTATTTTAATAAAAATATAATAATATACCATATAAATATCCAAACTGTATCTCAATCAATTGAAACAATATTTAATTAATAGAATGAGCTTGAAGGGGTTATATCACAAATAAAACAATTATTTTGTTTTACAGACAGCCTGGACACGTTTTCAGTTATCAACTGCAGCTATTGTCTATGCTACAATGCCACTTGATTCAGCACACTTGACCACAAAAATAACAAATTGTTTGACCTTGGGTGCACACTGGCAAACTTCACCTAAAAGAATGGGTTTAAAAAATGAAGTATCACGAATCCATTTGACCAATTATTGGAAGTTAACCCTAGATTAGTCACACATGGAATTCTTTTCTGCATATCACTATCTTCTTAAATATCTCAATTTCCAATAATCAAAGACACTTCCACTTCTGAGTAGCTGAGATTTTAAAGTAGTGGAGAATATTAAAAATTTAATCACAGGCTACATAAACTCATTACACGGGACGGATGCGGCCCGTGGGCCGTGTGTTGATCATGCCTGGGTTAGAGGCAGAGGACTAAGAAAGTCAAGCACAGAATTCTTCAGAGATTCTTCTACTTGATTGACTTAGAAGAAGAATGACTCAGTAATATTAGTCCTATGTTTAGTTTTATGTGAATTAAATTGTTTTGAGGTCTGGGATAAGTCACTTTATTCAGTGTGATTCAGTTTTCTCATCTCTAAAAGGCACGTAATCATAGATCCTAGATTAATAAAGGTATTATGAGGATTCAAAGAATTAAAAATGTGTTATTGAAATATCCCTTAATAAGCTGGTCAGAGAAAGACAAGTACCATATGATTTTATGTACATGTGGAATTTAATGAACGGAAATAAAGTGATACATGAAAAAAAATATCATTAGACAACCAGTTAATGAAGCAAAACTATAGATTATTAGAACTTCCTACAACAATAGAAGATTCTGCCTTGGCAGCCTTGACAGTCTCTGAAGGGGCAAGTCAGGGGAGGCTATTTCTAGAACTTGGGAGGCTGGGTTCAAGTGGTTTAGGTGGAGAACAGACTAGGGATTTGGAAAAGTTCATGACATATTAGTTTTATGAATAGTATCTATAGCGAAGTGAGAATCTTGAAGTAAGTCTTAATAGGTAAAATGTTACTTGATAAGTGAACTGTTTGCCAAGGTGAGCAGATTGTTTATCTGAGATAAATGAATATATGGGAATTTTCTGAAATACTGTTATTTATGGTTTACAGTTGTTTCTGGGCAAAATTTTCTTGTAACAGACAAATCATGTTGACACACATAGTCTCAGTTCTTAGACCCCATTGTTCTCTCACACTGATGCAGACGGTTGCAGTTCTCAATGTAAAAAGCATTTAATTTCAGACACATAACTTATAATATGAAAGCAATAGTTGTACAGTGATACCTTGAGATACAAACAGACCAACATACAAATTTTTTAAGATATGAACTGCGACTCCGTCCGTATTTTTGTTCGAGATCCGAGCAAAATTCCAAGATACGAGTCATGATTTGGTAAGCTGCCGCTAGTTGGTGCATTGACGCATGGGTCCAGTATCGGCAGTTTGATATACAAGTTGACTGACTTACGAGCTCGGTTACAAAGCGAATTAAATTTGTATCTCAAGGTACCAATCTATTTGTTAAAAGCACTAGGAGGATAGAAATGGAAACTTAACCATATTTATAGCATTTATACGGAAGGAAAAAATATGTTCTAAGTTCTAATCAAATAGTTTATAAATTGATTTTAGTTTCCCCATTCAAAATTGGGGAATTGTCCACATTCGAAAATGGATTTTACTATGAGATGAAAAGCATTGCCTTATATATAGTAGTTAAGGTTCACAGTAATCTTGCTTGTTGAGATAATCTATTAAGATTAATATTTATTCCTCATGTAATTTCCAATTTAGCATATACTCTGTATCTATAGGTATAAATGCAGAGACTTACACAAAAGGTTTCCCTACATTACATGCTTTTGAATATTATTCTTTGATTTGTGGTTTTAGCCACTGTGCATAATAATAATTATTATTACTGCTTTCAACGTGCATAGTTATTCCAGAGTCTTTGTCATGAGGTTTGAAGTTCTATTCTTTCCTAGATGCCAACGAGCTAAATTAATTTTTTGTTTTGCTTTGTTTCTTCTCCAGCTTTCTGCTGCTCATGTACATTTTTAAATAATTTTTTTTCAGAATACATCTAAAGATTTTGTTTAAATTTCCTCAACTTTAGATTATTGTCCTAAAGCAATTTAAGAATACTGTTTTCATTAATTCTTTATAAATGTATGTAATTCAAAGACATGCTGTTAAAGTAGATGCAGGTGGACAGGCTTCTAATCTTCACTATTGGTGATCCTGACTTAATTAATATTCAGGACACCTAAAATTGATAAAAATTGTCAAGAAGCACAGATGAGACTCCTGAAATACATCTGTGTATTCCACAAAAGGACTGTAACCATAATGGACACTGGGGAACAAATCTTTTTTTTTCATTTTCTGTTGCATGAGGTTTTAGAACTGTTTCTATATATCTCTGCATCGCTGATTCCAAATCTGAAATCCGTTTCTTGGTGCATGCTCTAGTTTTTATGCAATTTTAATTTCTTTTTGTTACAGTTAATAGCATGCATTGGTTTTTAAATTGCAGTTAAAGGGAAACGACTCTTGGATTGAACATAACCACAAGGCAATTAATATTTTATACACATCACTTTTACATAATTGTAGTTGTTTTTAAATGTAAAAAATTATCTGATAAAAACACCCTTTTATTTTGTTTTAAGATTGAATCATGGCTTCTTCGAGTAGGTGTAAATGTAAGAATAATCCTGAAACTTTCTATTATATATGTGGCTGTTACACACTTCAACATCAAAGGCGCAATGTTTCATCATTTGTGACATGTGCATATATTGCCTATTATCAAGTTCCCTTTGGCGATCAAGACAAGAATTGGGCTTCTCATATTGTGTGTCATAATTGTAAGGAAATGCTTCATGGCTGAACAAATGGAAAACACAAAGGAATGCCTTTTGGTATTCTCATGGTTTGGCGTGAACCTAAGGACCACAGCAGTGACTGTTCTTTCTGTCTGATCCTAAGGACCACAGCAGTGACTGTTATAGAAATAACAGTCTGATCCATACATAGGGCATCAGCAAGAAAAAATGGCATATGATCACATATCCTAATATTCCTTCAGCAATATGACCTATCCCATACTCTGAAACACTCCCAGTTCCAGTTTTCAATGGTTTTATTTCTTCTAAAGATGAAGAAAGTGATCATGGTGAGCAAGTGTATTTTGATAAGATGTATGAGGAAATGGTTGTAGAATCTTAAGGGTCTTCTTCTGATGCCAAGCAGTCATTAACCCCTCAGCAGTTTAGCCAACCCAAATTGAATGACTTAGTAAGAATGACATAAAAAATTGTCCTCGACTTTCTGAAGTATGAGGAGCATAATTGGATCATTTGTGTGGATCTTAAAATGGTAAAATCCTGCTAGGATAACAGAGAGGTTTCACAAAGTATTCTTGCTTTCTGTGTTTGTGGGACAGCCGAGCTCAGGAGAAACACTGGACACAGAAGGAGTGGCTGAAACGTGAAGCTCTAGAAGTAGGAATGCAAAATATTGTGAATGAACCTGTAGTTAATCGAGACAGAATCATTTTTCCCTCTCACTTCACATCAAACTTGGCTTAATGAAGCAGTTTGTTCAGGCTTTGAATAGAGAAAGTGAATGTTTTCAACATATTACTTCTGCTTTTCCTGCCTTGTCTTTCAAGAAGATAAAAGCAGGTGTATTCGATGGACCTCAAATTTGAACCCTCATACGTGACGAAGAATTTGCCAGGAAGATGAATAAGGAGGAGAAAGCATCATGGCAGCCTTTTGTGGCAGTTACAAAGAATTTCCTTGGCAACAAAAATGCAGAAAACTGTGAATTTCTGGTTCAAAGGATGCTGTTGGCTTTCCGTGACATTGGATGTAATATGAGCATTAAGGATCACTTCCTAGCCTGACCAGGCTGTGGCACAGTGGATAGAGCATCAGACTGGGATGCAGAGGACCCAGGTTCGAGACTCCGAGGTGACCAGCTTGAGCACCGGCTCATCTGGTTTGAGCGAAGCTCACCAGTTTGGACCCAAGGTCGCTGGCTCAAGCAAGGGGTTACTCAGTCTGCGGTAGCCCCATGGTCAAGGCACGTATGAGAAAACAATCAATAAAATGTTCTTTAAAACCCAGATCCATGATTTTAGTACCTATGTCTTCTTCTATGTACTTTATTGTTTCAGATCTTATATTTAGGTCTTTGATCCATTTTGAATTAATTTTAGTACACGGGGACAGGCTGTAGTCGAGTTTCATTCTTTTGCATGTGGCTTTCCAGTTTTCCCAACACCATTTGTTGAAGAGGCTTTCTTTTCTCCATTTTGTGTTGTTGGCCCCTTTATCAAAGATTATTTGACCATATATATGTGGTTTTATTTCTGGGCTTTCTATTCTGTACCATTGGTCTGAGTGTCTATTTTTCTGCCAATACCATGAAGTTTTGATTATTGTGGCCCTATAATATAGTTTAAAGTCAGGTATTGTAATGTCCCCAGCTTCATTCTTTTTCCTTAGGATTGCTTTGGCTATTCGGGGTTTTTTATAGTTCCATATAAATGTGATGATTTTTTGTCCCATTTCTTTAAAAAATGTCATAGGAATTTTGATGGGAATTGCATTAAATTTATATATTACTTTGGGTAATATGGCCATTTTAATTATATTTATTCTTCCTATCCAAGACCAAGGAATATTTTTCCATCTCATGGGTTTAAAGAACATTTTATGAACTTGACTCCAATGGCAAGAGAAGTAAAGGCAAAGATAAATGAATGGGACTACATCAGAATTAAAAGTTTTTGCTCAGCAAGAGAAACTGATATCAAAATAAACAGACAGCCAACTAAATGGGAAATGATATTTTCAAACGACAGCTCAGATAAGGGCCTAATATCCAAAATTTACAAAGAACTCATAAAACTCAACAACAAACAAACAAACAATCCAATAAAAAAATGGGAAGAGGACATGAACAGACACTTCTCCCAGGAAGAAATACAAATGGCCAACAGATATATGAAAAGATGCTCAGCTTCATTAGTTATTAGAGAAATGCAGATCAAGACTACAATGAGATACCACCTCACCCCTGTTAGATTAGCTATTATCAACAAGACGGGTAATAACAAATGTTGGAGAGGCTGTGGAGAAAAAGGAACCCTCATACACTGTTGGTGGGAATGTAAAGTAGTACAACCACTATGGAGGAAAGTATGGTGGTTCCTCAAAAAACTGCAAATAGAACTACCTTATGACCCAGCAATCCCTCTACTGGGTATATACCCCAAAACCTCAGAATCATTGATACGTAAAGACACATGTAGCCCCATGTTCATAGCAGCACTGTTCACAGTGGCCAAGACATGGAAACAACCAAAAAGCCCTTCAATAGAAGATTGGATAAAGAAGATGTGGCACATATACACTATGGAATACTACTCAGCCATAAGAAATGATGACATTAGATCATTTATAGCAAAATGGTGGGATCTTGATAACATTATACGAAGTGAAATAAGTAAATCAGAAAAAAACAAGAACTACATGATTCCATACATTGGTGGAACATAAAAACGAGACGAGACTAAGAGACATGGACAAGAGTGTGGTGGTTACCAGGGGTGGGGGGAGGGAGGACACAGGAGGGAGGGAGGGAGAGATTTAGGGGGAGGGGGAGGGGCACAGAGAAAACTAGATAGAGGGTGACAGAGGACAATCTGACTCTGGGCGAGGGGTATGCAACATAATTTAATGAGAAGATAACCTAGACATGTTTTCTTTGAATATATGTACCCTGAATTATTAATGTCATCCCATTAACATTAATAAAAAATTATTAAAAAAAAAAAAAAGAAAACAATCAATGAACAACTAAGGTGTCACAACGAAAAACTAATGGTTGATGCTTCTCATCTCTCTCCATTCCTGGCTGTCCCTCTATCCCTCTCTCTGACTCTCTCTCTGTCTCTATAAAAAAAAAAAAAAAGATTCACTTCCTGAACAGTCACCTTGATAAGTTTCCCGAAAATCTTGGAGCTGTTACTGATGAGCTGACTACTGCTGGGGCATCAAATGAGATTGTCCTCAACAAGTACACAAACGCCAAGAGTTACAAATGCAAATTTTTTGCCTGAATAGAATTTAAATAAGTTTTGCGCAAATTTTATGATCAAAATAAGTGTTTCAATATATTCTATTTTGAAATTGTAGACAAATTCTGATGCAATCATATCTTTTAGTGTATTAGTGTATTTACTGTATTTTATAAATTATTATATTTTCTACTTCATTATGTTAAACTAAATGTTGAAAATTTTATAGTAAGATGAAAACCTAAAATCTTGAATTGCAAAAAAACTGTAGCTTACAGAGAAAAACTAATGTTAGATTTGAGATCAGCACACTCGAATTAGGTAAGAACAAGTGTTTTTGTGGATACAACAAAAATTTTGTTCCCCAGTGTTATCAGACACATTTCTTTACTTAGCACTCAATGCAGTGCCTGCAACAAAAAATGTTGATGATAAGTAGATCTTATTGAATGTATCAGTTCATGCACCAAATGTTCTGAAGAGCAATATCTGATGGATTTCTGTCTTTATACACAGTAAACCATTGTTTTTTTGTTTTATTTTTATTAATTTATTATATCCTCAGAACAACTCATGAAGTAGATATAGTATTACCTCTATTTTATAGATTAGGAAACCTGCAGAAATAAATATTAATCTTCTCTGAAAACAATAACATCATTCTTGGCCTCACATTATTTCTGCAAACAATTTTGCAAATACAATATCTGGAACAGTAGAAAAAAATGACCTGACATATAGTGAAGTTGAAAAACAAGAGAAACTATAGAATAGAAACAGACCTACAGGGCTTCCATATATATCAGTTATGAGAGTCTTTAATCATGCTTACTAAGTTGAAAGAGATAAAAGAAAAAGATAAGGTTTTCAGCATAGAATTTAAAACTATAAAGAAACGTAAAATGTAAATTCTAGAAATGAAAAAAATAGATTAAACAAAATTAATAATTTAGGGGATGGATTTGATAGAGATTAGATACAACCGGGGTATGCATTAGAGAACTGTAAGGAAATTCTGAAATATCCAGAATGAAGCACAGAAAAACAATGATTTTGAGAAAAAAATCAGAAGACAGGATAAGAGACAGAATACATTGGAAAAGTCTGACATATAATTACATTCTCAGAAGACAAGAGTAGAGAGGGTGGGAAACTAATATTCAAAGAGATAATTAGCTTAAAATATTCTTAAACTTGAAAGAAAAATCAAGCCACAGATTCAAGAAGTAAAATTTTATTTTTTATTTTTTTTAAATTACAATTTACATTCAATATTATTTTGTATTAGTCATAAGACAGCATTACAGGCCAACCTTAAGAAACAAGAAAAATTTCAAATAATCTAATTTTACACTTGAACTAGTAAAAGAATAACATACTAAGCCCAAAGTGAGTAGAAGAAAGGAAATAAAGATCAAAACAGAAATAGTCTAAAAAAAATACAAAAGATGAAAGAAACCAAGAGCTCCATTCTTTGAAAAGATAAACAATATTAATAAAACTTTAAGCAGATTCATCCAGAAAAAAAAAAGTTAAATAAATGAAAACATATCTAGGCCTATGGGGAAACCAGAGAACAAGAGAACTAAAAATATTCAGAAGAAAAAGACCTCATTACCTACAAAGACATACTATTGAATGACACGGCCTTATCCACAGAAACTATAGATTCTGGGAGATCATTTCAACAATACCTCCAAAGTACTGAAAATAAACAACTGCCAACATAAAATTTTATGCCCAGTACAAATACTGTCTTTCAAGAATTGAAGTGAAATAAAGACAGCTTCAGATGAATAAAAACAATTGTCAACAACAGATCTCCACTGAAGGCAATACTACAGGACATTCTTTCTGAAGACTGGAAATGATCTCAGATGAAGGGCTAGAAATAAATGAAGAAAGGAAAACTAAGAAAAGGTTATATAAGTAAATTCAGGTAAATATTGATTATATAAACAATAATAATAATAATGCATGGTGGGTGTTATATAATCAAGTAAAATAATCAGAGCATACAGGAGAAATTAGTAAATGAAGTTAAAATGTTCCAGTAGAGTTCCAGTCAAGATGGTGGCATAGGTAAATGTGGTGCTCCAGAACCTCCCACAGTCACACCAGAATTACAACTAAATTACACAACCATCATTCAGAACGCCTGAATATAAAGAAGAAGCCACATCAAGACTGTTAGGAAAGGAAGAGATGTAGGACAGGCTGGTCCCACGCCCACAGGTAGCAGTTAAAAATTGGAAGGGATATCTCTGCTGCAGAGATCCCCTCTAAGCAGCAACAGGTACTGGTCTCACATCAGAACCCCCAGCCCAGTGTTCATGTGCCAGGAAGAGAAGTCTCCATAACTTCTGACTTTAAGTACCAGCAAAGATTGTGGTGGAGTGAGATGGAAGGCTCCAGGGTACCCAGGCTTTCCTCTTAAAGGGCCTACATATGGACTCAGACCCACCTGATCTGAGCTCCAGCACTGGGACAGCAGCTCAAAAGATTTCAGGGATGTATGAGGAGGAATGGAACTGTCTGGCTTCAGAATAAGGGCTAGAACAGTGGTTCTCAAAGTGTACTCCAGGGCGCACTGGTGCACCCTAGAAGATTTTCAGGTGTGCCCTATGGTATTCCAGAGAAATATGTGCCTGTTGGGGACCAGAAATCCAACAGGGTTTTTGGAGTTTAGATTTTTAGGTGACAGAGGTGTGGGGAATTGGCTGTAAACTGACAGTCTGTCCAACACCCCACCTCACTTGCCTGGTTAGGTTGCAAAAGGCTATTAAGCTGTGGTGCTGGATTGTTTATACTACCCCCCATGTTCCTCAGAAAGACTGAAGGCAAGTTTCTTCTATCCTTTGTTTGGTGTAGTTAAGATTTGCTAATGCCCTCACTTTGCCCTATAAATAAAGCAAGATGCTGTTTTTGGGCACACTTTGTTCTTGCCAGCAGAAATTACAGGGCCCTCCCGACCCTGTATTTTCTTAATTCCGTGTATTTTTTAAATTCTGCACCATTCCTACTCGGGACCTGGAATTACTAGCTGCACTGGTTCATAGCATGTGCCCAATTATAAAAATAAATATAGTTACTCTATTATACCATTTCATTATGGAAATACCACTCTTTTTTGTTAACACATTGTTATTATATTTATTATTAACACATCATTATATTATTAGATAAATACACCCAAATAAAATGGATAGATTTCTCAAAAGAAGCGTGATATTGAAGAATTTGATTCTGGAGGTGAGCAAAAGTTGGAAGTGTAAATAAATAGGACTTGAAGGCTGACGGGCAGAATTTAATTTATAGCATTTTCTGTCACTTAACACTAAACAATGTGATTGAATTAGAAACCCATTCATGGAAGCTTCAAGTGATTTTGGTTTAACATTAACAGAAGAACTAGATGACGTCAGAGTAATGGCGGGGTAGGAAGCGATACCGATAAATCTCCCCCAAAACTCAAGAAGATCTTCAACCAGAAACAGAAAAACCTATCCTTGGAGCCTCCAGATGTTTCTCAATACACCCGAAGGTATGGTCGAGCAAAAAATTGGCTAAATATATAATCAAACCCCGAAGAAACTAGGGAGTAAGAAATGCTCCGCCTTCCTCACTAACCTAAATAGGGCTGCTTTCACTGGGAACTGAGAGTATAGAAACTAAGGCAGGCAAAAGGGGTGAATAGATCCAGGCTGCGGCACAAACAGCCGAACCAGGCTGCGGCACGGAGATCCAAGCTGAGGAAAAACTGTGCCTGTGGCAACCCAGTCAATACAAGCTAACACTCGCGCCAAATCTAGACAAAGAAAGACAAGTGGGGCAGCCATTTTCCCCGATGTCCTGGTCAGCGCATGCAGATAGTGGGCAAGAGATTCCTTTGAAAGCCCTGGGAGTGGGCGCCCGCATCGTCCCACAGAGGGGCAGGGGCAGGGGCCTTTGTGTGGGCCAAAAGCGGAATCTCCAGGCCACCCCAGCGCCCTGAATAAGCCGCGCACGGGGACGGAGCCAGAGCCAATTCCAACGCTGGAACTTTTCCGTGCGGGCGGGGGTTTCACTCAAACTGTGAGGCTGCCAGCCTGATATCCTGGTCGGAGTGCACAAAGCGTGGGCAAGAAATTCCTCCAAATGCCTCAGGAGTGGGCACCCATGTTATCCCACAGAGGGGCAGAGTCAGAGGCCTCTGTTTGGGCCAAAAGTGGAATCTCCAGGCCACCCCAGCGCCCTGAAAAAGCCGCACACGGGGAGGGAGCGAGAGCCAATTCAACCGCTGGAACTTTTCTGTGCGGGCGGGGGTTTCACTCAGAGTGTGAGACTGCCAGCCTGATATCCTGGTCTGCACACAGATAGTGAGCGAGAGTTTCCTCCAAGCACCCCGGGAGTGGGCACCCGCCTGTGTTACCGGACAGAGTGGCAGAGCCAGAGGTCTTTGAGTGGGCGGAAGCCCCACCTGATTATGCTAGCAGCTCTGACTGACTGAGCCTTACCCAGAGCCCTGTGCTGAGTGGGAATAGAATGGGGAGTTGCCAGCTCTTTGAGCCTCTTACTATCCAGGCAGAGTCAGCAGCAACCCCATAGCTGGATTATCAGACTACTAATTGAGGAAGGAAAGACTAGGAGAGAGGCTCCAGGAACACGAACTCTCTCACTGTTGGAGCCTATAAATGCTTATGAGCTTCAACTGCCAACGAGACTAAAGCACAATACATGACATCACCATAGAGACTTATCAACTGCAAACCTCTACCTGAGCGTGCCAAAGGGGCAGAACCCGGGGTACAGAGTCACCGACCAGGAAGAGGGAGAGAAAAGAAAGAGCAAGAAGATAACCTCTCAAAATTAAGAATAATCTGCAGACTTTATAACCTATCCCATTTTAGTATATTTGTTTGTTTGTTTCTCTTATCTTCATTCTTGATTTTTTTTTCTTTTTTTCCTCCTCCAATTTGGTCATTTAACTCTCTGCCGGTCTTACTCTCTCCTCTCCTTGAACTACACTACCCATAAGTGGTACATCTCCCATTATCTTTTCTTTCCTCTTCCTTTCTCTCTATGAGGGTTGCACTCCAAAACCCTTAACTCTCTCGCTCTCTCTCTCTCTCTCCTCTTTTTTCTTTTTTCTTCTTTTAGTAATACCCTCTTTTTTCTCTCTCTCTCTTTCTTTTCTCCCTATATATTAGTTTCTTCCTTTCTCCTTTACATCTCCACTCATTCAAACCTCAATAACGAACAAATTATCTTATCTGGGACTCAAACTTATGTTTGTGGCATTTTGGGGGGTTTTTACTTCACCTTTTTAACTCCCTAGCTGTGCTCCCATCCCTGGTTCTCCATTTTATCTAGTTCTTGTTCGACGAAATACAATAGAAATTTTTTAATTTGTCCCCCCATTTTCCTGTTTCCCTCTTATTCCTCTCATCATAACTCTTAGTCAACCAACACCTAAAAGCAAATCATTTTATTCTTGACCCAAATTTTTACCTTATTTGCTTTTTGTGGTTCCATACCCCCTTTTTTTTTCTTTTTTTCTTTTTCTTTTTCTTTTTTTTTTTTTTTTTTTTTGCCCCTTTAATACTTCTCCCCAATTCAGGCCCTCCAGTACAGGCATTGTTTGTTCTATTTAGTACAATATAATTCACAGTTTACCACAAGATTTTCTCAAGAAATAGGAGAGAGGAGAGGAGAGGAAAAAAGGAAGGGAGGAATAATTTTCTTTTTAAAAAATTTTTATTTTATTTTATTTTTCTTTAGTTAATTATTAATTTAAAAAAACAACTCTTCGATTTTTTATTTTTTAACTTTTTATTCTTTATTAAATCTCATTAATACTATCAACAAAACAACCTTCAGATGCCATTAAGGAAGAGAAAATCGAATATCATGGATAGAAAAGAAAGAGAGGTAACACAGATAGATGAGGAAAAATCTATGGAGAAAAAATTTAATATATTGGAAACCTTGGAGCTAAATGACAGAGAATTCAAGATAGAAATCCTAGAAATACTCAGAGATATACGAGAAAACACAGAAAGGCAATTTAGTGAGCTCAGAAAACAACTCAATGAACACAAAGAATATATTTCCAAGGAAATTGAAACTATGAAAACAAATCAAACAGAGATGAAAAACTCAATTGACAAGCTGAAAAATGAGGTATCAAGCTTAGCTAATACAACAGGCCAGATAGAAGGGGCGGTTAGTGAAATAGAAGACAAGCAACTTGAGGCACAACAGAGAGAAGAAGAAAGAGACTCAAAAATTAAAAAAAAATGAGATAACCCTACAGGAATTATCTGACTCCAACAAAAAGAATAACATAAGAATAATAGGTATATCAGAGGGAGAAGAGAGAGAAAATGGAATGGAGAACATAAACAAATAATAGATGAGAACTTCCCAAGCCTGTGGAAAGAACTAAAGCCTCAAATTCAAGAAGCAAACAGAACTCCGAGTTTTCTTAACCCCAACAAACCTACTCCAAAGCACATCATAATGAAATTGGCACAAACCAACAACAAAGAAAAAATTCTCAAGGCAGCCAGGGAAAAGAAGAATACAACATATAAAGGAAGGCCCATTAGATTATCATCTGATTTCGCAACAGAAACTCTACAAGCTAGAAGAGAGTGGACCCCAATATTTAAAGTCCTGAAGGAGAGGAACTTTCAGCCATGAATACTATACCCATCAAAGCTATCCTTCAAATATGATGGAGAAATAAAAACATTCACAGATACAGAAAAGATGAGGGAATTTATCATCAGAAAACCCCCACTCCAGGAATTACTAAAGGGGGTTCTCCAATCAGATACAAAGAACAAAAAAAAAAAGCCACAAGTAAAAGCTCCAAGAAGAACACAATAAAACCAAATTTACACTGTGACAACAACAAAAAGAAAGGGAGGGAGAGGATGGAGATTAACAGTAACAAAGGACAATGGAGTGCAAAAGTACTCACAAAATAGTGCACTACAATGAACAGGGTAGGAACCCTTTTCATTACTTAAAGGTAACCAGCATTGAAAAAACCACCACAGAAGCACATGATTTTAAAAAGATAGCAACAGAGGAAAGATGTAGGGAATACAACCAAATAAAAACAAAAAATAAAAAAAAGAAAGAGAAGGATCAAACAAGACACAAAACTAACAGAAAGCAATCTATAAAATGGCAATAGGGAACTCACAAGTGTCAATAATTACACTAAATGTAAACGGATTAAACTCACTAATAAAAAGGCACAGAGTAGCAGAATGGATTAAAAAAGAAAATCCAACTGTATGCTGCCTACAAGAAACTCATCTAAGTAACAAGGATAAAAACAAATTCAAAGTGAAAGGCTGGAAAACAATACTCCAAGCAATAACATCCAAAAAAAAAGCAGGCGTAGCAATATTCATATCTGATAATGCTGACTACAAGACAACAAAAGTACTCAGAGACAAAAATGGCCATTTCATAATGGCTAAGGGGACACTGAATCAAGAAGACATAACAATTCTTAATATATATGCACCAAATCAAGGAGCACCAAAATATATAAGACAGCTACTTATTGACTTTAAAACAAAAACTGACAAAAATACAATCATACTTAGAGACCTCAATACACCACTGACGGCTCTAGATCAGTCATCCAAACAGAGAATCAACAAAGACATAGTAGCCTTAAACAAAACACTAGAGCACCTGGATATGATAGACATCTACAGGACATTTCATCCCAAAGTGACTGAGTATACATTTTTCTCCAGTGTACATGGATCATTCTCAAGAATTGACCATATGTTGGGCCACAAAAACAACATCAGCAAATTCAGAAAAATCGAAGTTATACCAAGCATATTTTCTGATCATAAAGCCTTGAAACTAGAATTCAATTGCAAAAAAAAGGGGAAAAAATCCCACAAGAATGTGGAAACTAATCAACATACTTTTAAAAAATGAATGGGTCAAAGAAGAAATAAGTGCAGAGACCAAAAGATAGATACAGACAAATGAAAATGACTATACAACATATCAGAATCTATGGGATGCAGCAAAAGCAGTGATAAGAGGGAAGTTCATATCACTTCAGGCATATATGAACAAACAAGAGAGAACCCAAGCGAACCACATAACTTCACACCCTAAGGAACTAGAAAAAGAAGAACAAAGACAACCCAAAACCAGCCGAAGAAAGGAGATAATAAAAATCAGAGCAGAAATCAATGAAATAGAGAACAGAAAAACTATAGAAAAAATTAATAGAACAAGGAGCTGGTTCTTTAAAAAGATCAACAAAATTGACAAACCCTTGGCAAGACTTACCAAGGAAAAAAGAGAAAGAACTCATATAAACAAAATCCAAAATGTAAGAGTTGAAATCACCACGGACATCATAGATATACAAAGAATTATTGTAGAATACTATGAAAAACTTTATGCCACTAAATTCAACAACCAGAAGAAATGGATAAATTCCTAGAACAATACAACCTTCCTAGACTGAGTCAAGAAGAAGCAGAAAGCCTAAACAGACCTATTAGTAGAGAAGAAATAGAAAAAAACATTAAAAACCTCCCCAAAAATAAAAGTCCAGGCCCGGATGGCTATACCAGCGAATTTTATCAAACATTCAAAGAAGACTTGGTTTCTATTCTACTCAAAGTCTTCCAAAAAATTGAAGAAGAAGCAATACTTCCAAACACATTTTATGAGGCCAACATAACCCTCATACCAAAACCAGGCAAGGATGGCACAAAAAAGAAAACTACAGACCAATATCTCTAATGAATACAGATGCTAAAATACTAAACAAAATACTAGCAAATTGAATACAACAACATATTAAAAAAATAATACATCATGATTAAGTGGGATTCATCCCAGAATCTCAAGGCTGGTTCAACATACGTAAAACAGTTAACGTAATACACCATATCAACAAAACAAAGAACAAAAACCACATGATCTTATCAATAGACACAGAAAAGGCTTTCAATAAAATACAACACAATTTGCCTGACCTGTGGTGGCGCAGTGGATAATGTGTCGACCTGGAACACTGTGGTTGCTGGTTTGAAACCCTGGTCCAGGCACATATGGGAGTTGATGCTTCCAGCTCCTCCCCCCTTCTCTCTCTCTGTTTCTCTCTCTCTCCCTCTCTCTCTCCTCTCTAAAAATGAATAAAGAAAAATGAAAAAAAAAATACAGCACAATTTTATGTTTAAGACTCTCAACAAAATGGGTATTGAAGGAAAATATCTCAACATGATAAAGGCCATATATGATAAACCATTGGCTAACATATTAAATGGCACAAAACTGAAGGCTTTCCCCCTTAAATCAGGAACAAGACAGGGTTGTCCATTCTCTCCACTCTTATTTAATGTGGCACTAGAGGTTCTAGCCAGAGTAATCAGACAAGACAAAGAAATAAAAGGCATCCATATCGGAAAAGAAGAAGTAAAGGTATCACTTTTTACAGATGATATGATCCTATACATCGAAAACCCCAAAGAATCCACAAAAAGACTACTAGAAACAATAAGCCAATACAGTAAGGTCGCAGGATACAAAATTAACATACAGAAGTCAATAGCCTTTCTATATGCCAAAAATGAAACATTTGAGAACGAACTCAAAAAATAATCCCCTTCACGATTGCAACAAAAAAAATAAAATACCTAGGAATAAACATAACAAAGAATGTAAAGGACTTATATAATGAAAACTATAAACCATTGTTAAGAGAAATCGAGAAAGATATAATGAGATGGAAGAATATACCTTGTTCTTGGTTAGGAAGAATAAATATAATCAAGATGGCCATATTACCCAAAGCAATATACAAATTTAATGCAATTCCCATCAAAATTCCAATGACATTTTTTAAAGAAATGGAGCAAAAAATCATCAGATTTATGTGGAACTATAAAAAAAACCAAATAGCCAAAGCAATCCTAAAGAAAAAGAATGAAGCTGGGGGCATTACAATACCTCACTTCAAACTCTATTATAGGGCCACGACAATCAAAACAGCATGGTATTGGCAGAAAAATAGACACTCAGACCAATGGAACAGAATAGAAAACCCAGAAATAAAACCACATATATATAGTCAAATAATTTTTGATAAAAGGGCCAACAACACACAATAGAGAAAAGAAAGCCTCCTCAATAAATGGTGCTAGGAAAACCTGAAAGCCACATGCAAAAGAATGAAACTCGACTACAGTTTGTCCCCCTGTACTAAAATTAACTCAAAATGGATCAAAGATCTAAACATAAAACCTGAAATAATAAAGTACATAGAAGAAGACATAGGTACTAAACTCATGGACCTGGGTTTTAAAGAGTATTTTATGAATTTGACTCCAAAGGCAAGAGAAGTGAAGGCAAAAATTAATGAATGGGACTACATCAGACTAAGAAGTTTTTGCTCAGCAAGAGAAACTGATAACAAAATAAACAGACAGCCAACTAAATGGGAAATGATATTTTTAAACAACAGCTCAGATAAGGGCCTAATATCCAAAATATACAAAGAACTCATAAAACTCAACAACAAACAAACAATCCAATATAAAAATGGGAAGAGGACATGAACAAACACTTCTCCCAGGAAGAAATACAAATGGCCAACAGATATATGAAAAGATGCTCATCTTTTTTAGTTATTAGAGAAATGCAAATCAAAACTGCAATGAGATACCACCGCACACCTGTTAGATTAGCTATTATTAACAAGACAGGTAATAGCAAATGTTGGAGAGGCTGTGGAGAAAAAGGAACCCTCATCCTCTGTTGGTGGGAATGTAAAGTAGTACAACCATTATGGAAGAAAGTAAGGTGGTTCCTCAAAAAACTGCAAATAGAACTACCTTATGACCCAGCAATCCCTCTACTGGGTATATACCCCAAAAACTCAGAAACATTGATATGTAAAGACACATGATGCCCCATGTTTATTGCAGCATTGTTCACAGTGGCCAGGACATGGAAACAACCAAAAAGCCCATCAATAGATGACTGGATAAAGAAGATGTGGCACATATACACTATGGAATACTACTCAGCCATAAGAAATGCTGACATCGGATCATTTACAGCAAAATGGTGGGATCTTGATAACATTATACGAAGAGAAATAAGTAAATCAGAAAAAACCAGGAACTGCATTATTCCATACGTAGGTGGGACATAAAAGTGAGACTAAGAGACATTGATAAGAGTGTTGGCCCTGGCCAGTTGGCTCAGTGGTAGAGCGTCGGCCTAGCATGTGGAGGACCCGGGTTCGATTCCCGGCCAGGGCACACAGGAGAAGCGTCCATTTGCTTCTCCACCCCTCCACCGCGCTTTCCTCTCTGTCTCTTTCTTCCCCTCCCGCAGCCAAGGCTCCATTGGAGCAAAGATGGCCCGGGCGCTGGGGATGGCTCTGTGGCCTCTGCCTCAGGCTCTAGAGTGGCTCTGGTCACAACATCGCGATGCCCAGGATGGGCAAAGCATCGCCCCCTTGTGGGCAGAGCGTCGCCCCTGGTGGGCGTGCCGGGTGGATCCTGGTCGGGCGCATGCGGGAGTCTGTCAGACTGTCTCTCCCTGTTTCCAGCTTCAGAAAAATGAAAAAAAAAAAAAAGAAAGAAAGAAAAAAGAAAAAAAACAAAACAGGTGTACGGCCAGATCCTGTTTATTAAAAAAAAAAAAAAAAAAAGAGTGTGGTGGTTACGGGGAGGAGGGGGGGAGAGGGAAAGGGGGAGGGGGAGGGGCACAAAGAAAACTAGATAGAAGGTGACAGAGGACAATCTGACTTTGGGTGATGGGTATGCAACATAATTGAATATCAAGATAACCTGGACATGTTATCTTTGAATATATGTATCCTGATTTGTTGATGTTGCCCCATTAAAAAAATAAAATTATTAAAAAAAAAAAAGAAGAAGAACTGGCAGCTATATCCACTGATTGTGGATTGGTGATTAAACATAAGGAATTGTCTCTTGAAGCCTTTTGGATTTCTATAAAAGAAGAATATGTGGCAATATATAAAAAAGCTTTGAATATTTTACTATAATTTTCAACATCCTATTTATGTGAATTAGGATTTTCTACCCTCAACACAATTAAGAGTAAAAAGAGAGGAATTTTTTAATGTATTGACAAGGAAATGAGAGTTTGCCTTTCAAATATATGCTCAAACATTGAAGAAATCACTAAGACACATCAGGCTCATGTTTCTCATAAACACAAGAATGAAAAAACTTAACACATTCATTCTGGGACCTGCCAAATTTACTAAATCTTACTAAGAATGTATCTATATATATATAAAGATAACTTTTTGCCATTTTTTATTTTTTAACCCCTCTTTACAAATTCTAAAAAGCATAACTCAAAAAATGTGACATAAAAATGTTTTTTAATATCAGAATAAATTTAATTTGTCATATTTATTTTGTTTAATTACCATAAAAGCACGCTTGGACTTTATTTTTTTCTTTAATATTTGACTTAACTATTATAACATATTTCTCAGAAATTTGTATATAGTGCTCCTACAATTATTTGTAGGATTTTAAATGCACCCTGACTTCAAAAAGTTTGAGAACCACTGGGCTAGAGCGACAGCTTTCTTCTGAACAGAAATACTGGCAGAGACCATTGTTCCTATTCTGAGCCCTCCTCCCACAGAACCAATAGGTGGGCATCATATCTGAGTTTCAGTCAACCTTGCTATATCACTGTTCATCCTGTCCTGGTGATTCCCTGTGTCTACAGTCTCACCCATCTTTTAGGCCCACCCAAGCATCTCCAATGGCTTTTCCATACAAACACCTCTTCTTGGCTTATGGTTCAGACTTTGCTCAAATCTCTCAAACAAGCAGATCTGGCCTCTGCATGACCTGTATCTCTTGCTAAATGGCCTCAGGCCCAGCACTAGCATCAGACAACCTTGGTTCACAGTTTAGCCTCCCTTGGCACCTCCAAGCCCAGCACAAGTAGCAGCCATCTGCACATCACTTTGTAGCTCATGCTGGGTAGCTCTAGGCAAAACATAGGCAGCGGCTGACCTTGGCCTGCACCTCCTGCAGGCCCTAGAGTCATCGTGCTTAGTGGACAGCTTCAGACCATGTCAGAGCACCACCCAACCACCTCCACAAGCAACACACTCAAGAGTCAGACTTAGAAGGCACCAGAGTCCTGCTGAAGTAAGTCCTGGCTGTGGGGTGGGCCCCAGCTCAGCTGATTCTCCACAGTGTTTATAGCTAGTCTTTGCAGTCCATCAGCCTGGGGGTAAATCACACTCACTGATGTGCCAACAGCAACTGACACTCAATTACAATGGGACAGTGCGTACAGATCACACAGCGTATGCACTGAGAGTGCCTGCCCCTCTTGGGTGACCAGGGAATCTATGCCACTGGACCCTACAGGACACCCACTACATTAGGCCACTCTACCAAACCCAGGAGACCTAGAAGCTCTATCTAATACATAGAAACAAGCACAGGGAGGCTGCCAAAATGAGGAGACAAAAGCCATGTCCCAAATGAAGAACAGAACAAAACTCCAGAAAAAGAATTTTTAAAAATGGAGAGTTCAAAATGCTGGTTATAAGGATGCTCAATGAACTTAAGGGAGGAATAGATGAGCTTAGTGAGAACTTCAAAGAAGCAAAAATTTCCCAATCAGAACAGCAAAAAGAGAAAAGAATCCAAAGAAAGTGAAGATAGTGTAAGGAAGGGGTCTCAAACTCGCGGCCCACGGGCTGCATGCGGCCCGCCGAACAATTTTGTGCGGCCCGCAGACTAATCCACGGGCTTACTTAATTTTATCCAAAATATTTTGAACTTTGTGGATTAGTCTGCGGGCCGCACAAAATTGTTCGGTGGGCCGCGAGTTTGAGACCCCTGGTGTAAGGAGTCTCTGGGACTTCAAGTGTACCAATATTCACAGTATGGGGCTGCTGGAAGGAGGAGAGAGAGCAAGAAATTGAAAACCTATGTGAAAAAAAAAATGACAGGAAACCTCCCTAACTTAGTGAAGGAAATAGACATACAAGTCCAGGAAACGCAGAATGTCAAACAAGATGAACCCAAAGAAGCCCACTCCAAGACACATCATAATTAAAATGCCAAAGGTTAATGACAAAAGAAAAAAGAATCTTAAAAACAGCAGTAAAGCAGTTAGTTACCTACAAGGGAGCTCCCATAAGGCTGTCAGTTGACTTCTCTTAAGACACTTAGCAGGGCAGGAGGGATTGGCAAGAAATACTGTATTCAAAGTGATGAAAAGCTAGGAAATTTAACCAAGATTACTCTACCCAGTGAAGCTATTATTTGGAGTCGAAGGACAGATGAAGAGCTTCCCAGACAAAAAAAAAGCTGAAGGAGTTCACCACCACCAAACCAGTATTACAAGAAATGCTATAGGGTCTTCTTTTAAAAGAAGAAAAATGATTTTTAAAAAATATTAGTAATAAATGGCCATAAATACGCATCTCTCAACAATTACTTTAAATGCAAATGGGTTGAGTGCTCCAATCAAAAGACATACTATGACTGAATGCATAACAAAACAAGCCCCTTCTTACATATACTGTCTACCAGAGACACATCAGACTGAAAGACACATGCAGATCAAAAGTAAAGGAATGGATAAAGATATTTTATGAAGATGGAAACAAAATAAAACAGCTATAAGTTATACTTATATCAGGCAAAAATTATTTTATAACAAAGCCTATAACAAGAGACAAAAAAGGACCAGCAGCTCCACTTCTGAGCATTTATCTGAAGAAACCCAAAACACTAAATCAAAAGACATATACATTCATGTGTTTATTGCATCATTATTC
Organism: Saccopteryx bilineata; assembly: GCF_036850765.1. Lineage (NCBI taxonomy): Eukaryota > Metazoa > Chordata > Mammalia > Chiroptera > Emballonuridae > Saccopteryx > Saccopteryx bilineata. The sequence continues at coordinate 106,018,822 of NC_089491.1, read as the reverse complement.
ACAATAGTCAAGATATGGAAACAACCTAAGTGTCCATCAATAAATGAATAAAGGAGTGATATATAGAGATATATATTTCATATATATACAGCGGTACCTTAAGATATGAGCAAACCAACATACGAATTTTTTTAAGATATGAGCTGCGACTCGGTCTGTATTTTTGTTTGAGATCTGAGCAAAATTCTGAGATAGGAGTCATGAACAGGAAGCTGCCGCTGGTTGGCGCGTTGGTGCACGGGTCCAGTATGAACAGTACAACACCAGCATCTCATTCTTTCTAACGTGTTACCCACAGAATCAAGTCAAATATCGTGCACTGTACTCGTTCTTGCATCATTTTTGCATTTTTTTACTAACTTTTTTTGTGTGCTATTATGGGGCCGAAGAAAGTGAGTATAAAGGACAGTGGTTAGAAGAAGAAGAGAATGATGCCAATAGAAGTAAAGCAAGAAATAATAGAAAAACATGAGCGTGGTGTACGAGTGATTGAACTGGCAAGGCTGTACGACCGCAATACATCTACAATTTGTACATCCTTAAACAAAAGTATGCCATCAAAAGTGCAAATCCAGTGAAAAGAATTACAATTCTGTCCCAATTAAGGACAAATATCCTTGAAGAAATGGAGAAGCTTCTGCTGGTGTGGGTGAAAGAGAAAGTGCTGGCAGGAGATACAGTGATGGAGACTGTAATATGTGAAAAGGCACATACTATTTATGGCAACTTGAAGAAGAAAGAACCATTAACCTCAAAAGGAGCAGCAGAAGATACATTTAAGGCAAGTCACAGCTGGTTTGAAAATTTCAGGAAGAGATCTGGCATCCACTCAGTGGTGAGGCATGGTGAAGCTGTGAGTGCTGACGTTAAGGCAGCTCAGGAGTACATCACACGTTTTGCTGCGCTTATCGCAAAGGAAGGCTACATTCCCCACCAAGTGTTCTACTGTGACGAAAAAGGATTGTTTTGGAAAAAATGCCCCAGAGGACTTTCATCACTGCAGAGGAGAAGAAGCTGCCAGGCCATAAACCCATGAAGGACCGTGTTCCCTTGCATTGTGTGCAAATGCTATTGGTGACTGTAAAGTAAAGCCACTGCTAGTGTATCATTCCGAAAATCCTCAAGCCTTTAAGACTCACAGGATTCTTAAAGAAAAACTGCAGGTTATGTGGCACGCCAATGCTAAGGCATGGGTTACATGGCAGTTTTTTATTGAGTGGGTAAATCTCATCTTTGGTCCTGCAGTGAAGAAATATCTTCAAGAAAATGAACTCCCAATGAAAGCATTACTAATTTTTGATAATGCTCCAGCCCACCCACCTGGTCTTGAAGATGACATTGTTGATGAGTTCAGATTCATGAAAGTCCTCTACCTCCCACCCAACATGACTTCCATCTTGCAACCTATGGATCAGCAGGTCATTTCAACTTTAAAAAGCTTTACACAAAGCACTTGTTCCACCGCTGCTTTGAGGTGACTGAGAATACAAATCTAACCCTTCGAGAGTTTTGGAAAGATCACTACAACATTGTGATATGTTTACGCATTATTGACTTGGCATGGCATGAGGTTACAAGAAGAACCTTGAACTCGGCATGGAAAAAGTTATGGCCTGATGTTGTTGTAGACAGGGACTTTGAAGGATTCGAACCAGAGACCAAGACTGAGGTAGAAGCATTGGAGGAGATTGTGTCCCTTGGAAAGTCGATGGGTCTGGAGGTAGATGAGGGTGACGTAAATGAGCTCGTCGAGGAACATGAGGAGGAACTCTCAACTGAAGAGTTGAAGGAGCTACAGATGATGCAACATAGGGAGCTTCTGCAAGAGATTAGTAGTGAGGAGGAGGTAGAGTTGGAGGAAGTGATTTCTACAAGTGAAATTAAAGATATGCTGGCAATGTGGGAGAAGTTTCACTGAAAAGAAACACTCAGAAAAAGTTTCAACTAGTCCTGCTTCAGCACTTTTTAATGACACTCATTTGTCACATTTCCATAACATTTTAAAAGGCAGGCAAAAGCAATCCTCTTTGGATAGATTTTTAGTCAAAAGTCCTGCAAGTGAAAGTGCCAAAAGTGCAGCCAAAAAGGCAAAAACAGGTGATGATTAAATGAAAAAATACAGTGTGCCCATAAAGTCATGGTGCACTTTTGACTGGTCACAGGAAAGCAACAAAAGACAATAGAAATGTGAAATCTGCACCAAATAAAAAGAAAACCCTCCCAGTTTCTGTAGGATGATGTGGCAACATGTGTGCATGCACAGATGATGATGTAACACCAAGTATACAGTGGAGCATCCCACGGCTATGCCAGTCGAGATGTGGGCTGTACAGAGGAAAGTTCAGTGTGTTCTGTGGCTCGCTAAATTTGAATCCATGACCAAAGTGCAACGTAAATATCAGCGCGTTTATAACGAAGCGCCACCACATAGGAATAACATTACTCGGTGGGATAAGCAGTCGAAGGAAACTGGCAGTTTGGTGGAGAAACCCCATTCTGGTAGGCCATCAGTCAGTGATGAGTCTGTAGAGGCTATACAGGATAGCTACCTAAGGAGCCCTAAAAAATCTGTGCATGAGCACACATCGAACTGCGCTGAATAGGTATGAAACTGGGAGAGTTTTCCTTTTATTTGATGGAGATTTCACATTTCTATTGTCTTTTGTTGCTTTCCTGTGACTGGTCAAAAGTACACCATGACTTTACAGACACACTGTATGTAATGTTAAGCTTAGATTAAGTTTAAAGTTAAGAAAGTGCATTTTTTTACAATTAAATTTTTGTGGTTTCATTTTAAGTAAAGAAAATGCAGTTTTAGTTTACATTTAGTGTGAAGAAAGTGCAGTTTTAGTTTACGTGTCTGCAGTGCCTGCATCCCTTCCTCCCTCCCTCCTCCTCTGCCATCCACCTCCGTTAGCCCACTCCTCTGTCTCCAAGATAAGAATACAGTATTAAATAACACTTTTTTTTCTTTTATTTCACATATTTTGTTATGCACTGGTAAAGTATACATGTGTGTTTTTTAACTAAAAACATGTCTTTTTTCATAATTTAGGATGGTTTGGGGATGTTTCACAGGGCTGGAACGGATTAAATCTATTTCAATTATTTTAAATGGGATAAATTTGTTTGATATATGAGTTGACTGACTTACGAGCTTGATTCGTTACAGAACGAATTAAACTCGTATCTCAAGGTACCACTGTATATGAAATAGGACCCAGATATAAGAAAGGAAAAAAATTTGCCATTCACAAAACATAGATGGACCTAGAGGGTATTATGCTAAGTGAAGTAAATTAGAGGAAGACAACCGATGATTTCACTTATGTGTGGAATACTAAAAAACAAAAAACAGGCTCTGACTGGTTAGATGAGTCAGTTAAGAACATCATCTTATTTTTTTTTTAAATAAATTTTTATTAATGGTAATGGGATGACATTAATAAATCAGGGTACATATATTCAAAGAAAACATGTCTAGGTTATTTTGTCATTAAATTATGTTGCGTACCCCTCGCCCAAAGTCAGATTGTCCTCCGCCACCCTCTATCTAGTTCTCTGTGCCCCTCCCCCTCCCCCTAACTCTCTCCCTCCCTCCCTCCCATGTCTTCCCTCCCCCCACCCCTGGTAACCACCACACTCTTGTCCATGTCTCTTAGTCTCATTTTTAAAGAACATCATCTTAAAATGACAAAATTGGGGGTTCAATTCCCAGGCAGGGAACATATGGGAAGCAACCAGGAAATGCACTACTGAGTGGAGCAATGGATGAATGCTTCCCTTCTCCTCTCTCTCTCTCTCTCTTCCTCTCTCTGTCTCTCTAAAAATCAATTTAAAAAAATTAAGCCATGGCAGATAGTTTTGTTGGTTGGAACTTCGTCCTGGAGCTCGGAGGTTGCCAGTTTAATTTCCCGGTGAGGGCACATACAGGAGCAATTTGACATTCCTACGTCTCTCTCCCTCCTTCTCTGAAAAAAAAAGAAAAGAAAAACAATCAGAACAGAAACAGATACAGAGACCATTTTGATCGTTGTCAGATGAAAGAAAAGTTGGGCGGCATGGGTAAAAAATGTGAAGGGATTAAGAAGTACAAATTAGTAGTTACAGAATAGTCATGGGGATGTAAAGTACAGCACAGGGGATATGGTAAATAATATTGTAATAACTGTGTAGTGTCAGATGGGTACTAGGTTTATTGGGGTGATCACTTTGTAAGTTATATAAATGTCTAATCCTGGGATTGTATACCTGAAACTAATATAATATTGTACATCAGCTCTTTCTTAAAAATAAAAAATGTCCTTTTATTGACCAGGAAGAGCAGAATATTAAAAATTATTATCAGCCTTTAATAAGTTAATATTGAGTATTGTAATATACTAAGGTAACCACTAAAAGAGTTATAAAGAATATAACTTCCTCCTGACCAGGTGTTGGCGCAATACATAGAGCATCAACCTGGAATGCTGAGGACTCAGGTTTGAAACCCTGAGATCTCCGGCTTGAGCGTGGGATCATAGACATGACACCATGGTCCCTGGCTTGAGCCCAAAACTCATTGGCTTGAACTCAAGATCGCTGGCTTGAGATCAAGGTTGCTGGCTTGAGCAAGGAGTCACTGGCTCAGCGGAGCCCCCTGGTCAAGTCACATATGAGAAAGCAATCAACGAACAACTAAGGTGCCACGACTACAAGTTGTTGCTTCTCATCTCTCCCTTCCTGTCTGTCTGTCTCTCTCTCTCTCATTAAAAAAAATTAATTAATTAATTAAAAGAATAGAAGAATGTAACTTCCAAGATAATAGAAGGAAAATAATGAAGTGATATTCTAAATGGAGCCACCCCAAGAGTGAGCAGAACCATAAGCAGTTTTTCTTTGGATGTCCATCCTGATATAAACAATGTGAGTCACCTAACATTAGCCTATTAGCACATTTCTGCAGCCCATGGAAGAAATACAGTGTTACCGAGCAGGAGCAATCTGATTACCTGGCTGCCATTGTAACTCATGGGCCTCAGGCTCATGTTATAGGAACAAAACTCAGAATTGTGGGGATGTCAGATTGAGCTCTCACGTGGGGTAGAGGGAAGGAAGAGTAACCCAAAGGGTTTAAATGGGGACTAGAACTCACTGTTTTCAGTTTTCAACTTGGGCTGCCCTACCCACATGGCACTGGCAACCCAGATGCTCCAAGGCACCAGAGGATACCACAGGGACACGTGAAGTGTGGGGTCCAGAACAGGGCCTTCCTTGCCCAGGTCTGTGGGTAAGACTGATTTTTAATCTCTTTAAAATAAAAGGTAGTAAAAGAGAGAAAAAGAATCACTGAATGGGCAGGCCATATAGAAAACTAATAGAAGACTTAAATCCAGACATATATCAGTAGTTTCATTAAATGTAAAGTAAATGCTTTGAATATAAAACAAAGACTGACTGATGAGAAAAATAAAGCCCAACACTATGCTCAAAGACACACATCTGAAACATTGGTACAGAAAGTTCAATATTAACGGGAAGGAAAAAGACATTTGCAAATTCTTGTCTAAAAAAAGCTGTGTTAACTAACATCAATGTAGGTTTTAATTAGTGTCAAGCAAAAAGTATTTTTAAAGATAAAGAAAAACCCTTTGTAAAGAAAAAGTTGCCATTTTCCAGGAAGTTTTAATACTAAATTTGTATTTAGGTAATAATCTCAAAATATATAAAGTAAAAATTAACACAACTATAAGGAAAAATAGATGAATCTGTAATCATTCTGAGTGTATTTTCATACCCCGATCTATCTGGTGGAAAAAGCAAACAAACAAAATTGTAAAGAGACAATATTTGAACAATGAAATAATTAAAATAGACTATTCCCAACCACTGCAAAGTATGTAATTTTTTTCAGGCATGCATGGAACTTTTAAAACAAATGACCATCTGTTGAACTTCAAAGTAAGTTTTAAAAAGTTGGAATTATGTACAGTGTAGTCTCTGACCACAATCCTTAATTTAAGCTAAAAAAAAATTAAATTAAAAAATAAATAATGTATCTTAAATTTAAGAATTATCCATCAAAATAACTTTTGAGTCAATGAAGAAATCACAGTGAAAATCAGAAAAATTTTAATAGTAGTAAAATAATTGAATTATAATAAATAATACACTTAAAAACTTGTGGGATGAGCTAAACCATAAGATACATGAAAACATTAGCTTTCAACACATATTTGAAAAAAAGACTAAATATTTAAGATTTAGTAAACACAGAAATGATTAGTACTTCCAAAAGTCAGTTCGCAGATTAATAAAATCAACACAACTGTAGCAAGACCAGTCATTAAAAAATAATAGATCATTTAAATAACCAATATCAGGAATGTAAAAGGGAACATTGCTATAAATCCTAAAGAAATTAGAAAGTTAATAAGGATATTATGAATAAATTTATGCCAATGTATTTGAAAATTTTTTGAAATAGAAAAATTTCTCAAAGAAATTAAAGACTGTCTCAAGAAGAAAAATAAAATACGAATAATTATATAACATTAAATTGAATCTGCTATTAATTTTTTTATTAATTCCTTACATTTCAATAAAAGTACATCATGGATGTTGCATGTAATTCCATCCACCACTGTGTTAGGTCAGAACTAGGTGACTAAAACTATGTTGGACAGTAAAGATTGCGGAGAAAGATTTAAAAGCCATGATAACTTACAATCTAGTCATTGAAACACAGATAAAAGGCATATGGAAGAGTTAAGGTTTAGATATGACGTTTGGGAGGAGAAAGTAAAAGTATTCCATAAACCCTCAGCACTTTACCATGCACTCTGTGTTAACTGTGTTGAGCTGTACACTGTGCCGTTCTTTCCCTTAATCATAGTTAACCTTGGTTTGTTTTTAAATGTGGTCAATAAAATGATTTGTTTTCATGGACTGTTTAAGAAACAATCTGCTATGTAAAATATGCGCTCTGGTTTACCTGTGACCAAAGGAATGAAAATCTCCAAATCTCCCCAGATGGTGTGTACTTGGCCGGTGATGCTACTGGCTGTGTATTGAAATTTATTAGTTGATGTGTTTATCTTCATGGATTGCCTCATTAATTTTGCAGATGTCTTATCAATGGAACACCCCTTGTTTCTGTTTAAAAATTGAACTTTTAGTAGAAGTTTTCAATGCATGATTCAGAATGAGAGAGTTAACACATTTTAGCACAGAACAAAGTAGCATGTATTTAAATCTCATGGGAGGAAAAGACCTTTCACTTGGACAATTATGATTAAAAATGTCAAATATTAGAAAAATGGGAAAGTATGCAAATTATAACCTAAAATTCACCATATTTCTATCCATTTGGTCAAGATGAGATTTGGTGTGTGTCAGCTAGTAATCTTGAATTAAGAGCTCATGCATTCTGAGTTAGTTGCCCTTTCAGGGAAAAAAATCCAGTCTTAGAATACCACTAAAATACTCTTTTAAGAAAAAAACTTGATGATGGTTTTCCATCGAGCTAAGTATACTCAAATAATGTGTTTTAAAGGAAAGATTAAAAAAATCCAGATACCATTTGATTATAAAAAAAGACATCTCTGGTGCTCTGGTGACTTCAAAATATTTCTAATTTTAGTAGACATTACAACTAACTCCGCCCAGACAAATCTCTGTGAATAAAGGACTAAGGGACAGATTTTAAATCAAAAATAAAAATTAATAGTGCTCTATTTTCACCTAACTCTAAAGGACAGAACTAAATAGTGAAAGCAAAGTAGGGTTCCCTTTTATTGTATGGAATGTTGAACATTTTTCTGTGCATACCAGCAATGTCTTTAAAGGGTCTGCATTTATGTTACCAATTTCTACTAAATTTAGGAAGTTTAAAAAGCCATCTCTTAACAGCAGGTTTTACTGTACTGAAGAATGGTATTTAAAAGTTATGAGCATCAACATAAAAACAGAAAGCTTCTGCAAGGTAAATGATTTTCTTGGATAACTTTTCTCTTATTAATAGCAAATACTGTTGTCTGTCTTTAAAAAAAACAGTTTGAAATTCTTTAAAAATATGCTTCATATTATAAATCTCTACCACAGTTCTAATATCCACTTTTGTTAATGAGCTTATTGCTAATGTGTTTTTATTCTACTAAACTGGTTTCAGATATATATTAGAGAAGAAAAGGTTTCATTAAAATTGCTGTTGTTAATAGCGTTGCTACTACCTTTAAAAGTAATGAAACAATGGTAAATTCAATCAAGATCCCCTTACCGTTCTTTTTTTTATGAAAATTAAAGCTAAATCCGGTGGAGTTTTATTTAGTTAAGTAATTAAAGCAATCTTACAGACTTTCTGAAGGTCATAGTAGCCCAGTGGAGTTATAGCATACACACAATTTATGTCTTAATTTTTAGATTCTAAACTCTCTACAAGACGTAAATGCCTAAGAAGAATAGGAGAGCCGTTTGTTGGTACCAAAACAGAAATGTTATCTTAGAAAGATAGGAAACAGAAATCCAAATTTCTATAACTTTTTAAAGTACAGGGTATAGGTGTTTCTAATCAAGTAAGTTATAAAATATTCAAAAAAGATTAAACATTTTCTATGAAATGGTTACTCTTCAGATTTCTTTCACACTTAACCTCAGTCCTCAGAACAACAAACTAACTTAACATGCATTAGGGATAGAGATTCTTTTTATTTTTTTTAAGATTTTATTTATTGATTTTTAGAAAGAGAAAGGTGAGGGGAGAAGCAGGAAGCATCAGCCCTCAGATGCTTCTTGTATGTGCCTTGACCAGGCAAACTTGGGGTTTTGAACGAGGGACGTCAGCCCTCCAGGTTGATGCTTTATCCACTGTGCCACCACAGGTCAGACAGGATAGAGATTCTTAGTATCAAACAGGGAGTATAAACCCAAATAGCAAGTGAGGATACTTTGAAATAGTTCGCCCATTCCCCATTCACTCCAGGAATTTGTTATCTTAAAAGCATGATGATTTGATTGCCCAATATCTGCTTACAGATTTCCCTTTTGTTCCCTTCTCTCATCTAGCTGTATGGTCACAAAACTTGAATGGTTACGGAATTAAGGTATAGTCTATATTCAAAACAAAACAAATAAAGGAAAAAAAAAGGTCAATGTATTTTCGACAGAAATGTGTTCTCATGAAAGATCTTTCAGCTCACTGTTCACAGGTTTTAAAAAAATGATTCACACTGTGTTAATTTTCTAAATAAAATTTTTAAATTACAAAAAAAATGATTCAATGATAAGAATCCCATTTACATTTCAAATAATGGATTTTGTTCTTACTATTGTACTTTAGGTAATAATTCATGCTTGGCTTTTACTGTCTCATAAATATAGGATAAGTCATAACCAGAATTTAGCAATTTAAAGTTAAAACTTTCAGCCTGAGGCCACTTTGGGAAGAGCTGAACACTAATGAGAGTGGTTAATTATAACTTAGGAAGATCAATAAAGACCAGAAGCTTCCTGCACAAGATTCTAACTTTAATTTTTAAAGAAATCTTAAGATAATTACTGAAAATAAATCTAAAGATAACTGCTAGTTATTAAATATCAAATGCTTTGGCATTTTGCATATACATTTCAAGAACCACCGAAAGAATCAGAGATGGGGTTTCACAAAGAGACTTACAAATTAAATTTGAAACTTTCAAAGCAAAATTTTGAAGACAGCCAACCAAACTGATATCCACACAAACTGGTGGGCACACAACCATGCCAAGTTACCAGTACTGGTCTTTCTGGGCACAAGAGTAATGATAAAAATTGGAAGAAATTATTTCAATAGACAATAACACTTCTTTTTAAATTGACATTCACTCCAATAAGATGCTTCCTCGTTCCAAGATTTGTTTCTCCCAGTCATAGAAATGATATGGGAAGCAAAGATTTTTCAGGAAATTCCTTGCATCACTCTTTTTCCTCCTATCAGGTGAGCTTAGAGCTGTATTACTCCAGAAAACATGCAGTCCTTGCAAGGGTCAACAGCGGGAGCATCACCTGGGAGCTTGTAAAAATTTAGCATCGCAGTGCCTACCTCTAACCTACTCAACCAGAATGAGTATTGTAAGGAGATTCCCAAGTGCTTAACATTTGAAACAGGCTTAAAGTGGCTCCACTGAGAAAATTTTCTGCCCCAGAACTTAGAAGACCCTGCCAGGCTCCACAGTGTCTGCCGCATTCCGAGGTTGAGGAGCACGCAGACCCCCCAGGGCACTCACTGAGCAGCCCTGTCCGAAATGGACTCCATCTTTGGCTCCTGCTCAAGGGTTCTGTATCTAAGATTAGATCCCTCTCTCTTCAGTCACTGCCAAAGAATAAATACAATAGAGACCAGAATTAAATCTCCTCTTCCTTCAGCTGACATTCTTTTAACTGATATTACTCCAAAAGATCTTGTTAATAAATTTTGGGTTTGAATTATGTTTTTGGTTTTGGGGGGGTCTTTTTATTTTTTTATTTTTTGGTAACTATTTCTCACAAATTACTATAGCTATGTCTTTTAATTATAATGTAACAGATAATTTGAAATTAAAACTTAAGAATTTGAGAAAGTTCTATATTATCTATATTTCTACCCTAAAACTGTACCTTCTAAAAAAAAAACAAAAAAAACAAGCAAACTATGTAGCAATTGGGAACAACTCTTCAAAAGACCATATGCTGTGCTTTTCCTGTTTGTCTCTTATGGCACCTTTTCACCCATGGGATCTTTTTATATTTATAAAGATGGCAAACCAGTTGACATTGGAATTTGCCCAGAATTGTTAAGAAAACCAAGATACAGTGAATCTATTGAGGCAAACAAATCAGGGTCCTGGGCTAAAGCTCAAATTGCCTTAACACACAGGCTGTCATACTTAAAAGTGCATGAAGAATGAGCAAGGAATTTGGCTCCTGAATAATGCAGTCATGCTGTTTAAAACTCTTTCCTTTTTCTCTTTTTAAAAAAAGTGAAGAAAATATATTTAAAGTACTCATATTCCCACCACCAAGTAGTTATTTTCAGTTGGTCCAAGTGCATGCATTGTTTATATTTGCCTCGGCAGTCCACAAGTTTTATTTCTGCCTCTCTTCACATCACATAAGAAATAGTTTCCCATGATTCTACACTGCCGGTATAATAGTCATTTTTAATGACTATAGAAATCTATTCTAATGAGATATAGTCTTACCAATCACTTTACCATTAGAGCTTCAGGTTGTTTCTAACCTCTTGATTTTTTTTGTACCTAAGGCTGCTGTGAATGCCTTTGCGCAAATGGCATTGTTCTTTTCTTCCATTACTGTATTTACTCTTAGGATATAGTCCCAGAAATAGGATTGCTACTTAAAGGCTGATAATATTATTAAATATATTGCATACATTACTATTTAGGAACACAGATTTTTCCCTTCCCTTTTGAAACTGCCAGGGCTGAAGTTCCATTTTAAAATATGCATGTGGAACTGTGGTTTTAGTTCTTCTCATAATAGCTTCCAACTTGAGAAACCATTGGTGGTTAAACACAGAATCCACAGACAGCTTCATGACCATAACTGGAAACCTTGAATAGCCTCCTGCTTAGATATTTGTACATAAAATACAAGGAAACAGAGGCAAGTAATCTAATAAACACTTAACAAATCACTTGAGATAATGTCTTCTATTGTATATAAATGCATCAATAAACTTAGTTCAAATATACCCGCCAAATGACTGGTCACTAAATATAAAAATAAATATAGAACTTTTTCTCTGTGTTCCATATGATCATGTATATATTTTAAAGACTATCATTTAACTTTGTTGCAAACACCTGTTTTTCTGCCCCAAATAAACCACCTCCAGCCTGACAAGGCAGTGGCACAGTGAATAGATCATTGGCCTGGAAAGCTGAGGACCAGGTTCAAAACCCTGAAGTCGCCAGCTTGAATGCAGGCTCACCAGCTTGAGCGTGGGGTCACTGGCTTGAGCATGGGATCATAGACATAACCCTATGGTCGTTGGCTTGAGCCCAAAGGTTTCCAATCTAGAAAATGCTAAAAACATATAGTTTAACTGAAATTATGAACAGAAACAGAAGGCCAATTTAAACAGATGTTATAATAAAAAACATTTTTGTTCCTCTCACATGTAGTAGTTAATACTTGATGGGAAGAGAAGAATGGGGCCACTTCAGTTATAGATTTCATGAAATCCCCCCAGAAGTTCCTCTTACATTCAGTCCAAAGGTGTTGCATAAGCTTCTTACTGGCAAGCAGGATACATCATCAATTTCCTTGACAGTTTTGAAAGTCTACTATTCAAAATTGCTTTCGCCATTCCAGTCTCCATGGACAGTTCCAATATGTTAACATAATTCCAGACTCAGTGTTTTCATGTGTGCTGGCATCAGAGCAGCTGACTCTGAAGGAGTCTTCTTGAGGGGTCAGATCTGTTTTAAAAGTTTTAGAGATGACTCTAACTTATATTTCTCTTATACACATACATACCATTCATATAGTGTCCTTGGCAACTACTCAATTTTTAAAAGGTTTTTTAATCTTCAAATGACGTGATGGATTATAACAATAATGCCAATTAAATATGTATTGAGTGCCTACTCTGTGCTACATGCTGTTCTGAGTAATTTATATATTTTTTTTTAATTTTTTTATTGATTTATTTTAGCAAGAGAAGAAGGGAGAAAGACAGACAGGAACATAGATCTGTTCTTGTATGTGCCCTGACCAAGGATTGAACCAGCAACCTCTGCACCTCAGGACAATGCTCTAAGTCTAACCAACCAACCTACTATCTTGCCAGGATGCAATTTACATTTATTAGCTTAATTAATCCTCACAACAATTCTAAGAGAAGGAGACTATATCTGTTGCTTTCCTGAAGAGGATTAAGACAAAAAGGTCAAGTAACTGTGGGATGCTGTAGTCAGGATGCAAATCCAGGCATTCTGGCTCAAGTGTCTAACTACTTAACCACTGCCATCTTACCTCTTGATTATTTGAGGGTCTTCTGTGTTAGTCTTCCTTCTTTTTCAGTTTCATCTTGAGAAAAAGTAAGATATCTATGGATGTATAACCCTACAGACCTCGAGCTATTGGTAATCTCTTGGTTGCCCTGCCTCTGAATGTGTAGGTTTCATAATCTACCAACCAGATCAAACTGTTTTTGCAAATAACTAAAATAATATTTGTGTTTCTTTCTTAGAGATCTAAGAAAACATTTTATGATCAAAATTAAGGAATTTATGTATACAATCAAAATCATATATAAAGTGATTTTGAATTTTTGTCCAAAATAATAGTAGATATGTGTTTTATTTATTATATTGGAAAATTAAAGCTGTAACTTCAAGTATGTTTTCCAAAATTACCTAGTTGAAACTTAGAGGAGCTAACGTTAACAATAAATGATAATTATAGACAATATTCAGACAAAGCCCCTCAATGACATGTCTGAAACAAGAGACACAAGCGCATTCTCAACAGCCTCTTTTCTGACTAACATGGAACTGCTACTTCTTTAGCAGTGACTACTTGCAGACCACTTTTATCCTCCTGCACCCTATAAAACAATTTTTTAAGTGCAGTCAGCCATTAAATATACATTGTTTGACTAGATGAAAGGTATATTGAAGAGCAATATCTGGGAGAAAACCAAACATTTCATTTGGATTTGGAGTGTAGGGTGCTTTTGAGAAATTGATGATGTTAAAGAAGCACTGGTCTGTAAGTGTCTGTAGGACAAAGGGGAAGCCTGGATAAAAATTTAGAAGCTTTAACATATACATGAACATGGATTGAGATCACTCAGAGCAAAAAACATGGGGAAACTTGGACTGAATCTAATAACTCCAGTGTGAAGGTTCTGTAGGGAAGGATGAACAACAAAGGCTGAGAGAGCATACCCAGGGAAAAAACAGAAAGATCAAGAGCATATCATCACATGAACCAAAGAAGAGGATATTTAAACTTCTATGGAGGGACCAATGATTGAAAGCATTTAAGCAATCAAGTTAAAAGAGAATGGAAAATTTTCATTTGGAGTTCATCACTGATATTTTCTGAGAGATTTTCCAGAGCTTTGATGGAAGCAGAAGCCAGATGAAGTGGATGAGGAGTAAGTATGAGGTAAGCTTATGAAGAATGAAAGAAGGCTCTTCTAGAAGAAGGGAAATTATAATCGAGCTATAAAGAGTAGTTAAAGGAATTTATTCTAGAGAGAGACTGATAGAATTCAAATATCAGCTGTGTTTTTCAGTAGCCTTATGACTGGGTTATTTGTGCTTCCGTTTTTTTATTTGTCAACTGGATAAAAAAGCAATAACTGACCACAATGAGTTATGAGAAGGAATAAATCAGTTATTAAAGATCCTGGTATGTAGTAACCAGTCCTTAAGGATTAGCAATAATTATTGTAAAAACATAAGTCAGCATTACTCCAATAGAGGCTTTTAAAGTAGATCAATGTGAATAGATCTACTTTAAAAGTAGATCAATATAAATGGATCTACTTTTAAAGTAGATCAGTATGAATGGATCTACTTTTAAAGTAGATCAATGTGAATGGTGAATATGGAAATAAAACCAGAGAGGTTGACAGGGTCCTAGACATAAAAGACCTTGAATACCATGCTATAGAGAGGTACATTTTCTTTCAAGGGACAAGAATTCATTGAGGGAATTTAAGAAGAGCGTGGTTGTGATTATATTTCTATTTCAGAAAAATCACTCTGACTATAAGCTAGTGGGTGGTTTGGGGTAGAACTGAGCTTAAGACTTGGATAGCAGTTAGAAGCCCATTTCAGAAACCTAAATGAAAAATAATAATGCCTGGATTAAAGCAAAAGAAGTAGAAATGGAAAATAAATTAGGTCATGAAGTAAAATTAAGGTGACAGAAGACAATTTTGACTTTGAGTGATGGGCATGCAACATAATCAAATGTCAAAATAACCTGGAGGTGTTTTCTCTGAATATATATACCCTGGTTTATCAATGTCACCCCATTAAAATTATATATATATATATATAGAAGTAAAATTATATGACTTGGTTACTGAGTGCATGTCATAGATGCGGGAGAGAACAAAGTCTAAGATACTTACCCTTCACCATCATCCAAGTTTCTAGCTTGGATGACTACCTGAGTAGAACAACTTTTTACTGAAGAAAATTTTTTGAGAAGGTACAAAGGGCCAAGGGGTGGCTTAGGATTTAGGAGGATTATTGTTTGATTTTAGATAATGCTGTGTCTGTGGAACATCCAAATGATATAGGTATCCAGTATGTAACCTGGAACCCATAGAAAGGTTTGAGGTCAAGATCTGTAAGTCATGAGTGTTCAAGTGATGATTTGAATATCTAGAGAGAGGGGAGTACTTGAAAATGTTATTCAGAGGGTTGACCTAGGAAAATAACATCACTTGACAATAGATGTTAAATCTTAGTGAAAATTTAGCAGAAGACAAATGATGTTAACTGTTATAACTTGCTAACATCCTTAAATGAGATTCTTTTATTCAAGAATGGAGAATTAATGATAATAATAGTGAGGACCAAGAAGAAAGTTAACCACTCTCTCCTCCACTTAGCCTCCCAGGCTCTCCTCATCGTCCATGTTATATGAAAAATAAGCATCCTGAATTGGAGTAAGTGGTAAGGGAATTAGTGCTGTGAGTTAGCCACGCATCAGGGAAGTGAATGTTTGGTGGAAAGGGGGATGGTATCGGGTAGTTGGTGTTTTCTCAGGAAGGACTTCTAGAAGGCCTTGGTGGAAAAGGATGGCAGCAGGGGGAGAAGAAGAGAGAACAAGGAAGAACAGAGCAGCAGACAAAAGCATGAGGGGCTGGGTGACTGGAGGTACGTGTGTTCTGTGTACTTGGGTCGGATGACAGGTGAAGGCATGTGGTTCCACGTTTTTGGTGACTCCGAAGAGGCCACGAGAGGCCTCTGATGGTCCCTTTCTGACTCTGTGTATAATAACTAACACATCCCAGGTAGTAGATACTGCACATTTAGCCCAAGTCAGACCCTTTTCCTTACCTTCTTGCCTGTTGGTCTCAACTCACATTTCACAATCCAGCTCAAACATCACTGTCTCTGAAAATCTTCCCCAACCAACTTTGGCAGGCTTAACTTTTCCTTCCTCTAGTTTGCACAGTATATGGATATAACTATGCTGTTGTGGGTAAAATATTCCCACTCTACATTGGAATTCAGAGAGGTGTTCGTGATTTGCCCAAAATGACCCAGATTTTCTGACTCCACGAACAATACTGTTTCCTTCCTGTCGCTGATTCTCTTCCTTTTTCCCGGGAACAGGGAACTACAGAATCTTAGCTACTTTAGGGTTTGTTTTTATTTTAATTAAGAAAGTGTATAAAGGCCTGTGTGAAGTAAGGTTTGCTTCTGATTCTGTGTTGTAATTACCCAGTAGTGAGAGGTCTTATGCCAGGAGAGCCAAATGCAGGCTCTAACTTGACTTAGATCAGGATGCTGAATGGAACTTGTCACTCTGATTCAAAGACAGTAACTGGTTATGAGCATGTAGTGGCTATAGGTAGGATATCAAGAAACTAGTGGGACAATGGTTACACTTTAAATAATAATAATAATAACAACATTGTGCCTTGAATTGGGAAACCTTGCTCTATTCCTGGTTTACCACCGGTTTGTGACCCTGCACAAGTCACTTAAACATCTCCAGGTCTGTTTTCTTTTTTGTATAATGAAAGATATAGAGTCAATTATTTCTAAGACATCTTTTCAGTACTCCATGACACCCTGGCTATGGTTAAGGTTGAAGAGTAGAGTGTAGACTGGGCGACTGTCCGAGGATGCAGGCGGGGCTGGCAGAAACGCCGGTAACAGCCCAGCACTGTGGATTGCTGCAGAGAAAGCTGTGTTGTGAAGCTGTGTCACCCTATGTTTGATTTTCTATGGGATCCCTTTGGGAGATCGCAGGATCAGCAGGAGCATTACTGGGGAGGGCAAAAGGAGTGGTGTTATAAGTAATACAATAATTAATTATAAGAATAAACAGTGTTTGGCATATTCACAATGGTAAGCCAACTTTCGTGTATCCTTGTAGACCATCAGTTAACCTGAGGAGAGGAGAGGTACTCTACGGAGTGAAAGGAGAAAAACTAGACATCAGCGCCCTGTGCCAGCCTCTTACCTTTCCTACAAATAACCCAAATCGCTTCTCCTTCCCTCTTTCCCATTGTGTCATTTAAATACCCCTTTTCCTAACTAGTTCTCTTATCCGTGCTCATGAGTCCAGAATCACTGATCTATTCCAGTACAAGGGCAACTACCTAAAATTAAACAAAACAAAACAAAAACAGACTCATAGAAACAAAACCAAAGAGATGGTTACCAGAAGGAAAGGAGTAGGGAAGGGAATATAGTCAATTATATTTTGATAAGTTTATACACAGTAACAGAGGATTGCTAGAATTAGTGGATGATCTCATTTTAAGTTATAAAAATGTCCAATCATTATGTTGTACACTTGAAACTAATATAACCAATTAAGACTGCATACCAACTATACTTAAAATTTTCAAAAAAAAAAGAATAAAATAAAATAATAAAACGTGTGTTTGAGAGAGGGGGAAAGACAGCTATCACTACACTCTGTCCTGTATTACCACCACCCCTCCCTTTCTTTCATATTATAAAGGTTCAAGTAAAGATCCTGCTGAGGGGGGCCACGGCTCTATGTGTATACTTCCTGCCCTCCTTCACTGCCAAATCACGTGAGAAGATGCCTCCCACCATCCCAGCAACTGGCAAGTGCTTCAGCTGACACCCAGATCAACAGATCCAAAGGACTCTGTTGACCATGCTATAGTATCTGCCACCATTCAGGACTCCCATAAACTCCTTACACTACAGATACCATTCAAAGTAACTAATCACTTTTTTTTTTCTTCTTGCCCATACCTCCTGCCAGAATGGTGAACCCAGGCAGTTGTGTTTTATACCTGAGACTCTCAGAACCACATGTGATGGCAGTAGGGATGCATACCTGGTCACAGCAGTGTACATCCCAGATGAGACCTGGCTTATAGAGAAGAGTTACACCTATCAGATTCTCTTCTCCGGAATTGGAAATAGAAAACACTATGGTGTGGGAGCTGAAAGGTCATGGCATATGCAGAAATTTTAGAGGCAGTGTTTGACTGTGGGAAGGCCAAATTTTGAGGATCAGAAACTATAAATGAGCAGAGAAACTGATCATGAGAGAGAGGAGATAAAGCCAATACAAGAGAAACAGAAAGGCCATAAGACTCAGAGAGATGAAGGAAACATCTAACCTCCAAGAGTTGCTTCCTGGAAACCAAAAGAGCCATGGCTCCTAGAGTTTTCTCCTTCACCTCTCTGTTTACTCTCCACCTTCTTTAGAGACTCTTCGCGATTTATTCCTTAAACATTCGTCTTTTCCATTGAGGGTTCTGTCCTTGAGCCATTTTTAAGGTACTCATTTTTCAAGGGACATAGTCATGGCTTCCAAAACTGCATGTATCTGATGATGCTTAAGTATTAATTTCTAGGCTATCACTCCTAATCTCTAGACCTATCTATCCAGTTGCCTTATAGATATTGTTACTCACTATGAGCATACCACTAGCATCTCAAAGTCAAAAATAAAAACTTTCCTAACCAACCTACTTTTTCTTTAATACTCCTTTTAGGTAAAGGAAACTTTCAGCTGAAACCCAAATTCGTTCTAGACTTCTCTCTCCTTCCAATTCATTTGAACATTAGGTCATATACATTCAACCCCTTGCATTTCCGTTCACTGCCTCTTCTCCCCAGTCTCCCTGCTACTATCAAAGTTCCAGACCTCATAATTGCCTTATTGTTTGTCTTGCCATCAATCTCTTGTTTGAAACTCTTCTACCTTTGCATTTTCTAACAGGAAAATCCAAACTCTTTAGCATGGTGTCCGAATCCTCCATGATGTTTTCCTGTTTGCTTCACCAACATAATCTTTTGCTGAACTCCATCTAACCCCAGTTTCAAATTACCTGGACTTTCTGTGACTCCCATAACATCGCCGGTGTTGCCTCCATCTGGACTTTGCTCCCACGGAGCCTTCTTCCAGAAAAACTAACATCTCTTTCTGTCAACACTTTTCCTATGTTGTCTTTCAATATTTATGACCCTGCCCCCACACTTAAATCACTGTCTTTTTACCATGCCCCGGCTATACATTGTACGGATGACTATGACAGCACCAATTTCACTGTATTGTACTTCATTTTAAAATGTGTGTATTCTTCTAGTCAACCTGGGGGCAGAGGGAGGTGGAGGCAAAAAATATATTTCATTTTTATTGTTTGTTTTATGCCTAGCAGTGAAAGCATTCAGAACTTGCTGTGGAGGGGGAAGGAAATGAATGCTCTGATCCTCTGTGGGGGAAAAAATCCTAGCCTACTCCGAGAGAAGAATAATGCCGGGTAAGTGAAGTCATGAAATTTTATAGTCATTATTAAAAATCCCTTTAAAAAATACCTTTTCCACAGAGAACAAGAAAGGGGCACCATCCTCTTTCTCATAAAGTGAAATGTCACCTCAGCAGTTGAAAGCAGGAACCCCTCAAAGACAGGCAACCTGTTTCCCGTAAGGATAACTGAGTGAGATAAAGCAATTCCCTAAACTAAAAGGAAAACCTTCACAATCTACATATTTTTCACCTACATTCCTATCTTAGCAAGAATATCAGTAACTGTGCAGCTGGAACTTTATCCATTTAGATCCTGCTAAACAAATTGAAAAATGGAGCCCATCACAGAGGAATGGCCCCAGGACTTGGTACACACTGCCAGAGAGGCTCTGTCACAGCCTATAAGCGTGCTAAGGAGCCTGACCAGTGGTGGCATGTGGACAGAGCATCAACCTGGACACTAAAGACCCAGGTTCAAAACTCAAAGGTCGCCAGCTTGAGCGCAGGATCATCAACATAACCCCAGAGTCACTTGCTGAAGCCCACCCAAATATTGCTGGCTTGGAGTCCAAGGTTGCTGGCTTGACCAAAGGGTCACTGGCTTGGCTTGGGCCTCCTCTCAAGGCACATATGAGAAGCAATCACTGAACAACTAAAATGATGTGACTATGAGTTGATGCTTTTCATCTCTCTCCCTTTCTTTCTCTCTCTCTCTTAGAAGTAAAAAAAAGAGTGCTAAGGAGTCAATTAGTCCCTAATGAACTAAGCAGCCCCATCTGCTGCCCAGCTTGAGGACAGTTTAAACAGAAATGTCTGTTTAGGAGGTAACAAATGACTCATTTAATCCAGGGTGGGAGAGGACCTCCTCTTGTCTAGACTGGGTCTATGGCTGAAGTGTTCAGGAGAGATGGGGCTGTGCATCTATATCCAGGTACCCCTACCATTTGCACCATTGTATCTAAGAGCAGGATCATGTACCACCACCAGTCCAGGCTAAAGCCAAGGATGCCCACTGAGAGAGCCCATGGGAGGGAGGGTGGGCTGAAGAAGTCACAAGGGATCCTTTCTAGAAGGTCTCCCATCAATCATGTCCTCTTCACCTCCAAACAGCGTCTGGGGAACAAAGGGTCCAGGAAAAAGAACTTTTGCCTACCAGAATAGAATGGCAAATATAAGCTGAATATTCTAATCAAGAGTGGAAAACCACTTTGCTTTTTGCATTATGGAAATGTCTTCCTTGACACATCCTGGGAGAATTGGGGGACAATGCATATTTCCTCCCTTGGCCATCCTTCTACCCAAGACTCCAGGAAATAGTTGAGTTCGATGCTTGCACATGTTGCTTCTGTGTGGAACAGTCTCTTCCCATTCTAGTTAATGCTTTCTTATTCTCCAGATTATCTCATATGTGTCAATTCTTGTGGCAAGCATTTGCTGATATTAAGCCCATACCTCCACAGTCACCCAAACAAAGGGTAAGCACATCATCCAGGTCACTGCCATGTCTGCTCATTAGAGCATATCAACAGTAGATTGTCATGACTGCCTCCTTATCTGACTAATACTGGACCTAAGTTCCCCAAAGGCAAGAAGAACCATGGGATATACCTTTGAACCTCCAGATTCTGACATGCAGCATTGTCTGGTCTCATGTGTTTACTAAAGGTTTTTTGAACCATTATCAATAAGATGAAATAATAGATAATGTTATATTCTATATTCTAATTATATTATATATAGTATAATATAAAAATAAAGCAAAGCTGGTAATATTCTCAACTGAAGAATGAAAGGTTATTTTAATGGACTTCCCAGGGTTGTGGGCAACCTATTTCAGTAGCCAGTCTAGAAATGCCTTTAAGTCTCTTCTCAAACAATATTTTTAAATACATAATATGACAAAGAGAATCAGTTATATTGAGATAGTTACCAAAAGTTATTTTTTAATTATTAAAGTGTGAAATTGGAATGACAAGAAATAAAAAGAAAGTAAAATTATAATTTAATCATGTGTTTTTAATTCAATAATCAAGATCAATTAGCATTCCTAAAATCTGTAAATCTGAAGTAATAATAAAGGGGAACAATGTTTGAATGTATCAGTCACAACTGTAATGTAACATGAAAATATCTGTGCCTTCTATTGGCAAGAGTCTCTGGTACTGCCAATATTTCTAGGATTTGTTGTCCACATTTATAACTGAAGGAAACACTGAATTTCAAGCAAAGGTTAGTGAAAATAAAGGAGTAAGTTTTCTCAAAGACCAAAAACCTGAATTCTAATTGTAGATCACTTGGGTTCAGTGAATCCCCTGTCTGTGGAACACAGGAAAACAGAACACGTCAAGTAACAGCTAAGAACAACAATTCTTCCATTTTTAGAAGAATGGTATCTTCCCAAATTAGTGCAAGCCTACATTAGATAATACGCAACAATTTCAGGGGTAGTTAGTCTTTTGAAAAATACCAGTGTTCACTTTATTTATTGAAAATATAAAAGTTTACAAGATTTATTATATAGCCTGACCGGTGGTGGCACAGTGGATAAAGTGTCAACCTGGAACGCTGAGGTCCCAGGTTTAAGCCCCAAGGTTGCTGGCTTGTCTGGAGCCCTCAAGTCAAGGCATATACGAGAAAGCAATCAATGAACAACTAAAGTGACGTAAATACAAATTGATGCTTCTCATCTCTCCCTCCTCTGCAGCTAAAAAAAAAAAAAATGTTTACTATAAAACTACAGTAATTAAGACAGTGTAGTATTTGTTTAGGAAAGTCCATACAAATGAATGAAACAAATTGGTGAGTTCAGAAACAGACCCACACATATTGTGTCAGTTTATTTTTGACAAAGGTGCCATTGCAATTCGTTGGGAAAAGTACTCTTCTCAATGAGTAGTGCCAACAGTTGGGTAGTAAAAAAGAAAGAATCTCAACTTTTACAACATACAAAAATTTATTTGAAATGGATTATAGACCTAAATGTAAAAGTGAAAATTAAAGCAAACAAAAAACTTCTAGAATAAAATGTAGGAATAAGTATTTCTGACCTTTAGTTCAGAAAAGGTTTCTTAGAACACAAAATCAAGAACCATAAGTGAAAAATGACAAATTAGACTTCCTAAACTTTAAAATGTCCACTGTCCAGAAAGCACTATTAAGAAAATGAAAAGACAAGCTTCAGATTAGTAAAGAAAAAGATAAAAGAAATAAATTTTACTGGTTCAGAACCAAACTTAAACAGCAGGTATTTGTTCAGGATTGAGGTATGGAAATTTCAGCTTGGATTTTTCTATGAAATCATTCAGTTTATTAAAATGTTGGCCCTAGGCCCTGGCCGGTTGGCTCAGTGGTGGAGCGTCGGCCTGGCGTGCGGGGGACCCAGGTTCGATTCCCGGCCAGGGCACACAGGAGAAGCGCCCATCTGCTTCTCCACCCGCCCCCCCTCCTTCCTCTCTGTCTCTCTCTTCCCCTCCCGCAGCCGAGGCTCCATTGGAGCAAAGATGGCCCGGGCACTGGGGATGGCTCCTTGGCCTGTGCCCCAGGCGCTAGAGTGGCTCTGGTCGCGGCAGAGCGACGCCCCGGAGGGGCAGAGCATCGCCCCCTGGTGGGCAGAGCGTTGCCCTTGGTGGGCGTGCCGAGTGGATCCCGGTCGGGCGCATGCGGGAGTCTGTCTGCTGTCTCCCCATTTCCAGCTTCAGAAAAATACAAAAAAAAAAAAAAAAAAAAAAAAAAAAAAAGTAAAATGTTGGCCCTAAAAACAAAACAAAACAAACCTTAAAGTTTTATCAGAGACAAGATATAAATGACTTTTAATTACTAGAGCTAAATTGTCCTTTAAGAGAATTGAATCTCAGGATTATCCCACCACCACCCCTACACACACACACACACACACACACACACACACACACACACACGAGAGGCACTGGTACATAGTTTAAATACAGAGGAATATATGCACTGGCTCAGTGTCCTGTTGAGTTTGTATGCTATTTGGAAATTGGATTGCTTTAACAAATTACTTGCTAGCCAAGGAAATCATCAAGGGATTGTTCTACTGTAATTTCAAATTTCTCCCTAATGATGAAATCATTTAAAATAAAAGAGAGCACCAAAATTGGTTTTACTCAAGGAAATATTATTTCATATGTCAACACATCAGAAACAGTATAAGCAAATATATATATATATAAATTATACTCCGATTTTTAATTCCTTAACTTACTTTAAATGTTAAAATAACAGCAGCAAACAATTTTGATCCTAAATAGCACATAATTCAGAATTCCTTTTA
The DNA here is from genome assembly GCF_036850765.1 of Saccopteryx bilineata. Lineage (NCBI taxonomy): Eukaryota > Metazoa > Chordata > Mammalia > Chiroptera > Emballonuridae > Saccopteryx > Saccopteryx bilineata. The sequence continues at coordinate 105,995,070 of NC_089491.1, read as the reverse complement.
AGTATTTTTCAACTCAAAGACTTCAAATAATTTGTGAATGTGGATGTTCTAAACTTCATGTTGCAATTTAAATCTTTACCTCTCAGTCCACTTTAATACCTACTTTAATGCTAACTATTTGAGGATATTACCGAAGTGTATCACTGTTTTTACTTGTTTATGTGTATGTGTTTCTACTGCACACTATAGAACATCTTGCTTTAAAAAAAAGCACATCTTGCTTGAATACGATTCCAAATCATTTTTATTTAATACAAGTGGTTTCCTTCAGTAAAGTTTTAAAATCTTCATAAAACCAATATTCTTTATTTATTTGTAATAGAACATTAACATAATCTGCTTTACCCAAAATAATTTTTTATCCAAGATTTGTAGAATGAAAAACCACCACTTATTTGAAATGAGTTTCTGTTTACCTATCAAATGAATTAATTTTTACATTTAGTGTTGTCATAACATTGTTTTAAAGACCTAAGGATAGAAAATTTAGTTTATATATTTTTTAATTCTTTTCTTCTTTTTTTTTTTATTTTTTGGCCAGAGAGACCAACTAACTGCTAAATTAGCATATATTTGTTTTAGGGGAAGGGGTTTAGGGACCTATTTTATCTCTAATTGTATCAGTAATTGTTTACTGTACTTATATGGGTCTATTCTTTTGCATATCTAGATTGCTGCTGTCTACACACTAGCTGCTAGCCAGATGGGACTATTAAATTAACTAAAATGAAATATAATACAAAGTTACAGAGTCCGCCACTAGACAGATTTCCTGTGTTCTAGTGCTCCGTGTGCTTTCTGGCTTTCCTACCAGACAGCACAGATACAGAACATTTCCATCGTCACTGCAGTGCTGTTGTACAGTGCTGGGCTAGTCAGGGTCAGAAAACAGTTTTCATAAAGGGAAAAATTGAGGTTACTCTTTCTTATATAACAATTTGTAAAACAGATTCATTTAAAAATGGAAGACCAGCCTGACCTGTGGTGGCGCAGTGGATAAAGCATCAACCTGGAACACTGACGTCGCTGGTTCGAAACCCTGGGCTTGTCTGGTCAAGACTGATGCTTCCTGCCCCCTCTTCTTTCTCTCTCTCTCTCCTCTCTAAAATAAATAAATGAAATCTTTTTTTAAAAAATTAAAAAGGGAAAGCCATTCTGAACTTGAGTGCTGTAAAGAGCAGACTACAGGCGGACCAGAGTGGTAGCTGGCCCACCCCTGGTACAGATTGGTCATCCTTTGTTCATCAGTACATCTTTAGTGATCATGTCCGTGTTTCAGGCACTGGGCTGAATGTTGCAGAGCATCATGAACAAGGAAACTTTCCCAGCCCTTCTGGAGTTCAGAACATAAGAAAGGCACTATATCAAATTTACACAGTTAATTAATAAATTATTATAATTTAACAATAAAATGAAGGATATAAACAGGATGTTATGAAAGGAAGAGAGACACTTAAACTGATGTAAAAGATTGTCTTGATTCTAAAAATTACCTGAAACTAATATCATTTTTTTAATTTATGGCAACTAATATTTATTGTAGATTTTCAGTTGAACCATTGAAAGTACACTGTAAAAATTAATAAATCTAGATAATAATCTAAATGAATTCATTAAAATATATTAAATTCTTATATACTATCTGTTCTATAAATGGAAAATAATAGTACATCTAATGATAAAAATAACATTTATTTATGTTTGGTTTTTTTTTCCTCTACAAGAATCTTTTTTTTTTTTTTTTTTTTTTTGGTCTGGAAATGACCTGCCACTTACTATTTCTGAAAGAGCCACTAGAGAGAACATATTTGAGAGCACAGGCTCGGGAGCAGGCAGGCCCAAGTCTGAAACCTACCTCAGCCAATTGGCTGTTTGACTTGGGGCCAACTACCTAAGCTTCTAAGCTTTAGAAGCCTGTTATCATTTTTTTCAATTACAGTTGACATTTAATATTATTTCATATAGTGGTTAGATGTTTATATAATTTATGAAGTTATTCCCACCCCCGTAAATCTAGTATCTCACCTGCATTGTACATACATAGTTATTATACAATATTATGACTATATTCCCTATGCTGTACTTTACATCCCTGTGACTATTTTTTAACTACCATTTCTTTTTACTGATTTTAGAGAGAGGAATGGAGAGAGCGACAAGAACATCGACCTGTTTCTCTATGTGCCTTGACTGGAGATCAAACCAGCAACTTCCATGCTCAGGACAACGCTCCAACCAACTGAACTATCCAGCCAGGGTTGTAACTACCAATTAGTACTTCTCAATTTCTTCACCCATCCCCCATAGACTCTTTTATAATAAACATGTGTATATTAAATGTTTCCTCATAACCAGAAACACTTGCAATAGAGTAGCTCCTAAAATGGGCCCAATTTTCTATTGTTTATATTAAAATTCAGATTGAGGCCTTCATTAAAGAAACAATGTGATGCACATAAAACTAGGCTACCTTGACAGATTTTTTTAGAACACACGACCTCTTTTATTTGTGAGAATTCAGTATACATAATCAGCAAAAATAAACAGCATAAAAGTATATGCTATACTGTCTTCCCATATGTTGGGCAGATAAAATGTATTACGCTCACTTTGTTAAAAATGGCGCTGCCCACGTGAGGCCATTGCGCAGGTAATATTAATGTATGTTGAGAATCCTTGTAGCCTGGGGCTTGGTTTTGGGATTAAGCCTTTCCCACCCTTTTTGCTGTGGGGCGGTACAATCCAATCATGCCTCAGAGAAGTGACTTTGTATTAGAGACTTCCCTATTTTGTATATTGGATTAAAGGTTTGGATTTCTACACTATAAAATAGGGGCAGAACGGAGCTTGCTCTCTTGGTTCCTGGGATGATTAGCATGAGAGAGCAGAGGGAGCAGAGCAGAGAGCAGAAAGAGGCCATGTGGCCAGGAGAAGCAGCCAAGATGGCGGAGTGCTGAGTAAGATGCCAGTTTGTACAGAGTTTGTATCTGGGATAAGGAAGGAGATGGGGAACTGAGGAGAATAAGCTGGTGAGCTAGAAACCTTTGATTCTAGGAAACTCGGATAAGTCAGTGGCTTTGTGAGCACTGAATGTGAGTGGGTTTTGGAACCCAGTGTGTGTTTTTACTTGCCCGCCGGGTGCAAGCTAGAATTAAAGACTCTGGCCCACCAGTTTGTGGCTCCGTTATTTCTTTACCGACTGTCCGAATCTAATGCGAACCTGCATGGGCCGGGCTGCTGTGTTGGTGGCAGCCCTGGCTACTGGCTTTACACCATATATTGGCAATGTTTCTCCGGATTATATTTGATTTTCTGAGGCCATTTTTGCTCTTTGCAGTTCATTTAAATGTGTCCTTTTTTATTGCAGTATCAATAACTTTCTATAAAGCTAAATATTTAATATTTAATCACTGAGCATGTGAGAGAAAGCTGAGTGAACAGAAGCAATTCAAAATTGAGCACATGCCTTGAATGACAAATAGGCCAAATTGCAACTGTTTAGAGATAAATCATGTGCCATATACCTGCTTTGCTTCGATAAATCCCAAACTGTAAAATATGACTGATTTTACATCAAGATGAGGAGGAAATGAAGGGAATGAAATATTTCCTTAGGTCATGACACTGAGTTGTCATTCTTTAATTTTACTAAAATTAACAGGCCCAGGACCCCATCCTTCCGCTGACTCACGCTGACATTGTTCTTCTGTAGTGACATATGAAGTGTGCCTAGAAACTAGAATTTGACATTCCCTGCACAGCTTCTTAGGACAATGCCTGTTGGAATGATTACGTTTAAACACAAATTGCATAAAAGTTAGTGACCAAATCCATCAGGAAAGGATCCCACCTTTGGGCTGTCACACTGCCTTTCTCTCTGTTCCCTTCGCACCATTGGCAGCACAGAACTGCTGTTGTGATTCTCTATTGCAGCTTTATGTCCAAATATTCTGGTTCCCTTGTCAAGGCACATGTCCCCAATTCATCTTGACTGAGAGAGAAAACACAATTTAATTCAGAGGGGTGAAGGCCCAGCACAGCCATGGGTCTTTCTGTCACCTGGAGTGAAGTCATACTGACAACGGGCATTCAGTGTCCTTGTGGAACTTGGAGCTTCTTCTCAGCACTGGAGGGGACATTCGCAGGTGAGCTCCTCCCATGCTGCTTCTGTCTGAGGTGCCTCGGGTCCCCAGGAAGAGGCTTCATTCACACAATAACATCACCCCTGAACCCACAGGTGCTCTTCTGATGGTTTCCGTTGCCGGGACCTTTGACATAGGAGCTGGTGCTGCCACAGAGATGTGAAAGGCTGCTGGGGTCATAGGAGGTGAGAAGGCCGGCCTCAGTGCTGTCTCCGACTGACTCCGCCTTTTTGCTTTTGTGTAGAATCTATGTTAGTTAGGGCAGGGTGTCCTAATCTTGATGCTTGAGATCTCTACCGTATCAAAACATCGTTAGAGAAAGTCTGAACTCTACTTGTATTTCAAATGCCCCAGCGTTATCTGTCATTGAGAACCTTCATGTTTCCTGTGACTCCTCTAGCTCCTCAGCTAAAGATACGCTGGGGTCTTCCTCCGCAGCGCAAGCGCTCTGCCCTCTGCCTCCGTGGAGCCTGAGGAAATTGGCGGCCAACGATTGCCAGCTTATTTTGGAATGTGAATCTCCTTTCTCTGGAATTTTTATGTTATTTTCTTACTCTTTGATATATTTTAAAATATGCTTTTTAAAAATAGTTTACATGTTTTGTTTTGTTTTTCGTTGTTGCCATGAACATGTTAATTTTCCATGGCATGCTGCATCCTATCCACAGTATGTGAGTAGAGCACAGAGAGCATTCCTAGCAGCTGTGGCTGATACACCTGGAAGGTCTCTGTAACACGATGGGAGGGAAATGACATCCCAACTCCTAGGAGGAATCCCCTGTTTAAGACCCCCATTCTATTTCCTAACTAGTCAAACATTAAAGAAGCGTGCCTCATTGTTTAATCCAGCTACTCTATTAGCATATAGTATAATAGGTTTTATAGTTGTTTTAGTTCTACTAGGGTTCGTTGCATAATGCGTAGCATTCAGAAGCTACACCAGCAACAAGCAATCATCAGGCAAGTTCAACTGGCCCTAGTTAAGAGAAGGGGGAGATGTGGGTAGAGCACAGAGTGCACTTCTAGTAGCTGTGGCTGATGCAATGCTGTGAGAACACTCCAGTACCTGTAACCCTCCTAGGCACACCCAGGAGGGAGCTCACCCACTGTGGGGAGGTAACTCAGCACCAACCAGGCAGCTCCCTGACCTTTTCAGCCATTGGCTGTGAAAGACACTCTGTAACACCCTATAGGCTGAACCTGTGTATATAACCTAGCTTACTTCCTGAATAAATCAGATCTGTATCACTGAACCTGGTCCTCGGAGTCGGATCTCTGCGTCTCCGTCATCCTCACCCCCAGTGGGCCTTGTCCACAACAGTAGGATTTTAACATGCTGGCATACGTCTACTCAACTGATGCCTCTGTTCTGTATAGCAAAAGGGAACATATCCCAATGTGGTCTCTTTGCTGAAGTCATAGGAAGGAATGTGAAGTCTGGAAACAAATTCTAATCATTTTCATTCATATACAGTGTGTGGCAAAAGTAGGTTTACAGTTGTTCGTATGGAAAATAATATACTAATAAATAATAATACAAGAATAAACTCTGTGTTTCACATACAAATAATGGCAAACCTACTTTTGCCATACCCTGCATATTTGAAGATACTACAAAGAGGGACAAAACTTTTTGAAAAATCAAAAGCTCACAAAAAAGCCAAAGTTGAAAGCTGTCCAGTTATGACAACCTATCTTTTCTAATACAGTAATAAGGAGAAGAATTTCTAAAGTTTAAATACATATTATTAATAGATACTAAGGTATACTTTTATTAATATATATTATTAGTAAAATTTTTAGGAATTTACTTTCCGCCATCATTTTGTCCTTTTAATCTTTGAGCAGCAGGGCCATCGACTCAGGAAAAGTTTGAAATGTATCAGCCTACCTTATCCTCTGGGGTGCTTTAAGGGCACTGATTAATACTTTTGCAGACTGTTTTGTGATCTTTATCAAATAAACTTGATATTTTGAAATAATTTTTGATTTATAGAAAAGTTGCAAAAATAGAGTTCCCATGTACCTTTCATCCAGTTTCCTCTAATGTTAACATCTTGTATCCCTGAGGTGCATTTTTCAAACTAAAAAGCCAACATTGGTACATTAATATGAACTCCAGGCTTTATTCAGATTTCAATTGTTTTCCAATAATGCTGTTTTTCTGTTCTATGACCTAGTCCAGGATACCCCATTGCATTTAGTGTTTTGTGATTTTTTTTTAATTGATGTTTTATAAAGTTACACACTTCTAAATTCAGGGTCCTGTTTGTGCTTCTGTATATTCATTTAATTTTCACTTGAGAATTGTTTTCAAATGCCAAAGTGCCATGTTTTTCACACTCCAAGCTCCCACACAGGCCTGTGAAGACCATTTGTCCATTATTTATGACACTATATATTAAAATAACTGAAAATTTCCAAAATATTGCTTACTTTGCACAGAGTCCATGAACTCTAACCAGAACATATAAATGTCAAATTTGAGCAATAAATTTTGATTGATTTTGAAATTCCATCTAAGGTACTATTTTTTAAATAGATTCTCATAGGAAATATTTTAAAATATTGCTTTATAAAAAATAGTTTCTTATGGGATCTGAAAGTTCTTTAGGCGGATTTTTAGATAAATATCTGAAAACTTAAATACTATTTCAGATTGTCAGAATAATGAATTTTTAAATAATTTTATTACAGTGATTTATCACTCAAGTTTATAATACTCCAAACATTTTTTTTCCACTTCAACTAAACAACTGGCATTTTTGTTTTTGTTCTTTTCCTTGCTGTGTGCTCTACTCTGAAGCACTTTCATATTTATATTTTTTAAAAGTCTTTATGTAGGGGCCATTAGTGAATGTGCACAAGCCATTATATTCAATGAACTAAGCATTGTGTGATTGAAAATTAAATAAGGGAATGGTTTATGGTTCCATTAAAAGCACCAATATATTCCTGGAAAAGATATGAAAATGCACTTTCCCATTAAAGAAAAGCACTTATCAATGCTGCTGGTCCCAGTAAAGATCGTCTACTCTAACGAAAAGCAGACATTTGTTATAACATGCATGAGGAGGGCATTAGGTTTGATCATAGCGTAACTCTCTGCCAGGTAGAACTCCAACTTCTGAGAGTAACTTTGTTACTCTCATCAACTACAGATGACTGCAACATCTGGCACTGGTTCAAGGGGCAGCCATGATTCTGATTAAAGGTCTGGGCTTAGCGATCCATTTGGAAAGGTTTAGAATTAAGATGATTTCGAGTAAAGAGAAAATTGCTTAAGCATGGGTCACACTCTGGTGACGTGAAGTCTTGCTTTGGCCCAGTGTGTTGTCTTTGTTGTTTGTTTTTAATACTTAAATTAGTTGTTGAACTCTTCAGTATTGGGAGACTTTGCTATAAAATTCTGAATGTCCCTCATTTCTACATGTCAGTAACGAGCTGGATGTGAGTCACAGGCATGTCCTCTCTCGCTGTTCACAGTCCCCGCCCTACGCATCGGTTTCCTTACCCTGCTACAACCAGCTACCATGCCTCCTTGCACAGCTGCTTTCCTCCACGGCAAGGCTCTGTTTCCATGGTGCTAGTCACAGTAGAAAAAGGAACTGTGTTTGAGAAGGCAGTTTTCCTCATGCATGAATGTTCCTAACGGGCCCAGAGGATTTTTGAACTTCTGACCCTGGGTAAAATGGTGACATAATGTTTATCGGCAGGTAGTGACCCACTTCCCTGACTTTAAAGTCGAAATTTAGATACAGGTCCAAGCACAGCAATTCTTACCTATAACATTACTTTAACCTGATCACTTACAGTAATGGTTTCATAGTTTTTAAGCTCAGACTTTGTAGCTGGACTGCATTCATTCAAATTCTTACTCTGCTATTTATAATTATGTGTCCTTAGGCAAGTTACTTAATCTCTCTATGCCTCAATTTCCTCCGTTGTAACAGGAGGATAAAGAGAGTACCTTGTGATGATTCTGAGTCAATTGTGGAAGGCACAGAAAACAGGGCCTGATGTGTATAACGCGCCATGTACGTGTTAATTACTGCGGTTGTTACTCATCTGGTTGTGCTAATGTATAATGCATTATATGTTGCCCACATCGTGTCCCAATTTATAAGTGACTGGTAGAGAAATTCATCATGGTGTCTGGCCTTCAGCCACACCTTGTACCTCCCTGGGTCTGCAGGGACCCTAGGGTTTGGCCTGTATTTGCATATTAAAGAAGGTGAATAATTACTGTGAGTAAAATACATCCATAAATGACAGGGACCTTGGAGATCATCTAGTCAGGAGCTGGCAAAGTTCTTCAGTAAAGGGCCAGATTGTAAATATTTTGGTTTTGTGGCCATATGGTTTCTGTATGGCAGCTGCTCAACTCCGCTGTTAGAGCTCAAAATCAGCCCTAGACAAAAGGGAACGGATAGGCGTGCTGTGCTCCACTAACTTTATTTATGGACACTGAAATTTGAATTGTGTATAATTTTCACATGTGAAATATTCTTATTTTTCCCTCCAACCATTTAAACATGTAAAAACCATTCCTAGCTCACAGGCTTTAAAAAACAGGTGTAGGGCCAAATGTGGCTGACCCTTGATCTAGTGCAAAGCTTGCAAACTCCAGTGCTCCCACCTGGGAATTCTACCTGGAAATTTGTTGTGGAAGAGTGAGGCTACCTGGGCCCCGCTCCAAACCCACTGAATAAAAATCTGCGGGTGGTGAGCAATGGGACCTTTACTGTGAACACGTGTGTGATCCCCACCAGTGAGGTGCTAGGAACCACACTTTGAGAAACTACCCGAGACCTTTAAATGAACATGGAGACTTCATGGCCATCTTGCAGATCTAGAAGCGATTTATAAAAGATGAGAGTAAATAAGTACCGCATTGCCAAAGTGAATAGGATTGTTTGTGACTTAAGTTATTTAAATTTATTCATTGCATTGTTTCATTTTTATTATCAAAGTCTCCTGTCAACAAAGGTCATTATTTCTTTTTTATTGTGTTGGGAGGATGTAGTAGCACCTTGAAATATCCTAAAATAACTGCACGTTAGAGAAATCTCATTTTCTGGTTTTGCCAGAGTAGGAATGGGTGCATATTTATTGAACATTTTTTGTGGTGACAAAAATAAAATAAAATCTGAGCAACTTAAATGGTCTCTAGTGGATAAATTCTGGGACATGCTTACTTGAAATATAAAAGAGATGTCCCTCATATACCAGTAATCAAAGAAGAAGAAGAAAAAAAAAGCAAAATTCAGAGTAAAATGTGCAATATGATTCCATTTTCATTTAAAACAGAAATCCATTGATGACAGTGGTTACCCTGAGCACCAAGACTGGAGGGGGAAGTAATGGATGAAGATATTTTTCTTTAAACCTGTCTTTATTGTTTAATTTTATAGGAGTAATTTTGAAATAAAAATATTTAATACAGGCCCTGGCCAGGTAGCTCAGTTGATTAGAAGTGATCCCAGTATGCCAAGGTTGGGGGTTTGATCCCTGGTTAGGGCACATATAAGAAGCAACCCATGAATGCACTAAGTGGAACAACAAACTGGTGTTGCTCTCTCCCTCTCTCTCTCAAAAATCAATAAATTTTTTAAAAAGTTTTTTAATTAATAGAAACAAAAAGTCCAGTAACCTTCATCATCTATTTGGGAAAAGAATCCATTTTCCTGATAAGAAAAGTCAGTTTCTGAGACTCACCAACTCAGGCCAGGTTTTTAATTTATAATGTAAATCTGGCTGTGAAATCACAGAATTATTATATTTTTTTTCTAAGTCAAGTCAGTAGTTCTGGAGAATCTTGCTCCAGAAGGAGAAGTTCATCTTCACTAGAAAATAAATGTCTGTTGTTGTTTTAACAGTATATGGTATTTTATTGTGGCAGCCTGAGTCATCTAAGACACGTTCTGGCTCTGAGAAGTCCTGGGGTTCATCTCACTCAGGCACAGAGGACTCTAACATAAGGCTCTCTCTCTCTCTTCCTCCTTCTTTCTGTCCTTTTTGCCCACTCTTGTTTCTTCTTTTCCTTGAATTGACTCCATTTTCAGTTCAGCACCCTTGATGCCCCACCACAGGTTGACCCAGTGATTCTAGGTCACCAACAGATCCTGGTGATTATAGTGCATGATCCTAATGAAATCCCAGGGGGCAAGAATGTTTCTCTTCCCCCCACAGTTGTAACAAAAGGGTTGCAATTGAGCCTTCATGGGCTGGCTTGAATCGGATACCTATCCTGAAATCAAATCACTGTGGATTGGCTAAGCCTGGGTTACCTATCTCCGCCTGTGGCAGGCAGCCTGGGGTCAGCCCCTTTTGAACCACTGGCTGTGCGTGGAGGAGTGTGGACCCCCAGAATGAAAGCCAGATGGCTGCACCAGAAGCCAGAAGAAACACCAGGCAGGCAACACCGGTAGGTTCACCAGTGTTGTCCTTAGGCCTTTAATGCTCAGCGAAGGCTATGCCCTGAAATGACTCAGGAGTTTGTAAACAGTAGATGTCCAAGGCCCACCCTCAAAGATTCCAGTTAGATGTTTTGCACAGAGCCTTTCTAGGGGACAGGAATCAGGCCTATAGTCTGAAACACTTCTCTTTTTTTTTTATGTCATAGCTTAATTCTAAGGTTCCGACTGTTCAGGTATGGATTATTGGAAACTAATGATAGTGTGCTATTTTGATTAAATGTATATTTGTTCTTTGTCCCATATCTGGCATAGAGCTCCTAAAACCCTTGAAATTTTTTAAGTGATCAGAGCAATAAAGGTGTCCTAATATTCCTAACAAAAACCTTACAACCACACCTGAGTTCATGTTAGTAAATAAAGTGACTTTTGTAAGCACCTACAGGTGGGAGCTGGTTGCCAGGGGAACCAATCATCTGATTGGAGGGTTGGAACATTAGGAGAGAGGGGCTGGAAGTTGAATCAGTCTCTAGTTGTCAATGATTTAATCAAATGTGCCTCCATAAAAACGCAAAGGGACAGGGCTTGGAGAGCCACAGGTTTGTGAACACGTGGAGATTGTGGGGAGCATGACCGCTCCTGCCCTCTCCCCATAATTTGCCCCCCCCACATCTTCCATCTGGCTGTTCTGAGTTATATCCTTTCATCGTAAACTGGTGACCTAGTAAGTACAGTGTTTTCCTGGGTTCTGTGAGCCACTCTAGCAAATTAATTGAACCCAGTATTCAGGGTAGGCTTAGTGTATGGCCAGTAGCCGCAGCCGTCACTGCCAGGCAGTGCAGGTTCCCATTAGATTCCGGCAGATGGTAACGAAACTGCACAGCCAAGAACTGGTTGGCCATTCCTTTACTCTAGCCTTGCACCCAGTAGGCAAGTAAAAGCAAACACACTGGGCAACAAAACCCACTCATTCAGTGCTCACAAAGCTACTGACACATCCAGTTTTCCTAGAATCAAAGGCCCCACCAGTCTCAGTCACCTCTGGTTTCCCATCTGCACATCTTCTCCCTCCTCTTTGCTCTCGCCCTGCAAAATAGCTTCCTACTCTCTACACAAACTGGCTTCTCCTTTAGCACCCTGACATCTTGGCTTCTTTTTCTTCCCCTTCTTCCTCTTTTTAAAAAACTACCTGGGGGTCCTGGCCGGTTGGCTCAGTGGTAGAGCGTCGGCCTGTCGTGCAGAAGTCCCGGGTTTGATTCCCTGCCAGGGCAAACAGGAGAAGCGCCTATCTGCTTCTCCACCCCTCCCCCACTCCTTCCTCTCTGTCTCTCTCTTCCCCTCCTGCAGCAGAGGCTCCATTGGAGCAAAGATGGCCCGGGCGCTGGGGATGGCTCCTTGGCCTGTGCCCCAGGCGCTAGAGTGGCTCTGGTCGTGGCAGAGCGACACCCTGGAGGGGCAGAGCATCACCCCCTGGTGGGTAGAGCGTCGCCCCCTGGTAGGTGTGCCAGGTGGATCCCAGTCCGTCGCATGCGGGAGTCTGACTGTCTCTCCCGGTTTCTAGCTTCAGAAAAATACAAAAAAAAAAAAAAAAAAAAAAAAAAAACTACCTAGGCCCACAAAGACCCCTCCTCCAGCAACATTAGCATAACAATGGCTCTTCCCAAGCAGGAAAGTAATTAGCAGTTTCACCTGGCAGCGTCATTCACATGACCAGTGCCATTTTTAACAATAAAAGTGACCAAATTCAGAAAATACAAATTTTACAAACTCATTTGCCTAATACTTAGGGAGGTTGTTGGAAACTTCAATCCATAGCTGGTCAGTCAGGAGCACAGGTGACAACCTGGGTTTGTGATTGGTGTCAGAAGGGTTGGGGCATCTTGTGATACTGGGTACTGGATCTGCAGGACCTGACACTGTCTCTAGGTAGGTAGTGTCAGAATTGAGTTGAATCGTAGGAAACCCAGCTGGTGTTGGAGAACGGCTTGTTGGCAGTGGACACACCTCCGCCGCTCACCCATTGGAATTGGTGACCAGCTTTTAGAGAGACTCCCAATTCATCCTCTTTAAAAAAACACACAAAAAAATCACTTCTTAATGTATGTGTAAAACACTCCTACTAAAACGCAGCTGTTTACCAAAATTGACATTCCTTTCCCTAAAAACTAGTAAAACTAGTAAGAAAAAGAAGTCCATTGAGAATAAATGATCAGATACACATTCAATGGATTAGAGCAGGGGTCCCCAAACTTTTTACACAGGGGGCCAGTTCACTGTCCCTCAGACCGGTAGAGGGCCAGACTATAAAAAAAAAACTATGAACAAATCCCTATGCACATTGCACATATCTTATTTTAAAGTAAAAAAACAAAACGGGAACAAATACAATATTTAAAATAAAGAATAAGTAAATTTAAATCAACAAACTGACCAGTATTTCAATGGGAACTATGCTCCTCTCACTGACCACCAATGAAAGAGGTGCCCCTTCCGGAAGTGCGGCAGGGCCGGATAAATGGCCTCAGGAGGCGCGGGCCGTAGTTTGGGGACCCCTGGATTAGAGCATACATGGGCAAAGCAAACTAAAGGAGCTGAGTGAGTTTAAGCCAGCAGGACCATAAGTGTGCAATGCCCTCTTATTACTTTATTTTTGTGAGTTACTGTGTATATTTGGTGCCAAAAATGTCCACCTCCAACAGGCAAAGAACTAGGGTGTACTTTTCATCCATACTCGAGTTACTCTCCTCCAGGTATTGATCATTGCTGAACTTGCTAATTTTATGACATGGACACCGTATTTCTTTATGTTTGTTTTGGCTTGGTTTGTGACAAGCAAACATGGAAACAAAATCTAAATGAATAAAAGAGCAGAGTAAGAAGAGGAGAAGAACGAACAGACCGTGTGGGAGACTGGACCGTGTTCTGCTGATTTTCCTCGCGGAAGCCGCAGCGTGGACATTCAGAAATAGAGACAGTGTGTGACGCTCGTTTGTGGTAGCGATCATTCTATTTTCAGGAGTGCCTAAAACATGAATATTCATATGAAAGACGGTGACATCTTACTCTGAGACTGTTTGAGGTAGAAATAAATGCAAATGAGTGTTTAGCAATGGAAAATAATGGTGATATTCTCTTACTTGTAAGCAACAGAAAATAATTCTGGCCTCAGAGTAAGCAGAAATGGGGTTTGTTAAAAGACTAAAGTTTAGGCCTGACCTGTGGTGGCGCAGTGGATAAAGCGTTGACCTGGAAACGCTGAGGTCGCTGGTTCGAAACCCTAGGCTTGCCTGGTCAAGGCACATATGGGAGTTGATGCTTCCAGCTCCTCCCCCCTTCTCTCTCTCTGCCTCTCTCTCTACCTCTCTCTCTCCTCTCTAAAAATGGATAAAAAAAAGACTAAAGTTTAGCTCATAGAAGCACCATGAAGGCAGAAAATCAGGCTTAGAATGGAGCAGAAACAGGGTCAGAATGAGCCAAGCTCATGCTACCAGCCAGGCTAATGAAATCACCATGGCTGCCACCGTGGGTTCTGGACCTGGCAGTTTGCTCACACAGCCCTGAATACTGGTGTCATTGCCACATGCATTCCATGGCCTGTTTTACAAATATTCAGTGTGAAAAGTGATTTCCAAATAGTGACTCCGTCATATAAAGAAAGTTAACTGTAATCAAATTGTTTGTATTTAACTTATCTAAAGAATGAGTCCTCCATCAACATCTAACACCCAGTAATTCCCCTATGGAGGATAAGTCCGGGAGAACTCACTTACTATGCACGAGGAGCTCCATATCCAAACACGTTCACTGAAGTGTCCCTTTCAATCCTTTTACCAGTGGCTTAAGCGAGCAGTTACAGAATGCTTGTAAACAAACGGCTTAAAACAATTTTTAAAAATATCGGTCTGAATCAGAAGAAAGATTCTGGACATTAGTGAAAGCTTGGGACACAGGGGTAAACCAACAAAATGGTGTATAACAAAGGAGCATTTTTTTGTCTTCACATTTCTTAAGTACAGGATGAGGCAAACCTGACTTGTGAGAGTATTTCCTATGAAAATAACTTGAGGGGTTTGAGTTGACCACAAACTTAATGTGCATGTTGTAGGACTGTTAACTTAGCTCAGCTCTGAGGTTACATCTGGGACTCATGTTCCATTCAGGGGGAGGGGCACTGGCAATGTGGACAAGCTGCGAGGGAGAGGGAGATGAGAAGTATGCTGTAGTGTACAAAAAATACTTAAAGGAAACAGTAACGTTTGCCCGAGAGTGGTGAATAAAGGAAGACATAACTGTCTTTTAATATTATGTGGAAGAGTGGGAAAAATACTTAAAACCACAGAATTTCAGCTAAACATGATCTATATTCCTCTATAGGATAAACCATGAACAAATGGATAGAAATTACATGAACATAGATTCTGTTTTGGTATAAGAATGTACGTTTTAACACCTCTAGGTTTTCAATAGTCAATTTAATGAAGTAATGAGTTTCTTGCTATTGGAAGTAATTCAGCAGAAATTTGAAAGCTAGCTTATTATTTTATGGGGTGAGAGGTTTTAAACATTTAGAATTTCTTATTGTTTTATAATCAAAATTTTCAGATAAGAAAACAGGCTTGCAGAGCAAAGAAAAAAGAATGCTAAAAATTTTGAGAACATACTATATATATTTAGGATTCTATACCTATCTGATCTTAGTCAGAAGCCATGGATATAATTACAAAATAATTATTTTTGCCTTTCTTCTTTTATTTCTGCTCAGTGGGGCTATTTCTGTATTTGGATGAGGTCTTGGCCAGCCTATGACTTCATAAGGTATATTTATATAATAGTCCTATCATCACTTCCAATCACAAACACAATTTAATTTATAATTTAAAACATCCATTATTGTGCTATAGTCAAAGTTTGACCTTAATATGAAGTGAAAACCATCCTCTCTCCACACCCCTGCTGGCCCAAGTCTGACTTTGGTTGCTGCTTACATCACAAGAAGGCTCGTGGGAAGAAAGTCAGGGGGCAGGGGGACGTTTTGCCTGACAGGCACTTTTGTAAATGGCTGCGTGTCCTCAAGAGGTGGTGGTGGGGGGGGTTGATGCTGGCTTGTTTGCTCATGAGAAGGTTTTAAGGACTCCCTCTCAAAGCCTTCCAACTATACTATACTCCCTTGTCATGGGCTGGGCCTCAGCTTTGAGTGGGCTCCACCATCCTCCCCTTCATCCCTGCCCCAGACAGTGTAGTCGCACGTGCCTACCACCTCCTCCTCTTGGCTGACCTTGTCCTTGAGTGGGTGGGATCCCTTTCAAAACCTCAGGACGGCATCACAACCATTGATTCCACATCTTGTCCCCAGGGTCTTGTACCTGTAACTTCTATGAGAGAGAGCAGGCTCACTTACTTCCAGCGGTCCGTCCATCTTTTATTTGCTACTGAACGGGGCAGTGCAGTTACTTCCCAGGGGCAGCTCTCTGCTCCGCTGTCATCAGCTGCTGTCAGTCTGGTGGGGCCCAGGAACGCCTGCCCTGCTCTGAGTGGTCGCAGTGAAGATCTGTCACCCGAACTAGCAGTGTTGGGAAGCACACCACCACAGTCCTCCCAGGGGAGACAAGAATGCAGCTCTCACCTAAGAGCTCTCACCTAAGCATTTGTCTCTCCTGACAAATGCTCCCCAAGTCTCCCCTCTTCTGGGACTTTTTATTCATGCTCTGAGTGAAGGAGCGCTGGGTAAATGGCTCATCACCTCAGTGCACCCAGGTATTTTCTTGGTACATTTGCATTTTGGAAGCCTATTATATACAGTATTGTATCTTTGTTCCTTAGTCAAAAATTGCAGTGAAGCACTCCCATTGCACTCATCTAGCGCCCCTGAACAAACTTCTTTTACAGGCTATGATACCCACATTTTACAGGTAGGAAAGCTGAGGCACGGAGAGATTAAATCATTTGTCCAAACCCTGATCCTACATCCTGTAAATCAGGAAACAGTTTATGAATCAGAATTTGTTACTCACATATGTCTTGTGTTTGAATTAACTGCATCAAACACAAATAGAAGAATCAACCTACATGTGTAATATTCCTTGTGGGAGCAGGGGAGAAATCTTGTTGTTGCTGAACAGCTGGGCCCAAACATAAATTTTCAATCATTGCATTTCAGCCAATGGCTACTTTGGAGATAAGTATGCCCTGATTTCTGCAGAAGGATAGCAGCTGCATGTGCATGTTATTCAGCTAATTTATCTGTCATACATATGACAAGTAAAACAATTATAAACATTCACTGGCCGGGCCTGTGGTGTTGCAGTGTCTAGAGCATCGACCTGTAAGGCTGAGGTCACTGGTTCAAAACCCTGGGCTTGTCTGATCAAGGCACATATGACTAGCAAGTAATGAATAACTAAAGTGAAGAAACTATGAGTTGAGTTGATACTTCTTGCTCCTCACTGCTCTCTGTAAAATCAATAAATAAAATCTTGAAAAAGAAAAACAAAACATTTATTGACACTTGCTAAGTGCCAGGTCCTACCCAAGGGGCTTTACCAATATTCTTTCATTCTTTCCTCATAACAACACAAAGTTATCATTTTTCCTATTTTACAGACAGAGAAAGACCCAGGGAAAACACTGGGAGAAAACACTGAAGACTGAAGACCAACTTTCTGGTTCCTGTTCCACCGTTGACTATTACTCAGAGGTTTCTGGACCAGTTCCACTCCTCCTGATGGCCATATTTCTCATCTTACAAATGAGAAGGATACCATATATCCTATTTGCTTTGTAGGACCCTTGTGAGGTCAAATGAGCCAACAGATGGGTAAAAACTTTTAGAGCTCACCACGCACTGTCCCCATTCAAGGAATCATTAAGACAATGCAACAATGCTATTTCATCTCAGGAAGGCAGCTTCAGTAAGAAAAATTGTAAGTTCATCCTCAGCCAAGTGTCACATAAAGACCACAAAGATGTCTGACAGAGAGCCATTTGCATGCGTGGCAGAAGAGAGATTGTCCTGAAAATCATTTAAACAGAAGGAAAGGAAACTTAAAATTTTTTAAAAAATAAACACAAAAAACTTCCAGATTAGTTTTGTATTGCTGAGACAGGGCCAAACCTGGAAACCTTTGGGATACCTTTGTTGTTCTCGAGAACTATTATGAGGCTTGAAAATGAAAGCCAGGTGGAGAAAAGAGAATAAGGCCACGGAAGATGAGCAGAGAGAGAAAAGAAGCAAAGTGACAAATACAAGGGGAAGCTAGCATAACAAACACTACAGAAAATATTTTTAAATCCTCTCAGAAACTGACCAAAGATTCTAAGATAGGACTGGTTGTTTGCAAAACACAGCAGCTGCTGCATTCCACAGTCTAGAAGAGAAATAATGGAAACTTTCTTTTCTCTTTTCCAACAAGACATAACAAAAGCAGAGCTGATGTAATTAATGAAAAAAAGATGGTTATTTGAAACAGTGAAGGCACTGAACAACAGAATGGAATGGAAATAAGGTCCACATTTAGGGACAATTCATTATTTATCGGCTGTCCTTTTTATGCACACCAGGTTCTGCTAACATTTCTCTCTCCGAGGAGAATACCAAACCAGATTGGTTAGCGATACAAGCATGAGTAGTTAGAGACTATGATATAAGCAGTGGGTAGAAGGAGTTATTCCTTGAATATCAATTAGTATAGTCTATCTAACTGAAGACTCTTACAATTGAAAACTTCAACTTAATGGATCTGTTTTCAAATTCCCTTTAATGGTCCTTCTGTGACCACAATATCTACTTTTCCAGACATCCTAAGTAGAAACCATTATGAACAATGTATGTAGAATCCCCAAAGGATAGTATATGGAGGAGAGAATGTGGATTGCCAAATTTAGCAGCTCTGGAGAGAGTGTTTTTGAATTAAACTTGAATCTGCAGGGATTATGGTTCATTTATGACTGGCAAAAGGTATCTTCCCAATTCTGAAAGATAAATCCCACTGATATATGTGTGGGTTTCAGAAGTGTTTCTCAAAAACCATTAGAAGAAAAAAAATTCTTTCCACAAAGTGCAAAAGTTGTTTAACTAGGTTGGAGTAATGATGTCACATGTTATTTGGGTAGTATTCTTGCTGTGAATGTGGGGATTTTGTAAGTACTGTGCCAATTCTGACCTGAGAAAACTTGTTCAGAATTTTCATCCCTGTGATGTTCGGGTTAGATGACTGTTTCAAAAAATTTAAAGTGGAAGACTAACAAGGTAATCACTACATCTTTGGCATTTTAAAGATAAGTGAAATTTCAAAAGTATGAGAAGGGAGAAACCAGCACATTGTCAACTTTTTATTTTGCCAAATAAGCCAGTTATAATTTAATTTTTTTATTTTACTTTTAATATTGTTGTGTTATCTTTTTTATTAGATAGCACAAACACATTTACGCTATAGATCTTTAAATTTAATGTACTTACCTTCATGAAAGTCATCTTGGTTTGTCTTAATATTCTAATACCATTGTGGACCAGTGAAAATATTGTGGCAAACCAGAGCTGGTCTACAGACCCCTCAGTCGAAACCACTAGCCTGACTCTCTTCATTAACATCAACTAGTTCTCCACCCTAAGCTACTATTAAAAACTTCATGTGTTCATTTGTTTTTAAACTTTTCTTTCATTTTTTCACTTACAGTTTATATTCAGTATTACTTTGTATTAGATTTGGGTGTACAGCATAGCGGTTAGATCATCATATACTTTTTTTTTTTTTGTATTTTTCTGAAGTTGGAAACGGGGAGGCAGTCAGACAGACTCTGCATGTGCCCGACTGGGATCCACCCGGCAAGCCCACCAGGGGGCGATGCTCTGCCCATCTGGGGTGTTGCTCTGTTGCAACCAGAGCCATTCTAGTGCCTGAGGCAGAGACCACAGAGCCATCCTCAGTGCCCGGGCCAACTTTGTTCCCATGGAGCCTTGGCTGCAGGAGGGGAAGAGAGAGACAGAGAGAAAGGAGAAGGGAAGGGGTGGAGAAGCAGATGGGCGCTTCTCCTGTGTGCCCTGGCCGGGAATCGAACCTGGGACTCCTGCACGCCAGGCCGACACTCTACCACTGAGCCAACCAGCCAGGGCCATGATCATCATATACTTTAAAGTGTTTCCCTTGATATTTCCAGTACCCACCTGGCACCCTACAGAGTTATTATAATATTATTGACTATATTTCCTATTGACTGTGTATTTTACATCCCCATATCATTTAAACTTTATTTAAAAACTTCCAACACTTAACGAGAGAGAAAACTCCAATAATTTAGGACAAAATGATTAAATCTTCTAGTGAATATTTACGTTTATTGGAGAATGGTGTTTTATTCTATACCCATTCAATAAATCCCTTGGGATGTAATTTATTTATTTTTTATTCCTGTTTTCAAGGACCTTATATAACTGGGATTTTATCCATCTTTGAATAGTTTCTATTAAAACCATTGCCATATCTTGAAATACTAGTAAACTTACAATTTACAGGCACAGACTACTCTTAATTTTGCCTTTTTAAAAAAATCTTGAATAAGAAAGCTCTTTAGATACCCATTCTTTTTCACAGTTTAAGTCAAACATGAACTCCAAGAAACTACTGAGATTGCTTCATTTTTTTTGGCTTTATCTTGTGTTGAATGTCTACTGATGAATGGTCTAACAGAGGAGAATTAAGAATCCTTGTTTTTCAGAGATTTTTAATGTTGTAATTTTTTTAATGGAATTTGGCCTAATAAGAAGAAGGGACTTAATTTTATTAATACTGGTGGAATAGCTTTACACTGAAAGAAAAGGCAAGTCTAAAAATCGAATTGTAGTTTGTACTAAATTTGAAAACCTAGATTTGAGATCTCTACATTCCAGCACGCTTTGGTTTTTTCCCCCCTATCCATTTGGAAATTAATTTCAGCACTAATACTTTTTTTTTTTTTTTTTTTTTTTTACAGAGACAGAGAGAGAGTCAGAGAGAGGGATAGACAGGGACAAACAGACAGGAATGGAGAGATGAGAAGCATCAATCATTAGTTTTTCGTTGCGCATTGCAACACCTTAATTGTTCATTGATTGCCTTCTCATACGTGCCTTGACTTCAGGCCTTCAGCAGACCGAGTAACCCCTTGCTTGAGCCAGCGACCTTGGACTCAAGCTGGTGAGCTTTTTGCTCAAACCAGATGGCCCTCGCTCAAGCTGGCGAGCTCGGGGTCTTGAACCTGGGTCTTCCGCATCCCAGTTCGATGCTCTATCCACTGCACCACTGCCCAGTCAGGCCAGCACTGACACTTTTAGGAGAAAGTGCCGAAGTCCTCCCTCTGACACCACCCACCGCTCTTCCTGAGTATGAAGTTGTTTACGGGCATGGAACGGGAGTATCTTTTCTTCCTCCTTACTCTGTTACTCAAAAAGCCAATGCATGCCTGAATTCCATCCCCTAAAACTAAGTCTAAAATCGCAAGCCAGGTAATCTACATACAAAAATAAGTTATTTCATAGATAGTTAAATCTGGAAAGTGGTATGAGAGAAAGAGCTGAGGAGATTTTTCACTTTTGTTCTTGGTATCACTTCAGGGATGTTTGATTTTACTTTTTAACATCAAGATTGCATTCCTTTTTTACTAAGTAAAAATCGATCAAGCATTGTTTTTGAAATCTAATATATATGTTTTTCTTCTCTAACAACTATTCTTTTATTCCCAGAAAATAAAACACAGATGGAAAGTGATAAAAACCCAAGTGCGTTCTTGAACTAAAGTATTTATTAAATATATAACTAGAAACTGCATTACAACCGGCAGGTATCTGTTATCTTTCTTAACCATTTCGTTTTCAATGTACGCTGGTTCATTTTCCTCCGCGCAGCCTAAGGACGAAGCCGATGTGTGTCAGAGTTGTCAGTGACTCTGGCTACGTTATCTGAGAACCCAGTAGAGGGCGCCATCTACCACGTTCTAGGATTTTAAGAAAGGAAGAAATCCTAAAAGTTTTTGGTTAGTAAAAATTTACAAAGAGGTCAGAAGTTTTCAATCTGAAGTTTTCCTCTTGGAAGCTTGGCATAATTGAACCAATATCAAGTCAGAAGGAAAAGTATAAATAATAATAATGGATATAAGATGTCCGTGTTACAGAACTTCATAAAAACAGAATCTCTTAGAAATTATATAAAAATTCTTCTAGTTGACTTTGTTTATACAAATCTTTATGTTAGAATGAAAACTTCAAAAAGTGATCAAGTCTCAACATTGTAAAATCTAAAATTCTGCATATTTTGTGGTGTCTTTCTACCATTATATTTGAAGTGCTTAATAATCTCAAATGTTTATTCTTGCACCAACTTATTCTGTGGTTTTCATCCTACACATGAGGTTTTTAAAAATGTATTCTTTTTTTCAACTACACAATAAAAGTAAACTTGTCATAGTGTTACTGTATCTAGGGATTGTCACAATTTACAAAGAATATTGAAGTTTTGATATGTAATTACTGCTGGGTTTCTCAAAGGTAGTTTAGAGTTTTGTTTTGTTTTTCTTTAAGGCATTAGTGAATTGAGAAACAATGACATTATACTTTGGAGGTAGAATATATGGATATATTGAAATAATAATAGATCTGCCCAGCTTTTCCTATAAACAGAATTTTCTTAAAGAAAAATGGTTGCTTCACAAGTTAGTGAACTCATCATCACTGGAAATACTCAAATAGATTAGATACTCATATGGCGAGAATATGTTAGGGATTTAAATTCTCAGGACCGGATGTGATTAAACCTCTAAGAAAGACCAGTTTTAATTCTTATTCTATTTTAAATCAATAACAGTGGTATAATAAAATTATGCCATCTTAGGGTAATGCTAGCTGATGTGACAAATAAGTCTAAAAGTCTTGATGTCTTAACACAACCATTTATTTCAAACTCATGCACTGTCTCCTGCTGTTGTTGATGTTTGGTGGGTGACTTTCTTTTATGCAGAGATTCAAGGATTTAACGTCTATCCATCTTGTAGCTGCACCATCTTCTAGGGCTTTAAAGTGCTTTGCCTCCAGCTGGGAAAAAAGAAAGAGCAGGGAATGCACATCTACTTCTTAATTACCTTATCCTGGAAATGACACCGTTACTTCTGTTTATGTTCCATTGGAAAGAATGAATCATACGATTCTATATAGAGTTAGGGAGAAAGGGAAGCACAAACTTTGATGCATATTAGCTGTCAATTCCCTAGTCCATCTCTCTAACCACTAAACATATGTAAGTATTCTTCTTACATGTTAAATAAACTCATTACCTCTTCAAGGAAGTCAGCTCAGGGTTACATTCAGTAATTCCATTCAACGCACAGTCTGGAAAATCAGAGGATGCATAATCATCCCCGTGAGGTATGGATGTGACTCCTCATAGCCTAGTGACTACGTTTGTTTCCCGAAGCAGATTGCATCATTGGCCCAAATTTTGGGCCACTCCTAGTATCCGCATCCTTTGCATCCACTGTGGATGAAATGTTGTGCCCACTCTTTTATGCTGGGCCCTACCACATGACTTGCTTTGACCAGTGGGATGTTAGCAGACCGGATGTAAGCAGAAGCTTGGCCTCACCTATCAACATCAGATCATGGGCAAGCCCAGTCTACACAGGAATGAGAGACACATGAAACAGAGCCAACTAGTTAGCCAACCCCCAGATATATGAATGAGCTAAGCCAAGATGGAGCCACCTAGCTAACCTCCAGCAGACCCTAGACACATGAGCAATAAATGTATGACATCTAGGTTTTGTAATTATTTATTATGCAGCCTTATTATGATAATAGATAACTGACACATTTCCCAAACTTATCAACCTCAGTGAACAGAAACTTCTCTTTGTTTTGTTTTGTTGGCATAATATCTACCATGTGCTTTCCCAAAGCGGAATTCAAATTTTTGTTGAGCTCAGTTTGATACACAGCAATATTTAGAACTAGGGAAAATGCTTTAAATGATGTCAAACACAAGCACGAATCACTTTTTAAACAGTTACAGCACTCAATTTCTCAAACCGCTTTCAGAGCTTCTTTCATTTGATTTTTATTCCAACCCTAATAGAAGATCAAAGATATTAACTCTGTGTTACTAACAATTCTCAATGACCGGGTGACTTACTCCAATTATACCTGGTTAATCACAGAACAAGAACAAACATGTTGGAATCTATATCTCCCTGCTCCTAAAATCTCCCATCGCTAAGACTTTGTGAGAGAATTAAGGACACAGCTGCTCTCCCTTGCTATTCTATGAAGAATATGATCAGGATATCCATACCTCATTCGTGGATATTTTTTTAAAATATATATTTTTTAATTTATTCATTTTAGAGAGGAGAGGGAGAGAGAGAGAGAGAGAGAGAGAGAGGAGAGACAGAGAGAGAGAAGGGGGGGAGGAGCTGGAAGCATCAACTCCCATATGTGCCTTGACCAGGCAAGCCAGGGTTTTGAACCGGGGACCTCAGCATTTCCAGGTCGACGCTTTATCCCACTGCACCACCACAGGTCAGGCCTAATTTGTGGATATTTTTGAGAGTAAGCTTTCTTCTTTCCAAAATCTCTGATCCCCACTTACGTCTGTTCTCTTTGATTGAATGCTTATTTACACCAATGTTTCTATACTTAGAAAAGCTGTAGAACTAACTGGTCAGTAAATAAGAACTGGAAGCAAAGGGATTTGGACATATTGCAGAGTTTCTCAACCCCAACGCTATTGACACTGTGGGCTAGATAACTCTTTGTCGGGGCTGCCCTGTTTCTTGTGAAATATTTAGCAGCATCCCTGGCCCATACCCACTATATGCCAGTAGTACTTTCTGAATTGTGACAACCAAAAATTTCTCCAGATATAGCCAAATGTTCCTCCAGGTGGTACTAGGGTGTGGGGGGGGGCAGCAAAATATACCCCTTTCCTGCTGAGAAGTGGGTCTACAGATTAAATGCAACCGGGATGTGGTACTAGTGTCAGATTCTTCAAGTATGAAAGCTGAAATCTAAGGGAGGAGTTGGTGCAACAGTTTCATTTTATGAGAAGAAACTACACCCAAAGTGTTGCACAAGGCCAAATAAGGCTGGGTAGTGCCATGTCTCTTGACACATAAATAAATCATTTCATATAATATGTATCTGTCCCTCTACCCTCCTTACAAGTGCAGCTGTGGGACAGTTGGATACTCCATTTAACTTCTGCTTCCTATCCTGGGCGCAGGTAATGACTTACTAGCCTATCTGAGAGGGCAGTAATAATGAAAAGATATTTAGATTTTCTATTAAAAAGGAACCCTTGGGTTGAGGAGGTCTTGCTGTGACTTGGTTTCTGCAGCAGCCCTGAGCCCACCCTGCCAGGGCCAGAGGTACATCCTCAGTTTGACTTCTCTGCTCTGCTGCTGTAGCTCACCCGTACACTCGGCCGGGTTTGCGAGCCTCCCCTAAGCCAGGCCCTGGTGACAATCATTTTTTCTTTGTCTCCCCTTTTCTATACTTTCAGATCCAGCTTTCCAGCAGTTTCTGTCATTTCTTTGAGCCCGGATATTATCTTCTTTGTACATTTCCTCTTTGGGGCCTTCTTTGAAAACACCTCCTACCATTGCAGAATTCTAGTCATTTAGGCATCAACTGCCTCAAGTCACAGCAAGACCTCCTCAACCTAAGGGCTCCTTTTTAATAGAAAATCTAAATATTTTTTCATTATTATTGCCCTCTCAGATATCCACTTAGGTATCCGTGAAGAATGTTTACGCCTTAAAGGACAAATTGTCACTTTGTTCTGAGGTGCCCCCGTTGTCCTCTCAATACACCTCTGTGTTCCGTGTCAGCACACCTGGCTCCCGTCCCCGCTCCCCACCTGGATGCTGCTCAAGTGCATCCGTGCTTTGGGGCTCTGGGAATAGACTGCAATCCCATTCATTTTTTTGAAATACATAAGTGAACAAAACAAAATAGCTCTCTATCAAATATGGATTAACAAGTGTCATCCTTTGGGAATGCTATTCCATGAAATTGGCAGAAAAACAATTATTTGATAAGACTGCTGAACTACAATGAGAAAGTCCATAATTGAAAAGCAAGCTATCATAGTATTCAAAGACAAAAACATGATCTGTTTGTATTCAGAAAACTGACTCCATTCGTTATAACCTGTCAAGACTATAATCTTTATTATTGCTAACCTGTTATTTAAAGATAGTGTTAAAATGTAAAGAGAAAAAAATAACATTCCATAGAGCACTCAGGTAAAACGTACTCTGAAACTGTTTACTCATCACTTTAGGAGTGATGCTTTTAAAACTACCTTAAGTGATTTAAGAAAAAGATGGAAGTAGGGATAGATTTGGGAGAGGAAGGGACTCTGTTGAGATGTTAGTCAATGCAAATAAAACCAGGAAAGATATGTGAGAATGCAATTTGATTCTGCTATAAAAAGAGGTGACCAGGCGGTGGTGCAGTGGATAGAGCATTGAACTGGGATGCGGAGGACCCAGGTTCTAGACCCCGAGGTCGCAAGCTTGAGCGCAGGCTCATCTAGTTTAAGCAGAGCTCACCAGCTTGGACCCAAGGTCGCTGGCTCGAGCAAGGGGTTACTTGGTCTGCTGAAGGCCTATTGTCAAGGTACATTATGAGAAAGCAATCAATGAACAACTAAGGTGTCGCAACAAAAAACTGATGATTGATGCTTCTTATCTCTCTTCGTTCCTGTCTGTCTGTCCCTATCTATCCCTCTCTCTCTGACTCTCTCTCTCTGTCTCCATAAAAAAAAAAAAAAAAAAATAGGTGCACAGCAACTTCTGCCCTAGAAGGAACCTAAAAAGGGAGTAGAGTTCAAGATCTATAAAAATGAGAAAGAAGTATATGGGTGTATTGCACAGTTCTGAATGACTCCTCGCTGTGCAGTGTATATTAATAAATACCACCTGGAAAGTTGAAAGTGTTCATTCCCAGCTCTAATTTCAAGTTGCATGCTTCATTTTTTTTTTTTTTTTAATTTCAGAAAAACTAATCTCCAAACTTGAGGAGATGCTTTTGGCTTGTTGTCTGGGTTGGAAAAGACACATTTTTATTCTTTTTATTTTATTTTTTTTTCATTTTCTTTTTTTATTCAGTGAGAGGAGGGACGGCAGAGACAGACTCCTATATGCACCCCAACTGGAATCCACCCAGCAAACCCACTAGGGGGTGATGCTCTGCCCATTTGATGCTCCAATTGAACCATGCCTGCAGGAGGGGGAGATGAGAGAGAGAGAGAGAGAGAGAGAGAGAGAGAGAGAGAGAGAAGGGGGAGGGATGGATAAGCAGATGGCCACTTGTGTGCCCTGACCAGGAATTGAACCCAGGACATTTACACACCAGGCTGACACTCTACCACTGAGCCAACTGGCCAGGGCCATTTTTATTCTTAGCATATAAATAATTTTTAATAAAGACCTCTTTTTTAAAAATTTGCTTATAGCTATGTTTTAAGATAGCATGAATGAGTATTTTTATTTTAAGTGGACACTGTGTCCAGGTTTAAGAAGGCACAAAGTGAAGAGAAAAGTGGACATGATCAAGTAAATTTGAGCTGTGGTTATGTGTTTGCATAGGAAAGTTGGTTTCATACCACATAGTTGCTCTGGTTTGCTGGTATTCCTCTTTATGCTCCCTGTAAACAGGATAGTCAAAAGTATAATTAAATTCTCATTCCCTATTTATTTGTGGACCTTGGCAAGAAGAAACTTGGAAGAACCAGAGCAGGCTTCCGAGTTCTCCCCTCAGGGTCTGTTATATAGCGGGAGAGCAAATCAGTCACCCATTGCCCCATAATGCTGTGTACAAAACAAACACAACACCTCAGAGGAACATAGAACAATAAACATTTATTTTTACTTACGAGTACATGGGTTGCCTAGTGTACTACAGATGTGGGCTGGGCTCAGCTAATCTCAATTTGGATTGCCTGGACTTCCATAGCCAGCCTGAAGGCCAGCTCGGGGCTGGCTGCTCTCAGATGGCCTCAGCAGGGACCACTCTGTTCACCTCCAAGTTTTCCTCACTTCACGTTCGTGGCTAATGGGACTTGTTGTCACCGTGGCGGCAGGGATCCAGGAGAGCAAACTGAAGTATTCAAGCCCCCGGAAGCCAAGGCTCAGAACCAGGATTGCTGGTATTTTCCTTACGGCACATTCTCATGGCCAAAGTAAGTCATAGGGCTGGGAAACAGACTTCGGGTCTTCCTGGAAGAAGCTAGAGTGTTACATCTCAGACAGGATGAACATAGAGCAGGGTGGACATTGAGACGTTTTTGCAATACACTTTGTAGCACAATAATCTTGGTGGAAATGGTAACTTGGGACTCTACCTTAAAGCTACATTTTCCACACCAAGTACCTGCTTTACATAGATTGTACGGCAGGAAGTTGTGATGCTACCTCCTTTTTGGTGCTGTGACTGCTAACACTATTTTATATCATAAAGCACAGTGTAATCAGGTAAACCAGTTCAAGTTTGGGGTATATTTGAATGATTCAGGACTTCATTTATCTGAATACATTTCTCCACTCCCACTAACCCAATTGTGACATCTTCCCTCAGTTTTTTCTGTATACATAAGAGTGAAAGCTTTAAAACAAACAAACAAACAAAAAACCTTTTATGGGCCCTGGCCGGTTGGCTCAGTGTTAGAGTGTCGGCCTGGCGTGCAGGAGTCCTGGGTTCGATTCCTGGCCAGGGCACACAGGAGAAGTGCCCATCTGCTTCTCCACCCCTCCCCCTCTCCTTCCTCTCTGTCTCTCTCTTCTCCTCCCACAGCCAAGGCTCCATTGGAGCAAAGTTGGCCCGGGCGCTGAGGATGGCTCCATGGCCTCTGCCTCAGGTGCTAGAATGGCTCTGGCTGTGACAGAGCAATGCCTCAGATGGGCAGAGCATCGCCCCCTGGTGGGCAAGTTGAGTGGATCCTGGTAGGCACATGCGGGAGTCTGTCTGACTGCCTCCTCGTTTCCAACTTCAGAAAAATACAAAAAAAAAACCCAAAAAACCTTCCATGGAGATTGTGACTAATGTTCCTCTTATGCCTATTTGTATATATGCGCTTCCCCTGTCACTAGTCCCTTGGTGTTGAAATCTCTGTCTCTTTCTTTTTTTTCTTCTCATAAGCATACATTCCGTCTTACAATAATAGTGTTGGGCAAATGAGTTTTTAAATTTTGTATTTTTTGTGTTTGCTCACTTTTATTGTTAGAAAGTGGTGCTGGGCAGCCACCTGTGTGCTTTCCCTCAGAGCAGGGCAGTTGATTGCCAACTGCGGATTGTATTCCTGCTTGGGAAGGGCCATTGTTTTGCTGATGTTTGCTGAAGGAGAGGTTTTCAAGCCAGAAAGTTTTAAAAAGAGGAGATAGAGAAGCCATGTTTTGCAGGGAGAGCAGAGAGAATGCAGAGTGCTGAGGAAGAAGCCAGTTTATGTAGAGAGAGAAAAGACATATTTGCAGAATGAGAACAGAGAGAATGAAGGTGTGCAGATGGAGAACCAGAGCTGAGGGGCTTTTGCGAGCTCCACTGAGACTGATGAAGCCTTTGATTCTAGGAGGAACCGAGAAGATTCTTCTGGTGTGTAACTGGAGAATGTGTCAGGGATTTGTGAGCTCTGAATGAATGAAGAGGAAAGTGTTTCCCTGTGTGGGTTGCTCGTTGGCTGGTGCAAGACTTTAATAAAAAAATGGCCCATCATTTTTTGACTCTACTGTTTACCGTCTGCCTGAATTCAATGAGAACCTGCGTGTGAATGGCCATGAGTGCTGGCTATATCGTAGCAACTGATTTTTTTATTAGGAATTACCCTTCCTCCCTTCCATGAAGACTGGTTATGGCTGTCAAGGTTTAGGGGCTATTGGGCAAATAAGTTTGTAGAATTTATGTTATTTGGTTTTGCTCACTTTAAATTAAAAATGGCGCTGCCCATGTGGGGTGGCTTGTTACCTTCATGCTTGGGAAGGGGCTGGGTTATGCTAATGTGTGCTGGGGGAGAAATTGTCCTGCCTAAAGGTTTTAAAAGGAAGAGCTAGGAGGCCATTTTAGAGAGGAGACCACGTTGTTCCAGAGGAGAGACCATGTGGTGGTAAAGGAGGCAGGCAGCCACGATGGAGGCCTGCGGAGAGAAGGAGATGAGGAACCAAGGTGAATAAGGCTGGTGGGGCCTTTGATTCTAGGAAAACTAGAAAGATTCTCCTGGTTGTCGAACCAGAGGAACATGTGAGTGGGTTTTGGTGCCCCGTGTGTTTTTTTTTTGCTAGTTGGCCAGTACGAGTCTAGAATAAAAGGTAATGGCCCACCAGTTCTTGGCTCTGTTCCTTCATTACAATATGAGTGAATCAAGTGCGAACCTCCAAAAGCCAGGCAGCTGTGATGACAGCCACAGCTACTGGCCCTACAGGGGCATAGCTCAAATGAATCCAGTGGCCCCTCTGTCCAGGGGATTTTAATACCTGATGCCTTGGCTTCCCCTTTAATTCTATGAATTACCTCATATCTGCAGGGAATCACCCATCTAACCTTGAACCCTCTATGACTTGGATCGGGGAACTTTAGTTACTGTAAAAGCCCTGAGTGAGTGTCTCTGGGAAGCAAACACCAAGAAAGTGTGACTAGGTGACCTTTGTGTAGACACAAAGGAATGCATGTGAACAGGCTTTAGAAAATTAGCCTAGAGGTTCTGGATTGCCCCTTCCTTTGTGCTTATTAATTAGCAAAAGAAAAGGAATGTACTGACCAAATTAGCCCTTTCTCCGTGTCAGCAAAATGACCATTAATCATTGTTCCCCTTGACACCTGATCCCCCTCCCCTGTAATCCTGTCACCTCTATTCTGCTTCTGATAATAAAAGCTGAAGGAGAAGGAGATTCAGGAGGTCTCTCTTTGCCTCCCTTGGCAGGCCTCCCTCTCTCTTCCTCTTGACATAAATTTGTGTCTTGAGTAGGTTTTTTCCACTCCAGTGAGCTGGAGTAATACACAAATCCTTTCAAGAAATTTCACTCTTGCACTTCTTATCCAGAAATGTTTTCTATTCCTTACAATCAGAGAACACTAAAAGATGTATCCTTTAAATTATACAAGTATGCTTTTCCTTACCAGCAAAAATTTATAGAGTATATTTTATTGTCACTCCAAGTTCTTATCTAAGGAGTGTAACTCAGGTTAAGAGATATTTTCACTTTGCAAGCAAAAAACAAACCCAAAAACATAAAAATTGAATATTTGGATGGATGACCAGCTATAGGAGGTATTGGAGTGAGGATTATGTTGGAACATAGAGTATTTGTTAATATTTATTGACAATTAAAGGCTAGAGATAGTAATAAGGCTGTGATCTTTGAAGCTTGATAGATCAGAATTCTCATTATAGAATAGCTATGTACTCAATTATAGTCTTAGGTAAAGCAATCGGGTTCTTACCCACTCAAATGTGATTTATAATACTTTATCATGGTAATCCTAGGGAAAATTAAGAGATAATGTATAAAGTACTTGCCTATAAATGTTATTAAGCATTTTATAGTGAAGTGTTAACTATAACCAAAAAAAGGGTTTGGACTTTGTCTTTGCTCCTGCTAGATAACCTCTAAACATTTAGAACTTTCCATGTGATAGGAGTCTCTTTGTTATTTAGGGTGGATCCCTCAGACTACACATAACATTTTATGATAATGAGATGATTCATGGTGGGCCCCTAGGTAGTTGATGGCTGTAAGATGACTCAAGAAAGGGCTGGGCACACCAAAAATAATTAATTAACCATGTGACTAGACAATTGAAGCTTTGAGCTATGTGTCATCAGCCTGACCTCTGGGGAGGGGACTGGAGGTAGACAGCACATTCACCTATATGGGCAACAATTCAATCAATGATGCCATGTAATAATGTCTTAATAAAAAATCTGTAAACTGATGCTCAGATGAGCTTCCTGGGTTGGAGATACTTTATGCACAGACTGGCACATTCAGTGCCAGAAGGCTTTCACATCCCTGAGGACACAGAAGCGACATGTTTGTGACCTCCCAACCACAGATTCTGCTCTGTGCTTCTTTTCGTTGGCCTGGTTTTAACTCGGATCCTTTGGCTACAATAAAACTATAATCTTAAGTATAGCCTTTCCTGAATTCTGTGAGTGGGTGCTAGTTTGGGAAACCCACAAACTTGCAGTTGGTATCTGAACTCTTGGACTGACTTAGCAGTTTGAAGGACTGTGTCCGTAAACTTGAGTTTGGCTAACTCTGAATAGCATAGTATATCTAACCAAGTAAAGTGAATACAGCATCCTTGAAACTGAGAAAGAAAACTTGTTGTTTCCTCTAAGCGGCTGGAAAGGGTAATTAGAACTTACATTTAATTGTATTTAAAACATGCAAATGCAAGTATTACTCTCTTGATTTAGTGCATGTATTATATGTTATTGTTTCATTTTGGCAAGTGTAAGGAAAGGTTTTTAAGGACCTTTATGTGTTCACATGTAATCTCCCAAGATTCTAGCCCTCCTTTTATTAATGTCTTAGTTTCTTAAATTCTTTAATTCTACCAAAGGGATATTAAAGACATCTTCACTGTTCTTGGGCTGCTGAGCAGAATATGATCTTTTCACAACTTTTTAAAATAATGACTACTGTTTAAAAAGTCCTTGCCTTATGTCACACATTATGCTCAGTACTTTTATTTGTATATATTCTAATTGTTATAACCAAACTAAAAGGTATTTATTACTATTTCCTTTTTAAAGATGTCTATTATTAATTCCAAAGACAGACCTCCATAAAACCTGTTGCTCGAGCCCTGTATGGTGATGCAGTGGATAGAGCATCCTCCTGGAACACTGAGGTCTCTGATTCAATCCCAAGGGCCTGGCTTGACCCCAAGGTCACCAGTGTAAGCCCCCATCAGGGCACATATGAGAAGCAATTAGTAGGTGCACAATTAAGTGGAACAATAAGTTCTTGCTTTTCTCTCTGTCTCTCTCTCTGTCCCCTCCTCTGTCCCCCTTCCTCTTGTTCAAGCAAAAGTAAGCTTAGTAAACCTGCTAGAGTAAGGGAGGGCCCCAAAGAGTATGTATAAGGAATGGAGTCTGAGAGTCAGTGTTTTAGTGTGGTCTTCTCTGGCAGAAAACTGACTAGGAGTAGGCAAAGTTTGTGACATCATAGTTGAAAATTGGAAGATACAGCAAGATGAAAATTACAGAGAGTCTTGACAGTAAAGTTTTTTGATAAGTAAGCGAGTTGTTTGCCCAGATGAGTAATCTGTTCTAAAGAATGTTGGCCAGAATGAGCAAATCTTTGCCCAAAAACTAGTTTGCAAGAATTTCCTGAAGCAAAAGTGGAATTTTGTATTAGTTTACATTCCTATCTTCTTGAAGAATGATTACCTGAAATAAATAGTTAAGTACGGTGGCACGGTTGATCTGTAGTCTTAAAAATCAGGAAATTTAGTGATTTTCCAAGGACTATACATAGAACTCAGTAGCTACAAAGTCTTAACTCATTCTACAGCACCCAGCTTTCTTTCCAAACATCTTTATATATCTCTGAAAAATAAGAATACATGTAGTCACATCATTTTACTACCAAAACAAGAACTCTAAAAAACATGAATAAAAAAATAATTTAGGTGATACAAACAAACTTGATTTAACACTTCGTGAGGTGGACAGTCTCCATTCAGAGAACATCAAGGCAATAGAAAAAATGGCAAGCTTTTATAGAAAGGAAAAAAAAAAAAAAGAAATAAGGAAGAGAAAAGTATAAAATGAACAAGAAACAAGGAAATACGCACAGAGCCTAGAGTTGGGTTGGTATCTGGGGATAGGCTGACTGAATATATTGCATTTCCGGCCAAGCAGAGCATTTACAGGAACATGAAAGTTACCTAAATTGTGATTTGCTGACATGGCACCCCAGGTAACAGGTCCATTTTGGGCCTAGAAAGTTATTTCAACAAAACTAAGGTTGCCTGCATCAAAT
Source organism: Saccopteryx bilineata (assembly GCF_036850765.1). Taxonomy (NCBI): domain Eukaryota; kingdom Metazoa; phylum Chordata; class Mammalia; order Chiroptera; family Emballonuridae; genus Saccopteryx; species Saccopteryx bilineata. The sequence goes on along the minus strand of NC_089491.1, from coordinate 105,961,508 downwards.
AACTTTACTTTTTTCCCCCCAGCAAGATAAGACTCTAGACTACTAAATTACTTCATTGCTTTATAGGGAAGGAAAATTGATTTTCCTCTACGATTCTGAGTTTTTGGCTGAGAACCATCTGTAATAAAAACAGATTAACAGAAGAAAAACATTTTAATTTGTTTGCACATAAGGGAGCCCCACAAAGATATGAAACTCAAAAGGCAGCCAGATGATTGAGGCTTATATACCATCCTGAGCTGAGGAAAAAAGCAGGGGTCTGAGGGTTCAAATGGGGGAAGGTGACTCAGAGGAAGGCGAGAGGGGAATATGTTCAGTCAACAAGGGTTGTCCTGCCATGCAGGAAGTTTCTGAGTAAAAACGCTATTTCTGGTAGTAGCTTTTTTCCTGGCACAGCCACCCCGTGTAAATTTCCTTTATCAATGTTGCTTTTCCTCACAAAAGAATAACTTCTATTCTGTTTTTAGAGCTTCTCCTGTGTGTGCAGTTCCTTAAAAAAAGTTGTGACCAGAGGAGCCAATAGGTTCTTTGGTGGTGTCCCAGGAAAGGATTTCAGGGACAGACACTTAGGAGGAGTGTTAAGAGATAGTGGCCAGGTTTCTCAGAACGAAGAGCAATGAGAGTGCACACTCAGAGAGACTGGGAGAGGCTGGCTGGGTCGCAGCTGTGTGGGTCCAGGAAAAGGAAGTTACAGAAGCAAAAGGAGAGTCCTCTGCCACCGCTTGCTGCTCCCCTGGTTGCAAGTCTTGTGGGGACCTTTAAAGTTTAGGAGAAAATAAGGTGAAAAGGTCGTGTGAGAGAAGGAAAGAAACGTGTGCTCCAAGGAGAGCATGGGTTGGGTTGTCTGGTTTCCATATATACTGCTCACAAAAATTAGGGGATATTTTATCGCTTTATATTCATTTTAAAATATCCCCTCATTTTTGTGAGCAATATATTTCCCTGGGTTCAGGCTTTCTTTCAGATGATAAATCTCTCCTGGTTTTTCCTGGGTTTGTGCTGGTGCTCTCCCCCTCTGCAGTTTCTTTCCTGGATTTTCCAAGAACTTGTGTTCTTACCTGACCTCATCCTTTTCCCAGACTGTCCTAGGTTTTGAACTCCCCCCTTTTGGTCACCAATTTAGCTCCTTCTGCACATGCCTCATAATTCTGCTTCCTCATTTGACACGTATGCTTAGTAAAAGAAATCCCCCTATGCCATCTTGACTTTTAATATGCGTGCACTCAATTAAAGGAATCCCACCTCACTGTTTTTTGCCTTCCCCCATTAATCATTAATCCAGAGGAACAATGCTGGCCCATCCCCATGAGCCTCCCCCCCCCCCTGCCACAGACTATAAAGCTATCTTTCCTGCCTAGTTGACTTGGCCAGATGTTTTGCTCTGTTTGGTGGACAGATGCCCATTACTCCCCAGGGTGACTGCTGCATTTGTCCCCTCTTTGGTTAATTGTCTAACTGCCTACTCTAATGTAATCAGCTCAAAATAATTCTTATACTAAGGAGGCATATTTTGCAGTGGCACAGTTAGCCACTCTTCAATTTATTTCAGGAATTTCAAGAAAACTCATTCAAAAAAAATAAGTTATTCAGCTATACTTTTCTTAGAACAGTAGCTTGCTCATCTGGGCAAGATGCTTACTGATGAAATAATAGTTGACTCACTAAGTAGCACTTCAGAATCCTCACCTCTCTGTGACCACCCCTTTTAAACTATTTAGAGCATGAATTTTCTCAAATCCAAGCAGATGACCACCTTGAAGGATAAGGATTAAACCACCGAAGTCTAGACCTCACACCCTACAAATATCTACCTCTGACCTCTTTCGGGGACACTGTTCAGACCCTATCAAGGTGATAATCTTTCTAACAGTAGGAATAGAATAATATAATAACAGTAGGTAATGACCCAGCTTTGCTTGACTAGCAGTTATTTTGGTAGTTATCTAGGTTTTTTAAAAAACAACTAAATGGATAACCAAAAGGAAATTCTAGAGAAAGTAACTAGCTACTGAATTATCTAGGGCATAAATGTATCTCCTACTTGCATTCCTCTCATAAATGTCTTTCTATTGATATCTGGGCAAAGATCTCAGAGGTAGTAACCACCTGCCCCATAACATAAGAATATTCCAAATCCTTCTAGAGTCTTTTGTCAAGTAAAGTAAGAATGATAAGGGTGTGTTGTAAAGACTCTATGACAAATGCATATAGAGGGGTTTTTTTTGTGTGTGTTTTTTGTTTGTTTTTTTCATTTTTCCAAAGCTGGAAACGGGGAGGCAGTCAGACAGACTCCCCCACGCGCCCGACCGAGATTCACCCGGCATGCCCACCAGGGGGCGATGCTCTGCCCCTCTGGGGCGTCACTCTGTTGCATCCAGAGTCATTCTAACGCCTGAGGCAGAGGCCACAGAGCCATCCTCAGTGCCCAGCAATCTTTGCTCCACTGGAGCCTCGGCTGCGGGAGGGGAAGAGAGAGACAGAGAGGAAGGAGAGGGGGAGGGGTGGAGAAGCAGATGGGTGCTTCTCCTATGTGCCCTGGCCGGGAATTGAACCTGGGACTCCTGCATGCCAGGCTGATGCTCTACCGCTGAGCCAACCAGCCAGGGCCACATATAGAGTTTTTAATACCATGCCTGGCATTTTATAAGCACTCAGTACTAGTAGGTATCATTATGATTTAGTAGCATTTAATTTCATGTTTCTTTTTTATTTATTTATTTATTTATTTTTACAGAGACAGAGAGTGAGTCAGAGAGAGGGATAGACAGGGACAGACAGACAGGAACGGAGAGAGATGAGAAGCATCAATCAGTTTTTTGTTGCGCATTGCGACACCTTAGTTGTTCATTGATTGCTTTCTCATATGTGCCTTGACCGGGGCCCTTCAGCAGACCGAGCAACCCCTTGCTGGTGCCAGCAACCTTGAGTCCAAGCTGGTGGGCCTTTCCTCAAACCAAATGAGCCCACACTCAAGCTGGCGACCTCAGGGTCTCGAACCCAGGTCCTCTGCATACCAATCTGACGTTCTATCCACTGCGCCACCACCTGGTCAGGCTAATTTCATATTTCTTATTCATTATTTTCAACTCTATATTCAAACTCATCAATGGAAGAATTAGATTCGAATGCCAGATTTTGTAGGTCTTTAATTTAAATTTTAATTTAAGGAAATAAACACATAGTTTTCTTCTTGAAAATAACACATGGGCCCTGGCCGGTTGGCTCAGTGGTAGAGTGTCCGCCTGAAGTGCAGAAATCCCGGGTTTGATTCCCGGCCAGGGCACACAGGAGAAGCGCCCCTCTGCTTCTCCACCCCTCCCCCTCTCCTTCCTCTCTGTCTCTCTCTTCCCCTCCCGCAGCCGAGGCTCCATTGGAGCAAAGATGGCCTGGGCGCTGGGGATGGCTCCTTGGCCTCTGCCCCAGGCGCTAGAGTGGCTCTGGTCGCGACAGAGCGAAGCCCCGGAGGGGCAGAGCATCGCCCCCTGGTGGGCAGAGCGTCGCCCCCTGGTGAGCGTGCCAGGTGGATCCCTGTCGGGCGCATGCGGGAGTCTGTCTGACTGTCTCTCCCCGTTTCCAGCTTCAGAGAAATACAAAAAAAAAAAAAAGAAAATAACACATGAATGACATTAATAACTTATTTATAGAATATTTAATAAAGTATACATTTTTACATTTAATGTTAGAGTGTATATATTAAAGATACTTGCTAGAGCCCGGCCTGGATAGCTCAGTTGGTTATAGCATTGTTCTCAAGTGCAGAAACTGCTGGTTCAATTTTTGGTCAAGGCACATACAGGAACAGATCCATGTTTCTCTCTCTCTCTCTCTCTCTCTCTCTCATCAATAATCATAATAATAATACACTTAAAAAGATACTTACTAGAGTTATATGTTATTCAAATGCTATCAGTCCAAAACAAAGTTTTAAGTGTGATAGTTTTTGTTTGTTTGTTTGTTTTGCCATATTGATCTTTATTGAGTGAGGGCTCCACGGGCAAGAGGGTGGGATCAAGAGCAGCAACAGCAGGAGCAAGTATAAAGTATAAAATATAAAGTGCTGGCACTGGGTGTGTGCAGGGGTGGGTGCTTGTACATACAGATGTTGGGGACACAGGGCTGAGGACCGGCCACAACCTACCCTCCAAGGGACTCTAGGCCTGAGGGACATGTGCAGGGCCCTGTGCGGGGTCCATGGCTGGGGGTGGAAGTGGCATGCATGGGGCCCACCCTTGGGCCTTGAAGTAGAAGACCAGCTGCGCAGGGACTTCTGCAAGCACAGCCTGCGCCAGTGCCGCCAGAGGGGCACTCCGGAAGCTGCGGTAAGGCACAAACTGCACTATGTCAGGGGCGGTTCCCTCCCTGGCACGTGTGCACAGGGGTCCCCCATCAGCATCCAGCTGCTCCATGGCCTTGAAGTCAGCAATGACCACTCCCACGATGATTACGGACCTGGGCAGGTGAGAGGCCCAGACCACAGCCTCGCGTGTGGCCTCCACGTCGGTCACGGCAGCGTCAGTCAGCAGGCAGCAGCACAAAGTATTGCGAAGCAGTCCTCTGATGCGCAGCGTGGGCTCCAAACCTGGCCACGTGGTTGATGAAGGGCGCATAATTTGTAGGGCCATAGAGGCGAACCTGGGGCAGAGCCTGACGGTAGGCATCCACGATACCCTGGATTCCTGCATAGTAGGGGTTACTGGGGTTGAAGTTTGGAGGCAAATTCGTGAGAGACCTGCCAGTCAGGGGGCACTTGGGCCCCAAATCCAAATACTGGGAATAGCTTGTCCGAGTCATAGTCCCGAACCACGCTGCCCACACTCCACAGCGCTGCCAGGCACTCGCTGACCCTTGTCGGGCTCAGGTAGTTCAGGGAGTCCGGTGAGGGGGGTCTCCACTGGAGCTGTGAAGTCCACGCCCAGTGTGAAGTTGATCTGACAGCCTCCCATCACATAGTCCAGGAATGAATACTCTGTTTCTACCTGGCAAATCTTGACACGAACAGTTCCAGAGTTCTTGTAGCTTTTCTTTTTCTGCTGTTTCTCAGGGTGGATGCACTCAGATTCAGTTGGGGCTGCCTGCAGCTCGGCCAAGCCGGCGTGGAAGGTACCAGTGAGATCGTGTGAACCGTCGCTGTCATAGTCTGAGCATCGCACCTGGATGGGTGTGCCGGGGTCTCTCCCACAGAAACGCTGGGGAGGGACAGAGAAGCGCTCCCCCGTAGGGTTCAGGTGGTGTTCGATTACCTCTGATCTGTATGTCAGGTGCCGTTTCCCATCACCCTGGAGGAAGAACCCCAAGAACGGATCCGCTTTCCCCAGGAAGTCCTTACCTAGGTTTCTGACCTCCACCTCCATGGTCACTACATGACTGTCCTTCAGCTCTTGAGCTGAGACCGTGATGGTCCCCTGCCCAGCAGCTTTCCCAGCCTTTAGCATCAAGGGCAGAGTTAGTATCCGGCTGGATACAGTCTGTCCCAGGGAACACTCGGCCCCTCCTTGGAAAGCATCATCCCCGGCCCAGGCGTCTTGTTGTCTATGTCAAAGATGCCAAATGGAGCTTCTAGCGCGTTTCAAAGTGGTACTCAAGCTGCAGGGTCCTGGAGAACTCCGGGCTCGAGCAGTTCTGTCCTCACTCCATTCGGCCAAGCTCAGCCCAGCTGCCCCCTCTCACATCCTGTGAAAGGATGCAGAGTGGGTCAGACTCAGAGCCGATAGCCTTGTCAATGAGGTGGGCACAGGAAATGGACAGCTGAACGAGGAAGGACACACAGTGAGCCATTGGGGAAAACTGTGCTGCACCCGAACCCAGACCTGAGTTACACCACCCCCCATCCCCGCCCCCTTGAGAGCGCCTCCGCCCCGCGGCAGACAGGCCTGCGCAAACAGCTTCCCGCAGACAACGGCAGCCACTACCTCCTCTGCCCCTTCACTGAGTTTTATTTTAATTTTTCTTTCTTATTTTAAAAAGAAAGCTCTTATCTGTATAACGCTGTTCCATCCACCAGGACTCAGGGTGTCTGGTCTTTATCAGGACAGAATTCTCTTAGAAAATATCCCTATACCCTCTGACTTAGAGAGGGCAACCAATCCTTCCAGAGGGTCACCAGACTTGGACTAATTTTATTCTCTTGCTTGGAAGGGCTGATAACATCTTGCAATTACATTTGCTTGTTAGTGAAGCCTTTCTTTGGAGAACTAAAGTGTACCTCTGACTGTCGTTTAGACTCAGTCACGCTGGATTTATATAAAGCAGAATGTGTTGGAGATAAGAATGGAGTGATATTTTTAGATATTTTTAAATTTAAAAAGCTTTATGCCACCATTAGCACATTCATAAAGCAGCATTTAATTATGAGATGGCTTTTTATGTATATAAGGCATCAAATTAAGCAGAAGAAAATAACTTTAAATCTTCTTACAATAACTGTCTTTCCATTTCACAAGTTTTGAGAAAGCAATTCTTAATTTTTCAATTTATTTGTAATTAAGTATTCTCTGTAGGAATGGCAACTCCCTGGATACTTTGAGAAAGACAAACAGAGATTAGTCAAAGTAGTGACGATGGTCTATATGGGTCACTGTTTTTTTTTTTATTCTATTTAGGAATAAGCCAGGATTCACTCTTTGTCTTTATTCCCATTACCTACCATGCTGTAGATCAGGATCACAAACTCAAAAGCCCAGGGGGGGCCACACAGGAAAATAAACAAGGGGCATATGCCCCATGGAAGGCAGTAAAGGGATGGGAACTGGAAACCTGGAACCAATGTACTCGTTTCAATATTGTAGTTGCTGCTTAGTTCTAGCCAGTTGGAATTGTGGGCTCAGTGTTGACAAAAAGTGCATATTTATGGAAATTTAAATTTTTAAATGTTGGTAGTTTATTCACATTAAGGAAAAATATATGCTGTAGGTTATTCTAGTAGTCCAAAAGGAAAGTAGCTACAAGCCAGAATCAGGTTGTAGCCCACCAAGTGCAACATCTAACTTACAGTGAAATGAAATTAGAATACAAAAGATAACACAGAGAAAATAAAAGTTAATCAATGTCAGCAATTCTTTGGCTGCATGTGGCATAAAATTCAAATCCAATTGGCTTTTTATAGGGGAAGATATTTACTGTCTTATGTAAATGAAAAAAATGCAGATGCAAACGAGATTCAGGCAGGGCTGGATCCAGCGAGTCAAATGGTATCAGCATCATTTCTCTCCCCTCCTTCCCGCAGCCTTCCCCAGTGTCTGCTTCATCCTCAGGCTGCACATGGTGACAGTAGATTCACTCTTGTCCATCAGAGTTGATAGTAGCTTCTGTGTTCCAGACTTCAAAACTTTGCTTTGTACCTACTAAGACAAGGAAGAAATTCTTTAGCTCTTGCAGAAGAGAGAGTAAATTTCTCTTCCTCCAAAAAGTGTGTAAAAGTGTCTCTTTGTATGTAACTATGTCCAATGAAGTTGTGGGCTTTAACTTGGACTATGGCCAAAATATGGTATTACCATTTAACTTAAGCTATTCAGAGTTCCAGGGCTTCTCCTCAACCAATGCTCCATAATAATACATAGCGGACACTGGCAAAGGGTAGTTTCACCATATTTTCTTTAGGGATAACTGTTGTAGGGAAAAAGAAATAGATTCAGAGTCCCAATGGTAATCCACCAGATTCAAAGAAAACCAATAAGGAAACTGAAAGCTAATCACCTAATTTGGAGGGAAACTGTTAAGAAAAGATAGTGCCAAAAGATGTGAAATTATCAGTGTGAAAAGTGTGAGAATCAAAGGCATTTGTTGCAAGGACCTGAAATACAAGAACAAGCCCTGGCCAGTTGGCTCAGCAGCAGAGCATTGGCCCAGCATGTGAAAGTCCTGGGTTCGATTCCTGGTCAGGGCACACAGAAGAAGTGATCATCTGCTTCTCCATCCCTCCTCCTCCTCCTTCTCTTTCTCTTCCTTTCCTGCAGCCATGGCTCAAATACTTTAGAAAGTTGGCCCCTAGCACTGAGGGCCTCGCTAAAGCAGCTCAGGTGCTAAAACAGCTCAGTTGCTGAGCAACTGAGCAAGTCCCAGATGGGCAGAGCATCTCCTCATAGAGGGCTTGCCAAGTGAATCCTGGTTGGGGCACTAGCAAGAGTCAGTCTCTCTACCTTCCCACTTCCCACACAATTAGAAAGAAAGAAAGAAAGAAAGAAAGAAAGAAAGAAAGAAAGAAAGAAAGAAAGAAAGAAAGAAAGAAAGAAAGAAAGAGAAAGAAAAGAAAAAAATAAGTTAAAATTCTAAAAAGCTGCTTAACTTCAGTTATACTTAAAGAAATGTATAATATAATTAAAGAATAAGTCAAAAGAAGCAGCCATTATTTTTCAGTGCTAAGCCATGTGGCAAAGCTGTGAGAAAACAGTCCCTTTCGTGAACCCTAAATAGGAGTATATAAATTGTACAATCTTTTCGAAGAGCAATTGGTAAAATCACTCTAAATTAAAACATACTACCTTATGACTAAGCAATATGACTTCAAATAATGCACCTGTCAATGAATGTCCTTCAGTCAAAGAGCACCAGAAATGTACCTGTAATTGAACTAGTTGGACTTATTACAGTGAGGGAGAGAGAATACATATCACAGGAAACTGTGAGGTGTCTTAACAAGAGAGTGTCATTTCTAACTTCTTGTTAAAGAATTTTGGCTTCAATTGATGATTCAGGGGAGAGCCTAAGGAAGTGGAGTTTTCCTCTGGATTGGGTACTGTCAGAAATTTGGGACTATGATTATCGCAATCTTATCTACAGGTATGGCAGACTGAAATGAAGCTAAAACTGGAATTATTAAAGCAACAGTCTGATCAAGCAGAAGAAGAGTTGTTTGGTATTTGTTCTGATGTTTTACCATGACCTTGTTTTTGTCTGACACAGTCTTGTTGACTGATTTATCCTGGCTTCAGAGTGACTCTGTGTGATGTTGGTATGAGACTGTTTATGTCCAACAGGAGAACAATATAACCTAACTGTGTGTACCATGCCAGCTTTAAACAACACTAGAGCCTAGCTGTAAGGGACGTCAGGGTCTATCCCCTTCTTTTTCATATTAAAGGTATACTTCCACTTATTCAAAGAGATTTATATATAAAGCGGTGCACTATAGCAATATTTATAGAAAATTTGAAATATTCACCAGTGGCAGAAAAATTAAATAGATTATGATTATAGCTATACAACAGATTACTATGCAGCTGTGGAAAATGGTGTAAACATGAGCTGATGGGAAGAATTCTAAAATATTGTTAGCTGATAAAATCAAAGTATGCAACAGCATTTGTTCCAGTTTGTGTTGGAAGCCATTAGTGCTGTTTGATAAATACTTCTGTTTCATCCCCCTTACAGTTCCAGGATAGGAATACTTTTCCTGACAGCTTTGTGTTCAGACAGGGCCATGTTACTAGCGCTTCTAAATGAGTTATTAAAAAGACATGCATCAATTCTGAATTGTAACAGCTAATTATTGGTCCAAAGACCTCAGTAACTCTCTTTCCCTTTGTCATGGCTACTGGCAATTATCCAGTTGGAAATCTAGGTCCTAGAACAAGAAAACCATAAAGTGGAGTTTCCAGCCAACCTGCAATAAAGACACACATTTCTTCTTTTTTAAACCACTGAGATTAGGGGATTATTATAACCATGGATTATTATAGCCATGATGCTGGCTAATACAGTATTAGTACCAGAATTGCAGTGCTACAATAAAAAAGAGTATGTGGCACTAGGTTAGGGGTTGGGTGATGGTCACTGAGAATAATTTTATCTGAGGCTGTAAAAATGGAGATCATGTCATGTTGTAACAAAACATATGGTATAATTGTCACCAGAAAAAAAAAATTAAAGGGCAGTTAATGTACCTACTAAACTTAAAGCTTCAGGGGAAGAAGTTGAAAGACAAAAACATTTGTAGCAAGTATTAGTTTCTATCAACTGCATTTGGCAAAGTATTACAAAAAAGACACATGCTCAAAGTAGCATTAGCTGGTTCATGAGCAGGAACGCAGTTGCCCTTTCAACATGTAGTATCAAGCCATCTTTTGTTTCAGAAATATTTTCTTGATTTATATTTTCTCTTATTTGTCCTCATCCACTGCTTTAATGTGTGTCCTCAGGATCTCCTTTTATGTAATGTTGAGGGTCTCTTTACCTCTTATCTATAACTGTCACGGTCTCTCAAATACTTTTAATACCTTATTTCTTTTAAAATTTATGTTTCTCTCTTTTTTTTTTAGTTTTATCACTTATTTAGAATATCATCCTGCTGATTCTTTAGGTTAACTTTTTCACTTTACGTTTCTCTTAAAGCATGTATTACATGTCTATTGTTTCATTCTTATTTTCTTCCTGGCTTATTCCTAAATTTTGAAATGAATTGTTAATAATTTTCTACATTCTATGAGCTTAAAGTTAAATATTCCTGTATCTTTATCTCTTCTCCAATTATCCAATTTTCAAATTTTTAGAATTAAGATTTATATTGTATCATAGCTATTAAAACTTTCTAAAATCATTTTATCTCACTTTGAAAAGTTTGGTTACTGTTGTTATTATCTATTTTTGTGTTCAGATTGTCCTGGTGTGACTTCATGGCCTGTAAGGATATTCTTTTGCTCATATTCCTTCTTATTATAAAAACTTCTTTATCATAAAAATTCTTTTCTCTTGTGCCTTTCATACATTATATACATTTTCCTGTATTTGAGATACAAACAGACCAACATACAAATTTTTTTAAGATATGAGCTGCAACTCGGTCCATATTTTTGTTTGAGATCCGAGCGAAATTCCAAGATATGAGTCGTGATTCGGAAAGCTGCCGCTAGTTGGCGCATTGGTGCACGGGTCCAGTATCGGCAGTTTGATATATGAGTTGATTGACTTACGAGCTCAGTTACAGAACAAATTAAATTCATATTTCAAGGTACTACTGTATTAGAAATGGGCAGATCACTATAGCTTTCTTAGATTCATGGCTCTAGAACTCATTTTTCTGCTTATTTTCAAAATGTGTTTAAAGCAAAAGCTCATGTTTTCCTGAGATCTGCTAACACTGGTTCCTTTCTTCCCCCCCAAGGTTTCTATTTACCTTTTCTTCCTGGTGGGGTTCCAGTCTCAGTATTTTTTACTTGACGCAGGATTTGACACTGGAAGAGATTGTTGCTGATTACTGTTAAGTGTTCACAAAGCCCAGATCTCCAGCGCCATCTTGCATACCGTGATCCCTTAGCTTACTCTGTGAATTAAGGTCTGCAAATCTCTTTCCCAGGTCTAACAGCTAACCTCAAACTGTCCTGATGAGTTTAGCAGTGAGTACTTGACGGTAATTTGGGTATCCTTTAGCTCTGGGAGCATCAGACCCTCTTTGTCTTTTCTCTGCTTTTTCTCACATCTCTGCTGACAACATTGGTTCTTCTTGGTCATGATGGCTGTTCTTCTCCTGCTTATAGTTTGGAGTATATAGTTAACCTATTTTTAGTTTAGTGATAGATGTTGTCCGTGTGTTTTAGGTTATGCTGGCCTCATTCCTGTACATGTTTATATGGGGAGATATGGGGACACTAAGAAACTCTGCCACCACCTTTCCAGAGCCATCTACCTCTGAATGTTTGAAAATCTTTCTTGGTCTTAGGCTTTTACATATTTTTATTCTTTCTTAGGTATATATTTTATCATATACAGTTTTAGTCATATTATGTGTGTGTGTTGGCACATGTGTGTAACAATACAGACATATGACATATTGAGTGGGAAAAATAAAAACAACAGTATAAATACCAACTTTGCAACTATTGTAAGTGACCCAAATCCCACTTAAAGCCTCTAACATCCATATTTTGGTCTCTAATCTACATGTACACACATACATGCACACTACAATAAGGATGAGGACTCTTCAAAGGTGGATGGTTCCAGCTCTAGGGCATAAAAGCATCAGTATGGACCTGTGAATATGTGTGTTGCTAATGATTTTATAGATGAGAAAATTGAACTTTAAGGGTGTTACAAGACACAGCATTCATTTTTTAAGGGTCAGAAAAAGTGTTGAAATAAAGGGAGACAAATTACAGGAGTTCTTAATAGCCAAATTTATACTGTTTGAGCATTAAAGTAAGATTAATGATAATTATTATTATTACAGTTATAGTTAACTAAACAGATTGAATCCAGGAAAGTCTAAGTTCTTAATAATAAACAAGAAAAGTTTATATTATATAAGATAACCAAAAGGTATTATAATACACAAGAAAAGTGAGTAAACTTAATGGAATATGCTTAATATTTTATTAATCTGAATATATGAGAAATTGTTAATATACAAAAGTATTAATTAAACATCTTCTGATAAAGTTTAGGTTTGAACTTTATTTGATCATCACAGAGTACATAAGCAAGCCAAGTTATCTGAGCAAAAGTAGATTCAGTAGCAAGCAAAGGAAAGCCTGATCAGCACTTACAATTAATCAGATTCAAAGAGTGTCCACAGCTAATCAGCTTCAGTGGTCACACACAATAATCAAGTAAAAGGAGGGCTCAACAGAGTGTTCTAAAATGATAAATTAACCAAGTGTCCAAAAGAGTAAAGCTGACTATGCAGACACCATCCCTCATCTCCTTGGAGTTGGCAATTCTTGATCATCTAACTAATGATAATGAAAGACTAATAAGAAATACAAATGATTTTAATAGTACAAACAAACCATACTAATACATCAACATGACAGGGCAATGGACAGACTAAAATTTAAAAGAATTCCTTACTTTTAGAAAGCTACCAAGTCTAAAAAAAGTAAAGCTTTTATAAATAAAAAGTAAAGTTTAAAATTCTCAGGATATAATGATTAGAATTTAATATAAAAATAATTTACTATTTGTTAGCAGCCTCAAAATTCTCAACCAAGAATTAAACACTCCATAACCTAAATCTGAAACCTGGTTATGTGAAATGATACCATTTCCTTAAAGATCTGGTAAGGTTTCAAAGTCCCATGCAGGGGCTTTAATGAAAACCTAGGTTTTAATGGAAATCTAGGAAGACAAGACAAGAAATAAAAAAATAAGGAGAACAATAATATAGAGCACTTTTATTCCAGTGTTAGAATACATGTATTCATTAATTTTGTAATCATTGTATTAGTGTGTTGCCCATTATAAAAGTATATATGGTATTGAAAGTAACCTAAAATATAGTGTTTAGAAGTGTTCTTTTTGTAAATACTATTTAAGAATTTGGGTGGACCTGGCCAGTTTGCTCAGTGTATGGAGCATTGGCCTGACGTGCAGACATCTCAGGCTGATCCCCAGTCAGGGCACACATGAGAAGTGATCATCTGCTTCTCTTCACCTCACTTTTCCCCTCTCGCAGCCAGTAGCTAGATCAGTTTGAGTGTCGGCCCAGGCACTGAGGATAGCTCAGTTGAGTCAAGCATCAGCCCGAGACAGGGGTTGCTGGGGTGAATTCCAGTCAGGGGCCATGAGGAAGTCTGTCCCTCTACCACCACTCCTCTCACTTAAAAAAGGAAAAGAATTTGGGGAAATTTACTTTGTTAAATTCATATCTTTGTTTTATTAATTTCTGTAAGTGATATTTATTTATTTATTGTGACAGGGACATAGAGAGACAAAGAGAGGGACAGATAGGGACAGACAGACAGGAAGGGAGATGAGAAGCATCAGTTCTTTTTTGTGGCACCTTAGTTGTTCATTGATTGATTTCTCATATGCTACAGCAGACCAAGTGACCCCTTGCTCAAGCCAGCGACCTGGGCTCAAGCTGGTGAACCTTGCTCAAACCAGATGAGCCCGTACTTAAGCCAGTGACCTCGGGGTTTTGAACCTGGGTCCTCTGCATCTCCGTCCAAGGCTCTATCCACTGCCACTGCCTGGTCAGGCTGTAAGTGATATTTAGAGGAAATTTTAAAACTGGTTATTTAATAAAATCATAAGGTTAATAAATCAGATATGATATTACTAAAGTCAAATAGAAGTATTACTCTCCCACATAAAAGTACATTATATAATAATAACTATTAATAAAATTCTTGTCAGGGGAAAGCAGAAATTTAAAAGATAAGCAAATGAAAAAACAAAATTTTAAATCGTTTGAAGGAAGCGAACAGGAGTGATGCAGGAGAGTCTTGGAGGTGCATTAATGTGGGTTGGGTTCATGCGAGGCCTCAGCAAAGCTGAGATGTTTGGGGTGAAATCATGTAAAGATCTGGGACAAAGAGTTCTGGGCATAAAACAGCAAAAAACAGGTGTCCTCCAGCAAATGGTCGTTGCTCTATCTGGGACTTAGAAAGAAGGCCCACACAACTGGAAAATGCTAGATGTCAGAACAGGAGGAGAGCAAACCTGTTCGTGTAGCCTTGTGAGCTGTAGTATGAAGGCACGTTTTATTCCTAGCACACTGAGAAGTCAGTGGAAGGGTGGGCTGAGAGCATGCGGGAACCAGTGGACTTGTTCATCCCTGTTCCTATTTAAGAAGTAGATTGTTGGGAAGCAGAAGTGGAATGTGAAGACCAGTTCCTTCTTTACCTGGATCCTAGTTCAAATACTCCCATGTTCTGTGAAGCCTTCTCTCCTCCCCTGAGAGGAGATGATTTCTCTTCTTTAACTGCTAACACTGTGTTCCTACTGTTCTATGGCATTCATCATGTGTTTACTCTTGTGTTTTAAGAAGCTGTTGGGTTTCATTTCTCTTCAAAAATCTTAAGATGTAAGATCCTACAGGGTAGGGGTTATAGCTTGTATACCTTTACTTTTGTGATGAACTCAACTCAGTGGGTAATACAAAATGGAAATTATATGCTAAAGGAGTAAGAATTTGTTTTGCTTGCTGGCAATCCAGAGAATCAGTTTAGCTACAGCTGACATAAGTGTTGAGAGAATTAAAAAATAAATGATTGCTGGTATTGATATAAACAAAGTGTAAAGAAGGTAGGAAGAAAGCATGTCTCAACTTTTTATCCAGAACCAATTCTATGTCTATTCTGGATAAAATAGAGAAAAGAGAACTGTTTTAAACTTTTTTATGGGTTTAATTAACATGGGTGGGAAAAATAGGTGGAAAATGCTGCTGTCAGTTTGACAAAGTTGCTTAGTGAAAAAAAATAATGTAGAAGCAAATAGATTCTGTATTGTTTTTTGGTGAAAAGGAATTAAGAAAACACTTCATGGATGGTTTTGAGATACAGAATATCATGTATCAGAAGAGAATGAACTGGCCCTGGCCTGGCTGCTCAGTTAGAGTGTTGTCCCGATACACCGAGGTTGCAGGTTCAATCCCTGGTCAGGGCACATCCTAGGATCAACCAATGAATGCAGAAGTTAATGGAATAACAAGTTGATATTGCTCTCACTATCTCTCTCCCCCATTTCCTCTCTCTAGAGTCATTAAGTAACAAAAAAAAATTTTTAAAGAAGAGAGTGAATTGTACAAAGGAAGAGCAGGACTAAGGAGAGGAATTGGGGGTCAGCAGCGAAAGGTGAGCAGGGATAAGAAGGAAGACAGCAAAGGTGCATGACACAGGTCTGCTAATCCATTAGTGATGCTTCTAAACAGGGGAAGTGATTCAGGTCTTATCACCATTCAGGCATAAGCTGCTGGCATGGATTTACTTACAAAATAAGAGGAGCATCCGTGTATGCCTTGTATTTTAGACCTGAGGCAGTTGAACTATAGGAATATAAAACAGCATGCGGAGGTCTCACAGCTAGGTCACAGAACCACTGAAATGTGAGCCCAGGTGTCCTCATTTTATATTATTGCTTTTGGCAATATACCCTGCAATTAGGATGATTACAACCCATTTTCCCTTTTTTTTTGTCATAGTGTTCAAAATTTTTTTTGTCTGCAGTCTTGGGAGACTGATGGTCAAGGCTCCCCCTATAGCTTGAGTATATGACCAAATGCTAGACAGATCTGACTCACTCTCCGAGACTTTGAGTCCTGAACACACTGATGGTAGGACAGGACCACGGATGGGATTGACTCACCACAGCGACCGTGAGCTGAGGAGCCTGCCATTTACGTCCTGCTGCTCGGATTCCAGGTGCCACCCTGTGCTTACTCCTTGTAAGCCCACGTCTTTTGCTTTCCTGTTGTTTTCGAATTATCTCCTGATAGTCAAGGGGTCTTTTCTGTGGTTGTTATACTTTTAATCATTTTGCTCAACACAAAAGAGTTCATTTCTTCTGCTTACAACTGAAAACCTCTAATGACTGATCTGTTCCTGCTTTTAGGAATAAAACATGTCAGGACATGAGACAAAAATGAAAGGAATAGTAAAAAGGAAAGGTCACGATAGAATTGAAGATTTATAAAATAGTACTGAAACAGAATTTTAGAGTAGGGGTATACATCTATTCACTCCTCAAAAATTTTTTTACTTACTTTAGAAAGAGAGGGAGAGAGAGAGAGGGGCATTGATTTATTGTTCCACCCATATATGCATCATTTGTTGAAAGCTGTCATTCATATACTGATTTAATATGCATTAAATATCTGTTTTGTGGCAGGCAGGCTGAGATAACAACCTGTGGACACCCAAATGAATGGGGATGAAGAGATCCCATAACATGTGTCAGGAATTCAATAGATGAGCTGGACAGCCAGAGCAGAGAAAGTGGGACCCATGAGTAAGGACTAGTGAATTGGGGCAGAGAGCTGTCAGAACAGGATCTACAAGAAGACTGAGCTACATGGATACCTAGAGCCACTTCCTTCTTACTCCCGAGCTTGATTCTTACACTCTTTCTTTGATCCTGGAAATTCTGAAATTGATCTCTGAATTTTGGGCATAGCAGAATCCATAGGTAGCACTAAGAACAGAGGACACAGGGAGATTATTGTGTTCTTTCCATCTATTGTATTATCCGGGCCTTGAAGCTCTATTAAAATGTCACTAGAAAAAAAAAATGGTCTAGGAGATGTGACTGGGATTCCTGCCTGATTTTGCATTTAGTACCCCTGAGCCAGACAGTTCATCTTTCTGGGCCTCGATTTCTTCTTTCATACAATGAAGAAACAACACCGCTCTGTTTACCGCCTGAGTTGTGAGAGATGCAGGAGAAAATGGATGTGATAGCTTAGTAAATTGAGAAAAAAGATCAAGAGAAAAATGTTTCTTTCCCTCCAGCATCATTTCCAGCCTTTGTTATGAACAGCCATTTCTCTGGCATGGCAGAGAGAGAAGTTTTTTAAAAACAGTGAGCTAAAGAAAAGGAGATTGTGTCTCTGCTGCCAGCTTCAAAGGCCGGCCTTCGGGTTCTGCCGCTTTTAGAAAGAACAGAACAGAGACTCTGGGAGGAGTTTTGACAAAAATTAAACTCCCCGAAAAGTATACCATGACTGAGAAATTATCAGAGGAGTTGTTCAGAAAAATATATGTATTTCTATTAGAAATCATCTCTTTGAGGATGAAAATATATATTTTATTTCTGAATTCCATGCATCTAGCATAGGTTTATGACAAATAAATATTTATTGACTCAACGACTGGGTGAGATTTACTCTTGCCTTGACCCAAATGCACATACTTGCCCCATGTCATATTCGTATCCTCTGAAATAGACACGCTATTCAGAATGACAAACTGGCTGCCAAAGTTTGCCCACTACCCATTTGTCATCCTGTAATTTTACATCATTGAAGTAGAACTATAGAAATATAGAACCAAAATGGGAATGAGCTCATAGGAGTAAAGGTAAGGCACCGAAATTGCATTCGGAAGTTTAATTCCATGAATGCAGGAATGAGAGAGAGAGAAATAGAACAGGAGAGTAGAAAATGAATGTGGTACATCACCAAGCTGGCCACAACTTCTTCCCTTAGGCAGCTGGTTTCTTGGCTTCAGAGAAATCTTCAGAGAGTTGTGTGAACTACTATGTCCCAGAATAGTCCATAGTCAGGGAAGAAGAAAGAAGAAATATTCTGTTAGCTTCTTTCTTACCCAAATCTCCTGTTGTTTAAATGCGCTCCATATCACAGCACCTCGAGATATGTTACCCACCTATCTGAGCGGGTTATGGAACCCATGCGGGTTCAATAGAGCCACTTGGCAGCTTCTTGCCAGCTGGGACCATGTTTGAGCCTCTTTGGTACTGTGTTATGGAAGCAACTGCAACTGAGACCTGGCTCCAGGACTGTGGGAATGGATGGAGCCCTTGCTGGGGTTGCTGTGGGCAAGATGTCCAGCGGAGGAGGAGGCACAGGGGAGAGCAGGGTGAATACGTGGGTCTGGAGGAGAGCTTTAGCAGAGTCCAGCCTCCCTCCCAAACACCCTTCGTCAGGAGTTTACTTTAGCTCAGCAAAACAAGGGAATAAATGTGAGTGGTAGGAAATAGAGAGGCAAACTGAGGGTGAGTGACAGGAAACATGAATGCTATGGAGTATGGAGTAAGGCTAGGGAGCAAGCAATGCATACCGGAGCAGTAAGGTGGAGGCCTTTGTATGGAACATGTTAGCAAAAGGAGATGCAGTTCCTATGTTTAAAATCAGTTTAAGATATGATACAATCACGTTGTTTGAGAAAGAAAGAAAGGCAACTAGCCCTGGCTGGAGAGCTCGGTGGGTTAGATTGTTGCCTTGAGGAGCAGCGGTTGCTGGTTCGATCCCCAGTCAGGGCACATGCAGGATCATATCTATGTTCCTGTCCCTCTCTCCCCAAAATCAATCAATAAATAAAAAGAAAGGCAATTAAAAACTCCAAAAAGCAAAACCAAACCAAACAACAAATTTTAATAATTGGCTAGAGAGCCACTTATACATGACAATAACCTTGAAAATCTAAAAGTGAAATGTATAAGTATTAGAAGGTAGACCAAGATAAAGACTAAAGAGATGAAAGAAAAGCTAGAGACACTAATTTTCACCCTACAAAATGGGGATTTGAGATATTGGTGATCAAAAAGTAAGACAAGTAATGAGCACTGAGAATTATTTCAAGTGACTTTGAAACGTAGTCACTTGACTATATACCTTTAGTAGAACCAATCCTAAGAACAAAAGAAAAATCATTAAAAAAATAGTGAATAATACTATGTAAGGATATTTTTATAATAATATTGGTATCATTAAATTGAATCTATATTGAAAGATAGAGCAAATAAACCACTATACTAATGTATTCAGAACCAATATTTAGAAATTAAAAACAAATAGAAAATTAAGGAAAAGTCATGTGATATTTTTATTAGAATGTCAGTACAGCTTACTTATTTTTATCTTACTAAAATTAACAAAAACATAGCTCCTTATTTCATATCTGCCTATATTGAAAAGGCCTAGCAACATTGCCAAGATTTATAAATAAACAACCCTAGTGCCTAGATTTTTGTTTCTAAATATAATTTCCCACTAAAAAGATTCTGGGGTCCTTTTAAACCTGATTTCAGATCTATGACAGATAATACACAAGGCAACCTGGGATATCTTGTTGGACTAAAAACAAGAAAACCAAGGCTAACAGAGGACATGTCCAAAGGTCACAGGAGCCAACTTGAAGAAGTTCTCACTAACATAAAACAGAAAAATTTAGCAACAAAAAGAATAATGGTGCACTGTTTAAAATAGATCAAATATTTAAAAATCCATGAATTCTTCATGATTCTAAAAACAAAAAAGGCAGCCTCAATGGTTTGCTAGAGCACCACCTTATTATTCTGAAAACTGGTAAATAAAGGAAATAAATCAAGCACTTTTCTTGCCTTTCCTATGCAAACTGCTTCAAGGTACCAAAGAGCAAATGTACAAAAGTTCTGTATGGTAGAACCAATGTTGGGATTCAGCTGGTTCTCACCAGCTTGGCAGAATGGATACCTAATTTTTTGTTGAGTTCAGCAAACTGGTTGTTAAAATGACACTTATCATCAGGGTTCTTTCCAAGGTGGGCGCCTGGTAGCCGCCCAATGTGGAAATCACAAATTCACGTTCCTTACTTTTTTTTAACTTTCATCTGCACAACAGCATATTGTAATTCCCAGTAGTCACGTTCATTCTGTCTATAGGTAAAAAGAATTGCAAGTGAGGATGCCAATCAAGAAGCAATATAGAAATATTTTAAATAACAGTTTTATTGTTTTTTTATCAGGTATTATTGAATATTTTTTCATTAATATTTTAAAACTCTTTCTTATAATTTAGTTATGTATACCTCTTTTATTGTTCTTATTTAAGTATTAAATGCATGAAATAATAAACTACCTTTTGGTATATATTTTTTATAATTAAAATGGTCATTAGGGTAGAGAACCGGTTGTTAAATTATTTGAATTCCACCAGTGAGTAGAACAGATAATTCATTGTGAGAAAATGTGGACAAGGACCACCAGGGGTGAGGACAACGGAGACCCAGAGACTTGACTCCAGGGACCAGGTTCAGTGACGCAGATCTGATTTATTCAGGAAGTAAGCTAGCTTATATACACAGGTTCAGCCTATAGGATGTTACAGTGTGTCCTTCACAGCCAATGGCTGAAAAGGTCAGGGAGCTGCCTGGTTGGCACTGAGTTACTTCCTTACAGCCCGCGAGCTCCCTCCTGGGTGTGCCAAGGAGGGTTTCAGGTGCTGGAGTATTCTCACAGCGTTGCATCAGCCACAGCTGCTAGGAATGTGCTCTGCGCTCCACCCACAGAAAAGACATGGGAAAATTAAGAAAGTCAACATTTTGCAAAGCTAATTAAATCTTAACAGTGAAAAGACCATCAATGGCTGCTAAAACCATTAGGCAAAGGTTGATGGGGACCTTGATGACACAATGGATTAGATTGACATTCCTTGAACCCACCGATTAATCTTCCATTCACTCAAAGTGGAGCAAACAGACCTGATGCCTTTGTTCTAACATGATGTTATAGGAAGTGCACAGTACCATCCATGAAAGATTATTTCCCAATAATTATTTTTAAATAAGAACTTAATTAAGCCTCTAGGTCTACCAGTTTTATGGAAAGCATTTGAAGAACCACTCCTTACATAACACTATGGTGTGACACACCCAATTCAGATATTGCACTTTTTTGTGTGTGTGTGTGTATTTTTCTGCAGCTAGAAACAGGGAGAGACAGTCAGACAGACTCCTGCATGCGCCTGACTGGGATCCACCCGGCACGCCCACCAGGGGTGAAGCTCTGCCCACCAGGGGGCGATGCTCTGCCCCTCCGGGGCTTCGCTCTGCCGCGACCAAAGCCACTCTAGCGCCTGGGGCAGAGGCCAAGGAGCCATCCCCAGCGCCCGGGCCATCTTTGCTCCAATGGAGCCTTGGCTGCGGGAGGGGAAGAGAGAGACAGAGAGGAAGGGGGGGGTGGAGAAGCAAATGGGCGCTTCTCCTATGTGCCCTGGCCGGGAATCGAACCCGGTTCCCCCGCACGCCAGGCAGACGCTCTACTGCTGAGCCAACCAGCCAGGGCCAGATATTGCACATTTGTTTTTTTCTTCATGTGAGGAAAAACTGCTAGTTTGAATTACCATGAACACTATATAATTATTACAAATATATTGTCATTGAAGTCCAAAGTGATCTTAAGAAGGGTATTTGACCTGCATTCATTTACTTATTCAACCAAGATATATTGGCCATCTATGATAGGTCCAGCACTGCACTAAGTGCTATTGATTTAGAAATTACCTTAATTTCTAAATGTCCTAGATTTTATTGTAATTTTTCAAAGGCTAGGCCTCTATTCTCCTACATAAATTAACTGTGCAGAGGGATTTAGAAGAAAATAGTAGAAAGAGCTCTGACCTAGTCATCTAAACATCTGATATCTGGTAAAGTAAATACTAGACATGAGATAGGGCCTTGTTAATGAGAATGCTAATGTTAAGAGTTGGAGGGGTTTTTTTGTGTGTGGGTTTTTTTAAATTAAGTGAGAGGCGGGAGGCAGAGACAGACTCCCACATGTATCCCAACTGAAATCTACCCAGCAAGCCCTCTACCTGGTGATGCTTTGCCCATCTGAAGCTTCTGCTCCACTGCCCAGCAACTGAGATATATTTAGTACCTGAGGTGAGGCCATGGAGCCATCCTCAGCTCCCAAAGCAAATTTGCTCAAACCATTCGAGCCTTGGCTGAAGGAGGAGAAAAGAGAGAGAGAGAATTATGACAACAATTCTAGTGCCATGCGGACTTTTCCTAGAAGTGGACTTTTCCTGGACTCCTGTTCCTTGTGACAGCTCCTAACAGATTGAACTGGGGTTGGGTTGCATTTCTCAGGGATTTGGCAAGGTGTTGGGGCCAACTTGGACTTGGTGAACATGTTAAGGACACTACTCTTTTTTTTTTTTTTTTTAGGTATTTTTTTTAATTAAATTTAATGCAGTGACATTGATAAATCAGGGTACATATGTTGAGAGAAAATATCTCTAGATTATTTTGACATTTGATTGTGCTGTATACCCCTCCCCCAAAGTTAAATTGTCTTCTGTCACCTTCTATCTGGTTTTCTTTGTGCCCCTCCCCTCCCCTAACCCCTCTCTCCTTCTTCACCCCCTCCCCCCTCCCCCAACCTCCCGCCCCTGTTGCCATCACATTCTTGTTCATGGCTCTGAGTCTCATTTTTATGTCCCGTCTATGTATGGATTCATCTTAGTTTTTTTTTTTTTTTTCTGATTTACTTATTTCACTCCGTATAATGTTGTCAAGGTCCATCCATGTTATTGTAAATGATCCGATGTCATCATTTCTTATGGCTGAGTAGTATTCCATAGTATATATGTACCAAAGCTTTTTAATCCACTCGTCCTCTGACGGACACTTGGGTTGTTTCCAGATCTTCACTATTGTGAACAATGCTGCCACAAACATGCGGGTGCATTTCTCCTTTTCGAGCCGTTCTATGGTGTCCTTGGGGTATATTCCTAAAAGTGGGATAGCTGGGTCAAAAGGCTGTTCGATTTTCAGATTTTTGAGGAATCTCCATACTGTTTTCCACAGTGGCTGCACCA
This sequence comes from Saccopteryx bilineata, assembly GCF_036850765.1. Lineage (NCBI taxonomy): Eukaryota > Metazoa > Chordata > Mammalia > Chiroptera > Emballonuridae > Saccopteryx > Saccopteryx bilineata. Next base: position 105,938,542 of record NC_089491.1, on the reverse strand, counting down.
GTCTGCATTCCCACCAGCAGTGCAGGAGGGTTCCCTTTTCTCCACATCCTCGCCAGCACTTATTCTGTGTTGTTTTGTTGATAAGCGCCATTCTGACTGGTGTGAGGTGATATCTCATTGTGGTTTTAATTTGCGTTTCTCTAATGATTAGTGATGTTGAGCATTTTTTCATATGCCTATTGGCCATCTGTATGTCCTCTTTGGAGAAGTGTCTATTCATCTCTTTTGCCCATTTTTGGATTGGGTTGTTTGTCTTCCTGGTGTTGAGTTTTACAAGTTCTTTATAAATTTTGGTTATTAACCCCTTATCAGACGTATTGTCAAATATATTCTCCCATTGTGTAGTTTGTCTTTTTATTCTGTTCTTGTTGTCTTTAGCTGTGAAAAAGCTTTTTAGTTTGATATAGTCCCATTTGTTTATCCTGTCTTTTATTTCACTTCCCTGTGGAGATAAATCAGCAAATATATTGCTCCGAGAGATGTCAGAGAGCTTACTGCCTATGTTTTCTTCTAAGATGCTTATGGTTTCACGGCCTACATTTAAGTCTTTTATCCATTTTGAGTTTATTTTTGTGAGTGGTGTAAGCTGGTGATCTAGTTTCATTTTTTTGCAGGTAGCTGTCCAATTTTCCCAACACCATTTGTTAAAGAGGCTGTCTTTACTCCATTGTATTTCCTTACCTCCTTTGTCAAATATCAGTTGTCCATAGAACTGTGGGTTTATTTCTGGGTTCTCTGTTCTGTTCCATTGATCTATATGCCTGTTCTTATGCCAGTACCAGGCTGTTTTGAGTACAATGGCCTTGTAGTATAACTTGATATCAGGAAGTGTGATACCTCCCACTTTAGTCGTCTTTTTTAAGATTGCTGAGGCTATTCGTGTTCTCTTTGGGTTCCATATAAATTTTTGGAATATGTGTTCTATATCTTTGAAGTATGTCATTGGTATTTTAATTGGTATTGCATTGAATTTATAGATTGCTTTGGGTAATATGGACATTTTAATGATGTTTATTCTTCCTAACCATGAGCACGGTATATGCTTCCACTTGTTTTTATCTTCCTTGATTTCTTTTATCAATGCATTGTAATTTTCCGAGTACAAGTCTTAAGTCTCCTTGGTTAAGTTTACTCCTAGGTACTTTATTTTTTTGGTTGTAATTGTGAAGGGGATTGTTTCCTTAATTTCTCTTTCTGACTGTTCATTGTTGGTGTATAAAAATGCTTCTGATTTCTGAGTATTGATTTTATATCCTGCCACTTTGCTGAATTTATTTATCAGGTCCAGTAGTTTTTTGACTGAGACTTTAGGGTTTTCTATATACAATATTATATCATCTGCAAATAATGATAGTTTTACTTCTTCTTTTCCAACTTGAATGCCTTTTATTTCTTCTTCTTGTCTGATTGCTGTGGCTAGGACTTCCAGGACAATGTTAAATAAGAGTGGTGAAAGGGGGCACCCCTGCCTTGTTCCTGATCTTAAGGGTATTGCTTTTAATTTTTGCCCATTGAGTATGATGTTGGCTGTGGGTTTCTCATAGATGGCTTTTATCATGTTGAGGTATGTTCCCTGTATTCCCACTTTGCTGAGAGTTTTGATCATGAATGGGTGCTGGATTTTATCAAATGCTTTTTCTGCATCTATTGAAATTATCATATGGTTTTTCTCCTTCTTTTTGTTTATGTGATGAATCACATTGATTGATTTACGAATATTGTACCAGCCTTGCCTCCCCAGAATAAATCCCACTTGATCATGGTGTATGATTTTTTCCATATATTGTTGGATCCGGTTTGCTAATATTTTGTTGAGGATTTTAGCATCTATATTCATCAGAGATATTGGCCTATAATTTTCTTTCTTTGTGTTGTCTTTGCCTGGTTTTGGAATCAGAATTATGCTCGCCTCATAAAAGGAGCTTGGAAGTCTTCCTTCCTCTTGAATTTTTTGAAATAGTTTGAGAAGGATAGGAGTTAGTTCTTCTTTGAATATTTGGTAGAATTCCGTTGTGAAGCCATCGGGCCCCGGACTTTTCTTTGTTGGGAGTTTTTTGATAACTGTTTCGATCTCATTTGGTGTAATCGGTCTGTTTAGGTTTTCTGATTCTTCCAGATTGATTTTTGGAAGATTGTATGTTTCAAGGAATTTGTCCATTTCATCTAGGTTGTCTAGTTTTTTGGCATACAGTTCTTCATAGTATTTTCTTACAATATTTTGTATTTCTGTTGTGTCAGTTGTTATTTCTCCTCTCTCATTTCTAATTTTATTTATTTGAGTCCTCTCTCTCTTTTTCTTGGTGAGTCTACTTAAAGGTTCATCAATCTTGTTTACCTTTTCAAAGAACCAGCTCCTAGTTTCATTGATCCTCTGTATTGTTTCTTTAGCCTCTATGAAGGACACTACTCTTTTATGGATTCTTGCTGTATTGGCCAAGAGTTTGCTTAAAGGCTTTAATCACTGTAAAAAAAAAAAAATAGAAGACTGGATAAAGAAGATGTGGCACATATACACTATGGTATACTATTCAGCCATAAGAAATGATGACATTGAATCACTTACAACAAAATGGTGGGATCTTGATAACATTATATGGAGTGAAATAAGTAAATCAGAAAAAAACAAGAACTGCATGATTCCATATATTGGTGAGACATAAAAATGAGACTAAGAGACATGGACAAGAGTGTGGTGGTTACGGGGGGCATGGGGAGAGAAGGAGGGAGAGGGAGAGGGGGAGGGGGAGGGGCACAAAGAAAACTAGATAGAAGGTGACAGAGGACAATCTGACTTTGGGTGATGAGTATGCAACAGAATTGAATGACAAGATAACCTGGACATGTTTTCTTTGAATATATGTACCCTGATTTATTGATGTCACCCCATTAAAATTAATAAAAATTTATTTAAAAAAAGAGAGAGAGAGGAAAAAAAGAGAGAGAGAGAAGGAGAAGGGGTGGAGAAACAGATGGTCACTTCTCCTGTGTGCCCTTACCACAAATTGAACCTGAGACTTCCACATGCTAGGCCGATACTTGACTACTGAGCCAACTGGTCAGGATCAAAGAGTTTTAATTTTGGAAATTAAAATATACACTTTTATATTTTATCATAACAAGGTTTATTTTCAATTTGTTTATGATCTTTTAAAAAATTTTATTTATTCATTTTAGAGAGGAGAGAGAGAGAGAAGGGAGAAGGAGCAGGAAGCATTAACTCCCATATATGCCTTGACTAGGCAGACCCAGGGATTTGAACTGGCAACCTCAGCATCCCAGGTTGATGCTTTATTCACTGCACCACAACCAGTCAGGTTTTGGGTTTTTTTTGTTTGTTTGTTTTTCTTTTTTTACAGAGACAGAGACAGAAAGTCAGGGAGAGGAATAGACAGGGACAGACAGGAATGGAGAGAGATGAGAAGCATCAATCATTAGTTTTTTGTTGCGCATTGCGACACCTTAGTTGTTCATTGATTGCTTTTTCATATGTGCCTTGACCGTGGCCTTCAGCAGACCGAGTAACCCCTTGCTCCAGCCAGCAACCTTGGGTCCAAGCTGGTGAGTTTTTGCTCACACCAGATGAGCTCACACTCAAGCTTGCAACCTTAGGGTCTCGAACCTGGGTCCTCGGCATCCCAGTCCGACGCTCTATCCACTGCGCCACTGCCTGGCCAGGCCCAGTCAGGGTGTTTTGTTTTTGTTTTTTGTATTCTTCCGAAGCTAGAAACCGGGAGAGACAGTCAGACAGACTCCCGCATGCGCCGGACCGGGATCCACCTGGCACACCCACCAGGGGGCGACGCTCTGCCCACCAGAGGGCGATGCTCTGCCCCTCTGGGGCGTCGCTCTGTTGCAACCAGAGCCACTCTAGCACCTAGGGCAGAGGCCAAGGAGCCATCCCCAGTGCCCAGGCCATCTTTGCTCCAATGGAGCCTTGCTGTGGGAGGGGAAGAGAGAGACAGAGAGGAAGGAGAGGGGGAGGAGTGGAGAAGCAGATGGGCGCTTCCCCTGTGTGCCCTGGCTGGGAATCGAACCTGGGACCTCTGCACGCCAGGCCAACGCTCTACCACTGAGCCAACTGGCCAGGGCCCCCAGTCAGGTTTTTTGAAACTCAAGTTCACATAGAATTATTAAAATTAAAAGAAAAATCAGAAAACCTTTAGCGTTTGAACATGAACCTTTTTGAATGGGTTGGCAAGTATTTTGTTTACAAATATTAAAAAAAAACAAACTATTGCTGATAAATTGTTTTGGGAGGAAAGTCAACCAGAAGAGCATTATATATGTGGTCATTAGTCACAAATGGATTTCTAGGAGAGTCAGATGATGCTGAAAATTTTTGAGAGAAGAATCAAACCTCTATAATTACACTGTATACATTTACCAAAGCATTTTTATTCACTTGTTTATTAATGGGCACTTGGATTACTTTTGTTTCTTGGCTATTATAAATACTACTGCAATAAACATGGGAGTGCACATATATTTTTGAATCAGTGTTTTAGGTTTCTTTGGATATCATCCCAGAAGTGTCATTACTTGGCCAGCCATATGGCGGTTCCATTTTTAATTTTTTGAGGAACCTCACACCGCTTTCCATAGTGGACGTACCAATCTACATTCCCCTACAGTATACTAGGGTTCTTTTGTCTGCATCCTCTCCAACACTTGCTGTTGATTTATTGATAATAGCCATTCTGACAGGTGTGAGGTGGTATCTCACTGTAGTTTTGATTGGCATTTCTAAGATGATTAGTGACATTGAGCAACTTTTCACCTGTCTGTTGGAAAAAAGACATTAAGGTAGCCTGCCCACTTTTTAATTGGGTTGTTTGTTTTTCTGTTGTGAAGTTGTCTGAGCTTTTAATAAATTTCAGGTATTAAGCCCTTATCAGGTGTATCACTGGTGACCATCTTCTCCTAATCAGTAGGTTGGCTTTTTTCTGTTGACGGTTTCCTTTGCTGTGCAAAATCTCTTTAGTTTGTTATATTCCCATTTGTTTTTTTCTTTGCTTTCCCTTGCCTAAGGAGATATATCAGAAACATATTGGTAAAAGAAATGTCCTAGGTTTTACTACCTATGTGTTCTTTTATAAGTTTTATGGTGTTAAATATTACATTTAAGCCTTTAATACATTTTGAATTTATTCTTGTAAATAATATAAGAAGGTGATCCAGTTTTGTAATTTTTTGCATTATCTGTTCAATTTTTCGAACAGCATTTATTGAGTAGACTGTCTTTACCTCATTGTATATTCTTGCCTCCTTTGTCAAATACTGATTGACCATATAGTCGTGGATTTATTTCTGGGCTCTCTGTTCTGTTCTGTTGCTCCATGAGTCTCTTTTCATGCCAGTACCATGCTGTATTGATTACTATGACCTTGTAGTATAGTTTGCATCTATCTTTATCTATTTCTGTCTCTCTATCTCTCTGTTATACATAAGCTAATTCATGTTGTTTTGGGCCCTTTGTAACATAGGTAGGTAGCTTTTTTTTGCCTCACGTTACAATTTAGAGATAGTAGAAAAAAATATATATATATATAAAAGCAGCCTTTAATATTACTTCCTTTTTACTGATTCCTTGTGTATTGTGGTTACTATTTTGAAATAAACTAACTTAATTTCTTTTCCTCATGCCTGCTCATACCGAGTATCCTCCTGCCACCGAGGCAGCCAATATAGTTTTGCCTATGAATGCCCTTAGGGCCAGTGAGAATACAAGGGAAGAGGCATTGCTCATTCTTGAGGTTTCAATTAGGCTTTTTAAGTTTAAAATATTAGCAATAATCTTAAAAGCAAAGTTTTCTATTATACAAGTTAGAAGGTTTTGTTGTTTGTTTATTTCTTTGATGATCTTCAGAACTGTCAGAGCAGGATTTATGCATAAATCAGAGAACGAGGAGTCATGTAGGATGATATAAGAGCAATTTCCAATCTCAAAGAGATAAGCAATTTCCCATGTCAAAGTTAGTCTAATGAGTAATAAGGGAGAATCACTAAGGGCATTAGACCATAGATTATGAATTCCTGCAGGGTGCTCAAGGTTCCCTCATTTCTGGAAGAGGGATGTTGTGTACCAGTATAATAAACACGATGATAGAAACGCAACACATATTTGGGAGTTTCCCAGAATGTAATGTTGTAAAGTACTATAGTAGCCACGGCCATCATCACAGCCGCCTGGCCCATGCAGGTTTGTATTTGATTCGGACAGAGGGTAATGAAACAATGGAGCCAAGAACTGGTGGGCCATTAGCTTTAATCCTAGCTCGCACCTGCTGGAAGAGAATTATACACAGTGGGAAAACATTTCCCTTTCCAATCAGGGCTCCCAAAGCCACTGACTTATCCGAGTTTCCTAGAATCAAAGGTATCTTACCTCACCAGCCTTATTCACCTGTTCCCCATCTCCTTCTCTCTGCACTAATTGGCTTCTCCTTCAGCACTCCACCATCTTGGCTGCTTCTCCTGGCCTCCTCCACGTGGCCTTCCTCCGCTCTCCCCTTTAACGCTAATCTCAGGAACCAACAGAGAGCAAGACTGGGAGGTCTGCCCCACTTTATAGTGTAGAAATCAAAACCTTTAATCCAATATACAAACAAGGAAGTCTCTGATACAAAGTCACTTATCTGAGGCATAATGGGATTCCTCCTGAGAGTGTACCACCGCAGGGTGGGAAAGGATTAGTCTTAAAACTAAGCTTTATGCTATAACAACTTTGCCAGTTTACAGCCTGTCTCCCACACCAAAAGCAAGCAAACATATATGTGATATTTAAAAACTTATTTGACCAACAAGTACCGTACCTCACTTCCGCGGGTTTACGTAGAGACACCAAGTCCAGATGAATTTTGAAGGGGTTTATTAAAAGGAGATTTATTAATATGCCGGTCACATATGACTGACACGGGGCATTGCAGTCCCAAATTGTGCAGCCCCAAATATATCTCAGAGGCTGGTTATATACCCTTTGACCACATATAGGTTGGGGGGGGGGGCATGACAGCATGACACAATCATTAAAAAGATTATAACATTTGTCTAGGGGATTTAAAAAACATTAAAACATTCAAGGTAACTGTTGGTGTGTGGACAGTATCCATGGCCACCATCACAGCTGCCTGGCCCATGTGGGTTCGCATTGGATTCAGACAGTTGGTAATGAAACAACGGAGCCAAAACCTGGTGGGCCATCATATTTAATCCTAGCTTGAAGAAAAAAAAAAAAAGAATTCTAGCTTGCACCCAGCAGGCAAGTAAAAACACACACTGGGTTCCAAAACCCACTCATTCAGTGCTCACAAAGCCACTGACTTATCCAAGTTTCCTAGAATCAAAGGTTTCTACCTCACCAGACTTATTCACCTCTGTTCCCCATCTCCTCTCTGCATAAACTCTGCACAAAATGGCTTCTCCTTCAACACTCCGCCATCTTGGCTGCTTCTCCTGGCCTCCTCCACTAGGCCTCTCTCTGCTTTCCTCTCTGCTCTCTCCTCTAATGCTAATCTCAGAAACCAAGAGAGAGCAAGCTCCTGGTCTGCCTCACTTTATAATGCAGAAATCAAAACCTTTAATCCAATATACAAAATAGGGACGTCTCTGATACAAACTCCACCCCACAACAAAAAGGGTGCGAAAGGCTTAGTCCTAAAACCAAGCCCCAGTCTACAAGGATCCTGCCTGCCCACAGCCCACTCCCAATACACATTAATATCACCTGGGCAATGGGCTTCCAGTGGGGAGCACCATCTTAATAAAGTGAGCATAATATATTTTATCTGCCCAACAGTTGGTCAAATAAGTTTGTAAATATGATATATATGTTTGCTCACTTATAGTTTGCATTGGGTGTGGGGGCAGGCTATAAGCAGGCAGGGTGATTATAGCCTAAGGCTTAGTTTTAAGACTAAGCTTTTCCCCACACCCTTGACTGATTGCATGATGTGGGGTAGTGTGCTCTCATGAGGAATCCCATTATGCCTTAGATAAGTGACTTTGTATGAGAGAATTCCTTGTTTGTATATTGGATTAAAGATTTTGAGTTCTACACTATAAAGTGGGGCAGACTGGAAGCTTGCTCCCTCTCAGTTCCTACTATCACCATTGCAGGGGCTTCCCTGATCCCTTGCCCTTCATGGGAAAAGCAGGTTTTCTGCTTTTCCTTTGTCTTCTCTTGTGGCTTGCCTGTCTTGGTGAGACACCAATTAGCAGAATGGCCCACCATCCTCCAACTCTGCCATTTCTTTACCATCTGCCCAAATCCAATGGGAACCTGCATGTGAATGGCCATGATGGCGGCTCCTGGTCTTACAGTAACACAATGGTCATGTCATTTTACCTATCAAAATACATTCATAAACCTTCTAGTGTCTATCTCTCCTCCTTTGCCTAGAGGTACACGTTAATCTCAGGATTCCAGGAAGGGAGGGAGAGCTAAAATCAGTGTAGGGTGGTATGTAAATTTTGTCTCTTATTGAAAGGGAAAGGAAGCTCTTCAGATAACCTTAGTTCTTTCAGAGAACTAAAACCAAATGACCCAGTTCTCCTTGTAAGTCAGGAGACTTTCATATTCTTTTCCCTCCATTTTCCAAAGAAAGGATGGGACAGAAAGCCTGACTTTTCCCCTTTAAAATGGTATAAAGCCTGTAGACACAGCCACCATCACAGCTGCCTGGCCCATGCAGGTTTGCATTTGATTCAGACAGATGGTAATGAAACAACGGAGCTGTAAGGCCAGGAGCCGCCATCGTGGCCATTCACATGCAGGTTCCCATTGGATTCGGGCAGACGATAAAGAAATGGCAGAGTCAGAGGATGGGGGGCCATCCTATTTATTGGTGTCTCACCAAGACAGGCAAACCACAAAAGAAGACAAGAAAAAAGCAGAAAACCAGCTCTTCCCATGAAGGGCAAGGGATCAGGGAAGCCCCTGCAATTGTGATAGCAGGAACTGTGTGTCCAAGCTCCTGGTCTGTCCCACTTTATAGTGTAGAAAACCAAAATCCCTTAATCCAATATACAAACAAGGAAGTCTCTGATACAAAGTCACTTATCCAAGGCATAATTGGATTCCTCATGAGAGTGCACCACCCAGATCATACAATCAGTCAAGGGTGTGGGGAAAAGCTTAGTCCCAAAACCAAACCTTAGGGTACAACAACCTGGCCTGCTTATAGCCTGTCCCCCACACCCAATATAAGTCACAAGCGAGCAAACATATATATCATATTTACAAACTTATTTGACCAACAGGAGCCAAGAACTGGTAGGCCATTACCTTTACTCCTGGCTTGCACTGGCAGGCAAGAAATATACACAGTGGGAAAATACTTCCCTTTCCAATCAGGGATCTCAAAGCCACTGACTTATCCAAGTTTCCTAGAATCAAAGGTTTCTATCTCACCATCCTTATTCACCTCTGTTCCCCATCTCCTTCTCTCTGCACAAACTCTGCACAGACTGGCTTCTCCTTCAGCACTCCACCATCTTGGCTGCTTCTCCTCTCTTCCACATAGCCTTCCTCTGCTCTCTTCTCTAATGCTAATCTCAGAAACCAAGAGCAAGCAAGCTCCTGGTCTGCCTCATTTTATAGTGTAGAAATCAAAACCTTTAATTCAATATACAAACAAGAAAGTCTCTGATACAAAGTCACTTAGGGTGGGAAAGGCTTAGTGTTAAAACTAAGCCTTAGGGCAGGGGTCCCCAAACTTTTTCCACAGGGGGCCAGTTCACTGTCCCTCAGACCGTTGGAGGGCCGGACTATAAAAAAAAACTATGAACAAATCCCTATGCACACTGCATATATCTTATTTTAAAGTAAAAAAACAAAACAGGAACAAAAACAATATTTAAAATAAAGAACAAGTAAATTTAAATCAACAAACTGACCAGTATTTCAATGGGAACTATGCTCCTTTCACTGACCACCAATGAAAGAGGTGCCCCTTCCAGAAGTGCGGCGGGGACCGGATAAATGGACTCAGGGGGCCGCCTGTGGCCCGCGGGCCGTAGTTTGGGGACCCCTGCCTTAGGGTATAACAACCTTGCCTACTTACAGCCTGTTCCCCACACCCAATGCAAACTATAAGCGAGCAAACCTATATATCATATTTATAAACTTATTTGACCAACAGAGTCTATGTATTCCTTTTCTGCCCTGAAGTCCACTTTAAAAAGGGGGGGGGGAGCCTGGCCTGTTAGTTCAGTCAGTTAGAGCACTGTTCTGAGACACCAAGGTTGTGGGTTTGATCCTCAGTTAGCGCACATACAGGAAGCAACCAGTGAATGCACATAAGTGGTACAAGAAATGAATGCTTCTCTCTCTCTCCTTCTTCCCTGTCTAAAAAGAAAAAAAAAAAAGTAGAGCCTGACCAGTGGTGGCACAGTAGTAGAGGGCTGACCTGGGACTCAGGTTCCAGGTTTGAAACCCCAAGGTCTCTGGTTTGAACCTGGGATCATCAAAATGATCCCATGGTTGCTGGCTTGAGCCCAAAAGTCACTGGCTTGATGCCCAAGGTTGCTGGCTTGAGCAAGGAGTCACTGGTGTGGCTAGAGCCCCCCCTCCAGCCAAGGCACATAGGAGAGCAGTCAGTGAACAATGAAAGTGCCACAACGATGAACTGGTGCTTTTCATCTCTCTCCCTTCCTGTCTCTCTTTCTCTCTCACACACACAAAAATAAAAATAAGATAAGTGGAGTCTGAGAATCACCAAAGTACAATGTTAGTTTATCAATGGGACTTATTCATTGTTACAGAGGTAGATTCTTTCATATAAATATATAGGGCCTGTAAATACTTGTGGCGACAATAGTTTTCCCATCTAGTTTTGATATTTCCATCATCATTTGAATGTTGGAGTAATTCCAAAGTAAAATTCAGCATTTTTCCATTCTAAATATCTTTTTCTTGTCTCAATGCAAGAAAGGGGTTATTTAGTAACAGAAAATATTAGACATTGTTAAGAGAAAGAAGGAAAGGAAAAAGGAGTCACCTATAACCTTTTTATAATACACATTCTGGAATTCATCCTCAAAGATTCTGATTCAGACTCAGATTCTGGTCAGAAATGAGTTGCAGAATGTTCACGTCAAAAAGCAGCTATCTCAGGTAGTAATCTTGTAAAGAAAGAGACCAATTCTGTCAATAGAGCAGAAAAATGCTTTCAGACAGATTCAGGGCAGTTCATAAAACTCAATAGTTAGCTGAAGAATCAGGCTTTACAGAGAGCAAGTGTTAGGAAGTTCAGGTTATCTAAGTAACAATAATGATGTAGAAGATTTTCTTTTCTCAAAAAAAATATTATTAAGTCTCTGCCTTAGGTGTTTGAAAATTTATACTCCGGAAAGAGCACCTGATAGACCAAGTTTGGGTCTATGTCCTACACTTGGCCAGGGGACGTCCAAGACATTTTGACTGACAGTTCCATCAAAGGGGAAAGATAGATCCGCAAAATAAAATAGGCCCTATTACTGGAAGGACAGAGACTTGGTGATAGGAAGGCAAAACCACAGTTGACTATCATAGTTCCCAGGTAATGCAGGCACAGTAATGAACTCCACATGCCCAGAAAGATTGCCATTCAATAGTCAATGATGATATCTGTGTTGGCTTCCTTGGGCTGCCATAATAAATGACTACAAACTGTGTTACTTGAAACAGAAGAAAATTATTCTCTCAAAAAAAAAAAAAAACAAAAAAAAAAAAAAAAGGAAAGCCTGACCTGTGGTGGCGCAGTGGATTAGGGCGTCGACCTGGAAATGCTGAGGTCGCCGGTTCGAAACCCTGGGCTTGCCTGGTCAGGGCACATGTGGGAGTTGATGCCTCCAGCTCCTCCCCCCTGTCTCTCTCTCTCTCTCCTCTCTAAAATGAATAAATAAAATAAAAAAATAAAAAAAAACAAAAAAAAAACAAAAACAAAAAAGAAAATTATTCTCTCCTAGTTCTGTAGTCCAGAAGTCTGAAATCAGAGTGGACTTCCTCTAAAGATTCTAAGCAGTGGTGGGATTCAGCCAGTTCGCAATGGTTCAGCAGACAGATACCTAATTTTTTGTTGAGTTCAATGAACTGGTTGCTAAAATAGCACTTTTCATCAGAGTTCTCTCTAAGGTGGGTGCCTGGGCAGCCACTCAATGTAGAAATCACAAATTTACATTCCTTACTCTTTTTTAACGTTCATCTGTGCAACAGTGTATTCTAAGTGCCCGTAGTAATGTTCATTCCATCCCCGAATGGTGAAACCAATAGGAAGCTACAATAAAAGCGAAGAAAATTGCAAGTGAGGATGCCAATCAAGAAGCAATATGGAAATATCTTAAAAAACAGTTTTATTGTTTTTTGTCAGGTATTATTTAATATAAATATATGTTCATTAATATTTTAAAACTCTTATAATCTAGTTTTGTTTACCTCTTTTATTGTTCTTATGTAAGTATTAAATGCATGAAATAATAATTTTGGTATATCTTTTTTTATTATTATTATTCAGTGAGAGGAGAAGAGGCGAGAGTCAGACTCCTGCATGTGCCCCAACCAGGATCCACCAAGAAAGCTCACTGGGGGGTGATCTGATGTTCTGCCCATCTGGGATGTTGCTTCATTGCTCAGCAACTGGGGGTGATCTGATGTTCTGCCCATCTGGGATGTTGCTTCATTGCTCAGCAACTGAGCTCTTCTTAGCACCTGAGGCAGAGGCCATGGAGCCATCCTCAGTGCCCTGGGGCCAACCTGCTCCAATCAAGCCATGGCTGCAGAAGGGGAAGAGAGAGAGAGCTAGGAGAAAAAGAGAAAAGGAGGCATTATTTGTGCCCCTGGACTGTGAGAAGGAGTCACCACAGTGCTCAGTTTAGGTCCTCTCTAAGGCACTGCACTATGGTTTAGGGGCAAAGCCTCAGAGTGATAAGGGGCATGTTTTAGCATGGCCTTGTCTTCTTGGTGACCTATAGAACAAGGGTGATTTATAGAAAGATAAAGTGCCATGTTCAGGGTTTATCACTGACTTTAAATTAATTACAGATATTTGATATTAATGAGGGCTCAGAATTTCTGGACTAAGGGAATAAACTCAGAATTACGCTTTATAAACAAGGGAGAAAAGTCACTAATAGATATTCCATAGCCTACTATGTTCTAAGAATAATATTAAGTGTTTCACAGATTTTTCTCCTTTAATCCTTAAAATAAAACTGTGTATTAGAGAATCTTATACCAGGAGATATTGGAAAGTTTAATAGGAAATAAAAAACATTGAGCTAAAATTAATATTGTCTTCAAAATCTGTATTTCCAAAACTTTATTATATCTTATACAAGGACATTAAATAAATATTAGTACGATCTTTTCCCTATTAAAAAACAATCCTGCCTGACCTGTGGTGGTGCAGTGGATAAAGCGTCAACCTGGAAATGCTGAGGTCGCCGGTTCGAAACCCTGGACTTGCCTGGTCAAGGCACATATGGGAGTTGATGCTTATAGCTCCTCCCCTGTCTCTCTCTCCTCTCTCTCTCTCTCTCTCTCTCTCTCTCTTCTCTCTAAAATGAATAAATAAAATAAAAAAATTTTAAAAAAGTTAAAAAAAAAAAACACAAAAAACAATCCTGGTGGATTTGTTACAAGGTAATTCCTCTTTTCCTATCTCTGTCCTCAAATTATAATATCAAACAAGCTTCTGACAAAGTTGAAACTTGCATTGCATGGGATTGTTTCCATAAGTAGGAGTCTGGGCTTCACACATATGTGATTATTTTTTGGTTCTAAAAATAAAAACCTTATGCCAGGGAAGCACAGAGGGAAGTTTTCAGTCCTTAGCATGAGCAATGAGTGACACTTCCAAAATTCTTAACATTTCCAGATAACCAAAGTACTAGTTCTTATAGCTCATTTCTAGCTATCAAGATTTCACATTGCCATTAGAAAGAGACACTGAATGCAATATACTCTTTCTGAAAATGCTTCCATGTAGTAAAGATCACTCAAGAATTAATGTTATAGTATGACTAGGTACTTTTCCCACCACAGGAAAAAAAAACATTGAACTTAAAAATGATCATAGCTATCTCTAGTTACATTCTAAGTTTGTTTGCCCTTCTACAAAAAGCTTTAATTCTACCTGAAGTTTCCCAATTTATGTTACTGAATCATTTGAGCAAAAACAAAAATATTTCAGTGTTTTTGAGTTATAGCAAGTTAACTTTATATTTTAAAGAACAAAAACTTATTGCTATTAACCTACATTCTCAGAAAAAAAACCAAGAAGACAAAATAATGCAGCAAAAACCTAAGGAAAACAAAACAAACAAAGCAGAAGGAAAGAACTAAGAAAAAGTTTTTTGTTTTTTTTTTAGAGACAGAGTCAGACAGGAACGAAGAGAGATGAGAAGCATCAATCATTAGTTGTTCATTGATTGCTTTCTTATATGTGCCTTGACCATGGGCCTTCAGCAGACTGAGTAACACCTTGCTCAAGATGAGCCTGCACTCAAGCTGGTGACTTCGGGGTCTGGAACGTGGGTCCTCTGCATCCCAGTACGATGCTCTATCCACTGCACCACGGCCTGGTCAGGCAGGAAAAGTTTTTAACAAGGTAATAAGTTAGACATAGCCCCAAAAGCCTGATGGGAAGACACATTTATCCTATTGAAAAGAGAAAAGCAATAGTTCATCCAGTGCTCTATCCTCAATTTTGCTTTTCTAACTTAGAAAGGAGGAATCACACTAGTATTAAAAGGCAAATGAGGCCCTGGCCGGTTGGCTCAGCCGTAGAGCATCGGCCTGGCGTGCAGGGGACCCGGGTTCGATTCCCGGCCAGGGCACATAGGAGAAGCGCCCATTTGCTTCTCCACCCCCACCCCCTCCTTCCTCTCTGTCTCTCTCTTCCCCTCCCGCAGCCAAGGCTCCATTGGAGCAAAGATGGCCCGGGCGCTGGGGATGGCTTCTTGGCCTCTGCCCCAGGCTCTAGAGTGGCTCTGGTCGCAGCAGAGCGACGCCCCGGAGGGGCAGAGCATCGCCCCCTGGTGGGCAGAGCGTCGCCCCTGGTGGGCATGCCAGATGGATCCCGGTCGGGTGCATGCGGGAGTCTGTCTGACTGTCTCTCCCCGTTTCCAGCTTCAGAAAAAAATACAAAAAAAAAAAAAAAAAAGGCAAATGAGAAAAGACTGATTCAGTTTAACCTTCTCTGTCTGTTTCAGCACTTCTCTGACCTCCCTAAACAGGACTCCCATCTCAGCTTCCTCCTGCAGAAAGCATATATACTTACATACCTCTGCAATGTCCAAGAAACGTTCTAAGAACATCAAGGCCCTGGGCACTCTTACATTTGGTGGTCCCACCCTACATTATATCAAACATTAAAATCGCATCCTACAAAGTTGACGTGATAATAGCTACCTTTTGGAGAATTTACTTATTGACAGGCACAGTCAGAATACTTTATGCCTATGTAATTGTCACAACCATCCTAGAGGGAAGGGACATGATATCTGTATTCTGCCAATGAGGAAAAAATGGCCAAATTTACTTGCCCAGAGTTGTATAACTAGTAGGTAATAGAACCAGGATTTAGAGCCAGGGTGGTATTGTTCAAAACATTATGAACTTCTCGCCAAACTAACAGAATGTTCTATAGATATACTTATTTTTGCATTTGTCTTTTATATTTTGGAACCAGTGTATTTTTTTTCAAGCATCACGTTTTTAATGAGATAATGATTGCAAGGTGCTCAGTATAGGGGTCAGGCTCATCCAAAGCATTTATTAATGAAGTAGAGGTAATTAATGATTAAAGATGTTGAAGGCCCTGCCCGGTTGGCTCAGCGGTAGAGCGTCGGCCTGGCGTGCGGGGGACCGGGGTTCAATTCCCGGCCAGGGCACACAGGAGAAGCGCCCATTTGCTTCTCCACCCCCACCCCCTCCTTCCTCTCTGTCTCTCTCTTCCCCTCCCGCAGCCAAGGCTCCATTGGAGCAAGGATGGCCCGGGGGCTGGGGATGGCTCCTTGGCCTCTGCCCCAGGCGCTGGAGTGGCTCTGGTCGCGGCAGAGCGACGCCCCGGAGGGGCAGAGCATTGCCCCCTGGTGGGCAGAGCATCGCCCCTGGTGGGCGTGCCGGGTGGATCCCCGTCGGGCATATGCGGGAGTCTGTCTGACTGTCTCTCCCCGTTTCCAGCTTCAGAAAAATACAAAAAAAAAAAAAAGATGTTGAAGTAGTAGCTGTTGTCATAATCAGAGTCTTAGTAATAGTAGTAGGAGGAGGAGTAATGGCAGTAATAGTCATAATAGTAATGACCTGACCTAAGGTGTGGAATTCAGCCAGAAGGAGAGGATAGGTCAGTTGTGGCAACAAGATGGACAGATTTTTAGGAAATGATTATGTATGTTTATGTGGGATTATGTAAAATGTAAAAAAAGATTGGAGAGTTGTGGGAAATAAAACTGGAGAAGTAAATTAAGTCTATTACTGCAGATTATTAGGACCAGTATTTTTTTTTCCCTTTGTTAAGAGTGAGAATAAGTGTGTAATCGCCAAATTCCCCAAATAATTTCCAGTTGTCACTGTGAAGCACGTACCTGGCTGAATGAGATGGAGAGGAAGCTATTATCTTGAATTGAATAGAAAAGAATATTTGAGTATGGGTTTGTTCTCTATAATTTAGTAGTCAAGGAATAAAAAATAATCCAAAGTGATTTAAACTGAGGATATAGAGATACTCTCAACCATTTGCAAGGGCATTGGCAAATATTTCTTATTATTTGTGAAATATCTTTAAATCTCTTTTGGATCCTAAAGGTTTCTGAGGGTGGAAATCATCTGTAAGAAAGCAAGACTTGCAGGGAGCTGGAAGTTTCTGGCCCAGCTAACAAATGACCTTATGCAAAATAACTTTCACACTAAGGAGCAGCTTCAGAAGCAGCCGTCAGTGGTTGTCATGCTACCAGAAGTAAACTCTGTGCCCGTCTCCAGTTATTCCTGCTTTGGGGGATATTTTGTGCTATATGTGCCTCCAGGAAGAACCAGGCAGTCAAGGCTGGGCTGGGCTGTTTGGTCCTCTGAGAAATGAAGCAAAGAACAGATCACTGCCCAGGGGAACCGGGCTCATTAGGAGGCAAAGGTGACAGGTGTTTGCTCTCTGAAAAAAAACTGGTAGCTATAGAAAAACTCAGCTGTGCTGGATTTCCAGTAATAAAAGCTGTTACTACAGGAAGAGAGGGAAGATCACAGTGGTCTGAGAAGGAAGGGTACAAACAGAGTGATGGACCTTCCCTGTTTGCCTGGAACTGAAGTTTCCCAGCATGTGGGACTTTCGATTTTAACACTAGGACAGTCTTGGGAAAATTGGGATGATTGCTCACTCTTAGTACAACCCCAGCTGTATTTACTGGACAAACTAAGGACTATATGCTGAACATAGACATACCAGTGGAGCACAGAGATGATGCACCATCCTAGCACTTAACCCACAAGCCATCAATGTGTAAAATTTTAAATAGACCATCCAAAGTCACCAGTTGCTCCCTGCATATGAGAAAGGAGATATATAATGTTTAACAAATCTAAATATTGATCAGTAAGAATGAATCTGAAATACTAGTTAAGAACATACAAATTGTGGTTTCTTAGTCTTGACAAAATTCCCCTCAATCACAACCTGCCAGGTTACTGAAAGTGACTCAGTTTTCCTTTCTTCCTGGGGAGGCTTACCAGCATAGTGACTGTAATCATGTGACTTGATATAAGACAGGTCTGGGTAAAAATCACTGCTTTATTGCTTATACCCTGTGTGGGCCAAGGTAAATTTCTTAACCTCTCCGTGAATTAATTTTCTTTTCTATAAAATTGCTAACATCTATTCTAAAGCATTGTTCTAGAAATTGAAATTTAATTAGAACAGTAAATGGAAAGTGGCTTGGTCAACAAATATTAATGGCTGTCTTATCTATTCTCTTGACACTTCTGTACATCAAATTTCAATCACAGATAAATCAACCTATTACAAACAGAAAGAGATTTATTTCAGGGAACTGGGTTTTGCAAAGTCTCTGGCTGTACTGGAGGAGCACGATCCATGTGAAACATACAGGGGATAGCCCCAACCTGCAGAACAGGGTTCCTTCCGCCATAGTCGGGAGAGCTGCCACCCCTTAGGTAGCACTACTAGAGCAGTGGTGAGTTCTCTGCTAAACTGGGATGTTGCCCTGTTGCTACTGGGTCAAGAACAAGCCACTTCTGCCATGATCCATGCCTGAAAATTATCTATCTCATCCCCTGTTTCTCTTCCCAGGGAATTTTGCATTAGAGCATTATAACGCAGGTGGCTGAGGCCAGGCGGGTCCACATTGGATTCAGGCAGATGGTAGAGAAACTGCAGGGTCAGAAAGCATTGGGCCATTCCCATTTCATAGATTCTCACAATAGTGGACGAGCACACAAGCAGGGGAAAACCTTTGCTCAGGCCCCTCACAGTAGTAGGCAGGCAATCTGCAATCCACCATCCGCAATCCACCCTGAGTGCAAGCAACATAGCTTTACATAAACTCTACACATGTGGCACGGCCACATGCTTATGCACTAATCAAGCAAAGCACTTGCAGCCAGTACACCAGTGAGCAAGCCTAACACAACTGTTTTCCCATCAAACACCTAATTGTGTTACCGGAAAGGGGATCTGGCCTTCAGGTCTGCCTAGGGCCAGCTGGTAGTGTGTGGGTTCTTGACTTTGTGCAGGGAAGATTTAACAACTTGAGTCCAGGTAATTTTGAGAGTCTGTTTATTAAAGCTGGGGTCAGCAAAACAAGGAAGGGCGCAGGACAAGAGAAGCAGTGGGAAAGAGCCTAGGCCGGTCAGCTTCGGTTCTCTAGAAACATGAGAGGAAAGAAGTGAGCCTAGACACGAATGCGCTGGTTCACTGAAAAGTCAAAAAAAAGGGGGCCTTGGAGACAGTTCAAGGGTTTAGCCTGGGATGAGCTGCCGCCGCCCATTGCTCCCCTGGTTGCAAGTCTGGTGGGAAACCTTAGAGTTTAGGAGATACATGCTTGTTCCGGGGTGGGGAGTAGGAAGGGACAGGTGCTAGCCAGCTCTGAGTCTGCACTGCGTTCTTTGTTGTGAGCATTTTTAAAGGCTAGGAGTTTAAGGGAGGTCTTAGGGGGAGATCTCACTGGAATATTCTCAGCTTTCCTAGGTGTGCCCTTTCAGTGTTGTGATCTCTGCTATTGGCCTGGAGTGGCCCACTCGGTTTGGCTGCTTTTCCTGAGCCTGGAGCTGAAGTACACAGCCGAGGCCTCAATGTTATCTCTAGATGAAACTCAGCTGTCTGTCTCAGTTTCCCCATTCTACTTGTCATACAATTTCCCCAGCTTCTTACTGTCTTGCCTCATTTGGTGAAACTTAAGTCATGTCAGGAGCTCGAGCTACCAGGCCTTCTGAGAACTGTGTGTGTTTCTGCATACTTTTAGAGGTTGAGAATGATTTCAGTGGAGCTGATCCATAGCTTCCACCACTGCCCTAATAAGATGGTTAATTTTATATGTCAATGAAACTGGTCTAAGGGATGCCTAGATAGCTGGTAAAAGAATATTTCTGGATGTGTCTGGGAGGATGTTTCCAGAAAAGATTAGCATTTGAGTCCGGAGAATGGTAAAGAATATTGCCTTGACAATGTGGGTGGGTATCATGCGATTCCTTGAGGATCTGCACAGAACATAAAGGCAGAGAAAGGAAGTGCACATTTTCTCTCTTTGCTTGAGCCGGGACATCCATCTTCCCCTGCCTATTTATATCAGTGCTCCCAGTTCTCAGGCCTTCCTACTTGTGGAGGAGAAACTGTTTCATGATGTGACCACTGCACGACCTGTGTGCTGGACTCAGGCCAGAATGGAGATTGCTTACTGCAAACCCCCCTTAGAGACTGTCTGATCATAAGCGATGTTCATTCTGACGTAAGTCAGCACCGCTTCTCTTCCTCCCACTACGTGCTGGTTCCTGGAACAGGCTGTTGTCCTGACTTGGCCAAGCATATAAAGTAATTTCCTGTCCTTGGTAGCATTCACAAACTAGTATCTATGACTGTCTCACCCTCCCCTATTTACCCTGTAGAATTCTTTGGTGCCTGTCAACTGGCACAGGGGTCCATTGCGTCTTGGAGCCACCCAACACGCATCTTGTATGCAAGTTGCCCTTCATAAACTCTACTGATTACCATACTGGTCTGGCCTGCCTCCCTATTTGGTCTTTCCCTGCCCTCCAACCACAGAAATAGATTTTAAGTCTCTGGGCCTTTTCATGAGTCTATATGTACTAACATAATAGAACTCAGAGAGACAGGAACTTACACCATCAGCCACCTGATGCTCAGGCATTTAAACTTGGATTGGAACTTACACTACTGGCTCCCTCAGTTCTCAGGCCTTAAGACTCAGACTGAATTACACCACTGATTTGTCTGGCTCTTAACTTGCAAGATGATAGATTATAGGACTTCCCAGCCTCCAAAATCACATGAACTAATTCCAACAATTAATCTCCTTGTGTACATATACCTCTCTATAGATCCAATTTGTTTTGTTTTAGAGAACCCTGACTAATACACTTCACTTCAGTTTTCCAGTTAGCTTACAAAGAAAAAAAAAATGGGCAAAAGCACTTAACTGTTGGCGGTGGCGAAACAGCGCCAGGTGTTAGACCGGTGAAGTCAGACCAGACCTTCGTTCGGCAACCTCGTTACTTGAGTTCTCACTAAGAAGGAATTCACAGTCAAGACTCAAACAATAAGAAAATGTTTATGTAGAAAGTCACAGAGTTAGAAGAAGTGGGCTTTAGGAGACAAGTTACAGAGGCAAAAGAAGGGCCCTTGGAGCTTATGAGAGAAAATGGTAAAGTTAAAGCTCCTAGGTGTAAGAAGAGGGGGGAGGGAAAAAGGCACAGATGTGCTCCCTGGAGGGCTTTTAAGGGTGGGCAGTTTGGGAAAAGTCCCAGGAGAGGCTCTCAATAGAATATTCATCAGTTTTCCAGGTGTGTCCTTTTAGGGTTGCAGTCTCCACTGATTGGTTGGCACCAGGGAAGGGGGTCATTAGTCAATGCAGCTGATCCTGAGGTCAGACATGGCATTGCTTATCTGGTTTTGCTACTTGTCTGGACCTGAAGCTGAAACACAACTGAGGCTTAGATGTATTTGATACAGGTCAGAACCTTATTGTCCTGGGGACTGAATGCTTTAGGGCTATTCTCTGGCCCTCTTTTCATTTGCCCTTGTAGGGAAAACAGCTGTGTTAGGCTTCTTTGCTTGCACATGGCATTATTAATGCATGAGCTTGTGGCAGTGCCATGTGTGTCTAGCCTATGTAAGGCTAGTGCTTGCCCTCAGGGTGGATTGCTTGCCCACCACTGCGAGGGACTTTTTTGCTATGTGTTCAACTGCTACCATGAGAAGTGGTTTCCCTCTGCCTATTTACTCATCCATCATTGAAAGAATCTGTAAAATAGGAATGGCCCAATGCTTTCTGGCTCCCACACTTCCTTTATGATCTGCCCAAATCGAAGGTAAACCTGCCTGGCCTCAGCCACCAGCATTACCTCTGGTGTAGTGGACAGAGTTTGGATCAGATCAGTATGGAGCCGTTGACACCCTTGAAGGGTAGAATAGAGGAGTAGCTTTCTTGAGCATGTGGTTCCCTGTGGCTACCCTGTTGGGGGCCATCGACTGGGTGTTTCTTACAGCCTGGTGAGCAGAAATGAGCTTCACCAGGTCAAAAGCTCCAGGATGAGCTGCAGGCTGAGAACCAATGATGGCTTGAACTGGAACAAGTGCTGGAGAATGAAGCCAACCACTTTTGAGAGCTTCAGTGTAAAATGCAGGCTGAACACCAATGGCACCTGGAACTGGATTGGTCACTGGAGAAGGAATTATGAGTCTGAGAGCTGCTGTTTGCCCTAGACACTGAATGCTGGCAGCAGCAGTTACTAGAGAGACAACGGTGTGTTTAAGAGCTCAAGTTTCAGCTTCCGTCCAAGAGCCAGCAGCTGCAAGAGCTGACGTGGTCCCTGAAGAAGGAATTGCATTCATGCCGGCAAGTGGCTCTTAGTTGGCAGTAGCAGGCATTTCCAACTCCACCTCTTCTGAGGAGGAGAAGGTTTGGGATGACACTGCTGTCAGCAGACTCAGAGCCTGGTTGTTTGTCACCCAGAAGGCAAAAACCCAGAGGCAAAAAAGTGTCTCGGGGTCAGGCACAGCCCCTGCACAGGTACTGGAGCATTCTGTGGTGGCCATACACCCAGAGTTGATGGAGTTAGGGTAAAAATTCAGACAGAAACCCACTGAGTGCCTGGCAGCTTGGTTGCTGAGGTTTGGGGAAATAGGGGTGGATGGCATCATGCTCTCCAGGATAGAGATGGAGAAATTAATTGCTATTACCATGCACTCCTCCTTGAGGCAGCATCTTCAGAACTTCCATGACAACCCAGAAAATCATACCCTATTAGCATGGGTGATGGCCGCCATTTGTACAGCCTGGCAGAATGCTGGAGACTTGCTGGGGGAAATAAGTAGGTGGCAGTCATATACTGAGCTGCAGAAGGACCTATGGGAACTGGGTATGGAGAATGCAGCTTTCAACCTGAGGTCCTGTGGGCCAGATGAGGAAGTATTTACAGCAGGGATGAGGAACCTTGTTCTCTGTAGTACCCCATTAATACTTTTTGTGTCACTAGTGGCTATCTTGAGCTCTATGTGGGGCAGCCTATCAATGCAGTTATACAGACCATGGCATATTTGGGCGAGCTGGAGGCAGCACAGCACCATAAAGTTGTGAGGGCTGCTGCCCCTCCCCGCCCCCCTGACTAACAAGAGAAATGGGCCTGTAATGGTTACCTGAACACAGATATGTAATGGTTACCTCAAACACAGATTTGATTGTGGCTGAAGCAGATAAAGAGAAATTGGATGAGAGGTCTATTAGAGTCCTGTTAGAGCTTTGGTGGAAGCCAAAACAGAGGTTTCAGCTGCTAAAAAAGCAGGGTAAGTGGGTGGCCCTGGCAGCTGCCAAGAAAATGGCTGGTGTTTTGGTTACATAGTTGCAGGATTATATGATGGAGACAGCTGTGGGAGAGGAGAATCCTCAAGATCTGTTATCCCAGTTTGAATAGGGGAAAGGCTGAGGGACCCATCTAATGGGGATGATCGGGGGACCTCAGGCCCCATGTGGAATTGGCAATCCACTGGCACCCGCAGGTGTTGGCCTTAGATCACAGGTGCTTGTTTTTTCTCTCTCTCTCTCTCTCTTTTATTTTTTGTAGCTAAGAGCACTGTCAAGGCAACACAGGCCTTGAATGTATTTGACCCTGCCAGGCCCTGTAAGCTTGCTGAGAGGTTTGTATGGGGCTTGGGGCAATGAACAGAATGCTTATGGAAATGTTCTAAGGTCCATTATAAGAGCTATATGCCTTGTTGCCTGTAATAAACCTTTACTTTGTTGATTTGCACAGAAAGCTGGGCTGTCTATCATGGACTATCACTGAGTGGTAAAATAAACTCTTGAAGCAGGTACCACAACAGAAGGGGGGCACCAGCTCCCTTGCTGGATGGAAACACAGCTGTGGACAGAAATGAAAGACTCTGATGGGGAGGGCTACCGCAACTGTGGACGCCCTCCTGCACTACACAGCTGCTCCCACCCAGTTGCAGAGATGCACCAAGAACACTTCAATGGATGTGGCCCTAGACCAGGGGTCTCAAACTCGTGGCCCGCCGAACAATTTTGTGCGGCCTGCAGACTAATCCACGAAGTTCAAAATATTTTGGATAAAATTAAGTAAGCCCGTGGATTAGTCTGTGGGCTGCACAAAATTGTTCAGCGGGCCGCATGCGGCCCGCGGGCCGCAAGTTTGAGACTCCTGCTACAGGCCCTCCCACCTACTGTGGGGCAGGGGGCTAAAGGTGTGCCTCCAGTTAGCTCCCTGGGCAGAGTGCTCAGGGAGACACTGTGAAGGACACTTTTGCAATTGTCATTTTTGTTGTATAGCTTGTGCCTCTGTAATTCGTTTGCTGTGGTCTGTACTGTTTCTGTGATGTAATACACCTCACAGGGACCATTGCAGAAGATACCTGTCATGTAGATTGTTAGGTGACCAGCCCTAAAAAGTTGGACACTTGGGCAAACAGCTGTATTAGGCTTGCTTGCTTGCACTTTGCATGATTAGTGTGTGAGCACATGGTAGAGCCATGTGTATATAGTCTATGTAAGGCTGCGGGTGCTCTGACTCAGGGCTGATCACTTTCCGCCACTGCGAGGGGCCTCTTGCTGTCTTTGACTTGCTGCTATGAGATGAGGCTTTCCCAGCCTGTTTGTTTGCCCACCATTGTAAAAATCTATTAAACAGGACTGACCCACCACTTCTGGCTCCAGTTTCTCTACCGTCTTCCCAAATCCAATGTGGACCTGCCTGGCCTCGACCCAGAATCACATCCCTCAGGGGATCTAACCCATATGACTTTAGCAACATGGCAGAGGGAAAAATGTCAGGGGGAGAATCTGACCCAATATGAAAGGGGTCTAAAAAACCACATATGTGCCTGACCTGTGATGGCGCAGTGGGATAAAGCGTTGACCTGGAACACTGAGGTTGCCAGTTCAAAACATTGGGCTTGCCTGGTCAAGGCACATATGGGAGTTGATGCTTCCTGCTCCTCCCCCTTCTCTCTCTCTCTCTCCCCTCTCTCTAAAAATCAATAAATAAAATATTTTTTAAAAAAGCAAAACAACCACATATGCTAGCGGAGGAAAGGTTACCCTTTGGATGAGGTCCTTGTTTTCCCAGTTTTGCCCGTTTCTAAGCACGTGGCGCTTTTCACCCTGGTGACCTTCTGTACCTGGCCCATCTCCTTGTTCTGCTCATGTATGTCTAGCTGCCTACCACATAATCAGGCATTGGAATTTGAGGGGACCCGTTTCCAGATAATACAATTCTTGGGTTACTGTTTCACTAGGAGAGATTTTGAGTCTAAGAACATGCTAAAATAAATTTGTTCCATTGTTCTAGTATGTGATAATAAGTTGGGTAGTAGTGGGAGGTGAAATTCTGTTTTTGTGATATGGGTTTGGTGTGACTTCAGTGATAGTCTTTCTGCCTCAGTGTTTGGTTGAGCTTTGGTTATGTCAAAATTAGGACAGTGTAAAGCTCAGGACCGTCTGAGAACCAAGTGTTCATTCCCAGGAACCACAAACATTGGCCAATGCAAAGCAAAAACTTAGAGGAAAATGTAAAGCATGCCAATAAAAACTATTCATTTGTCTTTTGCCGGCTTGAGCATCTTGGTCACTTTTACTGACTGAAGCAGCTTATCTATAGCACACATTCATGCTGCTCCCCTCAGCAGAAATTATCCAGAAGGATTTTAACTTAAAAAAGAAATGTATGCAGCTTCAGAACTTTACAGGGTTGTTTCCAGAGGCAGATCTGTAGGGACTTGTTGCCAACAGCAGAAACTTTATGCAGAAGTCAGACACCACAATGATGAGTAATGTCTTTTATTTGTAGATGAGAGGTATGTGACATGAAGGGAAGAAGCCTTTGGGGGTCTACAAGTCTTCAAACAAGGGGCTGAGTTGGGGGATAACTGGAAATCAATGTGTTTTTAGAATTACAACATATCTAAGTGACCCAATGAGCATTGGAAGGTACCATTGGTGCACATTTTCCATTTTGCTTTCTCCCTCACCCTCATTATTTTCCTTTTCTTCCAATATTCTTCTTCACGAGCTTCCTCTTGCTTGAGAAATTTGGATAATGGGGTGCAAATAGATATGTTCAATCAGTGTCTTGTAATTAGCTATAGTTGAGTTTAAAGGCTCCACATTTTTCAAAGAACTTTACAAACTTCAACCAGATCATTGCCTTACCAAAGGAGAAGATCTGAAAAAGAACATAGGCATCTATTTTACAATTCTTGAGTGAACTAAGATCATGGAGAAAATTTAAAAAAAAAAAGTGAAACTTTAATATATGTATATATATTTTATACATGTAGAGATTAAAAACTTATTGTATGTGTGTGTATATACAGAAACATATATAAAGGTGATTGATAGTGTTCATTCTGAGCAGAGGCATCCACTTGAGTGACATACTAAATCACAGTTAGATATGACAATGACCAGGATTAATTAAGCATCACCAACCAAAAAACACAAGTCAAAAAATATTTAAGGTTATCTATAAACCAGTAAATAAAATTCAGTGTAATTTGTAACCTTTTAAAACATATACCCAAATCTTTTCTTTCTTTAAATTCAAAGGAGTCAACACTTAGAAATAATGATTCTACAGTGCAATGGCTCCTGGCTACATGTAACAACATGTGATTACTCCCAAAGACCATCATACCAGGTGCAAATGACAGACAAAACAGGCATGATAACAGAGTTCTTGTAAAAGGCAACAGGAGGGTTAATTTATTAAGGATTGCAGCATCCACAGCTGTTTCCCTTCAGCTGATGCGACTGAACTATTTTGTTAATAGACCTTATAATACCCTCTCTGATTATGTTACTTTGTTTCTCGGCTGCATTTTTTAGTATCAGGTTGATATAGCATTGAAGACTGGCTTTAAAAGATTCTGATGACATCCAGGGAGATTTCAAATTCAATGGCATTTGCTCAGTGCTGTGCCGTTCACTTTGGGTTACTTTCATCTAAATCACTCTGGCTGATGGACATAAAAGTTCCACGAGGGTTATTTTTTACTGTGGTGTGAATCACATTTTATTTGAGACCTGCAAAGGGTATGCTTCAATTGAATTTGTCAGTGGCACCGTCTTTATTCGGGAATTTGAGTCAAGTCATTTTCATCAGGCTAATCATATTTATGACAAAGATTGAGTCTGTTTGTGTTTCATACACTATTTGATGTCACACACACCAATGTGTTCTCTAAAAGGAGGGCTATTATATGGCCATAGAAACCTGGGTCAACATTCTAACCAGAGCAGATCTCTGTGGGTGCATGGCTGGGTGTACTGATTCATCATATGAGCTGGTAAAGGCTCTTATCATACCTGGGACAGCACTCGTGTTCAAAATGGTATGAATTAAAGAGTCAACTTCAACATTTAAAAGTGGCATTTACCATCAGCCAGTTAACAGAATAAAATGCCTGTTACATTAGAGCTATGATTAAAGTAGATTATAATGTGACTTTCTAGATAATGATGATTCAGTGACATTTTTCCATTAACTGATGATGAGTTATTTCTTCAGTAGTTTTAAAAAAGTTAATAAAATAATGAGGATGGATTCCACTGAGATTAAGGCTTTGTGAAAGTAAGCCAATATATATGTATTTATAATAGCTGCTGAAATATTGTGAGCATGTTTTATTATTTTTCCTCAATAAATCATATATTTAAATTAATAAAAATACCCAAAAATATTCATTTAAATTTAGCCTATTCTAGGATTCATTCCAGTCATCTGATCTCCAGTGAAAACTAAAATATGAAGAAAATATCTGTCCTGTGGTGTCTATGGAATGATTGGTTCTTGAAGACATGTGGAGATATTCAGTTTCAATTATATGATTTTAGTTGTTGGAATCATGACAATCAAAGCTAAATTTAGGTGGATACTAAGCATTACATCAAGCTATTCATTCCTGATATTTATCTTCTTTAAGTCATTTATAAATCTCTTTGTGACCAGCAGGGTCCAAATCTACTGTAAAGTGTTCTACCAGCTTCATAAGCTCAGCCTTTCAAAAGCAGAACTCATTGAATTCGTCTAAAAAGCATTCATCCTCTCAGTTCCTTTCCTTTGCCTGGTAAAAACTGTCGAAGTCAGAAATCTGGACATTACCTCCAATTCCACCCTCAAATTCTTCTCCCATCTATAATCTACCACCAAAGAGTCCTATCAACTCTAATTCTTAGATACCTTTTAGTCTACCCACTTCTCTTGATACCAATGCTTCTACCCTGAGTCAGCATCACCTGCTGCTGGATTAGGGCCATAGCCATTTAATGGATTGCTTTGCTTTCAAGTATTTCTTTTATCCCTTTGACATGGCAACCAGAGGGGCTTTTATAAAACTCCTGCCTGTCATTCTTTTGCTGAAATCCCTTCACCAATTTCCCATGTTTCTTAGGACATGGTCTAAACTGGTGAAATAAAGAGATGTCCATCCTATCCTTCACCCTCTTCTTTTCCCACGTATACCATCAATGTGAATTTGGGCATCCAGACTTTTGTCCACACAATTTTAACTACACAGAAATAATCTTCTCCTTCCTTAGCATAACATCCATTGTTCCTTCAGTGGAGGTTGTCAGCTTTATTATTTCCATAGGAATTCATTTGTAGCATTCCTCCAGCCCTTAGTCTAGGTCATGTCTCCTTCCATTGTATATCCACAGTATTCGGTGTTTATTGCTCCCAAGATACCTCTGACTGTGTACAGGAACTACCTGCTTTGCCCATTTGATATAATCGCTTCAAAGAGTGAAAGCCTACCTTCTTCTCTATATAGATCCAGGGCCTAGACGTATTTCAAATATAGTAGGTGCTTAATCAACATTTGTGGAATAAATGAATGGTATAAAAATTGAATTGAAGCAATCTGTGGTGTCTAACCAACTAAATATTCTTTAAAAGCCAGCTCGCATACATGACAGAGCAGAGTAGCATGAATTCCTTGTGCAAGATTCCTAGGAACAGATGCCATCTGCCTCTAGAGGTTTCTACTCTAAAATGAAATTAATGGAAAGGCATTCCAAAACTTTGTACATGGTGTACAAAGGCATCTATAAAAATAGAGTTAAACATATCTAACCAAGTTTGCATGCAACTTAGAAGAGACACAAGGAGATCAATAAATAGTTATTAGGGAATAATATAATCAGAGTAAACTGAGCTTCTGTCAGGAGGTTACTAACTTTCTAGGCATGTGACATTAAGCAAATTATTTCATCTTTCTTTCAACAAGGATATTGTGGTCCCAAAATCATGGTATATGGGTAGAATTAACAGCCTGAGTATGTATATAGTATTCCTAATGCTTATCACATAAGTTCCCAATATATATTATTTATATTGTAGCACTATACCTTCTACCTCTACCACCTAGCACTTAATAGGTATTCATTAAATCATTGGATAAATATTAAATTAAGATGACACACATCAAATTGCTGAGTTGCACAGAAGCCTAAAATTATCATAATATAATAAGATGGAAGGGTGTCACTTAACAGTGCCCTTTTCAGACAAGGACCGTCCTCCAGCCTGGGCAATGTCTTCTGACAACTGAGAACAAAGCATTTTATCAGATATCCACAGAAAAATTTTTAATCAAAGTTATAAACATTCTGTGAGGTCAGTTGGCAATGGGGGAAGGTCATGTGAGGAACCAGGCCTGGGAACTTTGGCTGGAACCGCCCACACCCATGCCCACCAAAAGAAACGGCCAGAGCCCTTTGGAAAAAAAAGGACTGTCTGTCAGCCAATGCAATTTTGCCACCTCATATCAACTCGCCATCACCCTACCGACCCTATAAATTACCTCTCCTCCCAGTGGAAGAATCCGCGTGACTTCTCTGGCCCCCATCTCGTGGACCAGAGAACCTCATCGGGATGCGCTCTACTAAATAAAGCTTTTGCTATTCCACACTTCGTGGTTATGCCCTTCTTTCTTCCTCGGTGGAGAAAATACCTTACACATTCTTGCCACTAATATCAATGAAAATATTTAAAATTCTTATTTTAAAATGTTTTCCAGTAATTTTCTTTTTTTTTTAAATTTTTTATTTATTCATTTTAGAGAGGAGAGGGAGAGACAGAGAGAGATAGGAGACACAGAGAGAGAGAAGGGGGGAGGAGCTGAAAGCATCAACTCCCATATGTGCCTTAACCAGGCAAGCCCAGGGTTTCGAACCTGCGACCTCAGCATTTCCAGGTCGACGCTTTATCTACTGCACCACCACAGGTCAGGCTCTTTCCAGTAATTTTCAACAACCTTTCATTTCAAAAAGTTTGAAAACCATAGGAACTTTCAAATCCATTGACTGCCCTAATAATTCTAATGTTGAAGAGCAAGAAGACACTTACCTGAGTGGTGACCTATATAATATATAGAAACTTGTTACAAAAGAAATATATTTCTTCGGTCAAATGCATCCATTAAATACCTTTTATATTTCTATTTTCTATTCTAAATACTTTCTATACTTTTATAGGCCCTAGGCCTGTGATGGCAAACCTTTTATAAAAATCGCCCACTTTTGCAGTGCTGGTCCGGTTGCAGAGCGAGCACCACTAACGTTCCCAGGGGCCCGCGCACTGTGAGTGAGAGTCGCCAGCCACCGGTGCCCAGAGCACCCCATTCGCGCGCATGCCCTGGGCATTCCACGCGCCCAGAGCACCCTACTGGCCCACACACCCAGGGTGCCCAATTATCCTGCGCCTTGTGGCGATCCAAGCCTGCCAGCGGCAGGGGCGAGCGGGAGAGGCATCAGGGTGTGTCTTCCCTACTTGGGAGATTCTCTCCGTGGGTGGGGCACCTCACCCAGCCATTCAAGCTAAACACATCAAGCTTTGGGGGAGGGGAGCGCCGCAGGCAGCCTAAATACCTTCGGGAGCTCAGCTGCGACCCAATCAATGAAATAGCTTTTAACCCATAAAATCTGTGCACCCTCGGTTCTAATTGATAAGATCTCTCCTCAGTTCCAGCGACCAAGACAAGAGGCAATGATATTTTTTAGTGCCTCTCGCTAAAAGGGGCGGGGGCAACTTCTGATTGATAGAGCCTCCATCTTCAGGGATAACGCTAACAAGAAGGACCTGGCAGATAATAAGATCATATACTACACTAGTCGCAAAGCAGAGAATAGTGCCTTTATTCCAGCAAAAACAGGCTACAAAAGTGTGGAAAGCCTGGGTTGAGAGGTCCAACTAAATGATAGGCGCTGAACAGTCACCTTGACAACAATTGACTCCCACCCCCGCCTGATTACACTGGAGGCCCTGACTGTCAGAGCCTTTCCCAAAGCCTTGCACTGAGTGGGGATAGAGTGGGGATTTCCAGCTCTTTGAGCCTCTTACTCCCCAGGGCAGAAGCCAGTTGCAGCCTTATAGCTGGATCACCAGGCTGCTAATTCAGAAAGGGGGGACTAGGAGAGAGAATCCAGGAAAGCAAACTCTCTCATCGTTGGACCCTGCAAACACCAACAAGCCTTGACTACCAGCAAGATTAAAGCTAATTATAGGACATTGCCATAGAATCCCATCAACTGCAAATCCCTACCTAAGTGTGACACAGGGGCAGAGCCTGGGGCACAGAGTCACCGACCAGGAAGAGGGAGAGAAAAGAAAAAGGAAGAAGTTAACCTCTCAAAATCAAGAAAAATCCACAGACTTTACAACTTGTTCCACTAATTTTTTTTTTTGTTGTTGTTGTTGTTTGTTTCTTCTATCTTATTGCCTTTATTTCCTCCACCTCGGTCCTTCTATTCTCTACCCATCTTATGCTTCCCTTTCTTGAACTACACTACCCATGAGTGTTACATTTTATTTCTTCTTCATCCTCACCCTCTTTAAGGTTATACTCCAAAACACTTAACTCTCACTCTCTCCTCTTTTGTTTTTTTTTTTGTTTTGCTTTATTTTGTTTTTTTTCTTTTCCTTTTTATTTCTTTCCTTCGTTTTTCTCTTTTTCTTATTTTTTTCACTTTTCTATTCGTTTTTTCGTCTCATCATTGTACTTTCCTCCCATTTAATCCTCATCCACGAACAAATTAGTTAATTTGGGAGCTCAAGGCTTTTTTGGGCTTTATTTTTCTTATTATGCATTTTGTTTGTATTTTTTTTCTTGTTGGTTTATTTTTGTGGCATCTTTGGGTCCTCCCAACCCAAGGTCTCCATTGTATTTAGTCCTTCGCATCCACTTAATACACAGATGTTTACCCTTGTTATTTTTATTTGTTCCTTCTTTATTATTCTTTTTTGGTCCTTTTTTCTGGTTCACCTCTTATCTCTCTCATTATATCCTCTTAGTTGACCATCACTTACAAGCAAATCATCTTATGCTTGTCTAAGATTTTCTTCCTTTTTTTTTCTTTTCTTTTCTTTTTTTTTTTTTTTGCATTTAATAGGTCCCTACTCCCTTTTTTTTTTTTTTTGCCCCTTGAACTCTTCACCCCAAATCAGGCCCTGCATTATAGGCACGATATTTCCCTGAGGAGGGGAGAGGAGGGAAAGAGAAGAAAGAAAAAAGGGGGAAATAATAAATTATTACTGTTTCTTTTGTGGGGTGTTTTACCTTTTTTTTTTTTTTTTACTTTTTACTCTTTATTAATTCTAATTAGTGCTATCAACAAGACCACCCTCAGATGCCGATAAGAAAGAGGAAATCGAATATTATGGATACAAAAGAAAGAGAGGTAACACAAATAGATGTGGAAAAATCTATGGAGAAAAGACTTAACATATTGGAAGCCTTGGAGCTAAATGACAGAGAATTTAAAATAGAAATCTTAAAAATACTCAGAGAGATACAAGAAAACACAGAAAGGCAATATAGGGAGATCAGAAAACAACTCAATGAACACAAAGAATATATTACCAAGGAAATTGAAACTATAAAAACAAATCAAACAGAAATGAAAAACTCAATTCACGAGCTGAAAAACGAGGTAACAAGCTTAGCTAACAGAACAGCCCAGATTGAAGATAGGATTAGTGAAATAGAAGACAAACAACTTGAGGCACAAAAGAGAGAAGAAGAAAGAGACTCAAAAATAATAAAAAACGAGAAAGCCCTACAGAAATTGTCTGACTCCATCAGAAAGAATAACATAAGAATAATAGGTATATCAGAGGGAGAAGAGAAAGAAAATGGAATGGAGAATATACTCAAACAAATAATAGACGAGAACTTCCCAAGCCTGTGGAAGGAACTAAAGCCTCAAATTCAAGAAGCAAACAGAACACCGAGTTTTCTTAACCCCAACAAACCCACTCCAAGGCACATCATAATGAAGATGACACAAACCAATGACAAAGAAAAAATTCTCAAGGCAGCCAGGGAAAAGAAGAGTACAACATATAAAGGAAGGCCTATTAGATTATCATCAGATTTCTCAGCAGAAACTCTACAAGCTAGAAGAGAGTGGACCCCAATATTTAAAGCCCTGAAAGAGAGGAACTTTCAGCCAAGAATACTATACCCATCAAAGCTATCCTTCAAGTACGAAGGAGATATAAAAACATTCACAAATACAGAAAAGATGAGAGAATTTATCAGCAGAAAGCCCCCACTCCAGGAAATACTAAAGGGGGTTTTCCAACCAGATTCAAAGAACAAAAGAAAACAACACCACAAGTAACAGCTCCACCAAGAACACAATAAACCAAACTTAAACTGTGACAACAAAGGAAAAAAAGGGGGAGAGGTTGGAGATTAACAGTAGCAAAGGACGATGAAGTGCAGAAATACTTATAAGATAGGGTACTACAATGAATATGGTAGGTACCCTTTTCATTACTTAATGGTAACCACCCTTAAAAAAACCACCACAAAAACACTTGACTTAAAAAAGGTAGCAACAGAGGAAAGAAGTATGGAACACAAACAAACAAAAACAAATGATAGAAAAACAAAAGAGAAGAATCAAACTAGATACAAAACTAACAGAAAGCAATTTATAAAATGGCAGTAGGGAACCCACAAGTGTCAATAATTACACTAAATGTAAATGGATTAAACTTACCAATAAAAAGACACAGAGTAGCAGAATGGATTAAAAAAGAAAATCCAACTATATGTTGCCTACAAGAAACACATCTAAGCAACAAGGATAAAAACAAATTCAAAGTGAAAGGCTGGAAAACAATACTCCAAGCAAACAACACCCAAGAAAAAGCAGGTGTAGCAATACTCATATCTAATAATGCTGACTACAAGACAGAAAAAGTACTCAGAGACAAAAATGGTCATTTCATAATGATTAAGGGGAAGTTGAATCAAGAAGACATAACAATCCTTAATATATATGCACCAAACCAAGGAGCGCCAAAATATATAAGACAGCTACTTATTGACCTTAAAACAAAAACTAACAAAAATACAATCATACTTGGTGACCTCAATACACCGCTGACGGCTCTAGATCGGTCATCCAAACAGAGAATCAATAAAGATATAGTGGCCTTAAATGAAATACTAGAACACCTGGATATGATAGACATCTACAGGACACTTCATCCCAAAGCGACAGAGTATACATTTTTTCTCTAGTGTACATGGAACATTCTCAAGAATTGACCATATGTTGGGCCACAAAGACAATATCAGCAAATTTAGAAAAATTGAAATTGTACCAAGCATATTTTCTGATCATAAAGCCTTGAAACTAGAATTCAACTGCAAAAAAGAGGGGGAAAAACCCACAAAAATGTGGAAACTAAACAACATACTTCTAAAAAATGAATGGGTCAAAGAAGAAATAAGCGCAGAGATCAAAAGATATAAACAGACAAATGCAAATGAAAATACGACATATCAGAATCTCTGGGATGCAGCAAAAGCAGTAATAAGAGGAAAGTTCATATCACTTCAGGCCTATATGAACAAACAAGAGAGAGCCGAAGTAAACCACTTAACCTCACACCTTAAGGAACTAGAAAAAGAAGAACAAAGACAACCCAAAACCAGCCGAAGAAAGGTGATAATAAAAATCAGAGCAGAAATAAATGAAATAGAGAACAGAAAAACTATAGAAAAAATCAATAAAACAAGGAGCTGGTTCTTTGAAAAGATCAACAAAATTGACAAACCCTTGGCAAGACTCACCAAGGAAAAAAGGCACAGGACTCAAATAAATAAAATCCAAAATGAGAGAGGAGAGATCACCACAGACATCATAGATATACAAAGAATTATTGTAGAATACTATGAAAAATTATATGCCACCAAATACAACAATCTAGAAGAAATGGATAAATTCCTAGAACAATACAACCTTCCTAGACTGAGTCATAAAGAAGCAGAAAGCCTAAACAGACCAATCAGCAGGGAGGAAATAGAAAAAACTATTAAAAACCTCCCCAAAAATAAAAGTCCAGGCTCAGATGGTTATACTAGTGAATTCTATCAAACATTCAAAGAAGACTTGGTTCCTATTCTACTCAAAGTCTTCCAAAAAATTGAAGAAGAAGCAATACTTCCAAACACATTTTATGAGGCCAACATAACCCTCATACCAAAACCTGGCAAGGATGGCACAAAGAAAGAAAACTACAGACCAATATCTCTAATGAATACAGATGCTAAAATACTAAACAAAATACTGGCAAACCGAATACAACAACATATTAAAAAAATAATACATCATGATCAAGTTGGATTCATCCCAGAATCTCAAGGATGGTTCAAGATACGCAAAACGGTTAACGTAATACACCATATCAACAAAACAAAGAACAAAAACCACATGATCTTATCAATAGATGCAGAAAAGGCTTTTGATAAAATACAACACAATTTTATGTTTAAGACTCTCAACAAAATGGGTATAGAAGGAAAATATCTCAACATGATAAAGGCCATATATGATAAACCATCAGCCAACATCCTATTAAACGGCATAAAACTGAGGACGTTTTACCTTAAATCAGGAACAAGACAGGGTTGTCCACTCTCTCCACTCTTATTTAATGTGGTGCTAGAAGTTCTGGCCAGAGCAATCAGACAAGACAAAGAAATAAAAGGCATCCATATCGGAAAAGAAGAAGTAAAGGTATCACTTTTTGCTGATGATATGATCCTATACATCGAAAACCCGAAGGACTCCACAAAAAGATTATTAGAAACAATAAACCAATACAGTAAGATCGCAGGATACAAAATTAACATACAAAAGTCCATAGCCTTTCTATATGCCAACAATGAAATATTAGAAAATGAACTCAAAAAAATAATCCCCTTCACAATTGCAACAAGAAAAATAAAATACCTAGGAATAAACATAACAAAGAATGTAAAGGACCTATATAATGAAAATTACAAAGCATTGTTAAGGGAAATCGAAAAAGATACAATGAGATGGAAAAATATTCCTTGTTCTTGGATAGGAAGAATAAATATAATCAAAATGGCCATATTGCCCAAAGCAATATACAAATTTAATGCAATTCCCATCAAAATCCCTATGAGATTTTTTAAAGAAATGGAACAAAAAATCATCAGATTTATATGAAACTATAAAAAACCCCAAATAGCGAAAACAATCCTAAGGAAAAAGAATGAAGCTGGGGGCATTACAATACCTGACTTTAAACTATATTATAGGGCCACGATAATCAAAACAGCATGGTATTGGCAGAAAAATAGACACTCAGACCAATGAAACAGAATAGAAAGCCCAGAAATAAAACCACATATATATGGTCAAATAATCTTTGATAAAGGGGCCAACAACACACAATGGAGAAAAGAAAGCCTCTTCAACAAATGGTGTTGGGAAAACTGGAAAGCCACATGCAAAAGAATGAAACTCGACTACAGCCTGTCCCCGTGTACTAAAATTAATTCAAAATGGATCAAAGACCTAAATATAAGACCTGAAACAATAAAGTACATAGAAGAAGACATAGGTACTAAAATCATGGACCTGGGTTTTAAAGAACATTTTATGAACTTGACTCCAATGGCAAGAGAAGTGAAGGCAAAGATAAATGAATGGGACTACATCAGAATAAAAAGGTTTTGCTCAGCAAGAGAAACTGATATCGCCTGACCTGTGGTGGTGCAGTGGGTAAAGTGTCGACCTGGAAATGTTGAGGTCGCCGGTTCGAAACCCTGGGCTTACCTGGTCAAGGCACATATGGGAGTTGATGCTTCCAGCTCCTCCCCCCTTCTCTCTCTCTGTCTCTCCTCTCTCTCTCTCTCTCTCTCTCCCCTCCTCTCTAAAATGAATAAATAAAAAATTAAAAAACAAAACAAAAAAAAATTTATAAAAAAAAAAAAAAAAAGAGAAACTGATATCAAAATAAACAGACAGCCAAATTTACAAAGAACTTATAAAACTCAACAACAAACAAACAAACAATCCAATAAAAAAATGGGAAGAAGACATGAACAGACACTTCTCCCAGGAAGAGATACAAATGGCCAACAGATATATGAAAAGATGCTCAGCTTCATTAGTTATTAGAGAAATGCAAATCAAAACTACAATGAGATACCACCTCACCCCTGTTAGATTAGCTATTATCAACAAGACGGGGTAATAGCAAATGTTGGAGAGGCTGTGGAGAAAAAGGAACCCTCATTCACTGTTGGTGGGACTGTAAAGTAGTACAACCATTATGGAGGAAAGTATGGTGGTTCCTCAAAAAACTGCAAATAGAACTACCGTATGACCCAGCAATCCCTCTACTGGGTATATACCCCAAAACCTCAGAAACATTGATACGTGAAGACACATGTAGCCCCATGTTCATTGCAGCACTGTTCACAGTGGCCAAGACATGGAAACAACCAAAAAGCCCTTCAATTGAAGACTGGATAAAGAAGATGTGGCACATATACACTATGGAATACTACTCAGCCATAAGAAATGATGACATCAGATCATTTACAGCAAAATGGTGGGATCTTGATAACATTATAAGGAGTGAAATAAGTAAATCAGAAAAAAACAAGAACTACATGATTCCATACATTGGTGGAACATAAAAATGAGACTAAGAGACATGGACAAGAGTGTGGTGGTTACCAGGGGTGGGGGGAGGGAGGACATGGGAGGGAGGGAGAGAGAGAGTTAGGGGAGGGGGAGGGGCACAGAGAACTAGATAGAGGGTGACGGAGGACAATCTGACTTTGGGCGAGGGGTATGCAGCATAATATAATGACAAAATAACCTAGACATGTTTTCTTTGAATATATGTACCCTGATTTATTAATGTCACCCCATTACCATTAATAAAAATTTATTAAAAAAAAAAAAAAGAAAACAAATAACTAAAGTGCTTTAAGAGTTTATTAAGTTAAACTAAAATTAATATGTTATGTAAGGTAATTTTGCTTTTATTTTTCAATAAATGGTTTTTATCTCAGTGAGAAAGAAAATAAAAAAGAGGAAGAAATTACCCAAAAGGGTAAAGGTGTTATGTTCATGTAAATTGTGGGAGAGAAAACAGAAACAGTAATAATGGAAGAAATGAGAGTTATGCTAGAAATCTTAAGATTTCCATTCTTCTGGGCTTACATGAATAGAGTAGCCTTGAGCACACTATCTTACTTCCCACAGTACTGTCTCTGTGCCTAGTTGGATGATTAAGTGGCCATTAGCAATACTTTATTGAATAGGCCCTTTGAAAAAAAAATCTATAAAGAAATTTATTCATATAAAGTCGATGAATTTAACTTTAGTGTAATAAATATTAAAAATTGATTAAAAGTTCCAAATGCATTATAAAAGATTTCTCTCATATTATATCTATGAATTATTTTTTACTTGATAAATTATCTTGCAAAGGAATTCTACATTCATTGTAGCACCATGCTAAGCTCCAAATATGAACACTTTAGTTACACACTGTACTACACATGGGTAGATTCTGTTTTGATTCAAAGGGTGACGAAGGACCCATGCTTGGAGTTTCTCTTTCCAGAATGGGTCATGTTTATATCAAGTGATCTCACGTCATACACAGTGACTAGATTTTCAGGTTGGTGAGGAATGCTTCTTTGCTGCTATGTGTAGTTGGCATTTTTAACTTGGTTAAGGATAAAATATGTTTATCTTATAGTATATTCCAACTAACTAAAATCAATAAGCAGAGATTTAGTGCCATCTCTGTTAAAATATTTTAGCAAAAATTCAAATATTCTATTAGTCATTGATTTGAATTTGTCCACAAGACTAGAGTTCAGAAAATATCACATTTCCTGAATTTAATCTAGCTCAGAATCTACCCACTAAGACAGTAGAAAGTCTAACTCAGTTTGTTTGTAAAAACACTTTCTTTTCTCTAAAAAACTGTTAAAGAGCACAGGGATTTATTAAAATCTAGAATAAGAGAGAAGACTTGGTGTTCAGTCAATCATGACCACCATTGAGATTTCTCTTCTCCAAGCCCCTGAAGAGCAGCTGAAAAATATCTCTTCCTTCATTAGCATCCATTCCTTGGATGCCAAGCTTTGTCACTGACTCCAACTATCTATACAGCTACCTACTCCCTCCCTCACCCCAACGTCTTGGCACCTCTTCTGTTGCCACCACAGAACTGACCCTTATCCCTACTTACATCTCTCAAGTCTCAGAAAATACATTCTACCCTCTAGGATTGTACAGTAGTCCCTAGTCATCTGCAGGGATATGTTTCAAGACCCTTGGTAAATGCCTGAAACTGCACATGGTATGGAGCCTATATATACTATACTTTCTCTTTTTAAAAATTTTTATTTATTAATTTGAGAGAGAAAGAGAGAGGAAGCAATAGAAAGAGAGAGAGAAAGAAACATCGATTTGTTGTTCCACTGATTTATACATTCAATGGTTGATTCTTGTGTGTGCCCTAACCAGGAACTGAATATATAATCATATCAGGACAATGACCTAATCAACAGAACTACCTGGCCAGGGCTATAATTTTTCTTATACATATACACCTATAATAAAGTTATTTATATACCTAGGTAATATTAATTAATGTATTAAAGAAAGTTCTATTAATGTATTATTAAGGCATGCTAAAGAGAGTAACAATAATAACTAAAATAAAATAGAATAATTATAACAATATACTCTAATAAACGTATGTGAATATGGTCTATCTCTCTCTACCAAAATATCTTAGAGTCCTGTACTCCCCTTTTCACTTAAAGTAAGCACTTTACCACTTCCCTTTGGCATTTATATATAAGGTGGGGCAAAAGTAGGTTTACAGTTGTTTGTATGGAAAATAATACAATCACTAATAAATAATAAAACAAGAATTGACTGTGTTTCAAAAACTCACAACTGTAAACCTACTTTTGCCCCACTTTGTACAAATTGCCAGCACCACTACTCCTGCGCTTTGGGGCCATTACTAAATAAAATAAGAGGTTAGTTGGACACAGCACTGTGATACCATAACAATCACTCTGATAACCAAGATGGCTACTCAGTGACTAAGGGTGGGTCATGTTTGCAGAGGGCATGCACTGGAAAAATGGCTCATTCAGGTCCCGGATAGGACCGAGCAGGATGCTGGAGATCTCATATACTACTTAGAACAGCATGCCATTTAAAAACGATGAATTATTTGATTTCTGAAATTTTCCATTGAATATTTTCAGACCCCAGTTGACCATGAGTAACTGAACTGTGGAAAGCCAAACTACAGAAAGCAAAATCATGGACAAGGGGGCACTACTGGATAATTTCCTTCCTCCCTGCTCGACTCACCAGCCTCCATGCTGCCCTCTTCCTAATGACTCCAGGTTACTTTTCTGATGCGCCTCCCTCTGGGACAAAGGTTTTCTTGTCACCTTCCTTGAATGGAGACTTTCATATACTCATTTATTGATACAATGTCCCAACTTCGACCTGGATTAGTGCAGTGGCCTCCTAAGCAGCTCTTTCCCTCCTCCCTCTCTATTCCGATGCCTCTCTCATATTTTCCCTAGGTAATCTGGAAATATAGAATTGAGCATTTAGAACAGGGTTGGCAAACTGATCAAATCTTGTCCATTTCTTCCTTTTTTAAATTAGGTTTGTTTGTTTTTTACCATTCTCAAGTTAAGAATGGTTTTTACATTTTTCAATGGTTGAAAAAAATTTTAAAGAATAATATTTTCTGAGACATGAAAATTATATGAAATTTAGTTTCCCATGTTTATAAATATTGTGTTAGTCAAACACAACTGTGCTCATTCATTTATGTATTGTCGAGGACTGCTTCCACACAGCACTCAGTAAATAAAGTCCAAAGTCACAATCTTCCCTGTGAAGTGACCATAAACCAGCTTATTATTCTCTCCTTGCTCCTTCCTTCTGTCACTTACACAATTTCAACCCCCAGCTCTCCTGTTACACAGTCCTCACCATTCCTGAAAACTACCCTGGATTTTTGTATTTACCACTGCTGTGACTTTCCCTTTTTTCCCTATTTGTCCGATGTATTTCTACTGATCTCTAGTACTCGGCATAAACGTCATGCTTAATTAACTTAGAAACTTCCTTCCATCTGATTTTATTCCCTTATCAGATGATGAATTACATTGAAATAATTATTTGCATACAGATGATAAACATTTGTTTTTGTCACCTATGGTCCATTTCCTCTTCTCGTGACGTTAAGATGCTAATTTTGGCTTGTCCAGTCTCCGATCTTTTGCCTCCTGTGCTAACCACCACCTGTAGGCTCCAGCCTAGAGTGCCTGCTTTGGCCTAAGCCATCAGGTACACTCCTTCCATTTAGCCACATGGCTGCTTTATGGACGAGTACTCCCAAGCCAGGAAAATCAGAGTCAATAATGTTCAACCTCAGAACTTTCGTCTTCTTGTGAGGTTATTTGAATTCTCTCAACCTCTCACCTGTAGAACAAAGTAAAGGCAAACATTAGCCTGAAATTGCTGAGGTGGGTTGTAGATGCTTATCTGATGACGTTGTGTGAGCCCCACATCAAGCCATGACTGAAACCAGATGGCCCCTTGAACATCTTAATGATCTTAATCAGGATCTCAATATCATCTCTTTTTGCTTGAAGTAGTTTAGGTCAGAAATTCTACTAGTTATAACAAAAGGAGTCCTAACTGTTTTGCTGTCTTCTCTTCCCCATAAGTCTCATCTTTCTCCGTGGCTTGTACCTTTCTCCCTGGAACATAGCATATACTCAGTAAGTGGGTTTTTGTTTTTGTTTTGTTTTTTTGTGGCAGAGACAGAGAGAGTCAGAGAGAGGGACAGACAGACAGGAAGGGAGAGAGATGAGAAACATCGATTCTTTGTTGCAGCTCATTAGTTGTTCATTGATTGCTTTCTCATATGTGCCTTGACTATGGGGCTACAGCAGACCGAGTAACCTCTTCCTCAAGCTGGTGAGCCTTGCTCAAACCAGATGAGGCTGTGTTCAAGCTGGTGACCTTGGGGTCTCGAACCTGGGTCCTCCACATCCCAGTCTGACGCTCTATCCACTGCACCACCGCCTGGTTAGGCAGTAAATGTTTTTGAAATAAACTAATGTTGCTTTCTACTCCTTACTGGCTTAGAAGTCATATGTAAACACCCCCTTTCCTGAAGTTACTTTCCCTCACGGACTCCATTTCACCATTTATTCTATGTCAGTGGTTTTCTCTGGGCTTAGGGAGCTGACCCACTCATAAGCAAGGTCTTTGTTTGAGGTTTATTGGTAAATAGTTCAACCATGTTGATACAGACACAAGGCTCTGGGTGCTTCCTCTTTTAAACATCATTCATTCTTTTCTGGCCTCAATGCTACATTCATATAAAAGCTATAAGATACCTGATGCAAGAGTATGAACTTTGGAATTTTGGCAACTCAAGGCTGGAATCCTGGCCACATAATACTGGCGACACTTTAAACACTTAGACTCCTCTTTGTAAAGAGAAGAACCTGTATCTATCTCAGGATATCTAAAGGGAATATTGCTATAGACTTTAGCATAATCACTGGTATGTAGAAATAACTCAATACATAGTATGATTATTATTTTTTAAATGTGTATTTTATTGCTGAGAAAGACAGGAAGAGAGAGATAGACAGGAACATTGACCCACCCCGTATGTGCTCTGACCAGGTATCGAACTGGCAACCTCTGCATTTCGAAACAATGATCTCTAATCAACTCAGCTATCTGGCCAGGGCCGTAGTTTATTATTTTAAAAAGTGAAAATCTTGTTTCTTTATGTTTTAGATGCTAAAAGCTTATGGCATGTATTTAAAATTTTACAATTAATTGGAT
Source organism: Saccopteryx bilineata (assembly GCF_036850765.1). Lineage (NCBI taxonomy): Eukaryota > Metazoa > Chordata > Mammalia > Chiroptera > Emballonuridae > Saccopteryx > Saccopteryx bilineata. The sequence continues at coordinate 105,895,597 of NC_089491.1, read as the reverse complement.
TTTGTTGAGACGTAGTAGTTTTTCATTATTAATTATAATGTTGAAAAGGAAAGTCTGACGCATTTCAGCTTTATTGTGTCCACTTGCTGTAGGTCATTTTGACACCGAGGCTGATTAATGTGCTTATGCATGAAAATTAATATTTCAGGCTCCTGTGTGAAATGTAGGCAGTTGATTGCAAAATAAGTTTCCAAAAATATGTATAAAAAATATTATAAATAGAACACTGAATTATATTGATCTACAAAATGATGCCCTTATGGAAATACCTGAAAAGTTAGTTGCACCATATACATTTAATTACATTTATTCCTCTCTTTCTCTGTTCTCACCCCCTAATCTCTTTTTTCTTCCTTTCTACAAAGGCTCTGAAGAAGCAGTCTTGTCACATAAACGATAGAGTAAATGTTAGTTAAATTGTTTGGAAGTGTAAGAAATTTCAATCAGTATTATTGAAATTTAAGCAACACCTGCAGGCCAAATTCCAGCTAAAACTAACACTCAAATATATTACTCTAGGAGTAAAATTACCACTACCTCTGATCTGGAATACCTATTCCACTGCTATATTTATAGAAGTCCAAATCAGCAATTCCACCCTCCCTTTTTCTACCTGCCGCATGGCAGAGATGGAGCTGTGGAGTTTCTTATGCACATATCCAGCTGTATGTAAATGATTAATATACAAATAATTCCAAAGCAAATATAAGATTTCCATAGAAACCCTATTTTTAAGGAGACCTCTTAAACATTTGCCTTGGAGGGTAATAAATCTTTAAACTTACCAAATGTCCTAGCCAGCATGCATTAAAGACATTTTTCTTTTGTTTTCATGTTACTCTTTGCAATGTCTAGGAACTAAAAGGAAAACTGGATCACTACCAAGGATTGTAGGAAAGGGAATTGTATGGGGCACTTGCAGGTAACAAATAAGACAAGAAAGTATTTGGGTGAGGATGGCAGGAGCTATTCATTCAAGGCAAAAATATCTTATTTACCAGAAAGGGATCTCTACTCTATTCATCCAGTTTTCTTCTGAACCAGAAGTTGGCAAAAAAAAAAAAAAAAGTGGGAGGGGGAGAGGATGCATGATTTAAGATTCAAGAAATCGATAGTCACCCTCAAGTACAGAAGTACCAAAGCTATCCAAAGTCAAAGTTAAGTGCTATGTTTGGTGAAACCAGCTGTGAATCCAGTTTAGAAAACTGAGCAAATTGTAGAGTTTGTACCCCTCATTTATGCACACTCCTATTTGTATTCCATTACAAGACAAAATTATATTCTTCTCACATCAATTTGTTGATGTCTAGACTCTCAAATAATGCTGCTATAACCCTAAAGTTTAGCTTTAGATTCTAAATGAGCTAAACTATCACAGAATGCCTTCAGTATCATATTCTTTTTTTATTTTAAAGGAAAGAGAAACAGAGACTGAGACAGGAAGGGAGAGAGATGAAAAGCATCAGCTCATACTTGAAGCACTTTAGTTGTTTATTGATTGCTTTGAGTATTGTATTCTTGAAATTGTTTATAATTTTTTGCTCTGCCTTTATCTTAGTGACTAAATATTCTTTTTCTACATGATATATAAATAAAGTAGGTAGAATTTTTCTTTTGCAGGAGCAAATATAAGTGTTATTCTCGTCCCTGGCCTGTGGCTTAGAGGATAGAAAGTCGGCCCAGTGTGTGGATGTCCCAGGTTCGATTCCTGGTCAGAGAACACAGAAGAAACAACCATTTGCTTCTCCCCCCTTCTCCCCCTTCTCTCCCTCTTCCCTCCTGCAGTCACTGTTTTGATTGGTTTGATTGTGGCCCTGGGCACTGAGGATAGCCCATTAGTCCTACAGCATCAGCCTCAGGCACTAAAAATAGCTCAGTATTCTAGCATTGACCCGAGACGGGGTTGCCAGATGGATCCCAGTGAGGACATATGTGGGAGTCTGCTTTACTATCTTTGCTCCTCTCACTGAAAAAAAAAATGTTATTCTCCTACATTTACTTGCTTTAATTCCTAGATAATTGAGTTAAATGTGTCCAAGTTAGAATTAGCAGAGAATAAAGAATATAGAAAGCTTTACTAGAAAAAAAAGTAGATTCTTAAAAACCCAGAATATTTCAGGTTTATCTACTTTTAATTTGGGTCAGGTTATAGAAATAAGACCTAAAATCACACAAATGTTAGAATCAAGGTAAACTTTATGACAGCTAACCTTAAATCCTTTGACCTATTGCAAAAATAAACTTAAACTCAATTTTTTAAAGGGTCAGCCTGAGCTTGGGAAAAAAATCCCTAAGAAGCTAAAGGTGAACTGGCTTTGAGAAAGCAGAGGCTCTGTAGGACGTTACCACACTTGCCTCAAGATTTTTTATTGTCCTATAAATTTGTTACATTCCTCCATGCCTTTTCCCCTACACCCTTTCCTTCAAGCCAGACCTTTGTGTGTCAGCTTGCCAGAGATTTGTACTAGAGGACAAAAAGCAAATGTGTCTTGTCCTGCCTTCTGGGCTTTAGTTCTCTGGAGGAAAACATTGGAGAAAGGGAGAGGAGGATAGCGCATTTTGTATAAAGTGAGGAGAAGGAAGAGAGTAAAAATGGCAGAAAGAGTAAGTGAGAGAGGGCTGGTGATTTCTGGAGGCTGCAAGACCTCAGAGGGGAAGGGTTGCACAGCAGACTTAGAGACGCTGGACTGGGCCATGCACCAGCAATAAACCCACCAGTAGTCCAACTTAACATGAGAGCCAGAAGGCTGCTGCCTACAGAGGGACAAGTGAGCACGGATGGTGATGTTTCCATAATGCCTAGAAAAATGCTTGTCCATTAGTAAGTTCTTAACATTTGATAAGTTAATAAAATCAATGGAGAACATGATGAACTGAAGTGAAACCTTTCACTTGGGGGGCACCATGTATGTTCCTCAAGTTTTTGTGCGATTCTAAGAAATGAGAGAAGCCCCAACCCCTAAATAGATATCTGTAATGACTTATATAGCACTGACTATTCTGGTGAGACAAAGGTTCAGAGTCAGATTTTATTTTATTTCTTTTACAACTGCAGTGTGGGAGTGGGATGCGGACCCTACAAAAATGTATCCATCCATGGAATGCTGACTTCTACCAATTTGTCACTCAGAAGGTACTAGAAGCAAGGGTGCTCTGCCCGAAGACTTTCCAGAGTACTTGGTCTCCTTGGGAGGGGAGCTCCAGACTTTCTACTTAGGTAATATTTCTGAATGTTATCGCTGACCATCTAGTTGGGAAAAGAGGTGAGATGAATTGTGAAGCTGCATGTCACAGCATTTCTCATAAGACTAAGGAAACCTTGACTACGCATGTAGAAAGCGGAGAAAAGGGTTCTATGGACCCTAAGGAAGGACGGCTGCAGTTCTCTCCACACGCCCTTGGTGCTGTCCATGCTCAGTTCCCCATCAGGGAAATGCACATGCGCATCTTCAAACATGCAGTCACCCTCACACCCAGGTGCTCATGCACTTTCCATCGGGTATGAACACCTTTATCCTAAATGTTTTATATCCTGCTGTGTTAATAAAAAATCTTACTGACTTGAACTAATTAAGACAGTTTAAATTAGTTTAAACCTACTTTAAAGATATTTACCAGACCCTAGCCATGGAGGGGGTGTGTGTGTGTAACAATAGAGTTCTCAATGATGTATACAAATGTCCATTTCTCAAGTATTTGAATGTTTGTTCTATTAAGTTCATTAGGCCTGATCTGTGGTGGCGCAGTGGATAAAGCATCGACCTGGAAATGCTGAGGTTGAGGGTTCGAAACCCTGGGCTGCCTGGTCAAGGCACATATGGGAGTTGATGCTTCCAGCTCCTCCCCCCTTCTCTCTCTCCATCTCTCCTCTCTCTCTCTCTCTCTCTCTCTCTCTCTCTCTCTCTGTCTCTCCCTCTCCTCTCTAAAAAATGAATAAATAAATAAAAAAATTTTTTTAAAAATATTTCCCTACCACTTTAAAAATAGTTTTATGTACAGGTAGCTCACGTTACCATCTTAATGACTACCAATTCTCAACCTAGACTATGCAAATGGGTTTTCACTGATCATGTAAAAATAGTTCACAGAACAGCAAATGAAGGACTGAAAGTCCACAGGATCCTGAGCCAAATAGGATTATCTTCAACTTCGACTGTTACGTCCAACTTCTCAAATATGTGTTGGGAAGCATGTATCTGCTTGTTTAATTCATGTCATGAAATCCACACATTAACACACCTGGACACTTCTCAATTCAAGAACTGCTAAAATCACTGAAAAGATTTATTTTATGTTGTGCTCTTAGGTAATCTTTTTTAAAATTGGAATATTTCAATGTAAAATAATCTAACAAGAGAGAAAGAGCTAGAGCATGTGTGCAAAGATTGCTGCATCATAATCTCATAATCTCTGCTGCTCTGTGAGTCTCTCTTACTAGGTAATAATAATGGGGTAATAATTCATTGGTGTACAAGGGTACAAGCAATAAATGGATATGTTATGTATATCTGGGTTCAAAGGCTATAGGGAAACCCCCAAACCTCTGTACTTTTACTGATCGTCACCTCATTAAATTTAATTTTCTAAATAAAAATTTTAAAATGATATGAACACTAATTTAAAAACATATACGTACTTCTATGTTCATTGCAGCACTATTTACAGTAGCCAAGATAGGGAAGTACTTCCCGGGGATGTAAAGTACAGCATAGAGAAGATAGTCCATAATATTGTAATAACTATGTGTGGTGGGGACTTGAAATATTGGAGGAATCACTTTGTAAAGTATATGATTGTCTAACTACTATGCTGTATACATGGAACTAAAACAAAATAATTTCCCATGTATAAGATTCACCTTAATTTTGGGGTCCAAAATTTGAAAAAAAAAAGTATTACATAAAGTTATTGAACTCAAGTTTTATTCATCATAAAATTCATATAACTCTTCATCACTGTCAAAACTCTCATCCATTAGCTTGTCCTCATCTGTGTCTGATGATGAATCACTATCTTCAACAATGAGCACAAAAACAAATGCGAAAAAGTGGGAAATGCAAGTAAAAAATCTACAACCAATGTATAAGACGCACCCAGTTTTTAGACCCCAAATTTTTCAAAAAATGTGTGTCTTATACATGAGGAAATATGGTAAACTGTAATTGAAAAATAACATAAAAAGGAACTTATTTATAAATATCAGTAACAAAAATTCAGATGGAGCACGCAGTGATATAGGCTTAAAATATATAGCTAAATTTAGACATTCTCTAATAGAGATAGTACAGATTTTCCTTTCGTATGATCTTTTGTTTTCATAAAAGGAAATACAGGCCCTGGCCAGTTGGTTCAGTGGTAGAGCGTCAGCCTGGCGTGCAGAAGTCCCGAGTTCCATTCCCGGCCAGGGCACACAGGAGAAGCGCCCATCTGCTTCTCCACCCCTCCCCCTCTCCTTCCTCTCTGTCTTTCTTTTCCCCTCCCTCAGCCAAGGCTCCATTGGAGCAAAGTTGGCCTGGGCGCTGAGGATGGCTCTATGGCCTCTGCCTCAGGTGCTAGAATGGCTCTGATTGCGGCTTAGTGATGCCCCAGATGGGCAGAGCATCGCCCCCTGGTGGGCATGCCGGGTGGATCCCGGTCGGGCACATGTGGGAGTCTGTCTGACTGCCTCCTCGTTTTCCAGCTTCGGAAAAATACAAAAAAAAAAAAAAAAAAGGAAATACATAATATTAGAAATAAAAATAGAAGGGTGAAACTTTCATGACCATATTAACCCAAACACAACTGAAGCTAATGTTTTGATTGGTTTACTTTGCCTTTATAGTTATTGTGTTTTTAATACATAGTTGTGCTTTATGTTATATCTTGCAATTTTAAGCATTTTTCACATCTTGTATGTTTAAGTCACATTTTTAACAGCTGAATAATAATATTCCATTTAGTTGACATATCATCTATATATTCAAGTCTTCAACACCCCATAGGCCTCAAGCCTTATAGAATTCTCTAAGTCATATGTTTATGTTTCAATTTAAAATGATTCTCTCTCTCTCTCTCAGTACTGACATTAACAACACAATTTTGTTCTGTTTTTGCTGTCTGCATTTTATTTATCCCACTTGTTCCCTTAGCAAGAATTTAACAAACTACAACACATATTTGGTGTTCACTAAACATTGTAGAATAATTGAGTGAATTAATGAATTATAATAGGATAATTTCTACTGGGTTTTCATTGTTTGAATCAATGAGAGGAGGAACAGCATATCAATATACTTCCAGCATTCCTGTGTTGTCTCTATTTCCATCTTTAAATCTGCCCGGTCACCTGTTTCCATCCTTCCCTGTACTCTGTCTTCCCTTTGGATTTTAGATAAATCAAAGAGAAACCTTCCAGAGCCATATGCACACACTCAGAAATGATCAAATAAAATGAACATTGTTCCTTCGCTAAAGAAAATGAACCAGATCATGGCTCTTCTTTTCCCTCCTACCTGAAATCTAAACCCCATTACGTTCTCACTGCAAAAGAACACACACAACTCTCCACTGGTTGTTCTGTGCTTCAAAAACAGAGATAACAAAGGTTCCCCTGATCCAGGCTGCATTTCTTTCAGCTACAGACATTAGATAGATGATTTGAGTTACTATTCCAAGTTTATAACAAATGTTTCACCATAGTTTCAGCTTCTCCCTCTTAGATTGTTAAATTATAGCTCAGCATCCCCAGCTACATCTTGTAAGAGTAACGTATACCATAATCAGCTCTTGAGTGGAAAATGTGCCATTATCTCTACGATTGCTTTATCACTTCTAGAAAATGCATGTTTAGGGATGTGGGCAATTCCTCAAGATGAATTTCTTTATTAGACTGTGGTGATAAGTGCAATCAGCAACGGCCTCTGTCATCTAAGCATTATAATGTGATGCCAGAGGCTTTTAGCTTTGCACATTATCATCTTTGATTCCTTTGTAAACAGTTTGCCATTTGAACTGCTTTACTAATTACTGGGATCCATATTCCATTCCTGCAATCCAGTGAAATATACAGTATCTCCCTGAAATGAGAGAAGAGTAAGTTTGACCCTTCAGCATCAAAAGAAAATTGGTAGTACAGGTAACTTGATGGGCCAATTCCAGCACAGAGACTGTATAGACCACTGTCACTATGCCTGTCCCTCCATACATACCGGTGTTTCTAAAGCTTCATCATGGAACCAGCTATCAGAATCAAAGGGTTTTTAACCCGTTGAGCAGTGAGTGTTTTTCATGCTCGCTGACCTCCTGGAGTGAGTTTTGGGTTTTTTTTCAGAAAAATGAAATTAGTTCCTGTTACAGTTTTATTAACTTAAAATCATGTTTGTTTGATAACCAATTTATGGAAACAAGAAGAACATACATTTGCCTTTCTTTAATGTTGCCTTACACATTTTTAAAATAAATTGATGGTACTCTGGATGGTCAGGAGGCACAAGGACAAACATAAACATGAACGTTCATACTACTCAAAATTAATAATGTAAATTCAGGTTCTGCAACACTAAGCTGTTGGGTCTGAATCATCTTATGAACACAAAGGTTGAGGAAGCATTGGTAAAGAATTACAAGCTTTAGGCTCTAAAATTTAAGAACCCCAAACAAAACTGTTAAAGATTATTCTATATAACGTTTTGATCAAAATGTTTGAAGGTCACAATCTTACTTTTAGACTCAATTTATCATTGACTCATTGACGATTTTACTAACCTAGAGAGCAAGTGATGGTGCCATTCAACGGGTACAAATATTAATAAAATTTATGCACAAATGCACAAATATTTAAGATATTTCCAAATACCGAGAGAGGGAAAAGGCAATGCATTTCCTTCTGTGACATACTTCTATGTTATGTGACCTAAGCTGGGCTCTCGCAGAAGCCCCATCATACTTTCAGTCATCGGAAGGATTACCTACCACTTCTGCACAGCTGTTTCTGCAGACTGTTCCTCCATCGCCCTGAGCATCTGTTTTTCACTCCTGTGTGTCTGACAATGGAGGCTGTAGCACATTAGTGCTTCCAACATCCCTCCTCTCCACCTCAACATTTCTGTGTATCATTGTCTTGCCTCCGCACTTTGTGTGCATAAAAAAAAGAAGTGAACTTTTTTCCTAAGGGCAATTCTGCCAAACTCCTAATAACTTAAGTCCGTTCTGACTTTAAAAAGAAAATAACATAGGTTTCAGGAGGAAGCATGACTCCTGCGGCGCATGAGCAGATGGTGGCAAGAGAGAGAAGATGAAGAGTCAGGACATAAAAACAGGGGTGGGGTAGCAGGGTTGAGAGATGTTAGAAGTGCAGCTGGAGGGACAGGTGTGAGTGACAGGATACCCAGATACAGGAAGACCTACAGGATCCAATAGGTTAAGATTTGAGAGAACAAGAAAGACACTAAACTTGAGGCCATGGAATGAAAACAGAGCTGCAGAAAAAACAAACAAACCAACAAAAGAACAATCACAACTAAGAAGAAAGCAGAGTTGCAAAGCTGCAGTGGCTGCATTTATAGCCAAGAGGAAAGCATTAAATTTTAATGATGGATGAGGATTTTTTTTTATTTTTTTTATAATTTTATTTTTTTAATGGGGTGACATCAATAAATCAGGATATATGTATATTCAAAGATAACAAGTCCAGGTTATCTTGTCGTTCAATTATGTTGCATACCCACCACCCAAAGTCAGATTGTCCTCTGTCACCTTCTATCTTGTTTTCTTTGTGCCCCTCCCCACCCCCTATCCCTCTCCCATTCCCCCCTCCCCCCCCGTAACCACCACACTCTTGTCAATGTCTCTTAGTTTCAGTATTATGTCCCACCTACGTATGGAATAATACAGTTCCTGGTTTTTTCTGATTTACTTATTTCGCTTCGTATCATGTTATCAAGATCCCACCATTTTGCTGTAAATGTTCCGATGTCATCATTTCTTATGGCTGAGTAGTATTCCATAGTGTATATGTGCCACATCTTCTTTATCCAGTCATCTATTGATGGGCTTTTTGGTTGTTTCCATGTCCTGGCCACTGTGAACAATGCTGCAATAAACATGGGGCTTCATGTGTCTTTACGTATCAATGTTTCTGAGTTTTGGGGGTATATACCCAGTAGAGGGATTGCTGGGTCATAAGGTAGTTCTATTTTCAGTTTTTTGAGGAACCACCATACTTTCTTCCATAATGGTTGTACTACTTTACATTCCCACCAACAGTGTATGAGGGTTCCTTTTTCTCCACAGCCTCTCCAACATTTGCTATTACCTGTCTTGCTAATAACAGCTAATCGAACAGGTGTGAGGTGGTATCTCATTGCCGTTTTGATTTGCATTTCTCTAATAGCTAAAGAAGATGAGCATCTTTTCATATATCTGTTGGCCATTTGTATTTCTTCCTGGGAGAAGTGTCTATTCATATCCTCTTCCCATTTTTTTATTGGATTGTTTGTTTGTTTGTTGTTGAGTTTTATGAGTTCTTTGTATATTTTGGATATTAGGCCCTTATCTGAGCTGTTGTTTGAAAATATCATTTCCCATTTAGTTGGCTTTCTGTTTATTTTGTTATCAGTTTCTCTTGCTGAGCAAAAACTTCTTAGTCTGATGTAGTCCCATTCATTAATTTTTGCCTTCACTTCTCTTGCCATTGGAGTCAAATTCATAAAATGCTCTTTAAAACCCAGGTCCATGAGTTGAGTACCTATGTCTTCTTCTATGTACTTAATTGTTTCAGGTCTTATGTTTAGATCTTTGATCCATTTTGAGTTAATTTTTGTACAGGGAGAGAGACTGTAGTCCAGTTTCATTCTTTTGCATGTGGCTTTCCAGTTTTCCCAGCACCATTTATTGAAGAGGCTTTCTTTTCTCCATTGTGTGTTGTTGGCCCCTTTATCAAAAATTATTTGACTATATATATGTGGTTTTATTTCTGGACTTTCTATTCTGTTCCATTGGTCTGAGTGTCTATTTTTCTGCCAATACCATGCTGTTTTGATAGTCGTGGCCCTATAATAGAGTTTGAAGTCAGGTATTGTTATGCCCCCAGCTTCATTCTTTTTCTTTAGGATTGCTTTGGCTATTCGGGGTTTTTTATAGTTCCATATAAATCTGATGATTTTTTGCTCTATTTCTTTAAAAAACGTCATTGGAAGTTTGATGGGAATTGCATTAAATTTGTATATTGCTTTGGGTAATATAGCCATCTTGATTATATTTATTCTTCCTAGCCAAGAACAAGGTATATTCTTCCATCTCATTATATCTTTTTCAATTTCCCTTAACAATGGTTTATAGTTTTCATTATATAAGTCCTTTACATTCTTTGTTATGTTTATTCCTAAGTATTTTATTTTTTTTGTTGCAATCGTGAAGGGGATTATTCTTTTGAGTTCCTTCTCAGTTGTTTCATTGTTGGCATATAGAAAGGCTGTTGACTTCTGTATGTTAATTTTGTATCCTGCGACCTTACTGTATTGGCTTATTGTTTCTAGTAGTCTTTTTGTGGATTCTTTGGGGTTTTCGATGTATAGGATCATATCATCTGCAAAAAGTGATACCTTTACTTCTTCTTTTCCGATATGGATGCCTTTTATTTCTTTGTCTTGTCTGATTGCTGTGGCGAGAACCTCTAGTACCACATTAAATAAGAGTGGAGAGAGTGGACAACCCTGTCTTGTTCCTGATTTAAGGGGGAAAGCCTTCAATTTAGTGCCATTTAATATGATGTTAGCTGATGGTTTATCATATATGGCCTTTATCATGTTGAGATATTTTCCTTCTATGCCCATTTTGTTGAGAGTCTTAAACATAAAATTGTGTTGTATTTTATCGAAAGCCTTTTCTGCATCTATTGATAAGATCATGTGGTTTTTGTTCTTTGTTTTGTTGATATGGTGTATTACATTAACCGTTTTACGTATGTTGAACCATCCTTGAGATTCTGGGATGAATCCAACTTGATCATGATGTATTATTTTTTTAATATGTTGTTGTATTCGATTTGCTAGTATTTTGTTTAGTATTTTAGCATCTGTATTCATTAGAGATATTGGTCTGTAGTTTTCTTTTTTTGTGCCATCCTTGCCTGGTTTTGGTATGAGGGTTATGTTGGCCTCATAAAATGTGTTTGGAAGTATTGCTTCTTCTTCAATTTTTCGGAAGACTTTGAGTAGAATAGGAACCAAGTCTTCTTTGAATGTTTGATAAAATTCGCTGGTATAGCCGTCAGGGCCTGGACTTTTATTTTTGGGGAGGTTTTTAATGGTTTTTTCTATTTCTTCTCTACTGATAGGTCTGTCTAGGCTTTCTGCTTCTTCTTGACTCAGTCTAGGAAGGTTGTATTTTTCTAGGAATTTATCCATTTCTTCTAGGTTGTTGAATTTAGTGCCATAAAGTTTTTCATAGTATTCTACAATAATTCTTTGTATATCTACAGTGTCCGTGGTGATTTCTCCTCTTTCATTTTGGATTTTGTTTATATGAGTTCTTTCTCTTTTTTCCTTGGTAAGTCTTGCCAAGGGTTTGTCAATTTTGTTGATCTTTTCAAAGAACCAGCTCCTTGTTCTATTAATTTTTTCTATAGTTTTTCTGTTCTCTAATTCATTTATTTCTGCTCTGATTTTTATTATTTCCTTTCTTCGGCTGGTTTTGGGTTGTCTTTGTTCTTCTTTTTCTAGTTCCTTAAGGTGGGAAGTTAAGTGGTTCACTTGGGCTCTCTCTTGTTTGTTCATATATGCCTGAAGCGATATGAACTTCCCTCTTATCACTGCTTTTGCTGCATCCCATAGATTCTGATATGTCGTATTGTCATTTTCATTAGTCTGTATATATCTTTTGATCTCTGCACTTATTTCTTCTTTGACCCATTCATTTTTTAAAAGTATGTTGTTTAGTTTCCACATTTTTGTGGGATTTTTTTCCTCTTTTTTGCAGTTGAATTCTAGTTTCAAGGCTTTATGATCAGAAAATATGCTTGGTACAACTTCAATTTTTCTGAATTTGCTGATGTTGTTTTTGTGGCCCAACATATGGTCAATTCTTGAGAATGATCCATGTACACTGGAGAAAAATGTATACTCAGTCACTTTGGGATGAAATGTCCTGTAGATGTCTATCATATCCAGGTGCTCTAGTGTTTTGTTTAAGGCCACTATGTCTTTGTTGATTCTCTGTTTGGATGACCGATCTAGAGCCGTCAGCGGTGTATTGAGGTCTCCAAGTATGATTGTATTTTTGTCAGTTTTTGTTTTAAGATCAATAAGTAGCTGTCTTATATATTTTGGTGCTCCTTGGTTTGGTGCATATATATTAAGAATTGTTATGTCTTCTTGATTCAGTGTCCCCTTAGCCATTATGAAATGGCCATTTTTGTCTCTGAGTACTTTTGTTGTCTTGTAGTCAGCATTATCCGATATGAGTATTGCTACACCTGCTTTTTTTTGGATGTTATTTGCTTGGAGTATTGTTTTCCAGCCTTTCACTTTGAATTTGTTTTTATCCTTGTTACTTAGATGAGTTTCCTGTAGGCAGCATACAGTTGGATTTTCTTTTTTAATCCATTCTGCTACTCTGTGCCTTTTTATTGGTGAGTTTAATCCGTTTACATTTAGTGTAATTATTGATACTTGTGAGTTCCCTATTGCCATTTTATATCTTGCTTTCTGTTAGTTTTGTGTCTTGTTTGATCCTTCTCTTTCGTTTTTCTATCTTTTGTTTTTATTTGGTTGTATTCCATACATCTTTCCTCTGTTGCTATCTTTTTTATCTCATGTGCTTCTGTGGTGGTTTTTTCAATGGTGGTTACCTTTGAGTAATGAAAAGGGTCCCTACCCTGTTCATTGTAGAGAACTATTTTGTGAGTACTTTTGCACTCCATCGTCCTTTGCTACTGTTAATCTCCATCTTCTCCCCCTCTTTCTTTTTGTTGTTGTCACAGTTTAAATTTGGTTTTATTGTGTTCTTCTTGGAGCTTTTACTTGTGGCTCTGTTTTTTTTTGTTCTTTGTATCTGATTGGAGAACCCCCTTTAGTAATTCCTGGAGTGGGGGTTTTCTGATGATAAATTCCCTCATCTTTTCTGTATCTGTGAATGCTTTTATTTCTCCTTCGTATTTGAAGGATAGCTTTGATGGGTATAGTATTCGTGGCTGAAAGTTCCTCTCTTTCAGGACTTTAAATATTGGGGTCCACTCTCTTCTAGCTTGTAGAGTTTCTGCTGAGAAATCTGATGATAATCTAATGGGCCTTCCTTTATATGTTGTATTCTTCTTTTCCCTGGCTGCCTTGAGAATTTTTTCTTTGCTGTTGGTTTGTGTCAATTTCATTATGATATGCCTTGGAGTAGGTTTGTTGGGGTTAAGAAAACTTGGAGTTCTGTTTGCTTCTTGAACTTGAGGCTTTAGTTCTTTTCACAGGCTTGGGAAGTTCTCATCTATTATTTGTTTGAGTATGTTCTCCATTCCATTTTCTCTCTCTTCTCCCTCTGATATACCTATTATTCTTATGTTATTCTTTTTGATGGAGTCAGATAATTCTTGTAGGGCTATCTCATTTTTTTAATTTTTGAGTCTCTTTCTTCTTCTCTCTGTTGTGCCTCAAGTTGTTTGTCTTCTATTTCACTAATCCTCTCTTCTATCTGACCTGTTCTATTAGCTAAGCTTGTTACTTCGTTTTTCAGCTCGTGAATTGAGTTTTTCATCTCTGTTTGATTTGTTTTTATAGTTTCAATTTCCTTGGACATATATTCTTTGTGTTCATTGAGTTGTTTTCTGAGCTCCCTATATTGCCTTTCTGTGTTTTCTTGTATATCTCGGAGGATTTTTAGTATTTCTATCTTGAATTCTCTGTCATTTAGCTCCAAGGTTTCCAATATATTAAATTTTTTCTCCATAGATTTTTCCTCATCTAGCTGTGTTACCTCTCTTTCTTTTGTATCCATGATATTCGATTTTCTCTTCCCAATGGCATCTTTGGGTTTATTGCGAAGCATCTGGAAGCTCCAAGTATAGGTTTTTCTGTTTCTGGTTGAAGATCTTGTTGAGTTTTGGGGGAGATTTATCGGTATCGCTTCCTACCCCGCCATTACTCTGACGTCATCCTGGATGAGGATTTTGTCAGAGCAGCCACAGGGCTCCAAAATTCTAAGTGTATGTTGTGCTAAAAGTGCTCTTTTTTTGTTTGTTTATTTGTTTGTTATTGGTGACGAGAGCTGACTGCTTTACCCTTTGCACATTTTAAAAGTTCCTATCTTTATGTGGCTGAAGAGTAAAATCTGACAAAATTTTTCTATCTAAACCCTTGATTTCATCCTCTCTTGCCATTTCCAGGATGCTATATCATGTATATATGAAAAATGTGAAGAGTATATTTATGTATATATAGGGAATATCTTTTCTCTTTTTGGTATTGCATTCTAACTTTCCTTTGCATAACCCCCAATTCCTGCCTATTTTGTTTGAACAAAATTGACCTCAGCTCCTGGCTTCCAGGATGAGCATGTAACTCCAGTAGGCCAATTGGTTGGGCCAATTAAAATACCACATCCCTCTGGTCCAGTGATTGGTTCAGAGATAGTACAGGATGCAAGTTATGCCAATCAGAGATTGTTTGCCTCAAGACTTTCTTTTTTGTTTTTGATTTGAGAGAAAAAGAAAATTTTTTATTTGTTCTACTTATTTATGCATTTATTAGTTGGTTCTCTCTTTTTTAAAGGAGACTGGCTGGAGGTGTGATTGTTTTTAATTTTTATTCATTGATTTTAGGGAGAGGAGAGACAGAAAGAGAGAAAGGCAGTGGTGGGGAAGGAGTGGGAAGCATCAACTCATAGTTACTTCTCATGTGTGACCAAGGTTTTGAATGGGCAACCTCAACATTCCAGGCCACCACTTTATCCACTGTGCCATCATAGGTCAGACTATTAGTTGATTCTTATATGTGCCCTGACCAGGGATCAAACCTGCAACCTTGGCATATGGGGACAACATACCCAGCCCAAACACCTCAGGACTTTTTTAAACCAATATAGAGAAAGTAGAGCTGAGATATGGAAGGAGAAACAATATTCAAATGATAATGTTTGAGCCTTAGGCCTAGTTCTGTCTGAAACCTAGCCCTGTCTTCTCTACTTTATGAGCTAGTAATTTTCCTCTTTTGTTTAAGCAAGTTTTTAAAAAAGATTTTATTTATTCATTTTGGAGAGAAGAGAGAGAGACAGAGTGAAGGAGGAAAGAGCAGGAAGCATCAATTCCCATATGTGCCTTGACTGGGCAAGCCTGGGGTTTTGAACCGGCAAACTCAGCATTCCAGGTCGATGCTTTATCCACTGTGCCACCACAGGTCAGGATAAGCAAGTTTTAATTCAGTTTATTTCGCTTGAAATAGAAAGTGATATGACTAAGAAATTAAAATGTGATACAATCCTAGTAAACCATCGTGTGGCTTCAGTGGATGTATAGAAGCACATTCAACTCTCTGTCACTCAACCTGCATGCTTTTGGAATAGAAGGTTCTTCCGTCCTCTGGTTGATATGTAAATTTGCATCATGTTGTGATGCCATGTTGTTCATGAGAGACCACCTTAAGTACATGTTTGATTAGTGAACATTTTATTATTGCCCAGTGTCTCATTGTGGAATCATTCTTCCTTCAATCTTAGACCAGTTGGTTTGGTGCGGACTGTACCCTAAGCTCCAGGTTTGTGGGGCACATGGCTCAAACCAGGCCAATTAGAAATTTTCCTAAGATTTTAACTAGTGTTATCTAAAAAAAGAATCACTCTATTCTCTGGGATTGCTTCTTATAATTATGTATAAGTAAGTCTAAAACTGTCCGTATATATTTTGGGAACACTCAATGCCTATGTGAGCTTGAAGCTATTCTTGAGGAAAGCAGAAGTCAAAGACAGAGAAAACAGAGTAGATTAATGGAGACATCTTTGAACTTGTATACGTCAAACCTCAAAGTCACCATTGCTTAGACTTTACAGTCACACGAGCAAACAGATTTCCTCTCTTTACTTTAACCCAGTTTAGCTTGGGTTTTGAGAGATGGAACCAAAACCTTGGCTAACTATACATCGGCACCATGAAGTCGATGCTAACGGTTTAGTGTCAGCTGTCACAAGATTTAAAAAAAACTCATGATAAGAGATAAGGCTTCTGATAGCTCGTATCTTAGAATTTGCTGAAAGATATTAGTGATGGACTAACTTCTCTGAAAATACCCTTGGTTGTCATGGTGATGGAAGGGCACAGATACTAAGATAGGATTCTGAAATATTTTTTTATAAAATCTGAGTGGGGTGGGAGACATCTCTAACCTGGCACTGAGAGTCTTGTGAACATCACGGCATTTGATAGAACTTCTGAAGATCCTCTGAAATACAGTGGTTTGGGCTTTTCTCTGCTGCTCCAGGAGCCCCAAAAGGCGCTGTTATTGTAAAGGAGGTGACAGGCTAATTGGATCTTGTGCCTCTGCTAATACCCAGGGCTCGATGTCAAACTTGGTAGCCCCTCAATCCTTCATATCACCACACATATACTTCAGGATATTTTTCTCTCTGCTTTGTAGCCAGGAAAATACATAAACATAAGCAATAAGACTAGATTTTTAGGATTTGTTCTTTTCCAGGATTTTAATTTTTACTTGGCTAGCAACAGATCTTTTGCTTATAAAACAAAACAAAACAAATAGATTCAATAGATTTAATACCACTTTTCTAAAATTTCTCACAATGATATCCTAACCTGAATATAAAATATCATTTGTGAAAGTTTATCACATAAGAGCACATCCAAGATGGTTTTGTTCTTTGGCAATCACCTATTCAAATGACAGTGTTTATAATGAAAACTAATTATCATGATAAACTCTAAAGCAGTGGTAGTCAACCTGGTCCCTACCGCCCACTAGTGGGCGTTCCAGCTTTCATGGTGGACGATAGCGGAGCAACCGAAGTATAAATAAAAAGATACATTTAACTATAGTAAGTTGTTTTATAAAGATTTATTCTGCCAAATAGCGAAAATCCAACTTAAAGTACTTTGTAGGTAATTATTATTATATGCTTTAACTTGCTGTAACTCTGCTTTATAAATTTTATAAAGTAAAGTTACTTCCCTACTTTATAAATCACCATTACTGTGGAACCGATGGGCGGTTAGAAAATTTTCCTACTAACAGAGATACAAAAGTGGGCGGTAGGTATAAAAAGGTTGACTACCCCTGCTCTCAAGTGTTATATACATACTTGGGCGTACCTTTTATGAGATTAAGATTCAGGGGTATATTTTCATCATTTACCCTTTTCAATGGGGTTTTTAAAACCTCTTTTGTTTTATAAAACAGAAATTGTATTAGAGGTTAGGGGACAAGTTCTTGCCCAATGCAGGACTTTGGAACAAGAAATTCACCTCTTGGAGCCAGTGTTTCCAGATGTCAAATACAGGAATTAGACAAGATGAGCTTCTGGGTCTTTTCCCAACTTTGAATCTATGTTTTTATGTAACAATACTTACAAAAAAGAATGAGCAGATGATTTATGAAAATCTTCCATACACCACAGTGACAGGGATTAGTTTCTAAAACTACAAGACAATCAAGTTATTAAAGCAATTGTTTAACTAAAGGAAAGATGTCAGAACCAGACCAAATTCGCTTTGCTGGATGTTACATAAACTACTTAAAGGAGATGTTTTAATTTCTGGACTTGATCACACTACTAGAGAAATTGGTCATATTTCTGCAAATAAGGACTGACACAGAGCCCTGCTAGACTGTGCATGGGGACATACTGCCCAGATGCCCTCCGAAGGAAGGGGAAAACAGTCAGAAGGCAGCTGAGATTGCCAGCTCTTTCAAAGTCAGCACGGTTGCATGAAGATACCATGCCCTTGGCGCACTCCTCTGGGGGCAGTCTGCATTCCCTGATGAAATAGACATGAGGGCTTCATGTAGGACCTTCCACAGGCACTATTTGCCCTAGGGCTCCCCACTGGGTTGGCCAAGGCTTTTTCTGGGCCCGCATCACAGTTTGATGTCTCCCACTACCCAGTGGGCTCCCTTGCCCTTCACATGTGTTGATTTCTAATAAGTATCTTGCTCCCAAACTCCATCTCCACATCTGCTTCCAGTGAACTCAGTCTTAGGCACCAGGTGAGAGTAGATATCATCTACCCAGTGTGCTTGGGAGTATCTACTATTTTGTATAGGCAGTAATTTTTGAGCTTCTACTTATCCCCACATAGTAAGGAAAAAAGTTGAACAGAAGTAGATACAGGGAGTTTATAATGTAAAAGTCTCCAGACAAATCTTAGATGTTTAAAGTTTTAATTAGGATTATATGTGATAACTGAAGGTGAGAGGAATCTCATGGCCATGGCCATGGTTTCTAGAGCACTCGTGTGTGTGTGTGTGTGTGTGTGTGTGTGTGTGTGTGTGTGTGTGACAGAGATAGAGAGAAAGGGATAGAGAGAGGGACAGATAGGCAGGAAGGGAGAAAGAGGAGAAGTATTAATTCTTTGTTGTGGCTCCTTAGTTGTTCATTGATTGCTTTCACATATGTGCCTTGACCAGGGGGCTACAGCAGAGCAAGTGACCCCTTACTTAAGTCAGCAACCTTGAGCTCAAGCCAGTGACCTTGGGCTTCAGGCTAGCGACCTTGGGCTCAACCCAGCAACCATGGGGTCATGTCTATGATCCCACGTTCAAGCCAGCGATCTTGCACTCAAGCTGGTGAGCCTGCACTCAAGCTGGATGAGCCTGCACTCAAGCCAATGACCTCAGGGTTTCGAACCTGGGTCCTCCACATCCCAGTTTGATGCTCTATCCACTGCACCACCACCTGGTCAGGCTCTAGAACACTCTTGCACCTTGGATTTACAGGATTTTTGTCAATTGCTCTAGTCTTAATGCCACCAGTACCCATTCTCAGCATGACATTTCGAAGTGCTTTCATGATTGCTAAGTCAAACTTTGTCATTGGCAAATAAATTCTGTTGGTCCTAGATAAAAGTAAGAAGTGAAAATATTCCTCAGTTCTATCCCTAGAGTGTTACTATTTCTAGAATGTTCAATCTATGATATATACTCATTCGTAAACAAAAGAAAAACGTTTTGTTTTTTGTCTTCCAAATACTATGGTATAGAACTTCAGCAATAGTTTAATAAGCAACCACCATACAAACTTTTCTTTCTTTACATATCAAGGGCAATCTACATTGAATTCTCTTATGATGAAACTTGTTAAAAAAAGAAAAAGAAAAACCAGTTGGAAACAACATTTGATAAATGACCATTCCCACTACAAAGAATGCAAACTTTTTTCATATTGTTGCAGGGGTTTTAGCTGCTTGTTGGAAACAGATCAAGTTAGAAACTAAAGAAGACAAGAGTAAATCTCACTAATTGAAAATGATGGACCTGGAGCAAGCATCCATGGTCAGAAACTGTTTCCCAAAGACAGAACTGGTTAATGTCTCACTATAATGCTGGTGGTCAAGGCCAGGCAGGTCCTCATTGGATTCAGGCAGACTATATAGAAACTGTGGAGCCAGAAAGCATTGGGCCACTTCCGTTTTAACAGTTTCACAAAGGCAGACAAGCACACAGGCAGGGGAAAACTTCTCAGGCAAAGAAACAGCAAAAATGGTTCCTTGGCATGGTGGGCAGGCAATCCATCACCCACAGTCCCCTGAGCGCAAGCACCCATAGCCTCACGCACCAATCAAGCAAAGTGCTGAAAGCCGGTAAACCAGCGAGCAAGCCTAACACAGCTGCCCACACTCACTGTAGCCACATTTACCAAGTTGCAGAATGTATGAAATAGCCTCTCATCCTTATAAGTCTGAGCAAAGATGTGCCTAGTTGGGGAAGAACCCAGTAGCTCCAAGAAGTAGCATTCCAGAGCTCTAAAGTGTATTTGAGATTTCAATTAAAAGTCCCTACTCACAGGTGGGTTTCTTCCAAGCACTGTCCTTTGGGCCCTTGGTCTTCTGTGAGCCAGGAAAATAGCCAGCCATCTATAGGGCTTTGTTTGCTGGATATGCTGTGAGACAATGGAATAATGAATAGCAAATCCAGCTGGTGCCAGAGCTCTGTCACACAGGCTTGGGCCTGGCATCTGGGAGTCTGGTATTTTCACTCAGAGCAGCTGTGTAAGTTTGGAACGACATTCCAGTTCGAAGATCCATTAACCCCTGCTTAGGGGCACATTTTAGCATGAACATTTTTTAAGGGATAAATAAGTGTTGAATCCTGTTGAACCCAAGCCCAGACTGTGCTAAAAAAGAATTGCACTAAATAATATTCGAGGTCTCACAGCCTCATGTGTTTCAAAGCTCACATTTTGAGAGGTGTTGGCAGTTATCTTGATAATGTAGTTAGAATGGTTTTTTAATGCTGTGCTTTGTTCTGTGAAATGTTTGGAGAAGACATTTAAATAATATCCTTTACTTAGTATGTGCCTGTTCCTTATATGAATGAATAAATAGTTTTATAATTTCTGTGAACTAAGACATGAAGACTGTTAATGCCTCATTAATTGATTAGACAGATATTTATTAAGCACCTACTATACCAGCCATGTTATTAGGGCACAGTCAGATCAGGCAGTAAACAAAACAAAGTCCCTACTATCATATTGTCATACATAAACCAGAAGTATCACTTCTATACTAGTTATAGCCATAGGTATATAAAATACATGAACTGGTACTCTGAAAATATCATCTTAGTCCTATAATTCTGTTTGATTCAGTCTCTTTAAAATTTTAATTAAAATTCCCTGCCCACAGATGGATTTCTTCCCTGATCTTTCATGAGCCAGGAAAATGACCAGCTACCTCTCAGGCTTTGTTGCCTGAGTATGTTCTATTTATCTACTAGTATTCTAGTATTCCAACTAGACATTTGGCTATAAAAAGTAAATTTTTCATTTTTTTTCTTTACTGTTGAATTTTTCCACCTGCTCCTTCTTACTTTTGGAATATTGTCATATCCATCTGTAAATTTTCAGTATCAACTCATCCATCAAAGTCCTATTCAAAATTTCCTATTCCATATCCACCATCCAGATCCCTGAAGATAAAGTGTGTTTTATTCCTCTGAGCCCTTAGAGCCACTTGTCTGTACATATTTTATGTAAGTCATATTTATAATATGTACCTATGTAAAAAATTAATAAAGAAGACCTAAACCCAGATTGGAATTGGAAGGGCCTGTAGGGGAGCTCTCACTTCTATATCAATCTCAAAGGCTCACAGGAAGAACTCATTGGTTATAACAGACATCCTAACTTCCTCTTTCCTTCTATAAAAGAACTTCCTCTTCTTGGAACTGGTGGACTTGCACATGGCTTACAATGGTGGCATGTTCCAGACTGAATTCTCTCTTTTTCCTGAATAAACCCTTTTTTGTTAGATGAATATCTAGCTAGCTGACTTTTTAAAGGTCAACATCATTATGCTTCTCATCTTCCAGTCCTCCCAAACATCCAATAAACCCAACCTACACATGACTATTGAGACTTAGTATTGGTGGTCTCATTATTTTGGCAGTTATATCATAATCTTTACACATCAGCCTCAATCCTAATTATTCTACATATTAATTAGATTGACATTTTGTGCCATGGTTTAAGCAAGACTTGGCCATCTACGACCTAGTATTTACTATTATTAGTCAGGATCATTAGAGAAAACAGAGCCCACATCAGATAGCTTGATAGTGGATGTTAAAAGAGCTAAAAGATCATTAAGAGATAGTGAGGTAATCAAGAATATAGCAATAGCAAGAAACCCAGTGGTGTACATAGAGTTAACTGAATCCAAAAGTCAGTGCTTTATTGTGAGAGCCAGCTACTAACTGAATCTCTCCAACAGGAGCTAGGACCACAGGGGGAGCAGCTGTTTGACGGGAGTTGGAAATATGCAGAAGATGCAGTTATTGTTGGAGAAGCTACCTGAATAAGAGAGGAAAAGGGGAAAATATGCCCTGGCTTCTTTGTCCCACACTCTAATCTCCAGCCAATGCCTCCCATCAGTATAAAGCAGACAGTAGTACTTGGCAAGGGATTCTGAGAAATATCATTGGCAGAGTTCAGTTAGCTTCCAATACAGGGTAAACCAAAGAAGGGTGAATAATGAATGGATCTGGGAACACTAAAATCATTAGTAAAACCTGCTTAATCAAAAATTTACTGCATATCTTATTTTCAAATGATAGTTAATTGTTTAATTTATGAATATTTTATGTTCAGTTAGAAGCCCAATTTGATTATAAGACCTTTGAACACAGACCACTTTTTGAGCCAGTTGTGAGCTAGGCTAGTCTCAAAAATATCATACAATATCATGTTGATTATTTCTACTATTTATCCATCTTCTTTTTCAAGGTTTTCTCCACTTTGGTTTGCTCTCTGGGTATCCTCTTGTCCTGGTTTACTTGCTGTGGCAATGCATACAAGCCTTACTTGGGCAGATTTCATTGTCAGAGTTTTGGTTTTTCAGTTTTCTTTTTCATTTCCCTATCAAATTCCATCTGAGAGCACTTGATAATCTACTTTAAAAAAGTATATGAATAGCTGGGTGTCAGTTGAAAGCTGCCTAGACAGCCTCCACTGATTCTCACCTACTGGAAGTCACACTCTTCTGTAATACCTTCTGCTTTGAATCAGAGCTCAAAGTGGAAGTGATTGCGGTCATTTCCAAGGGTAAGTCATAAATGGTAATGAAACTTTACCATGGTGTGTTGGTGTGCTAACGATGGTGGTTGCCAGCTGTCATACTGTCAGGACACTCAAGCAGCCCCATGGCCCATATGGAAAGGGTTAAGGCCAAGAGTCAGCACCAACTTGCCAGCTGTGGAACGAGTTACTTTGGTAGTAAATTCTCCAGCCCCAACTATGCCTTTGGATGACAGAATAGCTTCAACAGAAATCTGACTGCAACCAGGAGGAATTATAAGCAAGAAAGGCTTGACTGAGCCCTTCCCAAATTGCTAATCTTGAAGTTGTATAAACATAATAAGGTTTCAAGATAATTTGTTATACAGCATCAGATAACTGGTGACTTAATTAATATTTTTATGATAGTCCTTCCAAAGCAAGTTTGCAAAGTTGATGTCTTAATAATGCTGATATTCCCCTATTTCACAGTATTCTGCAAGTGGCACACAGTAAAATTTCTTGCAAGTTATATATATTCTGTTTATAATAAAACTTGGGAGTTAGGCATAGCAAGGCTTTTTCAAATTAAATTGATCTTTCATTTGAGGAAGTTGACACCAAGAGTCTGAACAACTTGGCTAAGTTTCCTCAGGTAGTTAGCTGCAGGTCCTAGATCCAAACCCACGTCTTCCAATCCAGTCCCTTCTGTTGTTGCTGGGGACCTTCAGCACTACAGCAAGGCAAACAGAGAGATGTGGGGTTGGGACCTTCTCATAAGCCTTGAGATTTAGAATGCTTGTACCTGACTGATCACCTTGGCAAGTAAAGAATCAAAAGAGACAACAGAATGTGCAGCTGTGGAGCTGACCTGTGGTGGCCGGCTAGGCAGGAGGAGAGCTGGCTCTTACTACGTACAACTGCTCTCCTTCATTCCCGCCTGCTAATACTTTCCAGACCCCAAATCCAGCCATCTTGAAAATCTAGTTGCAGCTTTTTCTTTCCAAGGATTTGGCCAAGATTATAGACACATGTGCTTGGAACATCCAGACTCTGTGTAATGGCATGTTTCTCATTTTGTGATTTGACCGAATCAGTTCTAATACCTAGAACAGTCCCACAGACTCCAAATCACTTAACGCCAAGGCCTGTGTGATACGAAAGACATTCTTTTTCTTTGACAGACCAAAGTAAATAGGCACACCAAGATTTTCCTTGTTATTTATTTATTTCCATAAACCTGAAAATTTGCAATCCCTGAAATACATTTAGTTTCTTGTCCTTTGTCACTTTCCAATGTTAATTAAATAAGTAATGTCCAGATTTGTTCCAGGTTGGACACTTTGTCCAACAGGGGATTTCCCACTAGGGTGAGAAGTTCAGTGTAAATGGCACACATACACTGCACGGCCTCTTCTCCCCATGCCCTGGACCCTTTTATTTAAAGGAGGTTGGAGTCAAATAAATGTCAAGGGGAGCACTGTGTAGGAAAAGTCATGAAATGATACCTTAAAAAGAGTTTTAAAAGAGCAAGACTTGACCCAGCTTACTTGGGAGTGTCTCATGTTTTGCCTATAGCAGTGATGAACTACTTCACCTGCATATTAGTGTCACCTGAAAGGCTAATGCCTACCAGTTTCCCACTCCCTGCCTCAAAGCAAATAAATTAATTCAGAATAGGACCCAGGCATCAGTATTTTTAACCAGTTTCCCAGGTATTTCCAATAAACAGCCAGGGTAGAGCGCCAGCTGAACATATAGTTTGGGGATTGATTGGGAGACAGCAGAGCCTTCTCATTTCCCCACCCGCTGATTTCCTGGGGATGATCTCACTGCACAGAAGGCTCCCAAGTTGAAAATGATCAGGTCAGTCTCTTAGGAATGCTTTATTGTAGGACCAGTAGTGAGCAAGACACCAGGGGGTTATATTTTCTACCTTGCCCTGACAAAAGGTTGAGCTTAAATTTCAGGACACTGTGCACATTTTATTGGCTTCTTTGCCTTCACTTCCTCCAGCTCTTGTGGGTAAAGTTAGAGAGAGAACAATGTATCTTACTTAACAGGCTGAGGGAAATGATGTTCATAGTGCTAGCCTATGTTATTCCTAGCCACATTTGACAAATAATTGTGTTTCCTGCTGCCCACGTTTTAATAATAGGCAGAATACTATCACAAACAAAGTTTATTGTTGCTTTTAAATGGCTCCCAAGTGCAAGCAAGCTCTTGCCCTGTTTCTACTTTCTTAATCCTGGCAGACACACATGTCCATATAGATCACTTTCTTGCAGAGACTGCATTATCTCATGAAGTTTCCTCTTTAGTGAGGAAAGTTTAGGACATTTTTTCTAATTACCACATATGTCATCACAGGGTTCACAGCTATGGCATTATGCCCTTTGACTTTAAGCTCTGAACAAAGTGGTCTGTTTTTCATAACTCCATGTATTCCAGTGACTATTCCAGTAATCTGCCCATAATGGATGTGCAACAGGTGCATAAAATAAATGCATGCAAATGTCCTCTGCCTAATGTCCCCTTCTAGACAGGCAGCTTTTTTGTTGTTGTTAGAAAAAAAGAAAGTCTTGTTTTAGACTGACAAGACTACATAACAGATCCTTTCTACATTTTATTGTTTTCCAGAATTTAGTGGTAAGGAACAGTATAAATCCCTGAACATTAAAATTATATAAGCTTCAGCTCCTAAATAAGTCAAAAGCATAAGAATGATAGAAACTTAAATGCAGCTATGCCTTGGGGAGTTCTATATTTAAATGGTGGGCAGAGGTAACTCACCTCAGCTTGAATGACAGAGTCCTTGGGATAATTTTATATCTTTTTTAAAATTTATGCATTGACTTTAGAGAAAGAGGAAGGGGAGAGAGAGGCAGATAGAAACATCGATCTATTTCTGTATATGCCCTGACTGGGGACTGAACCAGCAACCTTTGCATATTAAACAATGTGCTAACCAACCCAGCTAGCTGGCCAGGGCTAATGTAATATCTTTTAGTGCCTATACTCATTTTTTTTCTTAACACATGTAAACTAGAGACATATTAAAGTTAGAAATTTAAATCACAAATATTTTTAGCAATGTCTGTTTCCTCTATAAAAGAAAAATTACTTTTAATATTTTAACATTGGAATCCAGGCACATGTTATGGGATGTTTAAGATGAATGGATGTACTAATAGATATCAAGTGGTGATTTATTATCTTATTCTTAGTTTCCCTTTAGTATATGAAATTGAACATCTCAGCAAATAATGACCCAATGCTTCATTTGTCATGTCCACCGCAGTCTTACTCTACCTGTTTAACAAACATAATAGAAAATTGATTTTTCTGTTTTGTTATGAAAAAAGGATCAATAAAGATTCAGTACAGGCTAAATAGATTGAATAGTGGGAATTGACTTGGAACAAATACTAACTACTGAGAAAAGGAATATTATATAGAAAGTTGTATAATAAGATAATGGTTTCCCCAGCCCCACCTCCCCCCCCCCCAAAAAAAAAACCTTGACATTAATAATACTACTGTATGCTTAAATTCCCAACCAGAAGAAATCAACAAATGGGAAACAACTATGTGGTTATGTATTATGGTTAATGGGCTTATTTCTGTGTGCCTGTTTGTGAAAAGCACCTTTTTTTTTTTTTTTACAATAACCCTTTTAAATCAAATTCCTATTAAAAAAATACATAGTTCTTTGCATTTTCAAAACCCAGTAGAAAAAGAGCAAGGCCTTAGAACTGCGGTTCTAAGGAAAAGCTTTATAAAATAATCAATGGCTTTTCTTGTGCCCCTTTTAAAGTAACATATGAGATAGTTACACATACCCTTAAAATTTCCATTTATTTATTTACACAAATTTATTGAGTACTTACTGAGCCAGGGATTGGAGACAGTGAAAACACAAATGTAGCCCTTACTCTCAACTAGAGGAGATAGAAAATAGCAAGTAGTCAAGTTGATAAATGAAATAACATCACATAGAAGTAGGAGTTATGACTAACTGAAAGCATAGAGTGATGGGCAGGGAATGCTGTTTTAGGTAAAGTGGAGATCAAAGTGCTTTTCAAGGACTTTGAGCAGAAACTAGAATGTTGAGGAGCTAGCCGTGAAAATTACAAAAGAATCTTGTTTCAAGCAGGGGAATAGTGACCGTAGGGCCAGGAGGGAGCTGATCGGTTCACAGAACGAAGCGCTGTTGATGATGTCTGTTAGAGTTCTATTTTGTATTAAAGGGTAATGACTGCTATAATCGTCAAAGCACGACTTACCTACAAGATCAGTTAGCACCTGTCCTGAGTACAGTGACACTTTGCATTTAACTGGTCATTTAATTTTTATATCCTTTAATTCAGCAGACAATTTGCAATTTTGTGTCCAGCAAAATCTCCTTGTGAAATGTATTATACAGATGTGGGGAAGCTTCTAATTTATTCTAGTTGTTTAGGGCCCAAATTAAAATTTTTTTCCCCAGTAAAATAATGTAGGCACTTATCACATTGACTAAGGGCTTTCCAGGACTCAGTCCATCTTAACAATTGGCCTTTTCAACAAGATTTGGCTGCTCACCATCTGTGGCATGCATTTTATCAGGAAAACGATGCCAATTCTACAACATCAAACAACATAACCATGACGGTCATGGAAGGGAGGCCATAGCCCTGAGAGTTGCTAATAGATCCTTTATACTGCTGTTAGAATTTTTCTTAAGAAAGATCACTTTCTAACATTAAAGCCAGACACTATAACTCATTAACAAGAATGAGAGAGACTCGTTAAGAAGAATGAGAAACTCATTTGTTTTTAGTTAAAAAAAAAAAAGAGATGAGAATATGTTGAGAAAGGATGAACGTCTAAGTTCAAAGAGGGAGAATGCAAATAACAATTGAAACCTACCTTCCCAAATTTTAGGCAAGCTGTCTCAGTGGGAAAAGGAAAAACAACAAAGAATAAAAATATTCAAGAGTTCTCATGCAGTTCTTGCTATTAACTCATTATCATTTACTCTTCTTTTTTGGGGGGGGATTTTTTTGAAGTTGGAAATGGGGAGGCAGTCAGACAGACTCCCGCATGCGCCTGACCGGGACCCACCCGGCATACCCACCAGGGGGCGACGCTCTGCCCATCTGGGGCGTTGCTCTGTTGCAACCAGAGCTATTCTAGTGCCTGAGGCAGAGGCCACAGAGCCATCCTCAGCGCCCGGGTCAACTTTGCTCCAATGGAGCCTTGGCTGTGGGAGGGGAAGAGAGAGACAGAGAGGAAGGAGAGGGGGAAGGTCGGAGAAGCAGATGGGCGCTTCTCCTGTGTGCCCTGGCCAGGAATCAAACCCGGGACTCCTGCACACCAGGCCAACGCTCTACCACTGAGCCAACCGGCCAGGGCCTCATTTACTCTTCTTATTTGACAATATTATGAACTCAAGGAACTATAGCGTATTTCCTACATCATACGTGTGTCGTGACATATCAGGAAAAAACTAACGTGTTAAGTCAGTTCCTACAACACAAGATCACCTGCACTTATACCTCGGTAATTCTGAATGTTTCAATTAAGAAAAGGAATTGAGGGAGATCCATAAAAACATAGATTTATCACCTTCAAGGGCATATTCTCACTTCATGTAATGAATAACAAAGTTCTTGTAAGCAGAGTTACACAAGGGTCTAAAACTGAGTGTGTCTGTGATTAAGAGCATGGATTCCATGAAAAGTATAATAGACTGATGATCAGAATTTAATCAACTTAAATAAACACAATATTTCCTTTGTAATCTTTTAACAAAATTTTGTTTTGTGTTTGGATATATTGAGCATCATACAAAAATAAACTGCAGTGCCCATAATTGGAATCTCTATAATGTGAGAATGTCAAACACTGCCAATACTTTGAGTGACTATATTTTGAGATCTAAAATTAGAAAAAATACAAGAGATATTAATATCGGAATGTTGAGGACCTTAAAACTAAGTTTTAAGAAGAACAGGCCTGACTGCCAAGCAAACTGCAGGATATGTAATGGCCACACATATATTCTAAGTTTTAGTGCTTTGACTTGCACTTCCAGATTTTGAGCCAGGTTGACATGCCCTTTCATAAATTAATATTTTTATATATCCTGGTCCTACTCACTAATCTTCCCCTTTAACTTCTTCAACTGGTGAACTCCTCCTCATTATTTAATTCCCAACTGAAATAGCAACAAATTATAGAAGTCAAATTAGTTCCTGTCTATTGCATGGCTACTAAGTGCCAGATATTGAGCTAAGCACTTAACCAGCATCATCTCATTTATTATTTACAATGAATCTGTGATATTTTCCAGATAAGTAAATCCGATCAATAGGTTAACACATGTACTCTCAGACTATCTGTAGTAAAGGATCATTTTGTTTCTATTGCCAATCTGTCATTGACCCAACTTTTATAAAAATATAATAAAAATAACTAAAACCTGAAATGAAAAAAAAAAAAAAAAAAGCTATAGGAATGCAACCACAATCTATTGATTAGATTGAAAAGACATAAAAGTTACTCTATACATCAGCCCTAAAGGGTTCTAATTCTATGTTTCTGTACTCTCTCAATGACAACGGATAACAGTTCTGGGACCAGCTCTGATGCACAGATTATAGTATTTTGAGCAGCCGTCTTCATCAACTTGTTCCCAAGTAGCACATCAAGATTCTTGTGACTCCAAAGGTGTGGACCCCAAGAAGAAAGATTCATTTGATATGAACCCTGAGAAAGAATTTATCTGCTGAGATGATTCTCCATAGTCAGCTGAGGATCCAAATTTCATAAATAAGATTGTAGAGCCCTTTTGCTGAAGGAGGCTCCTCACCTACTCTGTTCCACAGGGAAGAACCTCAGACTAAACTCTTGCTTCCTGTCCTAAGGTCTGTTTGTTTATGTCTTCTGAGTTAACCTCTGCAGGGAAACCTTGGTTTTGTCTTTTACCAAAGGACTGAGACTATATTATCTAATCGGAACCACACAATTTGGATTCCTTATTTACATAAACAGACCTCATTGAGAACGTGGATGGAACTTCCGCTATAAAAAGAGCCCTGACCTTCGTTTTCGGGGGCACCGCTTCAGTTGCTACCCTAATCTGTATCTACCCAGCTGCGGCTCCATCTGCACAAATAAAAAAATGCTTATTTTTTTTTACTACAGCCCCAAATTAATTTTGGTTTACAAAGCTTTTGTTCTGAACTCTCCAGCCACCAGACTGCTTTCCACAGCTAAACAATCTGGACACAACTTCCAATAGGCCCCAGAGAGAAATGCTTTTCTCAAATACCATTTGACATGCGGGCTTGCCTCATTTCCTGTCTCCATTCTAACCTTTCAGTGAAGAAAAGTGGGAACATTCCTTAAGGAGTTATTAAGGAAACTCCATACATAAGGGTGTGGTTCTATGATTCAGCAGAACAAAATTGTCAGGTCCGCGGTCCCTGCAGTCAAGTTATTGAGTCATAGATCAGCCATAGATGGAGCACCGAGTTCCTCTCTCAGGGTGTCCTCCTGAAGTGAGCGGTATGCCCATGGGTATGTTTGGGCCCTCCTGGGATATCAGTTACAGATTTCCTGTAAGCCGTTGCCTGAAGGAGAACACCCACAACTCTCTGGGAATGAGCAATAATCCATAGCACTGGGAAGTTTTAAAAAAATTAACATTTCTCCCAGAGACAACCAAATCCATGGAGGCCCGGTTCTGCTGTAAGGTAACTCCATTTACATTTCCAAACACAACAAATGACTTCTTAGATCTGAAACATTTGCATTCAAGTAATTTCCATGTCTTTCTTCAGAATAGCGAGAGGGTCTAGTTCTACAATTTCATCACTAAAAAGCCCATTGTGGTGTTTTGGGTTTTTCTTCCCTAAAAATAAATGGGCGGTCTACTTCAAAGTTAAATAGAAGTGTCCAAAATTTAGAAGACAAAAATGTGTAAGACTGTTTATAATTTTTCCCCTCATCTCACATTTTTAAAAATCTTAAAATTTTGCTTCAGCCAGTCATTTTAAATTTATTTTTATTTAATTTTATTTTTCAATTAGTTTACATTCAATATTATTTTGTATTACTTTCAGGTGTAAAGCATAGTGGTTGTACAATCATAGTTTACAAAATGGTCCCCTTGGTATTTCAAGGACCCACCTGGCACAATACATAGTTATTACAATATTATTGACTATATTTCCTATGCATACTTTAAATCCCTGTGACTATTTTGTGACTACGAATTTGTACTTCTCAACCCCTTCACCTTTTTCACTCTATCCCCACCCCCAGAACACACACACATACACACAGACACACACAGACACACACACACACACACACCCCGCTCTGGCAATCATCCATATGATCTTTGTTTCTATGAGTCTATTTCTATTTTGTTTGTTCTTTTCTTTTTTAGCCAGCATCATTTTAATTCAGAATTTAAAACACAAAATCTGTTTATTTCAGAACTTAATAACTTGCTATAAATACCAGTTGCCCCCCCCCCCCCCAAATAGCTAAAATTTAAACACTGGAATATATTTCTGATACATGTAACAACATTGTTAAGATTCATTGTAATGTACACACAGCTATTACCAAATTAAACAAACAGATGCACCTAATTTGATGTGAGCTGCCTGACCTGGCACTTAGTCTAACCCTGAGCACATGTACTGACTGCGACACACACCTGTACAATTGTGTGTTCCAGCATACAAGTCTATATTTCAAACAGAACACCAGCACAGGGCAGCACCAATCTGTTCATGACATATTTATAAACAATGATGGCAGAAGAAGGTTTATTCTGAAGTTGGTTTCTAAGAGCCTTAGGCTGACAACAAATAACCATGTTGGTGGTCTCCATGACTAGGTAATACTTAACAGGTAGTATTTTAACTTCAGAGACCACCAACATGGTAATTTTAGAATGCTCTAGAATGGTCTGCATTGTTGTTATTTTAATTACTTGTTTCGGTACCTGAGATGGGGTTCAGGACATACGACCCCAAAACGTGACACCCTGGCATATTGAAGATTTTAAGAAGGAGTTTGAGAAAACAGCAGAAGCAGGAAGGTCTCTCAGACCTCCCCCACTATTCTTCCCTAAAACAAGTCATAAAATCCCCACAGGAGAGGTGCCATCCTGATCCCCGAAGGAAAGGTGGAGCCTAATCTCTGAAGACAAAGGGACTCTAAACGGAACCCCCAACAAACAGAACTTGCTAAATTTCCCATTTACTACACTTACCTCAGACCCTTCACTCTTCATCAAAGCTAGCATAAAAAAAAAGTCTTGCCTGACCAGGTGGTAGCACAGTGGATAGAGTGTCGACCTAGGTTCGAAACCCTGAGGTCACCGGCTTGAGCAGAGGCTCATCTTGCTTGAGTGCAGAGTCGCTGGCTTGCATGTGGGGTCATGTGACCCCAGGGTCACTGGCTTGAAATGCAAGGGTACTGGTTTGAGCAAGGGGTCATTGGCTCAGCTGGAGCCCCTGGTCAAGGCACATATAAAAAAGCAATCGGAGATGACGTCAGAGTAATGGCGGGGTAGGAAGCGATACCGATAAATCTCCCCCAAAACTCAACAAGATCTTCAACCAGAAACAGAAAAACCTATACTTGGAGCCTCCAGATGCTTCACAATACACCCGAAGGTACGGTCAAGTGAAAAATTGGCTAAATATATAACCAAACCCTGAAGGAAATAGGAAGTAAGAAATGCTCCGCCTTCCTCACTAACCTAAACAGGGCGGCTTTCTCTGGTAACTGTGAATATAGAAACTGAGGCGGCCAAAGGAGGTGAATAGATCCAGGCCGCAGCACAAACGGCCGAACCAGGCTGTGACACGGAGATCCAAGCCGAGGAAAAACTGATCCTGTGGCAACCCAGGCAATACAAGCTAACACTCGGGCCAAACCCAAACAAAGGAAGACAAGCGGGGCAGCCATTTTACCCGATCTCCTGGTTGGTGCGCAGTTAGTGGACGAGAGATTTCTTCCTAAGCTCCGGGAGTGGGTGCCCGTGTTACCCCACAGAGAGGCAGAGTAAGAGGCCTTTCTGTGGGCCGAAAGCAGAATCTCTGGGCAGCCCCAGCGCCCTGGGAAAGCCACACACGGGAGGGAGCGAGAACTAATTCCAACGGTGGAAATTTTCCATGCTGGTGGGGGTTTCACTCAGAGGGAAACGCGGCCGGCCTCATATCCTGGTCTGCGCGCGCAGATAGTGAGTGATTCCTCCGAGTGCCTCAGCAGTGCGCGCCCGTGTTATCGCACAGAGGGGCAGAGTCAGGGGCCTTTGTGTGGGCCAAAGCGGAATCTCGGGCTGCCCCAGCGCCTTGCAAAAGCCGCGCACAGGGATGGACTGAGAGCCAATTCCAACGCTGAAACTTTTCCATGCAGTTAGGGGTTTCACTCAGAGCGTGAGACTGCTGGCCGGATATCCTGGTCTATGCGTGCAGATAGCGAGAGTTTCCTCCAAGCGCCCCGGAAGTGGGCGCCCGCCTGTGTTACCGGACAGAGTGGCAGAGCCAGAGGTCTTGGAGTGGGCGGAAACCCCACCTGATTATGCTAGCAGCTCTGACTGACTGAGCCTTACCCAGAGCCCTGTGCTGAGTGGAAATAGAATGGGGAGCTGCCAGCTCTTTGAGCCTCTTACTATCCAGGCAGAGGCAGCAGCAACCCCCTAGCTGGATTATCAGACTACTAATTGAGGAAGGAAAGACTAGGAGAAAGGCTCCAGGAACACGGACTCTCTCACTGTCGGAGCCTATAAATGCTAATGAGCCTCAACTGCCAATGAGACTAAAGCACAATACATGACATTGCCATAGAGACTTATCAACTGCAAACCTCTACCTGAGCGTGCCAAAGGGGCAGAACCCGGGGTACAGAGTCACTGACCAGGAAGAGGGAGAGAAAAGAAAAAGCAAGAAGATAACCTCTCAAAATCAAGAATAATCTGCAGACTTTATAACCTATCCCATTTTATTATATTTGTTCGTATGTTTCTCTTATCTTCATTCTTGATACTTTTTTTCCTCCTCCAATTTGGCCGATTAACTCTCTGCCGGTCTTACTCTCTCCTCTCCTTGAACTACACTACCCATAAGTGTTACATCTCCCATTATCTTTTCTCTCTTATCCTTTCTCTCTATGAGGGTTGCACTCCAAAACCCTTAACTCTCTCTCTCTCTCTCTCTCTCTCTCCTTTCTTTTCTCTTCTTTTAGTGGTTCCCTCTTTTTTTCTCTCTCTCTCTTTCTTTTCTCCCTCTATATTAGTTTCTTCCTTTCTCCTATACATCTCCTCTCATTCAAACCTCAATAACAAACACATTATCTTATCTGGGACTCAAACTTATGTTTGTGGCATTTTGGGGGGTTTTTACTTCACCTTTTTAACTCACTAGCAGTGCTTCCATCCCTGGCTCTCCATTTTATCTAGTTCTTGTTCCACTAAATACAATAGTAATTTTTTAATTTGTCCCCCCATTTTTCTGTTTTCCTCTTATTCCTCTCATCATAACTCTTAGACAACAAACACCTAAAAGCAAATCATTTTATTCTTGACCCAAATTTTTTCCTTATTTGCTTTTTGTGGGTCCATACCCCGTTTTTTCTTTCTTTTTTTTTTCTTCTTTTTTTTTTTCTTTTTTTTTTGCCCCTTTATTACTTTTCCCCAATTCAGGCACTCCATCACAGGCATTGTTTGTTATAATTCACAGTTCACCACAAGATTTTCTCAAGAAAGAAGGGAGAGGAGAGGAGAGGAGAGGAAAAAAGGAGGGGGGGGAATAATTTCCATTTTTAAAATTTTTATTTTATTTTATTTTTCTTTATTTCATTATTAATTTTTTTAAAAAAAACAACTCTTTTCGATTTATTTTTTATTTTTTTAACTTTTTATTCTTTATTAAATCTCATTAATACTATCAACAAAACCACCCTCAGATGCCATTAAGGAAGAGAAAATCGAATATCATGGATACAAAAGAAAGAGAGGTAACACAGATAGATGAAGAAAAATCTATGGAGAAAAAATTTAATATATTGGAAACCTTGGAGCTAAATGACAGAGAATTCAAGATAGAAATCCTAAAAATCCTCCGAGATACACAAGAAAACACAGAAAGGCAATTTAGGGAGCTCAGAAAACAACTCAATGAACACAAAGAATATATGTCCAAGGAAATTGAAACTATAAAAACAAATCAAACAGAGATGAAAAACTCAATTCACGAGCTGAAAAACGAAGTAACAAGCTTAGCTAATAGAACAGGTCAGATAGAAGAGAGGATTAGTGAAATAGAAGACAAGCAACTTGAGGCACAACAGAGAGAAGAAGAAAGAGACTCAAAAATTTTAAAAAAATGAGATAGCCCTACAAGAATTATCTGACTCCATCAAAAAGAATAACATAAGAATAATAGGTATATCAGAGGGAGAAGAGAGAGAAAATGGAATGGAGAACATACTCAAACAAATAATAGATGAGAACTTCCCAAGCCTGTGGAAAGAACTAAAGCCTCAAGTTCAAGAAGCAAACAGAACTCCGAGTTTTCTTAACCCCAACAAACCTACTCCAAGGCATATCATAATGAAATTGACACAAACCAACAGCAAAGAAAAAATTCTCAAGGCAGCCAGGGAAAAGAAGAATACAACATATAAAGGAAGGCCCATTAGATTATCATCAGATTTCTCAGCAGAAACTCTACAAGCTAGAAGAGAGTGGACCCCAATATTTAAAGTCCTGAAAGAGAGGAACTTTCAGCCACGAATACTGTACTCATCAAAGCTATCCTTCAAATATGA
Source organism: Saccopteryx bilineata (assembly GCF_036850765.1). NCBI lineage: Eukaryota > Metazoa > Chordata > Mammalia > Chiroptera > Emballonuridae > Saccopteryx > Saccopteryx bilineata. Next base: position 105,860,077 of record NC_089491.1, on the reverse strand, counting down.
AGGAGAAATAAAAACATTCACAGATACAGAAAAGATGAGGGAATTTATCATCAGAAAACCCCCACTCCAGGAATTACTAAAGGGGGTTCTCCAATCAGATACAAAGAACAAAAAAAACAGAGCCACAAGTAAAAGCTCCAAGAAGAACACAATAAAACCAAATTTAAACTGTGACAACAATAAAAAGAAAGAGGGGGAGAAGATGGAGATTAACAGTAGCAAAGGACGATGGAGTGCAAAAGTACTCACAAAATAGTTTGCTACAATGAACAGGGTAGGGACCCTTTTCATTACTCAAAGGTAACCACCATTGAAAAAACCACCACAGAAGCACATGAGATAAAAAAGATAGCAACAGAGGAAAGATGTATGGAATACAACCAAATAAAAACAAAAGATAGAAAACGAAAGAGAAGGATCAAACAAGACACAAAACTAACAGAAAGCAAGATATAAAATGGCAATAGGGAACTCACAAGTGTCAATAATTACACTAAATGTAAATGGATTAAACTCACCAATAAAAAGGCACAGAGTAGCAGAATGGATTAAAAAAGAAAATCCAACTGTATGCTGCCTACAGGAAACTCATCTAAGTAACAAGGATAAAAACAAATTCAAAGTGAAAGGCTGGAAAACAATACTCCAAGCAAATAACATCCAAAAAAAAGCAGGTGTAGCAATACTTATATCAGATAATGCTGACTACAAGACAGGAAAAGTACTCAGAGACAAAAATGGCCATTTCATAATGGCTAAGGGGACACTGAATCAAGAAGACATAACAATTCTTAATATATATGCACCAAACCAAGGAGCACCAAAATATATAAGACAGCTACTTATTGATCTTAAAATAAAAACTGAAAAAAACACAATCATACTTGGAGACCTCAATACACTGCTGATGGCTCTAGATCGGTCATCCAAACAGAGAATCAACAAAGACATAGTGGCCTTAAACAAAACACTAGAGCACCTGGATATGATAGACATCTACAGAACATTTCATCCCAAAGTGACTGAGTATACATTTTTCTCCAGTGTACATGGATCATTCTCAAGAATTGACCATATGTTGGGCCACAAAAACAACATCAGCAAATTCAGAAAAATTGAAGTTGTACCAAGCATATTTTCTGATCATAAAGCCTTGAAACTAGAATTCAACTGCAAAAAAGAGGAAAAAAATCCCACAAAAATGTGGAAACTAAACAACATACTTTTAAAAAATGAATGGGTCAAAGAAGAAATAAGTGCAGAGATCAAAAGATATATACAGACTAATGAAAATGACAATACGACATATCAGAATCTATGGGATGCAGCAAAAGCAGTGATAAGAGGGAAGTTCATATCACTTCAGGCAGATATGAACAAACAAGAGACAGCCCAAGTGAACCACTTAACTTCCCACCTTAAGGAACTAGAAAAAGAAGAACAAAGACAACCCAAAACCAGCCGAAGAAAGGAGATAATAAAAATCAGAGCAGAAATAAATGAATTAGAGAACAGAAAAACTATAGAAAAAATTAATAGAACAAGGAGCTGGTTCTTTGAAAAGATCAACAAAATTGACAAACCCTTGGCAAGACTTATTAAGGAAAAAAGAGAAAGAACTCATATAAACAAAATCCAAAATGAAAGAGGAGAAATCACCACGGACACCGTAGATATACAAAGAATTGTAGAATACTATGAAAAACTTTATGCCACTAAATTCAACAACCTAGAAGAAATGGATAAATTCCTAGAACAATACAACCTTCCTAGACTGAGTCAAGAAGAAGCAGAAAGCCTAGACAGACCTATCAGTAGAGAAGAAATAGAAGAAACCATTAAAAACCTCCCCAAAAATAAAAGTCCAGGCCTTGACGGCTATACCAGCGAATTTTATCAAACATTCAAAGAAGACTTGGTTCCTATTCTACTCAAAGTCTTCCAAAAAATTGAAGAATAAGCAATACTTCCAAACACATTTTATGAGGCCAACATAACCCTAATACCAAAACCAGGCAAGGATGGCACAAAAAAAGAAAACTACAGACCAATATCTCTAATGAATACAGATGCTAAAATACTAAACAAAATACTAGCAAATCGAATACAACAACATATTAAAAAAATAATACATCATGATCAAGTGGGATTCATCCCAGAATCTCAAGGATGGTTCAACATACGTAAAACGGTTAACATAATACACCATATCAACAAAACAAAGAACAAAAACCATATGATCTTATCAATAGACGCAGAAAAGGCTTTCGATAAAATACAACACAATTTTATGTTTAAGACTCTCAACAAAATGGGTATAGAAGGAAAATATCTCAACATGATAAAGGCCATATATGATAAACCATCAGCTAACATCATATTAAATAGCACTAACTGAAGGCTTTCCCCCTTAAATCAGGAAGAAGACAGGGTTGTCCACTCTCTCCACTCTTATTTAATGTGGTACTAGAGGTTCTAGCCAGAGCAATCAGACAAGACAAAGAAATAAAAGGCATCCATATCGAAAAAGAAGAAGTAAAGGTATCACTTTTTGCAGATGATATGATCCTATACATCGAAAACCCCAAAGAATCCACAAAAAGACTACTAGAAAAAAATAAGCCAATACAGTAAGGTTGCAGGATACAAAATTAACATACAGAAGTCAATAGCCTTTCTATATGCCAACAAAGAAGCAATTGAGAACAAACTCAAAAGAATAATCCCCTTCACGATTGCAACAAAAAAAATAAAATACTTAGGAATAAACATAACAAAGAATGTAAAGGACTTATATAATGAAAACTATAAACCATTTTTAAGGGAAATCGAAAAAGATATAATGAGATGGAAGAATATACCTTGTTCTTGGCTAGGAAGAATAAATATAATCAAGATGGCTATATTACCCAAAGCAATATACAAATTTAATGCAATTCCCATCAAACTTCCAATGACGTTTTTTAAAGAAATAGAGCAAAAAATCATCAGATTTATATGGAACTATAAAAAACCCCGAATAGCCAAAGCAATCTTAAAGAAAAAGAATGAAGCTGGGTGCATTACAATACCTGACTTCAAACTCTATTATAGGGCCACGACAATCAAAACAGCATGGTATTGGCAGAAAAATAGACACTCAGACCAATGGAACAGAATAGGAAGTCCAGAAATAAAACCACATATATATAGTCAAATAATTTTTGATAAAGGGGCCAACAACACACAATGGAGAAAAGAAAGCCTCTTCAATAAATGGTGCTGGGAAAACTGGAAAGCCACATGCAAAAGAATGAAACTGGACTACAGTCTCTCCCCCTGTACAAAAATTAACTCAAAATGGATCAAAGATCTAAACATTAGACCTGAAACAATTAAGTACATAGAAGAAGACATAGGTACTCAACTCATGGACCTGGGTTTTAAAGAGCATTTTATGAATTTGACTCCACAGGCAAGAGAAGTGAAGGCAAAAATTAATGAATGAGACTACATCAGACTAAGAAGTTTTTGCTCAGCAAGAGAAACTGATAACAAAATAAACAGAAAGCCAACTAAATGGGAAATGATATTTTCAAACAACAGCTCAGATAAGGGCCTAATATCCAAAATATACAAAGAACTCATAAAACTCAACAAACAAACAAACAAACAATCCAATAAAAAAATGGGAAGAGGATATGAACAGACACTTCTCCCAGGAAGAAATACAAATGGCCAACAGATATATGAAAAGATGCTCATCTTCTTTAGCTATTAGAGAAATGCAAATCAAAACGGCAATGAGATGCCACCTCACACCTGTTCAATTAGCTATTATTAGCAAGACAGGAACCCTCATACACTGTTGGTGGGAATGTAAAGTAGTACAACCATTATGGAAGAAAGTATGGTGGTTCCTCAAAAAACTGAAAATAGAACTACCTTATGACCCAGCAATCCCTCTACTGGGTATATACCCCAAAAACTCAGAAACATTGATACGTAAAGACACATGCAGCCCCATGTTTATTGCAGCATTGTTCACAGTGGCCAGGACATGGAAACAACCAAAAAACCCGTCAATAGATGACTGGATAAAGAAGATGTGGCACATATACACTATGGAATACTACTCAGCCATAAGAAATGATGACATCGGAACATTTACAGCAAAATGGTGGGATCTTGATAACATGATACGAAGCGAAATAAGTAAATCAGAAAAAACCAGGAACTGCATTATTCCATACGTAGGTGGGACATAAAAGTGAAACTAAGAGACATTGATAAGAATGTGGTGGTTACGGGGGGAGGGGGGAATGGGAGAGGGAAAGGGGGAGGGGGAGGGGCACAAAGAAAACAAGATAGAAGGTGACAGAGGACAATCTGACTTTGGGTGATGGGTATGCAACATAATTGAACGACAAGATAACCTGGACTTGTTATCTTTGAATATATGTATCACCCCATTAAAAAAATAAAATTATTATAAAAAAAATCAATGAACTAAAGTAACACAATTATGAGTTGATGCTTTTCATCTTTCTCCCTTCCTGTCTCTCTCTCTCTCTCTCTCTCTCTCTCTCTCTCTCTCTCTCTCTCTCGTGTGCATGCATGTGCTAAAAAAAGTAATCTCAGGTCTGTTTCTTAGGTCCTTATTTCTTACAAAAGCTGTGGTATCATATTAAATGTACATAAAATGTTATGCTTTTTTTCCTGTTAATCTGTCAGTTTAATTTTCAGACCCAGCCAGGGACCCAAAGAAGGTTGAGGAAAACTTTTTCTTCCCCTCCTCCGATTATGATCAAATGCTAGCCTCCCCTTCTGTTCTCCTTTGCTCTCCAGACTACTGCCTCAGGAGATCTTCCATCCATTAGATCCCTTAACAGTCATCTCTGTTACCTGGGATGCATTTTTCGAGTTGAGACTTAACCATTCTTTTTCTCTTCTGCTTTAGTGTCCTTTGACATGTTGGTAACTGATTAATGCTTTCAAAGATCTAGTGGGAAGCGGGGGGGGGGATGAAATCAGTTTTGCTGCTTATTAGCAATTCTCATAAAGTTGCAGCTGAGACAAATAAAGAAGATTTTCCTATGTGGCGCTTCTGCGTCATTAGCATGGAGGAGAGAGTGCTCTCTGGACACTGATAAGCAGGCCAGCAGTTTAGAACTGTCCTGAAGCAAGTTTCAATTTTTTGGTTCCTTTCTTTAAAAGTAATTCTGTTCTTTGTAGATACGCTTATTTAGTTATTTATGTCACAGTTTTCCCCCCTTTAGGAGAGTAGATCTTCCTTCTTGTATAACAAAGATTTTTAGTTTAGCTTTTTAGTTGCAAGTAATACAGTTCAGTTTGAGCTAGTTAAGTTGCAACTGTTGATTAATTGGAAAGATTCTAAGATTATCTCCCCAAATAAAAATAACTAAAACAAAATGGGTAGCTTTAAGGTCAAAAGAAGACTGTCTAATAGTGTCGCTCTCTTTTTTCTTTCTAGATGTTGGCCTGGTTCTTTCAACCTTGCTCCCTGGAGAAAGGACATGGTTGTAGCAACTCAGGGAGCACCTCCTTACAGTTCCATGTCCAGACAGGAAAGGGAACTGTTCCCATAAAATCCACTTAAAAAATCTTGAGAGGGACAACTTTCTGATTCAGGCTTGATTAGCTTTTCATTCCTGGCTTGTTACTATGGGAGAGGAATAAATTTTCTTGTACTCTTAAGGTTCTTAAGGCTGCCTAATAATCAAATAGACACAAGACACATAGCAAGTAAAAATAACCAAATTTAATACATATGTATATATGGGAACCTCGAATACATGAGAATCAGAGACTCCCCCAACCCCAAACATGAGAGGCTCAGAGATAGAAAGAGGTGTTGAGGTATATAAGACATTCCGAACTAGTATTGGGTAATTCACCTTGAGAGCTTCAAAGGTTAATTTCAGGATGATAAAAAGAGCAGATACTTAGTAAATAGAAGTTAGTCCTGTCCTACAGACACATCAGAAGAGGTTATCTCTCATAACCTGCCACTATGGGCAAGGCCTCAAATTCATCCATGTAGTCAAGGAAGGTGCAGAAGTTTCTCCTGAGACTGTAGCTTAAGTTGCCTTTAGCTAAAAATATTCAGAAGAACATCATGGGGCGTCTAGCTTGCAGGAGTTACTTTTTATCCTTATTAGTTGTTTCTTTTTTTTAATATTATTTTTTTATCTCAATTTACCAACTTCTGTTGCTTTTTCTACTACAAATTAAATGACAATTTTAACTATTACAATAACTTTAATAATATATTAGTTCTAACTTTGATGGAATGCTATACGCCCAGCTTTATAAAGAGTGGCATGTATACAAGCACTCCTAAGCCTTGGCTCTGAGATAGGCCTTGGAGGAAAACTCTAAGGTTCAGGGTCAAACAATGGTTTTACTACTAAAACCTAAACTCTCATTGGTGAGGCATCAAAGGTGAATTAGTGAGATGATTTCTATAGATAAACAGTAGCAGATTTTTAGCTTTTGCTACATTACGCATGAGGTAAAAACTTCTGGCTATTTGCCAAATGTTGGTCTCTCTTCTTTGTGGACTCCCATGCAGCTAGAGTACATTTATAAGTACCCTTTTTGTAAGGTGTACCTAAGGATTGAGTTACTCCCTGGTAAGGGCTATGCGCATCTTCTGAACCCACATGCTTCTCCACAGGCTGGGTGTGGACAGTGACCGGGCACGGGGCAAGGTGGAGCGGAGAAGAACAGAGCCTACAGGAGAGTTACTCTGGCTGCTTGAGCAGCTGCCCTGGACAGTAACACGAGATTTCAGAATCTATTCATTTCTGTGGGCTACTCTAACCTAACTAATAGAACCAGAGGTGGATTAAGGTCTGTTGAGGCCCCGGGCACAGAAGAAAATATTGGGCCCTTTAAAGAAAAGAGAGACAGGGAAAATAAAAATACATGTTAACCATATTTTTACATAAATAAAAAATAGTATGTACTATTAATGTTAAAATTGCACATATGAAACCAAACTTGATGTCATTAGAAAAAAAGTGTAATGTTGGGGTTTTGCGGGGCCCTTCAGAAGTCAGGGCCCAGGATGCGCGCCCCGTGCACCCGCCATTAAATCCGCCTCCGAATAGAACACATTAAAGATTTCCTTTTTATTTTATGATTCATTTATTTTATAAACCTACACAGTTTTTACTCTTGTCGCTGACAATAAATAACAACTAATTAATTAATTTTTAAAAATAGGATTGCTCCGCCTGGCTGACTGGTTTAGAGCAATTGTGCTCCCCAAACAAGGAGAAAACCTATATTAACTGTCTTCTCTGTAAAGCAGCCGGTGAGCCTTTTAGAGACATCGTCTGCACTAGAAATGAGCGAGTGTCCTTAAGAAGCCGTCTACCGTTTCCTAAGCCTCACTTCTTACCCTTACAATATCTGTTTTGGAGTTGGAGCGCAGTCGTATTTTAAATTTTTTCTCAATAGTGGTATTATTTCTCCTGTTTCACCAATGAAGAGACTGTGTTAGTTTTCTGTCGGTGCTGTAAAAAAAAAAGAAAAAAAATGTTGCCACACACTAAGTGGCTTAAAGCAGCAGAAATTTATGATCTTTCAGTCCTGTAGGTCAAGTCCAACATGGATTTCCCCGGGCTCAATCAAGGTGTCTGTAGACCTGCTTGCCTTTCTAAAGGCTCCAGGAGAGGATCTGCTTTCTTGCCTTTTCTAGCCCCTCGAGGCTGCTTACATCCTTGTCTCTCACTCTCTTGCACTGTTTCAAAGCCAGTAATGGCAGCTTTGAGGGCCTTCTCGCACAGCATCACACAGCGCCTCTCCGGGCCACCTCTTCCACCTTTAAGGAAATGTGTGATTACTCTGGGCCTGCACTGATAATCCAGGATCATCTTCCCATTTCGAGGTTGGCTGATTAGCAGACTTCATTCTACCTGCAAACTTAATTTCCGTGTGCCCTATAACCTAACGTAGTCACAGATTCCAAGGACTGGGATGTGAACGTCTTTGGGTGGGGCAGAGGCATTGTTCTGACCACCACAGGGACTAAGGTTTATATATGTCTCATTGGGATGACCTGTGTTTCAATTCATTCCCTGACTGTATTTATATCTTTGCTACCTTTAACTCTTCACTGCTGATTAAATTCATTCCTCTATCTCCCATAGCTGAGATAAATCTTTTCTTTTTTGGCAAAGTCGTCTTCATGTTAAAAGAACTTGGAAATTTATGACCGTCTTCTATGTGGTAAACCCATCTTTGTGGCCCAGATTTGATCAGGACGCAAATACTGTCAACCACATTTCTCTAGCCTTTCAGAACTTTTGACGTTTTAAACACCTCATTCATGTCATGGAATAAAAGCCTGCACTCTTAGTGGAGACACTTTGCCCCATTGATATAAATAGAAAATATGTGTCCATGTTCACACTGCCACAGACCCACTCTCCGCTCTTGTCCGTGCACAAGGGACCAGCCCCTGTAAACCACAAACCCCAGGATATCTGATTTCTAAATGGGTCTGAGCAAACAGGAGACAAGCACGGGAAGGGAGGGAACACAAGAGTATTTCTCCCCTGCACCTGCCCTGCTTAGGCGCTATATTTACATCTATATTTACATCGGGCTGAGTCCTCATTCATCCTGGTCCACAGCTTCTGCAGGGAAGTCCCCGCACAGCCCCAGCTCCCGCTGAGTCTCATTGTCACTGTCCCTCCCCTTGGCCCCTGGGTACTAAGGGAGGTGAAGGTTTCCCCTGATGCTGGTCTCTGGAGCATCAGCATCTTTTGTTGGTTCCCTTCATCTGCCCATACTTCAGTAAGAAGTTTTTCAACTAGGCTCTTCATTTGAAATGCTGTTTTCTGCTGAAACTCTGATACAATACCCCCAAGCAAATGATTTAAAGTGTCATTATTGTCTTTTTTTTTTTTTTAATGGTAAAACAAACAGATCTTTAGCTCAGTGGAGCTAAAAGATCTGCTTTGATGATCATAAAAATGGCCCTGAGGAAAAGAATTGAGAAAGCCAATAGGGTCTTTCTGAACTTTCTTTATATAGTTTAGCTCTCACTGTCATATGGTGTAGTTTCTGCATAGAGATTCAAACTACCTATTTATTCATTCATTTATTCATTATTCAATATTTATTTGGAATAAAATAGTGGTTTTATCACGCTGATGTGCAATACAGACGATGTCAGAGCTTATGGCTAAGCAGGGGGAGGTGGAGGGAGACGGTTTTCAAATATTCACACAAATATAAAATTACAAACTGTCCTATGTGCTATTAAAAAAAAACAGAGGGAGGCCCTGGCCGGTTGGCTCAGTGGTAGAGCGTCGGCCTGGTGTGCAGAAGTCCGGGGTTCGATTCCCGGCCAGGGCACACAGGAGAAGCGCCCATCTGCTTCTCCACCCCTCCCCCTCTCCTTCCTCTCTGTCTCTCTCTTCCCCTCCCACAGCCGAGGCTCCATTGGAGCAAAGATGGCCTGGGCACTGGGGATGGCTCCTTGGCTTCTGCCCCAGGCGCTAGAGTGGCTCTGGTCGGGACAGAGCGACGCCCCGGAGGGGCAGAGCATCGCCCCTGGTGGGCGTGCCGGGTGGATCCCCGTCAGGCGCATGCGGGAGTCTGTCTGTCTGTCTCTCCCCGTTTCCAGCTTCAGAAAAATACAAAAAAAAAACCAAAAAACAAAAAACAAACAAAAAAAAAACAGAGGGACCATGGACATGGAAGTAGGGGGGCTAACTGACATTGGAGGGGGTCAATGAGAGCTTCCTCGTGGAGTGACATCTGTGGAGGAAGAAGTGGTAACTCAGGTGAAGCTGCGTAGGGAAAGCACGCAGTGTGGTTGTTGGAAAGTCTCGAGCAAAGCACAACGTGTACAAAGATCTTGAGCAGACATAGAACTTAACAGTTTTGAGAAATCTAGAAACTAGTAAAGCTGGATCATAGAAAGCAAGGAGGATGCTAAGAATACCTGGGGACCAAGGCAGGGGCAACATCACTCAGGATTTTGCACCCATGAGTGAAGACAAGATTTTTGTTTCTGAATAATTCTGGTTGCCACGGAAAGGATGGTTGGTAAGAAAGCAATAAGACATGAAGCTAGCAGGATGGAATATTTCTCATCCAAGCAATGAACATGGTAGAGATAGAGAAAAGGGAACAAATTTGACAGACATTTACTACTGGCAGGAATTTGTGAAAAATGGGACATGAGGATAAGGGAGAGGAAAATGTCAAGAATGGGTCCTCAACTTCTGGTCTATGCAACTGCATGAGGCCTTGAAGGAGTCAGGGACCACTGGACAGAGTCCACACTTAGAGGGAGCATATGTGTAGTTTGGGACATGCTGCTTTATTGTGGATTTTATTTTATTTTTATTGTGGTAAGAACATTGACATGAGGTCTACCCTCAATAAATTTTTAAGTATACAACACAGAATTATTAACAATATACACTACATTGTATAGAAAAACAATCCTGTGAAACCATGGAATGTTTCCTATGAAACAATCATATAAAACCACAAAACAACACAGTCAAAGCCATCCTGAGAAAACAGAACAAAGTTGGAAGCATCACACTTCCTGATTTCAAGATATGTTACAAAGCTACAGTAATCAAATAGCATGGTACTGTTATAAAAACAAACATATAGACCAATGGAACAGAAGAGAGAGCCCAGATATAAACCCATGTATACATTGTCAACTGGTCTTGAACAAGGAAATCAAGAATATGCAATGGGAAAAGCACAGTCTCTTCATAAAAAGGTGTTGGGAAAACTGGATATCCACAGGCAAAAGAATGATAGGACTTCTAAACTACACGCCCATCTAGAATCAACAAGTAAAGAGACAGAAAGTTGCTGATTCTTTGAAGAGAGATCTGAGCATGAGAACTAGGAGGCTTGTTAAAGAACGGATAATTGCAGGCATCCTGAGTAAGGAGGGGAGAGAAAAAAAATGAGAATAAAAGACAATTTTTAAGAAGTTTAGAGATTAGCAGAAGTAGGGGTAGTAATTAATCCAGGAGGTGTTGAATGAAGTATCATGTCCTTTAGGAAAATTTATTGAAGGTTTTAGAATTTCTTAACTCATTACCTAAGTTGTAACTATGTGACCCTTTCCTAATAAAAAAAATTACTCTATTTTTATTTTTCTGTTCCTCTCCTCATTGAAAGAAAATAAGCCAGAAAACCTTAATGTTTTCTCATATTCCAAAGAAAATAAATATTTCCATTTTCTGCTATTTAATTATTGCTTTAGTAATAAAAACCCAAATTTGTATTTTAAAAAACTTTGGAATGGAGTTTTCTATGCAGAAGGTTAATTTTGAGATGGAACTTTGAGAATCTGATGAAAGAGTAGACTCTAGCCTCAGAAGAAAGTGAATATGCCCGCAATTAAATCTTATAATCAAATTCATGAGACTCAGGTAACCTCCTGAAGTCCACCCTCCAACCATAGATTCCCTATAAATCCGAGATTAAATCCCCCTGCTCTAAAGGAACACAGAGTGTTTTGCTGTTTTTATCTTAATTTTAATGTTATACCAGACTGCTTTGATTTTGGTTACATTAGGTAATTTTTTAAGGAGTTGAATTCCTGATATTTTACATGTGTTTTGTTTCAGAACTTGTGGTTTTTAATGAATATATATTTTGATACTTTTTGTGACATTGAGCTTTTTCACAAATGGCAAAATGGAAGATCAAAGAAGGTTCAAAGAAGAAAAAAGCAAACCTTGATTTCACAAAAATCTATCTCTAGAGAGTAACTTTCAACCTGATATATTTTCCCCTTGGCAACCAAATTATTTTTTCCTTATGTACAAACATATTTATTTGATTTTTCCTTATTATTTTCCCCTGGAAGAGTGCACTGAAACTAAGACGCATACAAAGTATGAGAAATCTTTTCTAGTCCTTTATCTAAAACATAACAGATTATGAACACAGTAATATAAGACACATAAAATTAATGTTTCTGCTTTTCCCATAATTTTTTAATAGCAACAATTCTCCCTTCTGACAGACCCTTCCTGAGACGGCAAAGTTACTGTTTTTCATTGTGGGGCTTTAGTTTTCGGCATCCCATTATAGAGCAGTATACTGAATGTGTGTCGGTTTTCCAGATGCAACGTGACCATCGATATAGATTTTTCAAGAAATGCGTGTAGTCAGAATTGCTTTATTCAGGGTCAGTCCCATTCTGACTGCTGGTCCCAGGCCCTTGAGTGAAAGGGAATGCTATTATCCTGCCCCAATCTCAGCACACAGCAAGGTGAGTAAATAACAGTTGCCACTAAAAAAGCCAAGAGTGACTTAGTGAAGGTAGGAAATCGAACCTGCAATCCCAGCAGAACCCTTCTCGCCCTCAGACGGAAGGGCAGTCCTCCAAGAGGTGTCAGGTTGGTGAGACTGGAGGGCTTTGTGAGAAAATTTTCTTAGAAAATTTTCTTAGAGAGGGAGCCCTGTATTTGAGATGAAATGAAGGCCACGATATTGCCAAGGCTCAGCCTGTGCACAAAGTAGGGGAGAGACTATCACAGTTGGTGGAGATCTCGGGACCTCCATGGAGATAGTGAGTCACGGGGAGAAAAGGAAAACGTGGTAAGCAATGGTTGTGCTCTTAACTTTATGGAAACAATGCGCCTCTGTTAATTTTGCTGCCTAAATATGATAACTCAAAAGGAGGAACAGGTGGAAATAAACAACTCTCAAAGCTGCCCATATTTTCAGTTTTATCTTTAAGTATATGTTTTTCAAATAAGGGGAGCATAAACAAAGTTGTTTCATTTTTCAGAAGCCTTTGCATTTGTAATCAAGACAAGTGTAGTTGCAAGAATTAAGAACAGATCCAGCCTGGCCTGTGGTGGTGCGTTGACCTGGGAGGTAGAGGTTCCAATTCAAAACACCAAGGTCACCAGCGTGAGTGTGGGATCATTGACATGGTCGCTGGCTTTAGTCCAAAGGTCGCAGGCTTGAGCACAGGGTCATTGGCTTGGCTGGAGCCCCCCAGGTCCCGGCACATATGAGAAGAAATCAGTGAACAACTAAGGTGCTACAACTACGAGTTGATGCTTCTCCTCTCTCTCCCTGCCTGTCTCTCAATCTCTCTCCCTCTCTCTAAAAGAAAAGGAAGGAAGGGAGGAAGGGAGGAAGGGAGGAAGGAAGGAAGGAAGGAAGGAAGGAAGGAAGGAAGGAAGGAAGGAAGGAAGGAAGGAAGGAAGGAAGGAAAGAAAGAGAGAGAGAGAGAGAAAGGAAGAAAAGGAAGGAAGGAAGGAAGGAAGGAAGGAAGGAAGGAAGGAAGGAAGGAAGGAAGAAAGAAAGAAAGAAAGAAAGAAAGAAAGAAAGAAAGAAAGAAAGAAAGAAAGAAAGAAAGAAAGAAAGAAAGAAAACCCAGCAACATTTTCCTTTGCAGGGCTTTATGAGGGCTGTGGCAAGGTGGCCCTGAGAATCCGAATACTGTGAGATTTTGAGATGAACATAGAGTATATCGAAGCATAGATCTGCAGAATCTCCTAAAGCAGTCTATTGTTTAAGTAGAGTGGTGGGGAGGAGGAGGAAGTAGAAGATACTTAGAAAGGATACTGACTTTATTTCTTGCTTTTAATTTTTTTTTTGAGTCTTAAAACAGCAAAAGTTTCTTTTCTCACAGTCCTGGAGGCCAGAAGCTCAAAGTCAAGGTGTTGCCTAGGTTGGTTCCTCCTTGGGGGCTCAGAGGGGAATCCGTTCCATGCCTCTCTCCTAGCTTCCAGAGGTTGCTTTGCTGAGATCCTTGGCGTTGCTGAGATCCTTGCAGCTGCATAATTCCCTGTTTCCTTCTGTCATCATATGGCTGTCATTCTTCTTTGCATCTGTGTCTTCATATGGTATTCTCCTATTTGTATCTGTCTGTGTGTCTTCTCGTTTATAAAGACACCAGTTGTATTAGATTAAGGGCCCAGCCTATTCCAGCATGGTCTCATTTATCTTCAATGACCTTATTTTCAAATAAGTTCACATTCTGAGGTTCTGAACACTGAACTATAGGGGAACATTATTTAACCCAAACACCTTTCCTGACTCTCACTTTAAAATAGGCTGCATTAGTGGAGTTATTTATTACTGGCCAGTGGTAAGGTCACATTTCATGCATAAGTTCTGGGCACAGCATCCATGAGAGAGAACACAATTGAACAAGAATGCGAACAGAGTCACCAGGATTTTAGAAAGGGTTATATGGATGAGAAGTTGGGTTGCTCAGTTGGAGAAGAGGAGATTTGGGAAGTCATCATAGCCCTCTGCAGAAGGACTCTCCCTTCTGAGAAGGGGCAGTGAGGAAGATTGGATTGTAATTTGCATATATCACAGGTCTATATGCCTGTATATGCAAAGCATAGCTTTGCCTTTTGGTGGTGGGGTGGGGTCCTTATCCTTTTATATTATACCACATACCAGAGCATTTATCTCTCAAAAGACAGGGGATACTGACTGTAAATACTAATATAATTACAAAAAGAGTCAGAGTATAAAACCACTGATCAGACTTAAAAAGAAAAATAGAGAGAAACCTACAATACTAATAATAGCTAACATTTATTGAAAACTATGTGTGCAGCTTCAGTATTATTTCTCATAGTTATCCAATTATAATATTTAAGTACCAAATTATTCCTATTTTATAGACAAAAAGATTGAGGCTTAGAGCAGTTAATTAACTTGCCCTGGCCACACAATTAAGTGTTGTAGTATGAGTCCTAATCCAGAGAGCCTGGCTCTAGGGTGCATACAGATGTTAGCAGGGCATCCTGGGACAAGGGGCAAAGACATCTGACTTAACTATTTGGATCTTAATGTGTGCCCACTGTTAGAGTGAGAGAGCTGCATCAAGAAATCTCATCCTGCCTGACCAGGCGGTAGTGCAGTGGATAGAGCATTGGCCTGGGATGCTGAGGACCCAGGTTTGAGGCCCTAAGGTCGATGGCTTGAGCACAGGATCACTAGTTTGAGTGTAGGATCACCAGCTTGAGCATTGGATCATAGACATGACCCCATGGTCACTGGCTTGAAGCCCAAATGTCTCTGGCTTAAAGCCCAAGGTCACTGGCTTGAGCAAGGGGTCACTGGCTTGGCTGGAGCCCACTGGTCAAGGCACATATGAGAAAGCAATCAATGAACAACTAAGGTGCTGCAGTGAAAAATTGATGCTTCTTATCTCTCTCTCTTTCCATCTGTCTGTCCCTGTCTGTTCCTCTCTTTCTCTCTTAAAATAAAAAAAAATCTCATCCTGGTGCCAGCAGTATATACTTGACTCATTTTTATGTACTCACTTGACAAATACTATAGAGTACCTACTGGGGGCGGGGGGGAGGAGGCACTAAGATACAAAATTATGAATAAAAGCAGACACAATTCCTTCCATCACAGAGCTTAGACATATGAATGGCAATAGTGATAGGAAATGCTGTGAAGGAAATGAATGGGGCTGTGAGAGCCTGGATGAGGGCAATTTGTTCAAGTCAGGGAGGCCAGTGAGGGATTCCTTGAGGATTTGCTGGATGAGCCAAGATCTGAAAGATGTACAACCATAGCACAATGAGGAGGGGATGGGGACAAGAGTGTGCTGGACAGGAAAAACATTACGTGCCAAGCTGCTGTCTTGGGAGAGCATATAAGAGACTGAAACACCAAGATGGTTGGAGCTATGGGGGTTGAGGGAGGTGGAGGAAGAGGAAATTGGAGAGGGGCACTGAGGCCATGAGAACCTTAGGCAGCATTTAGGAAATTTGTCTTTATTCTAATAGTGGTGGGACATAATTGCTGGTGGGGCTGGGAGTCATGCTAAATGTTTTAAAGAAGCCATCATAGTCAAAACATGAAGGATACATTGGGAATGGAAGGCTGGAGATCCGTTGGAAGCTCTGTACTTGGCCAGCTGACTGATCATAGTAATTGGAACATAATTTGTTGATGGTGATGGATTGAAGTCTAGAGGTTGATGTGATGAGATTTTTTTTAGAAGCCAGAATCAACAGAACTTGGGAAAGAATCAGTTCTGAGGGTGGTGGGAGAGGACATTATCAAGGATGACTGCTCTTCCTCTGCCAGATGAATGCAGTGCCTGCCGTTCACTGAGAAAGAACTCTCAGAGAGACAGCTTGGGCGAACCTCATGAATTGGTTTGGGAAATAATTTTGAGATGACTTTGAGATATTCAAGTGGAAATGTCAAACAGGCAGTTAAATAGTTGGATTAGAATTCAGGGAAGAGATTGAGCCCATGAGATACAAGTTCGTGAGGTGTCTGCCTGGATTCGGTCATGTAAGTCCTGTGTGTGGGTGAGACAGCCCGAGGAGACCAGGGCCCAAGAGGACAGCCGGAGAAGCTTCAGCATTTATTCCAAAGCGCCTGCCCCTGGTTCCTGCTTTCCAAGCAACATTCAGATTCAGCTGAGAAAATACTCATCCTGGGACTAGCAAGCCCCATTCCTGCACTAGCCCTTTCACAACATAAATCCAAATGTTTCTGATAATGATGTAGATTCTCATGGATAGGAGCACATGGGAGAGACTGTGCAGACCATGTGAATGAGACAGTGATCGTCCGCACTTCACATGAATAGATGGGTATTCTGCTGCTATCTCACTTCTGTCGGTTTTGGTGAGTTAGTCTCTCAGAATCCCACAGGAGACAGTGGCAGAGCCTGTCACTATCAGAGGGCCACACCCACTCAAACCTCACTTGCAGCCTCCTGCTACTTATTATAGTTACCTTTACATCTCAATCTTCACTTTCTGGAGAGTCAATAACAAGGTTCCACAATCTAGAGATTCTGAAGAAACCCCAGTCTTGAGGAAGATGGTAATGGTTGAGAAAAAGCTTTACTACAAAGTTCTAGGATCTAGGGAATCAATATGGAACGAGTTAATAATTGCCTAGCAATAAGACTCACTTTAAAGTAGAGATTCTAAATTTGTGAAAAACTTGGACTGCTCTGAAGAACCATGTCTTTCTTCCTCAAAACCAAGAAATCAAGCCTTAATTTCTCGTTTTTTTAAAAAATTTTAAATATTTTATTTATTCATTTTTAGAGAGAGAGGAAAGAGAGAGAGAGAAGGTGGAGGAGCAGGAAGCATCTACTCCCATATGTGTCTTAACCAGGCAAGCCTCGGGTTTTGAACCAGTGACCTCAGCGTTCCAGGTTGTCACTTCATCCACTGCACCACCATAGGCAGAGCATGCCTTAATTTCATATGCTGTTCTCTCCCTATTCTTTGTCTAAGAGAAAAGCAGTTCATAGTTAAACACATAACAGAGATTACTGTTTATAGTAGGGAAGTGTAATGGACAAGTCTATTGTGTTTTAGTCTATAGTTTTATTGTCAAAGGTATTTTGTTTATAAAGATTCTTCTCTAATTTTGCTCTTTAGTAAATGAATGTATGTTCACATCTATAATTATGTTCACATTGTCACGTTTTGTTCCCAGATCTTTTGTTTTGCTATCATGTCATTAAATTGTATCTTACAAATAAAAGTCTAAATAGAAGCAAATGTAGACAAGTTACTTAACCTTTTTGTACCTCAATTTTCTCATACCTCAAACAAGAGAAATAATACCTAAAAAATGGGAGAAACAATTTTCTCACTCTCCTCACATTTCTGTTACAACATAGAAACATCTCCCTCTTAGAGATAATTGGACTAAAGCTTTCTGCTTTTTTTACCTTCCTCACTCGACTGTCCCACAGGATGAAAAGCAATTTGTATAATTGGTGAAATAAAGAGAGCCTGACAACCATTGACCCATGTTTCTCTGCTGGGTGGAGCAAATGTGTTAAAGCTTGGTGCCCACATCTGACCTTTTTCTCTTGACTCCTCTATTTTGATTAGGGTAAGGCTAGCCTCACTAACAAATAGATCTTTAATGTGTGTTATGATTCAATTACAATTAAAGTTTAGTTCCCTTGCTACAACAGTCCAAGGAAGATGTTCTTGGCTAGTGGGTGTAATACTTCTCCATGATGCTTGATAAGCCCAAATTTACAAAGTGTCAGTCCAGAAAGCTCTATCAAGCTCTTGTATTAGGAGAAGTCTTCTGCCTTCAGAGATAAGTTAAATTCTTCAATACAGTTTCACAGCATACTGGTTAAGTACCATGTCGTGAAACCAGACCTCTTGGGTTCAAATACTGGTCTGCCACTTAATATATGTCCATTTCAATCCTCTCCCTCTCTTTCTTTCTCTCCTTTCCCCTCCTTCTCTTCTCTTCTCTGAAATGGGGATAATAAAAAAGGTAATACTTATAGATTTTTTAATTTGAATTAATGTGCATAGATTCTTCACAGATGACTCTTCACTTAGACTCTATTTTTTAATTGATGTCCAGCCATGGTTAGATACTATCTCTTGTATCTTTACTAACCTGGGATCACTGAAGGTGATTATTAATGCTGTTCTTACTCTGCTAAGAATAAAGATAACTTTAGATCTTCTAAAGGACCCTATTACTTTCTTCTGTGTCAAACCCTCTGATGTTCTGGACAGTGTACCTAACCTCTTCCTCACTTAAAATCAGATCTCTATTATTTGGTACAAAGATTCTCTCTTGCTGATTTCCTGGGCTATTTCAGTCAGCTCAATACTTATTTAAGTATCATCAAATACTGATCACCTTGGATGTATAACTTATAGAGCCTAATATGGTAGAATGATCTAAATGTCTTCTATATATACTTCCAACTTTACAAAATAGTTTCATGTCCATTTTTTCATTTAATATACAAATAAACTATGTGAACAAGTACTTCAATTTTTGAATAATCAAAGTAGGGAGCTAGGAGGTTAAGCAACTTCCTTAAGATTGCCCACTTAGTAGGAGCGTGGGTGACCACCCTGGAGTTCTAGTTCCATATTGGACTTTATTTATATTTTCTGCCCTTCAGTTTCTTCAGCTTTCAGTTGGGATTCATAATCTTGACCTCTAAGAATTCCTGTGAGGTTGACCTCCTAGCAAGCATTCAATTATTATGTTGAAAGAAAGAAAAAGAAACCAGTAGGAGGAGACGTTAAGATCTTAGAAAAAGAGAGAGAGAAACAAGATGATTATGAGATATGCTTTATTCTTTATAATTATCTATAGTTTTTCTAGATCTAAGAAGTTATCCAGGGCATTTGGGCTCCCTTGTTTTAAGAGGAGCTTTTGCAGCATACCTAAAACAAAAGTATCTGAAGTCTCATGGAATTAGTGATAATTCTTGGTCATTTTCAACCTACTCTCTTATAGTACATGAAGAAAGTGACAGATCTTAAAACATAGGTTGGTAGACCCTGGCTGTCTGAACATTGGCTCTTGAGATTTTGGTACCAATGAGATTCTTGGACTACAATCATGGCAGAAAGGTTGCAGACCTTTAAGGGCTTATCTGGGCTTAGGCAACGAGAATTATATCCGCCACTCATGACAAGCTGAGAATGAAGGACTCCCCTTCCATTTTTTTTTTAATATTTTATTTATTGATTTTTTAGAGAGAGAGGAGTGAGAGATAGACAGAGAGAGAGAGAGAGAGAGAAGGGGGAGGAGCAGGAAGCATCAACTCCCATATGTGCCTTGACCAGGCAAGCCCAAGGTTTCGAACCGGCGACCTCAGCGTTCCAGGTCGACGCTTTATCCCACTGTGCCACCACAGGTCAGGCCTCCCCTTCCATTTTTGTCAGCCACATAAACCCAGGAAAAGAGTCATTGGCCAAAAGATGATTGAGTTTTCATTTCCAAATGACTCTCTTCCAATTAAAATTTGTTTTTATTTAAATTAACTAAACAATGTGATATTCCTTACCTTATTTGGGGCACTAGGATTTGCAACCGCTAAAATGGCATTAGAGGGAGAGAGAGATGGGAAGGAGGGAGGGAAGAAAGATTTATGCCAAATGTGAGAAACCTTAGGGAAGGAAAGAAGTCTGCATATGAGAGCAGGGAATGCCGAAACATGACTGAAGAGTAAGAGGGCTGCAGTTTTAAATGCCAAAGGGCAGAAGTCATGAATTTCCCTTAATCTTGTTAATCATTCTGAAGGTCACCATAACTTCTGCATAATAGTTACTAATTGGACATCTATTGGACCAAGTGCCTTTGTTCTTAGAAACCTGGCTTAATCTGTCACATCCATGGCAAACCATCTCATTTTTGCCTTCCTTGATAATAGAAACTATGTTACATCATCCTCATCTTCACACTCCTAGCATTTTGTAAATAGAAAGTAATAAAACTTCTGCAAACACGTGGCGGAATGAATAGTCTAATAAATTCTACCTTATACAAAATCTTGGAGACATCTTCTATAGATACTTCACTATACATTAAACAACGGTCTGATCACTTCTACCAACATTTGTGTAACAGAACTAAATGGGCCTCACCTCCCCAAATTATCTTATATCTATGATTATCATAACTTTTCTAGAGCTCTCTTACTTGTTATAAGTGATCATTGTTTCCAAATCAAAACTCAGAATACAGAGTAACATTTATTTGCTGTAAAATTGGTCCCCAGGACATAGACCACTTCACTCTCCACGTGTTTCTTACTGATCACATATGAATAACAAGCCTCCTTGTGAGCAATAGTTCTAGCATGTGTGTCTAGTTGTAGAGAAAAGGAATACACTGCCCTCTGGTTTATTGTTCCATTTCAGTAATCAAACACATATATTTGATTGTGTGTGTAAATAAGTAAGACTGTGTGTGTAAATAAGTAACTGTAGCATATTTTTCTCCACTGTTGATATTCATCACTTTCTGACAGTTAATAATTTAACATATGCTATTAAGTTGGACTTTGTCATAGAAGCCAAGGTTTGTTTAAATCGCTGCTCAAATTGATTCTTTGTTTTAGACTGTCTCCTGTAGAGATAAATATAGGAAAGGATGGAGTGATTCAGTCCAGCAACCGCTGGGTATCAGCGCCATTTTGGGGATTTACTTTTAACCATGATAAGAGGAGAAAATTTCTAGGTTTATTTTTTCAATCTACTTGAAAATTTTAAGAATGTTTGAATTTTTTTTTTTTGTATTTTTTTTTTTTTCTGAAGCTGGAAACAGGGAGAGACAGTCAGACAGACTCCTGCATGTGCCCGACTGGGATCCACCCGGCACGCCCACCAGGGGCGACGCTCTGCCCACCAGGGGGCGATGCTCTGCCCCTCCGGGGCGTCGTTCTGCCTCAACCAGAGCCACTCTAGTGCCTGGGGCAGAGACCAAGGAGCCATCCCCAGCGCCCGGGCCATCTCTGCTCCAATGGAGCCTTGGCTGCGGAAAGGGAAGAGAGAGACAGAGAGGAAGGGGCGGGGGGCGTGGAGAGGCAAATGGGCGCTCCTCCTATGTGCCCTGGCCGGGAATCCAACCCGGGTCCCCCGCACGCCAGGCTGACGCTCTACCGCTGAGCCAACCAGCCAGGGCCAAGAATGTTTGAATTTTTAAAAATCTTTATGCTCAATGTAGAAGAGGGTAAAAGGATCAAACAGTATGCATTTTTAATTGCACTCAGAACATGGTTCTTATTTCTTTTCTGTCTAGAAATGAAAAACTAAATCTTATTTTTAAAAAACAAAAGTAAAGAGTATTTTGTGATCAAAGTACCTATTTGGAAACAGAATTTTGGTGTACCTAAAGGCAGAAATCATGTGTTAGGTAAAGTAGCATCATGCTGACAAAAAGTGTTCAATGTATGGCTTTTGTGATGCTGCTTTTATAATACACAACACAATTGCCAAAAGCAATTAGTATAATCAACAGGAGGAGTCTATTTTAATTGGAATATCTGGGAAACCTTGAAAGCTCAAAACTAGAGTAACCAAGTTACCTTTTGAAATTAACAAGTTGTGGTAAAAATAAAAATTAAAATAAATGAGGAGCAGCTGGGAATACTTCAAAAGAAATTTATTTACTTATTTACTTGGCAAATCTCTAACTTCTACACTGGCAATGTATGGGAGAATCTCTTTGCTCTCCTGATCATGGCTTCTCAGACATCAGGCAACAGCTGTTTTAACTGGCATATCAACACAACCATTCCTGATAGGAAGTGCGTTAGGGCAGTGAATTTAATTAAAGCGGTAGAATTTAGAGAGGCAATCTACCATTGACTGACTGGGAATGTGGCCAGAATATAGCAGCCAACACTTCAGAGAAAGGACCATGTCACTGTACAAAGTTATAAATGCCATTAACTCGACTGAAGTCCTCTCCCAGGCAGTCCTCTGTGTCTCCTCACAATGGTTTAGAATTGTTCCTAAGTGCCCTATTTGATGTCTGAATGCCATCTTCTGGGAATGTAATTTTTTTTCTTACAACCATTTCCATAGTTTATTAAACCAGATTTATACAGAATACACAGGAAAAGATGAATAACAGGACAGATCAAATAGTTGGGTTATAGTGTGGTGAAAGGATTAAATAAAGTATATTTATTCCACAAATTAAAATTTTAAAATAGATTGCTTGAGAATTGGACAACTTACAATCCTACTTGAAGGATGTACATTCATGGAGCAGGTCTTATGCAAAGAATTGGAGCACAAAAGGAATGAAGCTGTCTTTCAACATTTTTATCTCAAGGGAAATCTCACAGAATGAACGGCGTAGATGAATGCTGAGCCAACAGATGACAAGAGTACTTGCCCTAGTCTCTGGAAAATATGATGATAAGAAGCAGATTTCAGCTGTTCCTTAAGTTTTTCCTCTACTGGACGACAAAGCTGCCAAGAAATGAAGATACACAGATTATGACATACACATAACCCCACCACCTGCACCACATTCTGACAAGTCACAGCCCTTCATTGATTCAAGTGCAGGAAACCTACTTCATGAAGAGAAATCCTCTCCTACGAAATACTGCCTTCCACAGAAGAATCAAGCAAAATAAATGAATATTTCTGAGACATTCTTTAGAAAGCTGTTCAAAATACCTCTTAACATAAAGAGAGGCTCATATACTGGATAGTCTAGAATGTAGAATTCCATTTTTATCTTCATCAACACAAACAGGCAATTAACAACCAAAGTTAAGAAATCAGGGGCAAAATTCTATTATAATATTTTAAATATGCATTATTTTTTAACTATTGTGATTAAAAAAATAAATAGAACTTAGGCCTGTCCCTAACATTTATGGAGCCCAAGGCAAGAGTATATATAAATGGAGACCTATAAGCCATCTACCTTTTAAATCAAGCAAAATAGTTCTTTCCTTCTATTGTGACAAATAATACTTGCATGACAACAAAATCAGAAAACGTGTAAAGCTATAATTTTTCATATGACTTAAATTTGGTAAAATATCAAACTTAAATGAATTTAATTACTGTTGCTCATGTTGGATGTTCAGTTGATGGGCTAGTAATGTCTTGGTAAGACATAAAACAAATAACTATAAATCATAGATGATATGTTTTATATAAAATTTATTTTTGCATTCATCTCTAGAAACTCTTAATTATGTTTTTGAAGTCAAGATGTTTACATGTTTTCTGATAATAACAATGATCTAAAGTATTAAATAAGTAATTTTATGAAAAATGTACAAAATTTAAATGTGTCATCAAAAATATGTTTTATGTAAAATATATACATTTAAGTTATTTTGTTTTCAAACTGAATTACATTTCTTTTAAAATAGTAATCATAAGGAAAATGTAAATTTTAATTAATTTTAATTACTAAATATAAATACTTTAAATCAAAATTATTTAAATAAATTTTATTAATTTTATAAAAATAAATCAATAATCCTACCATTCAAGGTCTATGTAGTTGCCAGTATAATAAATCAGCATCATATTTTATTACTGGACCTACAAATACAAATTAAAAAAGAATAGTTTAATATTCCACAACATTTTCAGCTGCCATGTACAACAGTTGAGAACATCACGCTAAATTTGTGAGCATTTACAGAATCATGAATGGGAACATATAAAAAGTAGGGCACACTGGGACCTAAGCAGTACAAGAAGGTTGAGAGTGGTGTAAAAGCATTTACTATGGAACAAAAGCTACCCCAGCTGTTTGGTGACTTCATGAGGGAATTCTCTTGCAGTCCAACATGCAGAATCCAAAGATGTTTGATGAACTTGGGCATCATTCCAGCAGGTATGGCTATCCAAGGAGATTCAATCTGCTGGGTGGGAACACAGCCAAAGGAGTCCATAGGCATCAGGCTATACTAAAAGTCAAGAGATGGATGGAACTGTGGTTTCAAGTGATATATAGCAGAACCTCCATGAGTAGTGGGAGGGTCCAGGTAACAGAGCTCAGGCTTCATTGACAAGACTGTCAGAACTAGGCAGGATGTCAGGACCCCAGCCAAGTGGGCTTGGGTGCAGGAAAAAGCTCTCTGTATCCAGATGGGTTTTAGAATGATGAGAGAAAACCAAAGCAGATGTCTGAATATACACAAGATTCATCCAACACAACTGGGGTTGGGGGGAAAGCATTGATTCAGTAGGCAAATGATGGAGCTGAAACGGAAGCATGTGGGCCTAAGTAAGGTCCCTTCGACTTGCCGATGGTGCAAATATATTTTCTGCCATGGCAAGAATTGTTTCTGGCTTTAGTTGAGGTTGAATCTGCATTGAAAGGTGATTTGTGATTATAGTTGAGTGGAGCCCAAGAAAACAGAGGCTGTATAACTTTAAAATATTGCTATAATTATGGCATCTATTTTTCTAAGTGCACATATGGGCTTGTTGGAGAAATTATTTATTATGGTTTTAATCTGTAAATTCAATATATTGGTGAAACTAATTTTAACTATAAGGACATTGGGGTAGATTCTACAATTAAAAAAATGCAAGTTTTCCTTAATTTATGTCAGGTAAATGTACATATAAAATAAATTTTAGAAAATGTTTATTATATTTCTTGAAACATCTGAAGAAAAATGTGAGTG
Organism: Saccopteryx bilineata; assembly: GCF_036850765.1. Lineage (NCBI taxonomy): Eukaryota > Metazoa > Chordata > Mammalia > Chiroptera > Emballonuridae > Saccopteryx > Saccopteryx bilineata. The sequence continues at coordinate 105,835,149 of NC_089491.1, read as the reverse complement.
GCTTAAGCAGAAACAAAAAGGACTCATAGACATAGAAGACAATATGGTGATTACCTGAGGTAAAGAGAGTGCAGGAGGTAGAAGAGGGTGAAGGGGAATAACTAGTGATAAAAGGAGATTTGACTTGGGGTGGTGAACACACAATACTATATACAGATGATATAATATAGACTTGTACACCTGAAGCCTACGTAATTTTATTAACCAATGTCACCTCCATAAATTCAATTAAAAAGAGAAAGATCTTGAAATTGCTATTCTGTTAGGAGTCAGTTTGGACTCTAACCTTGTGAGTCTGAAGTTACCATTTTAAACAAATATTTAAAAAAAAAATTTATTTATTCATTTAGAGAGAAGAGAGAGAGAGAGAAGGGGTAGAGGAGCAGGAAGCATCAACTCCCTTACGTGCCTTGACCAGGCAAGCTCAGGGTTTCGAACCGGCAAGTTCAGTGTTTCAGGTCAATACTTTATCCACTGTGCCACCACAGTTCAGACTGTAATTACTGTCTTAATATGAATAGTTTTTAGACAATGCTGAATGGCTGAAATTGTGTACTGGGTTTTAGATTCAAATGTAAAAACATTTTTCTATTAGGAATGATGAATCAACTCTGTCCATGAAAATGCACCTTTTTCAATATAAGATCTTAAAAGAACAATAAAGTATATTCTTTCAAATCCTGAATGACAATTCTAGATTACTTTTATATATTCTAAAGATGGCTTTCAATGCTGTCAGTAATACCTACATTGGATGCATAAATAGTATCATATTCTTTTCTTACTGGCTTTTACATTCCAAAGATTTAGTCCTTATATGACACAGAAGAAGCATAGTCAAGTAGGCAAATGGCCACTTAGTTATAGGGCCTCTGCACTTTAATAATAAATAACAATCGGTAAATCATACAAAATAGAAATAATTTTTGACTCTTCCTAAAACATTCCCATCTTAACGTTTCAGCTTCACTAACTGATCTGAGCTAGGAAATGACCTCTCCTAAGAAATGTTTTGGTAAAAATTTATTTTGCTAATATTCAGAAAAACACTTTAATTTTAACTGTAGTCTCATATTATTCTTGCTTATATCTGTTAGAAAAATAGCTAATAAAGCAGTCTTTCTTTAAATACATGTCCCTGTATTATGGAAATTATTCTACCAGAGGTCAGCTTATTGAAATAAGTGTTGGCATTACAGAGGTATACTATAATGTGTATTTTAAACATAGTAGGGTAACTTAAAAGCATACACAAATAATAATTGTTAATCCCAAAATATCTGACAACCTAAAATGGCATAAAAAGGGGTACTCTGCACTTATTCATTAATTATCACTTCAAGTCTATTTCCCCTTTTTTGTTTTGTTTTATTCTGTTTTAGGTTAGCAGAGGGGAGATAGTGAGGCAGACTCCTGCATGTGCCCTGACTAGGATTCACCTGGCAACCCCATCTGGGGCCAATGCTCAAGCACTGAGCTATTTTTTAGCACCTGAGGCTGACACAATTAGACCAACTGGGCTATCCTTAGTGCCCAGGGCCATGTTCGAACCCATCAAGCCACTGGCTGTAGGAGGGGAAGAGGGAGCGAAGGGAGAAATGGAAGGGAAGAGAGGAAGATGGTCAATTCTCCTGTGTGCCCTGACCAGTAATCAAACCCAGGACGTCTATATGACGGGCAGATGCTCTATCCACTGAGCCACCAGACAGGGCCTTAAAGCCTATTTTCCAGTGTCACTTCTCTAAAAAAAATTGTGGTAAGAAACACATAACATGAAACCTACTCTTTTAACAATTTTTAACTGTACAATACAATATTATTAATGATAATCACATTGTTATACAGTGGATCTCTAGAAACTTTTCAATTTGCATGACTGAAAATCTATACCCGCTAAACAACAAGTCCCATTTCCCCTTTCCCTAAGCCCCAGTCAACCACTTCTAGCATTAATGGTCCTTTATCAATAATATTACATACTTCCAGAATTCATCGAAAGAATGTATACATATTAGTAAGGATTTCTTTTTGTTTTGTTTTGAATTTCTTTTACTGAATAATTGTTTCCAGCATCTTTGAAAGCTTTCTATGGATGAATAGCCAGTATTTTACTTCTTTGTTATCTGGTGTTTCTGTTATAAAACATAAATTTTAAGAGGTAGTTTTTATAAAAGGAAGACAGGAAATGTAATTTCTGCATCCTTGTATATATATTGTATTCAATATTCCTGCATCCAGCCTCAAAGTAAAAGGTTGATTATTCTCTATCTACATAATAGTTGAAAAACAGGTATTTTTTTATTTCTATCTGTACAGAGTGGTATTCCCTTGCTTGTCTCTCAACACTAGATAGGGAGATAAAATTTGTAACAGTGGGAGTTAGTTCATTCTTTGCCTGAATTTTAGCCACTTGGTGTTCTGTGTAGAAATTCTCGGCCACTAGGATCCCTGTCTTTTATATTCCAAATTTTTCAAAATCTAAGAGCTGTCTGGACTTTGTCTCCATTTTATTTATTTATTTATTTATTTATTTATTTATTGTATTTTTCTGAAGCTGGAAACGGGGAGGCAGTCAGACAGACTCCCACATGCGCCCAATGGGGATCCACCCGGCACACTCACCAGGGGGTGATGATCTGCCCATCCGGGGTGTGGCTCTGTCACGACCAGAGCCACTCTAGCGCCGCCTGGGGCAGAGGCCACAGAGCCATCCCCAGCACCCAGGCCATCTTTTGCTCCAATGGAGCCTCGGCTGCGGGAGGGGAAGAGAGAGACAGAGAGGAAGGAGAGGGGGAGGGGTGGAGAAGCAGATGGGCGTCTCTCCTGTGTGCCCTGGCCGAAAATCAAACCCGGGACTTCCACACGCCAGGCCGACGCTCTACCACTGAGCCAATGGGCCAGGGCCCCATTTTAGGTTTTGTATATGCAAAACCTAAACATTGTTGTCTTTGTGTGGCTCAGGAGTCTATTTCTTTCCATTCCATTGCCCCACAAAAATCTCACTAGAGCAAAAGAGAAGATACTTTGACGTCCTCCCAAAAGTTCTCCCTTCACCACTTTACAGAGGCCTTAAAGGAGAAAATAGAAAAAAGTCACCTTCTTCTGAAAAGTTCCCAATATAGTTAATAAGATGGTTGTTATAGAAGATTAAAATAAAATAAAGTACTTTTGGAACAAGAGAGACATGAATCATTATTTAGTTGTTATGCTATCTAGAGCAAGTTACTGTCTTTGATCCTCAACTTTGTCATTTGTGAGAAGACAATAATGATATCTATTTGGTCAGCCTATTGTGAGAATTGTTACATAATGTATTTAAAATACCTTGGATGGGGACAAAATACCTTGAATGGTGCCAGCACACAGTAGGTGCTCAACAAAGATAAACACCTTTCTTTCACAGTCCCTACTTCATAAACCCTACTTAATTTGGCAGTGGGTAAGAGACAATAAGAGAAACGAGGAAGAGATTAGAAAGAACATTACATTCAAATAAGGTATGGGCATCATGTAAACAGCCATAGTGCTGGCTTTCGGTTGTATTGTTTGGGCAAAGAAATTGGCACCTGTACCTAGAGCCAGGGGAAAGGATGCTCTGATCTACTGCAGGTTCAAGTCACAACTAGAATAAATTGGAAGCATAGTGCTTATTTGACTTCTTTCGCAACTTGGCAAGATGTAAAGATAGGTGACCCCTTGAACTGCAACTCAAAAATCACTTTGGAACCTGACCTACTGGGGCACAATGGATAAAGTGTCAACCTGGAATGCTGAGGTTGATGGTCAAGGCATGTATGAGAAGCAACTGTGAGTTAATGTTTCCATCTCTCCCCAGCTTTTCTTCCTCTATCTCTCTCTTTTTTCTTAAAGTCAATAAATAAAATCTTTAAAAAAAATCCCTTTGGGTCACAATCAACCTCTCTCCATTGGGTATTTTTGTGGTATGCTTCCATGAAGTTGGTGGCATAGTGTAATAACTGACCAGGCCACTAGTCCTGAGGCTGAGGTCTACACCTGCTGTCAGCTGCAAAGTTAAAACTGACTAGAACACATGAGATACGCTGTTTGCCAAGAACCAGTGATTTACAACTAAAGTTTAAACACTGTATGATGTTTCTAAAGATGCTGTCTTGTTCTGAAATGTCACAAAAAGAAAACTAACAATAGAACAGGAACCACAGATCAATGGGAAATCTTTTGCTGGCAAGGATGCAAGGGTGGGGTTAGAGGAGGGAGAGAGAGATTGAAAGAGTGAGAAAGAGGAGAAATTTTAAATACTAGAAAAGAATTTGTAACTACATCCACTAAAATTACTTATCTCTTGTGAATGCTACTGACAGTGTTATCCATGTGACAGTATAGATTTCAGTGATAATTACAGCTGAGTTAAAGTGTTGTGTAACACTCAAGGCATAAGCTACATTTCTCTTTTTGAACATAAAGAGAAACACAAGCTGAACAAATATTTTAAGGACATTGGTTAGAAGGGGTGATACCCGCATATCTGAATCCTTCTCTGTCCATTTTTTTTTTTTGTATTTTTCTGAAGTTGGAAATGGGGAGGCAGTCAGACAGACTCCCGCATGTGCCCGACCAGGATCCACCCAGCATGCCCACCAGGGGGCGATGCTCTGCCCATCTGGGGTGTCGCTCTGTTGCAACCAGAGCCATTCTAGCGCCTGAGGCAGAGGCCATAGAGCCATCCTCAGTGCCCGGGCCAACTTTGCTCCAATGGAGCCTTGGCTGCAGGAGGGGAAGAGAGAGACAGAGAGGAAGGAGAGGGGGAGGGGTGGAGAAGCGGATGGGCGCTTCTCCTGTGTGCCCTGGCTGGGAATCGAACCCAGGACTCCTGCACACCAGGCCGACGCTCTACCACTGAGCCAACGCCGGCCAGGGCTCTGTCCATTTTATTAACTGATATCTTAGGCCATAAATATTCACTCTACTTCTCATAAATAAAACCTCATTCAGGGGACAGACACAATCACATTTACACACCTAAATGCTCACAGATACATAATCACACACCTATATATAAATATACTTAAGAAATAAGTTAACCAGGCCTGGCTGGTTGGCTCAGGAGTAGAGTGTAGGCCCGGTGTGTGGAAGTTCTGATTCAATTCCTGGTCAGGGCACACAGGAGAAACACCTATCTGCTTCTCCAATCCTCTCTCCCCATCTCTCTCTCTCACTGTCTCTTACCCTCCCACAGCCATGGCTCAAATGAGCCAGTTGGCCCCGGGAACTGAGGATGGTTCCATGGCCTCTCCTCAAGCACTAAAATAGCTTGATTGCTGAATAATGGAGCAGTGACTCCAGATTGGCAGAACATCAGCCCCAAATAGGGGTTGCAGGTGGATCCCATCAGCACACATGCAGGAGCCTGTCTTTCCACCTCCCTGCCTCTCACTTGCTAAAAAATTAATTAATTGACCAAGTGGAAGGACACAAGAGCCAAATGATAAGGGCTTATAATAGCAAATGGAAGTACATTTTAAAATGTTGTAATTAAATAGAGGCATGGAACAACTTTGAAAAGAAGAATAAAGTTGTAAAAATTACAATACCCAACTTTAAGACTTATAAAGCTTCAGTAATCAAGACAGTTTGATACTGGTATAAATATAGACAAAAGGATCAATGAACAGATGTTCAGAACAGACCTACATATGTCAGTTGATAATGATGCAAAGGCAACTCAGTGGAGAAAACAAACTTTTTAACAAATAGTGCTGGGACAATTGAATACCCAAGGGGCAAAAAATAGAATAGAATAAAATAAAATAAAATAAAATAATAAAGACCTTTGAGCCATACCTATCCCAAATATAAAAACTAAATCAAAATGCATCATAAAAGAAACTATAAAACCCAAAACTTGAATAGCTTCTAGAGAAAAACAAAAAACAGGAGAAAATCTTTGTAACCTTAGACTAGGCAGACATTTCCTAGATACAACACCAGAATCATGGTTAAAAAAGATAAATTGGACTCAATCAAAATTAAGAACTGTTCTTTGAAAAACACCAAGAGATTGAAGATAAACCATAGGCAGAAAAAAAATGTTTCAAATGACATATCTAACAAAAAACAAACAAACACAACACGTGTATTTTGAATAAAGCACTCTCAAAATTCAATAAGAAAACAGTTTAATTTTTAAAGCAGGCAAAAAAGTCAGAGAGATTTGAAGCATTCTAAATATTCTAAGCACTGTGCTGATTTTCAAATGGAGGGGGTCTCATGAGATGGAGAGGTGGGAAGCTGGAAGATTTAAGAGGCATTGAAATAGTCTTATAACTGCAGGGAACTGAGTTTTGCCAACAGCTGAATGAGTTTGGAAATAGATTCTTCTTCAGAACCTCCAGATGAGAGCCCAGATGAGTAAGCCCCTTAATTCCCACTAAGTGAGACCTACACCTGTGAACACAGTTGGGCCACACTGGAATTCTGACTATAGAACTATAAGCTAATCAATTTGTGTTGATTTAAGAAGCTAATGACAACAATAATTTTTTAAAAGTTGGGCAAATGATTTTAATAGACACGTCACCAAACATGTATGGGTCAAAAATAAGCAAATAAAGAGGTGCTCTACAGCAGTGGTCCCCAACCTTTTTTGGGTCACGGACCAGTTCAATGTCAGAAAATATTTTCTCGGACCAGCCTTTAGGGTGAGATGGATAAATGTATCACGTGACCGAGACAAGCGTCAAGAGATGGATGTAACAGAGGGAATCTGGTCATTTTTTAAAAATAAAACATCATTCAGACTTAAATATAAATAAAACAGAAATAATGTAAGTTATTTATTCTTTCTCTGCGGACCAGTACCAAATGGCCCACGGACCAGTACCGGTCCATGGCTCAGGGGTTGGGGACCACTGCTCTACATCACTGGTATTAGGGAAATGCAAATTAAAGCTATAGTGAAATACCACGACACACTACAATTTCTAAAATTTAAAAGTCTGATCATATCAAATGTTGGCAAGAATATGGAGTAAATGGAACTCTCATAAGCTGCTTGTGGGAATGTAAAATGATATACACATTTTGGAAATGTTTCTTAACATATTAAACACTGTAGACCAAATGAATCAGCCAACTAATAGGTCTTTATCCAGAAGATATGAAAGCATGTGTCAATACAAAGATTTTTCATGAGTGTACACTGAAGCTTCACTCACAGTGCCTGAAAGTGGAAACAATTTGAATGTTTATCAAAAGATGCATGGAGAAAAAATGTTGGCAAATTACATGTCTAAAAGAGAACTTGAGTTTGAATAAAGAAATAAACAAACAATAAAATTTTTTAAACAGGTAAAAAAATATCAGAGATTTGAAGCATTCCAAGGATTTCAAGCACTGTTCTAGTTTACAAATGCGGTAGAGTCATACAAAAAGAGTGTTAATCAAAGATGAAAAGAAAAAGTATTAATATACACAAAAACATAAAAGAATCTCAAAATAATTATGTTTCATGAAAGAAGCCAACCCTATTGCCTGACCAAAAGGTGGCGCAGTGGATGGAGCGTCAGACTAAGATGTGGAGGACCCAGGTTCGAGACCCCAAGATCGCCAGCTTGAGCGCGGGCTCATCTGGTTTGAGCAAAGCTCACCAGCTTGGACCCAACGTTGCTGGCTCGAGCAAGGGGTCACTCGGTCTGCTGACAGCCCAAGGTCAAGGCACATATGAGAAAGCAATCCATGAACAGCTAAGGAGCTGCAACAAAAAACTGATGATTGATGCTTCTCATCTTTCTCCATTCCTGTCTGTCTATTCCTATCAATCCCTCTCTCTGACTCTCTCTCTGTCACTGTAAAAAAAAAAAAAGAAAGAAAAAAAAAAAGAAAGAAGCCAATCCCACAAGAAAGCACATAGTGTTATTTCCATTTATATAAACTTCTAGAAAATACAAATTTATCTATGGCAACAGAAAGCAGATCAGCAGTTGCTTGTGTCACATATTTGCAATAGAAATCAGGGGAGACACAACTCAAAATATCATAGGCAAATGTGTCACAACCCTTTGGCCTAGCATTAGCATGTGATTAATATTAGGGAAGAGGTTTAGAGCAATAGGAGGCTTCTGACCAATGTTCTCACTGGTGCTCAGCTTGGAATTGATGAACTCAGTGTATTCATTATTTATCCACTGCAATCCAAGGACCAATGATCTGAAAATGATTGCCAAGAAAATAAATGTCTTATTTTCAAATTGACTATTGCAGACAACCTGTTTACTTTATATGTCTCAGGGCATAGCGTCACATGCACTAGGGGACTTTGTTGAGTTGTGCATTAAGATTTAAATGCTTTTGTCAGCCTGGCAAGGTGGTTGCATAGTGGATAGAGCATCGGCCTGGGACACAGAGGACCCAGGTTTGAAACCCCGAGGTCACCAGCTCAAGCGCGGGTTCATCCATCTTGAGCATAGGCTCACCAGCTTGAGTGCGGGGTCGCCGGCTTGAGCATGGGATCATAGACATGACCCATGGTCACTGGCTTGAGCCCAAGGCCGCTGGCTGGGGCCCAAGGTCGCTGGCTGTAGCCCCCCAGTCAAGGCACATATGAGAAAGCAATCAATGAACAACTAAGGAGCTGCAATGAAGAATTGATGCTTCTCATCTCTCTCCCTTCTATCTGTCTGTCCTTCTCTCTGTCTCCGTGTGTCTATCTCTCTTGCTAAAAAAAAAATGCTTTTGTCAGAGCAAAATGTCTGAAAATGAAATAATACATAAAAATAATAGAAAAACGATGAAAGAAATAGAGAACATTTGGAAAGAAAAAGGTAAAATGGTGAAAGTTTATATATAAGCTTCTAAATATGCCATTTGTTTATAATTATTAAGTAAAGTGTTGAAAATTATAAGATACTTATTCACTTAAATGGGCAACTTAATTGTCTATTGCTAAAGCTTTAAATACATTGATTTCTGTAATTTATTATTCAATTAACAGAACTAATTGTAAATAGACTTTCTAGTCATTTCATTGGAATAATGCATGAATTAAATATGCTTCATGAGGTGCAAATTTGTAGTGGTTTTTTTTTAACATAATATTGTCACTTTTATAAATGCTTTATTTGGCTTTCCAGATTGTATATCACATTAGTATTTTAATTATAGTGTTGGAGTTTGGGTTATCATACTTATCCCAACTATTCTAGTAATAGATGATGTAGATGATGTTAGGAAAATTTTCTATGCATTATTTGAATACATGTAGTCTTAAAAATATATGGTGTGGCCTGACTTGTGGTGGCGCAGTGGATAAAGTGTTGACCTGGAACACTGAGGTCGCCGGTTCAAAACCCAGGGCTTGCCCAGTCAGGGCACATATGGGAGTTGATGCTTCCTCCTCCTCCCCTCTTTCTCTCTCTCTCTCTCTCTCTCTCTCTCTCTCTCTCTCTCCTCTAAAATGAATAAATAAAATATATATGGTGTGTACATGTTTACTTCACAGGGGAGAGTTTCCATTCTACATTGTGGTATAGTCTTTGTAGGTTCCATGCCAAATTTGGGAAAAGTGAGAAGTGAGGCAGAAGTGTTAGACAAAGAAAGATTTTGCCAGTACTTTATCTTAATCATCTGAGGAAGGATAGAAGAGAAAGATTATGAATTTAATCAAAACATCATGGCTTCCTGACCAGGCGGTGGCGCAGTGGATATAGTGTTGGACTGGGATGCAGAGGACCCAGGTTTGAGACCCCGAGTTCACCAGTTTGAGCGTGGGCTCATTTGGTTTGAGCATAGCTCACCAGCTTGGACCCAAGGTCGCTGGCTTGAGCAAGGGTTTACGTGGTCTGCTGAAGGCCCGTGGTCAAGGCATATATGAGAAAGCAACCAATGAACAACTAAGGTGTTGCAAGGAAGAACTGATAATTAATGCTTCTCATCTCTCTCCGTTCCTGTCTGTTTCTATCTATCCCTCTCTCTTTAACTCTCTCTGTCTCTGTAAAAAAAAAGAAAATAAAAAACAAAACAAAACAAAAAAACCAACAAAACATCATGGCTGCATCCAGGAATTTTCATATCTAAAGTAGATTCTAAGATCTAGGCCTCTGGTCAAACAGTGGCATAGGTAAACTCAGTACTTGAATGCTCCCACAAATACAACAAAATTACAACTAAAATAAGAACAACTGTCATTGAGAACCATCCGGACTCCGGCTAAATGGAGGTCCTACAACTAGACATTTAAAGCCACACAAAGACTGGTAGGAGGGGTAGAGATGCAGAACGTGCTGGTCCCACACCCACATGTTGGCTGTGGAGGTTCCCCGAGGAGCAAGGCCTCCCAGCCCAGGGTTCCAGCGCCAAGAAGAGAAGTCGTCATAACTTCTGGCTGTAAAAACCAACCAGGATAGTGGCTGAGGGGGATGGAGGACAGCTGGAGTCCTGGGCAGCTCTTTTTTTTTTTTTTTTTAATTAATTAATTTATTTATTTTATTTTTTACAGAGACAGTGAGTGAATCAGAGAGAGGGATAGACAGGAACAGACAGACAGGAACGGAGAGAGATGAGAAGCATCAATCATTAGTTTTTCATTGCGTGTTGCAACACCTTAGTTGTTCATTGATTGCTTTCTCATATGTGCCTTGACCGCGGGCCTTCAGCAGACCGAGTAACCCCTTGCTTGAGCTAGCGACCTTGGGTCCAAGCTGGTGAGCTTTGCTCAAACCAGATGAGTCTGCACTCAAGCTGGCGACCTCGGGGTCTCGAACCTGGGTCCTTCCACATCCCAGTCCGACGCTCTATCCACTGCGCCACCTCCTGGTCAGGCCTGGGCAGCTCTTTTTAAAGGACTCACACACAGACTTACTTGTACTGACTCTCTCTGTTCTCCAGTGCTGGGGTAGCAGTCTGAAAGGAGCCAGAGAGAAACTGGATTGTCAGGCATCAAGGCAAGAACTGGAGGGACAGCTTTCTGCCAAATAAAAGTGCTGGTAGAAGCTATTGGTCCCCCTCTGAAACCCCCAGCCCCTCAGAGCTGGCAGGTGAGCTCCATATCTGAGTTTCCATTCACCTGGCCCAAATTGTTTTCCCTGCCTTGGTGATTCAACCTGTGGGCCCACCCTAGTTGTGGCTTTTCCACACAAATGGCCTTTCTTGCCTCATGCTTTGGACTTTCCTAAAATCTCTCAAACAGGGAGCATATGGCTTCTGCATACCCCTTATCTTCTGCCAAGTGGCCTCAGGCCTGGCACTAAAGGCAGCTGGTCTTGGTTCATAGCTTGATTTCTCCTGGGCACCTCGAAGCCCAGCACAAGTAGGAGTCATCTGCACACTGCTCTGTAGCTCGTTATGGTGGCCCCAGGCAGGGCATAGGCAGTGGATGAACCTGTATCTTCTGGGAGGTCTCAGAGCCAGTACACCCTGTGGACATCTTCAGACCATACTGGACTACAACCCTACCAGCTTCATGAGCGACACACTCAAGGGGCATACTTGGTGAGCACCAAAGCCCCCTAAATTAAGTCCTACTTCATAGGGTTGATTCCTATATAGCAGCTCCTCCACTGTAATTGCAGCCAGTCCTCAAAGCTGATCGGTCTGGGGATCAATCTCTTCCAGTGATACCCACAGTAATCAAGGCTCAACTACAACAGGACAGTACACACAGCCCATACAGGGGTGTACCTAGATTGCCCAGCTCAGGTGACTGGGGTGGCCATGCCACTGGCTCTACAGGATACCTACTACACAAGGCCACTCTACTAAGTCTGGGAGACATAGAAGCTCTACTTAATACATAGAAACAAACATAGGGAACCAGCTAGAATGCGGAGACAAACATGTCCTAAATGAAAGAACAGGAAAAATCTCCAGAAAAAGAAATAAACAAAACAGAGGCAAGCAATCTATCAGATACAGAGTTCAAAACACCAGTTATAAGGATGCATACAGAACTTCAACAAAGAAACAATAAGCATAATAAAAAGAATATAAAAACCATAAAAAAGAACCAGTCGGAAATGAAGACTACATTAACTGAAATGAAGAATAATTTACAAGGAATCAATAGTAGAATACATCAAGCTGAGAATCAAATCAGCAATTTGGAATATAAAGAAGCAAAAACCATCCAATCAGAACAGCAAAAAGAAGGACAAATTCCAAAAGAAATGAAAATATGTGTAAGGAGCCTCTGGGACAACTTTAGTAGGTACTAACATTAGCATCATGTGGGTGCCAGAAGAAAAAGACAGAAAGCAAGAAATTGAAAATATTTTTGAAAAAATAGTGACAAAAAACTTCCCTAACCTGGTGAAGGACATAGACATACAAGTTCAGGAAGAGCAGAGTCCCAAACAAAATTAACATAAAGAGGCCCACACCCAGACATATCATAATTAAAATGCAAAAAGTTAAACACAAAGAGAGAATTTTAAAAGCAGCAAGAGAAAAGCAGTAAGTTACCTACAAGGGAGCTCCCATAAGACTGTCAGTTGATTTCTCAACAGAAACTTTGTATTTCAGAAGAGATTGGCAGGAAATATTCAAAGTAATGAAAAGCAAGGACTTACACCCAAGATTACTCTACCTAGCAAGGCTATCATTTAGAATTGAAGGACAGATAAAGAGCTTCCCAGACAAGGAAAAGCTAAAGTAGTTCATCACCACCAAACCAGTATTATACAAAATGTTAAAGGGTCTTTTTTAAGAAGAAGAAGAAAAAATATTTAAAATATGAATAATAAAATGGCAAAAAATATATATCTATTAACAAATGAACAAGCAGAACAGAAACAGACTCATAGATGCCAAGAACATTTTGAAGGTTGACAAATGGGAGGGGGGTCAGGGGATGGTGAAAAAGGAGAAGGGATTGGGAAGCACAAATTGGTTGTTACTGACTAGTCACGGGAATGTACAGCACAAGAAAAATAGTCAATACGTATGGTGTCAGATGGATACAGAACTTAGCAGGATGATTAGTTAGTAAGTTATGTAATGTCTAATCACTGGGTTGTATACCTGAAACTAATACAATACTGTATGTCAAATGTAATTGAAAAGCAAAAAAGTGATCTAATAATAAAGTAGATCCTAATCGGTCTGTGGCCTTTTGAGTAGTGATTAAACTTTAGACTTTTGGAATTAAGAGACATAAGTTCATCCTGACCAGGCTGTGGCACAGTGGATAGAGGGTCAGCCTAGTATGCTGAGGACCCAGGTTGGAAGCCCCAAGGTCACTGGCTTGAGCATGGGCTCATCTGGATTGAGCGCAAGCTCACCAGCTTGAGCTCGGGGTCACTGGTTTGAACGTGGGATCATAGACATAACCCCATGGTCACTGGCTTGAGCCCAAGGGTCTCTTGCTTGAAGCCCAAGGTCTCTGGCTTGAGCAAGGGGTCACTTGCTCTGCTGGAGCCCCCTGGTCAAGGCACATATGAGAAAGCAATCAGTGAACAACTAAGGAGCTGCAACAAAGAACTGATGCCTCTTATCTCCCTCCCTTCCTGTCTGTCTGTCCCTGTCTGTTCCTTTCTCTGTCTCTCTCTGTCTCTGTCTCTCTGTCTCTCTCTCTCTCACACACACACACACATACACACACACACACACACACACACACACAAAGATAGAGAAATAAGTTCAAATGTCAGCTCTACCACTTAGAAAATATAAGACTGTGGCAATTTTCTAAGCCTCTCTGAGCCCATTTCCTTACCTGTAAAATAGAGGTAGTAATGTTAACTGTCTCTCAGGGCTTCTGTATTAAATGAGATCACAAACATAAGATGCTCAGTAAAACATCTAATACCTAACAAGTGTTCAATAGCTGGTAGCTATTTTACAAATCAAAGGAAGTTGCATGTGGGTGCAGCATGGGTGAGAGCAAGAGGTCAGGGACCAAAGCCTTGAGCAGGCGGTGGAGGAGGCAATGGGTTTTATATGAACTTTCCTGTAAGGCACAAGGGCTGGAGGTCAGTTAGGAGGCCCTGATAGCTTGAGCTGTGCTGCCCATTATAGTAGCTACTAGCCTAGGTCCTATTTAAAATTAAAGTAATTGAAATTAAACAAAATTTAAAATGAAGTTCTGCAGTCACACTAGCCACATTTTAAGTGTTCCGTAGTCACATTTAACTGATGGCTACCATAGTAGAGAACATAGATATAAAACTACTTTGGCACAAAGTTCCATTGACAATGCTGTCTGAAAGAGTCCATGTTGGGTTAACATCAAGACAACATTCACGAATAACCAGTTAACTGAACTAACATCTCCATCAAAACTAATCTCTTTACGTTTTGAAGTATCTTTTATTCCACAGTCTGAGTTCTATCAACACTCTCTTACCCAAGACTTTGCCATTTTTCAAGCTGTTAGAATATTTCTGATCAATGTGCATACATTCAGAGAGATTCTACAGAGGAGGCGTCCTTGCCTTTTTTGATTGAGTTTCTGAATTCTATCATTAGCCTCAACATCTCTGCAATTATTCATATCTGGTTATTAGCATGTTATTTCTACACTCCTCCTCTTCTTCTCCTGCCCCAGTCTCCTGGGAGACTGTGAATGCCTTAAAGTGATCATTATTTTAGAAGCAGCTGGTGTTTAACAGTGCCGGATTTGTGACTGACAGAGGTGACGGGATGTTTTCGTGGCTGCATTGTCCTTACTGTACTCTTTTTTTTTTAACAGGCGTAATTCACTTTATTTTCCTTATATAAAATTATATGGTGGCCACAGCAAGAGCCTGGGTCCTTTGCACAGAAACTCAGGTGTGGGTCTTTACAAGATGGTCAGTGAATTCCTGATAGGGAGACTTAGTGAACACAGTCTCTTTCCAGAGGTCAGGAGTGAGATCGCTCTAGGTCTTGGAGATGGCATCAAAGGTGGCCTTGGTAAAGTTGCCCAGGGTAGCAGTGCAGCCCCTAACCGAGGTATGGCAGTCATCAATACCAGCCATCATCAGCAATTTCTTGGGCACAGGGGCAGAGACAACGCCAGTGCCTCTGGGGGCAGGGATGAGGCGCACCAGCACAGTCACAGCGGCCTGTCACCTTGAACCGGGTCCTCTGGCCAGCGCGTGTCTGCTTTTGCACAGGCATAATCTTCAAAACTTTGTCCTTAAGGGATGCCCCCAAGAAAAAGTCAATAATCTGACTCCTTGATAGGCAGGGAGAAGAGATAGATCTCCTCCAGATATTTGATCTTCATGTCCTTGACCAGGCGCCCCAGCTAGGTGACCGGGATCCACTCCTTGTCCTCCACCTTGCCTCTGCGAGGCCCGCGGCAGCGACCCCAACCCCGGATGCCGCTGCCAAATCCTCCACGGAAGCCGCCGCAGCTTCCCATTCCAGAGCCCCCAGGCCTCCGGGCCCTCCCGCAGCATCAGCGTCATCCGCCATTTGGTGTCTCCTCTGAAAAGCCTTACTGTACTTTTAATGGGTCACAAGTTTTGGAATCAAGTGATGTTACACACTGTAGTGTCTGCAGGGCAGCATTATATGGTAACGCTGGGAAACATCTCAATATAAGGTGGGCCAATGCCTTTACTGTCATTAGTTAACCGAGCTGTCTGCGTGCCTGTTTCAGCTCCCTGACCCACATTTCATCCACGCTCTGCTGTTTTTCCCCTGCAGGGTTATTTCCTGAATAAAGACCATAGCTTATGAGTTCCTCAGCAGAGAACTTTGTTCTGACCTCCCTAAACAGGCAGTTTCACCTGCTGGGCTTCCTAGTCAATCTGTTAAGATTTTAGCAGGAGATTCTTGGATACCTTTTCATAAAACATATGGGAGACTGTAATTACTTTGGCCTGGTATACTTTCAAAATTGAGAGGGCAAGGAAGAGGTGCAAATCTCCTGTTCATAAATAACCAAATCTGTGGGCATTTTAAAAGGCATTCCATGCAGCAGGAAAATTTATGTGCCACATTTCACCCTTGGCACACTTTCCAAATGAATTGTTCAAAGAGTAGTTATATTAGGACAAGTAGAAATGATGACCAAGACCAGATGTGGATTTTTAGTTAATATTTATGCAACACCCACAGGGAAGATGGTATTGCACAATAAACTAAAAATGTCTTAGGCAAATAAGGAAATCTTTACCCCGAGGAACTGGCACGGCAAAGGTATGAATTATACAACAAAGGACTGGGAATGCAGAACAAATGTAGGGTAGGTCGGGGCAACTATAAAAAAGAATTCATTGAGGAAGTGGTGAGGTAGCAGATGTGTGGAACCTACTTCAGGAAAATAAGGGCTTAGCACTTTTTTGGCCCTTCAGGTGTCTAACATAGAAAACTCAGGCCAACCAGCCTAATTTCCTTCACCTGTGGAGAGCAACAATGGCTTTAAATAGACTATATATACACATATTCAGAACCAAGGCAGAAGTCTCACAATAAGTCTGCCCATAAACTAAAAGGCAGTGTCCCCACATTTGATACAATCTCCAAGGACAGTTGATGACATCTTTAATCTGATATCCTGCCCCCAACCCCACCCCCAGCCCACTTTCGCAGTTGTGCAAGGAAGGGACACAATTCAGGCATTGACTGCTTCTCAGCCCTTGGAGAGAGAGCAGTTTGAAAGCATCCAAGGCTTAATGCACTGGGAGAATTCTGAAACCCACATTAAATTAGAATAGGAATATTTGCTAAAAGCGACTTCTCAAACACAGCTGGATTTTCAGCCTTCCATTCATCAGGGACAGCGGGATGTGCCACTTTGCGGCATTTCTCGGTCTTCGAGGCTTCCCATACTGAGGAATTGGAGGTGGAGAGAGGAGAAAAGAAGGTGGAGTGTAGAAAATATTTAAAACTATTGGAGCATTAAAAATGGAGACAGCTCTGGAAAATGCTTATAAGCTTTTAGCACACTAAACCCAAACCTTTTACTTTTTTTTATGTCTTTGGATCCTCTTAATTATTGAAGAACACTGTCTCTGTGTGACTTCCCACCACAGGTTTCCCTGAAGAATTGATGCATTCTGAAGAACTTTAACTTCCTTCCTTCCTTATTCTTCTTTTTTAGTTCTTCACTATCTTTAACATTGGCCAGAAACCCAAAAATCATTTACTCTATTTTCATGATGAAAATTGGTGTATTTTTAGTTGTTATAGTTTCTGCAGAGCACATTTACTTGTTCATTTATTGTATTTTTCTGTTTGTTTGTTTTGCATTTTCAGTTTCTTCTACCTATCCAAATGTTAAAGGGTCTGGGTATTATGTAGAAAACAAGACTAATATGTTCCTGACCTTTTAGAGCTTCCATTCTAGTGGTGGGTCCAGACACAAGGCATATATGAAGAAAATAACACAGGGTCATGGGTAGACTGGGGGGAGGCTACTTTAGAATGAGTAGGCTAGGAAAGCCTTTCTGAGGAGATGACTTCTTTTTTTAAGATTTTATAAGGTCTACTGGAAAGTTCTGTCTGTTTCTATCACAACAAGTTTCGACACATAAGCACATGTTTGTTTGGCGCATGTGTGCTGAGGAGCCACTGAGCCATTTCACCTGCAGATGTTGTAAAGTACCAAAAGGCTACAGAATTAATATTAATATTTTAGGAGGCTTGGAGAACATTTTATTAATTTGGGTTAAGGTTTGCAGAGAAATTGTGAGAATAGTCTCTGTACTGTGTGATTAGCATAACCAGGATAGCGCTTGCCATTGTATTGTAAATGAAAGGGGAAGGAAAGCATAGATTCCCTGACATTCCACCACACCTGTGGGGAAAGGAGTGAATGGCTAGCCAGGTGCAGGAAGGGAAAAGCCAAAATAAACCTTTTCTTATAACTATGAGCCATTTGCGGGCATTTGTCCCCACGGAAACTACCTCTCTTATGTAAATGCATGTGGTTAATACCTCTGACTCTGGACAGAGAGATGGTGGATGAACACTAGAAAATATAGAAAGGCCTTTTAATATGTAAAGAGATATCTTTGATATCTTTCTACCATTGTGTTGACTTGTAAATTTTGTTTTCTCCAAAATGATGTATGATTTGCAAATTGAACGTGGTCCTATCATGTTAAAGGACATATGACTATAACCAATAGCGGTAAGGGGCTCCTAACTGCAATTTTTGCTTCTGTACTTCCCACTTACAAAACTATAAAAACCAAGTAGAACAAAGGGCCAGCGCGCTCTCCGTCAGATTTCTGTCGGAGTTCCCGCCGCTTGGCCAAGCTAGACAATAAAGCTTTAATGTGTAAACGACGGACCTTGCTTCTGTCTTCCATAATTCGGGTCCCTCCGAATTTGGATTAACATGTGCCTCTCTATTTTTATCACTTAATGTATACATACTGACGTAGCAAATTAACTAAAACAAAGTTGATTCACGTTAGTCTTATGTGTGAAGCTATAGTGTACCCATGGCTACTGATAAAGTTCATTTACGCCACTGTATTGTATATGAATTTCAATAAGGAAGAAATGCTACAGAAGTATGTAGAAATTTATTGAAAGTATTTGGTGAAGGTACAGTTTCTGATAGGACATGCAGAAGATGGTTAGAAAAATTCAAAACAGGTGATTTCGACCTTTCTGATAAGCCACGTTTTGGGCGACCATTTTGATCGATGACGATGTTGTTAAGACCATGTTGGAGCAAGATCCGTTTCTGACAACATCGGAGATCGCAGAAAGGCTTAATTCAGCTCAGCAAACCATTTCAGACCATATTCAGAAGATAGGATTGGTGTGGAAATATATTATTTAATAAATTTTATTGACGGTAAGAAAAAATTGTATTTTGTTTTATTCCAAAAACGGACAGAACTTTCTGGTAGACCTTATATTTATTGATTTTACATAGAGGAGAGAGAGGAAGGGGCAGTGAGAAGTATCACCCATAGTTGCTTCACTTTAGTTGTTCACTGATTGTAGTAGAGTAGCTGTTGGGCAAATGAGTATGTAAAATTTTATTTTCTGAGTTGCTCACTTTTATTGTTAAAAATAGCCCCTGCCAGGTGAAACTGCTAATTATCTTCCTGCTTGGGAAGGGCCATTGTTATGCTAATGTTGCCAGAGGAAAGGTTTTCATGCCAAAATGTTTTAAGAAAAAGGAGATGGAGGAAGAAGGAGGCCATATTTTTGCAGAGTGAGAGCAGGGAGGAAGAGTGCTGGAGAGAAAGAAGCTATGTTGGCAGATGGGAACCAGAGGGGCGAGGGGCTTTGTGAGCTACACTGAGACTGGTGGGGGCCTTTGATTCTAAGGAAAACAAGAAGAGTCTCCTGGTTGTGGAACTGAAGAATGTGTGAGTGGGTTTTGGAGCCCTCTGTGTGTTTGTTTTTACTCGCTGGCCTGTTGCAAGGCTAGAATAAAAGAATGGCCCACCAGTTTTCGGCTCTGCTGTTTCTTTACCATCTGCCCGAATTCAGTGAGAACCTGCATGTGAATGGCCACAAATGGCGGTGGCCCCTGGCCTTACAGTAGCAATATAGTATGCAACCAAAATATATATCTATATATGTAATTGCTGGTGTATCACATGTAACCTATTTCCTAGAATTTCTTTAGCATCCCTACCCAGGAATGCAGAACTACTAAAGCAGGATGTTCCCATACCCCTTAGGAGATGACTGGAGCCCAAGAAGCAATAAAGACAATGATTAGATCAGGATGCCATACAGAATAAATTATGATTCCAGGAACCAGCCATCCTGCTTGATGATTCTTACAATGCTTGGAAACCAGCTATCCTACTTTATGACAAACTGCATGCACCGCATCATACTAACCTCACCTAAAAAGTATATAATCCGCCCTCACAAGTGAGATTGTAACACAGGCTTTGGTCTAGGATATGCCACCTGTCTTCTCAAGTTGCTGGCAATCTTGATTAAAGATGCCTGTTTCCCTCTCAGACCCAGTCTCTGCTTACTGGCTATTGCAGTGATGGGTGACCTGAAAGGTGGACTGGTTGTAGTCCAGTAGCAATTGCTCGTCATATGTGCCTTGACTAGGCAAGCTCAGGGTTTTGAGCCAGCAACTTCTCAGCATTCCAGGTCTAGGCTTTATCCACTGTTCCACCACAGGTCTCATAGGTGATGACATCTGAACTAAGATTTGAATGCTGAGAAGGAGTTCAAGGTCTGTGCAGAAAGTACTCCACCTGGGAGTAGGAGAAAGAGAAAGTGGTAAATTCTAGAGGAGAAAGATTTCTGGGCTGTCAGGAGTGCTGGAGCTCCCTGTGAAGAGAGAGAGGTAATCAGGGCCCGTAACAGTGTGGCTGGCCACAGTAAGAACTGGAGTTTGTATTCTATGTGCAACAGAGTCACTGAACATTTTAAAATAGGGAAATGGTAGGTTTTCAAAAAGAATCATCAGTCTAATGCCTTAAGAACGGGGGGTGGGTGGGTGTAATGGCAAGTAGAGAAGTAAGACTACTCAGAAGCCTACTTATTTAGCCCACACAGGAAATGAGGGCAGCTTGGACTAGAATTGCAATAGTGTGGATGTGATGGTAAACATATAGGTTAACTAAAAGGAGGACGCTGGAGAGTATAATAGTAATAACAATAGCAAGCATGTCTCTTGCAGTTAGGACACTTCTAGTTGCTTCAGAGTTAACTACTTTAATCTTCATAATATGTACCCACACAGGCTGGTACTATTATCATCACTCTTTATGGGGAAAAATATTGAGGCCCAAAAGAGGTTAAGTGACTGGCCAAAGCTGGCCCAGATATTAATAGCCGAGTGGGGGCTCAAACTGCAAGGTGCGCTTCCTCAGTGTACGAGAATCACGTGAGTGCTGTGAAGAGGACATTGAAGGTCAATTGACAGGATTTTTAGAAAAACTTTTCTACCTTGAGCAGAGCTTGTGGAAAGGAAAAAAAAGGTAAAAGATCAAGGAAAGCCTTTCTGAAGCGATGACTTCTTTTTTTAAGTATGTTTACTTCTGTTTTTCAATTCTCTTTCAGGTATGTTTACTTCTGTTTTTCCAGGGCACAATGGACCCATCCTGCACGACATTGTATATAATGCATATTTATCACTTCATCTGTGTGAAATCAGGCAAAGGTGGAGATCTGTTTTGCAGAAGCCCAAACCATAATAGTATTTGCTTCTCAAGCCACTCCAAGACAGCCAGGGGCTCAATTTCTTGCCACAGGTTTGGAGAGTTGGCTGGTTAGGTGCGGCCCTTGAAGGCAGAGGGTGGGAGAGGAAAGTCAACCCTCTTCAGGTTTGTTTTCCGTGCATTACGGTTACCAGGCAGCAGGGGGCGTCGCAGCAGTGTTTATCGTGGTCCACAGGAGTCACTCGTCCTGCAGAAAGGGCCAACCCAGGTGTGGCGGGCAGCCCTTGGTCCCCTCTGTTCTCACAACTTTAGTACCCAGAGCTCGTTCTACACAGGCCATTCTTCTACACCCTATTTCATCAGGTTGCACGTCTTCCATCCAGTCCTGTATCCGGGCGGGAAGGAAAGGGCATTCGCTTCCCGCCTTCCTAGGTTATAGTGCTGTACTGGGCAGTCGAGGCGTCTCTTCTTCTGTGTTCTCATGCTAAGTTCTCAGGGATAGACTGACAGCCGCAGCCCCACCCCACCCCTCAACCCCCCACTCAGTATGTCGTGCCTTTATTTCCTCCTTTGGGGACTTTTCAAACTACGCGGGAATATTTCCTTCACCATGTCTTTCCTTTGACATTCGGGACCACAGTAAGCTCGGAGCTGAAATCTCTCCCTAAGATCCTCCTTCCCCATCCCCCATTTCGGGTCACGCACAGTGAATTTGTGAGAAGTGGTGGTGTGTGTTGTGGCAACCGAGGCTGCAGCACTGGCCAAACCTGTTCTTCCCCTCCGGGTCCCCACAAGTCTCCAGCCGATCGGACTTACGCCTGGCAGCGCTCAGGTTGGGAACCGGCCAGTGCCAGGCGCCGCCGGGTGGCCGCAGGACGACCAAGCGCGTCCCCCTTTGGTCTGGTCTCTCCACAGCTTCCCCTCCCAGGCTGCGCTCCAGCAGTCGATTCGGGGTCTTCCGGGCTCTGGACGGTGAAATCGAAGGTGAAAGAAACTAGAGGAAGGCGGGACGTAGGTAGGAGGAGTCTGGGGCCCGGGGCGGTGGGAGGAGCCTGCGGTCAAGGGTGGGGGTTTATGTGGGAGGAGCCTTAGGGCATCGGGGTGGAGAAAGGGGCTGGGCAAACTAAGGAAAGAGGGCTGAGCACGCAGGCGCGGGGGGCAGCGCAGTGAACCCCACGCGGGTGCTCCTGGAGACTTCAACAGCTGCTCCTCACTTCACTATAGAAGGGGCTGGGACTGGCAGGGAGTAATAAAGAGTGAATGCGCTGCAGCCGCGGTGGTGGCCACAGTCAGTCCAAGAGGCATCCGATCCTCGCGCTCGGAAGGCGGCGAGGGGAGGCAGTTCGCCTTGTCTCTCCCACCCGCCCCTCTTTCTCTCTCTTCCTCCAGCTGGTCCCGGAGCCCGGCTCGGTCCGGTGCTTCTGCCCCTATCCCGCACTCTTCCACCTCCTCCACGTTCCACTGCTCACCTAGGGCGCCCCGAACTGCCATGGGTTAGGGTGGGGACCTCGTGCCGCGGAAAGACCAGCTCTGTGTATCCGCCGGGGGGCGCGTCGCCCGAACGCCGCGCGCCGCTCGCGGGCGCCGGGCATGGGGAGCGCGGTGTGAGCCCGCAGCTCAGGAGCACGCAGGAGCTGCGGAGAGGGGCCGAAGAGGAGGAGGAGGAAGAGAGCAGTGGTTTGGAAGGACCCGAGGGAGAAAGGGAGGGAGAGGACGGAGGGTGGGGAAGCGAGGGAAAAGTGAAGCTGGCGATTGATGCTTCTGTGTTTTGTTGCCGCCGCTGCCCTCGCGCTGGGAGCCGAGCCGGAGGGAAGGCAGTGGAGAGATGATTGCAGAGTTGGTGAGCAGCGCTCTGGGGCTCGCCTTGTATCTCAACACTCTAAGTGCGGATTTCTGCTATGACGACAGGTAAGGGGGCGAAAGGGAGGGGTCGCGGGCTGTGTGGGGACTCTGCAGGGACTCCGAAGCGGGATGCTTTTTCAAGCTGGAAGCGCGTCTTGCACAACGGGTCCGGCACCTGGATTAGGAGACGCGTAAACAGGAGCACCTAGAGCAGAAACAGCCGGGGCGCGAGCGCGCTGGGCGGGCTCAGGGAGTTTGGGCTCCTAGTTTGCAGCAGGTTCTCCCTAGCTTCTCGGCTGTTGGCACACGTTTAAGTTTCTTAGCGGAAATTACAGCAATTTGGGAAACTGTTTAATGAACGTATTAATAAAAAAAGTCTTAGGTATTCCTTGGTGCAACAAAAGCACATTGAGCGATTTTACGTCTGGGTTGGAAGGAAGCCGGTCCCCGCCCCCTAATAGATCTTCCCTGTAACGTTTCCGTTTATTGATGGGACGATTTATTTCCCGAGGTTAAAACACACGTTTGACAGTTGCCAAAACAATAGAAAGAGGATCGTACTCAGCTTCAACTTTCCCGTTTGACATGTAATGAGTGTACTTTACTTTGAGCCAAGATATGCTGCTGATGGTCTCTCCTGCTTCCCCTTGCCTCTCTCACCAATCGATTGAGTAGCACTTTATAAAAGCCTAGGCTTTCATTTCTGTTTGGGAGTTTTACATTAGACATTAGTGATTCTTTTGTGCTAATTGGGGGGAAGAAGACGCCCCTAGAGACTGAAGTTGTCTTCTGCATTTGAGTTAGTTTGGGTGGCTAATGAGACCTGAACTGTGTTGTCAAAGAAACTGCATCGATTTCTGGAAAATGTCACAGTTGTACTCGTGGCTCTACCTAGTTTTTAAACGTTGTTAGTGTTTAGAAACTGATGAAAAGCTCCAGTAGCCATTAGGGAAAATTCCAATTTGTGTCTTTCCAGTGACTTAACCTGATTACAATTAAAACAGATGCATAATTAAAATATATTAGGAAGAACAGCATGCCTGGCTAAACTACTTAACCGTCCTGGGGTGTTTCATGCTCCATTGAAATTAAACTATCCAAAAAGTGAGCACAGATTTACTTTGACAGCTTTTCAGCAGCCTCTCTGTACTATGGAAAGAGAATGGATCCCCAGGGTCGGGATGGGGCACCAAGTGAACTTTTGCAAAGTGGTTGGTAGTGAGGGGGGAGGTGAAGGCAGGATCTTCTCCTAGTGGTACCGTAATTAGCCATATTCTGTATTCTCTGGTATGCCCACTCTCGAGCTGAAAGCATGTTCGTGGATGTTCGGCCAGCGAATTTTGGTTCACACTCACATGTCTGTTAGCACACCCCTTCTTTTTTAAAAAATTTTTATTTATTTATTCATTTTAGAGGGGAGAGAGAGAGAGAGAGAGAGGAGGTGGGGAGGAGCAGGAAGCTTCAACTCCCATATGTGCCTTGACCGGGCAAGGCCAGAGTTTTGAACCGGCAACCTCAGCATTCCAGGTCGACACTTTATCCACTGCGCCACCCCAGGTCAGGCCAGCACACTCCTTCTTAACGCATTTTGTGTAGTGTCTTTCAGAGACTAGTTGCTAAGGAGCCCCTGTTAGACATAAACTTTCCCTCAACTTTTAAGCAGTGTACAGGTTGTAGCAATTATTCTACATGCTCTGAGAAATAAATGGCTTGTGAAAGGGGCTGCTTCTGTTCTCTCCAATTTTGGGTTCTAGTGCACCTGCTATTCTAGGGTTATTGGAAGAAAAAAAACTCTTGCTTCCAAAGATGGGTGACTTTTTCACAAAATAAGCTTAGAGACGAATCTGAGCAGTTACTGGCTCTGTTGGGGACAGTTTGAATAGTAAGCATTTAAACCAAGAGTATACAGCTTATAAAAAAGTAACTTACTGTAATATTGTAACTGTTGTAGACCACAGTGATAAATCAAGCATTCCTCTTATATGCTATTGTTTACTGCTGTCCAGTTCTTTAAAAAGTATGTCAAAAGAAACTCCTACAGATGAAGGTGAAACTAAACAAAATCTGCATGTACATTTCCCTGTTGATATAGTGCTTGTTTTGTGTTCCTTAATCATCAGTCAAAGGTGTTAGGACTTTGTGACTTAGTGAGGATTTTGCAAGTGTGTGATGGTAAATTAGTTGTGCTTTGATGGTGGACAATTGTTATAAGTTTGTAACATGCTATATGTTAAGTGGATGGTGAGAGTAGCTGACTTATACCATGCTACACAGGTGAATTTAATGTGATGATTTGCCCATATATCTAGATAGCATGCTCAGTATATGATACATAGATGTTACATATGATATATGATGTTGAAGATCCGTAAGTACAAATTATACTTTTGCTATAACTTGAAAAGTGTATTTTACTCTAATTTTCTACGTGGCAGAGCTGCATATGTAATCACATACTCCTAAGAGTGTGATGTCTTAGAAGTATCAGACTTTACTTTTCTATATCCTGGAAATGATGAAGCACATATTAATAGGATCATGGTGTCTGCATGGCACATACAGGGGGCTTATTGCCAAGGTGCACTGTAAGTTGTGGCTTTCGGGTCTAGTACTGTCTATCTGACTACTGTAGTTCACTGGGATGTAAAGGAGCAAGGGGGCTGGGAATCCCGAGAAACTGTGGGATGATGATAATGTGTTTATTTGCACCACTCCATTTCAGACTACAAAGGCTCAAGGAAAAACTTTGTTTAAAAGACATCTGTGGATTCCACTGCCCCTCCAGGAACTTCTGTGAAATACAGCTCTGTAAGGAGAGGCCAGTGCTGGAAGCAAAAGAGCCGCCCTCGAGGAGGGAGGTGCTCTCACGCTCCACTTGCTTGAAGTCGAGACTGTGCATTTTAGCTGACGAATCTGGCATTTACTGTAGGAGGGCTTTATATGGCTTCAACTTAAAAATTATTGCTGTGGTACTTCTCAAAGTTATCATTTCTTTTAAATACAGTGATCAAGTTTACTTTATAAACTATATATATAATTACTTTCAGTGTTTGAAGTAGTTTGGGTAAGATTAAGTGGTAATACGAAACGTTCTTATAGCAAAATCAATTTCCCTATGGTCAAATTTAATATTTTACAAGTGTTTTTTCTGTGCTAAATTCAAGAATATGGCTAGGATGTGAAGAAACAAATAGTAAAGGGTAGAACTCGCCCTCTCTGATGGAAAAGCATATGTACATGGTTTCAACTACATCCCCTCTCCTCTTGCCTTCAGTCTAGTAATAACTGTATCGACTCTTAAATTGTGGTTAGAGTAAAATTGGAACTACAGATATGTAATCTTTGCCAAATTTTAAGTCATGTTGTATATGACATCTTGATGGACCCTCTCATTTTCTGGAGAAATTTGGTGTTCAGGTCAGTGGAAAAAACTTGTTGACCCCCAAATCTCTGCTCTCATGTATTTGCTGAGGATAATATTACTTTGTTTACCTTTTATCCTCATTAAACATACTCCTGTTAATGTGCTTTGCTTAGAGATAACTCTAAAAGAGGAGTCAATTTACTTCAGAGCAAAAATGTAAACCCTAATTGTTGTTTTGTAGTCTGATGTCATTTTGCACATACCATCTCTCTGATGGCATTTCTTTTTTTTTTTTTTTTTTTTTTATATATTTCTGAAGCTGGAAACAGGGAGAGACAGTCAGACAGACTCCCGCATGCGCCCGACCGGGATCCACCCGGCACGCCCACCATGGGGCGACGCTCTGCCCACCAGGGGGCGATGCTCTGCCCATCCTGGGCTTAGCGCCCGGGCCATCTTTGCTCCAATGGAGCCTTGGCTGCGGGAGGGGAGGAGAGAGAGAGGAAGGCGCGGTGGAGGGGTGGAGAAACAAATGGGCGCTTCTCCTGTGTGCCCTGGCCGGTAATCGAACCCGGGTCCTCCGCACGCTAGGCCGACGCTCTACCGCTGAGCCAACCGGCCAGGGCCTGATGGCATTTCTTTATATTATATAACAAGTAAATAAGATAATGCAACTAATACATGTTTTGGTTCTCATGTGAGTAAGAGAATGCATTCGTTTTTTTTTTTGTTGTTTTTTTTTTTAATTTAAGAGACAGTTATTTGAGGTTTTGAAAGTGGGAAATGGATTTGTGGCTGCTTTGAAATTTTTTTTACTTATTACCAATTTTGTATTTGCTAAGCTCAACTGTGATCGATAACATTACCTTTAAGTTTCTGAGCTATTCTATTTTACAATAATCGTGTGAAACTTGGAGAAACAACTCCATGGCAGAAATTTTTACTCTTGAATTAAAATTACTCAAACTTTTATTAGCACATTCCTAATTTAGTTATTCATTTGGGTGTAAATGTAAATCTGAGTTTTTGTGGAAGCACTATTTAAGATTTTCTTCCCCCTTAAAGTCATTGATGAGCAGTATTTAAAAAGAATAGAAGATTTTTTTAAAAAAAATCTTTTTTCTAAAGGTACTCAACTATTCATTCCTTATTTAGTGTTTTAATGTTGTTGTCAATTTGGATTTTTGACCTGGTGTGATTCTTTGTGAAATGATCAATAACTCTGTTAATAGATTTGCCTTGGACAATCTGTTACTGGTATCTTAAATTTATAGTATGTCCAACCATTGAAGGCATGCCTGGTATTAAAAGTATGCTTAAAAAGAATTACTTATACAATCAAAGTAAGTAAGGAATAAGTTTGCTTTGTATTACACTGAAAAAATGCAAGAGGATACAATTTATAGTTTATGAGATATTTTACGTGACATTGACATTGTATTTTCTAGGTGTTTTGATTGTTGAATTAAATCTACGTGAAAATGGCTCATTTTGCTGTTTGAACAAGTACATCTCAACCATAAATTAAAATAAGGCGAAGCCAGTATAGACTACTTTGCCTTACCTCCACTGAACTGTCACATGGGTTTTGATCCTAGGCAATGACCCAAATACAGGCATTGAATAGACATTTACAAATGCCATAGGGAAAATTGCTTGCCAGCCATCTGTCTCTTAGTTGTGTTGATATCTGTGCGTTTTTTTTGCTGTACTATTATATTATCAATTTACATTGTCATGTCATCTGCACTTAGTTTTTCAGTATTATTGTGCCCGATATTAATACTGAATTTCCTGCTCTATATTCTGAAATAGCTGCAACCTTTTGGATTCCAATATGAGATAGGAACCCATTTGTCTGCCTAATCTCTAGTGTTCAGCGCACTAGAAGCACTTGTTTAAAATGCCTATGGTGGTGCAGCTGCTAATCGTAGGTGAAGAGTACGTTTTCTCTAAAATAGACACCTTCATCATGTTAGGAAAGGACAAAGTTTAGCCTTAAGGCTCTCTGAAAAATCGTGACTGTCCTAATTTTATATAATTTTATTATTTGCACCCAACATGCTTTTAACATGATAATATTCACCTTTTAAATTTTGAAAAGGTGTCTCTTCCAAGATTGTCTCTTGGAAGCTAGGTATTCTGTTAGCTTTGGTTACTTCCTTTAATGACTTCAGAAAAGTGACAAGGATGGCGGCCTTGATAGGAAGGACAAGTGGGTTGTGAAACGTATAGACAGACCTCTTCTCTATGAACCGCTGTCCTCACTTAGAGTCTAGTTGAAAAAAACAGAAATTGTGGAGGTACAACGGCAGGGACTGCTTTGCCTTCTGCCTTTTATAGGATGAAAAAGGCATCACATTTTGGGTAGTCTGTGGCCATACCACCCTGAACATGCCCGATCTCGTCTGATCTCGGAAGCTAAGCAGGGTCAGGCCTGGTTAGTACTTGTATGGGAGACATTTTGGGTAATTACAGGTGTAATTATATACAATGTTTTGGTTTGTTTGAAGATTTGATTTGTATGTGCTTTTGAAGAATAAATGACTACATTTAATAATTCACTAATTATGACTATTAGTAGACATAGGCTTCTCATACATATAGTGCATAATACAAACAGCAGCTGTTCATGTTTGTCAGCAGCATTCATACCTGTCTTTCTTTTCCTACCAGTACTGTAGCAGGTACTGTACAGTGTTTGAGAGTGTGATTATAGGCTCATAAAAATGCTGATAGCGCCCTGGCCGGTTGGCTCAATGGTAGAGCGTCGGCCTGGCGTGTGGAAGTCCCGGTTCGATTCCCGGCCAGGGCACACAGGAGAGGCGCCCATCTGCCTCTCCCACCCTCCCCTTCTCCTTCCTCTCTGTCTCTCTCTTCTCCTCCCGCAGCTGAGGCTCCATTGGAGCAAAGATGGCCGGGCGCTGGGAATGGCTCCTTGGCCTCTGCCCCAGGCGCTAGAGTGGCTCTGGTCGCAGCAGAGAGACGCCCCGGAGGGGCAGAGCATCGCCCCCTGGTGGGTGTGCCGGGTGGATCCCGGTCTGGCGCATGCGGGAGTCTGTCTGACTGTCTCTCCCGGTTTCTAGCTTCAGAAAAATACAAAAAAAAAAAAAAAATGCTGATAGCTTGTCCTTTAGCAGAATTTCACTTACACTTATATTATTTTGATATTCATATTTTAAGATTTTTATTGAGGCTCTGTCAGCTTTTCCCCAGGATATCGGTGCCCAGGATCCATGGTAGATGGTTTGAACTGGCATTATTCTGGGTCTGGTGCTCATTGGCACTTGATTCATACATGGGAGGCTTTAGCCTACCTCTCACAAATGTTTCCTTCCTAATTGACCAGGTTGGTTGTTTTCCTTGGAGGTCTATAGTAGCTGGACTCTTGGAGTTTAACTAGGTTTGCCTTGACTGGTCATAGGAATTGAAGACTTTGGCCTCAGACTTTTTGGGCTGTATTTTCAAGGCAGTTCATTCTAACAAGATGTAGCATCATTAAACTTCTATTGATCTCTTTTCCTCCTCTCTGACAGTTCACCTTTTCGATCACATTTGTCAGTTTCTCTGGTATTCAAGGTTTCCTAAAATAAAAGGTAGAAATGTTCATTTTCATCTTTTAAGAACTTTTTGAGATTCCAAATTTGGGTTCAACTCTGACCTTTTTACTTTAAAGGTAAGTGGGAAAGAATTGAATAATCCGGTTGACTCAGAATTTTGAAGAAGACAGGAACACAAATAATTTGTTTTCAAGATTCCACCTTCAAAATTGTTATCATGTTCTTAGAGTAGTTTATTTTGTTTACAAGCATTTCATAAGATGCAGTTCATTTGGACAGGTAGAAGTGATTTTAAGGATAAACTGGAGAGAAAGATTTTGACTTATTCATGTCTAAAAAATTAATACAGAAAAGAGATTAGAATTGAAAATTTTAACTCCATCTTTAGATTCCATTTTATTGTGGAATTAAATTATATGTAGATTTATTTATTCCTAGACTATGCACATGCCGTGTTGTAGGGTAGGGCTACTGTTTCTGTTTTAAAATGCTATAGTATTTGGCAGAGACGGTGCTGTTTGCTTATGGTAATTTCATGTAAGCTTTTGTTTCTTGATTTCTTTGCTGGGGCATTTTGTGGTATCAGAGTGAGGCAGGGTATGAAGTGTGGCCCAGCATGTAGTTATAGTCAAAGAGACTGGCTAAATTACATGATTTGTCAAATGAAACACACATCAGTGCCTTTGGAAATAACAGCTGTGAGCTAGGTGTTGTAGCCAAGGGTTTAATTAAGAAACAATGTATAAATATATTGCTGTGGGGGAAAGAAATTTATTGACATTTGAAACTGAAAAAAAAGTCACAAGGTTGTTAGTGCAAGTGCTTTTTTCCCTAATTGGGGTCCCAGAAAAACATCGATTTCTTTAGAAGTAGACAATTTTGACCGTCCTAGTCTAGAAATTCTCACTTGGCGTCATTTAGGAGTATTTTAACTTCAAAGGATGTATTATTTGCTCAAGAGTGGCCACTGGGGCGCAATAAGGCTCTTGACATTTTGAGCAGTGTTAAATGATGGCACTGAAGTATTTCAAACAGCCGTGTTTCCACATTGTTTAAAAATCCAGTGGGAAGAATGACAGCCCATATCCCTGCATAGTTGGAATTCTTTGGGTATTAATTTTAAGTGCAGTTCATAAGTTTGCCTCTTAAAAAAATATATTTTTTAAAGATGAGTAAGGCTAGTAAAAGTTTTACAGCTGTGCCTTATGAAATTTCGTTTTATTTTTCCATTGCTTATATGTATTCTGTAGAGAGACTGAAAGGATACAGACCATAGCCTTGTTTTTTGTTTGAATCTCTCAGTTCGGTTAAGTCTGTTGTTTAGTTAGCACATTGTTTTAAAGCAGATTGCTGTTTCTATTACAAACCAAAGATTATAAAACTAGTCTTTGAGAGAGGCAGACAAGTGAAAACACTTTGGGAAAAAAAAGTATAGGACTTGTTTATGTTAATTTCCAGTTTGCTCCACAGTGAAAGCTTGTGTTTTCTTTTCTATTACTGGTATCTCTTGGATTAAAAATGAGAGCCAGTAGTTTTATTCTTTACCAGGCCTGTGCATGACAAGGTGACATCCCTTCAAGTTGTGTTCTCAACATGGGGTGCCTTAGGTGGTGGCTCTAGAGATTACATTCACAGGTTTGAATGCGTTTCTCCGGTTGGAGAAGACATTTGTCATTACAGAGCCATTTGGGAGAAGGAGTTCTTGAGGTAGGGCTAGCCACAGTGGTGTTCCTCCGGGGACCTTTCTCACTGTATTATAAACTGGCTTTTAGCTACTTTGTCTTCCTATGTTCAGGGTTTTTTTTTTTTTTGTATTTTTCTGAAGCTGGAAACGGGGAGGCAGTCAGACAGACTCCTGCATGCACCCAACCGGGATCCAACCGGCACGCCCACCAGGGGGCGACACTCTGCCCACCAGGGGGCGATGCTCTACCCATCAGGGGCGTCTGTCTGTTGCGACCAGAGCCACTCTAGCGCCTGGGGCAGAGGCCAAGGAGCCATCCTCAGCACCCGGGCCATCTTTTGCTCCAGTGGAGCCTCGGCTGCGGGAGGGGAAGAGAGAGACAGAGAGGAAGGAGAGGGGGAGGGGTGGAGAAGCAGATGGGTGCCTCTCCTGTGTGCCCTGGCCGGGAATCGAACCCAGGACTTCCGCACGCCAGTCCGACGCTCTACCGCTGAGCCAACCGGCCAGAGCCCAGGTTTTTAAAGGTATAAACACTGAGCCTGCCGCCGTGGAGTGTAAGGGATGTCTTAAGGTAGAGTATGTGGATCCAAATTTTTTGTCAAGTGCTCCCTCCTCCAGTAATTGACTACAGGACTGCTCTCCCAAAGCAATTGAAAAGAGCTCATTTTGACAAAGAAAGCCTCCAGTGACAAATTTTCCAACTATAACTATGTGGAAGAAAAGTTCTCAGATGATGAAGAAGTTTAATCAGGCAAAAAGACATTTTTATTTGCAGAAATAGGCCCTTTAGAGGGAGGCAATTTTTTATAGTTGATGTGAAAAACTGGTATACCTGAATTCATTTGGTAAACCTCATTTAAAGTGGGAAGGTTATTCTAGTTATTCTGTTGAAAGAAAAAAAAATTGGTGCTGAATTGTCACTGAATTTATTATGTTAAATAACCTTTTACAGTGGAACTATAGGGATATGTACTATAGGGATATGTACTGGTTTAACCAAAGAAAATGAATTTAAGATTTGAGTAAAAGCCTATCATAAACACAGTGTGCAGCCTGAAAGTAGGCACTGTAGTTTGCCATAGACACGTAGTCTTCTATTTAAAATATTCCATTAAAAATGACCTCTCTCGTTTTGGTTCCTCCATCTGTCTATGTAAGAGTCTTTGTATTTTTTCTTTTGAAAACAGTGTTTATTTTGCTTTTGTTCCATGTTGAACAGAAAATGAAATTTCACTGTTTTAAAAGCTCTTGTATGTCATCAACACAAATAATGTAAAACCATTTCTAGGAGAGAGGATGCAGTACTTTTATGTCCATGCCAGAAAGGACGCCGAGGAAACCTGTGGCAGGCAGGCAGGCAGGCAGGCAGGCAGGGGTGCTTCCGACCTGGTCTTCTCTCAGAACTTGTTCCCCTGCCTTCCTTTTCTTTTTTTTTTTTTTTTTTTTTTTTGCCTGCCTTCCTTTTCTGATCGGGATGATTGCCTTTAAAAAAAGAAACCCCCAAAAACAACTTTTAAAATGCAGTTTAGATTCCCAGTTTCTTTGAACCCTGTCTGTCCCTAGGCCTCTGCTAACGGGACATTGTGGAGCGGGGCCTCTTGCTGGGTCTCTTCTGGTATGAGTGTGTATTTCTAGATGAGTGCAAGTGCAGAGGCCACCTGGAGTGGGCCTAATAGCCTGCCTTCCTGTAATTCCCAGGCACAACAGATGGCTGCTGGTTCATGGACCGCACTGTCATAAGAGTAATAAGGTGCTATTTCATTTAAATGTAGTAAATGTTGGCTCAGTGAGTTATACAGACATTTGGAAAAGCTACCTACATTCCTGGATTAAAAAAGATTAAGGATAAAGCACCTCTCTTTTGTGTATGAGTTTAGCCATTTTATTTAATCTCTCTCGGTTTTGTTTCTGTATTTGTTCAATCACGACATCACGACATCACCTTCAAAGTGTCATGTAGATTTGAAGTATTGGGTAGGTTTTGAAAAGGTAGAGAGCGTGATGGAATCTCAGGAGATGATCTCTATTGAAATGTCTGTCACCATCTTGTATTACAATGTTATCTTTCTTGTAATGCTACCGAGGAGACAGGTGTTGGATGCTGATTTTGACAAATAAACTGATATGCTGTTGCCTTAGGCTTATGTCTTGAATAGATGCCTTAACTGAGTCTCTATAGTCTGTGTTTGTTAGTTTGTACTTTTGTCAAACAATCCCTTGTAAGGAAATTTGGCTTACATTGCACGAGGGCTTTGTAAACTGTAAGGAAGCAGCAAAATATTTTAAGTGTTTAGGCAGCTGAGACTGGGAAAGCTAAAGATTTATTAATGATACTCAGGCACTGGGTGATGCTATTGGGTGAAGGTCATTACAGAGAAGGAGAAATGCTTCATCCCCTGTGATTTTTTTTTTTTTTAACCTGGTACACTAAACTATAGCCTTTGGGCACTCTGGGGGATTTCTGAATGAGTGAATGCCTTCAATATCTGAAAATTTATATTCCTACTAAATAGAAATATTTTTAAAGAACTCATTCTAAAAGGAGTTACAATTATACTTTTCTTTTTAAAATACTGTAGTGTGTCCTAGTGGCAGTTTTCTAAACAAACATTAGGCCAAGAGAGATGACTATAGTTATGGTCCTGAAGTTCTCACTTTGTTAGCTAAGTGCTCAAGGCACTCATCTCTCTAAAACTTGGTCCTATAATTGTTTAAGAAGTGAAAATAACAGTAGTTTAACTGCCAACCACAGTGTGATGATCCAAAGAAATGTTCTCTGTGTGTATTAAAAAGCTGCCTGGCTATCGATTTAGATGTATACAGAGTGTTGGGCCAGAGCATGTGTGGCGCAGTACATCAGCATCTGACTGTCTTCTGCCCTGAGAGCGGAGCTGTGTTCCAATCTGTGTTACTGCCACTTCTTCGCTCGGAGTCAGTGGTTGAAACTCCTGCTGTCCCAGCTTCTCTTGTCGGCCCCAAACCCCATTTCTGCTCTGAATCTTTGAGGTCTCACTGCATAAGCAATGCTTCTTCTCATTTCTTTTTTGTTGCTTTCCCAACGTTTCAGGTCTCTGTGTGAAGGCTTATTTTGAAAAGACATCCTGGCCAATCTGAGCATGTTTTTCCATTTGCAGGGTAAAAGCACCAATTATAGTGCATTGGGTGTAAGTAATCCTTGGTACTTTGATTCTGCTTGGCAAGGCATACTCATGGTCTCCCTCTTCAGTGACAACCCTTTTTCTTTTAGGAGTATGTTCAGATTCAGGAAAGTTCGGGCGGCCTGGTGATTAGGAAAAGCAGTACCTAACGTGTCAGAGCTGTTTGTCCTCCCACTGAAGTGTTTGTGTTAATCAGTCCTGTATTGAGAATTTGGAGTAAGTATGCTTAGCCCATGTACTGGATGAGAACATCTAGCACCTAACCCTGGTGATACATTTTTATAACTAATTAAATTTTTTTTCTTAATTTTAGAGCTTTTCAAGCAACAGAGTGGCAAACAAGGAAAAAAGATCACTAGAATTTTGGAATCAGATAATCTGGGGATCTAGTCCCAGAACTATTACTTGCTAATAGTGTAATTCTGATTGTTACTAAAGTCTTTTAGTCTCTATTCTCTGTTTTATTGAATGAGAACAGTAATGCCTCATTCATGGGAGAATTGAATGAGATAATTTATATATAAAGTGCCTGGTCCAGTGTCTGATGTCTAGGATAATTATTCAATATTTTTCTTAATTAAGAAACTACTCATTAATTTTATTGCTCATCACTTAAAAGCATGGTATATAGTAATAACATCTGAAAGCATTTAGGGACTTTTCCTTAAAGCCAATATTAAAAATTTAAGCCTATTTCTAGTAATATTTAAGTTAGTATTTCAGATATAGTTAGGGTACTTGGAAGGATTCAGTGAACTTTATTAAATAATTACTGATTTTTTTAATTTTTATTGTGAGTTATAACTTGGAGAAATGTTGAAACTTGACTGTTATACACACATGCATGCATGCACGCATGCACATACGCAAATTTTGCCAATAGTTGCGTGAATACTCAGTTAAAAGTGTATATGAAAAACAGAACTGGGATGCCTTCAGTTTCCTTCACCATAATTGACTTTCCTCTGTAAGTCAGTTGATACAGTCCATAGCAGCATGTGCTAAATTATGATTTCTTAGCATTTTGTAAGAAGTGTTTCACTCTATGAAGTGTATCTAGACCATGGCAAAGCTTAAATAGTAAAAACTCAGTTGTTTTCAGTTATATTGTGAATGGTTGTATCGAATTAAAGAGTTAGCCAAAATCCCAGGAGTACTGGCCTGGACCTTCTGTTTTACAGCAAGCAAAACTGATACAAAAGCTCTGTTTGTTCTTTGAAACTGTGCCTTGGAAGCTTGTTATTTTCTCATTAACTTGCATCCTCACTAGAACCTACAACTTGCAATCATTTATTTATGGACAGCTCTGCATGTTGTTGTTAATTTTTGAGAAGCTGGGAGAGAGAGAGAGAGACTCCTGCATGTGCCCTGATTGCATGTGCTCTGCCCATCTGGGGCTCATGCTCTGTTGCTTGGCAACCGAGCTGTTTTAGCACCTGAGGAAAGGCCATGGTGTCATCCTCAGCGCCTGGGGCCAACTTGTTCTAATGAGCCATGGCTGTGGGAGATGGGGGGGGGGGGGTGGGAGAGAGAGGGAAAGAGAAGGGGGAGGGATAAATAGATAGATGGTTGCTTTTCCTGTGTGCCCTGTCTGGGAATTGAACCTGGAACATCCACATGCTGGGCCAACACTCTACTACTGAGCCAACCAGCCAGGGCCAGCTTTGCATTTAAGAATATTAATCTCTCACATATTTCACATGTTGACTAATCATTTTTCTAGGTATTCCCTATATAAAGAGAACATATAACATTCTAACCTTAATACTTCTTGCTTTCCATTTTTCCCCCCAAGTACAGGTAATGTGTAGACGGTTTACCATACTGATAGCACAGCTTTTTCTTCCAAGTCAGGGCTTGGCTCTCACGATTCCCCTGGGTCTCTTCCAGCTTAAAACTGGTCACTATTCTAAGGAAATGGGTTTGGGTTTGTTTGCTTAAGAGGTGTATTTGAAATTTGCCATTTTGGGGACAATTAATTATGTTTTAGGTAAAACATTGGCCATATTGCCACACATACAATGGAAAAGGAGGTTCATTAACACAACAAACATTATCAACCAAAGATGTTTTATCTCAATCACAATCATCATTTTATTTCTTATGTGTTACCTTCTTCTCAGTTGGAATGTTTACTCTGTTTCTATTGATAACTAAATTCTAACAGCAAGTGGCAGCTTCTAAAAAGAACACTTTTGGTTCTTGCTGGATAGCAGCCTAGTTTTCTCTAGTTTATGTCTGTTCCTTGGAACATTTTGAAAATATTCAGGTGAAAATTCACCCAGTATTTTAATAGACCAGATTCTATTACTGATGGGTTTTAAAAAAATCAATCGTACTCTTTCTAATTTAGCAAAGGAAAACAACAAATGGTTTTTGTAGGATGGCTCTAAGTCCTCTGGAATTAATTTAAATTAGGGCCTTATTAAATGTACCTCAGCAGTTGATATTTAGAACTAAGCAAAGGACTAGCAGTTGGATTTCTCCAGGGTGAGAAATTAAATGGGAAGAGTATGACATCCCTATAAAATGAACTTGGGTGAAATTGAGAGAAGGTAACTTGAAGATTTCGTCTCTTTCTTGCTTACAAACCAGTGCTTTCCTTTTATGGTACAGAGACAGATGATTGTGTAGAAATTTGGAAGAATTTTCTTTGTTTGTGGGGGAACAGAGGCACTGTAATGAAAGTTGGGTAGTTTTGTTTGATATTTTTATGAATTGGAACCAGAGCAGCAGATGATTGTCAGCTTCTAGAGGTGAAATCACTGTTATAATGCAAGTCTGCTGAATTCAGCTCTGTTTGTGGTAGTAGCTCTTTAGTGTTTTAAAAAATTCTTCAATGTATTTTGATTGAATGCTGAATTTTTGGTGTGTGTTATAAAATAGCAGCTTGCTTGTATTTAAAAAAAAGGACTATCATTATAATAAATGCCCATATGTTCATCGTTGTGTACTTGGAATATGAAGTCTGAGGATTTATCATTTTGGGGGTGGGGTTGGGTTTATTTTTCCAACTGAAGCCTGAAAAAGTTAGTAAATTTATTGTTAAGTTGGACAGATTATTCATATACCAGAGACATATGATCACTAATCATTAGACCATGAATGACATTTGAAAGTTCAAATTGTTAATTTTAAAATTTTTATCTCTTTTTGTCTCATCATTGTTTATGAAAAGTAGTTGAAAATGAAGATCAAAGATTTCCTGTAAATCAATAGAGTTGATAAGAACATTATTTAAACTTTTTCTCTAAATGTGAATAAAACCTAAACACAAACCAGTACTTAGCCCGGCTGTTTTTTCTTTAAGCAACTTATATAGAAATAGAGTAAATGTTTTGCATGCAGCTTATCTACTGCATTTGAAGGAATTCTTTTGTGTATGCCTGCAAGCCATTTGTGTGTTCAGAAAGAGTTTTCTAGAATAGAGTGAAATTGGTAGAAATAGGGCAAAGTAACACTGGAGCTATAATTGAAAACTGAGATGGTGTTTTCTTTCAGAATCTTGAGTAAATAGAAACTAATGAATGATTTCTTTTGTAAAATATTGTTGGTGTTCATTTACTTAAAGAAAGTTATTTGTATTTTAAGGATCTTTTCCCCCCCAAATAAATTACATCAGTTGCTGCTGATTCATTGGCATTCTTCACAAACTAACTTCTATTCTTTGTTGGCCTTGATATTAGGAAAAGGAGATGAATGGAAATTAAGAAAGCAAAGCCCTGGCCGGGTGGTTCAGTGGGTACGCCTCATGCTGGTGCTTGGAGTTTGTGGATTTGATCCTGGTCAGGGCCTGTATGAGAAGCAGTCATTGAGTGTATAACTAAATGGAGCAACTAAATGGGACAACAAGTTGATGCCCCTCCCTTTCTCTTCCTCTCTTTCAAATCAATGGAAAACAAAAAGCAACCAACCATATTTTTTAAAAAAAGATGAAAACTATAAGTAGGTAATTGTCCTTAGACGCATATCAATCAAAAGTTAAACAATAGTTAATAATGACATTGTAAATTGTTTTGTTGTGTATTCTGAGCACTTCCCGCTGAGTCCCCAAATGACTGTTGATCCTGGAAGTGAGAGTAAGAAAGGAAAGCAATGGTATGCTTACCATTTAAGTAGTCTGATTTCTGCAAATTATAGTGTAAAATATGATAATTTTATTCAAAGTTGGGGAGTATGATTTGAATATGGTTTATTTCAAATTCAGGATATCAACTCAAATAGGCACTGGCCTTTGATTTAGAAGCGTGAAGCCATTCTTATCTAGAAATGTGCTTGCTCGCTAGAAAGCCTGGGCGTGGGATGCTTTCAGCTCATGTCGGGCTGCATTCCTGTGTTCCTTCAGCAAGCATTCGTAAGTGCTCAGCTTTGTCAGGAACCATGTTAAATATTGGGGGCACCCACCCAGAAGACTGTCGTCCACAATATTAAGGAGCTTTGAGTCTGGTGGGGAGACCACAGAAACAGTTTGTCTAAAATAGAGACATGCTTATGATTCTAAGTGAGCACAGAAGAAAGGCATTCACACAGACTGGGAGGCAGAGGTTGAGGGAAGAGCTGACCAGATAAAAATTAGTTTCTTAATGATAAGACAGTGGGAGGAATCTTTGGGGGAAATGTGCAGGAAGTGAAAGGCCTGGTGTCTGAATAGCCAGGACGTAAAGCTGGAGGAGAGGGTGGCAAGGTGGGAAAAAGGAATTGGCAAGGTAGCCAGGGGCCAGGCCCAGAGGGCCTGGTGTTCCATAATAACATTTGGACAATTGTTTAAGGTGAAATCCAAAGCAGACAGGCCAAAAAGGTGTCCATTATAGGATTGTTTTGACCATCTAGGATTATATGTGATCTGTAGGATTATTTTGGAGGATTGGTATTTCTTGTGATGGCGGTTAAAATAAGGTAAGAGTGGAAGTGAGAAGGAAAGCTTAGTGTATTAGAAATGAAAATGTGAAGAAAACTTGATCTCACTTGGGAACTAGCTGAATTTGGGGCGGTTGGAGGAGAGAGAGGAGTTAAAAGACTGTTCCCAAATTTTTCTGTCTTGGGCCAGAGGTTAAAAAAAGAAGCACACAGGTCAGGTAGATTAGTTTTGGGGGAAGAGAGTTGGAAGGATATGCCTATTGTCCTCAGTGAATAAGAGGGGAGATGAGATGTTTGAGCATCTCTGCTCACAGCATGTATGTGCTGTGGGGCTTTGGAGTTGGGTGTGCCTTTGTTGCTGCTTTGAGCTGTTGCTGATACATTGCCACTGAGCCTTTATTTTTGTTAGCATATTATTTATTTTGATAATAAGGTCTCTTGGTTATAAATGACACAAGCCCGATTTAGGGAAGGTAGGGCCTCTTGCTTGTCTGAACGCATGAGCTCTGATAAGGCCATGAAGACTTTGTTTTTCTCTCTGTCTCTTGGTCAGGCCATCATGGTCACTGTGGCTGTGATGGTTTCTTCCCTAACTCTCTCAGACATGCTTCTTGGAGGCCCTTAACTATCCCGACTTAAGTTCAAAGCTGATCCGTGAAGCGAAGTTCCTGGCTAGGGGAATGGTGGGGTACTTAGGCCAAGCCTGGGCCGTGCATGTAGCTGAGCTTATGGTCTGGCGTATGACTAGAGAGGGACAGGGTTAGCTGTCCCACACCATGTGCAAAGGTTACCCCAAGAAAGAGGGGCTCTGTTAGAAGGAAAAGCAAAGTTTTCAGGGAAGAAAGGGCGACCACAGATGTCCATGGAACCCATGATGTCTACTCCCAGTCTTTTTTTTTTTTCTTTTTATTGAATTTACTGGGGTGATACTGGTTAACAAAATTATACTGGTTCCAGGTACACACAATCTATTCTTACTACCCTTGACAATTTGAGTAGTATTCTTTGGTGCCAACTTGATCATAATGGCAATCTCAGAAGTCATGTGGCCTTACTCCGTCATGAGGTGATTGAGCATATGAGGTAGAAGAACATTTCTATAGGCGTGTGTGTATTTTGGATCATTGTTCAGAATGGGAGTGGGCACTATGGCCTGTGGGCCAAATCCACACTGTAGCTTGTTAAACAGCCATACCTATTTGTGTATATACTGCCAATGACTTTTCTACAATAGCTGAGTTGTGCAGTTCCAACAGGGACTTCTGGCCTTTAACCGAAAAAATTTGCCACTTACTGATCTAAATGGAAAAAATACTTTTAGAATTCTTCCAGCAAGCTTACTGAGATTGCTAAAAGCATGTATGGACGACACTCTCAGGGGTTCCTGACATTAGGTGGGCAACACGGGTCTAAGATGTAATTTAGGAATTAAAGCTCAAGGATTCATTCATTCATTCATTCATTCATTCATTCATTCATTTAAGGGAGAGGTAGGAAGGCAGAGACAGGCTCCTACATGTTCTTCAACTGGGATCCATCCACGGCAAGCTCCCTACAGGGTGATGCTCTGTCCATCTGGGGCCTCTGCTCTGTTGCTTGGCAACTGAGCTATTTTAGTGTTTGAGGTGAGGCCATGGAGCCATCCTCAGTGGGCCGGGGTGGGGGTGGGGCAACTTGCTGGAAACCGTTTGAGCCATGGCTGCCAGAGGGGAGGTAGGGGAGAGAAAAGGAGGGGGAAGGCGGAAGAAGCAGGTGGCCACTTCTCCTGTGTACCCTGACTGGAACTCTAACCTGAGACTTCCACATGCTGGGTGGAGGCTCTCCCACTGAGCCAACCGGCCAGGGCCAACGTCAGACTTACAGATGTAAAATTTCCTGACTTCTCTTTCTCTTGGATGACACTACAGTGTCTGGTGAATTTTTGTAGAACTTGGCAAACCTCCTGCCTGGGAGTCTAGGATAGCATTAAGTGTCTAGACCCCATGGACCCCACACCTTTGCAAGTGTTACGTGTTTTGTCCTAACTAGTCCGTCCACCCTGAGCGGGTTGGTGAGTAGTTTCCTGCGACAGTAAGTCTTTGTTGGTGCTGATAGCCCTGGCCACGTGGCTCAGGCAGTCACGTTTGGCCTTCAGGAAGTGCCTGCTGCTTTATCTGAGTGGGGCTTCCAGGGTGCTTGTGTAGCTGTTTGTGAACCTGCCCCCCCCCCCCCCCCAGCTCAAGCTGTGTTTCCAAGCAGTTGTTTCCCAGCTGTCTGCTGCTCTGTTACATTGTTTCAAGCTCCACTCAGATGGATGTGCTCTCCAAGTGTTTTGCCTGACCTCCCTGTGGGTATCTGCCTTGCTTTAGCTCAGCTCTAAGCAGCTGTTTGGTATTCTTCTGGTATCCATTTTCTCCTGTGGTCTGCCCACTGGTCTTCATTTTCTGGGATTGAGGTTTTGACACCTGCAAAGTGACTCTGCGTCACTGCTTGGCTGTTGACAGCCTCATATTGATGCTTTTTTGTTCTTTGGGCTCGGCAGGAGGCACCCTGGATAAAATGTGCTCAATAACGTACTGCCATGATATCAATTTTTTTTTCTTCTTATTGGCAAGGAAAGAAGCCGTATGTTTCTGCTTTGAACTGGATTGCCATCTTCCACACTCTTTGAAAGTGTCCATTTGTCTAAGGGGTGTAGTTTGGATACGGTTGTCCTCAGGTAGAAAAATCAGTGTCAGGACCAAGAGTGCCTTACTACACAATTATATATGATTCTTATACTTTTAGGAATGCTGTTGACCTACAGGGTTAGAAGTATGGGTTTTCCAAAACAGTAGTACCTGGCTTTTCAAAATATGTAGCTCAGAGGTGTGCAGACTTAAAGTAATATGTAAAATAATCCTTATTGAGGAAAATGTTGCCTTTGGTATTCATTTTCAATAACAAATGTGAAAAATAACTATCTGTGCATATGAAATGAAATTGTTGGGCCTAATAAATAAATGGAATGCATTTTAACCAACAACTAACTGTTCTACTTAAAAACACCAAAAACAATCTGTAATTTGATTTTCAATAAGAACATATTAAAATTATTAATTTATAAAACAGGTGGTAAACAATTTTTATAAAAGAAGACAATTAGGTGAAGAGTTTTGACCTGTAATTAGTGAAATCAATTTAAAAAGTTGTGCTAGAAGAGACATGTTATATCAAATGTATGTTATAATTCTTGCTTAAAGGGTATCATAATATTCTGAGTTTGGGGTAAGTTTAGTTTTAATGTTAGATTTTATAAGATACGTAATATATTTATATATGCATTTATAGGCAATTTTCAATTTGCCATAAGCCAAAGAAGAAACAATCAATTCACAAATAACACAGAGGCAGTTCTAGGCCAACTGTAATTTTTTAGTTAAATTTTTTCAGTATACAAGTGATAAATTGCCGATGTTGCTGTGAGCCAAAGGGATGGTGATATGTGAACGTGTCCAGGCAGCACTTACGTCATGTGAGGCATGAAGGTATTTTGGTTTCAGTGAAATACTGGATGAAAATAATAGGAAAATGGGTCCTGTTGAAATTATATCCATAAAATCAATGTTTACATTAAAGTTCCCCTCCTGTCTCATATTTCAGGTTTAAAGGTTTGCGTGGTACTATGTGTTCAGTTTTCCTCTGGTAGGGCTTCGTGTCACGTCTTACTGGTTCTGTGCTCTACACATCTCATTGGTTCTGTGCTAATCACAGTGATCATTTTGAGGTAATGTCAAGGGAAATGTGGCTTCCAACATGAGCGTTCTGTTTTCTCCTACAGTTTCAGAGTGCATTGCAGTCTCCTTTTTTGCCACTCCCCTTGGATCTGGCTGACATAGTTTTATTTCTTTTGCTCAGTGCAGGGTGATGGCTGTAAACAAGCATTAAGTGTGGTTTCTTGCTTCTCAGAGTTTGCTGCTTTGTTTTCTAGGCAGCATGGTAGTTCCCATCTCAATCATTTCCAGTTCACCTGTTGTGTAACTCAGTCAAGATCCGAACAAATCATGATCATTATGAGCAGGATAAAGAAATAGTATGTTAGTAAGAAAACTGGTTAGAAGTTGTAATTTTAGTTCTCTAAAGGGATAAGAAATTGAGAAAATGAGCTGAATATATATATATTTTTTGTACTGAAAAGTTAAATTAAGCATAAGAGATCATTGAATAATGGGCATTGTTGGGTTTATTCTTCAGATTTTTTTTTTTTTTTTACTTTCTGGCCATATACTGGTCAAGTCAGCAACTTGTCTGAAAGTGGGGTTGCTCATCTCTGAAGAGGACAGTGATTTCTGACATCATAGGGTTGTTCTGAGCATGAAATTTAATTCATTTTCCTGCACTTGAATTTCCCATCAAATCTATCAGGAGCTGTGTCAGAGGAATGACATGCAAATGGTGAATGAGGTGCTCTCTGGTTCTAAGGCTCTCAAACACCTGCTGGCCAGTTACCACACATTTTGATTTCCTACATGACTGAAAACTTTGCAGAGGTATGAGGTTATACAGTAGGGGCCTGAAAGGAAAATGGATTACCTCTGGAAAGACTGGAAAAGGACTCATAGAAAGAAATTTCAGGTTGTTAGAATGGTGGAAACCTCAAAACTGGGACTGTAGAGTTTTGCATGTGTCATCAGTATGGATAATGGAAGACAGAAAAAAAAAAAAGACAGCTACTCAGGATGGTGATCCTTGGCCTAGCAGATAATGAGGACAGCAGGAGGGAGTGTGACCTAATATTGTGGGGTTCGTAGATGGGCTTATTAGTGATGTTTCTATCATAGTAGTTGGAAGATGAACCCAAGGATCAGGGAGATGTTGCTTGTTGGGCAAACAAGTGTGTAACAAATGTTTTAGGTTTGCTCGCTTGCACTTTGCCTAGTTGATGCATGAGCA
Organism: Saccopteryx bilineata; assembly: GCF_036850765.1. Classification (NCBI taxonomy): domain Eukaryota; kingdom Metazoa; phylum Chordata; class Mammalia; order Chiroptera; family Emballonuridae; genus Saccopteryx; species Saccopteryx bilineata. The sequence continues at coordinate 105,790,771 of NC_089491.1, read as the reverse complement.
CGGGGCAGCACCATGTGTGTATGGTCTATGTAAGGCTGTGGGTGCTTCCCCTCAGGGTGGCAGATTGCAAATGGCAGATTGCCTGCTGCCACTGGGAGGGGCCGTTGTTTGCTATTGTTAGCTGGGGAAGTGGTTTTTCACCCCTGGCCTTTTATTGGCACGAGAGTCCAGAGAGTCTGGAGAGAGAGAGAACCTGCATGGCTGCGGCAGATGCTGGCCTTACATCTGTAGCAGCTGGCAGGATTCACATCAGATCAGTATGGAGCCACTGCCACCCTTGAGGGGTGGGGTAAAGGAGTGGTTGTATTCTTCCTCATGGCTCTCCTTTTGGGGACTGTTGGCTGGCTGTTTTTTACAGCCCAGCAAGAGGATACCAAGAGCTCTGTGCCAGAAGCTTCCTGAGGTCAAGAGCTCCAGGGTGAGAGGGTGAGCTGCTGACCGAGTGGCAACAATGGCATGAGCTGGAACTGTCACTGGAGAAAGATCTGCAGATCCGAGAACTGCAGGTTGGGCTCCACACTGAGAAACAGTGATGGTGTAGACTGGAGAGAGCACTGGAGAGAAAGGCTGACGGGGTTCAAGAGCTGCAGTGGGAGGTGCAGGATGAGCACCAGTGGCGCCTGGATCTGGAATGGTCTCTGGAGAAGGAGTTACAGGTTCATGAGCTCCAGTTTGCCCTGGAAGTGGAATGCTGATACCAACAGTTGGTGGAGAAACAACTGCGAGTTCAAGAGCTTAAGTCTCAGCTTTAGGCTGAGAGCCGGCAGCAGCAGGAGCTGAAATGGTCGCTGAAGGAACAGCAGCATCCATGCTAGTGGAGTGGCTTTGAGTCGGCCGGAGCAGGTGTTTCCAACTCCTCTTCTGAGAATGAGGAGGCTCAGGCTGAAGCTGCTGTCTGCAGACTCAGAGCTCGGCCAGTGGTCGCCCAGTAGGTAAAAACCCAGGCAGAGCTGATGGAATTGAGGGCACAATTCAGGCAGAAACCCATTGAGTCCTGGGAGGGTTGCTGTGGTTGTGAGATATAGGGGTGAATGGCATCATGCTCTCTGGAACAGAGATGGAGAAATTGGCCACCATTACCATGCCCTCCTCTCTAAGGCAGCGTCTTCAGAACTGCCATGACAACAGAGATGAGGGGGGAGGCCTGAGGCCCCATGTGAAATTGGCAATACCCTGGTCCCCTTCTAATGTGCAGCAGGTGTTGGCATAAGAAGCCTCACTCCTCGCACAGGGATCATCAAGGAAGATACCTGCAGTGTAGATTGTGAAGCAAGCAGCCAACCCTAAAGGGGTGGAAGGTTGGGCAAACAAGTATGTTAGGTTTGCTCACTTGTATTTTGCCTGATTGGTGCAGCACCATGTGTGTATAGTGTATGTAAGGCTGTAGGTGCTTGCCCTCAGGGCAGCAAATTGCAAATTTCCTGCCTGACACCCACCCCTGGACCAGTTTTTGGTTTGAGAGTCTGGAGAGAAAGAGAGGGAACTGGTTTGCCCTGCCAGCTTGCTCGTCCACCATTGCGAGACTATTAAGCAGATGGCCCACCATTTTCTGGCTCCACAGTTCCTTTACTGTCTGCCTGAATCCAGTGTGAACCAGCATGGCCATAACTAGTGTTCCTGGCCTCAGATCTTCCTGGGCCATGAGTTCTTTTGAGACTAAAGTAGGCTCTGATTTTGAGGGTTATATGGAGGGGCATCACACTGCAATAAAGAAGTTTTAGAAAATGCTAACGCTATGTAGAAATAATATTTTTATGGAGTGTTTATCATACTGAGGCATCATGTAGATTATTATATCTATAATTATATGTTAAATACCACAGTAAGTGCTTTACATATTTTCTTTCAGTTAATATTTTCAACCCATAAGGCAGTTATGACAAGAAAACTGACTCTGTGAGGTTAAATAGCTTGCTTGCCTAAGGTCATTGGATCATAAAACAATGAACCCATTTTGAACTCACACATATCTGACTCTGTCCTTGACTTGACTCCGTGAAAGCAATGGAATAGAGGGGAGTTCAGAAGATTTGAGTCTGACTCCCTTTTTGCCCACTGGATGTGTGAGCTTTGCATTTACTCAAGCAAGCACTGACTCTGTCTTACCCCAGCTTGTTACTGTTGGGTACACAAAGATGAATCTGAATGAAACTTGCTTTCAAAGCAGCCTTTTTTAAGAGGGTGTTCATGCATTTATTTGGCAACCTAGAGAAACCTATGGACTTTCTCCCCTAAAATTGTCTTAAATGGGTAAAATAAAACATATATAAGCTGACTTGTGGTGGCACAGTGGACAACACGTCGACCTGGAATGCTGAGGTCGTTGATTCGAAACCCTGGGCTTGCCTGGTCAAGGCACATACGAGAAGCAACTACTATGAGTTGAAGCTTCCTGTATCTACTCACTCCCAATCCCTTTCTCTCTCTTCTCTCTCTCTCTCTCTAAAAAAAACACATAAAAAAGCCATAAACTGGAAATATGTTTATCAAAATACCAAAATCCCAGTGGCAGATCCATTAACTACCATGGTATCAAAGGAGTGATGAGTGTAAATGGTTTTTTGAGAAATTTGTCATAACTGTACTGTGATATAAGCATCTGTGACCCCAACTGCCATGGTGTTTTGGCTTTATTCATAATTAAAGACAATGCTAAATTTCCTTACAACTAGTGAAAGCTAAAATGTCCTTTTCTTTCCATCCAAGTTCATGGATTCCTAAATTCTTTGTGCATTGCAGGATAAAAAACCTTGGACCTTGGTAGGACAAGAAGACATTTATTGAGATTCTGTGAAGAAACAAGGCAGAAAAGAGGGGTCATCAAGAGTATAGCGATATAAGATTTCTTACTGTTTCACTTTTCTAAACTTGGGGAGTTAGGCTATAGTCAGTAGCTTGATGCCCAGAAGATACTTGGAAGTTCAAAATCAGAATCCATCATAAACTGCCATTAAAACCCAAGCTTACAGTTATCCAATACAGGGTTACATAGGCTAAAAAATGTTGAGATATTGTTTGTTTTGTCTTGGATTTTAATTAGCAATTATATAAATTCAGGGGTCTTAGCATTGTGTAGCTTATGTTGATCAGAAGCTCTTGATTGTTATCCTTGACTTTTGATTAGTAAAATGGGAAGATAAATTGTAAAAAGACTAAGTTAGGCATAGAAGTTGTTTGAAAGCCAGGTCTTGGATTGAGTGTGGGTGGATATACTTAAAGTGGTCAGTGGAGAAAATGTTGGAAACCACTGATTTGGATAATCTCTACTGTCTCTTTTAACTCTGATCCCTTTCCTCAAATATCTTTGATACTTAGAGCATATTGAAATAAGTCTAGTTTTCCATGGATTCTGATGAAAGAAAAGAAAGAAATGAAAACAGATGGAAAACCTGAAAAGTAACTGTTGGTTGATTGACAGTAAATGTGGAGAATGCTTTAGAAAGGAAATGAAATGTTGTCTCCAGCAGATGGAAGTGTGTAAATTTTTCCTCCACTTTAGCGCTAGAATCACTGTGAGTGGTCGTGTTTCAGAAACAGAAGACTAGAAAGAAAGGCTGTGTGGTTATCGGTAGAGGGAAGAGTAAAACAAAGGGTTCACATTTTTGTTAAAGGCTCACGCCCCACAGAAAAGGCTCCCTTCAGAGAACTGGGTCGTGCCCCTTCTTCCGGTCCTCTGTCATGCTTTGTCCTCGGCTCCTTTTATCTTCTCCTATTTTTCCTTATCCCTTCCTGCCATTTCACATCCTCCCTCCCCTTCCTCTCCCCATTTCCTCTCTCTGCTTCTCCTCTCATTCCCACTCACCTCCCTTCCTGCCTGCTTCATTATTTCCCTGCCCCACCCTTCACCAAGTTCAAGTGATGCCACACCTGGGGTCAGGAAGAGCCACCTCATTGAGTTGATGGTAGTGTGAGAACAGCTTTTGTGCATTGTATCATTCAGCCTTGGACAGAGGAGCTACCTTCAGATCACGCTAGGTGGTCCAGGGAATCTAATAAATACAGCGATACTTGAGCTGAGACTTAGAAAAGGCAAATGGCAGTTTGGGATGTGCTGGAAATGGACGAGCTTCCCTGAAGCCCCAGGACTCACACATTCAGAAAACTGCAGATTGTTTAGAATGACCAGGTCCAAGGGTGTATTCTGGAGACAGGCCAGAGACGGAAATACAGAAAGAACTAGGTAGAAACGAGTCCATGATAGACCCTGGGTGACCAGCTGGGGAGCTAAACTGACAGCTAGGGGAGAGTCTTTGAAGGAGAGAGAAGTGAGCAGAATTGAGTTTTAAGAGACAGTCCGCTGACAGAAGGAGCGTGGATAGATCAGAGAAAGACCCACTTGAAGGTAGAGGGAACAGGCAGGAAGCTTCTGTACTGAATCAGGAAAAATGTTTGAGAGCTGTAACTGAAGCCTAGGGAATGAAGAGAAAGAGGCAAAGTCAGGGGAGTCGAGAGGAGTCTGGAACTTGCTGGCTGGGTGTGAGAATGAGTGAGAAAGAATTTAAGACTGTTTGAAGTTTCTGATGACTGACTGGGTTCTTGGTATACCCTGTGTGAAGGGATATAGGAGGAAAGCAGAGACAGTGAATTCATTGTAGGACATGTTGAGTTTGAGGTGCCACTGGCATAGAAACTATAGTAAAATTACAAGCAAACAGTAGTAGGGTTTTGGTGACTTTACAGTTAGTGCATTGTGGACTTGACATAGGTCAGCCAGCGTTCTAAGCATTTCATATGGTTACTTCATTCATTCCTTATAATAGCTCTGTGAAGTGTGGGTACAATTATTGTGAGGAAAAGGAGGCCTGGCAAAGTTACGTGACTTCACTGAAGTCCCAGATTTATTTACTTATTTTTAATTCAGTGAGAGGAGGGGGGGCATAGAGATAGATTCCCACATGTGCCCTGACTGGGATCCACCTGGCAAACCCACGAGGGGGTGATGCTCTGCCCATCTGGGGCGTTGCTCCATTGCTCAGCAACCGAGCTCTTCTTAGCACTTGAGGCAGAGGTCATAGAGACTTCTTCAGTGCCCCAGGACCAGCTTGCTCCAATGGAGTCATGGCTACAGGAGGAGAAGGGGGATAGAGAGAAAGAGAGAGAGAGAGAAAGAGAGAGAAGTGAGAGGGGGAGGGGTGGAGAAGCAGATGGGCACTGCTCCTGTTGTGCCCTGACCAGGAGTCACATATTTAGAAAGTGGCAGAGTATTCTTTCATTCCATTCATATTAAATGTCCAGAAAAGACAAATCTCTATAGAAAAAGGAAAGTCAATTAGTGGTTGCCTGGGTAGTGGGAATTGGATTACTTTAAATAAACACCAGGAATCTTATTAGGGTCATGAAAATATTCTCACACCGACATATAGTGATGGTTGTACCACTCAGTAAATCTTCTCAAAGTCACTGAATTGTACACTTGAAATGGGTGCGTTCTACATTACAAAATAAAACTTAATAAAGTTGTAAAAAAAAAAAGTGTTTGGAGTTGGATCATTATAAATATTTTAGCTGTTTTTCACAGCACTGTAGTTGAAAATGCTCTTAAAGATATTAAGGCATGTCAAGAGGGGTTCAGAAATGGTGCCCTCGAGTTTGTACTTTTATGTAAGAAAAAAGAAAAAGGTGTTTTGGTCTTGTAATGCCAGTCTTTGAGCTGTTGCTCAATTACTCTGTGTGAAATGTTTTTCTATTGTGTCTGTAACTTGCTGCCTCTGATCTTGGGGGTGAGGTTGTGTTGGCTAAGAGAGCTGCTGCCCCGCTCCTGCTCTCCTTGGCTCCGTCCCTCCCTCCTGTGCTCAGAAATTCTGTCAGGGGCCAGGAATTTAAAGAAAAAAAGAGGATAATTAAAACATTGTCAGTACTTCTGAAACATTCCGAACTAATTCTAAAACATTCTCTCATTATTTTAAAATTAGTCATGAAAAATGACTCAGTGGCTCTGAGTCTTCCCTAATAGAAACAAGAGGGGATCTTGGATCTTTTTTTTTTTTTTTTTTTTTAAGATTTTATTTATTGATTTTACAGAGAGAGGAGAGAAAGGGTTAGGGAGTGAAGTATCAACTCATAGTTTCTTCACTTTAGTTGTTCATTGCTTTGATTGCTTGTCATACGTGCCTTCACCAGGCAAGCCCAGGGTTTCAAACGGACAACCTCAGTGTTACAGGTTGATGCTTTCTTTATCCATGGCGTCACCACAGGCCAGGCGACACGGGAGAATCTTTATGGGATTGTTCATTAGTCTTGGTTGGTTTCTTGGTTCATGGACTTGAACATTGAAAGTTCACTTTTTTTTTTTTTAAGTGAGAGAAGGGAAGATAGTGAGACAGACCCCTGCATGCACCCTGATTGGTATCCACCCGGCAACTTGTGTCTGGGGCCAACACTCGAACAAACCAAGGTATCCTCAGTGCCTGAGGCCCACACTTGGACCAACTGAGCTATCTTTAGTGCCCAGGGCCAATTCTTGAACCAACTGAGCCACTGGGTGTGGAAGGGAAAGAGGGAGGGAAGGAGAAGCAGATGTTCACTTCTTCTGTGTGCCCTGACCAGGGTTTAAAACCGGGATGTCTGCATTCTGGGCTGACGCTCTATCCACTGATCAAATTGGCCAGGGCCTCACATTTTATTATAATCAATGAAACTGGTTCCCTGTGATGGTGTTAACTCTGAAACTTCTAGAAGCCAGATAATGACAACAAAAACAATTACTTCTTTCTCTACCCCTCATTATCTATTTTTATTTATTTCTTGATTATCAAGTAGTGTGATAAATTATCCAATGATATATAAAATTTAGTAGAAGAGGGATAATAGTTGTTTTGATTCTTTGCTTTATTTGTTTTAGAAAACTAGTGTTTAAATCACTTTTTCTATTTTTTGGTCAACTGAATTCAATTTTAAATACAGTAGACTTTTCTAGTAAATGTTTGGCAAATCTGATACATCTTTGAGCAAAATATCAATTTGATGTATTAGTTTAAATATTGTGTTCTAAGCAGCAAGCTTTTATTTCTAATCATCTATACCTAATTTGTGCTATTTGTGGTAGAATGAAAAATGATAATGATGCTATTTCAGATGTTAGTGGTGCACTCATATTTGGGTGCTGTGGGATGTTTGGTGGATTGTTTCTGTGAGTGCCAGTGAAATGTGGGGGCTGACCCCGGTCCGATGCTGGGGCATATCACCAAATCTAAGTTCGGTAGTGTCTTTAAGGCTGTGCACTCCAATGCCAGTGTTGTGTTGTTCATTATACAGAAAACGGTAAGGTTGACACCTGAAACCAAGACTTAGTTATTGAAATGCCCATGAGCCTTTGCTCCTTCTCACATACAAGCATTGCTCTTTGTGTGATTTGTTGAGAGACCGGGCAGAGGGAAGGAAATGTATTTACAGAGGAGATAACATTTACCTAGTTCTAACGTTCTTACACTGAAAGTATCACAAATCTAAGGGCGGAAGAGGAAAGGGTGATTTAGTTGTGCTGCGATGCTTGTGTCCGTGGGGAGTATATCACCTCCACCCTGGTGGGTCCTTCAGCTGCTCAGGGATACAACCTGCTTCCAAGACAAATTTATTATGTGTTGGCTGATTTTACTCATAAGAGTAACAGGTGAAGTAGCATTTTTATATTGTGTACTTTAAGAGACTTATTTTAGGCACCTAATTTTAACAAAAATCTGCTCTTTCAGCAATCAGAAAATACAAAGCAGGGAATGAACTATATGAAATACTTTGAAAAAACCTTCATGGGACCTCTTTTCATTATCCAGAGAGCATTTATTCAGTAAATTCTTGAGCGCTAACAGTGTGCTGAGCACGTTAGGAGTTGGAGATTTGTAGTCCAGTTTTTTAATTATTGTGAATTGTGTTGCCAAAAAAAAAAAAGGGCAAGGGAAAACAGAATAAAACAAATCCAGGTAGTAGTTGATACCTAAAGAATTAGGGATACTTTACTCCTGATTTGTATTTACAGTTTTCTTAATTTATAAACAAATTTAAAAAATTTGACAACAGTGGGCATATTCCTGCTTGGACTCAATTAGCAGGAGCAAAGGAATGGCTGTGCTCTCATTACTGGTTTTAGAGATGAGACAACTTAAGGCACAGAGGCAACATCTCCAAGAATATAAACTGGCTGTTGTGGATTTAGATTTCAACCTTCATCTAATCCAATTAAAAAACAAAAACATTCCTTCTACTCTTTCACGTTGCAGAGTATTGTGGAGTTCACAAAACAAAGCGAGATAATAAACTAGTATTTCCTACATGTGGAAATCCTTTAAATCTTTGAAACCTGAATGATATCAGCCACTGCAACAACAAACTTGTAAATCCAGGCAGGGGTTGGAGCCCCAGGTTTCTGAAGGGAAGCCATGGAGGCTCTGAGAACAATTTACTCAGGGTCACAAATCTACTGAGCGACAGTGCCCATATTAGAACCTCGGTCCCTGGCAAGCTCAAGGGTTGGCTAACAATTTGAATATTAAGCCCAACTCAGAAAATTTGTAATTATTAAGTGTGGGATGAACCATAAAACAGTGTTGTTTTTGTCTGTCAAGAATGGTTCAAGATCAGCAATTTCATGTGGTTTAGTGAGATCCACTCATTGACCAATATGTTTGATTTGTTTTCCTTTATGTTTATAGAGATTTAATCTTTCATGGGAAACTGAAAATAGAAAATTTTGATGTTTATTAAATTTATTAAGATACAAATAGAAGTTTTGGATCCAAATGAGCAGATTAAGCACATAGACCTGGGTAGGTTTAGACATGGAAACACATTTGTGTTCATTCTGGCCTCTGGAGAGTTTAATCCTCTTGATGACAAATATGAAGCAGCCCTTTCCATTTTAGCATATATGTATATTCAAAATATTTTGAATACTAGTATATAGAGCTTATTACATTTTTATGGCTTTTTCATCATTATATAAGTAAGTGTGTGTGTGTGTGTGTGTATGATACATATATTTTTTGTTTGTTTGTTTTTTCTTTTCCAGTGAGAGGAAGGGAGATAGAGAGACAGACTCCCACATGCGCACTGACCGGATCCACCCGACAACTTCTGTCTGGGTCTGATGCTCTGCCCATGTGAGGCCATGCCATCAACTGAGCTGCATTGTGTCTGAGGTGCAGGCTCCATGGAGCCATCCTCAGTTCCTCGGGCCGATGGGTTTGAACCAAGCGAGCCATGGTTGCGGGAGGGGCAGAGAGAGAGAGAGAGAGAGAGAGAGAGAGAGAAGGGGACGGGTGGAGAAGCAGATGGTTGCATCTCCTGTGTGCCTTGCTGGGAATCAAACCCAGGATATTCACATGCCGGGCCAATGCTGTACCACTGAGCCAACTGGCCAGGGCCTTATTGTATTTTAAATAAATGTGACTCATAAAATACAATAACAAGATAAATAAAAAAAAACTGAATATGAATATAAATTCATGTAAAAAGTTTTAACAACCACCTCTCTGTTTTACAGATAGCAGACTCTTAGGAACTATTTGTTTAAGGAATAAGGGAAAATATCATGCAATACAGGTTACAGCAGTAATCGGGCAAGTGCTTCCTCCTTTATACATAAATTACTCTTGTAGTAATTTCTTTTGGGCAGCTGCCTGATAAGAGGAAACATGCTTCTGTCCTTTTTTTTTTTTTAAATGATGCCATAATATGGGTGAAAGAGCACAGCTCTAGTGTCAGGTAACCCTGGGGACATGTTCCGGTTGGTTTTCTAGCTGTGTGACTGAAGGCAAATGGTGCATTCTCTTAACTCTTCCTTAACTCCATAATGGAAATAACAATAATTGCATAGTACGGAGTTTGAGATGAAGTGTGTAACATTCCTTGAAAATGGTATAGGCTGGATACATAGTAGTTACTATTATTATGTTGTTGCTTGTTGACTTTTTTTACATAGTGAAATGTTCTCAAGGCTTATGTCGTCGCATGCATCGGTACTTTGTTCTTGTTTGTGCCCAGGTAATGTTCCTTTGCATGGGTTCCGTTGTATGGATATACCATATTTTGTTTAGCCATTTGTTAGTTGATGGACACTTAAGTTGTTTATATCTTTTGGTTATTGTAGGTATTGCTGCTATGAATATTTCTATGCAACTTTTTGTTTGAAAACCCATTTTCTGTTCTTTGGGGGTGTATTCCTAGGAGTAGAGCTACTGGTCATATGATGACTGTGTTTAACCAGTTGAGGGACTATTAGCTTATTTTCCAAAGTGGACCATTCTGTCGTCCTATGAGTATTCCATTTTCTCCACATCCTTATCAACACTTGTTACCATATATATATTTTTCTGTTTTGTCATACTAGTGGGGATGAAGTAATCTCATTTTGTTTTGATTTGCATTTTCTTGATGACTAGTGCTATTGAACATCTTTTCATATGTCTCCTTGTCGTTATGACTTTCAATAAAGCAAAACGGTCTAATTTTTGTCTTACTTGTGTTGTCCAATTCCCAGTGGCCAGGATTTGGGGGAGGGGAGGAGATTTATTTAGGTCTGGAAAGCTCAGCAAAAGATGATTTAATAACTGTTTCTCACCTCCCCTGTATTTAACTGTAAGTAGATCAGGAAGGGAAAGCAAGAATAGAACTAATTGCTCATCAACAGAGGAGTAACAAATACAAGTGGTTCCAGTATGCATTTAAATTAGATTGCATTTAATGAGAGGTTTTATAAATGGAGTTAATTTGGAAGGACACACAAGTCATTGGATTTAATCTGTGTACCTTCCAGTAAAATAGCTTGTAGCTCCCCCCCCCCACCCAGTTTCTAGTAAATAAAAGTTACCATTGGAAGAGCACTTCCTTTCCCGGTGCTCTCTCTGAATGGCAGCAGCTGGCTAGATTCACTGGCATATGCCACTGCGTTAGAAGGAAACTCACTCTGTTCAGTTTTCATATGGACCAGAAAACATGGGCATTTTGACAAAGAAGCAGGGAAAATGAAAGATTTTCTATTTGTTTCTGCCTCATAATCATTTGAATTGTGTTTTTTTATTTTCTAGTTTCCTCTTCTGAATTAAACTCTATTTTGGTCACTTTCAGTATTGAAATTTAAAAACCAAGAAATAAGACTCCTTTATTATAGTTTCCTACTGAATAGGGGATATATCTATAAATATGCAATGAACCTATTGTCTAAAAAAAAACCCAATCCTCTACATCCAAGAGGACTCTCTGAGATAATTTCTAAAAATAGTGGAGTCAGAGGACAACAGACTGATTTAGCAAACTCCTTAAAAAAATTCCAAGTTAATTTTGGTGAGAGAAGACAGAAATAGAGATTAAAATATGCAAGCTATTTACACATTTATAGAAAAGTCAGTGTCTTGCCCTGACTAAATCTCTGAGATTCCCATAATGAGCCAGTTTGACCATTATGTAGGATGTCATATTTTTTTTCAAAGTGCTTTCCCACCCCGTATTGTCTTGCCGCCTCATGAGGACCGTGGGATATAAACAGGGCAAGCAGAATGGTCCTTGCTTTGGAAATGAAGAGATGGAGGTCTGGAGATGACAGTGATCTACCCAGAGCTGCCTTCCAGTGACTTGACTGACAGAGCAAGGATTAGAACCAGGGTCCCCTCACACCAGCAGTGCTTTTTCTCGTACGCTCTCTAGCTGTTTCAGTTTTGCTGGATTGCTTCTGGAAGAACGACAGGGGTTTTTTTTTCCTTTGGGTATTTTGCAAATTGTTCACCAGCTCTCACTCCTGCCATTCTAAAGAGTGTCCTCATGAATTATGCATCAGCAATTGACTTAAAAAAGAAATATCAAAGGACTTGGGTTTAGGGAGTGATCTCACATGGAAACATACGACTTCTTACATGCTTTTCTTTCCCTCGAAAATTGTTTGTGAATGAACGATTTAAATACTAATGTGAAACCTCATAGAATGTTGCCACCTTGGGAATGTGATTTACTAAACTGTGGAACACAGATCGTTTTAAGGGAAAATTAGCTTTAGTGGCATTAAAAATGTTAGTTCTTTCCCCCCAATTTTATTGAATGTCAATAAAATCCATCCTAAGAAACAAAGTGGATTTTGACTCACAGCCTTCACTTTTTTTTTTTGCCTGATGTTGTATAATAACATTTGAATTTAACATGATCCATCTAACTCATCTATAAGACGAGGGTTTTTTTTTTAATGTTTTTATTCATCGTGCCTTTAAAGTACTTAACACAGAGCCTGACACATAGTAGCACTCATTAAGTATTAATGTATACTGAATGAATGAATTAGGATTCAGTTGTTCATCATCGGAGGTGAAGGAGGAACATGGCCACAGAACCAAAGAGAAGTTTATAACTATAATAATTATGAGAACACAGGTCTTAACATGTGGTTCGGAAGGGGCTTAGAGTATGAGAGTGCAGTTCACCTACTCAGAAGCAGGGATTCTGCTTGTGAGGGGAAAGCCTGAGGTGTGGAGGTTTCCACTTGTTTCAATCTAGGAACTCCTGCTGTGGTCTTCTGCTCCCTATTAGCTAGCTGTCTTTGGACAGAAAGGACCTAATACATCCTTTTCTTCATTACCAAACCAAAGCATAGGTTAGTATAAATTACAAAACATCTAGGACTTCTGAAGACACATCTAGCCTGCTTGGTGCCCTGAAAGGTAGAGAGTAGAGGCTTTCTAGCCAAATAAGCATTTAGATGCCATCCCTACCTTGTCACTTAGAGCTCTGTGGCTCTGGGTAAATCACTTAATTTCTCTGAGTTCTGATTTCCTCATCAGTAAAATGAGGCTACAAGGAACTTCTGGGCTCGTTACAAGAATTTATTCTTCCTATAGTTTGTTATAGGAGTTAGTGATAACATAGGTTAAATGCTACGAGAAAAGATAATTTTGTCCAGATTCCTTTTGACATTGCTCAAGTTTAAGCACAGAGCAATGAGACTGTTCTAGAAAGTCAGAAAGACTTGTTTATTAGTTTTGGAGTCCATGTACCATTGTGTGCATTACCTTTTGAGGAGGGAAGGGAGACTTGTTGCTTAGTCAGAACCTCTCGCCTGCCAGTCTTAAATAGGAGGAACATAACAATTATGCTACTTGTTAGACTTGAAGGAAATAAAAGTTGTTAGATGGAAACTCGAAAGAGACTGATTGTCAATTGCCAGGTTTATATTCCGCCATGAATCTTTTAGAGATAGACTAGTATGACTCTCTGAGAACATATGGCCATCATTGACTGGTGTTATTGCCTCAATATTTTGTTTCTTGTAGATAGCAGTATCAATTTATACTTTCCTAGGAGACGTATTCATTGACTTTATGACCTTTGATAATATTCATGCCGGCACAGCAAATGTTGCCTTGCTCCTGGTGTGGAGGGGATGACATGCAATCCATAGAGTACCAGGCATTCAGGGAGGTAAAGGTAAGTGTAAGTTGATCACCTCTGATTTTTGAGAGCTCTTACTATTAATCATCCAAAATTTCAGAATATTCTTTCCTAGTGATAGAAGAGCAGGAAGGGAAAGAATAAACTAGATTTAGAGAAGAGGACTTTCCTTTTTTATTTTTTAAATGTTTATTTTATTAATTTTAGAGAGGAAGGGAAAGAAAGACAGGAACATTGAGCTGTTCCTGGCTGTGCCCTGACTGAGGAGCAAACCTGCAACCTCTGTGCTTTGGGACGATACTCGAACCAACCAAGCTATCTGGCCACAGCCAGAAGAGGCCTTTCCTTTTAAAACAATGTTAATAAAATAACCTTTAAAAAAAATTGATAGAGCCTGACCTGTGGTGGCGCAGTGGATAAAAGCGTCGACCTGGAAATGCTGAGGTCGCCGGTTCGAAACCCTGGGCTTGCCTGGTCAAGGCACATATGGGAGTTGATGCTTCCAGCTCCTCCCCCCCTTCTCTCTCTCTAGCTCTCCTCTCTCTCTCCCTCTGTCTCTCCCTTTCCTCTCTAAAATGAATAAATAAATAAATAAAATTAAAAAAAAAATTGATAGAGAATATTTTTGGAAGGCATCTAGATTTGGAAGTGGGGTTACGGGAGAAACACTTTTTAAAAGATCTTTTAATTTGTAAAATTAAAGTAAATTTCCTTTTGGACCCATCACTTTTTTAGACTTACTTTAAACTTTGTTAGCTTCTAATACTGGAGTTGTGCTTATTGTGTATTTATTTGTTCTGTGTGTTAATTTTCTTTGGAAGAGGTTGTGGTAGGAAGCTGAAATTATGATTAATGGATTATAGTTTTTGGGATTTTTATTCCCATTAATACTTTAATATCATGTTAAGAAAGTTGTGTCAGGTCTCTCTGCTACTGACTGGAAGTGGTTCTGGTTGTTCATAGTGCACAAGATTGAGATGAAAACACAAGGGAAACCACAGGTCTGTGAATCATATACATAAAGCACATCCACAAGATGATAGTGAGATGGTAATGACACTTGTGGTTCCTTTTCCCTAAGAAAAAGGAGTTTCAAATTTTTTATATGTGCCCAGGTATTGGTCTGGCCCTAGGCACTTGACATACATGGTCTCCCCATAGATGTCTCAATGGCTCCGAAGGAAGTTTCTGTTGTTCTCTCTATTTTAGATAAGGAAACCAAAGCCTCCAGATGTAATACAGTGTGTCCGTAAAGTCATGGTGCACTTTTTTTTTTTCTTCTCATTTTTCTGAAGCTGGAAACAGGGAGAGACAGTCAGACAGACTCCTGCATGCGCCCGACTGGGATCCACCCGGCACGCCCACCAGGGGCGATGCTCTGCCCACCAGGGGGCGACGCTCTGCCCACCAGGGGGCGATGCTCTGCCCATCCTGGGCGTCGCCATGCCGCGACCAGAGCCACTCCAGCGCCTGGGGCAGAGGCCACAGAGCCATCCTCAGCGCCCGGGCCATCCCTGCTCCAATGGAGCCTTGGCTGCGGGAGGGGAAGAGAGAGACAGAGAGGGAAAGCGCGGCGGAGGGGTGGAGAAGCAAATGGGCGCTTCTCCTGTGTGCCCTGGCCGGGAATCGAACCCGGGTCCTCCACACGTCATGGTGCACTTTTGACCGGTCACAGGAAAGCAACAAAAGACAACAGAAATGTGAAATCTGTACCAAATAAAAGGAAAACTCTCCCAGTTTCTGTAGGATGCTGCGGCAGCATGTGCTCATGCACAGATGATGATGTAACACCGTGTGTATACAGCAGAGCAGCCCACGGCCATGCCAGTCGAGATGTGGACGGTACAGAGGAAAGTGTGATGTGTTCTGTGGCTCGCTAAATTCGAATCCTTGACCAAAGTGCAACGTGAATATCGGTGCATTAATAACGAAGCGCCACCACATAGGAATAACATTACTCAGTGGGATAAGCAGTTGAAGGACACTGGCAGTTTGGTGGAGAAACCCTGTTCTTGTAGGCCATCAGTCAGTGATGAGTCTGTAGAGGCTATACGGGATAGCTACCTAAGGAGCCCTAAAAAATCTGTGTGTGAGCCCACATCGAACTGCATTGAATAGGTATAAAACTAGGGGAGTTTTCCTTTTATTTGGTGCAGATTTCACATTTCTATGGTCTTTTGTTGCTTTCCTGTGACCGGTCAAAAGTACACCATGACTTTATGGACACACTGTATAGTAATTTGCCCAAGGTCATATATGTAAAAAGTGGCAAAGATAAGATTTGAACTCTAATAGTATACTTTTAACCAATGATACTAATTATTGAATTGTTGTGTACCTTAGGGAAGCTTTTCTTTCCTGATGCACAGAGTTGACCTGTTAAAACAGGAAAGTTTGATGTTGTCTTTGCTTCCCTAATAACTCTGATATTTTGGGTTGGCTTTCTTAAAATAATTAAAAAAAAAAAAGACTTGTTAACATCTATTTTTCTCCCATTAAAATGTTTATTATCAGGACAGACTCCCCCGTGTGTCCTGACTGGGATCCACCCGGCATGCCCACCAGGGGGTGATGCTCTGCCCATCTGGGACGTTGCTCTGTTGCAACCAAAGCCATCCTAGCGCCTGAGATGGAGGCCATGGAGCCATCCTCAGTGCCTGGGCCAACTGTGCTCCAATGGAGCCTTGGGTGAGGGAGGAGAAGAGAGAGAGATAGAGAGAAAGGAGAGGGGTTGGGGCAGAGAAGCAGATGGACACTTCTCCTGTGTGCCCTGACTGGGAATCAAACCTGGAACATCCACATACCGGGCCGATGCTCTACCACTGAGCCAAGCGGCCAGGGCTATTACATTTTTTCTAATCATTTTCCACATATGTTTTCATTTCTCTCTCTTACTGAGGTTAAGCTACACTACTTATTCATGGCCGTTCGCATTCAGCTTGTCGGGCCTTTGGATTTTCAATTTAATTCTCCTTTATGGTGTGACTGAATTTTCTCCAGAGATAACCTGCATCTTATTCCTAAAACAGGACGTCAGCAACTTAAAATAAAACAAAAAAGAATCCCATATTTTTATTTTTAGTCCTTGACCCAGGAACCTAAGCAGTGGACGAAGAGATCACTCCATAATACAACTCCACTGGAAAGCATACCAGGGGCAAGTATTTCTACAAATTAAAAAGAAAGAAAGAAAAGGAAGGAAGGGAGGGAGAAAGAGAGGAAGAGAAAGAAAGAAAGAAGGAGAGAAATAATGAAAATATAAATAAAAAGAAAGAAAAAAGAAAAAACCAAAATGGCAGAATAGTGAATTTCTGAACAAGTTATGGCTGTTAAGCACCTTCATGTCTGTTCTTCTGGTGCCTCCTTTGGGCAGAGTTTTGAGAACCTATATCAAGGATGTGAAATTCCTTTCATAGTGGCAGAGCCATGACTGAGGATTGGGTGAGGATCTGGTCTTCGTCTTGTTGACTGATCTGCTACTGGTACCAGGCCGTCTTCAGCATTTGCAACACACACGTCGTAATAGCTGGGAATGCCAGGCCCCCTGTGCCCCGTTGGCACCCAGCATTACTTATAATTGGAAGGCGTTTTTCTCTGCTAGTCCTCTGGGTGTGAGGACCTTGGTAATAGACATGAAGTCCTGTTCCTTTTTTTTTTTTTTTTAATTTTTTTAAGAGAGAGAGAAACAGACAGGACGGGAGAGAGATGAGAAGCATCAATTCTTTGTTATGGCACCTCAGTTGTTCATTGATTGCTTTCTCTTATGTGCTTTGACGGTGGGGGCATTCCTGTGGAACCAGTGACCCCTTGCTCAAGCCAGAGTATTGGGCTCAAGCCAGTGACCATGGGGTCATGTCTTTGATCCCACACTCAAGCCGCGGAGTCCTGCACTCAAGCTGGTAAGCCTGCGCTCAAGCCGACAACCTGGAGTTTTCGAACTTGGGGCCTCAGCATTCCAGGCTGATGCTCTATGCCAGGGGTCCCCAAACTTTTTACACAGGGGGCCAGTTCACTGTCCCTCAGACCGTTGGAGGGCCGAACTATAAAATAACTATGAACAAATCCCTGTGCACAATGCACATATCTTATTTTAAAGTACAAAAACAAAACGGGAACAAATACAATATTTAAAATAAAGAACAAGTAAATTTAAATCAACAAACTGACCCGTATTTCATTGGGAATTATGCTCCTCTCACTGACCACCAATGAAAGAGGTGCCTCTTCCGGAAGTGCGAAGTGCAGTGGGGGCCGGATAAATGGCCTCAGGGGGCCGCATGCAGCCTGCGGGCCGTAGTTTGGGGACCCCTGCTCTATGCACTGCTCCACCTCCTGGTCAGTATGAAGTCCTGTTCTATATTTCATTTTGCGTAATCCCAGAGCCCATTATATAGGAGAAACTTTATTACTTAAAATTGGTTTGAGATTACTGAACTTTTCTTAATTTTTATAAAAAGTTTGTTTATATTAAAAAGTAATCCTCCTAACTTGAAAAGTCAAAAGCACAGTAAGGTTTTTAATGAAAAGCAGACCCTGCCTTACTCACTGTCATTGAGTTGTGTTTCCCTGAAACAACTACTTCCATCTCTTTGAGTTTCTTTTGCTATGGGCAAGTGGGTATTGGACTAAGAGGGGTCCCCAAGCTCACTTCTCAGTTGTGTGCCCTTGGAAAAGAAGTGGTGCTGGGTTACCCAGCCTACAACTCTCTCTATCCACTTTGAACAGCATTGACTTCTGTGGAGATGCTTGTGACTATTAACACATATTCGCTGCAGAGATGAACAGCCTTATCACACTGCTTTGCACAGCTGTGTGTCACATAAACATTCTTTAGTGATCTCAGAATCTGAGCTAGTGGAATGAGAAATAAATTTTTAAGGAGCCCAACCAGAAGAGAAAGCTGTAACTCTGTGGGTCAGGGCCCTCTGCCTTATCATAGGCACCTTCTCCTTAAAAGAGTTCTAATGGGCACAGTTGAAAAGCAAGATCTACTTTGAACACTGGACAATAAAATTTTCTAGGGTGCTAAAATGCAGAAGTGAGGCACAACGATATCTATTTTGCCTTTTCAAGTGTGTAAGTTGTGATTAGTGTGTTTGCACATGGAAAACTATTGCGTTCAGCGTAGCTAGCAGCTATTTCTGGTAGCTTGTGGAGAAGCAGACATCTTCAATAAGGTAATTATTTTAAGTGCATCTGTAACTCTTGTAATGTGCACATGTGTTTGTAATTATACTTGGCGAATTCAGAATCAAGTGCCAGATTTATCGGTGTTTATATATTCAACGAATGAAAAAAAAAACACTATTGAATATTGGCTGCTACCTTTACAAATGTGCATTGTTTCAGTTTGCAAAGCACACTGCTTGATAGTTGTCACCACCTAACTTTGCTGTGTGATATGTAGCGCAGAAGATTGTGGCGGGTCACCGAACAGGCTTATCACAGAACTGAGCAAATGTTACTTCGTAGGTTGCCAACGTGGGGCTCCAGAGTGTCTGGCCGTGTGGTGGTAAGACTTGGCATGTATGACTTCAGGGTTTTTCCTGATCTTTTAAAGAAAGAAAATTATATGTTACTGAGTACAGTAATATTTTCAGTAAGTAGAAATAACAGGCTGTCAGGACATAATTTATGAGAAGTATTTAGTAGGCTATATACAAATTTTAGAAACAGTGGGAAGTTTTGACTAGAAATTTATACTCTTTGCTCTTAACAAAGCTGTATGCATCAGAGGCCTGCATTTATACTTGAGATATATATATATATATATATATATACTTATATATATATGGAGATATATTTTATATATATATTTGCTTATCAATTCACTGAAAGTTTTAGGCTTTGTAAATATTGCCCTTTATTTTTGGCAAAATCAAGAAAAAATATCGAAGATGAGATTTAGTAAAAGTAATGTCTTAGATATACAGTTGAGCTATGTGTGTGTGCCACAATTAGTTCTGCTGTGTAATCAGGAACTAGTAAACCAAGTAAATGTTTAGCTGGCAAGGTTCTATGTTGTCAGGAATGGTTTAAGTAATAAATGACGGCTCAGTTTTGGTTCTTTGATCAGGCTAATATATGCAAAAGCAACACAGAGCCAATTCTTGATTAATAGGAAGTTAACATAATTTGTAAGTCGTGAGGGCTTTCCCCCTTTTTCCTCCCATGTTCATTACCTCCTTCCTTTTCCCTGCTCATTTTCTTGTCAATCAGTGGTGATGCTCAGAGTGGTTTAGGGTGGGATTGTGACGGGAATTTATTTGATAGTGATTTTGGCTGGTGATTTTTGAAGCTAAGGATTGTGAACATGTTTTGCCAGTATTAAATTTCAGAATCAGTTATTTATGCATTAAAAAAGTTATTCCTCTTTCTTTACCAAGGTAATTTCAACTTAACCCTAGCTGTGTACTACTAGTTCAGAAAGTTAAAAATTGTATGTCATGCTTTACGCCAATTTTTATACAGATTTTTGTCAGAGTAAACATTATAGTGAGGCTTATTTAAGAATTTTTTTAAAAGTTCTGGTTACTGTCTTATTGAAGAAAAGCTGTAACCTCTCTGCATTTTGGTCCTTATCATCTTTTAAGGCTCAGTGAAGAATTGAATGTGGTGGTTGTACACAGAGAGATGAGAATCAATACAGATTCCCAGCTATGTGGAAGCATTGGCTTATCTGTATTTCTGTGGGTCACACGATTAAGTAATTTTATACTTCTAATTTTGAATATTCCAATACCTCCCTAAAACAATGTTGGCTGGAGCATAGAATATAATTAAACATAAAATTCCTCTTAGGTAACAGACAAATAGGGTTATTGCCCTAAGAGGACCTATTGTAAGGAAGTTCTAAGGTGTGGATACTACTGATGCCAGCTTCATTATGAGATGTTAGTGGGCTGTATTTATATATTTATAACAATTTATATAATTATGTAGTTACAATTATATAATTTGACATTGATGAATATATAATAAAATTTTAAAATATTTTGAATTTAATTGTTCTCAGCAAGCATCTTTTTATTTTATTCATAATACTTTCCATAGTCATCACACATACATCAATACAGTTAAGAAAGCAAGTTGAATAATAGAAATGATGCAGTTAAGAAATGGTGAATATTGGGAAACATCATTTATTTTAAGCCTGCAGAATAATAAATAGTGAATTCATTGTGAGGTGAGGGTAGCATATGTGTTTAAAGATATCAAAAATCATCACAGATTCTAATGCTCCTTCAGTTCAGTAAACATGTATTGAGTACCTGCTCGATTACCAGGTATCATGATAAGTGTTTGGGATTCAAAGGTGAATGAGTATAGTGTCGATACAAGCTCCCTTCTTATGCGGAATTTAGGGTATTGGATAGAGGTCAACATTAAGCAACTAATTCAGTGATTTCAGTTTTCTTTCTGCGTGTGTGTGTATGTGTGTGTGTGTGGGGGTGTACCTTTTTAAGAACTGTTTATGGGCAGTCAGTCTAAGAGACTAATTTTACTTCATGTTCTTGTGAATGATGTGCCTTTGAATGGTCACCTCTTAGAAGGTAAAGGCAGTATTGAGGGAAGTTTTTTTAGAGATTATGATTTTGATTGTTATACCAACCAAAAAGAAGGTACAAAATGGGCATTTGGAGTCAAAATAGGAATGTGGTGACATTTGGGATATTTTGCATATCTTCTTTGTGGGGGACATAATGCAAAGGCAATTCTATATCTAAACTTTTTTTTATAAGATTTTATTTACTGATTTCAGAGAGAGGAGAGAGAGAGAAAGGAGGGGGAGGAGCAGGAAGCATCAACTTGCAGTAGTTGCTTCCTGTATGTGCCTGGACCAGGCAAGTCCAGGGCTTTGAACTTGCAACATCAGCATCCAGGTCGTCACTTTACTCACTGCACCATCATGCGTCAGGTTAACTTGTGTAGTTCTTTTTTTTTTTTTTTTTTGTCTTCATTTTTCTGAAGCTGGAAACAGGGAGAGACAGTCAGACAGACTCCCTCATGCGCCGGACCGGGATCCACCCGGCACGCCCACCATGGGGCGACGCTCTGCCCACCTGGGGGGCGATGCTCTGCCCATCCTGGGCGTCGCCATGTTGTGACCAGAGCCACTCTAGCGCCTGGGGCGGAGGCCACAGAGCCATCCCCAGCACCCGGGCCATCTTTGCTCCAATGGAGCCTTGGCTGCGGGAGGGGAAGAGAGAGACAGAGAGGAAAGCGCGGCGGAGGGGTGGAGAAGCAAATGGGCGCTTCTCCTGTGTGCCCTGGCCGGGAATCGAACCCAGGTCCTCTGCACGCTAGGCCGACGCTCTACTGCTTGTGTAGTTCTTTATAGGTTATAAAATGAGGCTGAGTATTTATCCAAGTAAATATCCCAAGTTCACATAGTTATAGAACTGGTCTTTGAAAATGTGTGTTCCTCCACTTGCAAACCAGGATGCAGATGGCAGAGTTTAGCCTGTGAATATTGAGGGCCCAGGTAGGATGATGCTTGCTTCCTCCTCATTGCTGTCAATACTGAAAGCCTTTAATGAAGAACTGGGGTATGAATTCATCAACATCAACTGTGCGGGTATAACGAGTCTAGCCTTGGGCAAGTTACATCAGGTGTGTGAGTAGCTCTACTCAGCCTCTAACAAGGATGAAGTGGAGGACTCAACGGGGCTCTTACTGGAGGCTCTGGGAAAGATTCACTTCCAACCTCATTGAGGCTATTGGCTGACTGTAGTTCCTTGTAGCTGTAGGTCTGAGCTTCCTGTTTCCTTGGTGGGTATATTTGGGGCTGCACTTTGTCCTACATGGTACCCACATTCCTACTCATGAAGCTCCCCCTCCTTAAAGCCAGCAGTGATGTGTCAGGTCCTTGTGCTTCAGATCTCTGACATCCCTTCTGTCACCAGCTGGAGAAAACCTCTAGCTTTTGAAGGCTTCATGCAGTTAGTTTAGTTCCACCCATACAATCTCTATTTCGCCATAATCAGAGGAGTGACACAAGGTGGCAAAGACCATGAGGGTCATCCTGATATTCTGCTTTGTCACAGTTGTTATTGGAAACAAAAGAGGAGCACCACAGTCTAACCAGGGAGGTTTAACAGTGGCTGCCTAGAGTTGGTGATTGTTGAGCTGCAGGACTGGTTCAATTCAAGGCCTCTACTTATTGGCCATGTCATTATTCTCCAACTATTGATAATATTTACTGAGGACCTGTTTAGGAGTGAGTCATTGTACTGTCAGAAACTCATTTTCCTCAGTCATAAAATGGAGGGGAGGGAGTGATACTTACTTTTACTGAGAGGTAAATATAAATAAAGTACTGGACAAAGAGGGGTGCTAATAAATGGAGCTATTGCATTAAAAGAGTCTGATATTTGGTGCAGGTGGTAAGGAAATATTGACAGAGCTTAATTCACATAGGTATTTATTGAGTTAGAAAAGCTGTGCTGAGACTAGAAAGAAGTGAGGAGATATTTTCCATGAGCACACAGTTTTAAGGAGGAGAGCCATAGTGCTCAAAAACTCAGTGTAAGAGACATTACATGCTGATGTAATATTTAAAAAATAAAATGAGGGTAAAAAATTTATAATGAACCAAGTATACTGCTCACAAAAATTAGGGGATATTTTAAAATGAATATGAAGCGATAAAGTATCCTCTAATTTTTGTTAGCAGTGTAGTAAAATAAAGGGAGAATCAATAATCACTCGTAGGGAGCCATATTTTAGTCTCAAGCAAAAGGAAAAGTCAGTAATACTGATTCTGTCTTTATTTAAACATTTTTTGCATTAACTTTGAGTTTTAAAAATCTTGTATTATTTTATTTATCTTGATTACTGAGTTTTAAATTCTGCCCCTAAGATGAAAGCCTCTAAATAGAACATAGAGGTTAAATAAATGATACAGGAAATTTAATTAAAATTATAGTTTATTTTTTATATTATTTTGACTACATTTACATAGTTATTTTAGTTCACGTTCTGGCATTCTTACTAATTCTATTTCCTAATTTATGAAAATAATTATCAACAGCTGTCAAGATAGTTTATTTTTAACGAACATGTCCTTTGTATCAAGAACAGAATTCACTTTTCTCTTGGAGTTGCTTTAAACATTTTCTAGTATCAATAAAGTCCCATTAGCACATTCATTGAGTAACAAGTCTGTGAGCTTTGACTATTTTAATTCCTTTTTGATATTGGTGGCTTCATACTCATTGTTCTTTTAGCTATTGCATTCCATTATGGGTGCTTTCCTATAACGTAAGTGGTGTAGGACAACTGCAACATAATATCAGAATGACTTCTTTATTTTAAATCTCAACTCTACTGTCTTTTCCTTGCATAACCTTGTCAGACAGGCTAACATTTTCTGTGGTCTGGGCATTATTCCCATGATGGCTGTTTAATTCCATGATTGCTATATTATTACTAGCATTTTAACATTTCTGAGAAGTACCAACCAAGATTGCCACTGGCTATTTTGAGTGTATTCCAAACAATAGACTTTACCTAAGAATAGATAGTTGGAAAAGGAAAATATTGGTTGCTTCTGGCTAATCCAAGCTGAAATGAATTCTCTAATTTTAATGATCATCCCAGTTATACAGCTTCTTTTAAAAAAACTTTTTAAAATGTTTATTTTATTGATTTGAATAAGAGAGACAGAGTGAGAGAGAGACAGGAACATAGATCTGTTCATGTCTGTGCTCTGATTGGGGATCGAACCATCAATCTCTGAGCTTGGGGATGATGCTCTAATAACCAATCAAGCTATCTGGCCAGAGCTATACAGCTGTTAAGATCTAGTAGGGAGCCCTGGCTGCGTAGTTCAGTTGGTGAGAGCATCGTCCCAATAGGCAAGGTTGCCAAGGTAGCAGGTTCCATCCACAGTCAGAGCACATACAAGAATCAACCAATGAATGCATAAATGAGTGGAACAACAAATCAATATTTTTCTCTCTCTAAAATCAATAAATCAAAAAAAAAAATTAAATCTAATAGGGAGATTTACTAATCTCCCTTTCACCTTCCCAATGAACAAATGCTTCATTTGTATACACAAATATACTAATGATTTGAGACATTCTTAAATCCGATAAAATGTAAGCACATTGAAGTAATGATAAATTTAAATAACAGTAAATATTAACACTAATTTAGCCAAATAATTTCTCCTATATTATGTTCAACTGAACAATCTAAATACGTATTTTTTGTTTGTTCGTTGCTGTTTTTTCCCTAATGTCGGGTCTCAAGTGACACTTCTAGGACAGTAATGTTGGTAATTAAAACTGTTATGTGCAGCTTAGTTTAGAAATGAACTTGAACCTACACTCAAAGCATTCACCCACTGTGAGACTAGACAATTCTGTTTATTGCTTTAAAGGAACCCTTCTGTGGAAGCTTTAAAAAAAATGCCCACATCATTAATACGTTTATTTAAAATGGCAAGCAGCTCTGTCTACCCCAGGAGAGAAACAGGAAGTAGATGCTTCTGTAAGCAACATAAGAGGCTTGCCTCTTGGGTTTGTTTATGTACCATGTTGCAAATAGTTCAGGAAATACAAATGATGCAGTAGAAGTTCATGATTAGACAAGCACAGACCTACCCAGGTACAGATTTGATTGTAAAGAAATTTGAGGTTGATTTAAATCTGGGATGCTCAAGCTTACTGATAGATAGTAAGCCACAAATAGCCTATTGAGCCTTTTTTGTATGCTTTTGAAAGGGAGGTTATTTTACCTTTCTAATGCCTAAATGCCAGTGCCCAAAGGGAGACAATTCCCTGATGTTCTTAAGAGGATCATATTTAAAATAAAGCATTTCAGGCAGTGATGTGGAACAATAAATAGATGTTGGGAGAAGAAAAGGAAGTCCATTGGTGTGGAAAGCAAGCTTTAAATTCTCAATTCTCCCAATAATTTACTAGATGACTTTGAATTGCTGTGGTATTTTTATTTTTCTGCTCTTAGAGATTTCTAATAATTCCAAGTTAAATAAAATAGTGTAAGTCATTTGATCTAGTATAATTCAGTTTTTTAAAAATGTTCTCTTCATTTGCAAGTTTGAATAGATCAAATGGCAGTGATTATTGTGTTCCCTAAATTAGAATGTCAGGAGACATGTCTGTAGTATCTTTAGTAAACAAATGGAAGTGTCTTCATTAGTCATAACATGACATCTTTACCAATGGTGAGTTCTTAGAATGGATGTCATGGAGCAATTAAATCTCATCCTATGCTTTCAGCTACTTTATCACACTTTTTGCCTTTCAGTTATCCTATGAGGTTATGTCTTGTGTTACGTCTTGTGATAATGGTTATGAAGAGTGATCTGTTGCTTTTTAAATTTTGTGATCACTTACTGAGTGACAGAGACATTTGCATTCCAAATGAATGCACAAGAATTGTTAATAGTTACTTGTTTTACCTCTTCAATAGACACAAGAACCTGTTGGCTCCGGTGTTCATTTTAGTTTTATAGTGTTTTTTAAGTTTTAATGCTGTGTCATGAGTTTTATATAAGACAAGGGAGCATTTTCCGCTGAGTCACTTGGAATACATTGTTGACCTTGTAGGAAAACATAGTATTTGAAAATGCTTTCATTCATATGGATTGAGAATTGAAGGTCATTTACAATCAAATATTTAAACATTTTGAGGCCATTCTGGCAAAGCAGAATGAGCTATTTTTGTAGTTATTTTAATGACACTGTTACCTGTTTTGATCAATGATGAAAAAATTAATAAAGTTATCTTTAGTAAGTGTTCTCTCTAGTGAATTAAACATGATACATAGAAAGGTGTTTGAGAAATGCTTCTCTGGTGAATGAATCTGGCAGTGGTTGTAAGAATCATAGTGGTCAGTATATTAAACAGTGCCAGGTATATTTTGAACACTTGAAGTTGAATAAAATGAACTCACTAGCCCCATTTGTGGTTAGGTGTGGCCATGTGATTTATTTCTGGACAATGGGATGTAGGGAGAAGAGATGTGATTGAAACATAGGTGTGATGGTGGGACTAAGATGGGTCAAAGAGCAGATGCCATGAGTCAAAAAATTGCAGAACAAAAAGACAAAAGTGTGTCTGGGTGCTTTATTATCAGGGACTTGCCATTTCCAGTGCTGGAGTATATATTTATGGAGATGGTTTGAAATTACATCGTGTTTATGCCACTATTATTTTGAGAATTCTGTTTATTTTTGCTGAACCTAATCCTGTATTAAAATCTGACACAGATTTTGTATTCAATAATCAGGAAGCCAGGCAGGCTAAATGAATCGAATAATGGGTGGAAGGCCATCTGTTAGAAATAGCTGGAGAGCAGTTAAGTCAAGAATCTACAGTTGTCTTTTTTTTTTTTTTTAATTCAGTGAGAGGAGGGGAGACAAAGAGACAGACTCCCGCTTGTGCCCCTACCGGGATCCACCCAGCAAGCCCACTTGGGGCAATGGTTTGCCCATCTGGAGCATTGCTCTGTTGCTCAGCAACCCAGCTCTTCTTAGCTCCTGAGGCAGAGGCCATGGAGCCATCCTCAGTGCCCAGGGCCAACTTGCTCCAATTGAACCATGGCTGCAAGAGAGAAAGAGAGAAAGAGAGAGAAGGGGGAAGGGTAGAGAAGCAGATGGGCCCTGACCAGGAATTGAACCCATGACATCCACATGCCGGGCTGATGCTCTACCGCTGAGCCAACTGGCCAGGGCCTAGGGTTATCTGTTTTTATGTGATAGGAGATACTAGGTAGGGGCCCAGAAGATTGACTGAGAAAGATTAAAGGAAAATAAGGAGGTATATTGGAAAGAGAATTAAAGTTGGCTTTACCCAATCTGTGTTATATGGAACCAGTATTGCTTACTATTCAAAGAGCCCTAGTTCCTTAAACTATGAAAGTGTGATTAATTGCTATAAAGATAAAATGGAACATGTACGGTAAATTGCTTTGTAAACCATGTCCTGGGCAATTAGAACATTAAATAGAAACAACTTATGGTTGAAATCATAGTGCAAATTTATTTTTTAATTTTTTATTTTTTTTCATTTTTTTTTTTTTTTTTTTTCATTTTTCCGAAGCTGGAAACAGGGAGAGACAGTCAGACAGACTCCCGCATGCGCCCGACCGGGATCCGCCCGGCACGCCCACCATGGGGTGACGCTCTGCCCACCAGGGGGCGATGCTCTGCCCATCCTGGGCGTCGCCATGTTGCGACCAGAGCCACTCTAGCACCTGGGGCAGCGGCCAAGGAGCCATCCCCAGTGCCCGGGCCATCTTTGCTCCAATGGAGCCTTGGCTGCGGGAGGGGAAGAGAGAGACAGAGAGGAAAGTGCGGCGGAGGGGTGGAGAAGCAAATGGGCACATCTCCTGTGTGCCCTGGCCGGGAATCGAACCCCGGTCCTCCGCACGCTAGGCCGACGCTCTACCGCTGAGCCAACCGGCCAGGGCTCATAGTGCAAATTTAAATTGTGCTTTCTACTAGCTATTTAATATATGTTCAGAGGGGAAAGTTTGTCTCCCATTATTACTGAAAATTCTAGCAAGTCCAACTGGTACTAGAAATTGCAGTTGTATTCTCATTTGGGAAGTAGATCATTGCCTCTGGTGGACTTTGTTACAGAAGGGAATCTCCATCCTCGAAAATGGGTGTGTGTGTGTGATAGGCTTTTGTTCATTGAACAAGTACTTTTTGCACACTTCCTATGTAGTGGGCATAGTTCTAGGTTGGGGTTTACAGCAAAAAACAAGACAGAAACTCTTGCCTCTTGGAATATACTGCTAGTGGCTACTTCTACTAGCTGCAGTCATAGACTCTTCTGAAGGGTCCACAGAAAAGTTCTTTCTTTTGTGTTGTGGATTCACACTTGCTTTACATACCCCAGCCCTAGCAGATATTCACAGCTGGCTCATTTTCTTAGGGATATGTCTCCAAATCCATCCCAGATCCATCTGAGCCTTCCCTGCTGGGATTCTCTGACCACTGCTTCCTCAGACTGCTTTGTTTTCCCCTCAGGCTGATGTTTTCCCTCAGCCTTTGGTTTTTGGTGGTTTATGCCACAGTCTTTCTCTTTTGGTGACCCTCCCAGATGGCCTTTTAGGAGGGACCCCAGGTGCCTCCAGGCCGACTCTTCTTTCTCCAGGCCCACTGATAATCCACAGGGAATACTTGCCTGCCTTTGACCTCTTGGAAAGGAAAACCGGTCAGATGTTTTCTGAATACATTCAGTGCTCTGTTGTGCTGCTTCAGGCAACCTGACATTTCTTGTGGTAGGAAACCAGAATATGGTGCCTTCCAGCTACTGGAGACAGTATAAGAAGCTCTCTCTCTTTCTCTTTTTACTTTTTAAAGATTTTATTTTTATTGATTTTACAGAGAGAATGAGGAGAGGAAGCAAGATGTATCATCTCGTAGTTTCTTCACTTCAGTTGTTCATTGATAGCTTCCTTTTGTGCCTTGACCGGGCAAGCCCCTGGTTTTGAACCAGTGACCTCAGCATTCCAGGTCAACGCTTTATCCACTGCGCCACCATAGGTCAGGCGAGGTTCCTTTCTGTTGAGGGGAAGAAGGTAGCACTGCTGTTCCTGTTCTCAGGCTCTGTTACCTGACACGTTTGCTCCCACTGGGTCAACAAGGGCAACCCATGCCTACTTTGATATTGGCGTTTCAGTTTCGCCCCCTGTGTAGCTGATATTTTTCATCTGAGTCCTCGACCAAAACTCTTATTTTAATATCCAGTTACACATGCTTTTCAAATTTAAAAGCTGTTTATTTATATTCTCTCTCAAGAGGGCTTTCCTGGGGTAGCATTGGTATTTTGAATATCAATACTTGGCTAAATTTCTTACGCTTGGCCTAGAGGTACAGAGAAAATGGAGCTTTTTTATTACTCTATTAACTGATCTGGCCTTCCTTGCTTCCTGGAGATTAGGAAGGGAACTGCTAGTAGTCACAGAGAAGAAACTTAGTCCAACATAATTAAATTGTAACTTCAGGTAAAATGCGGAGGCTCTAGGGGTTTTGCCTTCTCATCTGAACCCCTTCAAGAAGCCATCTGGGTATATGGGGGAGGAAGTGGGACATTGGGGAGGTGTGCGGGGTCCTTGGAATTCTCATCTGTTTCTGTTGCTGCTATTATGTGATCAGGACAAGTGATTGCTTAGATGCAAGTGGTTCTGACTCTCTATTGGGAGAATCTGGACAAAGCCCTTTGTTTGGATCCCAGTTCTCTTATTACATA
Source organism: Saccopteryx bilineata (assembly GCF_036850765.1). Lineage (NCBI taxonomy): Eukaryota > Metazoa > Chordata > Mammalia > Chiroptera > Emballonuridae > Saccopteryx > Saccopteryx bilineata. Next base: position 105,761,173 of record NC_089491.1, on the reverse strand, counting down.
CGTACATAGATACATAGATTTTTTTATAGCATTTGTATTTCCTCTCCTGGGTAATATAAAATTCTGGGGCCACTGCAAACCATGTGGACGCCATCGTGACTCTAGTACGGTGAAAGATGGTTGTCATTACTCCTAGTATTTTAGGACCTCTCCTTAAGCACAGCCCTTCCCTAATGACTACAAGACCACGGGTCTTGACTTTTGTGAACCCTTCTGTGTTCTGCATTCCTTGTGACAAAAATCCTTTCAGGTAGATGCAAGCTTTCATTTATTTATTTTTCTGAAGCCTCCCCTATGTCATGTTAGCCTCATTCATACCTTCAGCTTCATGGCTAAACTGGAATGAGACCAGGGGAACCTAATCAGGGAGTCTTTCAAAACCATTGTGAAATCTACAATATTTACATTATTTGCTATGACTGGATAGTAGATGGGAACAGGAAATAACTGGATGACATATAAATGAGAAAAAAATAAGAATTTAGAAATTAATTTTAAAGAAGATGACTTTCCACTATATCCTGTATGTTCTTTTTTTTTTTAAATCTTTTATGGAATTTATTGAAAATGACATGGGTTATACAGGGTTCAGGTACACAATTCCACAACGCGTCATCTGTACACTGTATTGTGTCCTGTTTATTCTTCACTGCCTAGATCCAGTCCATTTCTGTCACCATCACCTCACCATCCACATGGAGACCACGTCAACTCCTTGTCTCTGGTTTTTACTTATTCTATGGCATTGTGATTGCTTCATATGTGTAGACTACGAGCTTTCTAGAACAGTTTTGATTATGTCTATAATCTATTTGCCATCGTCGTTATGAAATTCCTTTTGCAGACACCAGTAGCTGTGTGGCTTTAGGCAAGCTACTTATTTTCTGAGCCTCTAGTTTACCCACTGGTAAGTAAAGATAATAATACTTGCTTTATATGATTATTGTAAGGATTACATGAAAGCACAGATATTCAGCACTCAGTACTACGACTATCAGGCACTCAAAAAAAAAAAAAAAAAGGGAATTGTTATTATTATTCTATTTATTGTTCCCTAACACAAGCCTTCCCTTTCACTTCCCTAAACATTCCATGTCCAATTTTGATCTTGGTTCCCAAATTTGACTTTTGTATTATAATTTTTGAGTTCCTTTCTCCCTCTGCCTTGTCTATTTAAGTCCTGCTCATCCTTTGGAATCCATTGCATGCTCTATTTGTTTTGAAGGTGACTTTCTGATAATTGCTTTATTTCCTACCGATCTGCCCTTTCTGATAACTCCCTTAACATTATAGAAAATACAGCTTCTAACACCATAGAAATTCTCACTCCCTAGTTGCAGTGTCTTTCAAGTATATATTTTGTATTTTTGTCATTTCCCTTTGTTTTTATTTTCTTATATATTTTTTCATTTTCTTTAGCTTCTTCAACTATAAGATAGTGTGTTCCTGGAAAAAATGGTTTGGTTGTCCTTTTGCTCTTTTTATAAACAAGCATATATTAAGTGTTTGGTAACCAGTTGTTACATAAATATAAAACTTTGTCTACTGTTGACCAGAAGTAACCATTAAATTACATGCATTCTACTTCAGTAAACTTCTTATGGCAGTATCTGTCGAAAGTATTTAGTATTTGTGTGTTTGAAAAGAATATTAGCAGATATTCTGGAAATCTTTTGAAATGTGAACTTTTAGTATTTTCATCAAAGGGGATAAGAGTCAAGTACTGTTTCAGTTTGAGTGCTTTTGTTTGCACATAACAGGAAACCTCATCTCTGGAGACTTTAAACAAATAAGGCTTTATTTTTGCCCAAATTACAGTCAGTTCAGAAGCCAGCAGTCTGGGGCTGCTCCCCATCACCCAGCAGGGCCTCCTTTCTCCTCCAGCATCCTTGGCATACTGACCTCCACCCTCGTACGTGCTGCTGCTTTTTTGCCTGGTGGTTGCTACATCAGGTCCTTATTGTGGGTCGAATGTAGTGGGGGAGGCTAAGTGTAGAAAAGGGCATATTTGCCTTAAAAATGATCTTTCAATTAATAGAGGCAACAATGACTTTTATGGAACTGTAGCCAGCAAGCCTCTACTTCTCCTTGCAGGGAATCACCGCATGTGGCGACCCCTCTCTGGAGGGAGGCTGGGAGCAGGGGCAGGTAAGGGTTGGGGCAGACAGCAGGATGCCCCACAAGCATTAAACAGTAGCTTCAATAGGTATTTTCCCAACAGAAGCCCCACTCTGAAAGTGCCTTCAGCTACTTATCTCTCAAGAAAAATAAAACATATAGATTGGCTTTTCTTTTGTGGTCAAATACAAAAGATATTACAATCTCAGGTTTGGATTGAAGAACTACTCAGAACCTAAATTCCTGTTTTATTGTTGGAAAGGAAAAAAAAGGGAAATAAAAAGAAAAAGGCACCCAGTGAGCACTTTGAAAGACACAACGGGGCTTTATTTTCCCTTCCGTTCCTGTGTGCACGTGCCCTTTAATTTTTTTCATTCTTCAAGCAGAGCTCAGGCAACCCCAGATTAAAGCAGCTCATGCCTGGAACATGTGATGACTAAATAAATCTTCTGTGGCTGTTCTGGAGGTGGACAGGTAACAGTTGTGCAGAAAACCTTTTGTAGTACCTGAAAAGAAAACTGTCACCAAGAACGCTGTAACTGCTCAGTGCTACAAGATCAAGTTAAATTACATCAGCAGAGGTTTTATTTTTCTTGAAGGTAGTGATCCTTTTAATAGTATTTGAAATGTGTTGTCTGAACATAATGTCCTAAGTAAAGTTTCATTATCTGTGGGAGCCTGTTGTAAATACCAGTGTTGTGATGTATGTTTAGCTAATTTCATGTTCTTTTGAAGCTGTTCTTCAGTAGCCTAAAATTCTTATTACCAGTAAACATTGTATATTAGCACACAAGAGCTTGGAGAAGATACTACTTACCCTTTGGCAAGGGCCAAATAAATAATGGCAGAAGATAAGGATTATCTTTATACAGATGTCACATCAGCCTGTAACAGAAAATGATGATTTATGCTTTGGGAACAATACCGTTTTGTTTTTATGAAGATGCAGAGCAGGCAAATAACTGCTGAAGAATAAATTATTTGAATTGATATTCAGTGGTTTATTCAGAGCATCGAGGAATATACTGCGCATTTTTAAATTTCCTCACCCCCACCTTTTTTTTTTTTAATTCAAGAAGTACTGCAAAATGCTTCAGCCTTCTGAATTAGGAATTGTAGCAGAATGATTTGTTTCTTTTGTCCTGCTCTTTACATGGGCAGTCTGTGTGCTCATCCTCTGCAGTATTCAAGGAGCTGATCCTAAATTGTAACTTATTGGCCCTGGCTGGAGAGACATTGTTTGCCCATCTTACTGTGCTGCTGAAAGCATTATGGAATACATCTAAGAATTCTTATCTAGAGGGCCTTTCTTTGTGTGAAGTTTCCTCTAGCGATACAAAAAGCTTTTATTGCTGTTACAAAAAGGTATAGGACACTATAGTTTTTGAAATATCCCAGAACTGTATGTGCAATTTAAATTTTTTTTTTTTGCCTGCTCAATTATTTAGCTTTTGAGTCTTATCTGATATGTTCCTATCGAAACAGCTACCGTCGCCAACATTTTATCCATCAGACTAATCAAGTATATGTTTTGGGGTAGCTACATTGCATTTCTCTTTTGTCTTGAGTGACAGAGCTTTTTTAATAATGACATTTAGCGCGGTGTGTGTGTGTGTGTGTGTGTGTGTGTGTGTGATCTGATGGTCCTTGATACCAATTCAACACCAACAGGAATCTGCAGTTGAGGGTGTGGTGAAGAAGGAAACTTGATTCAGTGCAAATAACTCAGGTGTGATCCCGCAGGGCTGCGGGACTGCTCAGTAATGTTACGGCTTAGTTGTGAAGCAGCACGGGCTGTGAGGCAGCCCAAAAGGGAGGCCCCTCTTCTGCTGTCTGTCCTGCTATGCTCTGCTCTGCTCCACTCCGTTCCTGGGTGATGTCTTCTGAGTTTTAGCTCCATCCAGGGAAACCCAGTCTTCAGTGAAAGTGGCAAGTGCCCTCTCCTAGCCAGAGGGAAGCTGACTGATATAGATAGGTTCCTGCCCCTGGTCTCTTAGTGGTCTGTCCTCATGCAAGTGAGGACTCCAGGTTATAGGTGCATAGCTCCCCTGGATGGGCAAAGCCTTAGTCCTATTGGTTGAAATACAGTTCCAGGATCTCCTTTATAAGGGCCGGCTCACATGGCAGGGACACAGTCCAGTCAGGTTGCTGAGTGCAGGCTTCTCCCTGAAGGTCAGTTGGTGTGACAGGCCCTTGTGTAGAACTGGCTGCTAGGCGCTGGTTTTAAAATTTTAGCCCAGTTAGCCTTCAGGAGCCCTTCTCCACAGTTGTTTCCTTTCTCAGGGCCACATATGTTTTTGTCTACTGCGTATTATTTTGCTAAATTTGAACAGGTATTTATGGAACACATCTTATTTTCAGTACTTTTGTGCACAATGGAATGGAGATACAAACATAACCATGACACTAGCTTTGTGGAGAGACACACACACACGGACAATCATGCACATGCACATGAACACACGTGCACATGAACACACGTGCACGTGAACACATGCATATACATACATATACAACACTAATTGTAGACGGAATTTTAAAGATGTCTCCTGTAGGTTTCCTGTCCCTTGGCTATTCAATCAAACATAAATCCAGGAACTTTTGTGAAGGGATTCCACAGATGTAATTAAAATCCCAAGTCAAACTGACCCGAAGATAGGAAGGTAAGCCAAATGGACTTCAAAAAGGTGAGATCTCTAAAAGCAGCGAGGTTTCTCTGGACTGGCAAAAGAGAAAGAGAGATTCAGGGCCTCAGAGGGACTCAACTCGCCTGGCCATTGCTGGTTCGTAGATGGAGGGGCCATGAAGGAAGGTGCATGGATGGTTCTAGAAGCTGAGAGTATACAGCTTGCAGCTGACGAGCAGCAAGGAAATGGTAACATCAGTCTTTGACTAACAAGGAAACAGGATTCATCCAGCAACTGGATGGCATGGAAGTAAGTGCATTCCTCCCTAGGACCTCCCGGGAAGAGGCCCGTGTGGCTGTCACCTTGATTTCAGCTTTGTGTGAGACCCTGAGCAGAAAACCAACCGGTCATGTTGAACTTCTTATAGGTGTCTTCTCATACAGTTCTACATTTGTAGTAATTTATTTTGCAACAATGGAAAACTAATGTACACATATATTTAGACAGGGTGGCCATTTCCTCTGTGCCAGGAGATGTTAGTGACGCTGAATTTCTGTCAATGTTTAGGACCTCTCCCCAGTGGAGTTGGCTGGAAATCCAGGGAAGTTAATATGCTCTCCAAGGCTTTGGAGCTAGCGAGAGGCGGAGCTGGGATAGGGGCACGTGTCCTGATTCAAGGATCCAGTATTGTTTCATTACGTCTCACTGTGGTGCTTAATGAATTCCAGATTTGAATTGGAACCAAAGTGTAAAGCCAAATAAAGGCAATTTCTCTGTCATAATGCCAAATGTAAGGAAGGAAAGGAATAAGAAAACGTAATTTCAGGAGAGCATTCTTATTTTTGACCTAAAGCTTCTGAAGCTTGGAATAAAGTGTGGTGTGCATTGCTGTGACTGGTTTGTTAGCTGGTCTACGGACACTGACATATTCAGTGGGGTAGCGGCCCCTTTCAAAGGGACCCATGGCTGAGTTCTTCCAATGATAATTCTGTTACTTGGCATTTTATTGGAAAAGCTTTTTTACTTTAAACATACATTTAGCACTTTATTATGTGCATCCTCAGTGGTAACAGCTATTTGACCTTTAGGGGTTAATTTATCTTCCTTCCTTCCTTCCTCCCTCCCTCCCTCCCTCCCTCCCTCCCTCCCTCCCTTCTTTCTCTCTCTCTCTCTCTTTAAACATACATGTAGCACTTTATTATGTGCATCCTCAGTGGTAACAGCTATTTGACCTTTAGGGGTTAATTTTCCTTCCTTCCTCCCTTCCTTCCTTCCTTCCTTCCTTCCTTCCTTCCTTCCTTCCTTCCTTCCTTCCTTCCTTCCTCCCTCCCTCCTTCCCTCCCTCCCTCCCTCCCTCCCTCCCTCCCTCCCTCCCTCCCTCCCTCTTTCTTTCAAGCAGGAGAGACAAGGAAGGAAAGAGATAAGAAGCATCAGCTTGTAGTTGTAGCACGTTAGTTGTACCTTGATTGCTTTCTCATATGTGCCTCAGCCCGGGGCTTCAGCTGAGCCAGTGACCTCTTGCACAAGCCAGTGACCTTGTCTTCAAGCCAGCAACCTTTGGGCTCAAGCCAGTGACCATAGAATCATTTTGATGATCCCATGCTCAAGCCGGTGACCTCATGTTCAAGCTGGATGAGCCCACACTCAAGCTGGGGGCCTGGAGCTTTTGAACCTAGGACCTCAGCGTCCCAGGTCAACACTCGAGGCACTGTGCCACACCAGTCTGGCAGGTGTTCATTTTATATTGTTTTCAAATAGCTTTTGGATAGTTGTAATGTGATAAATGAGATTTGGTAATCAGTCTGAATAATAAAATAAAAATCAGTCCGCATAATACATAAGAAAGTTGGTTTGGGTAATATAATAAAAAGAAAATACTGCTCATGTATTAAAATGGCTTTCTGTATTTTTTATTCCCGAATTAAATCTTAAAAAAAGGTTTAGGCCCTGGCCAGTTGGCTCAGCGGTAGAGCGTTGGCCTGGCGTGCGGGGGACCTGGGTTCGTTTCCCGGCCAGGGCACATAGGAGAAGCGCCCATTTGCTTCTCCACCCCCCCTTCCTCTCTGTCTCTCTCTTCCCCTCCTGCAGCCAAGGCTCCATTGGAGCAAAGATGGCCTGGGCGCTGGGGATGGCTCCTTGGCCTCTGCCCCAGGTGCTAGAGTGGCTCTGGTCGCAACAGAGCGACGCCCCGGAGGGGCAGAGCATCACCCCCTGGTGGGCAGAGCTTCGCCCCTGGTGGGCGTGCCGGGTGGATCCCGGTCGGGTGCATGCGGGAGTCTGTCTGACTGTCTCTCCCCGTTTCCAGCTTCAGAAAAATACAAAAAAGAAAAAAAAAAAGGTTTAGAAGTCGTTGGGAATGATGTTTCCATTATTGTGGTTAAGTACCTATCTCTTCTGGTGAGCAGTTATACAGAACACTTGCTTTTGAAGAGAGTGGAATCCTGCCTTGACAACTTTCTAGTTGTAGGATGGTGGGAGAGTTACCTAACCTCTGCAGACCCCAATTTTTTTAATAAGTATTTAATATAATGGAGACAAATCGCCTTAACTGTATGTGTGTCACATAGGAGTTACTCAGTAAATGAATGAAATAAGTGTACTAAGTTGTAAAGCTTTTACATATAAATGTGCTACATAGTTTGTGCTTAAGCATAGTTTGTTTTCTAAATTATTGTATTGAGTAGTAGTTAAATCATATGTCCAGGTTTGATGAATGAGGGTAACTTGTTGTTTAACTTGAACCCAAGAAATAAAATTCCCCAGTACATTCCATTCTCTGCTTGTTTCACAGGAAGCCTGTGTAGGGCCTGCTCAGTCATGGCCCAGAGCACGTCTGCTGACTGCAGTGCGGGGGGTGCCCTTTCCCTGCCCAGAAGACCATGTTACCCTGCATTCCCTCTGGCTTCTCTTGAGGATGCCAGGCTCTTTTAATTTATACTTCTACTTTAGAAACTAACACTTATTCATACATTTATATTCACATACTGAGAAAAAGAACTCTTGTCTCCTCAGCGTATATTCTACTAAAAGAGACAATTTTTTTTTTTCTTAACTGATCACAATTTACCTGTCTGGCCCCCTTCTACCTGAGTCTAAGCATGTGAGCAAAGCTTCGCCTTGTAGACTTGATGTTTTCCGTGCATAGCAGCTGAACTCCTGACAGTGAGGCCCTGTGTCAGCACAGAGGATCCAGTGTCCCTGTTCCTCTTGATCCTGTGGACTCCGATGCTCCTGAGCCCGAGCTGCCTTACAGTTCTCCTCGGCCCGCCGAGCAGACAGAAGCCGTAGCCAGCCTGCTGCTTCAGGAAAGAGGATTAAGATTGTGCTAGCAGATAGACACTGTTTATTTTAAAGACATTTTTGATGGAAAAGAAACTAGTTCTCCCAGTAAAACATACAGCAGGCCAATTCAGATGCTTGTGTGACTGGCATACTATTTACTTATTTGTAGCTTTTAGTCCTTCCCCTTGATCATATTTACTTCAAGTTATGAAGTGCCTCCTGACTTTAATATCATTGAGCTCTAAAAGTTACAAATGATGTGTTTTTGTTTTTTTTTAAAGAATGATTGGTGCTAACTAACACTTGCTGCAATGCTGAGGAGTCAAGGAGGCTTCTGTTGGAAACCAGCATGCATGACTAAGATGAAGGGACAGGGGTGTTTTTCACATCTTTTCCTCATGTTTTTGAGAGCTGACCCGGAACAGCATGGTGTTTGCCAGTTCTGACAGCACTTAAAAGATCTTCCTGGCATTCTTCACTCCATTTTCATCACCCCCACCCCAAACTGAACAGAGATTACACCAGAAGTAATCATAATGTTAATTATTTTAATAATAATAGCTAATATGTGTAGAGAGTTTTTATAACCTGAGGCTAAGTGCTTTTGTGTGAATTATCTTATTTAATTTTCATAACAATCCTGTGGCATAATTACAACTATCATCAGTCCTGTGAGATAATAACTGTTATCAATCCTGTGACTTTCTAGCCCTGCTCTACTGAGTGTATCTTGTATTAGACAAAAGCAAAAAGTGCTTCCCAATTTTACGCCACATTACAGCATTTTGGTCAACGACAGACCACATGGATAAGGATGGCCCTGTAAGATTATAATGGATTATCAGCAAAAAGTTTGTTGTGATGTTGACAGAAAAGGCTAGACTCCACTACAGTGTTGAAGTGACTGCTAGCGCTGGGTGGTTCAAATAAACAAGGAGCTTTAATGCTGTTCAGGAGCCTGGAAACACCCCCCCCCCCACCTTTGTTCATTTGCATGTGCAAACAGGTGTGTGCACAAACTCCTCTTTCTTCCATTTCTCTTTCTCTGATTTTCCTCCCAGTTTCTCTCCCCCTCTTCCTCTTCCTTCTATAACACTACTCACAAAAATTAGGGGATCAGGGAACGGGCAGATACTCCAGTACTTTCAGCCTTTTGTATAGTGCATTTTCACCAATGAAATAAAAGTTGGTTTGGCATCTCATTTACATAATCGAACAACTCTCTGACTTGTCGTTTACTTTTCTGATACTCTTGTGTAATAAAAAAAAAATCAAATGCTTTTTCTTATTACTTCATATTCATTTTGAAATATCTCCTAATTTTTGTGAGTGGTATATTTCTCATCTCTGTGGGTCTCTTTTGAGATCTTTGCCCTCCCTCTCCTCTTCCTCCCCTCTCTCCCTTTCTGCTTCCTCCTTCCTCCCTGAGCTAAACCCTCCTTTCCATGGCACCTCCTTCTGCACCCCCAACACTCATGCACACACACTTTACCTCCTTTTTTTAATGTTTTTATTTTTTTATTTTAGAGGAAGGGAGAGAGCGAGAGAGACAGGAACATTGATCTGTTCCTGTGTGTGCCCTGACCAGGGATCGAACTGACAACCTCTATGATTTTGGAATGATGCTGTAACCAACCAAACTATCCTGCCAGGGCATACTTTATCTTTTATACCATATTTTTACTTTACCTTTTTAATGTTTAGATACTTAAATCTTACCATTGTGTGACAGCTGCCTACCGTATTCAGTAGAGCAACAGACTTGTAGCCTAGGAATAGTGCATAGGTCCTACCATACAGCCCAGGTGTGGAGTAGGCCACACCATCTAGGTTTATGTAAGTGCACTCTATGATGTTTGCACAAGGACAACATTGCTTAATGATGCATTTCTAAATACATAACCTGCTGTTAAGCAATGTGTTATTTCTATTTATTGTTTTTCTCATTCCTCACCACAGCCTTAGGAGAACCTATAAGCTCTATGAGGGCAGTGACCTTTTTGGTTTTTTTTTCTCCTTCTGGGCTGAATTCCTAGAATGGCAGCTATTATATAGTGCCTGGTTTCTGGTAGGTGCTTAGTTACTGAAAGAAAAAAAATCCAAAAAATGGGTGAGGAAACTGTGAAATAAAAAGAAGTTCAAATATGTAAATTGCCCAAGGTCAAATGGTGAGGCTGAGATTTGTATCCAGGCACGTGTGACTTCAGAGCCACTTCTTATGTGCAATGAGAGCTATTGTTATTATATAAGATTATTTTGAAAACTGTTCAAAAAGTTACTTTGAAACTGTTGTAGGCCCTGTCTGGTAGGCTCAGTGGATAGACTAGAACATCAGCTCAGTATGTGGATGTCCCTGGTTTGATCCCTACTCAGTGCACACATCAGAAGCGACCATCTTCTTCCTCTCCCTCTCCCCCTTCTCACTCTCTTCCCCTCCTGCAGCCCGTGACTCCATTGGTTCGAGCATCAGCCCCAGGAGCTGGTTGATTCAAGCATCGGCTCCAGATGGGGGTTGCCAAGTGGATCCTGGTCGGGGTGCATGTGGGAGTCTGTCTCTCTATCTCCTTTCCTCTCACTTAAAAAAAATAAAAGAAAAGAAAGAAACTGTTGTAAATCATCTCTTGGATTTAGAGTGCCTAATCTTGGAGAAACCATGGATAATATCAGTATTGCTTATTTATGGAAAACATGAATATATATCAGATATAAATATAATAAAATAGTATGAGACTATATATGAATATATTAAGATTCTGTGACACACTCAATAATGTTTTTAGTCCTTTTAAAGAAGAAAACTAAAATTACAACTTTAGAAAATTTGCTAGTGTTTGCTTCATAAAATATAATACGTAATTAAAATAGGGGTTTTCAAAAATATTTAATATGAGCTGCTATTATTTCCTAATATTTCTACTATTGTTTTTTCCTAATACTTATTTCTTTTTCACAAAAAGTATTTGGAATTAGGAGCATATATGTTGTATGGAGCCTGCAGTATGGTTTTCTAGAGTGTTTCTGATTAAACAGTTTTACATTAAAGGGATGAATGGAATCCCAAGGTATTTCAGAAAGGATTGCACCAGTTTTCAGTGCCTCCAGAACATTGTGAACATGTACTGTATTCCAACCAATATTACTGGCTCTTGGTTTTCAAAGTTACTTTAAATTTTACAGGGGGAAAAGAGGCATTCTGTTTTAACTCACAGTCTGTTTTTGTGAAGTTAAACATTTTCCCAGATGTTTTTTACTAGATCTCCTCCTCCATGGATTGTCAGCTTTTTCATTTATGGGAAGTTCCTATTCTCTAGTTGGTTTTAAGAATCTCATGATGGGTTATTTTGAGTTTTGTAAATTAGTAAGTTGTTTATGTTCTTGGGAACATAAACTAGGGATCAGCTAGGCACTCTTTTGTTTTTTGGAGTATTGGTTTAAAGAACTTATAAAGGTCAACCACTACCTTCACCTAATTAACTTTGAATTAGGGATATATGACTCCATAACATCATCATATACCTTTGTAGACATGAGTAAACATTTAGAATGTAGAACTTCAAAGAAAGTAAGTATAACAGTAAGGCTTTGCGTTACCATAGGAGCATCAACTTCATAAATACCTAAGATTTTTTGGGATAATTTTAGCAATATATCAAGGTACATCCTTCTGTCTTCTGTTGGACCCTACTCGTCACTGTGCTGTGGGGTAGCAACAGCTAGCTCTGAAATGTCCCATATTACTTGTGTTACAATGTTGCTTTCATTAGGCACCCATCCTGCAGTCACCTGTATCAGTTCTTTCTGCTGCCCTCGAGGCTGCTGCAGTGAGAGTTTCTCTCTCTGGGACTTTTCATCATCGTTTTGAATGAGGAAGGCTCTCTTAAGCCAACAAGATAGAGGCATATACACCTTGTTGTCTTTTTGGATAGATACCAGGTACACAGTTGGTCCTGTAGGCAGCCTATTTTTTTTTTCTCATCACTCTTGCCCTCCTATACTCAGGAGACATGTAATCTCTATAGATTAACTCTGTATAGTTTATTTAAAAAATGTACAAGGAGGAAATCATTTATTGCTTTGCATTCTTGCTATTATCATGCCAGTTTGCTTGCTGAAAACAAAATGTCATTCTTTTTCCATTTTTTTAACTGCGTTTTTTTTTTAAGACTTAAAAAAAATTGATTCTAGAAAGAGAAGGAAGCAGAAACATTAATCTGTATCTGTTTGTGCCCTGACTAGGATCAAACCTGCAACCTCTGCATATTGGGAAGATGCTCTAAACAACTGAGCTATCTGGCCAGGGCAAAAATGTTTTTTTAAATGAAGGAAGACATTTATATAAAAGCAAAAAAGACTGACCGTATATAATTTTTTACATGATTTTCTCATTTGTACGTTTACAGTGTGGTAGACTGAAGTTTAAAAGGCAGTAGCATGTGATTATCATATGAGTTTATTACTAACTAATTTCTTATATTGGCCAATGTTTGATATATTGGGTGGCTTAATAATTTTAACTGGAGGAAACTGATTAGAAAAATACTCATTTTTGTTTACTGAATTGAGAAGAATGTATAAAAAAGAAAACTTCAAAAGCTCATTTCTTTCAAAGAGGCTATGAACACTTTACACATTAACTTCTGAATTTAGGTTTCTCTTGTGAGAGAGCTAAAGTGTAATAAATTCTCCAGGAGATGCAGTTGATTAATGTGTAAAGCTGTTTAAAATTTCAAAGATCTTCTAAAATGCATTTCTAGGTTTTGATGGAAAAGTTAATTGATTTCAAATGCCAGCCTGTGTCTCATGTTGATGAAAGTGGTTGGCCTGCCTAGGTAAAAATAAATTGTACCATATTAATTAGGAAAGCTTGATAGAGTTAGAGCCACCATTGGACAGATTCCTTAGGGGGTCTTAGTATGTCATGTTTTGCTAGGCATTGGACCATTCTGTGATCCTATGGTTACATCTCTGAAGGGACAAATGAAAATGTCACCAGAATGTGGAGATTGAGATTTATGCTCTGGAGTCCACCTGTTTCTCCAGAAAGGAATGATATCTGCTTATATTTTTGTTACTTTGACTTTTGAAATAAGTTGAGAGAAGACTGAGAAAGGTATGCATTTCTTAGAGAATAATTGTCAAGAATCATTGTACTATTTTAAATGCTCTCCTTTCTTGGTGGCTTCTAGAATCAAATATTCTTTTATTGATCTTTTTCACCAATAGTTTCTTTCACTGAGTTGAAACCTTTTTAAAACAAAATTGAAACCCATGGGGTGTGAGGCTTAACAACTTTGTATTGTAAGAAGTAGACAGCCTTTAACCTAAAGTAATAGATAGGCTCTGCTAATTTATTTGTAGAACAAAACTTGATAAATTAAATATTTGGAAGGTACTAGAGGTACTTGCTTTAAAAAAGTACAGCAGTACTGTATCATTTTGGAATATGAAAAAGCATGTCTAAATTTATATGAACTGGAAATTGGGTTCTCTTATATCTGATTTTTCTCAAAGCAAGTACAATTGCACTCATCTTTTTATCAACAGGAATGTATGAGGATGGGTTAAACGAGCTATAGAAAGCATCCCAGACAAAGACGTCATGTGGCGTATTTTCCAAGTACCCTCTGAGCAGCTTTCACCATTCAAGGCATCCTCAGAATAGAGATTACCAATCAGAGTTCATCTGTATACTCTTGTATTTGGTTGTCCGCCAAAATTCCAACTCACAATCCTTTTGAGGGAAAAGTTGTTCGGATCCATCAGTGTTGCAGGTGAATGTAATTTACATTCAGATTACTGGGAGCCATGTTAGAGAAGAGGTGGTGGACCGGTGAGTTGAGCTACTCAGTATGTTTGTTCTTTGACAGTCAAAGGGAGCAGCAGTTGATTGTGGTGGGCATCTGTTGTCAGAGCTTCTCTAGCAATCACCTTTTTCTTCCCCCTTTAGTATCTGGAATTTCTCTTGGGAAACCTCTTATATTTGCTTAGTTTCTAGTTGGGGAGGGACTACTCGTACCGTTCTCTTGCTGTAATGGACAAGGAACCCATTTCCTGCCCAGAGGGACACATTGGTGGCTAAGTAACCAGTAGTGGTCAAATGAGACTCAGTTCTTGGAATAAGGAGATAACCCCCCCTCCCCGACATTTTGTGGTGAGTAGTAAGCAAGTTGACCTGGTGTCAGTGGCAGCCTCATCATTCCTGAGAGGAAGTCAGGCTGGGAGCTGGAAGTGTGGAATCCTGACAGCAAATCGGAATATTGTACCTCATCAGTTAAGTGAGCCGGTGAGTTCTCCTTTTTTGTCTAAATCAGTTTGAGTTGGGTTTCTGTCACTGGAGGAGACCTGATTGACAGACTCTTACAAATGTAGTGTCAGGTTTACCTTCACTCTCAACAGCTAACTTCTGGTAGATGCACCGTTATTTTTTTGGTCAGTAATTTAATTTTTCTTAAAAGATTTCTTGTTTTACCACAATTAAGTGAGTAAATATTGAGTCTAAGTGGTACGATAGAAAACAACAAACAAAAAGTGACATTAGACTGCCCTTGTCTAGTTTGAGTAGGGGTTACGGTGGCTCATGAAATGAGACAAGGGAGAATTTCTTTCTTTCTTTCTTTCTTTTTTCTCTCTCTCTTCCATGAAAGTATTTGTGTAAGAATAGAATTATCTGTTCTTTGGATATATGGTAAAATTATCTGTAAAACTAGTAATAGCCTTATTATTTCTTTATGTGTATCTTTTTCACATTTTCTAACTTCTTAGGGTTGGATGGTTAGTATAGTCTTTATTTACTAATAAAAGCATGTGAGATTAAAAAAAGAGTAACCCTCGCCATCCCTTCCCCCCAGTGATTTTTCCATCTATAATGATTTACAGTTTTGCCAGGTAGGGATGTCAGAACTTGGAGGTACTGCATATAAAACACTTCCAAGGACAGATCGCCGAGTAGCGGGGCTATTGTAATCTGTGTCAAGGAGTTGAGGGGAAAGCTGGCACTTTCTTTGCAAAAGAGGAGATTGGGTGTGCTTGGGAGCAATCATCCTGCCAGTAAAGCCACGTGAAGATTTCACCTGACTGATGGGGCCTCGCTGCTTTGGCAGGTATTACTGCTTCCAGATTTGGTCACAGCGTGGGACAAAGGCATGTACAGACCTCCTTCCTGCCTTTGAACTATTAGCGTCAGCATAGTGCCCTGAGCTTTGCTGGGATATAAACAAAGCAAGCAGACAGAGGACCTGCAAAGATTTGGCTCTGGGGGATTTACTTAGCAGTAATCACCAGCTTTGTGGAACGGAGAGGCATTTGTGGGTTTTGACAGCATTTACTTTTCTTTCCGAAGGGAATTTACCACAATGGTGGAAGTGATGGCCCTACTGGTTAGACACACAGATGGTCAACTACCAGTCAAAATCTCACATTGCTACAGGAAGATTCAGCCCAGTGAGCCTTTTGCCTTGGAGACCTTTTCTTCCTGTGAAGAAAATTTGCATCAGTGCACTAGTGGTGATGATAAAAATATTGCTGTTTTAGAAGTACCTTACTTTGTGTGTGTTGTGTAGACCATATTCTTTTCCTGAAATACAACCCCAATTTCCAGGCATAGAAAAGAAAACCCCAAGTATTCTCAATTTTGAAATGGCTATAGATGGCCCTTATATTACTTAGTAGTTATGTTTCTGTACAGTTGAAAGTGATTGGATCCTGCTTTCAGCATTAGGAGCTTGTAGTTGAAATAATTCCCCTGGGACTCGATCAGGCACTCGATGAGAGCCTCCTCCAGTGATCTGGGGGAAATACTTAGTGAATGAGTATTACTGTATTGTTTGTTGTGATGTGCTTTGTTCATTTGGCTGTAAGCCAAAATAAATATTACTTTGTTTGTATAACTGCTTTTCTCTTGCAATTTTCTCATGAATGAAGTCTCTTAAAATATTAACATTTGATTGAATGTACTTCAGTGTTCACAGAGTTTTTTTGTGAATTGTCTTACCTTCTTTATAACAACATTGAGGGGCCAGTAGTTCCCATTGGACAGTTCACTGAAGAGCAATTGGAGGCTCTCTATAGTTTAGGGAACGTACCTATTTATGAATTCAACTCTTCAGTGCTTTCATCAGAGTTCCTGAGGTTATGAGGTCGCTCTGAAAAAACAGGAAATACTAATGACTTGTCCACTTACTCCTTATTCGTGTGTCTCTCTCCGCTGAGTCCTTTGCCAGCATCTCCATTCTTCATCATCGAATTGGTGAGTCTTTTGCTATCTTCAGTAAAGATATCAAAATCACAAGCTAATACAATGCAAAATGCGCAAATCAAATCGGACATCGTGTGCACGCTGAAGGTTTCCGTGAAGTCAGTGGAAGCGGCTCAGTAAGGTGAATGAACACATCGACCCCTGTAGACACGAGGGTAGGACAGGAGTGGATCAGTCAGTCGTCATTGTGGATAATGACAAGAGAGAGACCCTTCAAAAGAGTGTGATTGAGATAAAGGATTAGGTGAGACTCACAGGAAGATCAAAAGTTTTGACGATTTTGGCAAAAATAATGTTTTTAAAATTTTACTATAATATGTAGTTAAGACTTGTACGGTGCAGTTATCACTTCAAAAATACAAGTTTTATATTATTTTATACTTACAAAAGAATTTCTGTACCATAAATATCTAAGTACTTCTCCCAAACCCCATATATTTGTTTTCATCAGGAAAAAACACCATCCAGATGTTTATTATACCCCTAGGCTTTTTTGTTTTTTACAAGTGATTTTACCATAAATGTGTGTGTGTGTGTAGATATGGCTATCTATATATCTATATATGTATGCATATATAGATTTGCCTGGTTTTGAGCTTTATAAAAATGCTATTTAATAGCTCTGTGAACTTTGTCATTTATTATATAAAAACTTATAATGTTATTAAAAATCATCCTTGTTGTGGCATGTAGCTCTGTCTTCTTCATACTGTCATAATAGTCTACAGTATTACTGACTTTACCCATTGTTGATATGGATCTGTGGGAATTCTTATATACTATTTTGTATTTGAGTGTACATTGTTATAAAACTTTGAAAAACAGTTTGGCATTAACTCATAAAGCTGTTTGTGCAGTTTCGTTCCTAGGCAGAGACCCTAGATCTACCATGATGAATTTGAAGTCTAAATTTTGCAAAATTACCTATGGTGTTTATTTTATGTGTGGCATAGAAGATTAGCTATATGACTGGTAAATAAGACCACTAATCTGAAAGTAAAGCTGTGGATAATTATTTGTCTTTTTTTTTTTTTTTTTTTGTATTTTTCTGAAGCTGGAAACGGGGAGGCAGTCAGACAGAGTCCCGCATGCGCCGGACCGGCGGGATCCACCTGGCACGCCCACCAGGGGGCAATGCTCTGCCCATCTGGGGCGTCGCTCTGTCGTGACCAGAGCCACTCTAGCGACTGGGGCAGAGGCCAAGGAGCCATCCTCAGCACCCGGGCCATCTTTTGCTCCAATGGAGCCTCGGCTGTGGGAGGGGAAGAGAGAGACAGAGAGGAAGGAGAGGGGGAGGGGTGGAGAAGCAGATGGGCGCCTCTCCTGTGTGCCCTGGCCGGGAATCGAACCCGGGACTTCCACACGCCAGGCCAACACTCTACCATTGAGCCAACCGGCCAGGGCCATTATTTGTCTTTTAAACAGAAATTTACATTCAAAGTATATTCTCTCTCATAGTTTGAATAGATTTTAACCATAGTAAAAACCCTAGGCCCTGGCTGGTTGGCTCAGCGGTAGAGCGGGGACCCGGGTTCGATTCCCGGCCAGGGCACATAGGAGAGGCGCCCATTTGCTTCTCCACCCCCCCCTTCCTCTCTATCTCTCTCTTCCCCTCCCGCAGCCGAGGCTCCATTGGAGCAAAGATGGCCTGGGCGCTGGGGATGGCTCCTTGGCCTCTGCCCCAGGCGCTGGAGTGGCTCTGGTCTCAGCAGAGTGACGCCCCGGAGGGGCAGAGCATCGCCCCCTGGAGGGCAGAGCGTCGCCCCCTGGTGGGTGTGCCGGGTGGATCCCGGTCGGGCGCATGCGGGAGTCTGACTGTCTCTCCCCATTTCCAGCTTCAGAAGGGTACAAAAAAAAAACAAAAACAGAACCCTAAAAATATCATGAAAAAGTTTTGGCTTGTTTAGTGTCATTCGATGGAAGAATGTATCCATTGAGAGCTGCTTCCCATTAGTTAAACATTTAATATGAACTTGATTAGAAAAATGCTGACCACTGTATTAACCTGTCACTGTAGGAGGCAGTGTAGCTATAAAGGAAGTTTCTTGGATTGATCTCTCAGGAACTGAGATCTATATAGTGCTCTACCTCTCAAGCCATGTCTGATCTTAGTCTCTGAACATCAATCAGTTTCATCATTGGCAAAATAAGGATGATATAAGACTTGCTTCCATTACTGTGGGTCAATTAAGTGAAATAGAAAATGGGGAAATACTTTTTTTTTTTTTGAGTTATGAAGTATATAAGTGAGGGTTTACTATTATTGCTACTATGGCTGTTACTTGAAAAACCCTGCTTTTGGAAGCAAATCCCAATCCCATCTTTTGAACATTTATATCAAGAGAATGTGTCACAGTGCCCTAGAGTTTATTTAAACAGTCTTTTTTTAAAGAACTCCTTGAACCCTGCTTCATAACCAAACTTGCTTTTATTTTGTTACATAAAATGATGAAGAAGCTGTCCTAAAAATTTAAAGTGACTTCTTCTTCAGATGGCTTGTCTAGAATCTTATCTTAAAAGAGATATAAGATTTTATATACGGGTTTTTAATACTTCCTTTGTTCTTTATGGATAAATTCCCGAGAGGGACACAAAAGCACTTTTATGGGATGAGATGTGCTGGCACGTTGAGGTCTTGGTCCTGTGTATCAGTGCTCTCTGATGTGATTAATGTATAAATATAAGCACTGAGTTCTAGCTGAAGTACTGGCAAAATTCTAATACATGACTGATGTATTATAAACTTTAATAATAATGATGCTAAAATCTTGTATGAAAAGCTGGAAATCTAAAAGGCTAAAAAACAATTGACAATTTTTCCAAGCTCTGGTAATAAATAAAAGCCATACTGTTTTATAGATGACAGCCCACAAGCTCATTGGTAAATTATAAATATCCCCTGAGTTGATGTTTGGATGAATTAATGCCTCTGGGTTAGAGACCTGGAAATTAATAAAGTGACCTTGATAAATGTGGGCGTGTTTAAACCTGTGGTATATTCAACTTCTAAGCTAAGTGGAAGCAATGCTACTTTAACAGATTGTGGGTTATCCCGACCTCATTTTCAGAGACATCTTTAGAAAATAACAGTTTGGTGAATGGTGATGCCACTGGATTATTTCCTGTGTTTTGTCCTTTTCTCATTTTTAATTTTTTTCCTTATTTAAATCATACTCTTCTGTCTGAAGTGATATCTCAGGGTTAAAAATAGAAACCAACCAAGTAAATTTAGGAAGTAAATATTTTATATAAAGAAAATAAATAGCTTGTTTTTAAATTTTTATTTTAAAATGTGTAGTCAGCATTTTTGAGGAGTCTCATTTAGATGAATCTCTATACAGTTATTTGTAGCATCTTCCCAGCAAAATTTCTGGTAGTCCTTTGGCTATACAGTATATTTCTCGGTATAGCTGGTATAAAATCCAGATCAAAGCATAAATACTCTTAGATTTTCATTTAGTGACTCTATTTTCTTAGCTTTAGGAAAATATTAAGTCATTGACTAAAATCATCTTATGGGATGTTAGCTCTCACTATGTCCAAGGTTTCTTTGGAGAGTCTTCAATGGCCGATTGCCAGTTAAAAGCTAAGCATTCGCCTGACCAGGTGGTAGCACAGCGGATAGAGCGTCGGACTGGGATGCGGAAGGACCCAGGTTCGAGACCCCGAGGTCGCCAGCTTGAGCACGGGCTCATCTGGCTTGAGCAAAAAGCTCACCAGCTTGGACCCAAGGTTGCTGGCTCC
The DNA here is from genome assembly GCF_036850765.1 of Saccopteryx bilineata. Lineage (NCBI taxonomy): Eukaryota > Metazoa > Chordata > Mammalia > Chiroptera > Emballonuridae > Saccopteryx > Saccopteryx bilineata. The sequence goes on along the minus strand of NC_089491.1, from coordinate 105,741,148 downwards.
AGCGAAGGGTTGCTTGGTCTGCTGAAGGCCCGCAGTCAAGGCACATATGAGAAAGCAATTAATGAACAACTAAGAAGTCGCAATGCGCAATGAAAAACTAATGATTGATGCTTCTCATCTCTCTCTGTTCCTGTCTGTCTGTCCCTATCTCTGCCTCTGTAAAAAAAAAAAAAAAAAAAGCATTCACCTATAGAAAGGGTCCATTTTGCCTGATCTGTGGTGGTGCAGTGGATAAAGTGTTGACCTGGAATGCTGAGGTCTCTGATTTAAAACTCTGGGCTTGCCTGATCAAGGCACTTGCAAGAAGCATATATGAGCTGAAGGTGATGGTTCCTGCTCCTCGTTCCCCACTTCTCTCTCCCTCTCATGTCTCTAAAAAATCTATAAATAAAATATTTTTAAAAAGAAAAGGAAGAGACCTTTAGCTTGAGGATGCAGTAGAGTGAACAGTGAGGAGCGTGGGGTTTTGTGCCAGGCGAGTGAACTCAGTTTTTATCCTTGCCACTCAGGAGTGTGATATTGATCAAGGTTGTTAACTTCTTGTAGTCTTCATTTTCTCCTCTCTGACAGAATGGAGCATATTTTTCATTAGACTAAATGCTAGAGGAGATGGTAGTGATAGACGGATCTTGTCTAGCACATCTTGATGCTTAGTTAATGGTTCACGACTTATTAATGAGGTGTGTGCACCTGATCAGGTAGCAGAGAGAGCAGAGCAAGGAGGGTTGGGACAAGTATGGTGTTGTTTGGAATGGACATGGGTCCTCAGGGAGGCACATGAAGCCCAAGCCATGACCATCTCCAGTCCTCAAGAGATTCAAATAAGTATTAGCCTGACTTCCTGTCCCACATATGTTGCAATTCCCTGTGACCTTACTATGTGTAGGGTTCATAGAAGCCTGTCAATTTTTCTTACCACTGCCGACTCCTAAGGTTTTTCTTTGTTGCGGTATGAATCTGTTACACATTGTATCTCCTGCTTGGCTGAAGTGACCTCTTTGTTTTCCAGAGCCCCGCTGATGTTAGTTAGTGCTCTGTCCCCAGACTTGAATGAAGGTTTGATATAATCGAAGCGTTTACTGTGTAACACAGTTCACAGCTTAAAATGGAACCTTAGCCTTCTCAGCTTTTAAAAAGTCTCTCAGTGATGGCTGCTCTAAGAAATGTTCATTGATTGCATTTTTCTTCTGTCTACTCAGGTCCTGGCCTTCTGCCACGTTGCTGGGCATCTTCTCTTTTCTGTTTACCTCACTCATCCTCTGTGTCCCAAATGCTTGTGCAGTTCTGCAGAGCTTTTCTAACCCAGCAATGTTTTGGTCTTCACCACATACATAATGCCAACCTAGCCCCAACTACTGCTTGCTCTTTCTTAGAAGAGTGCTGTGGCCTCTCAACCTTTTCTCCCCTCCCTGTTGATGAAGGCATTCTGTCCTTTGATAAGGCTCGAGAGACTGAACATAAGGGATGAAGAAGAATGAACAAGTCCAGAATTTCTAGAATGTAAGACTAGACTAGTACTGCCTACAGTGTTGATGGGCTACTTGGTCAAGGAAATTGACATGGTGCAAGAGGGGACAATCGTCTGAATAGTCAAGGACTCTTTGCCATATCTAACCTCTTCATGAGGCTAGATTTAGAATAATTATCTTTATAAAGAAGTAGGCTGAAAAATGCAACTGTGGAAGGGCAGATGGCAGCAAAACCCTTGGCTGTTCCTTGTGGTTCCTCTAAGAAGGAGGAAATGAAGTGTAGGAACTAGGTTGAAACAGTATACCCAGTGATCATCACCGGGCATATGTGGTCCAGTCTTCTGGGCGGAGGGAAAGATGATCACAGGCGGAGAGGCCCTGAGTCAGCAACGCCTTCTTCAGTGTGATTGATGAGTGGGTGAAAGGAGGAAGCTAGGGGAGGCATAGTAGGATTCTTCCCAGGAGTGTGGGAGTATTATGCAGTCACAGATAAGAGGACACACACATTTTTTATGATGTTCTAGGAAATGTGCAGTGAAGGCAGAAGGAGGGGGCCAGTTAAAGTGGATGCGTGCTCAGCCCTCTGATGTTGAAAATAGGTACAAGGCTGGAAGCATTTTCTGCGACAGCATTGAAAACGCAGACACAGAGAAACTTCTAAGCCCTTGTGATCCATAGCAGCACGAGGCTTGTCACTGCAAAGCTGTGTGAAGTTCTGGGCCGGCAGTGCCGGGGCCATGGCCTGAGGCTGGTTTCCCTTGGCTCACAGTGCCAGTGTGCCTCCCAAGTCAGTGTCACCCTCAGGAACCCTTGGATTGTGTGAGCTTAAGAATGCTGAGACCTACTGAGTTCTTGAACGTTTTTTGTTTTCAATTAAAAATCTTGTTTGATCATCTATCCTTTTTTTGAGTGTTCTCTTTTAATAGATTCTTTCTTCCTTTTCCTTCATTCTTTTTTTGTTTGTTTGTTTGTTTTTGACAAAACTTTTTTGAGTCCCAGGGATCTGACTGGAATGAGGAAAAGGTGAGTATGACGACAGGGTACTTGATTTGGGGAGCTAGTCACCTACCTGGAGGAAGGAGAGGCGTTAAGAATACCTAACACACTGGCTGACACAGACTAAATCCCAGTATATATTTATTTAGTGCATGATTAAATACTGTGATACAAAAAGATGTGGACTCTATGGGAAAAATGTAATATAGTCTTTCAACAAAGTGTCCTTGAGCATTTATGCCCTTTAAGAAAAATCCCTCCACTGACATTTGTTGCCCTTAAAAAAAACAACAAAAAGAAACCCCCAACTGTTATTTTTATTTATTTTTTCTGCCAGAATGAATTTATTCAGAATAGCAAAGAATTGCAATTCAGGACAAACATGCTATAATTAAAAACTGTAGGCCAAGTGCTACAAGCAAAGGAGTGGAACTTTATAGAGGAAAAGGAGGCAGTTGAGAAGGGTTGTTTTGAATGCAAGTCTACTGAAGGAAAGTGATAGTTCAGGGTGGTGATGATTTCATACTGGCTGAGCTGCTGGGCAAGGAAAGAATCTTCCTTCCTCCTTCCGGACTAGTCAAGTACATAGTATGACTTGCAAGATGCGTACTTTCCTGTTCTTAATTGAAAATTCTTCCTGTTGAGCTCCTTAATTGGCAGTTCTTCCTGTTGGTGTCTGTAACCGATATTCAGTGGTAGTGTGGGAGGGCTCCCCCTCCTGTCCTCCTAACATTATTTTCAATGAGGTTTCCCTTTATTAATTTTCATGTTTCACTAGGATTTTGTGACAGAGCAATGGAAATACATGTTTTTACTCTTCTGTCTTTAACAGATGACTTTTATCATTTACACACACATACGCGCACACACACATGCACAGTGTTACCTATTTGTCTTTCTGCCTTCACATATTGATATGAAGAATTACACTAATCATTCTGCTGTAACTAAATGAATATTATACCTGCTAAAAAAGCTAACATAAGTACAGGCTGATATATTAATAGATTGCTAGAGCATATTTGCTAATCGTTTATTTTTGTACTTGTTTTCATGAGTGACATTGGGCTGTGGTTTTCTTTCTTTAAGCTGTATTTATCAGAGTTATGCTAGCATCATAAAATTATTTGAGATGCTTTTATATTCTCTGAAACATTTTATTTGACATGACTATCTTTCCCTTGCATTTGTAGGACTTTATCTATGTAATCATATTGGCCTAATTCTCTTCAGAAGGTATTTCATTGACAACTTTTTATTGCTTTTGTGGCGCTTCATCTGTTCAGTTTTATTTTTCTTCTTCAAACATTCTTTTTTTTATCTGGACAGTAATTTATGTCTTTGAGTGTGTAAGGTTTATTTGGATAAAATGGTGAATAGTATTTTCTTATAACTTGAAAAAGCTTTGTCATACTCTTTGCCCCTTTATTGAGTTCTTTTATTTATTTATCTTTAATTAAAAGTAGCTGGGTTTTTATAGGAAATAGCTTACCAAAACTGAAAATTCAATAGCTGGATATAAACCCTCGTGGGAAGACATAAACTGTAGAATCAATCAATAGAGAGCAAACTTCCTCCATCCATCTCAAGGAAAAGACAAGGAAAACTCAGAAGAGGAAGAAAGAAAAGCTGGGTGTGGAGTAGAAAGAACAGATCAATCTACAGGTAACCGTACAAGGGACATAAAAATGAAAAAAGAAAGAAAACATTAGTGGGGAAGGAACTTCCACCAGCAGATAAAAAACATCAGCACTCCAAGACCAGGATTCGGTACTGAGGTATATTCAGTACCAGGCAACAGTAATAACAACTGACCCAAGTCTGACTATATTTTAGCTCAGCTTTGAAGTGTAAGAATTTTTTTTATAAAGCTCCTAAAATTATCAAGACAGAGAACTTATAAACCACAAAGAAGAGCATACATACAAACGCTGACACATTCATTCATGACTGAAAACAGAAAACCATGGCAGATACGCAAGGGCCCTTCCCCATTTGTACGTAAAGACAACATGCATTAAGTGGTGCGCCTTCCTCGGCTTCTCCTTCCTTGTTCTTTACAAAACCTCATTCTATTCTTAGATCTCTTGTTTCGTAGAGGCCACATTTTCTCAGGTTCTGAGAATACGATGGTAAGTTTAATGTTTCAAAATGAGATTTTCTTCATGTTATTGTTTGCCTTTAAATTATTTCATATATAGTACTGTTTTTGCTACAGTTGTCTTTGCAAATGAAGAGGGCTGTTCAAACTAAAGTTTGTCTCCCTATCTTGCGGGATTATCATGAGGGTTCTTCTCACAGAACTTGTGCAGAAGTGCAAGTTTATAAAAATTACCTGCACAGGCTGAAGCTTCTCGAAGTGAACAGGGAAGCAGAGAGGGGGATGGGGCTTTACAATGTCCAGCAGAATAGTGTGTGTCTGCTGTCTTCCCCTGCGACTTGATGTACCTGCAGTGCCGGAATTCACACTGAACTTAGTGCTTTGGCTTGAAGCTCTGCGCCAGCTTTGCGCTATGGCTGTGTCTAACCTCTTTTCTGGTATTTCAGCTTTTATAGAAGGCAGAGACCCAGCACAGTTGTTTTCTGTATGTTGTGGACGCTGTGTGGGCCTTCCAGCACAGCTGCTCCGAATTACGCGCAATAGCATGTACCCCTTCTCCCATGGCCTGTCCACACTTCCAGTTCCCAACCCTGCAAACTAAACTGCGTTAGTGGAATTCTGCCAAGCACGTTTTGTTTACTTCCTAAAGTACTGTGTAATTTTCTGGTCGTGTGGCCAGTTTTTTAGGCCCGTAATGTCTTTTTAATTAAGTTACATGCACAGCCTATCCAGTAAATTCCTTAATTTCCGGCATCTTGATAGGTGTGCTTCCTTAGTTTTTAGTGTTGGTGCAGAGTTTTCTATAGTTGCATATTTATTGGTTATTATAATTGAGGTTCTGGGGGATATAGTTTTTATGTGCATGTATCTAGGATCAGAACCAAACAGAAGAGAGTATAAGGATCGGAGGGCGGTTACTCTCTGCTCAAGCTGTTTTGAATGTGGTATAGATTGTGACAATTGGGAATGCTAATACCTTTTCCCTTAACAAGACTTCCACATCCAGCCATAGGCAGCGTGGGCAATCAGAGACTTTCTCTTTCAAGGGCCAAGTTGGCCTAACTGCTGTGCGGCATAGAGAACATACCAAAATATACAATCATGCAAGCAGGTAGATCCCAAAGAGTGCCAACGTGGGCCTGGGCCACCCCTGCTCACCGCAGTCTGCAGGCCACTGTCCAATGGTTCTCTTTTTCTCTCAGTTCAAGTGGAGGGGTTTTCAGAGTCTGGTAGTATTATGCTAATAACAATGTGAAATGCAGAGGTTAAGTACAGCTACTGAAAAATTATGACAGTGACCTAGAAGTTACCATCAGCTTCCCTATATGTTACAGTAGCATAAAAGTGAGAAGTAGTATAAGAAACACTTCTTGGCCCTGGCCCTTTGGCTCAGTGGAAGATAATTGGCCCAACATGTGGATGTCTTAGTTTTAATTCTCAGTCAGGGCATGCAGGAGAAGCAACCATCTGCTTCTCCATCCCTCCCTCTTCTCCTGTGTTCTCTCTCTCTCTCTCTCTTCCACTCCTGCAGCCGTGGCACTACTAGTTTGAGCGCATCGGCCTTGGGCACTGAGAGTGGCTCTTTAGAGTCTCCAACTCAGGTGCTAAAAATAGCTCAGTTGCAGCCATGACCCCAGATGGGCAGAGCATTGGCCCCAGATAGGGTTCGCCGGGTAAATCCTGGTTAGGGCGCATGTGGGAGTCTGTCTCTCTATCTCCCTTCCTCTTGCTTGGAAAAAGAAAAAAAAAAACACTTCTTTTTCATGGCTGAGTTTTGTTTTCTTTTAATATAGTTCTCTAAAAACCTGAAGAGCTAAGATGCCTGTATTTTGACTTTTTATATATCTACATAAAGTGTATACAGTGTGTCCATAAAGTCATGGTGCACTTTTGACCCATCACAGGAAAGCAACAAAAGATGATAGAAATGTGAAATCTGCACCAAATAAAAGGAAAACTCTCCCAGTTTCATACCTATTCAGTGCAGTTCAATGTGGGCTCATGCACAGATTTTTTAGGGCTCCTTAGGTAGCTATCCCGTATAGCCTCTACAGACTCGTCACTGACTGATGGCCTACCAGAACGGGGTTTCTCCACCAAACTGCCGGTTTCCTTCAACTGCTTATCCCACCAAGTAATGTTATTTCTATGTGGTGGCGCTTCATTATAAACGCGCTGATATTCATGTTGCACTTTGGTCACGGATTCGAATTTAGTGAGCCACAGAACACACTGAACTTTCCTCTGTACCTTCCACATCTCGATTGTCATGGCCGTGGGCCGCTCCGCTTTATACACGGTGTTACATCATCATCTGTGCATGCGCAGATGCCACATCATCCTACAGAAACTGGGAGGGTTTTCGTTTTATTTGGTACAGATTTCACATTTCTATCGTCTTTTGTTGCTTTCCTGTGACCATTCATAAGTGCACCATGACTTTACGGACACACTGTATGTTACCCAGAGCATAAAATTCTACTACTAGACTTTAATTTTGTGTGTGGATGTGAACCTTACTAGAATTTAAGTATCCTTGAGTAATTTTTTATTAAGCCCTTAATAAAATGCCCAACTGCAAGTCAAATTGTGACTTTTTCTTGAATTTGCATAGGAAATAATACTTACCAATGTGAAATTTAGTATCCCATTTAATATAACTGTAGTCAACGATTAGGCAATGAAACTTCTTAAAGCTATGCATTTGATTAGGCAATGAAATTTCTTAAAGCTATGCATTTGATTAATTATTTTGCTTCTAGTAGCTCTTGGCTAATTGTTTATCTGAGACATTTAGGGTTTCAGATTTTCAGATTCATTTCATTTTATTACAGAATGTTGGAAGAAAAGAGTTCTCTAGTTTAATTTAGCAGTTCTGTTTGAAGATTCAATAATGTTCTATAAAGTCTAACCTACAAAGACGATAGGCTAATCCTCAAAGCAAGGTCAATAAAGAACAACCACTGACCTTTGAAATAGCCACCACTGATCCTTCCCTTGAAGTCATTTTTTTTGTGTGTGTGTGGGTAAGAAAAACGAAGGGTGACATTGATTTGCTCTAAGCCCTTAATCTGAATAGCTCATCTCTCTTTAATCACTCTGCTTACTTTAGATGCACCATTATGACTATCTAAAATTACTTTATTAATTTGTTTTGTTTTTATTTTCTGTCAATCAAAATATAAGTTGTTCCAGAGCAAGTGTCCTAAATCTCTTGTTCACCAAAGTATTCCTAGCTGGGTGTACAGTAAAGGATGGTTAAATGTAAGAAGTGCCTAGAGCGCTTAGCCTTTAGAGCAGAGATCAGAAATTCTTCTGCAGGATCTTGCCGGAAGACATTTGCTTGATACATTCAATATCTTTTATTTTCATTTTAATTGAGTAAGTTACACATTTATAGATTGGGTTTCAAATAAAAAGCTGAGTTTCTGGCTTCCCTTGAAAACTTGAAAGAGCTGGCGATCCTAGCCTCATGCCACCGTGTTGCATCAGCCGGAAGAACAGAGTAATGGACGTCACACTAGACAGAGTACCTTTATTTACTGATTGGTTGATTGTAAACCTTTTTGGTCACTGAGGACTTTTGAGTTTGTACCCTTGTTTTCATAGTAAATCTTATTATAAAGAAAAAAAATGGTGTATCTTAAATGCAATGTTTTTGCATTTGACAATACACATTATATTGGCATTTTGTAAGACAAAGATAAATAATTGAGTAGGACAGAGAGGTTAGGCATAAATAACTAATGAACAATAACAGAGAGTGCTAAGTGCTACTAAGTGGAATTCTTTCATACTTTGCATTTAATTTACATGAATTGAAATCTCTAGGATGGTTGTAGAAGACAGGGCGGTTGGAAAGGAAGTCTGTAGTTAAGGAAGAGAGGTAGGTAAGTTGAGAAAGGGGGTCCAGTACAGAAGGAAAGCAAAAGAGATGCTATTGCCTGGGTTCCACCTCTGCTGCACCTATGTTTTCATCAGACCGAATGTGATATGGCTGCGAGGGAATCTCCTGTTCTCACTATTGGGCTCATTTGCCTTGTGCCTTTTTTTCTCCTGCTGTCCATTGGCTAGTTAGATGTGAATTTTTCTGACATCATGCCCAACTCTGCTGCTGCATTTGCTGTTTAATTGAATCAACAGGAATTTGTGTCCATCTTGGGGAAAAAAGTTTGCTAGACCCAACTTAGGAATTACTAATTATCTTTATAAGATCATATTCAGACCTGATTTTGATTGAACTAAATTGTTAGTGTTACCTTATATGCTGATCTAACCCCCATGCAGCTTCTCTGTGTGTAAATTGCTGTGGCATACCAGAGAAAAGAGGTCTCACTTCTAGGTAGTAGGATCTGGAGATGTTTTATAGAGGAGACAGCATCAGAGAAGAGACCCAACAGGTGGTGGCAGTGGGGCACCATCTAGATCTGTGTATCCAGTATGATTGCTGCTAGCCACATGTTGACAATTAAAATTAATTAAACTAACATAAGGAATCCAGTCCTCACTTGCACTAGCCACATTTCCAGAGCTGGTAAGCTGTCTTGACTAGTGGCTGTCACATGCAGAACATTTCTGTCATTGCAGAAAGTCCTGTCTACTGATGGTAGATGTAGGAAGTAGTTTGCATCGTTGTAGGGGGTAGAAAAATTCTGACTTCTGTTAAGGTGTACAGTGAATAGTTAACTATTTTCTCTCTTTTCCTCCTATTCCCAATACATTTAATTTCCCCCTCCACACCCTCACTCTCAAAAGTTTAGCCAAACAATACTAATTTCCCAAGAAATTCTAGAAATTTACAACTATTCAAATTCTATACTGGCCCCTTGTTTTCATAAATGATCTGTGGAATTATTCAGCTGTTGAGATATAAACTGGAAGCCAGTGTTGGGTGAGACAGAGACATCTCTTTCCTAGGGATAAAAGAAAGAGTCAGAATAATTACTAATTCCTTTAGAAAATTGTTCTTGTATCTTTTTTTGACAAAGATTTGAAAGAGGCTGTTCTTTGTTTTTAAATGTGGTTTGCTATTTCGTAGTTTTTTTTAAATATAATTTACATGCCACTTTTTTTAGATGGCATTATTGAGTTCAAGTGTTAAATGTTGCTTTGCTGCACCTAAACTTTCTCCTTGCAGTGATTCCTGAGTTAGTTATTGGTTGTCACCAGGGACTGCCAGCTTCTATGTCTTTTTGGCAGTTTTAGAGTCTTGTTTTGAATTATATACAGTCGTAAGCGTGACAGTGATTTGTGACTGTTCAACCTAATGTTCTTTTGATTGTATTGCAGTTTGTGACAAAATATCGGTTGATTTGTGGTAAATAATTAATATTGTTCAGACTGTTGGAGTTTCCTAGGTTAGTAGTTTATGTCTCGAGGACTAAAGAAAATTTATCTAGCATGTAATTTATCTATAACAAAATGAAGAGGGATATTTCTTTAGCCAGGATATTAATGCTTTAATCTTAAGTAGCTCCTGTAAGCCTTCTCCCCACTCTCCATTTTCTTAAAGCAGTTGTCCCCTTTTAGGACTTTAAGGAAGGTTTTTCTGTGCCAGAATGAAGAGAGGAATCTGTTGCAGTATAAGCTACGTAAATATATTTTTTAAAATGGAAAAATTGCTCTGCTAATGCCTAGGAAAAATACCTTTTTCATCCAGGATATTTTAAACTTTTTCCTATTGCTATTTTATCTAAAATGAAGATGAAGAGAAACGAAGAGAAGAAATACATAGATTCATTCATCAATGTATAGGTTGATGCTGCTATTAAAAAACAAAACAAAACAATATCAACGGCCTCAATAAAACAGAAGTTTGTTTTTCTCCCACATAAAGATTCCTGTCTCGGACTGATCGAGCTCCATAGAGACTGGGCTTTCCTCAAACCACATCCCCAAGTCTAGGCTTTCAGCTCTAGCCTTTGGTGGCCGCCATGCGTTCCAGCCTTAAGTCTTCATTCTGGGTGGTGCCAGGAAGGAGGACGTTTGTAACACCACTTTCCTTCAAGGGCAGGACCTAGAAGTTACTCTTATCCCTTCTCCTGGGTCCCATTTGCTGGAATTTCATCCTATGGGCACAGCTAGCTAGCAGGGAGGCTGGAAAATGGTCTTTGAGTGTTCATGTCCTCTGCCCAAGCTGATTGATCGACTCTAAAGGAATGAGAGGAAACGTCTAGCAGGGAAGAAGTTGCTTCTGCCACAGACCAACTATTGATTTCCATTTAGCTTTCAAATAGCTCAGGAATCTTGCCATTGGTAAGACTGACACCAAAGTGCCATTAGTAGACAGGATTTTATTTTATGGTTCATCTTGCTGCTAATAAAAGATTTGGTCACAAGGAAAACAGTCAAAGCAATGACTCCCTATTTTGCAGAGCTTGCATTCGGTAGACAGAGAGAAGCGGGATTCCCATACTCAGGAGGCATGGGTGAGGGGTCCAGGTGGAAGGGATGTAAAGTGACTCTTGCGGCCTGTAGGCCTTCTGAAGTACATGGCATTCTAGGTAACTAACAGTGGTCACTAAAAGTTTTCATAATCTTCAGAAGAAAAATGGTTTTACTGGAGAATAAAAATATTCAGCTTGAGGCCAGCCTGAGTTTCCAGCGGCAATAAAAACCCATTGATATGTCATGATGCTCATATTCCTTCCATTTTCAATAGCGCTGTGGCGGGGAATGGAAACGGACCAAGTCGCATCTAATGGGAGGAGACCATGTTCAGCTTGTTTTCCTTTAAGGTTTGGTTTGATTTTTCAACCAAACACTGATCATCTTTTAATTTCTTCAGTTTCTACTGGAAGGCTTAATAGATTTTTGTTCTTTAGGAGGATTGTGTCCTCTTAAGAAGGAAACATAATCAAGGGGAAGTTAGAAAGGGGTTGTCGGTACGTGCATGAAATCCCATTTCTGGTTTTACCGAGGGAGTCAGACATGCATATGTACAGAGTAGCCCATTGAATTGAACCAGCTTTTATTGAATTTCCAGTGATGCATACATAAATTTTAATATTAGCTAATGTATGTTAGGAATGTCTCGGCTTCTTCATGTTAGCTTTTCCAATAGTGCCTTTATAGTTAGATCTTTTTTTCTTTTTTAAGATGTATATGCTAAACATCACTTAGCATGGAACAAAGAAAGAAAATGCCAGTGAACGCCTTCCTGATGTTTCCTGGGCATTCCCAGATGGGCCGGCGCTGGAACTGGACCCCAGGGGGAGGGAGCACAGCATCCTGTTTCCACTCTGGGTGTGTGCTGGGTTGGGCATCACCTGCACATTTCATTTCTGTTCATTTCCTGCTAGGGATTTAATTTGGACGCGGAAATCTGCTGGACAAATGTGTGTCGTGTTAAATAAGCTTTGAAGACTATGCCTTAAACTTCCTTGAAAGTAGGAGTCAGCCAGCGTGCTTTGATCTTCATGGTCCTCTGTTCCTCTGGGCGCACGACTCTAGGGGCACCTTATTCGTACATTTTAGTGTGAATGGCTCCCCTCGGGGTGGTGTAACATGACATCGCTGGTAACTGAGAAAGTGCTATGTTCATAGTGGTATGTTATAGCTAGAATGACTCGATCATTCATTGTCCAAGCTAGAATATTTTTGAGAGTGAAAGGGGACATTATTTATAACCACAACAGAACGACAGACATGAACTTGTATTTTCCTGGGAAAAGGACACTTGAGGTTCTCCTACTTTTAGCATTCAACATACTACCTGGTTGCTTATTTAATTAGGTCTAATAAATCTGTTTAAAATATTTCTGTTTTACAGCAAGGCAGTGAAACAAAAGGAATCAAAGTGAAATATACTAATACTGAGTTCTTTCTGTACTGTGTATTTTCTAAAAGAAATCTTCAGAGGATGCATATATTTTTGTTTTGTTTTTTGGCCATATTTACAAAGGATTCAGAATGTTCCTCTCGGATGTACCCAAGTCCAAGTTCCTTCAGCTGCTAAACTGTTAATCTTATATTGAATCCTACTGAGGATATTTCAATAAAATGTTCTGGAGAGTACTATGTAAAATGTCTTTTTTAGGTTTTTTAAATCGGATGTTGACTTGCTCACAGATTGCCAGTTGCAAATTTTCATATACAATACATCTCATCCCCAAGGCCTCTCCTTGGATTTGCATCTCTACAAATTGCATCCATTCCCACTCCCCAGCTGAATGTTTCGCTCCGTGCATATCTCTTCACCATCTCTTAAATCAGTGGTCCCCAACTTTTTTTGGGCCACGGACCCGTTTAATGTCAGAAAATATTATTTTCATGGACCGGCCTTTAGGGTGGGACGGATATATGTATCACGTGATCGAGACAAGCATCAAGAGTGAGTCTTAGACGGATGTAACAGAGGGAATCTGGTCATTTTTTAAAAATAAAACATCATTCAGACTTAAATATAAATAAAAGAGAAATATTGTAAGTTATTTATTCTTTCTCTGTGGACCGGTACCAAATGGCCCACGGACTGGTACCGGTCTGCGGCCCAGGGGTTGGGGACCACTCTCTTAAATTATCGATGCTCTTAATGTTTCCATTACTTTTCATTGGAAACACTTGGCTATTTTCCTCCTTTCTTCCTCTCTAAATACTTCTCCTTTCGTACAAAATTTATAGCAAGGCCCATTTTTTTCTGGGGAGTGTACTGTGTTAAGGGAAAGTGCAGTGATAATGAGTTACAAGTAATGTCCCAGGTCCATAAGTCGGAAGAATTGTGTAACCTGGGACTCAATTTTACTTTCAGTAAATTGGGTATAATATAAATCACTTCTTCACCTAGAAACAAGGATTCAATTTGGTAATCCATGGAAATTATTTTATAAATTATAAAATAATATATATATAAGTCTTTATTATTATTCCAGTCTCTTGCTTTTGGTTACATTTTTGTTTGTTATCTCCTTCTTATTTTATGTACAGTATAGTCTTACCACAATATTCTACATAGCTGGAGAGCAAAGACGATACCTTAAAATGTTTCATTATCCTTCAGCCATTTCTTAGAGAGCGGTGATGGGTACATTATTAAATGTTGAGCCTTCTAGGTCTATCCAAATGTAAACTTCTCCTTCTGAAGAAGTTTGAAATAAGACTAGCTAAGTACTAGACTGGAGAGTTCCCTTCATTGTGGTTGTCAGCCAATTAGGAATTCTTGCACAACCTGACATTTTAAGGCTGAGTAGCTCTCTGATCAAATAGTGTGACTGAGAAGGACATTTCAGACAGAGCATCTGTGAGCAAAGACAAAGAAACCTAACCTCGTGGCAAGGGAGAAAGTGTTAGGAAATTTGAAATGGTTACAGAGCTGAATGATGAAGTTGGTAGTGATAAGAGCTGAGGTGGGAATCTTTGGCAAAGGCTAACCACTGATGGGCTTACTGTAACCTTGCCAACGGTGAGATACTGGAGGATTTTGGCACACGATGTTAAATATCAAATAGGATCCATTAAGTACATTATTCTCATGCAGTCACTCATGACACATAGCACATAAGAACGTTTCATATTAGCCTTTCATATGTAACACATATTTGTTATAATTTAGAAAATTGATATTCAGGGCACAGCTGGCATTAGAAAACCTACCAGCACACGCTTTTAATTAATTTCTGTTATTCAGAAAGTATATACTAGCAGGTAGAGGTTGTACTGTGATCAAGAAAGTAAAGATGTGATCATAGATGGAATCTTGTAGCAATATCACTTAGCAGAGCAGTTAAACAAAACAGTCATGTTATGATGTTATATGTCATAATTCTACCATGAATGGGGTCTCATTGATTAGATTTCTGCTTCCACAGTAAGGGTTGTTCCTTTAAAGATGGAGGTTGTAGACTATTTTCTGTACCATTTATTTGTAAATATTTAATTACAGGAGAGGTTATTTTTACTAATTATCCACTCAGTCTTTTCTGTTTGCCTCTTAGCATATCCATGCCCACTTTAGATTGTTAATGAGTTGAGCAAGGCGCAATAGGGTAAACCATTGAATAGTGCAGGCAGGAGCCCCTTGCAATTGAAAATCTGCTTATACCTTTTGATTCCCCGGAAAGTTACCTAATAGCCTATTGTTGACAGGAAGGTGCATTGGTAACATAAACAGTTGATTAGCACATATGTTATATGTATTATAGACTGAATTCTTAACAATAATGTAAATTAGAAAAAAAGAAAATGTTAAAATGATAAGAAAGAGAAAATACATTCATAGTATTTATTGAAAAAAACCCCCACTTATAAGTGGACCCACACAATTCAAACCTATGTTGTTCAAGGGTCAGCTGTATAAGCATTTTGCTAGTATCTGCTTTTTAAACTTTTATGTTAAGTATTTCATGCAAAATGGCTACTTGTGTGCCTTGATAATCCTATAGTGAATGAGACTCTCATTTTTATCAATCAAATGAGTATAACTGACTATTCTCACACCTAAGAATAATAGTGTTCTCTGGCTTCAAAGAGCAGTGAGGTACTTCATTTCTTTTTTCCCTTTTATGAGAAATAGGGGGTCGGTGGCTTTGAGATAATTTCCCTTAAATATCACACTCAAAGCTACTTTTATGACAGCAATCACCGCCTCCTTTATCGAATGTTTGTATTATGCAGATATCATGATATCATGAAATACAGGTTGTAAATCCCAAGTACTGTACTGATTGATACCTTGTGATATGCATATATAAAGAGCCTTATTAGTATTATAGAAGAGAAGTTCGCAGAGTTAGTTCTCACACTCCTTCGCTATCAAATGGAATGACTCCGAAAGATTAGGAAAGGTGCTTTGAAAAAGTCTCTTAGAAAGATGAATAAAAATGTGTTGTTTCCTCCATGATAAATTTGAACTAATATTTTCAGTTTTGTGGCACAGAAGCATTTGTGTTCTCAGAGGTAACTCTTAAAGAATGAATAGGATATAAAATTTACTTACATATTTAAATGTTCTATCTTGATTTTTAAATATTGATTTCTCAATGTATTTATATAAGAAGGTTTTTTGTTTTGTTTTTTCTTAAAGTAGACTTAATAGGCTTTCTGTTTGCAAACATTCGCTTCTCTTAATTGCTGTGGTGCTGGAGGAAAAGTTTCTTCATAGGGGTTTATGTCTCTCATCTGTGGGCAGATTTCTGTTTTAGAAAGTAGGGCTTGAATAATGAATGTTAGATTTTATTTTGAGTTTGATGAACTTCTTTTTTTTGAGTTAACTTGGAAAAATTTTGTCTTTGCTATTATAAATATTTTCTGACCTTAAATAACTTGATTGCTGATACAAGGTCTCTTGTCATTCAGAGAAGCTGAAAAATTTCCCAAGTTGGAGGATATGGACAAAAGCAGGATTAAAAAACAAAACAGAAAGACCTCCACTGCAATCAAAACAGGGCAGGGGATTATGGTGATGATCAGATCAAAGGTAGAAGGGTTTCAAATGCTGAAAATCTATCTCTCCAACTTGTCCAGATCAGACTTCTGCGGCGATCTTGCAGTAATTTGCAGAAGGAAAGGCTTTTATTGCTAGAATGGAAAAAACTAACAGCCCTATACTACATTTTGAGAAAGGGGTCCTTTGTCACATTTGAATAGAGTGTGTGGAATTTGTTCTTTATCATTTTTTTTTTCCAACAGAGGGGAAAAAAATTAAATTGGCAGTTGGTTGTACAGATTTTCTCTTTGTGATGGGAGCACTGGGCTGTTGTGGGAGCAAAACCACTGCCCATCTGAACAGACACTGATTGTATTCTGTCATTCTTCTTGGTTGCCACTGCGATGTTCTTAGCTGCCTTTTATTTGTTGTTTCTACAGGACAGAAGTGAGTCCTAATTAGGAATCACACTGCACTGAAGAAGCGGGCCATTTGGTTTTCAGATTTTGTTTTTGTTCCCTCTTGATTCTTTTTAGGAGAGGAATGCGAAGGGCTGGAGGTTTCAGTGCTGCTGCTCATCCCCTACATGCCTGACCTGCTTCCCTAATCTGCGTGGGTACCTTGGGCATTGTCCTGTGGGACTGGGTAGCTTGACCTCCTCTTTAGTTTAGTGACCCTCCTCATCTTGCTGTTTGTTCCTGGGGCCTGTTTAATGCTAATTAGGCCTTCAACCAGTTGCTGTTTCCAATTGTATGCTTTAGAAGGCAGGGCCCTCTCCAAAGACCACATTGGTGGTCTTAAACAACTAGTATAAGATCCCCCCACCCCATACCGCCCCCATTCCGGGAGAAGAGAAGCCTCTTAACGTTTCTATTTATGTAGAAATATGTAGCAATCGCATCATTAACATAAATAAATAGTGAAGAGCTGAATTTTTTACTTTAATGTTTCTGTGCTTCTTAATGATGACTGGATGTTCCTTAGGCCCTAACTTCTTTAATTCTGAATTCTGGGACCCTAAAAAATTAGTCATCTCAGTTCCCCACATTAACATTGTGAAATGGCAACATTGTATAACCCTATGGTACAAGGGCTGAAAACCAGAGGGCAGGTTAAATGACCCCAAGTTCAGGAAATATTTACAATGTTGTTATCTACTGTTTGATGGAAGGAATTCAACACAAAGAAAAAAATTTGTGGATCTTGTGCATGATGATGGTTTGAACTTGGAAAATAGAGCCCCCAGAATTTGTTACTGGCTTTGATAAACATTGCATCTGCATGTCAGCTGCAAGTTCTGTGGGCCCACCTGGTGCTTGGCTGATGGAAAGAAGGATCAGGAATGCCTTACAGACTGCTGTGACATTTTGACATTCCTACTTTATGGAAGCAGTGAGTGAAGCCATTGCAAGTCAAAGACCTCACCAGGGATCACTTTGGAGAGCCAGTTACAAGGCCATTTTTTGAAACATAATCTCTGAGATCAGTGTTTGGCACAGTCAGTAAACCAGTCTGTGAAAAGAGGACAATGGAAAGAAATCTGTGTCTTGTGGACATTGATGTTCTCTCCCCTTTCAAGACTACGTGCAATGTGGATGGCTGTTTAAGAATTAGGATGTAAGGCTTATATGATGCACAATAACTTTGAGTTACTTTTAAGTAGCTTCTTTATTCCTAATTTTGATAGTTTGACATATTTATTGCAATGAAATTAACAAAAAATATTGAATGTTCATTTTTGCACAGAAGAGTATGTGGAGTTTATGGGGGGAAATTCTTTCATTTATTCTTTCATGGGCATAATAAATCTCATGTTGAAAGGCTACTTGGTTTGATAAACTTGTTTTTGTAATTTCTTTTACAATGGGAGTAGGGTACATCAGAAGTTTTGATTGGAAATGCTTCAATTAAGGGCAAATGACCTTGGATGCTAAATGGATTTGAATATCATCCTGAATTTGGGAGAAAATTAATAGGTAATAAAAAACAAGTAAGGCAGGTCATTTAAATAGAAGTCCTTAGAACAATTCATGGCATTAAAAGATAAACCTATTTTCTTATTGTGGAGCAGGTTTTCAGTTTTTCAGTAATTTTTGGTAGCTTTAAAGATCCTTCCTTGCCTCTTGTCCTTTAACTTTGTCTTCCTTTCAAACACAAACAAGAGGGGATTGAATGAGACAGATCTTCTCTTTCCATGGCATTGACCTGAAACTAAGGTGTTGAATAGAAATGTGTCCCAACTGTGGAATTCTGAGTGTGCGTTTTTCTTTATGAGGTCATTGATTTTTCTCTCTACCTAAGTTGTCATTCTTGTGAGAGAATTACACAATGTTTAACCTGGCTGGACGAATGGTGATGTTGTGAAAATCTAGGAGGGAAGAGCTTGCTCCCAAACTGTCATTTCACAAAGAGCATATCTTGTTGGTTTTCTCTGCCACCTGAGGGATCCTCAAGGGGGGGGTGATTGTTATCTCAAGGATACAAATCTGCAGCAGATGAAGTCAAGCCCTGGAGGAGCAGGCTGGGAAAGAGGCCTGGAGCAGCAGTCAGTGTCAGTGTTCTTCTCCAATTCTTGGTGTTCTTTTTATTTATTTTATTATTGAGAGGTGGGGAGGCTGAGACATAGACTACCACATGTGCCCTGATAGGATCTATCCGGCAAGCCCCCTACAGGGTGATGCCCTGCCCATCTGGGGCTGCTGCTCCATTGCTAAACTTTTTTAGTGCTTGAGGTGAGGCCATGGCGCCATCCTCAGCTCCCAGGGCCAACTTGCTCGAACCATTCGAACCATGGCTGCAGGAGGAGGAGGAGGAAGAGGAGGAGAGAGAGAGAGAGAGAGAGAGAGAGAAGGAGAGAGAAGGGAGAACGGTGGAGAAGCAGATGGTCGCTTCTCCTATGTGCCCTGATGGGAATCGAACCCAGGACTTCCACACGCCTGGGCCAACACTCTACCGCTGAGCCAAATAGCCAGGGCCACTTGGTGTTTTTAGTTGTTAAAAAATTCGATTGCATCTCCATCTACCTGCTATGTCATAGGGTTGTGCTAAGTCAAAATACAATGATGTTTGTACAAGTACTCTGCAAGTTTCAGAATGGAATACTCAAGGGTGATGAGAATTCTGATGATAACCATATTTGACATTACAGATAGTGCTCGACTTACGACCACGATTGGTTTCGACAGACCAGTCGTAACACAATTTGGTCGTAAGTTGAGTAGGCTATATGTACAGTACTGTGAAATGATGTTATAAAAATCTTTAAGTCATATTTTATCATCATTTTCTTTCATTATTGTTTTATATCATAATTTTTTTTGTTCATTTTATGCCATTTGTATCATCTCTACACCATTTTGTTTCTTATTTTTACATTCATCAGGTTTAAGTAAACCATTGCATTACCAGTACAACTGGTTTACTATTTGCAAAGACAATTTCCTCTTGGTAGACATCTTGGGAGGGGTTTGATGAAAAATATCCAAGACACAAAACACAAATTGCTGTACCGAGTCTGGGATAACAGTTGAAATGGTGCACACGGAGATGGTAGTGCTGCCGGAAGCTGGTCCGCACTGTCGTACACCCAGCTGGGCAACGCTTGTGCTGCCAGACGCGGAGCAGTTGTGGCTAGCGATTGTGGTTGTAAAGTCGAGTGGTCATAAGTTGCATAGGTCGTAAGTTGATCAATATTTGTAATTACTCTCGGCACACATTAGTAGGTGGAGTAGTCCTCCTGTACACTAAATTTTTTTTTAAACCAATTTGTTGTATCATTTCAAAAAACTTGGGAACACATTTTCACTATAAATATTTTAAATATATATTACATATATGTTATACTGTAGTAATATATTTTGTGTATTACAAGTCTAAAAAAATGAAAACCGAAATAAAAGATACAGATTGAAGCTTCATATTTCTCTTATCCCCTAGTTTGTTGTCCTGTACCATCTCTCCTCCTACAGAGTATGAAACCCCCCTGCCCCAGCATTGGCTTGGGCTTGTGTCCCGGAGAAGATGTGCTGTGCTGTAGGGAATCTGTATATTTAGACAGTGGAAATGGTACATGAAACTGGCACAGGATGTTATTGGTATGTGTATGCTGTAGGTGGAGTTGAATGTTAGGTCTGTTGTAACTGCTATGCTCCTGTGGCTGATCTCCATTGGTGTTCCCTTCTACCCTGTCAGGCATTAGTAGAGGGCCACAATTTCATCCTGTGCCGAGTCTTGTGCACTATGACCAGTGGCGTGGCTGAAGTGGTGGACAATAGAAGGAAGCAACACTCTAGACTTCCAAGGCCACCTCCCTTCTTCTGCCCGCTACAGGTGAGGGCTAACGTCCTTTGAACTTTCATCTGGAAGGAAGTTCGAATGTCATTAGCAAATGTGGGGTTAGCATTTTGCCAAGGTAATTCCATGCTTTATTGTTTAGTTTTTGCTTTTTAATTTTCCTGGGAAATATTCAGCTGGAATTAATAGCATATTAATTTCCTTAGTGAAGAACTTTGGCCTTATTACAGAATTCTGCCCTGGAGCTCTGTGTGTGTGTGTGTGTGTGTGTGTGTGTGTGTGTTCCAGTCACTGTGGATTTTTCTGCAAGTAGCCTAGGTTATAATTTTTTAATTTTGTTTATTTCAGTTTTTTATTTGGGAATGATACAAGTGAATAATGGAAGGCTGTTAACCTGTCACAGAAGGGAGGAGATTTGCCATACGTTTCTTGTGGTGTTTATTTTCCTTAAGGATACAGTGATGTAGGATTTATCAAGATTTCCAGTCCGTTTTTCTTTGCAGGCTTTGCTTGGGGTTGGGAGCTATGGGGAATTTCTTGAGCACCAACACATTAGGGAAGATGTTAAAGGACAAACTCCATTTTGCTTTGATTTTTGTCGGAATTGGCAATGCTTCAGAGAAAGAATTTCCTTGTCTTGTGCTTGAGCATGAGCCCTCTTGTTCTGTCTCTTGGTATCAGCTATTTTAATGTGTCCTTCAAAAGAAAACAGAACAAAACAAACCAGACTTGTACTTCCTACACTGGGGTGTGAGAATTTAACCATCTCTTTTCTTTGTATTATGATGGTATTATTTGATTTACCAAGAGAGTGGCAGTAAAGCTCTTTGTTTTCAAATAGGAAAATACATTTTGTAAAAATACACCTTTTGGCTCAGAGTTTTCTTTCCTTTGCCCCCCATGATTGAGTTGTATGAAAAATATTGTGAATTGAAGGAACCTTTTTAATATTTTAAAATGTTACTATGTATGCCTGACCAGGTGGTGGCGCAGTGGATAGAGCATGGCCTGGGATGCTGAGGTTCCAGATTCAAAACCTGGAGGTTGCCGGTTGAGTGTGGGCTCACTTGCTTGAGTGTGGGGTCACCGGCTTAAGCACGGGGTCGCCAGATTGAGTGTGGGATCATAGACATGACCCCACGGTTGCAGGCTTGAGCCCAAAGGTCGAAGGCTTGAAGCCAATGTTGCTGGCTTGAGCAAGCGGTCACTGGCTCTGCTGGAGCTCCCCCTGTCCCCATCAAGGCACATAGGAGAAACAATCAGTGAAGAACTAAAGTGCCGCAGATATGAGTTGATGCTTCTCATCTCTTTCCCTGTCTGTTCCTTTCTCTTTTTTGCTTAAAAAAAAAGTAAATATTGCTACTTATATTTGATTAATCTTGCTATTAAAATTATAGAGTTTGTTTTTATCAATATTGTTTCCTATATGGTTTGTCCACTGATGAACTTTTTAAGTCCAGTTATTACTTTTGCCAATACATAAAAAACTATAGAAAACTTCTTATTAGTTATTTTTTTGATGGATAGAATTGCATGGAGACTGTTCCCTCTCTCTACCTCTGTTTTCAGACTGAGGAGTTGGTTTTGAGATGCAGAATTTAAATGTTATGAGCCTGACCAGGCAGTGGCGCAGTGGTTAGAACGTTGGACTGGGATGCGGAGGACCCAGGTTCGAGACCCCAAGGTTGCCAGCTTGAGTGCGGGCTCATTTGGTTTGAGCAAAGCTCATCAGCTTGGACCCAAGGTCACTGGTTCGAACAAGGGGTTACTCGGTTTGCTGAAGGCCTGTGGTCAAGGCACATATGAGAAAGCAGTCAATGAAAAACTAAGGTGTTGCAATGAAAAACTCATGATTGATGCTTCTCATCTCTCCGTTCCTGACTGTTTGTCCTTATCTATCCCTCTCTCTGACTCTCTGTCTCTGTAAAAAAAAAAAAAAAGAATGTAAATGTTATAAGTTATATACTGCTCACAAAAATTAGGAGATATTTAAAAATGAATACAAAGCGATAAAATATCCCCTAATTTTTGTGAGCAGTATACTTCTAGTTGTTTATATTCTATGTATCCACACATGTATATATATACATCTGTATTGAGTATATATGTTTGTGTTTGTATCTACACACATGTATAAATTGATGTTAGTCTGTCTAGCTATTTAACCATACTTTAAACAGATTTCACTAGATAAGGTAGCAACAAAAGATGTTTATTATCATATTTATTTTAATATCTCAGATGCCCTAAAGAAAATAATGACATAGAAGAAAAAAAAACATGACAGTTTCTCACCGTCAAAGCTGACTTGTAGGCTTAAAGCTTGGTTCTCTTAGTTACTTTAGGATTCCCTAGTCTTCATGATTCTAGAGACCAGGACTCAGAGCGACCCCTGACCCTTGAAGGATATGGTACATTACTGCAGACATTTGTTAAATATCTGTAGGAGGAAAACCCGGGGTAGGAGTTTATGTGTATGTTCCAATTTAAGATTTGAACAAATAGAGTTGTCTCTCAGCATCCTTGGGGATTGGTCCAGGACTCCACCCCATACCAAATACCAGAGGTGCTCAGTCACTTATATATACATAAAATGGTATAGTACTTGTTTGCATATAACCTACACACAACCAGTCTATACTTTAAATCATTTTTGAATTAGTTATACCTAATACAATGTAAATGGTATGTAAGTAGTTACACCGTATTGTTTAGGGGATAATGATGACGAAAAAGGTCTGTGCATGTTCAGTACACATGCAACCAGTAATGTTGTGGTATATACCTCAGCAACAATGTGACTTATCTTCCCCAAGTATTTGCAATATGGGGTCGGTTGAATCCACAGATACAGAAGGCTTTCTGCATTAAATTCTGAGTGAGGCATGACTGCTTCCTACATATATCCAATTCATTGCATCCTTTCTGATTTTCAAGTTTCTTCCCAAGTTTTGGGTCACTGCAGTGACTATTGTCTTTAAGGTGTTTTAAATTTTTTTTTTGCCTGTCAAGTACAGAAAGTTAGGCTGCTCTGATTGTTGTATTGTTAATATTTTTTTCTTTTCCCGATTGACTTCCATGTCCTGTTGACTGAGGTTTTGGTGATTTTTTTGTTGTTGTTGTTATGAAGCAATAGACCATTTCATCCTGTATGTATCTATCTACATGTGTGCAAAATGTTAGAAAAAATACAAAGAAACATCTTTCAACCTTCCTTTTTGAAAGGAATTACAGTCTACTTTATAAATTGTGACATACACACATGGAAATGTAATTATCGTCTCCCCTGCCCCTCCCCCACCCGCCAGTTTAAATAACAGTGTAAGCTATAATGGAAAGGTGTCACAAAGTGTGGTACATTATATATTGCCCAATAAATTGTGTGGCTCTCACAGTGCAGAAGTGGGAATTATTTTTTCAGGTTTTTTCCCCCCAATCATTTTATTCATGTTTACACAGAGATCATTGGTTCTGAATTAATTTCCTCCAATTTGTACTCTGAGATTTATTTTTACCAACTGGTATTTGGGGTAGGAAACTAGATCTTCCGTTAAGTTTGGAGACAAGCAATGAGCACTTGCTATTATTTTGATGTAACGCTGATGACTTGGTGTTGAAATGTTGCCTTTGCAGACTCTCATTTACTGGGAATTCCTTGGTAAGAGCACTGCTTGCTACATTTCTTCCCTTTGTTTCCTGCCCTGGGGAGGCCTGGCATCTTTGGGTAAAATGCCTCAAGCCCCTCCCTCAGTCTCTGCGAGTACCTTGGAAAGGAATCTTGTTGGGGATTATTTTTTTTTTCCTAAAGACATTTTTACTCTTTAGTTATGCTGTAGTTGATTTATGTAATGGCATTTAAAAATGAATTCCTCATGCATACCTATTTTCTTATTATAAGCTGGAAAAAATGAAAAGTGCTTAATTTGTTTTATTTGTCTTGATCACGCTGTGGAAGCCTGTATAACAATACAGTTTGCGTTCAGCCCTGACACTGTTTTGTTTGCTCAATGAGTTTCATTAGTCTGTTTTTTTCTAGCATGTTATGTTTTGCTTGAGACGTGGGGTTGTACATTTTAATTATCATTCCCAACGGAGACCGGTAAAAACCGTTCCCATATTTTCTACTAGGCGAAGCAGGTTGTTGTTGTTGTTGTTGTTGTTTTTAAATAATTTTTCTATCTCTTTGTGTTGTGTTTTTTTTCTCTCCCCAAGTTAATTTTAGATGGTGTGAGAGTAGAATGAGATGGCTAACGGATAAAATTTATGAAATTTCATTGGACTTATTTTCTGAACCAAATTTCTATTTTATGTGGAATGGCCTGTTTGCTATTTTAACTGTTTTTGCATTGGAAAGAAGATACTACTAAGGAATTGTTTATATTGAGGTTTAGACTTTACTCTGAAAGGGATCGAATAATACAGACACCATCTATATGTAAATGAATTTATATTTTTTTCCCTGTAGTGTATTTGTTAAACCTTCCTAGACTGTTGCTGGCTAGATTTACTTCTTACAGTCCTTGTATCACTTACTGTTATCCTAATTCATTTACTCATATTAGCATACATTTATGTTTATATTATTTTTTTAGTTGATTAAAAACAGATATTGGATGTTAAATATCCTTAAACAAACAGTCAGCCAACACTTTCTTTGCTTCATCCTGATAAAGTGTCCTATTTTAAGGAAGTAATATGTACTTTCCAAAAATGCTATTTTGGTGTGAGATAGTGTCCCAATAGTGTTCTAATGATTTCTTTACAAAATGTCTGTCTTGAGTTTCCTTAAAAAAAAAAAAAAAATCCTTATTTTACATGTGACCTGATTTAAAAATTCTATTATTGTATTATTATGTAACATTCTGGAAACATCTTTTGGGCAAAGTGCTTTTTATTTTGGGAGGGGTTTTATGGTAATATTATTCAAGTACAGAAATGACATGAACAGTACTGCCTCTGACCCTTTATATAAATATTTAGAATAAGGGAAATAAGTACCCACAAGTTCAGTGGAAATATGAAAAATTCTTACATCATTGCAGGTACCCATAACTACTAGTGAAACTGAGATTTGATTTGAGGATTCAAAGTTATGTGATTTTTTATTGTTTTTACATGTTTGGGAGGCTAGGAGCAGCAGTCAAGTTGCTTGGGTGGGGGGCTGGCACTGCTGGGATTGTAAATATGTCCCCTCTCCCTTCAGCAGCTCCTCATGTTAGTTCTCATTGCATGCTTCTTTGTATTTTGCAAGTCTCTTTACCTTTTTATAATTTGTTTAGTTGCTGTCTCCCTAGCATGATGAGAAGAAATTGACTACTCTAGTCAGTCTCTCCCTCATAGCCTGCCCAGACACTTGCATGTTTAAGAACTAATAACCCTATCTTTTCTAGCCGACACTTCGGTATCTCTGGATAATGGACGTTATAATTATGTCCTTAACACGTCCTTCACTTTCTGCAAGCACTTAACTGCTCTTCAGATCTTGGCTTTTTATGTGTCTCCTTTTTTCTAGACTGCTGATGTTCTATATCCTTCTGGCTTTTCTCTCTCTTCACTTTCAGAAACAAGAATTCCTGAATTGACTTTTAAAGGGAAGCCTTTTCCATATTGACGCCTGTCACCCAGTGTTCCTAACTCAATGAGGAATGGTCCTTCGGATGAGAAAGCCTTTGTTGCCTTTTGCCAAATGGCTTCCTAACATCTCCAGATCCATTCCTTTCTCATTTTGAAACCAGCCACTGAAACATGGTATAAACAAAGTTGATGGGTTCTCTAATCTCCTGAAGGGCAGGTGTAGGACGGTGTGGAAAGCGGAGCGTTGCCAAGCGATCGGGACCATCTGAAGCAGCATCAGGGAAACCACGGCAATGTGTATGCTGAGTTCCAGACGTTGTTCATGAAGAGAGCAGAATGAGTAGGGAGAAGTATATACAACAGCGGTCAAGAAACATTTAAAATGAGAAATGCACACACAGATACATGTACTCTATAAATAAATATCACTGTGGTGAATGAATGGCAGTAGCAACATTTGCAATGAATAGATTTTATCAAATAAAGTTTGTCTTTCCCTCTAGCAATGAGCGGTAGTGACTTGAGGTAGAATGCTGGGCCTGATTTAAAGTTGTGTCGAGATATTGACCAAATTAGACTCCCCTTCTGGGATATGCTAACACTTTCAGTTTTGATCACTTCTGGTGAAACAGTAGGGATGAAAGAAGCCAGGGGATCTAAAGAAATTTGTGCCTTTAATACTGAAGGAGAAAAAAATCTGATGTTTCATTTTGTATAATCTGGAATCCATTGTGAGATCATGATAGGAGGACCTATAAAAAGAGTTTGTGATACATTGTAGTTTAAATTTGCTTCCTATGCTCTTTTCACATTTAACCTGTGGAGTAGGCAAGGCAAATGTTATTAATATTACCCTTCATTACAGAGAAGGAACCTGTCTGGAAAGATGAGGAAACGGCCCAAGGTCCTGGCCATGCTGTCGTTGGTCCCGAATCCCGTGCTCTGGGGTGCTGAGCCCGGGCTTTGTCACAGTTGTGGAGGCGTGGGTTTGCCGGGAGCGGTTGGTTTTTTTTAAGTGGTGACGTTTCACTGTTCCTGTTTAAACGAATCAAGAGTGGAAATTTCTCTAATACCAATATTTTGTTTTTCTTTGGCTTGGAAATGTCATTTGATAGCATGCTTTTACCCTCTTGTGACTTTCCTTTAGAAGGAGAACGCTGACTTTGCTAGGGAGAACTAAACTGCTGGACCCGTTTCAGTGTGTTGGGAAAACTGTGTCTACTTTTCCTTCCCTGCCTTTTCCCCCCTTTTTTTCTCCTTTCTTCTTATACTTGGAAGAATATGTAATCATTTCTGGGGTGCTGTAGTGCCGCTGAACCCCTTGCTCAGGAGAGCTGTCGAAGGAGCCCACCCATCCACAGAGAAGATATGGTGAGGGTGGGCATCGCCTCTGGGCTTCTATGTCTAAGATCAGATGCTGCTCTCTGCAGGCACTCTGTAAATACAGCCCAGGAAACAAGTCATCTTGGGTGGGTTTTGTTTCTTCCCTGGGGTGGGAAGCCTACTCAAGCTGTGGTACATTTATACAATGCGTAATACTTTGTGGAGGTAAAAAAAAGAAAAGAAAATTCTGCCTTTTGCAACAGCATGGATGGACATGGAGATTATTATGCTAAGTGAAATAAGCCAATCAGAGAAAGACAGATAACTGCATGATTTCACTCATGTGTGGAATCGAATGAACACAATAAACTGAGGAACAAAACAGGCTTGGACCCAGGGAACAGACTGACAGCTGTCAGAGGGGAGGGAATTGGGGACTGGATGAAAGAAGGTGAAGAGATTAGCGAGAAAGCATATATACATAACATGTGGACACAGACAACATTGTGGTGATAGCCTGAGGGAAGGGGCGGTGGGGGTTCGGCGGAGGAGGGCAAAGGGGGGGGGGAAATGAGGACGGAAGGAAACTGCTTGAAGCAGAGGGTACACGATGCAGGCTGCAGATGGTGTTATGTTCAGTTGTACACTTGAGATCTGTATGGTTTTGCGATCCAATGTCATTCCAATAAACTCAATTAATAAAAAAAAACATTTAAAAAAGAGTATATGTTTTAAACATCAATAATACAGTTCTATTCTTACCTAGGTTTAGCAGCATTCAGTGAAAGAAGCCGAAACCTCAATAGGTTTTTCTGATGAGAAAGCACTTTCAGGAGGAGACATAGGCCTGTATTGTAGAGAGAAACTGGAGTCCTAGAAAAGTTATCCTGCAATGGAATTGCTAAATCCTTCCCTTCTGGAGTTGA
The DNA here is from genome assembly GCF_036850765.1 of Saccopteryx bilineata. Lineage (NCBI taxonomy): Eukaryota > Metazoa > Chordata > Mammalia > Chiroptera > Emballonuridae > Saccopteryx > Saccopteryx bilineata. The sequence goes on along the minus strand of NC_089491.1, from coordinate 105,713,104 downwards.
TATTTATTAGGAAGAAAAGCATTTTCACCACTTTTTTTTTTGTGTGTGGTAAGGATAATAGCTCACACTTGTGTTAGTAATATGTCTGATTTCTTTTTTTTTGAGACTAGGTGCCTGTCTTAAATTTAACCATTAGCTCTGTAAATTAGTCTAGAAAACCTGTCTTATCTTTGTCTATTAATTCTACATGACTTACCCTCTAATTAGTCTCTTGCATAATGTCTGTTCTCATAATGTGTAATTCTGATTCTTGATCTTTTTAACTTCTCATGTTGCTAGGGTGTTTTATTTTTTTAATTAATATAGCTAAAGGCCATGAGTATCATCATTACCTCTGAGTCATTTTGCTGTTATTCCAGTATAAGCTTTCATTGCTTTTTACTTTGGAGGTTGAGATAAGCTACCAGTCTTAAAAATATAAACAAACAAATAAATAGCACATTGCTCTCCTGCTTAAAAACCTGATTGTGTGGCTTGTTTCTTAAGTTATGGTCCTAAGATCAGCAGCATCCATATCCCTGGGAACTTGTTAGAAACGCAGATTCTCAAACCTCAGCTTAGACCAAGTGAATCAGAAATCTGTATTTTATCCTCTCATGATTCTGACACATCCTCCAGTTTGAGAACAGCTGCTGTGGGTCATGGGACAAAAAATCCATTCCCCTTCCCATGTACATAGGGGCCTTTGATAGAGCAGTGTCTCAGTGTGATCGATACTGCTGTAAGATTTGTCTTCATCACCCACCTGCCCCAACTGTCACTGTTCTAGACTCTGTCATTGTCAGATCATGACACATATTTCTATATCCTGTGCTGTAGAGGCCCTGAATAGAACATAGAACAGGGACAGAATTCAGTGCCCTGAGGCAAAGGCCACAGTGGCTCCACTGACACAAGTACTGAACACAGTACCATGCTGAATGCAGCACAATGGGGACAGAATGAGCAATTCTGGTTAATCAATAGGTGGGGACATTTGAGCTACTTCACTTGCCCTTTAATCTGCTCTAAAGAAATTCCCCTTCCTTATTTCCTTATTCTCTTCTCTGCTTCCTGAGTTCCTCATTCTTGTCCCTGCTTCTATTTTGTATCAGTAAACACCTCTAAGGACTTTGGGTCAGAGCTGTCTCGTGAAACTTGTATAAGGAACTGCGAGGCGGTCCCCCTTAGGTCTTTCAGTGCCCGCCATGTGGTCTGCAAGTAGTTATTGTCTCTGGACACGGTGCTCTCTTAAGTTCTTCTGACTTGATTAGAGTGTTCTTTCTCATCCCCTCACCCTGCCACCTTGCCATGCTTAGTTGAATTCCCACAAATGCAAGTTACAGTGGAAAGAGTACAAACAAGCTTGATTGAAAATCTGTCTACTGTCATTTACTAGATGTGTGTCCACTTTTAGCCTAGCTTTTCTTATCTAAAAATAGGAATGATGGAGCGTCGACCCAGCATGGAAGTCTCAGGTTTAATTCCCGGCCAGGGCACACAGGAGAAGCGCCCATCTGCTTCTCCACCCCTCCGCCGCGCTTTCCCTCTCTGTCTCTCTCTTCCCCTCCTGCAGCCAAGGCTCCATTGGAGCAAAGATGGCCCGGGCGCTGAGGATGGCTCTATGGCCTCCACCTCAAGTGCTAGAATGACTCCAATTGCAGCAGAGCAACACCCCAGAGAGGCCGAGCATTGTCCCCTGGTGGGCATGCCCGGTGGATCCCGGTCGGGCGCATGCGGGAGTCTGCTCCCCCCTCCCCCCCCCTGCGCTTCTCACTTCGGAAAAATAAATAAAAATAAATGACATAAAAATAGTGATGATGGTTGGGCTTGCCTGGTCAAGGCACATATGGGAGTTGATGCTTCCTGCTCCTCCTCCACTTATCTCTCTATCTCTATCTCTGTCTCTCTTCTCTAAAATGAATAAATAAATAATAAAAATAGTGATGATGGTACATTAACATCATTGAAAGACTGAACAAGATGTTCTGTATAACCAATTATGTTTTTAATCAAAGAGTTAGTTCAATATTATGATTTTTCTTGGGGTGAAATGCACATATCATAAAAATAACCATTTAAAGTGTACGATTCAGTGAGATTCATGACATTCACCATGTGGAGCAGCCATCACCTTGATCAAGTTCTAAAGCATTTATGTCAACACCCCCGAAGGAGACCCTGCAGCCGTTCAGCAGGCACTCCCTGTCCCCTCCTCCCCTCAGCATGACTTTGACATGTTCTTTCCACAGGATAGACAGATGGAGCAGGAGATGCATATTATCATCTGCACGTTTGATTATCTAAAGATTCAGAATGCTTTACCATGACACATGTGTGCCATTAATGCTTTAATTATGACACATTAAAATATGCCAAGTATGGAATTGGACCACAAAACATGGCTAATTTTTAGCCAAAAAATTAGTACATGTTGTACAATTGTTATAATTATTTTGGGATTTCCTGAAGGGTGCTGTGTATTTATCTTGACTTCAGCAGGACATCTTTTGATAGAATGGGTACACACATACACACAGACATACGCACACAACCATTTCAGTGATTAATTACACACTAGCAGTTTGGTTAATTATTCTGACTAATTTCCAGTGTGTCCTCACTACTTAGGTATTTACACACACCTAACTTGGTGATATAAAGGATAGAACATTATATTCTTTTTTGGAAATCCCGCTCTTTTGCCTTCTAGGTCTTGAGTTAAGCTCTCAAAATAATATTTAAAATTTGTAAAGGACTTTGCCTTTTGTGTTGTTCTTTCATTTAGATATCTCATTTAATCTTTAGTGTAGAACAATAAAATAATTAACTCATTTTTAATTAAAACATCTTCAGTTCTAAACTTAGGTACAGACTTATTTGAAAATAATAACTTCTAAAAAGCATTATTTAATGTTGATTGAGTTTTCCAATGAAATGCTATATATCCAATTTATTCCTATTATTTTATGTACAGAGGAACACATACTTTCATTCTAAATGACTAAATTAGTGTCACTGTCTCAAATGACATTTGATTTCACTTTAAAAATACTAATTGAAATAAATTAGCAACATGAGGATTTGAAAAAAATTCACATGCCTTTTTTCTATGCCAGTCAGACTTACGAGTTAGTACTGTGGCGTAGGGGCTGGAATGAGAGATTTTTAAGTTGGAACATGGTAGCTCATTAGCATCTTCAGACCCTAATGCTATTTAGTTTAGGATAGATAGATTTATTACAGTGTGTTTCTCACCAATTCACTGCAGTGCATGAAGGCTAAATTGGAACAAACAAAAGAGCTATATAACCCCTGAACCAGTTAGCATAGCTTACAATGTTCTTAACAGGCTTATCTACTGTATGTGAGATTTGGGAAAATGACTTCACTTTTATGCTTTCTTGATCTTTAGGGAAGTATTCAGCGTCAGCTGCTTTGTACTCACAATGTAAACTTCACATATTTGATTTTCAGCTTTGGGATAGAAAACCTTCTTTACAATTCGAAGGCTGCGGGGGGCCATCGTCACTCACTTGCAGCAATTCACTTATTTGCACAGGGTCTGTTGATGCGTGAGAAGACGGCACATGTGACTGGGTCCCAGGGCAACTCATTGCCCTTGGCCGGCATGTGGGACAGGGCACAGGCCTGCAATTTGTTCAGCTAGTGCCGAGTCCTGGGGCGCGAGCCTTCTTTCTGACTCCTCCCGTTAGCCTTTGTCCTCTCTCTTTTTACTACTTGTCATTGAGCTTTGGTTCCTCTTTTGTTCTTGAAAGGTATAAATGATGCACATTTCCCCTCTTCCACTACATCTACCGACTCCTACACAAAGCGGGTTTCTGTTGGGGAAGATAAATTGAGGTATATTGTTAGTGACATTCAGAGAAGTGGCCAAGCTCTGCCCTGCCTTACCTAGAGGATGTTGATTGCACAAACAAGTGGAGGACTGTCTGTACCCCTTGTGAATTTAGCTGTTACACATTTTAAGGGAAAGCGACTTAAGGTTTTATTTTGAATTATGTCAAAAGAGTTATTTGTATTCCTACTTTCTATAAAGGCTTCTATTATAAATATATGAAAATGATACTCCAATTACTGTAATGTATGATATCCCAATCTGAGAAGGTGGATTTAACCACGTCTTGACAGTAAATTTGTTAAGAGATTAGAATGGGAAGCCAGAGAGACTTGCCTTAGTTTTGACCGTTTGATTTCAGGCACACTATGTAGCTACTCTTAAGTTTTAGTTTCTCCATCTGCAAAAAAAGAGACAATAATCCTGGGATCCTTGTGAATATTCACAGAAAGCCACCAGTAATTGCCTCTGCCATGTAGTCAGCCCTCAAGTAAAGGTAGCTGCGAGGCCAAGAGAAACCTTTTGGGAAAATACAGAAAAGGACCCTAGGATCCTAAAATCTGTAAGGCCACATGGACTGGTTCTATAAGGAATTTCTTAAACCAGTAGCCTGTTTATTCCATAAACTCTATCTACTATTGAAAATTCTTACCCATATCTTGATTTCCTAGTGTGATATCACACGTGTGGTATTTCGTATTTGCTCTGAGGGAGAGAGGTAGGGTTACTTTACGTGAATGTTGGTTCCCACAGGTTTACAGTAGGAGAGCATGGTGAAATAATTTCCCCCCTTAACGTTGCAGATGAAGCTTTATGTGTTACCCGTGATGATTTTGGCCTTTCAGAAGTAACAAGATGTATTAGGATACCAGGTGTGTTCTGAACACCAGAAACTGAAAATAGAGTTAGGTGCAAAGAAGGCCGACACCATGTATAAACGTTTATCTGGGATGAGTGCGAGAGGCCTCCTGTGGGCCTTTTGAGTTGTTGGATTTTAATAAGATGGCAGGGGATGGGGGAGGCAGCAAAGTTTTCTTGGGAGGAGAGAGTGTTTGTAGTCAAGGTGACCTGGCTGGATTCATCGCAGCCCTGCATTGCAGAGAAAGCACCAGGCACCGCGGAGGGGAAGAAATAGAGCTGGTTACTAAGGTGTCCTGAAACAAGGCTGAAGAATGATTTTATTTGCTGTAAAAAAAAAAATTTTATAATAGACTGACACCAGCTGAAGGCTCTGGTGGTAAATTGAACCCTTTGGCGTCTGTTTTTACTAGTGAAAAATTTCAGGGAAAGCGAGTGGAATTTACTCTAACTCATATAATGGCCAATGGTTGTTGGTTCTTTACATATATATAACTTTCTCAAGAGCCTCCTTTATCTTTCCATGAAAAAAAGTGATAAAAATTACTTCAGCCTATTCCAGAGGGTGAATTTAAAGTAGTTGGTCTAAGAATAGCTTTGTTAAGATGGATAGTTCGGGGGAAAAGTGTGTTCTTCATAGCATTTGCAATACAGTTGTATGGGGTAAGAGACATGTTCCATGAAATGTTTCTTTCTGAAGTTAGGCATAATCCTAGATAGTCTAAAAATAGTATTTTTAAGTGATTTTTGTAATCTATGCAATCACTGGCGGGTAGATATTTAAGAAGAATGGTGTCCATTTAATTGATAAGGCAGAGTTCATTTTGTGAAGGAAAAGTGATAAATCTATTGGTGTTTAATTTTGTGTGTGTATTAACCACTTCATTCTTTATTCTTTCTTTAATAGGATCATGTTAATATGGGATATTTAAATAATGCAGCAGTATTTGAGAAATGTACTCATTTCATGCCACAGGTAATCATTGTGTTCCCTTGGTGTGACACAGTCATGCCATGGAATGAAGCAGGTCTGGGGTTCGGTCCTGTGTTTCTTAGTAGCCATGTGACCTTAGTGAATACGATTAACCTCTGAGAACTTCAGTGTTCTAATTTGTTAACTGTCCATCATAGTACCTGGCAAAAAGAAATCACTGTGGGGAAAAAGTTTCCTCTCATTCTCGTGAATTGGATAGTGTATTTAAAAGCACTGTGCTTAGCCCTGGCCGGATAGCTCGGTTGCTTGGCGTGTTGCTCCAAGGTGCAGAGCTTGCTGGTTTGATCCCTGGTCAGGGCACATGCAGAAGCGGATCAATGTTCCTGTCTCTCTCTCTTTTCTTTTTAGTTTTAGATTTTATTTATTCATTTTAGACAGAGGAGACAGAGAGAGACAGAAGGGAGGAGCAGAAAGCATCATCTCCCATATGTGCCTTGACCAAGAAAGCCCGGGGTTTTTTTTGAACCGGCGACCTCAGTGTTCCAGGTCGACGCTTTTACCCACTGCGCCACCGCAGGTCAGGCTCTCTCTCTCTTTTCTTTCCTCTCTCTCTAATATTAATAAGTAAAAAATAAAATAAAATCACTTTGTGTAATATGTAGCATCTGGCCTAATAGATTAATGTTACAAAACATCAACTTATATTAACCAAGAACATGCGTTTCACTTGATTGTCAGAGATTTTGTTACCTGAAGTAGAAAAACAACTTTGAAGTCCCAGCAAGAATCCTGCTCTTGTGGTCTTCTGCCTGGTAGGTTGGGCTTCTCTGGTTGACTTCAGGAAGATTCCTTTCCCTTTGATGTGGAGGCTACCACAGGGGGGGGCCCAGCTGCTCAAAGCCTAGCTAAACTCAGAAGGGCCGCCTGGGATCAGCTTTAGCATTTCCTTCAGAGGGCACACCTGAGGTTGTAAGTATTGTCCTTGGAAGTTTTTTCGGCTAAACCTTGGTTGAAACTTCTGCCCAAGTTCCTTTAAGAAGTGGAATGGTCTAAAAGATCGACAGCTAGTTATCTTGGGTGTTTGGGATATAAGTGCAGGCTTAGCAACTTGCCGCTACTGGTTATGACCTTGGGCAGTTTATTCAGAGCCTCTCAGCCTCAGTTTCCTCTTTTGTAAAATGGGGATATAAAAGTTTTTACCTCAAGTTTTTGTGAAATTCTACATAAAGAATCATATGATCAGATATAATCAGCTTGAAATAAAAGCTATATTAGTAAAAAAATTATATATTATCTATGTATGATAAAGCTAAACATTAGTTCTTGTGATTTATGTCAACAGAGTATCTGAAGTAGTAATTTTTGTTGCCTTTCAAACTATTTACACTGTACTGTTCATACTTTTGTATATTAATATCTTCCCTTTTTATGTTGTTTTCCGCAACACTGACTGCTGTTTTTCGTAACATGAATAATCTGTAAGTGATGTTTTTTACACCATTGGAAAATAAATTTTGTGAAATGTTATCCCATATAAGCTTAGTCGCTATTATGAGGTTATGTGTTGCGAATTATAACTTCAAAAAAATAGTCGGGGGGGGGTGCTGTCTTTTCCTTCATTGTTTTATTCACAAAGGCAGCTTTTATACTTTGATTAAGTATAATGAATCAGACAATCAGTCATGTCCTTCAGACAAAGAAGGCTCCTTGTTGTTAAAGTGAATTAATACTTTAATAACAGAAGTGTCAAGTGGCTGAATTTCTCATAGAAATGACCGTGTGTTACACTAATAATGTTGTGTCTTAGGAATCACTTTTTTTTTAAGTATATTGGTTGCTATGTGAAATGAAATCTAGGCAAACAAACAAAGAAGAATTGTGTCAGAAACATACCTCAATACCTGTTTTCCACAATCTGTGAACTGCACAGTAAGTCAGTTCCTACGATAATAGACTATACTTCATCAGCCTTTGAATTATTTGACTATGGCTTGATGCCATAGTCACATATTTGATACATGTTTTTGAAGGGTTGTGTATAGACAGAACCAGGATGGTATTAAGTCGTTTCAGGCTCTTATGGGAAGTCTGCATCATGTGATTTATGTAAAATGCTGGGAAACTCCTTAATTCCTAGATACTATGAATCTCTCTAAGGTTTTGTGTGTCGAGTAGTTTTTTTAAAGAGTCATTCTTTTCAGTATAACTGATCCAATTTTTATTATACAGGAGGTAAAGGCTTGCTCCAACTTAAAACAACTATGACTATTGAGTAGACAGAGGGAAAAAAATGTACATTTGAAATACATTATTTCAAATGATTTGCAGGAGAAATTTTGCTTTCAAGAGTAGGCATCTTGACGTGATGCATGCAGGAAAGCTCCTGTTGCATGCCTGACTCCAGCTCCAAGCGTATTTTCTTCCCTTTACATCATCAGGTCACTCCCTTCTGCCAGCCTGCGCGTTCTTCTCACCGATCGTCGAGCTTATAAAATACTCCCATGGGAGAATGACTGCCAGCGAGGTGTCTGTAGTAGCTATCTATAATTTTAAAACTTTTTTACCTAGAATTATTACTCTGGCTAACCTGATGAAAGACTCTCAGTGGTGAAAAATGTACTTGGTCAGGCAAAGCCGAGACCGGGTTGTTACAAACCGCGGATGCAGAAGTCTGCCTCGACAGGGAACCACTTGGCTCTGTTGCTTCCATCTTGCCTGTTACAGGCAGAGACGCTGTCCCCTACCATGTCCCAGGGGTGAGAGGTGAGCTTTATGTAATAGGAAGCATTTCTGAGGGACTACATGACGAGGTAGAGTAGAAACATGGCCTCTTACTTGCTCCTGTGGCCACATGTCCTGTAAAATGTTTGGAAGGGGAGGGTGTATTTGTTTCTTAGGGCTGCCATAGCAAAGTGTCCCAAGCTGCATGATGTACAATAACAAAACTTGATTTTCTCCTAGTTCTGGACCTAGAAGTCTGAAATCAAGATGTCCACAGGGTTGGTTTCATCTGAGGGCTGGGAGGGAGGAATCTGTTACCTGCCTCTTGCCTGGCTTCCGGGGATCTGCTGTCAATCTCTGGGGTTTCTGGAGTGTAGAAGCATCACCCTGATCTCTGCCTTCAATTTTACATGGCATTGTGTGTGTGTGTGTGTGTCCAAGTACCCCCTTTTTATGAGGACATTAGTCATATTGGATTAGGACCCACCTGGTCAATCTGACTTGAACATGATCACCTCTGCAAAGACCCTGTGTTCATATAAGGATTCATTCTGAGGTGCTAGGGGTTAGATCTCCAGCAGATCCTTTGCACAGGTCAAGCCACAGCAGAGGTCTTGCTTGGTGACCCACCCTGTCAGAGTTGCTTCCTGGGGACTGGTTACCCAGGAACACAGAGGGGCAGCACAGGGAAGCTCTGAACAGCACACCCACTGGCCCAGAGGCTTGTGTTACTGTCATGAGTCCCAGGGCGAGTGAAGTGCTCCGGCCTTACAAAATGACAATGACAAATAATAAAGTGAATAAGCAAATAAAGACTGATACATGTTTGTAGGTATGAAGCCAAGGGGTTAGGAACGGAACCTGGTTTCAGACGCTTAGGTTAGTAGCTATGTGACCTTAGGCAAATTGCTGAACCTGTGTGGACTCCATTTCTTCCTCTTGAAACCAAGGAAATAGTACTTTCTCACAGAGGATTGCGTGCAGATGAGATGAGATCAGTGCAGTGCTTGCCTGTAGTGTGAGCACACACAATGGTAGTTGATAAGAAGACAGAAAAAAGGGCTACAGCACTGTGGACGTTGGGAAGCGGGCATTGCCTGGAGCTTGGGGAAACGTCTGGCTCACTGCCTGGGCAGCGCTGCTCACCTGTGTCTGCTGCCAGCCCGGACTCTGCCATGGCCTCTGCTCACATCGACTTTGGTGTCTGGACACTTGATATCATCCCTCGGTACCTAGCTGAACATGTGGTTTCTCCTCTTTCAAGTTGTTTCATTTATTGTGTTTTCAGAGTAGGGCTCCTATTTTTTTTAAGCTGATTATTAGAGGAAAACAAAAAAGTATGACTGTCCACATTTACCTAAATGCCTAAAGTATAAATGCTAGTTAACACCCCCACCCCCAAGTTTAGTTGTTTTAGGCATGTATAATTTATTCTCATCAATGAAATAATAATATTGTCATGTCCACACTTTTTGCAGGGGTAGGGAGAAACAGGGTTTGTCCTTGTTGATTTTTAATGGGTAGAGTCAAACCCTAGACAAACACGTTTTTCCTGTTACCATTGACTTGGAAATATGGAATGTGTTTGTGTGTGGCTTAGAGCTGTCCCTGTTGGTTGTAGATCATGTTTAAACAACAAAGAGAGGGTTAAATCAGAAACACACGTTGGCATGCTTAGAAGGCATGTTAATGGAAGCTCAGGGCACCAGACTGTATTTTTGTAGCTTTTATGTATTTTTTTTATCAACTGTATTTATTTTTAAAACTTTTAAAAGGGGAGGCAAGGATTTTGACAGCTTCCAAAATATCTGACCATCATTTTTAGGAATCTTTTATGTGCGAGGCTGTGTGCACGAGGTGTGAATGAGGCAAGTTTCCTATGTATTAAGGGCATAAGGCATCAGGCTGAAGGCATCTGAAGAAAAAAAAATCTGATTCCCAATTGGGAAATTCAGAGGAACTTTTTGAGTTTTTTTCCTTAAAGGGTGAAACTAATGTTGACAAAGAAAATAGGATGAAGAGGGGGACTTCCATGTAAAAGGCATAACATATACAAGAGTGAAGTGCCCGACTTGATGAGTACAGTTTAGAGGTCATGTTGGAAAGGCAGAATGAGGTTTGATTGTAGAAGGTTAGAACTGGCAGAGTAAGGGGTTCAGACCTGTGGCAGGCAAATAAGGAACCATCCCTTAGAGCAGGCTCTGCAGAGGAAGCCTAGCCCGAGGGTGTAGGATACTGAGAGAAGCTAGCTTAGTGATGGGGAGAGCTTTTAAGGAGCTTCTGTGTTTGTAGACGTGAAGGCTTGAATGTTATTATGGAAGTAGAAATGTAGAGAGAAGGACAATATTGTAAAAATATTATCAGTGGGACGACTTGATTCCGGTTGGAATATGAGAGGGACTCAACATGGCCCCAGTGTTTTGATCCAGGGTTTCTGGGAAGACTGAGGTGCTACTGCCATTAACACACGTGGGAAGTTGTTAAATTTTTGATGGGTTACGTTTGAGTGGCTGGTATGACAGAGTGCCATCCACATAGGTACACCTAACAAGGCAGGTGGAAATCTGAAAGCCCATGTGGGTGGTAGAACAAATACTGGATTCAGTCTCCTGGACAAGATGGGTAGTGGAGTTCTGCCGGTGGGTGCTGTTTTGAAGAAAACAATGAATTGAAAAGCTTTCTGATGTAGAGGAGGAAGTATCATGTAAGGACAGAAGTGTAAATGAACTGAGAACAGAAAGGAGGAGTGCAGCGTCATAGAGTAGTAGAGGAGAGTTTTAAGAAGATAAGTCGTATTCCACGGTGGAAAAAAGTTTTGACTTAGATGAGGGAGTGGTCCCCAATCAAAGTTTATGGAATCATAAAAGTGAAAACTGCTTGTAATGACCTTTCCTCTGATTTTTTAAAAATAACTTTTGTGGGGAAAAATTGTGATGGATTATTTTGTTCCTTGGAACGTAGTGTTCGAAAAGGCAGGTCTTGAGGTTTGTAATTAAAGAATGTTCCTCCTTTGCCCCTGTGAACTTTATGAAGCAATGATAATTTTGGTTTTAATAACAAAGGACAGGTTTTGCCTGGGACATAATAGGTACTGAAATTAATACTTTTTTACATTCTTCCATTGTCCTACCTTATTCTTTTTGTGAACATAAAAGGGCTTTTTACGAAGTTAGGGCTCATTAGATCCCCATTGATCAAATGATAGCAATTTGACATTGAAGGCTTAATTTTTTAGAAGGAATACCTCATACCTCATTCCAACAACAGATATGCAATGAGGCTGTTTTCCAGACTTTTTAAAATGGAACTCAGTTTTTACTAGAAACCCTCCATTTGAAGATAGTGGGAGTTGGAATTCTTCAGGTTAACCTGATCCGTGACTGGACGGGGGCCCTGTGTCCACGTAGCAGGTTGCCCTTTTGTGTGTTTGCTTTTCCCTCTTTTAATTCATTTTTATTTTTTAGCTCTTGCCTTCTGCTATCATCAGTGTACTTCATGTTGTTGTTGTTGTTGTTAATTAACTCTCCAACCCTTATTGAGATTCTATTTTGTGTTACTTCTGGGAATATAGAGATGAATGATATGGTTCCTGTCCTTGAGGCATCAGTAGTACAGATGAGGAGACAGGAGCAAACAGATAGATTGCTATTCTGCCACATAGGATAAGAACAAGGTGCTGTGGGGGCATCTAGAGGGCAGGAGGGGGAAGCTAGGGGAATTGGAAGGAAGTGTTTTATTCTGTGGGGTCGAATTAAACATTGTTGAATAACAGCAACCAAAGTGGTTCACATGTGATACGGTATTCCAAAACTTCTGTTTCCTTTTGCTATTTCTGTGAACTCTGACCGTGTTTCTTCTTTACAGAAGAAATGACTCAGTCACACAAGTACAATAACATTTAAAATTACCTATGTCAAGTACTTAGGAATTATGACTATGATTTTCCATGGCAACTACGGTTAGATTCCTCTTCAACTTGCCCACAAGGGCCACATAGATATTCAAATGATAGTGTTTGGCATTTCTATTTATTTTATCCTTGGTAGTTGGCATTTCTATTTATTCTGTTTCCCAGGGGAATGTGAATGTGTGTACACCGCTCTTATAAATACATGGACTGGGTACATGTGTTATCTGCTCTTAGAGGTCTGCCCATGACTCTATGACACCTAACACGGAAACCCGTTCAGGTCAAAACGAGCGCTTAAAAATATGATGAATTTAGAAGTTATTTGAAGTAGATGGAATGGGAACGTAGACCTTCAAATTTCAAATAAGTAAGAGCAATATTCAGAAATACTGTAGGGTACAGGTATGTTGCCTCACTCAATATATGACTTGTAATTCTATGAAATTGACACACATGATGTTTCTCTTTAGGAAAGGATTCACCTAGGGATCCTTTCAGTATTTTACCCAGTGCATCTTAAGTGCCTGTTGCAGACCCTTAACTCCTTGACAGAAGACTGAAGTGCAGAGCAGCTTCAATCAGGGTGTTAGGACTAAGCCTCTAAACTGGGTTGTTCATAATATAGTAAAAAGGATAACTAGTTTCCTTTGGTTTATTGTCAATTGTTGGGAAAGTATCATTTCATGTTTATATCCTGTGTGAATGCCATGTCTGTGAGGTAAAGGAGGTTGTGCAATGTAAGTTTACATCTATGACATAATACAGAAAATGTAAACGTAGATGCATCAGAAGGGTGATTTGTGATGCAATGCAGTATTTTGTGGCTGATGTAAATTTTGTTTTTCAACTTGAGATAAATTATATATGCCTCTGAATATGTGAGCAGATTAAGCAAGGGTACATGAAGCAGCATTATATGAGGCAAAAATATATATATTTTTCTTCTTAAGTGAGTAGCAGGAAGGTGGAGAGAAGACTCCCACATATGCCCCAACTGGGATCTACCTGGCAAGCCCCCATGGGGCCATGCTCTGCCTACCTGGAGTGTTGTTCCGTTGCTCAGCAACCAAGCTATTTTAGCATATGAGGAGGAGGCTATTGAGTCAGTCTCAGCATTCAGGGTCAACTTGCTCCAACTGAGCCATGGTTGCAGGAGGGAAAGAGAGAGAAAAAGAGAAAAAGGAGAGGTGGGAGGGGTGGAGAAGCAGATGGTTGATTCTCTTGTGTGCCCTGACTGGGACTCAAACCCAGGATGTCTATATGCCAGGCCGACACTATCACTGAGCCAACTGGCCAGGGCTGGCAAAAATCTAACTTCCCTGAATTAACAAACACATAATATTCAGACTGATTTATTGCTTGACGTCACAAATAGACCAGTGACAGAATATTAGTACAATAGGTGATGGAGTCATCTTAATAGATATATTCAAACTGAGATTTACATTGGAAAAGATCTGTCTGTATTGAAGAGAATTATGTAAGTGAGTAAAATTAAAGTAAAACTATATAAAATATAGATGGATGATTAAAAACAGAATTATTTATTTTATATTTGTAGTTATCTGAAAGTAATTAGCTCTTTCTTAACTTACACTGCACTCTAAGAAATTTTAAGTCTTATTTGAGACTTTTTAATAAAGACTTGGATAAATTTTAATTGGATATAGAACTCATTAATATAGATGGAAACAAATTTTCATTGACGTTCCAGGTACCTCAGAAATTATTAACTGTATTACCTAAAAATAGTACAAACTTTTTTTGAATTGTTTTAAAAAAAAGAAGTGAATGGTATAATTAGTATACATGTATCTTTTTTAAAAAATGCCCCAAATTTTGATTATTATGCTTGTTTTAAAATTTTGACAGTTATTTTATTTCTATACATATGATAATAAGGTAATTACGATAAAATGACTTTTATTTGTATAATGTTTTGTAGTTCTAAAGGCTCTTATATTTATAATTTTATTTATTCTTTAAAATCACTAGGTTATGAAGGAATTATTTATGTTGGCTTGTAGATACGGAAACTGACCTGAAAGATCAAATGAATTAATTGTCAAGCTTTATGCACTCTCCTTTCATTTGATTTTCTTTCTTTTTTTTTAAATTTTATCATACATGTACTTATTGGTCACTGGTACTTAATGAAAAAGATATGCCTGTCTATATGACAGGAGGCAAAACTTGCACTAGCTTTTTAAAAATTCTAGTCCACTGTTCTTTCCTGCTGCTGCTTGCTGCATCTCAGGTGCAGTTCAAAATTATAATTCAGATAATCACTTCTTGTCAGTTTTGTTCAGATATTATAACACGCCTTTTTACTAAGCAGAGTTTTAAATTTGTTTTAGTTTCTTTTGTAATCAATTTTCTTTTCTGTTAACATTTTTGTGTATAGGTTTTCTATAATCTCTTTTTTTTTACAAATGTAAATTTGTTTAGGACAAACTTTTTTTTTCATTGCTCTATATCAAATTATACTAAAAAATGCATGTAATCTCTCTCTCTACTTGGTGTTAGCAACACTTTTCAAGATTTGTTACTCTCTTCAGTTCATTAATGAAAAAGATATCTCAATGGAATTTTTACCCTCAGGGAAAATGATGACTCAGAAATTATATATTCATAAACCTAACAGTATTTAGAAATAGTAAATGGATGCATCCATCATAGAAAGGAAAAGATTTTACAGCAAGTCACTAGTTACATGCATTAACACAAGGAAGAAAATTCCGAATACAGTTCAATGGATTTCTTGAAGATCAACAAAAGAAAAAGCCTCAGGTCTTGCTTTTAATGTCATTGTAATCTGGTTGGGAAGAAATTTACTAAGGGGAGAAAAATAAGTGCACCGGCCTTGAGTATACAGATGAAAGAATGCTTAAATTCTCTAGGTGAATTTTTGGGAAGTTTAAGGAGCAAGTTGCACTGGAACCCATTTTAAAGGATGGGATTTCTGTAGGGGAAATGCGTATCGTGCAACGAAATAAAAGAACAGAAACAGTATAAATATACGGGCTATACGTGAGGCTAGAATTAGTTTTTAAAGAGTTTTATTGCTTTTAGACATTTATTGCAATAATTATTTATTTGCATTGTTTCTTATTTTGAGCCTGCAGTCTCTGGATGTAGATAGAGGTGGAAGCAAGATTAAATTTGGTATATACATGCCATCAGTCCTTGCCGGTGGCCTGGAGTGTGAGAGGGAGTTGGGGATGTATATCAGGGATGAGTAACATACAAGAAGTAATTTTTTCTTACAAATTTTGACTTGCCTGATGGCTTTGAGAAAAAATATAGGAGTACCATATTTGGGATGTACAGTGTTGCTTTCAGCTATCTTTTGTGTTGGATAGAAGTGCTCATATTATCGCTTTGTGTATTTGAATAATTTTAATATTATCTAGACTAGGCTAGTCCATGTATTTCACCTTAATTTTTTAATTTTTATTTTGGAAGAGCTGAAACTGTTCCTCCAGTTTTGGAGAAATATAAAATGCTTTGGTTCTATGTAAAGGATGCTTACTATTATTTTGGATATAAAGAAAAAAATTTCCTTCATAATCAAAATCTATCTATACATGCTTAATGAGAGGAAACACTAAAGTATAATGATTCCTACACACTTCTTTAAAAACAGTAATAGCGGGTGTTTTTTTGTTTTTTGTTTTGCTTTGCTTTGGTAAATGGAAGCTTATGCTGATTACTGTCAAATGTTAGGTTTTATTTTCTTTAAAGTGCAGTGGATGAGATTTTCATTTGTTTTGCATGTAAAAGTCAAGGGTACCATGCTTATACATTTTCACATTACAAGCTGTTTGTTTTAAATTACCTAGACATTATAATTTACACTACATACAGAATTGTTACAAAACAAAACAAACATTTCACACACAAAATATTGATCCCCAAATTGGGTCTATAATCTTCTTTAAAGCATGGGGAATTTTACATTTTCCAAGAAGATTTTTGTGACATAGTAATCAATCATTTTCCATTCACTGTCTGGAGGAAATAGTTATTGAGCATAGACTGTGTATTAGGTTCTTCTAGCCATTGTGATACGGAAAAGTCTGCCCTCACAGGTGGTATATTCGATGGTATATTTGAAAGAATTAATGAGGTTTTAGTCATTTTTTATATTTATATTTCACAACAATGATATTAATTGGTTGCTCACCATACATATTTATTAAACTAATATTATGTATAAATTAGAAAAAAATCAATACAGGACTGAAGTTTCATTTATATTTGCAAATTATTTTGGAAACTCAAAATATAACTTTAAATTACAATGTTAAGAGCTTATGTATATATTTTTCTGAATGAAGGAACCATTTATAACAAAAAATAATTTTTTTTTTTGTATTTTTCTGAGGTGAGGAGGCAGAGAGACAGACTCCTGCATGCGCCCAACCAGGATCCACCTGGCATGGCCACCGGGGTCGATGCTCTGTCCATCTGGAGCATTGTTCTGTTGCAACCCGAGTCATTCTAGTGCCTGAGGTGGAGGCCATGGAGCCATGCTCAGTTCCCAGGGCCAACTTTGCTCCAGTGGAGCCTTGGCTCTAGGAGGGGAAGAGAGAGACAGAGAGAAAGGAGAGGGGTAAGGGTGGAGAAGCACATGGGTACTTCTCCTGTGTGCCCTGGCTGGGAATCAAACCCGGGACTTCCACACACTGTGCAGATGCTCTGTCACTGAGCTAGCTGGCCAGGGCCAACAAGAAAAAATTTTTGTATTCAATCATTGCTACAGGTCAAGTTCCTAAGTGTGTTTTGTTGTGGTTTAGTTGAAGGTTTCTGTAGCGTATACTTCCTAAGGTATTTTAACATATCTGAAATTTTAGGAGACTGTTAGTGCCTTATATTTTCTTCTTCAGTAGCTAACATCCTAGACATACTATGACATAGTATAGCTACTGCATGTCAATAAAATACTAGAAGAAAATCAGTTATTATAGTTGTCTTAGACTGGCTGTCATTGTATGTTTTTCAATTGCATTTCTCTGTTATAGGGATTGCAGGGAGAAAACTGATTCATAAGTCCTTAAGTTTCATGAGGGAAAACAAAAACAAAAACACAGAAGGAAAGGGATTATCTTAAAGTAATGACCAAACTAGAAATCTATATGTAGTACAAAGGAAGCATTTGGAGGGTTTCTTTAGTATGTGATTAAATGGTGTCTCTAGGCTCATTAAAATCAGTAAACACAAATTATAAATTCTTGACTAGCGTGGTCTGTCTCTTTTACTCCCTTCTCTTTTATTTTTCCTTATTTTTTAAAATAAATATTGTGTGAGCATTTTGAAAAATACTGAGAATTAGGTATTTGTGTAAGAAATGTGACATATAAAACATAATTTTTTATGATTAAAGACAAATTCTAAAAACAGTGAATTCATTTATTACCTCTATTCCTAGAATAACAGTTCTTATTTTTGATTATTAGGTTTAACTGTTATGTATGGTTTACTTGATGGAAATCATACTGTACACTTGGTTTTATCATTCTGTGGAAACTCAGAGATTAACAAGCTTATCAGGCCAGTACATTTATATATTCCCTCTCCTCACCATGATAATGTTTACCAGTATTTTTTTTTTAACATGTGGGAACTCAGCTACATAGTACTTAGGGTAATAGCTATATTTTTTAAATTTCCTAGCATCATTAGGAGATGCTATTTAGTTTCTGCTTGAATGCTTCTATATATGAAGGACTCATTTCTCTCTAGCAGCAGCCAGATACATTCCTGGCTATCTTTAATAGTTGTTCTATTATTTTGTGTCAAAATCATCTTTCCTTTGCATTCTTCCTTATTAAAACTGTGCAGCTACCCACAAGTCTGCTCTTCTCTTTGTCCAGTGACAACCTTTCCAATATTTTAAGGCAATGGTTCTATCTCCACTTTAGCTTTTCTCTCTTAGTTTTAATATTGTATTTCTTTTGTTCAAATGTTTCTGATTTGGCTTTATTTCTGAATCCTTAATCATTCTGGTCACTTTTCTCTTGGCTTACTCCATTTATTCAGTGACACATTAACGTGTGGCCCCAGACTGAGCACTCCCATGAAACTGCTACCTCCTTGAGCTACTAACTATATTTCTGCAATTTCACAAGTGTTTTGGCTTATTGCGATTCTATGCTGGTAGATCATGACAATTATATTCAACTCTGGAGGTCCCCTGGTGTCATGTGACCTTATACCATCAGAATGAGGGATGGTGATGGGGCTGCTGATAGCTGGCAGTAATTGAATGCTTCCGGCTGCTGGTACATTTAGCTTTTACAACAGTCTGTAAGTTACAGGTACTGTCACCATTGCCACTGCATAGATGAAGAAAGTAGGGCCTATAGAGATCATGTAACTTGTCAATGGTCAGCTAGTGGGTGGCAGAGCTAGCGTTAGAATCCAGATGATTGACATGGAAAATCGATTGTCAACCACTCTGCTAAGACGGAAACGAGGTGTTATAGTGATTTAAGTCAGGGAAAGGCTTTGCTTTTCAGCGTGGATGACAAAGGCTTCTTTGGGGAAATGAGCTTTTTAGGGAGTTGTTTCCAACAGAGAAACTATCACCAGAGAGAGAGGTGCTCAGGTAGGTGAGTGCAAAGGACCAAGCGGGAACCCTATTAGTGTAGTTTGGCTGTAACATGACATACATATAAGCATGTTGAGGAATATAAAATAGGAAAAAGAGACTAGGGATGGATGATTGAAGATATTATGTGTAATGCCAAAGTGGGTATATTGTTGTTAAGTAATAGGATTTCATGAATGATTTTTGAGCAGGAATGTTCAGTAGTCATTTCATACCTTACAAATACAGTCTTGATGCAGCATTTTGGGAGGATTAAAAAGGAAACATAGTTAACAATCAGATGGGGAACAAATTAGGGCTTATTTCAAATGAAGAGGTAATGGGAATCAGAATTAGTGGAAGGAACATAAAGTCTAGAAGATGCAAACCTTGTGTGAATTGTTTTTTTAACAACAAATGAATGTTTGGGTAGGAAAGAAGCGTTAACTTAAATCGAAGATGCTGCTCACAAATCCTCAGTTGTGGTTGAGGAACATTTTTTTTTTTAAAAAAAAAGGAGATGAGGAACAGTTGATTTTTTAAAAATGTCGAGCTTGAGGTATTGCTGTGAAATCTAGATGGAACTATCTCGTAGGCAATTTGAGGACTAGTGATGTGGAGAACTTGATAGAGCTGGTGGAGGTAAAGGGCTGGGTGGGAAATACATGCATGAGGGCAGGAAGGGGACACTGCATGCAGGTGCTGTTTCTTTTCTTTCTTTTTTTTTCTGAAGCTGGAAACGGGGAGAGACAGTCAGACAGACTCCCGCATGCTCCCGACCGGGATCCACCCGGCACGCCCACCAGGGGCGACGCTTTGCCCACCAGGGGGCGATGCTCTGCCCCTCCGGGGCGTCGCTCTGCCGCGACCAGAGCCACTCTAGTGCCTGGGGCAGAGGCCAAGGAGCCATCCCCAGCGCCCGGGCCATCTTTGCTCCAATGGAGCCTTGGCTGCGGGAGGGGAAGAGAGAGACAGAGAGGAAGGAGTGGGGTGGGGGTGGAGAAGCAAATGGGCGCTTCTCCTATGTGCCCTGGCCGGGAATCGAACCCAGGTCCCCCGCATGCCAGGCCGACGCTCTACCGCTGAGCCAACCGGCCAGGGCGCAGGTGCTGTTTCTAAGCGTGGAGATGACCAGTGGGATTCTCTGAAAGTGGAACATGACAGATATCAGTGTGGCAGTCTTCTTAAGGACTTTGTGTGTGATTTCAGTTTAAGCCCTTTGTTCATGCCATTGAAACCAAGGGTGCTTATGATTTTAATTAAATTTAGTTTTAAATCCTCACTCTAGAGATCATCTTTTCTCTGTATGTAAAGGGGTTGACAAAAGAAGGGAATGAGCAAAAAAAAAAAAAAAAAAGTCGAGAACATGGAAAACAGTGTGGTGATTGCCTGGAGAAGGGACGGTTGGGGAGGTGGAGGAGTGTATGGAGAGTGAATGCTGATGGAAGGAGACTTGACCTGGGGAACTGAACACACAGTTCAATGTACAGATGAAGCGTTGTGTAATTAGGCACCTGAAGTGTGTATAATTTTGTTTACCATTGCCACCCCAGTAAACTCAATACAAAGGAAAAAAATGAAGACTAAACTTTACCCAATAGAGAAAAAAAGTAGGATGACAGTTTTTTTATGGCAAATAATGCAATAATTAGTAATAATACACGAGTAAGCTGTGTTTTGCTAACTCACAACTGTAGAGCTACTTTTGCCCCACTTTGTTTATGCCTCTGAGAGACCCAGCCTTTCCCCAGATCATCAGAAGCCCTCGAAGCAGCAGAAGACAGTCGCTTGGACCTGACTAATGGTCATGGGGTCTGGATTTCTGGCAGGCTAATGACAACATCTTGACCTAAGTTACTTTTCATTTCCTGAACCGTAAGATGGACCGACTCCCCTGACTACTTTCTCATGAAATGAGAGGGACAGACCTCCAAACTGTCCTTGAGATCTGAAGAAATGATTGATTACCCTTCCCTCACCTCAGACAAATCAGTTTCTCGCATGACCCTGACCCACTGACCTGCCCGGGGCCTTGTGAGTTTGCGCTCTATAATCTGTATCCTACGCTCCATCAGTGAGCTCAGGCTTTGAGCATCAGTTTCCCGTTCTCCTGGGTGGCACTCATCATCAGTAAAATAGCCAGTATTTCTCCACTACCCCTCTTGGTGTTTAGTCTTTGGTTCTGCCAGTACCAGGTGGATGAACTCTTTCTGTTCTGTAACACATTTGCTGCCTACTTATACTTAGGAGCTGGTCAACCTCAAACACTTCATTACTCATACCAGATGCTTATTCTGTTATCTTTGCCAGAGTTTCAGATTTTACTTTACATTTAACAACCAGATCCTTACCTTAATTTTATTTTTTTCATCATTTGGCTTAGATTTTTTCATGGTCATTTCTCTGGACTCTTTCCTTATGTGATCTGTGAATTCTACAGTCTCTTCTGGTTGCCACTAGTCTTGGTGTTTTTTATCTGGTTAGCATCCTGTGGCCCACAGTCCTGTGTGTGCTTCACCATCAAGTGGCTTTAGTCTACTAATTTCATTGAGGTTGTTGTAAAGCATTGTAGCTGAGCTGTATTACAGAGTATAGCTTGATTTATATTATTTGGTACTGTTTATTTTTTAGGAGTTTGTGTGTGGTCTTCAGAACACGCTTCTCTGGCAACCAGTCATATTTGCACTGATTAGTGATGAGTATTATATTTGGAAATACTTTGTCATTCTCTTTTCTTAAGTACCATGCTTTAAATTTTTTCAGATTTTAAAGAAACAAGAATTTCCTTGGGGCTCCTTCTTCTCTTAAATTTAACATTTGAGGGGAAAGTAACTCCTCTGACATGAAGGGTCAGGAATTAAATTCTCTATTATCCTTGTGTTTTAAAGGGATCATAACCATCAGTCCCATTGTGGGGACTCTCTGCTTTGAGTTTTATTAATGTTGGCAACTGTTCTGCTGAAGATAAAGGCATGTTTGCTTACTCTGTTGCAGGAAGAAGCAGGATGCAAAGTTTGTTGCTAAAACATTTAATTAAGTGCACAGTGAAGGTGTGACCCAGCAAATTTAAAGAGCCTAGTGTGCTTTAGATTGGCAGGCCGAATCAGCCTGGAAGGTAATACTGCTCATTCCAGAGAAAAGAATGGGCTTCATTAACTTCCATTTTACTGGATGATTCTTTGTGGTTCGTGGATTAACGCTGGAGTCACAGTCTTTTCTTTCCTCTGTTCCCCCAGGATTCTAACAGACCTACATTAGCTTCACACCTCTCCCCTCTGTGAGCAGAATTGTGCTCATCTTTGCATTTCTATAACTTAGTATAGTAGGTATGCATTAAATAATTGCATATAAGTACATGAAGGGACACAAGTTATTTAATAGAGAAATTACCCATTGGAAATTTTTTGTTGAGTTGAATGTGCTAGCTATTCTTTTTCTAATTTGTCATTTTAGAAATGAACTGAAAATTTCCATTTAGAGACTATTTTACTTGGTATACAATTTTTAAACTGTAGGACATTAGGGAAACCTAATACATTTCAAAATGACCAAATATAACAGTAGCTAAATTTCTTTTAATGTAATTAGACTTCACTGGTTAAATGCTTAATTTAAAATTGAAAGACCTTCATTTGATGCACATATGCAGTATCATATACTCTCTTCACATCACCCTAGAATCAAGTAACACTTATTAATTCATTAAGGCATATTTAAGAGACAACCAAGAAATCTCCATAAAGTTCATAATTGGATGTCATCCTGGTGATAGTTTTAAAATGTTGTGGCCTCTGAGATGTAGTATGAGTTTGTAATAAGATAGTGTATAGCCTGACCTAGCAGTGGTGCAGTAGATAGAGCATTGGCCTGGGACTCAGAGGACCCAGGTTCAAAACCAGCATGAGCGTGGGCTCACCTGCATGAGCACGGGGTCACTGGCTAGAGTGTGGGATCATAGACATGACCCTGTGGTCACCGGCTCGAGCCCAGAGGTCACTGGTTTGAGCCCAAGGTCGCTGGCTTGAGCAAGGGGTCACAGGCTCAGCTGTAGTCCCCCCTCCAAGGTACATATGAGAAAGCAATCATTGAATAACTGAAGTGACGTAGTGAAGAACTGATGCTTCTCATCTGTCTCCCTTCCTGTCTGTCCCTATCTGTTCCTCTCTTTCTCTCTCTCTCTCTCTCTCTCTCTCTCTCTCTTGCTAAAGAAAAATAAAGAGAGAAAGAAAGAAAAGAGTGCGTCTAGTACTGTTATCTTTGTGTGTGCGTGTATGTGTATGTGTGTGTGTGTGTGTTTTGAGTGGCTCCATTATATCAGGACCACCAAAATCTGGTGTTTTCATTTAACATTGGGCTGAGGTTTAGGTTGCTAAAGAATGACACTTTAAAATGATACAATCTTTATCACTTCAGGCAGTGGATATTGATAGTTTCCTTACAGATCTGCAGAATGGAGGGTAGGGATGGTGGTGTGAGAAGGCCCAGAGTTGCTTCTGCCTTTGGAGATTGGATGGCTCGATATATTGTGGTTCTGGTTAGATGGGATATTCACAGGAACATGTAAGTTTTCTAAGTTTTGTTTTGCTGAAGTGGTACCCAGGGCGAGAGCAGCCCCAACCTGGAGCTTAGAAATTTATTTCAACAGCAGAAAAGACTATTTTTTTTGGTTCTGTAGTTTTCTCTAAAAATGGACCGGGTGGACTTATGTATTAGTAAATTTCCAATTACTGAAAATGTTTAGTAAAGATTGGAAAATTTGGAGAAGATTCTGAGTGGAATCTTGTCTGGGAAGAAAGATGGAATAAGATTTGTCTAATGGTAAATAAAACGTTCTTCTGTTTATTCTGTGCACCCTATAGAAATAGTTTAGGTTGAACTAGAGATAGCACCATATGTACATAGGAACAAGAATTAGAAGAACCAATAATTTTTCCTTTATAGAAGTCTATTTTCTATAGAATTCTATTTTGTACCATTTACCTGCTATCTAAGAAGTTTTCTCCTTCTCCTGAAATCTTTTGTGTTTATTTTACTGTTATAATATTCTTTCAGGAATTGAGCCCATAGTTCAGTACTGTATAATATCATTTGGATGATATAATAATTCTTGAAAACCAGTCTCTGTAAATGTAATAACAAAAGGTCATTTGTGCTGTTAAAATCTATTGCCTTTGGCAAAGGAAAAAACAGTCTCTTTGTATGTGTGTCAGTATTTACTACCAGTAACTTGCTTAAATCAAATTTTTCACCATTATTCATCAGCTCATTTGTGTCTTTAGTCCTTAAACTTTGTCTCATTCCTGGGTGCGGGTGCACTCAGTGAGATCATGAAAGAAGAAATGGGCTCTTGGGTTACTCCATAATATGGACTTCCCTGCTTCCAAATGAACCCAATTGATGAGATGACCCTGATAACCTTTAGCTGTTTAAACTCTGAATCAGCTGCCTTTCACCTTTCCACAATAGAGAAGATAGAAATTACAGTCTAAACTTTTCCATTAGCCTAAAGGTCAACCTACCCATCTAGGAACCTCTGGCATGTGCTGCCAAGTGGAACCCGCCAGTGAGAAAATGCAGAGAAAACGTCATCAGGGTCGGCTCATCAGCTTGGGTTCATCGGGAAGTGGGGAAGTCCATCTTATGGAGTAACTGAAGTGCCAGTTTCTTCTTTTTCTTCACTGGCAGGTACAAGGTGGGCAGCACACAGCGCTTATTCCCAGATGTATAGGTTGACCTTTGTGATAATGGAAAATGTTAGGACTCTAATATCTATCTTCTTTGTCTTTTGCAGCATGTTCTGTGTTGTACCGGGCAGCACATTTTCCTTACACTTACACCTTTAGAAAGAAATGAGCTGCAGCTGATTTTAAGATGGCAGTGAAATGGCCTATTCTCCCCCACTCCTCCGCCTCATCATTTAGTGTTTTCTCTCTCATATTTCGGAGCTATGGGTATCTTAACTTTTGGACTTCCCAGACATATGTTTTACTTTTTTACTTCATTCTATTACTTGCCATAGAACTTCTGACTGCTTATAATTTTTTTATTTTATTTTAAGGGAATCATTGAAAAAAAAAAAGATTCCAAGTACTTCCAGATGATCTGTATAATAAAAAGAATAATTTCTTTTGTCTTTGCTTAAGTTGTGGTCTTTTCTTCTTAATCTGAGTTTTCCTAGGAAGTCTTTGCAAAATTAAAATTGTTTCTTACTTATTGGAGGTCTAAAAACATGCTGGCTAGCTTTCCTTTTTTAATGCTTTTCCTTCTTCTCAAACATATAGCAAAATTTTGCCTAAACTCTTTTAGGGCACTCAGCCACATTCCATAGACCATGATCTAATAATAGAAAGGCTAAATGCAGATCTCTCTAGATGATTGCTAACAATAAGTATGGATATAGGTGAAGTATTCGTGTTTATTTTGTGTGTAAGTATGTCAGGAGAAGGCATTCCATGGTTTGATTTTAAACATTTTTAGGGCTCTGAGAATCTCCCTAATTTTAGGATGCTCGCTAATAGCTGCTTCATGAGTACTCTGTGATGTTAAATAGTGGCCTAGCATTTTCAACTGTTGTTTATTTTCTCTCTCATGTGCAGATTTTAGAGTTTCTTGACGGTATGGGGCTTATCCTGAAGAGAGATTTGTTTTGAATCTCATGAAGTGCAAATTAATCATCATATTTATATATATATTATATATATAAAATTTTCTTTTTCATATTTTTCTGAAGTGAGAAGTATGAAGACAGACAAAAATCTCACATGCGCCCGACCGGGATCCACCCAGCGTGCCCACCAGGGGATGATGCTCTGCCCATCTGGGCTGTTGCTCCGTTGCAACTGGAGCCATTCCAGCGCCTGAGGCAGAGGCCATGGAACCATCCTCAGTGCCTGGGCCAACTTTGCTCCACTGGAGCCTTGGCTGAGGGAGGGGAAGAGAGACACAGAGAGGAAGGATATAGGGAAGGGTGAATAAGCAGATGAGTTCTTCTCCTGTGTGCCCTGGCCGGGAATCAAACCCAGGACTTCCACATGAAGGGCTGATGCTCTACTGTTGAGCCAACTGGCCAGGGCCATGCAAATTAATTTTAAAGTTCACTTAATATGAAAATGAATAATTTGATGGATAAATAAATGTGCTACCATGGACTTCATCCCCAAATCAGAAACAGTTGTATTAGATAAGCTTGTTTTCTACCATTGTGCATTTTAATTTTTGACTGTGCTGTGTAAAGATATACTTACTGACCAAATTCACAGTATGCACAAAGTTAAGATTTAACTTTTTCTAAATAATTCCCATAAATTAGTTTAATGGACACACTAGTGTTTAAGTAGTTGTTTAGTTTTAGGACTATTAATTTTTTATTCTCGATTGGGGAAAGTGCTAGAATTACAGCATCTACAGGATCACTTAGAAATGGTCCTCTAGCCCTTGTTTGAATGCTTCTTTTTAGTGGAAAGCTACTATTTTAGGACACAATTTCTATCATTCTTGAACAATTCTAATTACTAAAAAATTTTTATTTTAATCAAAAGCTAATTTTTATCATATCACTTTCAATATTAATTTTTCTTATAGTGAATAATTAATCTTGTAAATAGTTTTAGTACTCTTGTGAATAACCGAAACATTCGTGTCGTCTGTTACACCAGAAATCTCTCAGGTACAATTGACTTGTGCATTTGGATTCTAGGTTTTATTATTCAAGTACATTAAATATAATTTTTTTTTTTTACTTTGGCCTTGTTTTCTTAGTCTGTAGAAAATGTTTTAATCCTGACCCAGCACACAGGAGAGCGAATGCCTCCTGAAATTCCATGCCCCGCCCCACGTCTTGCCATGCTTTCCTCCTTTCCTGACCGCTCCCCCTGTAACTACACTATTCATGGCCCCAAGTTGAAAATATTGTTTCCATTAAATGAATTCATGTTAATAATGTCTATTAATAATAGCTCTCTTTTAAATTTTGAAACATATTCTTCTAATTCTCATTTGCAGGTGAGGAAAATGAGGCTTAGACAGACTAAGTAACTTCATTTATATATTTATTTTTTCAATAATATATTCATTCAACTAGTCGTTTATCACATACCTGCTATGTGATAGGGACACGTAAGTTTTGAAAAGATAGATGTGACTTCTACCTTGTACCTTTTCAAGCTGCTTCAAAATTTTCATCAGAAGTACTTGTATACAATGAAATATTATTTGGTGCTAAAAAGAGAGGAGCTATCAAACAATGAGAAGACCTGGAGGAACCTTAAATGCATATTTCTAAGTGAAAGAAGCCAACTTGATAAGGGCTATATACTGTATGATTCCCAGAATATGATATTCTGGAAAAGGCAAAACTATGGATGCAGTAAAAAGACCTGTGATTTCCATGTGTTAGGGAGGAGATAGGCGTGAATAGGCATAGCACAAAAAAGATGTAGGACAGTGAAACTATTCCATATACTATAATGGTAGGTATGTCATTTTATATTGTCAAAACCCATGGAATGTACAATACTGAGGATGAACTCTAATGTAAATTGTGGATTTTGGATGCTGATGTGTCGAAGTAGTTTCATTGACTGTAACAAATGTTTCACTCTGGTGCAGGATATTCATGGTGGTGGTGGTGGTAGGGTGTGTGTGTGTGTGTGTGTGTGTGTGTGTGTGTGTGTGTGTACAGTAAATGAATCTGAAACTGCTCTAAGAAAAATAAGTTGTATTTTTTTAAAATGTGCTTATACAGCCTATATTTTTCCCTTATTTGAAGAGAGGGTCTACAATTATCATGAGGGCTTCCTGAAATACCAAAATAAAATTCATAAGAAGGTATTCCCCAGTGTATCAGTCTAACCATGTCAGCCTGTGTTGATACCAAGTAAAATGTTACTGGGTGATTTTTGCGGCAA
Organism: Saccopteryx bilineata; assembly: GCF_036850765.1. Taxonomy (NCBI): domain Eukaryota; kingdom Metazoa; phylum Chordata; class Mammalia; order Chiroptera; family Emballonuridae; genus Saccopteryx; species Saccopteryx bilineata. The sequence goes on along the minus strand of NC_089491.1, from coordinate 105,685,345 downwards.
ATATGATTTCCGTGTACATCTCCTTTGAATTCCTGGTAACAAATGCAGAATTTGATAGTGTTACTAAATATAGGTGATCTTTTTCTAAAACAGTTCTATAAAAATGCTTGTGACTCTCCTACAGTGGTATAGTTATTTTGTCCTTAGTCCAGCTGAGCACATTGCATTATGTAGGATTCTCCATCTTCCATGAGATGTTCTAATCATGACCAAACAAATTATTCTCATAATCCTTACTCAGTCTGGGACTGATCCACAGTCCTGGAGGCAGATGTGGAAGAAAATGCTAGAAAGACACAAAAGAGAACAATGTAGGAGTATCTACAAAGGATTTTTTGAAACGGTGTTCAGAGAAAATTTAGAGCATTTTTAACTTTTACTCCAGTGTTCTTTCATGGAACTGAAATTAACCTATGGTAGTTTTTCTGTTGTTGTTTCTGGGAAATGAATGACTAAATTAATTATAGTATTACTTCCATAAATTCTCTTAAGCTAATATTTTGTTTTCTGAAACATTTCATTTAATAAGTTGGTGGGAAGTCTTTCTAAAATGTATTTCATATTTATCTTACTAATTGAAGTTACTGGGTTTATCCTTTCCCATGACTCAGTATTATCATTTTGACCATTAAATATTTTTTCTATAATATGTGGGCATATTCAGGAGCTTATTATATGTATATGAAACTTTTCCCCTACACAAATGACCCTGGACTGTTAGTTTTATTTTATTATTTTAAGAGCATGAGTTTAATATTTATTTTCCTTCATAATTACACTGACAGTTGTTACTTTTTCTGTTCATGTGAGTGCTGTACTAGGCTTCCACACTTCCCGATTTGTTAGATCCAATTTGATATGGATGAGAAATGAAGATATTTATTTTGTTAATATTTCTAAGTGTGATTAGACAATTAAAATAGGTTTTCCTCGGCTCAGAGGATGGTAGGTAAAAATCTACTGTTGGAAAATATGCAATTATTTTAGAATTTGGACCTTTCAGTACTTCTAATGTTGGCTTTATCTCTACAGGGAAATCCCAGGTAGCCCTGCTTGTGAGCAGGAGGATGGGTAGATATTTCTTCTTTTGCCTTTATATTCTAGTGTTACCAGAACAAGCTGGGATTTGTGTTTCCTGTGGTTCTTTAACCAATTTACAAGAGGTGGACCGAGTAGGTATAAGAGCGTCTTTAATCATATCACCAGCAACTCAAGAAGACAGGGGACTAACGGCCAAAGAACTGCTCTAACAGTCTCAGCTGACTGGCCAGTTTATATCTTTGGGAAGATTAGTAGTTCATTACTGAGCATGCAGTCAGTTAATTAACAGGATGTAGGAGGTTATGAAATTAAGAGGTTGGGGGACTCAAGAGAGCAGGAATGTCTTCCAGAGGGTGAAGGGATGTTTGGTTGACATCAGCTATGGTCTAGATGTCCGAGATCTTATCCTCAAAGTGCTGGCATCCTTTGTTCCTGGTAACTTATCTGTTAAGTATCTCCTTACATTCCTGAGAGGGACATAAAGCAGAGATCATGCTGTTCAAGGGTCAAGCTATTTGTTTTTTCTTAAGATAAGTTGTAGGATATAAAACAGATTTTCTTACATATAACCTATTGTCTACACTACGGGTACACATTAATTAATCTAGCAACCCTTACATAGTCTCCTACTGATTACAGTTAAAGCTACTTTTACTGAAGCCAAATTTCTAACTTTTGGGTTCCCCTATCCTGAGTACCTTCTTGTGCTGAAGAAAATGGGTAGGTTTTGTTTTTTAATTAATTTATTTATTGTGTTTACATAGCTTCTAGGGTAGATGGTTTTTTATCTTAATCCTGTGTTCTGGTCCTGAACCCTTTTTGTACTTGATTCTCCCTCTTCTCTGTTTCTGTCTTTTTCCTTAACTTTACTCCTTGCCTCCAATAACTACATGTAGTAGTTACTGAAAAATTCGGCATATATAAGTGGACTGGTGCAATTCAAACATTTGTTGTTCAAAGTCAGCTGGAAGTTGTAAGGATTAAGCCCCGGTCTAGGTTCTAGTTGTTGTTCCATCTCTTAAACAACAAATATTCTGTCTGGATCTTATAATTGATATTGCAGAGACTTGATCTTTGAGGATAGGAGAATACATAATAATTTATGCAACAGGCTGAGTTCATTAGCAGAGCCCAGAGGCCTCCTACTGCTGTAGAGGTTTAGTGGCCGGGTTAGATCAGAGTGTGAACAGTATTAATTACAATTTGGTTCAAGATTGTTCTGTAACTCACCAGCACATAGCAGGCACACTATGAAGTGCTATGTAGGTGTTTGAATGAAAATTAACTTATATCACATACATCGGTATGTGAAGAAAAGGACTAAGCCAGTATTTTGTACGAGGAAAATATTTAGAAATGGTTACAAAAATATTAGTAGGAATTCAATGCCTGTAAAAATTTAGTAAAATTAAATACTTTGGGAAATTGCTATTCACTAGGATGTTAGAAACCAGTGCCATAGATTCTATAATTTGTTATTATGGAAATTTACATTTGATACTAATTATCAATGAAGTTATTTTCAGCACATAATTTATTAAAACAGATATATAAATACTTTGGAAAACAATGTTTATATTTCATTATGATTTAGTTCTTGCCTTGACAGGAGAGGCAGGAAGCTAAAACGACTTTCTTAAGTTGATTCGAAGTTGATGGCTGAAGTAAGTGTATTTGAAATATTTTTAAATATCAGTAGCAGTAGAAACAGAAGATATGTATGACGAGACAGAAACATTTGGAAATGTGAGGTGGGGTTTCCTCTTTTCTTATTGTCCTGCTGCACCTGAATGGGAAGAGGGGGGTGGGACTCCCAGAATCAGTCAGCCATGGGAGTCAAGAGTGAATCACAGGTCAGGACCAGGACATGGGAATGGTGCTACTATCTCTAATAACTTCAATTTCTCAACTGAACAAAGTGTTTTCAGTTCATCACTAGTAGTTTCTCCTGTCACCACTGCCTCCTTTTTTTGCTTTTCATGCATTTTATAGACAATTGCTTCCTTTTATAACTCCTTCTCTTCCAAACAGTCTTATACTATCTCCCAACCTTGATGGATGAAAAAACAAACAAACCCTGTTATATATTTAAACAACAACAACAAACTCTCCCAAAGAGGCGTGTGTGTTTACGTATGTTATGTGAGTATATTTATTGAAGTAATCAAATGGAATCCTTCATGGAAGACTTAACTTTAAGAAATGAAAATTTTCCTCTACTAAAAAATTTTATTTATTCTGCCTGTATGAGGTTTTATATTTTTATTGCCTTTTCCTCACTGTGTCCTCTCAATGTGTTCACTGTGTAATAGAAAAATAAATGAAAACCACCAGGGTGCTAAAACTTAACCAAGTTTCTTCAGTATCAATACGTGAGAGGGTACACATAAATGAATAATAACTTACTGAAATTTTTACCAGTCTCAGAAAATTTATTTCAAAGTGAGGGTTGTTGTAAATTAAAGGGAAACGACAGATGATCCTGGGTTTGGAGAGATTTACACGTATCAAGTTGACTTCCAAACTTCATTTTTTTTAAAAAAAGAAATGTGCAAGTAAATTTATTAATCTATCTTGAAATATAATTTAAATGTCTTTTCATCCAGTGAAGGGAGTTGGTAAATGAGTACATACTTCATGGTGTTCTGAGCTCTGTTTTTAGTACTATATATATTCATGTTCATTCCGCATAGCTTTCCTTCTTAGGAAGAGTTTAGATTAAAAGGCTAATTATGATAGAAGCATCTGTGGGAGCCCACCAACCAGCCTTCTGTGTTCATACGTTAGAAACATAAAATTACATGCTGCTGTTATTCCAGTAATGGCTTTCCTACCCATGTAATCTTTAAACTTAGTGCTACATTTGCATCTTTTTGCCTCACATCTGAAGATTTTTCTTGTTCCCTGCTAAGTTTGAGAGTTCAAAGTATAATTTTAATGGTCTGCTTAAAAAAAGATATTTTTAATTTTGCATTCCATTTCAAATCATTACTCACATAAAAGAACTTGCAGAGATGGAGAACCTCAATTATGTTCATCTGTAATTATGCAGTGTCATTTGCTTTAAATCATTGCACATCTTTGGTGGTAGTAGAAAGTATTTCTTAATTACTGGATGGACTGATTTATTTCCCTCTGGTTGAATGTACGTGTCCTTCCTGATGAGCTAGTTGAAATTCTCTCTGATGTGGCCATATACCACGCACTCCAGCTTACTAGGAATTGGAATATCTCCTTGGTAATCAAACCTATGGAAGCTTTCAGGCCTAATTCCTGGAACCCTGTCCATATCTGTGAAGTATCACTGTCTCAACTTGGCCTCCTTTTCTTTGAAAATTTGCTTAAAAGATCACTGTATTTCACTTTAACTTTTATATATCCATTTTAGAGCTAGACGTTTTAGGGAGCTCTGATTCCCTTATTTTACTGATGCAAAGATTGGATTGTAATAATGTTAAATGATTTGCATAAAGTAATTCTTCAAATTGCTGACATTAGGATTTGAATCCAGCCCTCTGTAATTTTATTATGTGGTGAGATTCTAATATAGCTAGGCCTACTAATATAAATGAGTGGCCTAAAGAAATATTGGGAATAAGATTTGAAATATTAAAGACATTGACATTTAGCTAACCATGATATCTTAACTAAGTTACCATAGTAAGCTGGTTTTGTTTGGTTAGAGTTAAAAAACTTTATAGGTGCTATACCTATTTCTTTCCCTGCCTCTTGTCAAGCACTTGAGGAAAATGGGGCTCAAGGAAGCTAAGGTAATGGCCCATGTTCACTAATTAGTAAGGGGCCAAGCTAGGACAGTTTTCATACTTGGTGGCATTCAAACCTTTTATTGTTGTTCTTTGAATCAAATTTTAACTACCTTTAAATATAAGAAGGAAGAATCTCTGCAACTTCTGTGAGGTTGGAAGATGTAATTTAATTTTAATAATGCAGGTTAAATTTTACCCTATTGTATTATGACAGAACACATCAGAGATCTAGAATTTTATCGGAAGGTAAAAAAGCTGTTTATGGGGCAGGATCAACTGATAACCATGCCTGTGTTCCATAAGAGGGTAGACAGAGGTGAGCATCTCAAATGATTTCAGTTTTGTAGGGCCCTATAAGGAGAAACATTCCTTTTACGATAGGCAAATATTTAAGTGTTTATGATGAGGGATGTAAGGTATTTTTCCCCATTGAGAAAGAGGGAAGGGCCTGGAGCTATGAAGTGTGGAATAATAAAAGGCTTTATTGATTACAGAGCGCTTCCTGCCCGAAGAGGTTCCCTGGCCCCGAGGAAAGATGGAGGCCAGGAAAGTCACAAGGGGTAACCTGCATGAGAGATATTTAAAGGGTCCCTAGGATGGTCAAGCTAATATGACGTGGTGAAATCTCACTGGCTGGCCGACGGTCGCTTTTTTCCAAAGGACTTCTGGGAAGTTTCTTTTGGCATGCTTGGTTGTGGGCGGTCCTAGCCAAAGTTTCCGGGAGGGCCTGAGTTCCCCACATGACCGTCCCCCATTATCCACTGATATGCTTTGCTGCACTGTTTAGAGCAGGGGTAGTCAACATTTTTATATCTACTGCCCACTTTTGTATCTCTTTTAGTAGTAAAATTTTCTAACCTCCCACCAGTTCCACAGTTATAGTGATTTATAAAGTAGGGAAGTAACTTTACTTTATAAAATTTATAAAGCAGAGTTACAGCAAATTAAAGCATATAATAATAATTACTTACCAAGTACTTTATGTCGGATTTTTGCTAACTTTGGCAGAATAAATCTTTATAAAACAACTTACTATAGTTAAATGTATCTTTTTATTTATACTTTGGTTGCTTCGCTACCGCCCACCATGAAAGCTAGAATGCCCACTAGTGGGCGGTAGGAACCAGGTTGACTACCACTGGTTTAGAGGAAAAAAGAAACATCATAAAAGATTTCTTTCTAATGTGTGCATTTTATTTGGAGTTTACTGTTAACACCCATAAATCCCTTGGTCCATTTACGTAGCATCCAAATTATTTACTAAATTGACTAACACAGCATGATGATAGGGTTTTGAACTTTAGGGAAAAATACTCAGATAGTCAAAAGATTGAAATTCAGAAAGTCTTATTTTCAGGGGTAATAATTTAGGAAGTTATATGCTGTATTAACTTAGTAAAGTACATGAGAAGTACTATCATTTATTGAAAAGCAGTAGGGTTCTTAGTAATTTTAAGGAAAAGAAAAATTGGGAAAAATAATTAGACACTCTTATAGAACCAAATTATAACAGTGAAGAGTTTGACAAAGTGCTTAATGTGTAGGCCACAAGTTGTATTGCTTCGACAGCAGCAATGTTTTTGAAAGAGGTATCCAGTTGTCCGTGTCAGGCGGTAAGTCCTAATAAATTCCCTAATTATAATATGGTTTAATCCAGTGGTCCCCAAACTTTTTTGGGCCACGGACCGGTTTGATGTCAGAAAATATTTTCACGGACCCAGCCTTTAGGGTGAGACAGATAAATGTATCACATGACCTAGACAAGTTTCAAGAGTGAGTCTTAGATGGATGTAATAGAGGGAATCTGGTCACTTTTTAAAAATAAAACATCGTTCAGACTTAAATATAAATAAAACGGAACTAATGTAAGTTATTTACTCTTTCTCTGTGGACCAGTACCAAATGGCCCACAGACCAGTACCGGTCCGAGGCCCAGGGATTGGGAACCACTGGTTTAACCAACCTTCAGTTTTTGGTCTGTTTGTTTGCAATTAAGGAATCAGAGACATAATTGATTCAGAAAGCTTTCTTTACAGATATCTACAGTCAGAACCTAACTTGCTTCCTGGTGTTCAAGTTGTTTACATGGTAATAGTGTGGAAACAGAATGCTAGAATTTGAAGGAGACTCCCAGTCAGCTGTCCTGATGTCTTGTTAATAGATGAGAAAAGGCCTTTTCCAACACTGCTTGTGAGTTAGCAAATCACAGAGTATCTGCTAAGGTTTTGTTTGTTTAAATTTTGTTTTCAGAGTGTTTTTTTTGTTTTGATATAGAAGAGAGTTTACACTATCCAAGTTTTCAGTTTCTGTGAATATTTTTAAAAATATTTTACAAGTGAAGAGATCATTGACTTTTAAGACGCATGAAAATAGTCCCAGCTCGATGATAGAAATTAGTGCCTTCAGCTAATTTTGGAAAATGTCAAAGTGATCCATGTTTTATATATATATAAAATTATGCATCAATAACTTAATACTATTTATATATAATTATAATTTGTTAAACCTCTTAAACTTTAAGAAGATAACATGAGTTTTTATTTGTAAAATTCTTAAAACTGGCCTGACCAGGCGGTGGCGCAGTGGATAGAGCGTCAGACTGGGATGCGGAGGACCCAGGTTCAAGACCCCGAGGTTGCCAGTTTGAGCGCGGGCTCATCTGGCTTGAGCAAAAAACTCGCCAGCTTAGACCCAAGGTCGCTGGCTCGAGCAAGGGGTTATTCGGTCTGCTGAAGGCCCACGGTCAAGGCACATATGAGAAAGCAATCAATGAACAACTAAGGTGTCGCAGTGCGCAACGAAAAACTAATGATTGATGCTTCTCATCTCCGTTCCTGTCTGTCCCTGTCTATCCCCCACTCTGACTCTCTCTCTGTCTCTGTAAAAAAAAAAAATAAATAAAAAAAAAAATAAATAAATTCTTAAAACTGCCTGGCACATAACACAAGCTGTAAATATCTTTGCTAATTAACTAATTAAATCTGATGCTAACTAGACTTACCTTGGTGAACATTTCTCAGTATATATAAATATTGAATCACTATGTTGTGCTCCTGAAACTAATATAACATTATATGTCAATTATACCTCTAAATAAATGAGTTAGTAAGTAAATATTAAGTATATAATAGATAGTGATACATGATTCATGCTTTTTAGTTATTTAGGGAGAGGAGATAATTAAATCTCAATATTTGAAATTTCCAAATCATAAACTAATTTATAAATATTCAGTGGTTGCTCTTTTAAAATGTAGTTAAACTGAACCTTTATTCTGCCCTAATTTTTTCAATCAACCTTATGTCATTTGTAAATAGATGTCAGTGGAAATACAGATTGTGCACTGTCAGGATAGAAGAACAAAAGAGCATTCAGCCAGCTTTTACAGAGTTTGTAACTATGCACTGGAACCTAAGACAGTATTCCTGGGAGCATTTTTAATGTTTTTGAGACGTTATTTGAGTACCTGTATGTTTCAGGCACTCTTTTAGCATCGAGACATATAGTGGTAGAAAAGCCTAGTCTGTGCCCTTACTGTCCTTATAATGTAGTGAAGGAGACAACCATTATGTAAATAATTTACTGTGATGGTGTTACAAAGGTAAAACAGGTGACTTCATCTACTCAGAAATTCTCGAGGGCTTTGGAAATCAACTTTGAAGCAGCACTTTGAAGGATGAAAGGGACTTAGCAAGGTGAAAATGAATGGCCTTAAGATGGGGGGGGGGGTTAAGCTTTAGAAGGTCTTTGCAAAGATACTGAAGGCAATAAGAGCCCCAGGAGAGGAAGGATAGGAGTCTGATGTGATAATAAGGGAGAACCAGCATCAATGTAGCCAAGAAGGTCAGCAGAGGCTGTGTAGTCCTGAACTCTATAGGCATTGTTCAAGATTTTCTTTTTTGTCCCACGAGCAGTGGCATGTACTTAAGAACATATTAAAGAATGGACTTACAGGTGAGGTTGGCAGATTTGCTTTGGATGCCGCTTGACTGCTTTTTAGCCCTCCCCCCTTTTTCTCTAAGGGGATTCTATATTTGGTTTCCAAATGTTGACTGCAAGATTGGAACAAAACTGCACTGTCTAAAATTAAATTCCGTTGTGCTTTTTAATTGTACAATACCTGTGTGTGTCTGTCCAGCACAATGGCCTTAAAGTGTTTTGTTTTTTGGTTTTTGAGAGAGAGAGAGGGAGGAGGGGGAGGGAGAAGAATCATCAATTCGTAGTTAAGTCGCTTTAATTATTCAGTGATTGCTTTCTCATATGTGCCTTGACTGAGGGATTGCCAGTGACCCCTTGCTCAAGCCAATGACCTTTGGGCTCAAGCTAGTGACCATGGGATCTTGTTGACAATCCCATGCCCCCAAGCCGTGAGCGGTGTTCAAGCTCGTGAGCCTGCACTCAAGCCGGCAACCTCAGGGTTTCTATCCTGGGAGCTCAACATCCCAGGTTGACTTCTCTATACTTGTGCCACTACCTTGTCAGGTACCTTAAAGTGGTTTTGATCTAGTCTTCTCTTAGCCAATATAAATAAATGTCTCTGCAATGTAGTGGAACTGGCTGTGTAAGACCCCACAGATACATATTATACCTTACCCTTTAGTATCAAGAATAGTTTATTGGTGATACTAATAAAATATACAAATAGCTGGGGATTATGTTAGTAGAATATTGGATAACAGTGGTGCTTTTCTAAATAACAATATACCCTGGTAACCTTTTTTCCTTACTATGCAATCATACCATGCCCTAATTTTCTTCAAGGAGACAAACTAGGTGTTTTTCACGTTTTCCCCCTATTTAGTACATATTTAGAAGACTGAGTAATAGCTTTTAGTTTCTATGCTAAAAAAATATATGTCAGACAAAAACATTGGAAATAATCTAAATGCCTGTCAGTATTCTTGGATGGTAGACTCTTCATTTATTGAAATACTCTATAGTAGTTTTAATGAAAGAGGTATAAATATAGATAACACTCAGAAACCTGTTGGGTAAAATGTAAGGTGCCAAATAAGGCTTAGCATATAATATATTTCAGTAAGTTTTAAATACACATAAAACAATGCCATATTTTTTACATGGAAAAATATTTAAGTAGTAAAAATCTGAAAACACAGGTTGAAGAATCCTATCAACCTAAAGACAGTGGTGACTCTGAAAAAGGAGGTGAGGAATACAAGAGAATTCTTAGAAACTACACTTTAACTATGATCTTTTTTTTCAAAAAGCGTAATTGAAATACTACAAAAATTAAGTATTTGTTCTGAATGGTAAGTGATACATGTGAAAATATCAGATAAATATATAAATAAGCATATTGTCAATTGCTTGGACTTTAGTGGCAAATAAATGCTAATTAAAAGTGGCTTAAATCATACTAAGGTTATTTATTGTTTATTTAATAAGTCTGGATTAAGAGGGGGTGGGTCTCAGGGTGACTTAACCATGATACCAAGAGCTTCTGGTTAGATCTCTCTCACCTGTCAGCAGTTTCTTATTTGTAAGATGACTGTCGCTCTGTAAGCCACAGTCTCACTGGAAGTCACTGAAGGGGGAGGGGGAAGGGCTGAGGAGTGTATCACTCTCTTATCAAAAAGAGAAATTTTCCCAGAGGAGTCCATTATGTCTCATTGACCAGAGCCTGGGCTAAATTCATAAACTGTACAGTGCCTGGTGGTGGATCATAGGTGGGTACTAAATATTTGTTGAATGGATGGATCTTCAGCGGAGGGGAACGGATTGTCCAGTTATTTTGTGAAATTTGTAATTTTGTATAATCCTTGCCTTCAGGCCAGTGTCTTCATTGATGGTGTACTTTTATTAAAATGCTCAGTCTGGAAATTTTCTTCCCTCCCCTCCTCCTACTCTTCTCTCTCTTTCTCTCTCTTTTCTTTTCTTCTTCCCTCCCTCCCTCCCTCCCTTCTTCCCTCCCTTCCTCCCTCCCTCTCTTCTTTCCTTCCTTCCTTTTTCTTTCTCTCCCTCCCTCCCTCCCCCTCCCTCCCCCCTCTCTCTCCCTTCCTTCCTTCCTTCCTTCCTTCCTTCCTTCCTTCCTTCCTTCCTTCCTTCCTTCCTTCCTTCCTTCCTTCCTTCCTTCCTTCCTTCCTTTCCTCTTTCTTTCTCTCTTTCTCCCTTTCCCTTTCCTTTCTTTTTGTTTCTTTCTCTCTTTCTTCTTTCTTTTAACAAACCAAGAAAGAGCTGAGAGAGCTCTTACTGTTTCCCAGGTGAGGGTGTAGATTAGATGTTCAAACAGTTTGACAGTACCTAAACTTGACCTCTGAGTCCTTGATTCTTGTTCCAGATATCTCTCTCTTCTTTTCTCTCTGTCTCTCTTTGTCTCCGTACACTGAAAGACTATGGAATATAGTCAGCACGGTGACCCTCCTAAAAGGTTGTACTGAGAAATTTTGGTGAGACTGAAAAATGTGTTAATAAACTTTTTTGAGATATATTAAAGGTTCTCTTTGCATCTCTTAGTATTATGTCATCACTTAACTAAAATTGAACCCATAGCTCAGTGTTGCCAGATAATAGATAGGAAATAGCTATTGTAGAATATTTATCTATGAAATACCCAGTCATTACTGTTTTTTGAAGTGACCTGAAAATTTGGGTGAGTTTGTCAGGCTGGGTAGCCAATGTATTAACGGTTTTTAAAAAAATGGAATCAGATATACCTGGTATCTGATTTTATTATACCAACCGTGTAGCATATAGCTGTGATGATGAAATGAAGACATTCGAAAATATAACTTTGCAAGCCTATTGGTTAAGTAGCAAAATTTCTTGCTGAACTTGCGTCATTATTGCCCTGTCCTTACCATGGCCATACTTTATGTGCATTTTATTTGAGATACAATTGCTGTTTTTAATTATGTGTGCAATTCTTTTATAAGTGGAACTTGTACTACAACTTTTCAGGCTGAATAAAAAAAATATACTACTGTGAACTGTTTTATCAGTTACTTAGATCACAAATGTTATCTTAGTAAAGGGCTTAAAGGACCTCCATGTTTGTCCCAAGTGATCATTTGTCCTACATTATTGGCCTGTAGAATATCTTCTGTAATTTCATTGGAGTTTATTATTTATTTATTTGTAAAGCAACGCTTAAGTTTTATTAAACCTTTATCAATTTATAAGGCTTAGTAAAAAAAAAATCTACTGAAAGGCGCAAGTCTTCACTACAAATGAATTACATGCCCGTGGCAGCTACTAATTCAAAGCAGGTTTTGATTCTGAGCAGAAAGTTTTTAAAGCCTCTGAATTATGGCTTTAACTTAATTTGTCATCCAGAGAAGTGAAACAGCTTCTTTTTTTTTTTTTTAACAACTTCTTTAAAAGGAGGAAAGAGGGACAGAGGGCAGAAAGAGATGTAATAGAAGCAAATGTTTTAGTCCCAAATTTGCAGTCCCAGTTCCCCGCTGATCCTACTCCTCCTGGAAATTGAATGTAAAGTTTGAGCCATAGTCAAAGTGCTATCCGAGAGATTTAGTCCTGTCCAAGGACTATGCAACATGGATTTATTCTAGCACGCAATTCAGTCTAATAATAGACCTGGCTGCTTTCTCTTGGTGGAGGGTGTCTTCCTCTCTGCGTTTTTTGTCTTCTTTTCCAAAGTGTCAGTAAACTGCATTCAGTAGAACCGATGATGTTGCCAGATTTTCTAGAGTGTTTTTAATAAAAGTGTTGTTTATTTTTTTTAAGGTAGCAAGATGGGAAATGTTGCCTGGACTGGCAGTGGTACAGTGGATAGAGCATCAACGTGGGCCACTGAGATCCCTGGTTCGAAGCCCTGAGTTCATTGGTTTGAACATGGGCTTGCCAGCTTGAGCACAAGGTCACTGGCTCAGCCTGAGTCCCCCCGGTCAAGGCACATATGAGAAGCAATCAGTGAACAATTAAAGTGAAGCAGCTATGTCCTGATGCTTCTCATCTGTCTCTTCCCTCTTATTCTCTTTTTCTCCCTCTCTCTCCCCCTTATTCCCTTTCTCACTCTCTCTCTCCTTTTTCCTGTCTCTTTCTGTCTCTAAAATCAATAATTTAAAAAAACACGCAAAATATTTTGTTTCACCATGGTTCAATATATTAATAAAACGAGCTGGACAATTAGTTATCTACTTAAATAGTTGCTAAAGCCAGAATCCCTGTCTGAACATTGGTCAGGTGTTTTAGAGCCTTGTTTCAGTTTATGACAGACATTTTCAAAATTACTAGTGAGGCTACAAAGCTGAGTCAGCTAAGAGTAAGTCAACTAAAAACATCTATAGTTTAATATTTCAATAGTTTGGACTCTGAGAAGTCTCTGTTTTGTTGAGATTGTTTCTTGAAAAGGTTGGAGAAGAAAAGCAACTAGACCAGTGGTCGGCAAACCGCGGCTCGTGAGCCACATGCAGCTCTTTGGCCCCTTGAGTGTGGCTCTTCCACGAAATACCACGTGTGGGTGCAAAGGCCAGCTTAGGAGTACCCTAATTAAGTTAGTAACAGTGTACCTACTTATATAGTTTAAGTTTAAAAAATTTGGTTCTCAAAAGAAATTTCAATCGTTGTGCTGTTGATATTTGGCCCTGTTGACTAATGAGTTTGCCGACCACTGAACTAGACATGTTTGTTTATTTTTTTCCTTAAAGGGCTTCTTTATTCATTCAGTTGCTTCATTCTCACAAACTGTATGGTATATTGCCAAAGAAGTCTAAGGAAAATGGAAATCCCAAACAAATATGCCAAATACACAGCTGTTAATCTGTTAGCTAATTGGAATATTGACAAATTCAATAATGTATTCAAGATTTTTGAGTTCAACTTTTAAGAAATGTTAATGGTGACCAGAGCTCTATCTTGACACTTATGGCTGTTACACATTATATGAATAATTGGTTTTGAAAACACAGGCAAATACAGCCAAGTAAGTAGGAGGCCTGGGAATGTTTTTGCACTGTCCTCTCTTAAAAACAAACAAACACAGCAACGGTACTAGAACTGTACCAAAATATATGTACTCACCAGGTCCTTTAAATGTGATTTTTTTCTTTTATTTTTCTTAATTGAGAAATGGGGAGGCAGAGAAACAGACTCCTGCATGCACCCCAACCGGGATCCACTTGGCAAGCCCCCTTTGGGGCAATGCTCTGCCCATTTGGGGCTGTTGCTCCATTGCTCAGCAACTGAGCTATTTTAGCACCAGAGGCAAGGACATGGAGCCATCCTCAGTTCCCGAAGCCAACTTGCTCCAACTGAGCCATGGCTGTGGGAGTAGAGGAGAGAAATGGAAAGAGAGAGAAGGGAGAAGGGGAGGGATGGAGAAGCAGATGGTAGCTTCTGCTGTGTGCTCTCATTGGGAATTGAACCAGGGACATCCATACACTGGGCTGATGCTCTACTGCTGAGCCAACTGGCCAGGGCCTAAATGTGATTTTCAAAGCTTAAAGATCTGGGGTCAAAATATTAATTAAAAAAGTGTATGCAGTTTTGTAACTGAGAAGTTACAACAGTGTTTATAAAGTGTGGTCCATGTGCAACTGATTTTAGTAGATATTCATATAAACATTTTATCTTAATAATTATTTAAATATTTTTAATGAAAAATATCATTAACCTGACCTGTGGTGGCACAGTGGATACAGGGTCTACCTTGAATGCTGAGTTTGCTGGTTCGAAACCCTGGGCTTGCTTGGTCAAGGCACATATGAAAAGCAACAAGTAAACAGTGAACAACTAAAGTGAAGCAACTATAAGTTGATACTTATCACTTCCCACCCCCTTTGTAAAATCAATAAATGAAATCTTTTTTTAAAAAAATGTCATTAGCATGTCAGTTAGTTGATAGGTATTATTGTTAAGAACAATGGAAAATACAATAAAAATAACAGTGAGACCATGTAAAGGATGATATTAAGAAAATTACTAGTACAGCTAGTACATGAATATGACAGAAATCAGGGGGCTTCTATATGAATCACAAATGAGTGGGAAACACTGTGTTATGAGTGCTGTACCTGTTTTAGAAGTGGTATCTTATAGAAATAGAGAATCATTGAATTCCAAGATGTTGAGTGTCCTTGAAATACGTGTAATCTAGCCCTCATCTAGTATTATTCTGTCAGAATCATGTAGCCTCTCTCTTTGGATTTCCAATGATGGAGAATCATGGCCTCTGAGGTGGCATGTTCCGTCCCTATGTCTATGTAACAGTTCAGGTTCTTCCATGTAGCTCAACATCTAGCTGCTAGTAATTCCGTAATTTTAGTCTGTCTTCATGATGAGTATAGATGGAGTCTAATTCTTCTTTGGTGTGAGGCAGTTTCAGTAATTTGAATAAATGTGTCATCCTCTCTCTCTTTGATTACATGATATATTTGTTTCTGTTGCAGCTGGTTTGCATTTCTTTCTTTTTGTTGTAGCTACATCACATTGCCTCATTGGACCTTTCTTTCCTTCTCTCTCTAAAGTCTGCAATTATTTTTCCAGGTGTGTGTTGCTGACTCATATCTTCCCATCCTGATGCTGCTGTCTTGGGGTCCAATTTTAGGTCTTAGGATCTAATCTTTATTTCTATTAAACCTAACTTTATTTACTTCCATCAGTCATTCCATGCTGTCAGGATCTGTTTGGATACTGCACTGTTAATCTAGTCATTCCTATCTGCTTAAAATGGTATCAACACATTTTTTTTTTCCAAAGAGACATTCTTTTGCATCTCGCTTTATTTCCCTAAGTAGGAATGTGATGGTGCATACTCTCTGTGGCAATCATTGGCAGTTACATCAGTTATGCTGAGTCATTCAGATTTAGCCTGTTCTTACTGGTATGGCAATTGCAGGTGGTAAATAGCTATTGCCTCCTCCCCCATGGAGGCTCTCTTCTTTCTTGACCATCCTGTGCTCTTGCCTGAGATCACCTACATCTCCCCAGTGACGAGCTGCTTAAAGTTTAACACTAAATATAGCAGAAACCCTGTAAAACCCTGCTCTAGTTCTGTGGTCTGCCCGCAGTCTGTAGTAGTTGTTAGCATTTTGAATGTCATCACTGGATATAATATAATATGTGTATGCCTGACCTGTGGTGGCGCAGTGGATAAAGCATAGACCTGGAACGCTGAGGTCACCGGTTTGAAACCCTGGGCTTACCCGGTCAAGGCACATATGGAAGTTGATGTTTCCTGCTTCTCCCCTTTCTCTCTCTCTCAAATGAATAAATTAATATATATTTATATATATAATTATGTATTATATATATATATTATATGTCTGAGGTCCATAACCATGAACTGACCACTTACCTAATTATTATTTCTAATTCTCTAGGTTGTATTTGAGATGCAGGAGGGATGTTAGAGGAAATTTTGAGGGAAGAAAACTGTGGAGCTCTGCTATGAAAAATTGTTCCTCTCCCTCAAATCAGGAAAAAGTTCAGAACTTTTTTATTGTGCATATCAACTATTCTTCACTTTATTTTAACTATGTGCTGATCCAGTCCTTTGTGTCAAATTTTCCTTTGGCTAATATATATATTGTAGTAGATAATAAATAATGGTAATTTCCATTCACTTACATGCACTATAAACTGTAGATTCTTGCTTCTACATGCCTATGGAAATGGAATATCTTGTATAGTTTAGTGAGAAAATTATTTTGATAACTTTTTAGTATACTTGCTTAAGTTTAACAACACAGGACACCATGGTAGGCAGAATAATGGCCTCCCAAATGTATCTCCATCCTAATCCTCAGAACCTATAAATATGCTGTCTTACATAGCAAAAATCACTTTACAGATAGGATAAAAATAAGAATTTTAAAAGGGTATATTATTCTGTATTAGTTTAGGACCCAGTGTAATCTCAAGAGTTCTTGTAATGGAAAGAGGTAGACAGGAGAGTCAGAGTTAGAGAGTAAGAGACATTGGAAGCAGGTGTTCAATGCTATAAGTTGTTGCCGGCTTTGAAGATATGGAAAGTCCCCATGAGTTATGGAATGGCCTCTATCAACTGGAAAAGGCAAGGAACTGGAATTTCCTCTAGAGCCTCCAAAGAGTAAATCCAGTTAAGCCCTTGATTTAGCCCAGTGAAAGCCTTTTTTGGCCTTAAGGTCTCCAGAACTGTTAAGATAATAAATTTGTTTGTTTGTTTGTTTTTGCCACTAAGTATATGGTAATTCAGTACTGTAACAATGGGAAACTAATGCAGACACCAATATCTATGTGAGGGGCTGTTATTCACCCCTTTTGCCAATTATCATGGTTATCCAGCTGTAGTTCTTGTAATGAGAAATACAAGAGGACCAAGAAACAAAATCTGCCTTCATTACTCCATCATTGAGATGATGGCTTAGACTTTGTGTTCCCTCTCATAGGTTAACTCAGAATTTCCTGCTGCTACTCTGCCAATTTTTTTTTTCTATTTGTCCTCAAATTCACTTAATTTTAAATCTGTATAATATATACATTAGTCAACAAGGACAAATTAAGATTATATTAGAATAAAATTAGAACTCCAGTTTTCAGAAGGCATACGTATTCTTGAAGCCTCTCCTGAGATTTAATATGGACATATGTTGCCTACTTGTCATAATAGCAACTTTTATTCTAAATGTGAACTTTTATTCTAACGTGGAAGCTGGTTTGCCTCGAGGTTAACCATCTACTGAGTTCTGCTTGATGCAAAATAAGTACTAAGGCTGAAGTTTAGGAAATAAGGATGGATTTAACAATTAAGTAATTCAAGAAATATACAATGGTGACTTCTCAGTAGAGGTTACAAATTTAATTTTCATCAGAGTTGAATTCTGGAAGTAGAAAAACTGTAAAGAATAGTCTGGTATTGTTTTAATCATCTGTTTTTGAAGTTATTTTAAGACCCTAAGGCTTTTTGGTCAATAGAAAAGTCAATAAGTGCAGAATGCTCCGTGGCGAAATCCCTTCCGTTCCAGACAGCTTTCCAGGATGTTGCACTAATTTAGCATCATTTAGACCTTTTAGTCAGTGCTCTTAGTTGCAGAAAAAATGGGGTGGGACAAAGGGAATTGACTGAAACACAGTTGTGTTTCTTTATTGTGCATTTGTCTTCTAGAATAATCCAAGTTGTTTTGTGTGTGTGTGTGTGTGGTTTATTTTTGTTCAGTTTTTTGGGTTTTTTTGTTAATTGTAAATGGAATGGGGGCAAAGATCTTCCTGGTGCAGAGATTTCATAACTGGAGACTTTGTGGAGTAGCAGAAGAACTGATTTTTTCTCCTAATTCCGCTCCTTCCTCACTGTGTAATCTTAGATGAGACTATTTTTTTCACTGAAAAGATGGGAAAAGCATTTGTGACATCACATGATGCAAATACTAGTATTTTAAAAACCAGAAAATTATATACATACATTAAGAAATTGTGGTTATGTGGTTATTCTGTGTACTTCACCATCATTCTTCTCACCTTTCTAGCTACCTGGGGGATCCAGATAGAATCACAAGCTAAGACAGACTGGTACAACCAGCGTAGACCTTACCTAGTGACAGTCTTAGTGTCGTGCTGTCAGCACCCCTGTGACAACCATGGTTTTGTTGTGCTGATGTTGCATTAATCTCATATCTTTTCCTGCCCTTGAAATTACTAATGCACCATACTCAGTGTAGAAATAATGTTCGGCCCGGAGTAGTTGTGTGGGAGCATAATGTATATAAGGAAACTCTTGTTTTGTCTGAAAGTTAGGCTTTCGGTTGAGCGCTTCCTGCCATGATGATCATTTCCAGCATGTGGAGCCCATTAAGCCGTGCTGGAGCTGGATTCCCAGTTTAATGTGCTAACACTGCGTCTGCTCCTACCCTGATGATAACACCTGGATCAGTTTAGAACTTATGTAGAAGTTTAAGATGTGGTGTAGTTAATTTCTAAAACAACTGTTGATCTTTATATGTGTGAACCCCATGGTCTTTCACGTTCCAGATGAATTCACTGCCATTTGAACATGCGTATACCTGTGTGCGCTTGCAGAATGGGAAATAAAAAACATGTGTCTACACTTCTAAGACCTTTATTTTCACTTAAATCCTGAGGGGTGACAATGATGAGATTATTATTTTTCTTTCCTTTTGCGATGGATCGGAAGATGCATTTATGCTGTACTCGTGTAACCTTTAGCAAACATTCATCTAAAGTGAACAGTAGATAGACAGAATGAAGGAACAAAGCAGTTCCTTCCCACGTTGTTAACACACATGCATACACACAGGCCAAGCCATTTATGATGCCATGAGTTAGTGATCGCTTCCTCTGGGGAACCCTGACATGGACAGGCATTAAAAATTAAAGAAAGGTGATTCAGTTATGAGGACTGCATGCCTTATTTCTGTGGCAGGCTAAAAGCCGAGTGCCAGTTCACTGGAACTTTGAAAAATGGCTTTTCCCAGTGACCTACTTGCCTTTTAAAGATAGCAGAATTTAGAGTTCTTTTTAAAGTGGTAAATGCCCTTGGAGAGTTGTAGTACAGTTATATTCCCATTAGAAAGATTGAACTTCTCCCCAGGATGCCTTCAGAAAAGAAACCATTAGAAGACAGGACCGATATTGCATTTGGGGATGCCTATTTTGTTATCCTCCCCAAGGCAACCTCTAATGTTAGTTTTTCAATGTGAAATCCATCTACTCTGAGTGGAGTGACCATGATAGAGTGCATGCCATGGCCTTTTTTCACAAGGTGATCACATTTCTGGCTTTAAATTCTTCTAGAGTGCATTCCAGGCCATCGCAAAGTATAGCCTATTTACTGCTCACCTGCAGAGGGTTGGCTTATATGAAGACTATAAAGAGGACATTTTTAAATGTTATGTTGCCTTTTTTTTAATTAGCAATGATACAAGAGATTTAATCTATAGTGTCATACTTCTAACAACTTGCCTTTTTTTTTTTAGATTTTATTTATTCATTTTTAGGGAGAGAAGAGAGAGAAAGAGAGATAGAGATAGAGATAAGGGAGAAGGAGCTGGAAGCATCAACTCCCATATGTGCTTTGACCTGGCAAGCCCAGGGTTTTGAACAGGTGACCTCAGCGTTGCAGGTCAACACTTTATCCACTGCGCCACCACAGGTCAGGCCACAACTTGTCATCTTTGAAAACAATTTTATTTGTGTGTGTATTTTTTTTGTTTGTGCAAGAAAAAATATCTTTTAGCCTTAGATAGCTAAAAATATTAGTTTGAAAATATAGCTGTAGTTGCTTTGTTAGAATCGATGCTTTTTAGTTAGTCAAAAAGAAATCCCTAGCCTAGTTTCTTTGGTGGCATGTGACTGTTGTCCTTCTAGTGAAGCTGCTTCCTGCAATGTCATAATTAAGTTGTGCACTGTGGCATAAGTCCAGTGACCCTTCCTTCTTTCTAGTGTGTGTTTTGATCCCCTTGCTGTCATCTACCTTTCCAGGTGAGTTAAACTGCTGTGAACATCATTCTTGAACTCTTAGATTGGCTAAGGGGCTTAATTTATGATTAATACAGGCACAACTTCACATTGATGTGACAGGGGAGAAAGGACCAGAGGTCCTGGAGAACATGCCAAGAGAAATGCTAACCGGCACCATAACTGAGTGTGAGATATAGAGTGGGATTGACTGACATTTCAGGGAAAAAAGTGCTCTTTTATGGAGTCTAGGATGACAAGGGAAGTGATTCATTGGAGTAGCAGTCATTTGTTAAACACCTATTATGTGTGCTTATGTAGTTATCTTGTTTTATCTTCACTGGGAATAGCAGCTTATAGAGAGAAAACAATCATATAGCTAGTAAGTTCAAGAGGAAGAATTTGAATCAAGGTTTGGCTAACTCTAGAGTGGGTGAGAGTGTGTGTGTAACACTTGAAATGGATATTAGGAGTTGCTTCAGATAAAAGATGAATGTAGCATTTATTTTCCCTATGGGTTGAAGTGAAAAGTTAGATCTGTTGTGCTTCAATTCCTCTGGTTGGATACCATCTTTCATTCTTAAACTTATGTTCTGCTTGGTTATTTCGTGTTTTGTGAATTTATTTAACTAGCATGGTTACTTGTATGTTGAAAATTTTTCTTTTATTGACAATGGCTAGTGTGACAGAAATTATGTGTACTAAAGGCAGTGATGGTCAAGACTGAATAAAAATGATCTGTGGTCTGGTTTAGGGGTTTCCAGTGTATGGAAGTTAGGTGACTTAGCATTTATAGAAGACACTCCTCATATCCAAGTGTTTTAAATTTGAGAATTTGGGGATCAGCAAAAGGGTGACATACACCACCAGGCTTAAGCTGCTTAAAGGGACATGTTGGTGCTTTATAATTTGTTCATAGCATGAGATCTGAATGAGCAGATAGTTTTCATTTAACATTCAGCATAAGTATTTTGACTTCCTACCACATAACTTATATTTAAAGGGCGATAGTCCTTTCTGAAGTTTAATTTATTTCTTGATTATTAAAGTTTGGTCAATGAGTGACATCTATATCAGAAAGTATTATATATTATATTATTATATTATAATGCCAATACATTTTAATAGTGGAGTTAATTTCTCTTTCTCTCCTGATTCTTGGATGAAATATCTCTTGCTTTCCATGACAAATTAGATTGTTGCTGGTGGTTTGTGGACCAAATGTCTGGGTACGTGGTGTAGGCTCATCTGTGTTAGTTTTAAATTAGAATGTTTTCCTCCTCGCCTGTTTTTCATCAGGGCTCATATATTCTTGTGTCCAAAAAGACTCTCTGATTTAGCTGTGAGGCTGATTTTATTGTAGGGATGTCTGTGTATCCTGTCATCACAGGCAGCCCTGGTGAAACTTCCCGTGTTGTGCGTGTGTGTTGCTGCAATATGTTCAAAGTCTGATCCATCTCAGATGTATGTGTGTGTGTGTAACTATTTTATAGTTGAAAAGGGATACAAGCAGCAAAATTTCTTCCAGAATATGTTTTCTATTATATTTTGTAATATGAAATTATAGGTTAGCTTTTGGCTTTCATAAAGCTGCCTTTCCCACCCGTCACTGGGAGACAACTAACACCTCCCTTTGACTCAGGTTTTCCAAGGCTCCTTACTGTTAAAAGAAGACTTTCTTTTGAATTGCAGAAATTAAAAGAATATGGTACAAAAGCATTTTTATAGTTTTATCGAGTTTTGAGGGCAGATCTATGAATTCCAGACAAAATGCAAAAAGAGACTAGGATTTTACTTTCAAATTGTCTTACAGACGCTTCTCATTGGAGATGGATCGTACATGTGGAGAAACAGAGTTGCTTTGAAGGTTAGATGGAGTAGGTTGGAGAACAGCAGCGTTCAAGGGTTTTCTCTGCCTCTGAGTAGTAAGTCTGCGCTCTTCTTTACCAACCCCTCCAGCTGCAGGTTCAGATTGTGGAGCAGTGTGTTGAGGACCAAACGAGATGCCGTGTACGTGCTCTGTGAGCACTGTCAGTCTCAGTGTCAGTAGGAGGGAGCAGGAACGTTTGACTATGTGGGTTTAGTTAGTGTTGCTGCCCCTTTGACGCGGTCAGGGGAATTTTTTTTCTCTGGTAGAGAATGGAGATACATCTTGGCAGCAGTAGGAATAAGATATCTCTTAATACTTTTTTCCTATTTGCCGAGCAGTCAACCACTGTCATCACTGTACCAGACATGGCTTTGAAGAAATTTGACTTTTGTGTAATATCTGCCTTCCCTGAGCCTGTGAATGATAAACAGGATGTTGTACGTAATTAATATATATGATGGTCTCTATGGCATATTTGTTTGGTAGAACTGCCAGGACAAAATTCCTTGGACTAGGTGGCTTACCCAACAGCGATTGCCTGACCTGAGGTGTCGCAGTGGATCGGACATTGACCTGGAATGCTGAGGTCACTGGTTTGAAGCCCTGGGTTTGTCCGGCCAAGGCACATACGGGAAGTAACTATGAGCTGAGGCTTCATGCTCCTTCCCCCTGCCTTTTACTCTCCTCTCTCTAAAACAAATTAAAAAAACAAAAGGCAATTAGTTTTTTTAAAATCTTGGAAGATCAAAGTTCCAGATCAAGATGTAAGCTTATTTGGTTCCCCCGGCCTTTTCTTGGCTTGCAGATGGCCATCGTTTTACTGCATCCTTGCATGGCCTTTTTTGATGCATGCACCCCTAGTGTCTCTGTCTGTGTCTAAATTTCTTCCCATAAGGATTTGGATTTGGATTTCCGTGTGGGCGGCTCTGGTCTTCACTGCTGCGACTGTCTCAGGTGGGAATTGAAGCTTCTCATGTCCACAACCGTCCACATCCGCTTACTCTCAGGGTGGTGACAGGGTTCAAGGTCATCATCAACACGAGCACATTTTGTAATATGTAAAAGCATGATACAATTGCAAGATGGTATTATAACATGAATACCTGTGCAGGATTCACTGGCAACATGTGGAAAATCTCAAGTAGAAAAGACAAAGGGATCGTTACAAACATTTGGCTAAAAGAAGGTTCTTGGCTCTTCTCTTTGGCTGAAGGACAGGCATGGATAAAGAAAGGTGACTTGGTTAAGACTTAATTCAGAGAAGACAGGACTTAGGCTAACGGAGAAGCCAAACATCTGGATAATGCAACATGAATGCCTTTCTACCCCCAACACCTGTTTTCTTAGAGCATGTTAGTGTCTTGTTTACAGTTTTTTCCCCTTAAGTTCATGGTCTCGCAGTGCTTAGGCTGAGCACCCTGAGTGGGTTCACAAGCAGTGGTCACAGCCAGACGGCACTTTTCCTGTTTCCTTTAAGTAAAGATTGTGACCCCTCCTCACGGCTGTGATTTTTAAAAATGCGGTAATACTTTTGCAGGGTAAGCTATCATGTACTGTAGCATATCAGTTCTGAAATTTACACAGCACATTTCTGCAATGTATATTCTCAGCTTTTCATGCCTACCTATTTAGAGTATATTTGGATAATCAAATCCTTAAGCACAAAGATAACATTCTTTTATTCTGCAGAAGCACATAAAACAAGACCTTGCACAAAATAAGAGTTCTTAGAATCTTCATGGTTACACTTGTATTTCTTACTTAGAACCTGGTGTTTGATAGAGTCCATTCATTTTTGAAAGCTTTATGAAATTTCATAAAAAACTATAAACTGATGATACTCATTTCTTCTCTTAAAAAACAGTCAAATGTTTATATTTTTTTAATAGAAAAATTTAAGGAACCCGTCTTACTTGATAATGTCTCCATAATGTTCAAGACCCTTTCATTGGAAGGGAAACAGTATGATATGTAAAAAGAATGTTTTGAAATCACTTTTTTATGAACCTATAAATTTATGAAAATCTGTGAAACTGATTAAAATTTATAAATTACATAGGGTAATGTACTAAAGTGATTCATATACTTGAGATAACTTTTGGGAGTGAAAAAGCTTCATAGTACCCTTTCTAGTGGTTACAGATTTCAAATTTGGAGAATTAGGAATAAAGATATTTTCATTGTGTTTAAATTGAGACTGATTAAATTTAGTACAGTGAGGAGGTGCATTTGGATAATCAAATTTTTTATTAATGTTCAAATAACATGATGTGAATATAGTGAACAAGTTATATAGAAAATACTCATACTGTATTTCATCATGCAAATTGCAAGGCAATGAAAATTATTTTCAGTTGTCAAGAAGCTAATTTAAAGTGGAGGATTTTATCAGTGAAATTAAATGCTTAGAGCCATGATGGTGAACCTTTTTATAAAAACCGCCCACTCTTACAGTGCTGGTCAACCTGGTCCCTCCCGCCCACTAGTGGGCCTTCCAGTTTTCACGGTGGGCCAATCGCGGCGCCTTTTGGTTGTTCCACTAAGGCCCACCATGGAAACATGGAATGCCAACTAGTGGGCTGGAGGGACCAGGTTGACCAGCACTGCAAAAGGGGGCAGTTTTTATAAAAATGTTCGCCATCATGGGCTTATAGTGTTTCTGATAATCTCATGCTGTTAGTTTTTGCTTTAATCTTGCAAAATGCTTTTCATATAAATACTTTTAAATTAAAACATCTTTAGGTAACTGAAGCTTTAATTTTAAATGTGTGGTGCTATTTTGAATGGATTATTAATTAGTTTTCAGGGCCAGAATTTTTTCTTGGTATTTCCCATAAGTCTGAAAATGGCTGCATTAATTTATCTGAAGAACTAAAGAGAGTTTAAAAATATTTAATCAAGATTTCTCCTCATTGTCTCCTACTAAGAGAAGAGAGTGTCTGGGCAAACTCCAGACGCCCGATGAGAGGTGTATATCTCTGGAGCTGTTACTCTGGAGCTTAGTTTAGCTGAAAAGCAGGGAATCCCGTTGAATCAGAAGCTTCTAGGAGAAACTCCTAACCTAAAGGGATAAAGGGATGGTGGAAGGGGTCTACTAAGAAGACTCCTTTAGTTATATGTCTGACAACAGGATCTTCATTACTTCCTGTGGCTTCTTTTCATTCAACATCTATATGGCAACAAATAATTTTTTTTTTTTTTTTTTTTGTGACAGAGACAAAAGGACAGAGAGAGAAACAGATAGGGACAGACAGGTAGGAAGGGAGAGAGGTGAGAAGCATCAGTTCTTTATTGCAGCTCCTTAGTTGTTCATTGATTGCTTTCTCATATGTGTCTTGACCGGGGGGCTAAGCAGAGTGAGTGAACCTTTGCTTAAGCCAGCAACCATTGGGCCATGTCTGTGATCCGGTGCTCAAGCCAGCGACCCCATGCTCACGCTGGTGAGTCCCCGCTCAAGCCAGATGATCCCGTGCTCAAGCTGGCTACCTTGGGGTTTTGAACCTGGGTCCTCTGCATCCCAGTCCGATAGTCTATCCACTGTGCCACTGCCTGGTCAGGCACAAATAAAAAAATTTTAAATTGTCATTTGTTTAGGAAGTTATCATCTCTACCATTGAAGGAAACCCAGTAGAGGGAGATTAAGATACAAACAAGCAAGTTTAGTAAAGTGTTATAGGTGTATTGACAGATGCGTACCTGGAGGATAATGCCTTGTTTCCACTGGGAACTTGAAACCTAAGTGTCCCCCAACAGTCCTGCAGCCCATGCTGAAATTTACTTGCTCTGCCTTACCTTACTCTAGGAATTTGAAATACATTGTTCATTTCCAAACTAAGTCAGACTCTAGGTTTTATAGTATTTCTCTCATTCCCTTACCTCGTTAGCCAAGTATTTGCATATTAAGTGGAGCTTTCAAAATATAATGGCTTATCCCTAAAGAGGGACTCTAATAAAGAGATTATAGGTTAAGTCGCAAACGAGTGCCAAAGACATTTGGGTAAGCCAATTAACCTGATGGTTTTTCACAGTTAATTATCATTAGGTGAGCAGAGGTTATAGTCTTCAGAGTGACCGAACTACTTTTAGGGAGAAGTGATAATTCCCTATATATATACTTAAAACAATGTAGAGGTTTTTTAAAAGATGAGTGCAGCCTAATCAGTACCAATTATTTCTAATTAGAATTCAGTTTATCCAATATATATTGAGTACCTACTGTGTGCTAGGCTCCAAGAGATAAATAAGATGCATTTCTACTTTTTAGGAATTAACTGTGCTTTGGGGAGATAAGCAAGCTCTAAAAAACAATCGCCAAATCAATCCTGAAAACAATAGGGAAGATTGACATCTGGCCAAATTCCATCCCATCCCAAATTTCTCTCCATCCCACTACCATAGTCTAAGACAGAGTAATGACAGTGATTCCTGCTGCTCCAGCCCTCAAACTTCACTCCAGCCAAACTGACCTATTGTATTTTTTTCAGCACTCAAGCTTACCACCTTCTCCTGTGCTGCATGGTCTTCAAAAATATTAACCATCAGCCTGGCAACATCTCCTCAACACCTTTACTCCTTCATTAAACTCCTTCTATTGTGGTAGACATCCTTCCCCCAGGAAGCTTTTGACACTCGCAGCCTGTTAGGAGTCTGTTCTGTGGTCTCCCATGGCTGTCAGGGTTTCAGGTAGAATAGTTTTTCTCATACTGCAGTGAAATTGCCTGGGCACTTACTTGCTTTCTCTGCAAGGCTGAATGATTGTCAAGGTTGGAGTCTCTTGTTTAGCTCACCATTCTGTCTGCTGTGCCCTCCCCAGTGCCTTGCCTAGTACTGAGTGAATGAATAAATGAGTGAGCAAATAATTTTCTCATGACAGAATCAGTTAACATTTTATTGGACAAAGACTTTCATTAGGAGATGGAAGAGGGAATATTAAAGTCATATGTGCCTCATTTTCAAAGTGTACATTTTCTCCTCCTCCTCCTGAGATGTCTGCCACGTATCTTCCCATTTGAGATACTCGATCACTGTGATAAGAAGTCAGTGGTATTAATGGGAATGTGGCAGTGTCAAAATCATGAATATCTGCAGTAATAAATTTAAAAAATTAATAAAAATATAAAAGAAAAAGAGAAAAAAGGAATATTTGCAGTAGTAACTGGGGAAGGCTTTGGGGACATTGTGGCTTTGCAGATGAGCATTGGGATTAAAGCAGATGTAGCTGATTGAAAAATAGCAATCCAGGCAGAGAAGGAAGAAATAGTTTGAGTAAAGGCCCACAGGCTGGGAACTTTGACATAAGGATGCATAAGGAGCAGTAATTGAAGATTGGCCGGGAAGTCACAGTGGGGGCGGCACTGAGTGCTGGGCGGCGAAGGCTGTTTATTATGGTAAGAACCAGGGCATGAGGAAGGGTTTTTTTGGAGCTGAGTGGTGGTGTGAGTGTTCTATTTCAGGAAGTTTTCTCTGTTCATAGCATGTGTATTGGATCAAGGGCGGAATTCAAGTAGGCAAAGTTAGCAGTTCAGTTTACCAAATATTTATTATGTGCCTGATACGTTTTGGGCACGGGGAGAAAACATAAGGCGTACTTCCTTCCCTGAGGGGACTTAACAGCCTAATGAGAGAAAGAGAAAAATGAACAGGCAATTTAAGTCAACATGCAAAGCAGTACAGGTGGGAAATTAACCAACACCTGGATGAGGGGAGGAGAAAAGCAGTCAGATGCAGATTCAAGGGAAGCTTGTGAGTTTCTCTGAGGTCCTGAACAGCTTTAACATATTTTTAACCTGTTTAAAAATAGATGTAGAAGCAAAGAGAGAAGGTGCCCTCATGCACAACCGTCATGTCAGTGACGGAGAAACGACGCTACCAAATGAGGGGCTTGTATGGAAAGGGAGATACTTTGTGAGGAAAAATCTTTCGATCCAGACTTACTAAGCCTAAGATACTGTAAGGGCAATTAACAATATTACTTGATAATTATACAGTGCTGTGTTGCTTAGCACTCTTTTGGTTGTGGATGTTAGAATAGCAGTTCAAACTAACTTACTAAATGCGTAATGGGCATTTATTGGCTTATTTAAGAGTTTAGGCTTCAGGCACTATGGGATCCAGCTGCACTGGGAATTGCTTCTTTGGCAATTGATCTGGGTCCTTTTGTGTTGGCTTCATTTTTAGGCAGGTTCTGTCTTCAGGGCATCTGTAATGCTGGTGGCCGAGGCCAGGCAGGTTCTTATTGGATTCAGGCAGAAGATAGAAAAACTGCAGAGCCGGAAAGGGTTGGACCATTCTGTTTAATGAAGTCTCACAATGGCAGACGAACACACAGGCAGTAGAAACTGCCTCTCAGGCCAACAAATGGCAAGAATGGCCCCTCACAGTGGCCGGCAGGCGAGCCAGCATCCACAATCCTCCTGAGCGCAAGCACCCGAAGCCTTACATAGGCCATACAGACATGGTGCTCCCACACGCTCACGCACTAATCAGGCAAAGGACTTCCAGCCAGTAAACCAGTAAGCAAGCCTAACGCAGCAGCTTCACAGAATCCTCGAGGGTTCCATCTCATTCTCAAAGAATATGCCCTTTCCCAGTAGGTTACTGGGGCTGTTTTTACTCTGATTGGCCTGGCTGGCTGCTAAGTCAGTTGTGGCCAGGAATGAGGATGAGGTGATGTAGTACATTCACCGGCCAGATCATCTGCTGACCTTTCATCAGCAGGTCAGGGCAGCCTCACCCTAAACACATGGACTGAGAGTGGATGTGGGCTGTTTTCAAAAGCAAAATTAGGAGACTTAAGTAGCAGAAGAGGTTTGAAAAAGCAGCCAGTTTCCATTACAAATTTATAAGGCTATGTAAATTTCAAA
Source organism: Saccopteryx bilineata (assembly GCF_036850765.1). Taxonomy (NCBI): domain Eukaryota; kingdom Metazoa; phylum Chordata; class Mammalia; order Chiroptera; family Emballonuridae; genus Saccopteryx; species Saccopteryx bilineata. The sequence goes on along the minus strand of NC_089491.1, from coordinate 105,656,435 downwards.
CATTTTTAAGTTAATATTATCCTCATTTGGTTTTTTTTAACACAAGAGTTTGTGGGAATAATAATAAAACAACATTATTATTGTCCACCAACCATAGGTAAGGAACTGAGCTTTAGAGAGGCAAATGATCCAGTAGTTACATACCTGGTATTAGTAGAAGAATCAGGTTTTGATTACTCTTTTTTTTCCAGTCAGATGTAGATATCACCTGGACCATTAGAAGTGTAGGCTTATGAGCAACATCCAGGCTTGAGGTATAGGTGAAGAAGGCATCGCTTGAGTTGTAGGTGTTGGAGGTGACCACAGAAGTGGAAAGTGTAGAGAGAGAGAAGGTCAGGGGGCAGAACTAGAAGAGAGACCTCCACAGTTGGGAGAAGAGTGTGAAGGAGGTGCTAGCCAAGGAGAGTTATAAACAGGCAGTCATGAGATGGGAGAATGAAATAAGTATTCTGTTAAAGACCAAAAGTAAAGCCTCACAGCTGTTTATTATCTTGTTCTGAGAGTGTCATTAAGCTTCACGGGATTTTAAATAAATGCTCATGACCATGGTCCATAGATTTGGAAGGCTATAAATATGGTGAACGAGCACTATGTTTCCATTGATGGCTAGCATCAGCAGTTTGATGTTGATGGCAATAATAATAATAACAACATATACACATTATATTACTATAACAATGTACTTTTTTACTTACTGACACATATACTCTTCATAATGATCCTCTAAGGCAAGTATAGTTATTATCTTTATTTTACAGATAAGAAAAGACTTATGGAGAGGTGAAGTAACTCTGTGTGGCCACTGTCTCATAGCTTGAACTTGATTTAGTCCACCTGGCTTCAGAACCAGTTTGTGTTGTTTGTTTTTTTTAACAAGTGTGCCCATAGGATGTTTGAAGAAGCTTCCTTCCTGCTCAGAAGACTAATGGTCATCATTTATGTGGGTGTCTGTGACCGAGAAGGTCAATGGACAGAAAAAATGGCAGTGAGGGAAACACAGACAAGGACAGTAGGGATGGCATTGTCACATCATTCATCAGTTTTACAATAGCATTGGCCTTTATCAGCATTTCCTAAAGGAAAACTCAAGGCAGCAAGAACAAAGAGCCCCGGGTAAACAGAATGGGATACTGGTTAAGAACCTCCTTGAAGACCCAAGAGACTGATCTTTGTGCTTCCAAAGACAGTCTCTCAGTCACGTGTTCTCTGGAGGATTCTGCTCACAATTGTTTCTCCTTCACCTCTGCTGCTTCCCTTTTCTTCACCTTGCCCAGGGTGGAAAATTTCCTGATTTCTTAGTGCCTTTCTAAATATCAGTACCAGTTTGCAGAAGTAACCTCAGAAATTATGTCGGCGTGAAATTTTGTTTTGAATTAAGGTTTTTCATTAGTTGAGAAGAGATCTTACTATTTCCATTTTGGACTCATGTAAGAAAAGGAAAATGGATGAAAACCTATTATGCTTCATGTTGAATGATTACCTTTACCTCTCATTTTGCTGGCAGATTATTCAGATTTTATTAAAGCCCTTTTGATTGGTATCTTTCATAAGAATATGTGAGGGATCCATAATGCACGCCTTATCACTGACTTGCATGGTAACATGACTTATATACTAACTCCCAGTATAGTTTAGTCCTATGTCATGTAATTTTGCTGTAATACTCGTTAGTTAAGTAAAAGCCTTTCTAAGCTGATAACTCCTGTCAGAGAATTTTATCATACTAAAGTCTTTCTTTGTACAGTATGTTTTGCATAGGAGTAAGGTAGTCTCTTGCTCTTCCTCTTTCTTTTATTAACACTGTTTGCCCTTTAAATTTTTCCAACACTGTAGGGCTATTCCTCATCAGAGTTATTTTTCACAGTGAAATGATGCAATTTGTTCATTTTTTTTGAAACCCTTGTTTTGTGAGAGTTAGACATGTAGTATATCTTGTTGGCTGCTTCATATTACTAGACTTATTGCTATAAGTATAAGAAATCCTGGCAGGTTTGAACAGTTTTTTTTATAGTATGGGTTTTATTTTCCTCTTAAAAAGTCTTTACAGAATTGGTATGGTGGAAAACTAACAGCATGTAGAAAGCCTGGTTTGGAGAATTTGATTCTGTGACCTACATGGATCTGCCAATGAAGGAGTGTAGTGTTGTTCTAAACAATTTGCTTTCTAGGCCCTGACCTGTAGCTCAGTGAATAGAGTGTTGGCCCGGTGTATGGATGTCTTGGGTTTGACTCCCAGTCTGAGCACAAAGGAGAAGTGGTCACCTGCTTCTCCCTCCCCCGTTCCTTTCGCCCTTCTCTCCCTCTTCCTCTTCTGCAGCGAGTAGTTAGATGGTTTGAGTGTGGGCACAGGCACTGAGGATGGCTCTATTGGAGCTCATCAGCCTCAGGCACTAAAAATAGTATGGTACTAGAGCATCAGTGTCTGACAGGGTTGCTAGATGGATCCCAGTCAGGGTGTATGTGGGAGTCTGCCTCACTATTTCTTCTCCTCTCACCTTAGAAACAAACAATGCTTTCTAGCTTTTCTTACTACATTAATAAAGGCTTATCCCAGAATTCTTTGCTATTGAGCTTTCCATCACCCTAACTTGGATAGTATGAGCATTTCTGCATTGATATTAGAGAAATTCACATCAATATCTTCATTAATGCTTAGTAGAGGCCAGTTGGATTTTCATTCTGAATTGCTTGAAATCATCTCATTCTGACACCACTGTTTGGCAGGTTTTCATATTTCTTTTAAATTTTAATTATAGCCCATTGAGTCTTAAGCAATTACTTCTGAGTTAGAGTCCTGACAAATGTCATAGCAGGGTGTTTTAATTTAATGGATCCAGAATAACATCTGTTTCTAATATTTTAAAAGTCAGTTTATATGGAAATTCATTTACTACAGAGTCAATACAGGGAAACTTATGAAAATCAAAATCAAAATGGAAAATTAAACCACTGTGATACAGTAGGTCTTCTGTGAACAAAAGATTTCACTTATGACTAGGTTCAGCTGCCACTAGCTAACACCTCAAATATCACTGTTTAAACAAGATAGCAGTTTACTTCTCATATTTATGCAATGGGGAGGTAGTTAGCCCAGTGTTCGTATCGTCTACTGTGACAGAAACTCAATTTCCTTTGGTCTTATTGCTATGCTGGGCGTGATTTCTGTGCCTAATGGTACCTTATGGGCTAACATGGCTGCTAGACCCCCCCAGTGAGTAAATCTGTGCTCCAGCAGGGAGGAGGTAGTGTTGGAGGGGAAGAATGCTGAGCTCTTTTTACTTTTAAGGACACTTTTCGGCAGTAGTACATAGAACTCTGCTTATGTTTCACTGGGCAAAAATCAGTCACATGGCCATCGTTAGCAGCAAGGGAAGATAGGAAATGAAATCTTATTCTATGACCATATACCCAGTTAAAAACGGAAGATCTATGAGTATGGGAAAAGGCTAGAAATAGACGTGGGGAAACAACTAACTTTCCCTGCCACATTGAGTATTTTTCAAAACATGATTTTAATAGACTTTCTGCTTTTTTATTGAGCATCTAGAAGAGTCAACTAGTTCTCATAAGGAGATATAAAAGGACGAGTGTGGTGTTTGTACAAGAGTAGATAATTATCAACTACTGATCAGTCTGTCTTAATTCTAACCATAACATGCACCCAATTTCAGAGGCTGTGGGTCAAACAGACGTTAATAAGGGACTTTTTGTAAATTTTACCCCAGTCCTTGTAGAGTAATAACAACAGCAGCTAACAGGACTGAGATGTCATTTGTGTCTCCAGATCACTCATGTATTTGCAAAGCAGTGTTCTCTGCTTCTCTACATAGAAGATAAATGAACAATTACAAGTGTTTGTTAAATAATTTCAAGGTAAAAATACTATCACTACAGAAACTGAAGCTCAGAGAGGTTACTTGGGAAGCCGTTCAGAGAAGCACTTGAAAACCAGCATTGCCCGGTCATTGATTCCTAATGGAACTCTAACGCTGCTATTTCTGTTGGCTCTGCCGCCTGGAATGGGTTATTCAGTCTGCTTGAATATCTGTTCTGTGCTCTTGTTTTGAAGACACTCAGGAAATTACAGAGCTGGGACTCAGGAATTTTTCTCCTCAATCCAGGGCTTTTGCAACCTAAATTTTGGTAATACTCATATGGAAATTCCTTAATCATGGCTGCCTCACAGGGAAAGGCAGAACTGGTAGAAGGGCTAGAGGTGAAGGTCATCAGGATGGCTACACAAGTGCACACCCCCTCCCCTTTTCAAAAAAGATTTTATTTATTCATTTTAAAGAGAGGGGAGGGGGAGAAAGAGAAAGGTGGTGGTGGTGGTGGGGAGCGGAAGTATCAACTCGTAGTTGCTTCTTGTATGTGCCTTGAGTCAAGCCTGGGGGTTCAAACCAGTGACCTCAGCATTCTAGTCAATGCTTTATCCATTGTACCACCACAGGTCAGGCTCACACCCCCTTAAGAAGCCCTGACATCAGACTAGGCATGAGGTTTCTTCTTCATAGGTCTCATTCCTGCTTTTCTTCTGATTCATGTACCTCTTATATTCTGTAAGTACCGAGATAGATGCACTAGCAATGCATCTAGGATTGCCAGGATGCCACTCCGTTCTCTGACAGGTGTGATACTACAAAGTAGGAATTCTCCAAACTGAGTCATTCAAATGCTACCTTCAACAATTGTACCTAATCTGCCTATACCAGTACTGTCGATGCCTGAGTATTTGTCTTTATGTAGACTTTTAAATTTTTAATAGTTTTATTCTGAGCAAGTATCTATGAAGTCCAGCTTTGATGTGATAATTAAATTTTGTTTCAAATATACAGCCATTAAAGGTTTTATAAGGTTTGTTGGTGGATTTTCTGACATACTACCAGTAGTATGCGGGTCATATTTTGAGAAGCCCATCATAGTGGAAGGACTTGACCCTGCTATTTCTAATTTGTGTGATTTTGGACTCATAAATTATTTTGACTTTCTCGATCATAATTTGCTCACCTGAGGGATATAAATTACAATATCTATCTTGTTAATTATTCTAAGAATTAACCAAAAAGATATAGCCTAGGAGACTGGCAGGGTGCTGGGCAGATAGCAAGCACTCAACAAATACTAGGTCATTCCTCCTTGAAATCTGGAAATCTAGAGCTACTGATCCTCAAAAGCAGGAGACAGTGAGATGCCATCATTGTGGCACTTGATATATAGCAGTGGTTTCAACCTTTTTAAACTTGGGGACTGGTGAAAATAGAAAAATGATCTTGGGAGGTACCAAGATAGAAATAAAAACCATTATTAGTATTTTGTGCATTACCTTGTAATTACAATAGTATAAAGTGAAGATTTTCTAAAATAACCAGATGAATGGTAAAAAATAATTTTTAAATAGAATATAACTGACATTCCTAGACAGCAATATTTAATTCACGTAAAGCTAGTGTGAAATCTCTTGTTGCTCCATTTAAAGAATACTCGATAACTGAGGCTGCAGTTTTGTTCCCAAGAGGCGAAGTGCTGTATATGATTTCCCTGTTTGGTTTTTAGTAATGATGGGTCTGAGAAAGTCTCCTCACTCACATAGGTAGGATATTCATTTGAATGCTTTTTGTCCATTGCACATGATCTATAAATGCTCTGCATGGTGTAAGAGGTTGTTCGAGCAAGCTTACAAGTTCCAAAGATATCTAAGACAACGTCAGTAGTATTTTCATCAATGATTACAGGCTGATAAGTCACAATCACTCTGAGCATAAGTGAATACAACTAAGATCATTGGGTCTAGAATCTTCATACATCATCAAGGTGATTAACTCTTTCACGAACCAGCATGAAATTTTTGGCAAATTGGCACTGGTCCACGGACCACCGTTTGAAAATCAATGCTATCCTGTGAGATCTCAGAAGGAGTAAAGGCAGTGGTGAGCTTCAGTTGATTTGCATGGGTTTGGCAAAACTGATCCTAATTTTTTGTTGAGTTCAGCAAATGGCTTGTTAAAACGGCACTGGTAATCAGGGTTCATTCTAAGGTGGGCACTTGGGCAGCTGCCCAATGTGGAAATCACAAATTTACATTCTTTACTCTTTGTTAACGTTCATCTGCACAACAGTGTATTCTAAGTGCCCAAAGTAATGTTTATAATGTCCATAGGTGAAAAAATTTGCAAGTGAAGACGCCAATCAAGAAGCAGTATGGAAATTTCTTAATGGTTTTATTGTTTTTTGTCAGATATTATTGAATATTTTTTCATTAATATTTTAAAAATCCCTCATAACATAATCTAGTTTTGTGTACCTCTTTTATTGTTCTTATTTAAGTATTAAATGCATGAAATAATAAACTACCTTTCGGTATGTCATTTTTTTATACATAAAACAGTCATTAGGACAGAGAACTGGTTGTTAAATTCTTTAAATTCCACCACTGGGTAAAGGCTGAAGTTTTCTGCGTTGTAGGAAGAAAGGAAATATTTGGATAGATGGAGAGCCATTCATATTCATCTCTCCAGCTCTATGAGTCCTTGCTACTCCAAGTGTGGTTTGCGGAGCAGCAGTGTCAGGCTTACCTGGGGATTTATTAGAAATGTGGGAGCATGGGCTCCTCCCCAGATCCACTGAACCAAAACCTGCCTGTTAACAAGATTCGCAGGTGATGTGCAGGTTTGAGAAGCATTGCTTTGGGCACAGATATTCTATTTAAAATTTCTTTCTAGTAGGGCTAATTATTACTGTAAGTGTATCCCTTGCACCAGTATCACCTAGGGATGTACTTTTAAAAAATGCATATTCTCAGGCCTCCCAACAATCTGGGGCCTAAAATCTACATTTTTAGTCAGCATACCCCATGATTTGTAGGACAGTTGTTTTGCAATTTCTGCCTTAACACTTAATCCTATGATAGAGCTTCTGCATTTATTTATTCTTCAAACATATTTGCATTCAAACAAGGAAGAAAAAAATATAATCTTAATTGTGGTTTTAGTAAGCATGAAAGGGAGGATCTTAATTCAGTCTATATGTGCACCTCAGTGCACCCTGGAATCCCAGCAGAAAGTCTCATGATGACAAAGCTAGGGAGGAAGGCAGTATCTTAGCATTGTCACATATTTTTTTGTTTTTTATTTTTTTCCTTTCTGTATTTTTCATTTGATTTTTTTTTAACATTTTGTTTTTTAGCCGTGCTATTAAGACTAATCAGGACCTTCTCCCAGAAACGCCATGGACACACATTTTCTACAATGATTTCTGGGGGACTCTTCTAACCCACAGTGGCAGCCACAAGTCCTACCGGCCACTCTGCACACTTTCTTTTCGCCTGAACCACGCCATTGGAGGGCTGAATCCCTGGAGCTACCATCTTGTCAACATCCTCCTGCACGCGGCAGTCACTGGTCTCTTCACGAGTTTCTCTAAGATACTCCTTGGGGATGGATACTGGACCTTCATGGCGGGCTTGATGTTCGCCTCTCACCCCATCCACACGGAGGCCGTGGCAGGAATCGTGGGACGGGCTGATGTTGGGGCCAGCCTCTTCTTTCTCCTCTCCCTGCTCTGCTACGTTAAACACTGTTCTACAAGAAGCGACTCCGCCAGGACTTGGGGCTGGTTCCTGGGGACAGGACTGTGTGCCGGATGCAGCATGTTGTGGAAGGAACAAGGAGTGACTGTGCTCGCTGTCTCAGCAGTGTACGATGTCTTCGTCTTTCACAGGCTGAAAATGAAACAGATCCTACCTGCCCTTTTCAAAGTAAGTGATTTTGGTACTCAGGCATTGGATTTCTGAGTCATTGCCTTGCTTGGTTCTTTTTTTTTTTTTTTTTTTTTTTACCATTTAAAAGGCAAATTTGTTCCTCTTCAAAGAGAATTTAATATAAGTCACTTTTTGATCTTTGGTAAGTGGAAGCGGCCTTTCTGACCTTTCTCTACTCACGTGGATTTCAATCACTGATTATTTTATTTCTTAGGTTTCTTCACTTATTTTCACGATTTCAAAGCGGATATAGATGGATAGTTTTGCCTTGTAAAGGTTATGCATGTTTATAGTTTATTTTTTTTTCATCCTTACGTCCATTCCAATACTCTGTAACCCTGTACAGTGCCAACACATAATGGGTATTTGTAAGACTATCACAGATGACTATAGAGCTAATTACTAGATTATAGAGGGGGAATCTTTTACCATTTGTTAATATTACATTTCTTGAGTTGGGAGACAGACATCCTTTCTCTGCAGTGCACTAGAAACTCAAATTCTTAAACAGTGAATCATGTGCACCTTTTCCTTTTTTTAATGCGTAAGAATAGAAGAGTCAACACAGAAAGTGATTACTCTAAGTTTTGTCCTGAGGCTAATTAAGATCTTTGCTTCAGGGCTCAATATGTATTCTTCTGAATTCCCTTAGTGGTTTCAAATGCAGTGTTGTTGGAAGGTCATAGAGCACGTTAGGATCCCATGCACAAAAAGAGAACTGCAGAGTTTTCTGCTACGGAGTTCATGGGAGGCATTGGGTGGACTAGGGCATCTTGAGAAACTGCCTTCTTCCCATTCTTCCATCCTCTCTCCCTCCCTCATGATAAACCCCTTCTTTAAGGACACAGACTGAACTTGGCCAAGGTTTGCAAACCTTGGCTATGTTTTAGACCAGCTCCCCCTTCCTTTTAGACACGTAAGCAAGGAATTATAGTTCTGCATATCTTCCCTGAGAAAGCCGTAAAGTTTTCTAGTTTTGACTACCCCTCCAACACACACCTCAATCCCCAATTTTACTTAAAATTGAATTGGGAAAAAATTAAAATAAATTTTAAAATTTGAAGAAAATAGAAACCAAAAGATCTATTTTTTTTTAAATGACTATTTTTCACTTAGTAGGCAGAGTAATTACTGCTGTGCTTCTCTGCAAGGAAGCATGACCTTTTAAGTTTAAACTCAAGTATCAAGTGCCTAATGAAGTTCTTCTGGGATTTCAATTAAATGCTGAAAGTTAAAAAAACAAAAAACAAAAACAAACCCCTCTGAGTAGAGTTTGACGCTTGGAAACAACATATGGTTTGAGAATCAAGCTCTTAAATTCAAACTGATTTTAATATTTTTCATCATGGATAATAGGGTGAATAATCTTTTCTTTTAAAACTGTGTCATTAACAATAGCAAGCTTACGTTGTTTACTTGATATACAGATAGAATAAGTTTAAATCATGATTCTTACCCTACAGAGACTGGGACTATTAAAAAAAGAAAGGGCTCATAATCCATCTGTGCTAAGCCCACCTCGGTAAATCAAGATTTCCGTGCAATCTCAGGCTCTCCCCAGAATGTGGCCTTCCTCTGGTCACTGGGGAATTACTTGGTTAGGACTAGAGAGGTAATCTGCCACACAGACCATTTCTATCCCCCAAAGGAAGAAGAGGTGACCCCCTCCTCTCCGTATCCCTCCCGCCTTCTGCCTCTAGAAGCCTCTCATGTTGTGCAGGCCTTTGGAACTCCTTTCTACTGTGTTAGCTAGATAGGCTGCTGCCTGATTCCTGAGTCTTTTGATAAAGCCAATTTTTATCTTCAAATTTACCCAAAATTTTGTAATTTTAAACAAGACCTATTTGAAAACGCAGACTCTGTGTGTTTCAAGACCTTGCCTAGAAACCTGTGAAACATTGTGGTTTCTTATAAAGAAATTCTGTTTTATCATTGTGACTGGACTAATGGGGACCATTACCTGCACGCTTCAAAGTCCAATAAGACACAAACAGGAGTTTGCAAGAAAGAAAGGGTTTATTTTTACTAAGTGGTCCGTCCCCAGAGACACAGGTGAGCTAATGCTTAAAGACCTGGCTCCCCAGAGGCTTCCAGGGAATGGGTTATATAGGGGAATATCATTAATCATGGTGACTAAGGGAGTTAGGGTCATGGTCAGGGTAATGGTCCCTATTGATTGGTTAGCAGTAGGTTAGGGGTAGTTGATCAGTGTCGCTCATACTGATGTCAGCGTGGTGTTGCTTTGTCTGTTTTTCCTGATTTTTAGGGCTTGGAGCTGAAACAACTGAGGCCTAGTTGTTAGCTCTAGTTTGACTAAAAACTCTGTGGTCAATAGACCTCAGGCTTTATCCTTATTTGATGTGGACCAGAACCTCACTGTCTTGAGATCTTAATGATTAATGGAGTGGTTGTGGAAGAGAGAAGCAGTCAGGTGAGTCAGGGTGCTGGATGTGACCAGTCTGAATCAAAAGGAAAAAAAGAAGAAAAGATCATATTAAAGAAATGAAGTTCTACATTGTTACTCCTTCTCATGAATTAGGGAATTATTTTGGTAAGTCACCTTGCTGTTAGGACCTTCTGAAGTTCTCTTCTGAGAAATTTTCAGTTCTGTAAATATTTTTTCAAAGACAGAGTTGCTGACTAAGCTCCTTACTGCAAACATGTCTCATATAATATTTGGGACATACTTATAATAGAAAATTATTCTTTGTCTACCTGAAATTAAAACTTAACTGGATATCCAGTGTTTAATACTAAAACACTGGATACCCAGTTAAGTTTTAACATGGCAACCTTACTTAAATCACTGCTGCTAAAAAAATGAGAAATACCACCTGCAAAGGAACACCAAGTTCTACAAAAGAGGAGAGTGTGAAGTCCTTCATGCTATGAGAAAGGACTTAGTTCGTTGGAGGCTCAGTGTCCTTCCTAAGAATTTTCCAAAATGGAAACTTGCCCCGATTCTCTGGCAGCCACCACTTGGCGTCTGTGTAGCAAAACTCTTCATCTGATAGTTGCCATCTTAGCTAAGATCTTTTTTCCCCTTCATTCTTAGGTTTTAGGCCAATGAGCTCAATGAGGACACTGGGATAACAGATTTAATAAATGTGTAGGGAACCATAGAAATCCTCTATGCTAGTCCCCTTATTTCCAGCTGAGGTGTAGAAAACCAGAGATGTGACTGTCATCTAGAAAGTGATTGACTCACTAGGACTGGAACACCTAGATCTGACTGTCCAGTGAACTTTGTCACATCGTGAGGATGTGAAGATGAATCAACAGATGTGAAATCAGATGACTGCATAGTAGAAAAGTCAGTCATATAGAATCGAAAATTAACTCACACGGGCTGAGTCACTGTGAGTGAGTGGAGTGACCTGTTTTTTTTTCATTTGGAAATGGAGACAATGCTTTGTCCTAGAAATGTTGTGAAGATTCTGTGAAACTGTGGGGTCATTCAGTGTGAACTGGGTGCCCAGTGTTTGGAAGGCACCTGATGTGTATTAGTTGAATGGACAGAAGAAATATTGATAGAAATTTTAATTCCTTATCTTAAGAAAGAGAAGGCCAAAATATAAGCTTTAGTTGTCTTGAAACATATGGTGGTTTGAAAGGATATGAATTAGGAATCTACTAAAGCTCTGAAGCCATGTATATTTTAGCACAAACTTTCATTTAGAATCTTGTGACTGTGGGGCTTGTAAACATTGGCATAGAGTACATATGGAAGTTATAGAAAATTCCATATTTTGTCTTTAGAATATATAGATTTTTGTGCCTGAGGTGATTTGGAAGAGACTGAAGGAAGTGGTTTAAAAGACTTTTAATAGGTTCTCTTAGACCTTAAAAGAATAATCATCTTAAATATCTTACTAATTAACTCTGCATCATAGTTATCATGATTTACCAGATGGAAAAAACTTTCCTACCCCATTAAAACACAACACATATATAAACAGAAAACTCTAGCACACATATGTTTGACTCTATTATGCAAATTAGAGAACCAGTCAAACCCGCTTAAATTTAAAAGTGGAAGTCCTCTTAAAGCTGGAGTTTATTAGGACCAGAGAAGCAGGACTCCCCACTTTTGCCGTTTTGTTAGGAATATTTTTCTCATTGCAATCATGCTCAGTCTCATTCTTCACAGTGTTGGTGGTTTCCGTTCTGTACCTCTTATTGGATCCTTGCCGCCAAATGCAAATGTGGACCAGGGCCAGGCAGAAGGGACTGTGGTGAATTAGGTTCTGCTCTGACTAGTAGTACTCCACTCTACCCCATTACTCTAGTAAGAGTATACAGGTTTTGGTTTGATAGACTGTGAGATTTTTCTGAGAAGATAGGTAACTGGATTTTTCTGTGACATCGCCTGTTCTTTAATATTGGTCATAAGCCCTGGCCAGTTGGCTCAGTGATAGAGCATTGGCCTGGCGGGTGGAAGTCCCAGGTTTGATTCCTGACCAGGGCACACAGGAAAACCGCCCACCTGCTTCTCCCCTCCCCCTCTCACACCTCTCTCTCTCTCTCTCTCTCTTTCCCCCCCCTCTCTTTCCCCCTCCTGCAGCCATGGCTCAATTGGAATGAGTAGGCCCCAGGTGCTGAGGATGGCTCCATGGTCTCCACCTCAGGTGGTAAAAAGAGCTTAGTTGCTAAGCCACAGAGCAACACCCCTGATGGGCAGAGCATCGCCCCACAGGGGGCTTGTCAGGTAGATCCTGGTCAGGTGCATGAGGTAGTCTGTCTCTGCCTCCCCTCCTCTCATTGAGTAAAAAAAAAAAATACCGGTTATAATTGGGCCAGACAAAATTCTTGGGATGGCTGAATACAGCCAGAGTTCTTGGCTAGTGCGCATATACATACATATATATGTATACATATGTTTAAATATATATATATTTACTTCTAAGACTCATGCAAATGAAGCACATGTGCATATGATGTATAAGGTTTTTGTGGTTCTGCAAAGCCAATATTAAAGTTATATTTTTTCTTAGATGAGGTGTGAAAAATATCAGTAGTAAGTTCCTGGCATACTGTAATATTTTATTTAGTATTTAATAAACACTTTTATTGTTTATATCTGTCAGGTACTGCTCTGATTATACTAAAACTTAACATTTAACTTTAATGCTTATTGACAGAGTCATGTGATTTATGAAATAATAAGTCAAATATGACATGAAATAATATAGTTGTCAATAGGAAGATTTATAAAAATGACCCTATAAAATCTTCAGAAATGCCTATGAACAAAATTAGTGTTCATAACCTTATAAACAAAAATTTAAAATATCCCTAGTTCTTAGCCTTAGGATGTTTCCTATATTATCCTTGGATTGTAGCACACCATCTGGCACATAGTACTATAGGTACTAGTACGTTATTAAATTTACACTTAAGATTTACCTTTTAAAAAGTATGTGCTTGAAATGTTCAAGTGAAATTCTGTACTCACCCCTTTCTACGATGAGGATTTCATTCCTGGTTAGTGAGGTCTGGCAGGTGGGATTGGAATAAATGCATGTCAATAAAAATGTTGAAAAATAAGTTTGTTTTTTTACCAAGTTTCACCAAATGATTGTTTTTGCCTTCTTTTGATGACTTTCACTTATTTAGTTTTATGTGGTCAAAAAGTAAGGGTGAGGGTAGAGGCAAACCCTTGAAATATACTTAAGCTAGCCTTGCAAATAAACGTTAGACTTTTATCTGCCCACAAAACTTTTTACAACTCTCCCGTGACCCCAGGAGGTACGTGGGTAATAAAATCAGTAAAAGCAACATTTTTCTTTCTTACCCAGCATCAGTCACTGCTTGCCTAGTGACCATTTGCTGTGCTTATTTAACATCTGTTAACTGTTTTAATGTGGAAACATCTTTTTTCCCCTTTATTAGCCCTCATAATCACTTGTTCAGTTACAGGTAGAAAATTAAAATAAATCTAAAAATCAAAAGAAATCTGACAGTCAGTGTAGCAATTGTAGTAATAGCCTAAGATAATTTGGAAAAATGAAGCCTTTTTTAGTTTGATCTTTTAATAGTTTCTCTAAATATGGCTTTTTACTTATTTCTTTTTTCTTTTGTTTTTATTGAATTTATTGGGATGACATTGGTTAATAAAATTATATAGGTTTCAGGTGTGCAATCTAGAATGCATCATCGGTATATTGTATTGTGTGTTCACCACCGCAAGTCAAGTCTCCTTCCATCACTATTTATTTACCTTCCCTTTACCTTTTTCTACCTCTTCCCACCCCATTTTTCCTGTGGTAATCACCATACTGTTGTCTGTGTCTATGAGTTCTTTCTTTCTTTCTTTTTTTTTTTTTGCCTTAATCCCGTCACCATTTTCACCCAGCCCCCCAACTCCTCCCATCTGACAGCTGTCAGTCTGTTCTCTATCTCTGAGTCTGTTTCTGTTTTGTTTGTTATTTTATTTTGTTCATTATAAACAGGCTTTTAAAATTTTTAATACTAAGCATGATGTTAATGATGGAGGTTGCCTATGGTGAATGAAGTTTACCTTTATCTTGGATTTCTCACATCAGGATGTTGTGATCAGACCCAAACTAACCAACAGCCCCATATTTCCAAGCAGTTTTTGAGGTTTATTTTGAGAATGGTTTCTGAGGGTGGGAGTTAATGTTCCGTTGAAGGGTTTTGGTTTGTCACTATTTGAACACTGAAGAGATGAAATACGGTTGTTCTGTACAGCTGACCATTGTGTGTGAATCCCCATGTATGAAAGAACCTGAAAATCCAGTCGCATAACCTGCAGGTATTTGTGTATTGATCCCACATGTGCCTTTTTATTTGATCACCTGCAGAGGATGGCATTGGTGGGATCTGTTATCATTTATGGTTTTGTCCCTTTTTGAGAGTAGCTTATGGTTTTACTCAAGATGGGACCCTCATGTCTATTGCGCTGAATGAAATATGATATATTTACTGTTTCTGATTTTCTTCAGTCAACATCTGTGCTAACCCTTCAAATAGTGTTGTCACTTTCTTCTGATTTTCTTTCTCTTCGTGTGCCTTACACCTGACTTGGTGAGAATCCAGATAAAGCAAGATGCTCCGATGCTGATCACAGTCCTTCCTAGCAGTGTGGAAACTGGGGCTGGCTATTCGTCATGCCCTTACAAATGAACTTGGATTTCCTCCCAGTAAATTTGTTGTAACATTTAATATTCATGACCTGTAGTTCTTTAAAACTTTGAGCAGCTGCCAACAGTGCTAACCAGATAATACCACAAATAAAGTCAAGGTTCAGAAATACTTTACAATGGAAAAAAGTCAAAGATTAATAAGCTATTTTATTCCAACCGGTTGGCTTCTTTGCTCAGCTTATGTAAGATGATTCTGTATTCAAGTCGAGTAATTTTCTTTTGGGTAGCCTGGCAAGCTTCTGTGATGCTTGCGCTAGAGTGTTAGTACTTGGAACAGCAGTCTGTTCTCAGATTATCATTTCCGAAATTTCATCTTTGTGCAAGGCACTGTATTAGGCAAATTGGGCATTCAAAGATGACAAAATTCTGCTCTTTAAAGACATTTTGGAGTAGTAGGAAGTTGAGTAGTATGTCAATACAGAACTGAAATTCCACCTGGGAAGCAGTGAAGGCTGGAAGCATGGGATCGGGAGCGCTAGGGCCGCTTAGAGGAAGAGGAGGTTACTTTCAGCCCAGGGGATTAGGAAGCAATTCTGGAGCAGAGACGTCTGTGCAGGGCTCTGAAGGACAGTTGGAATAAAAGCATTTATACTTGGAGAGAGGAGAGAAAGAGGAGAGAAAGTGGAAGGTAGCACATGCTCATTGCACAGAGGGAAACTCATAGGCTGTTACTGAGGACCACTGAGCAGTTCTTT
This sequence comes from Saccopteryx bilineata, assembly GCF_036850765.1. NCBI lineage: Eukaryota > Metazoa > Chordata > Mammalia > Chiroptera > Emballonuridae > Saccopteryx > Saccopteryx bilineata. The sequence continues at coordinate 105,640,818 of NC_089491.1, read as the reverse complement.
TGGCAGACACAGGGAGTGCATTAATTTATAGAGGTTCACTGAGATAGCTAGTGGGGCTAACAGTGTATGGGCCTTCTAAGATATGTTATGGCCCCAATAATGTTGGGATTCAACGCCTGGGCTTTAAGGCTTTTCCATGGGAAAAGCCTGGGGATGTTCAGGCCAGCTGTATCTTGCCACTGGGGTGGGGGGCTTTCTTCTCCTGCCTTCCCCTAACCCTGAGAGAGGGTCCCTTTGGTGATTAGATTAAGAGCGGACTCAGGAGTGGAGGTTGTTTCTCATTCAGTGAGGATCTCTCCTATCCATGCTTTATTTTGTTCTTTAGCATTAAAAAAATATTTTTGGAAGACTAGTATGATTTTCTGTAATATCTGGCAGATTATTGTACACTCCTAATGAGAAAAACAGGGAGTCCTTAAGGGCGTCCTCCTGTCTCCTCTCCCAGCATTGCCTCGGGCTCCAGTGTTCCCTGCACGGCCACACGTACCAAATCCCTTTCTGTTTTGCACTTGTTCTTACAGGAAGACAACAATTTTTAGAAAGGGTCTCTTTTTATAGTACTGAATAAAATACTCTTTCAGAACTGAATTCCAGCCAGTTAATTTAGTATACACCATCAGTGACAAGGACACAAATTGGACTTTGCGATGAATAAATAATGAGTCTCATTGAAATCATCTATGCTGTTCTCATAACAGCCTGGGATGTGTATTATATCACTAGGGCTCAGTTTTCAATAACCTGCCATAGAGGAGTCAGATTGACTGATGGGGATCTCATGATTATCAGGTACTTATATTTAACTGGTACTGTCAGTTTCACAGAAAACGATGTGGTTTGCACAAATTTGAAATCCATTGTCATTGCCTGGAAGTCAGATTCCTGTCTTAAATTCCTGGAACAATGAAAATGCTAATGTAGTGTTGACTTCTCAAATGAAATTCAAGCTATAGAAAGCCAGATTCTATTAGTGCATTAAGGATTCCTTAAAAGGCAAGGATGGGGTGGGCGGTCCAATGGATAAAACTGAGTATTAAATTCATTGGTAGTTAAAATACATATGAAATGTGATACAGAGATAAGGTTGCGTGGTGTGGTATTTTATTTTTCTTTTAACCATCAGGTTTCATACATATTGATCATAGAATTCTATTCTTTAAAAAGATAAATAAGAAATCAAAAGAACAATCTTAATGCTAACATCTGAGATTTGGAGCTAGGAAGGTCAATGCGCCCTTGCTCTCTGGGTTTGCCTTTACCAACTCCGTGGCACCCAGATGGCTCTTGTATGCTCTGTTAGTCTGATTATAACTCCCGCATCCAGTGGAGTAGCATGAATTCAGAATTTAATATATATTTCTTCAGTAATTATGGCCTTGATTAATGAAGGCAGTGTTTCCATTGAAAGGACACTTTCTTTCTCTACCTGTTTATCCATTTCATTTCAGGAAGTCAAGTAAAATGCAGATTGTAATATTTTTCTCTGCTATAAGGGCATTTGTAATGCCAGCGTTTTGGTAAATGGTTGTCATTTTGCTTATAATTAATGCAGGATTCAAAGAAAACGGCAGGGACTACATGAGAAAAATGAAAGACATTTAAACACATATAAATGATTTTCTTTGTAGGAAGTGAAGAAAGGGAAAATGTATCTAGAATTTCCATTAAAATATTGCTATGCATAGCTACGTACCAAGTATATTTAATAGAGTCCTTTGTGACATGTAATATCAGTTGTGTTTAAAAATAATGAAATTTTGTGTACTTAAAAACTAAAAAAAAAGAGCCCTGCCTGGTTGGCTCAGAGGTAGAGTGTTGGCACCATGTGTGGAAGTCCCTGGTTCAATTCCCAGTCAGGGCACACAGGAGAAGCGCTCATCTGCTTCTCCACCCTTCCCCCTCTCCTTCCTTTCTATCTCTCTCTTCCCCTTCCACAACCAAGGCTCCATGGGATCATTGGCCCAGGTGCTGAGGATGGCTCCATAGCCTCTTCCTCAGGCGCTAGAGTATGGCTCCGGCCGCAATGGAGCGATGCCCCAGATAGGCAGAGCATTGCTTCCTGGTGGGCTTGCCGGGTGGATCCTAGTCAGGCACATGTGGGAGTCTGTCTGACTGCCTCCCTCCCCGCTTCTAACATGGGGGAAAAAATCCACTAAAAAAAGGGAGGAAAACCTTAATATTTTAATTTTTTGAATTTAGAGTTGTTATATTTGTTAGCATTATCTTAGTTTTTAGTGTATAGACAGTCACCTCTCCCTTTAAAAGGCATGTGTGTGTGTGTGCCTGTGTTACATGTTTACATGTTCCATCAGAACAGACTGCAGGGACATAACTTATATTCATGCTTATATAACATATTCAAATTATACCAAGGTTATACATAAATGATTTGAGTGTATTTGCATAACTTTTATGAAATGGAAATCTCCAAGTTATCCAAATTACATAGGATTTTTACTTATCCTAATTTGAAGATTCTGGCAAAATTTTGTCAGTTTAGGTATTTCATTCACAGTAGTTTTTTTTCTTTTTAAGATCTCATGAAGCCCCTAGACCATTTGCTCAGTGGATAGAGCATCGTTCCGGCGTGTGGGCATCCTTGATACGGTCAGGGCGCACATGAGAAGTGACCATCTGTTTCTCTTCTCCTCCCCCTCCCATTTCTCTCTTTCTTCCTCTCTCGAAACCAGTGGCTTGGTTGGTTCAAGCATTGGTCCAGGCGCTGAGGATAGGTCAGTTGGTCTGAGCATCAGCCCCAGGTGGGGGTTGCAGGGGGAATCATGGTCAGGGCGCATGCGGGAGTCAGTCTCACTATCTCCTCTCCTTCTCACTTTGTAAAAAAAAAGAAGATCTCATGACAGAGTGATATATAATGTTAACTATATCTGATACTAAAAAGCAACTGCTGTTTATTTTAAATAACCATTTGGTACTTGACTGATTTTTTCATGCACGGTTGCAAGTAAGGCTCTTGTGGAAAGACCATAGGACTACAGCTTGCAGGTTTAGATTTAAGTCGAGGGGCCACCATTTTCTAGGTGTGTGACCTTGGACAAATCACTAACCATGTTCGAGCATCAATTTTATGGTCTGTGAAATGAGAATATAAAGTTTGCCTTGTAGGGTGGTTGTTAGGTATGAATATAGTATATGTACACCTTTTAGCCAAATTCCTTTTCTGTGGTGGATATCACCATGGTCATCATTATTGTACTGCATCTCCACAGTATTTCAGGAGCGGTGAACTTTTTTCTTTGTCATTTTGCAGAGCACTCCATGTGGCTGTGGGTTTTCTAATGGGATGCTGGGTGAAATGTCAATCAATAGAAAATGGAGTCTTTATTCTACCGTAGTTCACCAATGCTGATAATTTAAAGAATGTTGAAGAAAAGTTCTTTTCAAGAATAATTCTTCCACACAACAAGATTTGATAATTTATCTTTTGTTGGATTAATTGATTGAAAACAAGTAAGTGTGTGTGTGTGTATGTGTGTGTATACACACACATACACACACACACACACACACACACACACACACGTTCCTTAATTTTTCTACATTTGCCAGTGTCTGGCCATCCTCTCAGAGTTTTATAGCCTGATTTTTCCCCCTCTGGGCTCAGGATGGTGCTGTTGCTTATATATCTGAAAATGGTGGGGAAGCTGGCTTTCCTGTTTTCTCCCCGCCACACCCTGTTTTCTCTATATTTCCTTTTAGCCAGCTTTACAGCAAGGAAGATTAATTCAGTGGCTGCAATTGCATGCTGCATTTAAGTCTCATTTTTTGGAGAAAGAAGCAGCACTGCTATCACCTGAAGCTGAATGTTAATCTCTTTGCTGCTCATATTCTTCCTCTCCCTGGCCAGCAATATCTTTGCAGCTGATTCCAGTATCTCTGTTGTAACAAACCCTTTCAGGGAAATGGTGAGGCTGATTTTTATTGTTGTTGTGGTTCAGTGGCTTAGTTTATTTCCCCTCCTCCCAGGGAGAGAATAGAAGCCCCAAAGCATCTTGTGTTTAAAGCAATACTATTTTCTGGCTACTAAAAATTTTATAAAATGTTTTGGGTACCTGAATCACATTTGAGCCAAATGATTTTTACAGAAATGTAAACCTTAAACACTGGCTTGTTGAGACAACCATAGGTCAAATTGCTTTTGATTTGGGGGGACCGTGACTGTTAAAGAGTTTAGGATTCGTCATGACTTTCTTTTTCTTTTTATTTATTTTTTTACAGAGACAAAGAATCAGAGAGAGGGATAGATAGGGACAGATAGGAACAGAGAGAGATGAGAAGCATCAATCATCAGTTTTTCATTGTGACACCTTAGTGCTCATTGATTGCTTTCTCATGTGTGCCTTGACCGCGGGCCTTCAGCACACTGAGTAACCCCTTGCTCAAGCCAGCGATCAAACCAGATGAAACCACGCTCAAGCTGGTGACCTCAGGGTCTCGAACCTGGGTCCTCCGCATCCCAGTCCGACGCTCTATTCACTACGCCACCACCTGGTCAGGCTCGTCATGACTTTCCTTGGAATATTCCACTTGTGGTTGGCTGTTAGCCTGTCATAGAGAAAGTTGTTCAAACCAGAGATTGGAGCACAAAGCTGGAAGCTACTGAAGAAGGATCTTTTGGTCTGCTTACTCATAGTCTGTTTTTGAAGCGTTAAGAGACTTGGTAGCAAAGCAGCAGGGGGGCTTGCCCTTTGATTTTCATGGCCAGCCAGGTTTGGGACCTGTGGATGAACATCGAGAATCTGATCCCCTCATTTGATATTATCAAATATCAAGTTTTCTTGAAAGCAAACTTTTTTTTTTATTTTTATTTTTAGCTGCAGAAGGATGATCAGAAACCGCACATGCTACCTCCTATCTTTTCACAGAACTGGAGGCCCATGGAAATTAGGCCCTGGATTAGTTGGGAGCAGTCTCCTCCAGGTCTAAGGCTTTTAGCTCTGTACACAGTGCTTTCCTTCTTCAATTGATAAAAAATTTTGTTACTGTGGAAGTAATTTTTATCTGCTAGTGAAGACTGGAGAGAGTAATGGACCTCTCTGTGTTCCCCTCCCTCAAGCTCATCATAAATTAAGATTCTGACCTTCTTGTGTCTAGGTCCTGTATGGCTGTGTTCATAATTCCAGGGTACTTTCTGAAATAAAATCCTTAGTTCTGTTTTGTTATTGTTTCTCTTCTTCCTGGCCTCTCCTCATCTCCCCTGCCTGCCCACAGCTAGCTCAGTTTAAGTATTTGACTTTTGTCATTCTAGCATTTTAAACTTAATTTAAACTCCCATTCAGGTTGAATATTTACTTTTGTAGCTGCTAGAAGCTTCACACAAAGAGACTGAAATCACTGTATTTTCCTTCTTCGTTTATTTCCCTTTACTGACAGTGTTTCACTGTCTGAACTACAGTAGGTTACCTTGTGTAGGCGGGTCTTCTCTTTAAGGCTGCTGAGCCTGGGATTGGCCTCGAAGTGGAGAATTACACACAGTGGAGCAGCTCTACTTCTCCACCCTCTTCTAACTTGGCAAGACAACAAACTCAGGAGCAAGGAAAAGTTGGGCATTAACGATAGACACATCAGCTGGGTGTATAGTCTCTTTAACTCCAGGAACGTGAGGGTGTTACTGGACTACAACTGGTTCGGGATTCAGGTCGTCTGCCCCTGCAATAGACGCTGAGCAGAGACTGCGTCTGAGAGGAAAACAGGCATCTTTAATCAAGATTGCCAGCAACCTGAGAAGACAGGGCATACTCTAGTCCGAAGCCTGCTTTACAATCTCAGCAGTGAAGCCTGATTATGAACTTTTTCATGGGAGGTTAGTACAATGTGGGGCATGCAGTTAACACCATCGGAGTCATGAGGCAGGACAGCCGGGATGTCAGGGTTTCTCCACTCTAATCATGGTCTTTACTGCTTCTTGGACTCAGTTCTTCTTTATCTACATTCTTGTCAATAGGAGTTCTGACTTTGGAGCTTCAGGGCTTAGATACCATCTTGCTTGTGGAGCTCCTGGGCCTAGGGCACAAAGGTGGATTGCTTTCAGTTTCCTGAAGTCACCTAGGCCTATTCCAGTGGTTCTCAAAGTGTGTGCCAGGGCGCACTGGTGTGCCCGAGAAGATTTCCAGGTGTGCCCTCTTGTATTCCAGAGAAATATGTGCCTGTTGGGGACCAAAAAACCAACAGGGTTTTGGAGTTTAGATTTTTGGGGGACAGAGGTGTGGGGAATTGGCTTTAAGCTGACAGTGTGCCCAACCCCCGGACCTCACTTGCCTGATTTGGTTGCAAAGGGCTGTTAAGCTGTGGTGCTGGATTGTTTACATTACCCCCCCCATGTTCCCCGGAAAGACTGGCGGCAAGTTTCTTCTATCCTTTGTTTGGTGTAAAGTTAAGATGATAGGTATGGTGGGGGTTTTCTGCACTCAACACAATTAAGAGTAAAAAGAGAGGAATTCTTTAATGTATTGACGAGGAAATGAGAGTTTGCCTTTCAAATATATGCCCAAACATTGAAGAAATCGCTAGAATACATCAGGCTCATGTTTCTCATAAACACAACAATGAAAAAACTTAACACATTTGCGTGGGGACCTGTCAAATTTACTGAACCTTACTAAGAATGTATCTATATATATAAAAAGATAACATTTTTGTCATTTAATTTTTTAACCCCTCTTTTTTACAAATTCAAAAAGCATAACTCAAAAAATGTAACATAAAAATGTTTTTTAAAGTCAAAATAAATTTAATGTTGTTGCTGGACCAGGCGATGGCGTAGTGGATAGAGCGTCGGACTGGGATGCGATGGACCCAGGTTTGAGACCTCGAGGTCACCAGCTTGAGTGCGGGCTCATCAGGTTTGAGCAAAAGTTCACCAGCTTGGACCCAAGCTTGCTGGTTTGAGCAAGGGGTTACTCGGTCTGCAGTAGCCCCCCCCCTCCGTCAAGGCACATATGAGAGAGCGATCAATGAACAACTAAGGTGTCGCAACGAAAAACTGATGATTGATGCTTCTCATCTCTCTCCATTCCTGTCTGTTCCTATCTCTCTCTCTCTCTCTCTCTCTCTCTCTGACTCTCTTTCTGTCTATGTAAAAAAAAAAAATGTTGTAATATTTATTTCGTTTAATTACCATAAAAGCACACTTGGACTTTATATTTTTTACTTTATTATTTGACTTAATTATTATAACATATTTCTCAGAAATTTGTATATGGTGCGCCTCCAATTATTTGTAGGATTTTACACGCACCGTGACTTCAAAAAGTTTGAGAACCACTGGCCTATTTATATATCCAGCTCCTGGAATAAAGCTTTTACTTACATAAATCATCAATCCTATTAATTGTAACTAAAAGCTATTACTACAGCTAAATTTCTAACCTTTGAGTTCCCCTATCAGGGAGATAGTTAAAATGCCACTACTTAATGTCTCAAAAGTGAGGATGACTCTAAAAATGAACGTAGTTTGGAAGTTAAATAGCAAGAGATGCTAAAATGTAGAGGTGCCTATTGAAAAGTGGGCCGGCTGTGTGAGAAAAGGACTGAGCTGAGTTGTCAGTGCAGCAGCCTACAGTTTCTGGTCCTTGGACAGGATAATTTGTACTGTGATTCTCTTGCACTCTGCAGTATAATCTTCTCCAAGACTGTGCTGACTTTTTTATTGTTCAAAGAGGAAGAGAAATAAGCCATTTGAATTCATTAGGATTAATTTGCATATACACAGAGCTGGTGGTAATAATGATAACAATCACTATTTATCAAGGCTTACTGTGAGCTAGCAAAGTGTCTTCTGTGCATTCTTTTGTTCTAGTCTGTAAGAATAGGTCATCTTATTTACAGATATGGAAAGTGAGGTTTATGGAAGTAAAGTCATGTGCGTTTGGATTCACAGGTAGTACATAGTGGAGAAGGAATCTCATTCCAAATGTCTGACTGCAAAGCTGATGGATGCATGGTGTTCCCATATAAAGGTTTAGCTAAGCATCCAACTAGTGTTATCAAAGGAACAATCATTCTCCATGGGACCAATGATGGGTACCTACAATAGCTTTAAATACAAGTAGTTTGTACTCCCACTTGCAACAGCTGGTTTTATGGGTGCTACAAATAGGAAGATGGATAAAAAAATATATTTTCCCAGCCCTCAGGAAGGACAGGACATGTATTTGGTAATTAAGTCACTCTGCACTAAGTGTGAAGAGAATTTCAGACAATGTTCTGTAGGAGTACAGGTGTCCACCAACTTAATTTAGCCTGGTTATGAAAGAGTCTGAGTGAGGGACAGAAAGCTAGTGGCATGTAAGCAGCTCAGCTCACCCAGGAGTTTTCATTTTGTTTGTTTGTTTATTTATTTTAAACCACTTTGTGCTTGTACATTTCATTTGGTTTCAGAGTCAACTTCCATTCCCCCACTCCCCCCTCATGCCTGTCAGGTCACAAGAAATTTACTGGATGCTTTATTTTTTTGTGGGTTTTTTTTGATGAATAGGTACAGGGTGTTTTCTAGGTATGAGACCTTGTACTAGTTGTTGAGATAAAGTAGTGAAAAAAACAAAATTTACACCCTCTTGGAATTTATAGTTATTGTCTAACTTAGCTGTCCCAGTAACATCCCCATGTGGGGACATTATTTGCACCCTGTTTTATAGCACATTGAGTCAACGCCCCTGGATCAGTCAGCATGCAGCAAGAATGGATTTAAAAGTCACTGCCAATTCTAAATCCAGTAATTACTTATAGTGCAGGTTGTGGTCTCATGGTTGAGTTCCTTCCCGTAAAAAGTGGCCTGATTATTTAAAATATTAGATGATTAGTACTGATATGTATGTGTAGTTGGTTTAGAAATATCCATGAGACCAAGATCTGGAAAACTTTTTTTGTTTGCATTCCCCTGTCGCAGAACAAGAATTGAAATCTTGGCATTTTATATTTGACCATCTATAAATATAATCATATTGGCATGCAAGGCTATCCCGTGCCCACCATGACCCTACCCTACACTGAACAAACTTAAAAGAGATGCATTGTAGATGTATTCTTTGAGGCTGGACTGGGTTCAATCTTCTTAAGCAGCTTTTAACTTCTGCTGTATCTTCTGAAATGCCTAGTGTTTCTCAAAAGTATGCGAAAATGAATTATCTGGAGTCAGTTCACATTGAAGCATTAAGTTCGACTCTGAATTTCACATTTCCGCATCATTGCTAATCAAACATATTAACTTATTTATGTGTCCTTGACAGGCAGTGGGTTCCTAATGGCTTCATAAGGGAAAGGATGAGGCTGTGCTACATAATTTATAATCCAGATAAAAAACACCTTTGCCTGCAAATTTCATGAAAAATATATAGACTGTAGAACAATGCTGTGACGCCAAGGAGTGCCTGTGTGTCTTAGTCGTGCCTGAGCTGCGCTGGATGTCAGGTCTTGTTTGGTGTGAATTGTAAAGACTATTTTTGGAACCTGAGCTTTCCTCTGTTTATATCAAAAAGGGCTACAAATTCACTGGGGTCTATCCAAAACTCAAGGCCAGATGTGATGTGATTCTGACTTTTAAAAATTATTCAAAGGTAATAGGGTGCGTAAGCTCTGTATTATGTAACACCCCTAACATGGCAGCATTTCATAGTAAGAAACTTTTAGTATTTTTGAAGGGAAGTCTATGAATATTTACAGTAAGTAGAATTAATTAAGGTTATATATTGCCTCATGTCAGTTTCAGTCAGGTTTTTGTGTTTGTATATTTTAACAGTTTTGTTGAGATGTAATTCACATACAAAACTGACCCATTTTAAGTGTACACAGTTTCCTGGTTTCGAGTGTATGTTCACCTAGTCTTTGCAACTATCACTGTACTTTTAATCCCATGTTTTTAAATTAAAGATAAGGGGGGTTACCGGTGTACTGTAGTTACCAGTTTCACAAGATCTGTAAGAGGAAAGTTTGGATCTCAAACCATGTAGGTCAGCAAGCCTGGTTCGGGTATTCCTGAGAGCCCTGAATGTTTTCCCTGCCGTTTTGCATATGCTTGCCAGTCTTATTTACTGCTTAACAAATTGGCAACAGAGTATGAGAAAGCAGCGTGTCTTTTTGCGAGTTATATTTGGATCAGAAAGTTTGGATCCTTGTTTTGGTTTTCAAAACTGTGATTAATTATAGGCCCTTATATCGATGAGATTTTCCGGAGTTAAGAATCTGACATCCGTATTTGATTGCTTTCTTGGCTGTGTTTGGGACATGCAGCCTTTGGATTCTTGAATCAGTAACAGTAGGTACAGTGTAAATAGGAATCTGGGTGCCTCTTATATTTTTGGATATTTGCCTCTCAATGTTGTGTTACATGTCTTATACATGCAGAAATAGTTTGTGTTTAAAGACAATGTATTTGAATTTTTTTTTTTTGAATTTTGACCAGAAGTTTTTTCAAAGTGTAAAGATGCTTGTAAAACTTGAAGGGAAACCTAATTTCCATTCATTACCTTTTGAAAAAAGGATAAGTGTTTAGACATAGTAAACATTTAAAGAAGGGACTAAATATGAAGTATTTCTTTATACCTTTAAAGAAATGGCTATCCTAAAATAGACCCCAGCTTGCTTCCTAGAGGCAAATTCACTTCTAAGCAATTTTAAAAGAGCAATAATTTAAAGTTAATTGTGGTAGAACGGTTCTATAAAAATTTAACATGCCGCTAAGACATTCGCTGATTTACACAGATTTATAGAAAGGTTATTTGAACCTATACCTAGGTGTGTAGCTGGTAGCCTTTTTGTAGGTTAATTACACAAAAGTCTTTGAAAAATGTTAGCTGTTTGAGAGAAACTGTAATTTCTGAGATAAAGGGGACATGCTGTGAAAAGATTGGCCGTGTGGCATAATGACATACATTCGGCAGTTCTGAACAGGGGTGTGCCTGTGTTCCCACACTGTTTCTGCCCCTGCCTGGGGATATCATGGTGGACAAGCCATTGAGCCTCTCCAGGGGTTCTTTTCTTAATGTGGAAGTTTCTGTGGATGCTTTAAGAACCAAGTTGCAGCATTCTTTTATTAAAAATATAATTATATTGCTAATCTCTTTTTTTATTCTAATTTTCCATGTCTTTGAAATAATCTGATTGGAGAGATGGATTGAGTATTCAGATATTAAGTTCTTCATTCAAAAGACTAGGTTCCCAACCACTTAAAATCATTTTTTTTTAGGACCACATATTTGCTGCAGTAGGAGGGGACTGTACATTCTGTTTCAACTCTTGGACTCTGTTTATATTAAAATACCTCCATATGATATCCTTATATCATGATGGTTTGAAGTTGTCTTTTTCATTATCTTTTAAACTTAAATACTGCCAACAACTCTTGATGTTCTGAAATGGATTCTCTTCAGAAGCCAATCACACTTTCTAATTCTTAATGGAATAATTACGTAAACCAAAATAAGGAATTATGTCATTTTTTTACATTAGCTATGCCCGTAATGGCGAACCTATGACATGCGTGACAGCACTGACACACATAGCCATTTTCGATGACATGCGGCTGCATACCAGAGAAGTATGGGGCCGCATGCCGAGAAGGACGTTTCATCCTCGGCTCCTGTATGGCCAGGTACAGTAGCTGAGCATAAAACATTTGCTGTAGTGTAGACACTCTGTGCCAGAGGTCTGTAGGCCAAAACAACAGAACTCCAGCACAGAGCATCTAGTTCTGGGACTTCCAGTTAGGCCGTTAGAGGATCTTTGACCTCACTTCCAGCTGGTGGAGCAGGGAGCAGCGGAATGCTGTGGGGGATGCATCTCTTGGGACCCCGTGATCGCCATTACCAGCAACCACATAACCACAGCAACCATCATCCAATCTACTGTTCTGGGGTGTCGTGGATTTCTAATTGACCATCATTACTGAGATAAGTGAGGGAGAGGCTAGGAGAGGCGAGGGCCTGTGCTGTGGGTGCCGTTTCCCACCATTAGAAATAGCGGCAGCCATCTTAATTTATATTAGATGCAACTTGCAGAATTTCAAGACAGCATCTGGGCTCAGGTATTTGTGGACTTGAGGTCAAAGCTTGAGAATCTGGAAAGGTGCCGCTTGGAGAATCCAGAGGAGTGCCACTACGAACAGGAAATTTGGAGTGCCTGGAACTGATTACCAGACACTTTTAGCACCCTGAAAAATATAGCAATGGCTTTACTCACAATTTTTCCCTCTATGAAGTTTTGTGAGACCTTATTCTCAGCGTTAAATATCAAAACCAACAAAAGAAACAGATTGACAGATGAAGTTAGTAGCGCTTGCTTGGGCTTGAAGTGTACCAACCTTCAATTGAAGATTTAGCCAATGGAATTCAGCAACAAAAAAGTCACTAATAGGCAGGTTAGTTAAAGAATTCCCCCTCCCCCTCACTTATCTTAGTTCACGGCACCCCACACAAGTTAAATAATATTAAGACCAACAAAAGAAACCAACTGACAGATGAACAAATAAGTCACTAAGTAGGTAAGTTAAATAATTAGTTTTTGGTTTATTAAATACAGTTATATATTACAATTACAAATATCGATCGACTTACGACCTATGCAACTTAGAACCATCCCACTTTACGACCACAATAGCTAGCCACGACTGCTCTGCATCTGGCAGTGCAAACATTGCCCAGCTGAGCGTACGACAGTGCGGACCAGCTTCCGGCAGCACTACCATCTCCACGTACACCATTTCAACTGTTATCCCAGACTCAGTACAGCAATTTGTGTTTTGTGTCTTGGATATTTTTCATCAAACCCCTCCCAAGAAGTCTACCAAGAGGAAATTGACTTTGCAAATAGTAAACCAGTTGTACTGGTAATGCAGTGTTTTACTTAAACCTGACGAATGTAAAAATAAGAAACAAAATGGTGTAGAGATGATACAAATGGCATAAAATGAACAAAGAAAGTTATGATAAAATATGACTTAAAGATTTTTATAACATCATTTCACAGTACTGTACATATAGCCTACTCAACTTACAACCAAATCGTGTTATGACTGGTCTGTCAGAACCAGTCGTGGTAGTAAGTTAAGCATTAGCTATATACATTTTTGTTATTTAAACTATAAATATTGTGAAATTATGGGTTTTTTTTCTCGAAGTGACACACCACCCGACTTATGCTCAGTTTTTTGGCGAATTTTGACACACCAAGCTCAAAAAATTTCCCATCACTGAGCTATGCTATCATTTTAGGCTTATAATTAGAAATTGACTGTGATCCTTTTTTCTATGTAAGAAAAATAGCATGTTTTCTTTACATACGTAAATGAATTCTTCATTCTCTTTAGGAAAATTAAAAAAGAAGAAAAAAACCTTAAAAGATAAGTAGAAAACCTAAGAGAAATAGTATTATCAGGTATTAAACAGTAACATGGACTGAGAACCTAGCATACTTGATCTTTCATCTCAGAGAGCCAAATAGTAAATGCTTTCTTTTTTTTTTTTTTTTTTCTGTGAGAGAGACAGAGAGAGGGGGACAGACAGGAAGGGAGTGAGATGAGAAGCATCAATTCTTTGTTGTTCATTGATTACTTTCTCATATATGCCTTTGTGCCTTGACCGGGGGACTACAGCAGAGTAAGTGACCCCTTGCTCAAGCCAGTGAGTGACCTTGGGCTCAAGCTGGTGAGCCTTGCTCAAACCAGATGAGCCTTCGCTCAAGCCGGCAACCTCGGGGTTTTGAACCTAGGTCCTCCGCATTCCAATCTGACGCTCTATCCACTGCGCCACTGCCTAGTCAGGCAGTAAATGCTTTCTGATTTGCAGGTGGACTCCATGTCAACAATGAATGCTGCTGGCTTACTGAGAACAAATGGGTGTACCTGTATTCTAGTAAAACTTTATCTAAAAACACAGCTGGTCACCAGATTTAGCCCACACGCTATTGTTTACTGACTCTATGTTACAGTAATATAATGTTGTAGTAATTAAATATATAGAAATATAGAAAGCCTGACCAGGCGGTGATGCAGCTTGAGCCCAAGGTCGCTGGCTTGAGCAAGGGGTCACTGGCTCTGCTGGAGTCCCCAGTCAAGGCACATATGAGAAGCAATCAATGACAATTAAAGGTGCTGCAATGAAGAATTGATGCATCTCATCTCTCTCCCTTCCTGTCTGTCTGTCCCTATCTGTCCCTCTCTGTCTCTGTCACAAAAAAAATAAAATAGAAAAAGGAAGAAATATAGAAAAACATACAAGATATGTAGAAATAAGTTAGGATATAATATTAAAAGCCATTAAGCAAGTGAATAAGGCTACACCCTCTGAGTGGAAGCTAATCTAGTATGTACAGATATGATAGGCAAGACTATGCCTTCTGCGCAGGACCCAATTAATGTGTGTGTGAAATTATGTATAGACAAAAAGAGCTCCCTGTGAGGAGCTCCCTAAAAGTGGCTTGATGTGACAATTCTGTAGATTAACATAAAAAGGAGCTCACTGTGAGGAACTCCCCAAAAGTGGCTAGATGTGATAATCCTATTAATGCCTGTTAGAAGGCATGTGCCAGAACAGGGTACTTAAGCCAAGGGGGTGCCAGCTGCAGTCAGTCGTCCAGACTCCAATGTTGAACGTGGACTGTCTGCATGCCCCCCTGACCAAGGACAGACAGAGAGGAGCATGCTGATGGGGCCCCATTCAGCTGTACCCAGGCATGCCATAGGACCTGTGAGTAATAAACTGTGTCATTCTTTCAACTAACTTGTGTGTCAGTCCTGTCTTCCCTTTGGTGATTGGTCTCGGTACCAACAAGCAGAATCCTCATAGCTGCTTCAGGAATAGTCTCAAAGAGGCCGTCAGCCCTGCTGTTAAGCAGGAGTGTCTCACTCTGTGGGGAAGTGGAATTGGGGACGACTGACTGACGGAGAGCTTGGGCTCTACTGGGATACTCTATCTAGTGACTTAGTTTATACACCCATGTGTATTAAGTCATACAGGCCCTCCAAAAAGATCAAGTTTAGGACAATACATATATAATAGTATGAATCATTCAACTTCATACAAGTTGCATACATGTCACAAAGCACTTTCACATTCACTTTTATTTTTATCTGGATTTTGATTTAATGCTCTATCAAGAATATCAATCCTCCTTTTTTTTTTTTTTTTTACAATTGAATAAACCTGGACTGGTGTACTTTGCCTGGAGTAGCCCTGAAAGCACAGGATATTTGTTCTGTTTTCCTGCTCTATTTTATCAGGGTGCTAGTGAGTTCACTGAGCAGATACCTCCAATCTTGTTTTTTGTTAGTAGGATCTGCTTTACCCTCGAAGTTTGAAAGTTAATTCATGTCTAAACTTAGCACTATGACTACTCTCTGGACATCAGATTCATTCAAAATAATCATGCAAAGTAAACTTTGGTAACATTTCTCCTCTAAAGGAAGCCCAAGTAAGCACAGGTGGTGTCCAAGAATAACCAGCTCTAGAAGTTCATAGCAGCTGTAAAAATATATCTTCAGTTGAAATTCAGCTTGTAATAGAAGGGCACTTGAATTTTTCTTTTTCATCTTTCTTGACTTTTTTTTTGTTAAATTACTTAGAAAAGTGAGCATATTTATTTATTGCTCTTAATACAAAGGCCAGACACTTTGATCACAAAGAAGACCTGTCAGTGAAATGAAATTGAGAAGTAAATCTTACACCAGTTTAATACTTTTTTTTTCTTGGATAGAGCTGTTGGTGGTGGTGTGATGGTGTGTTTCTTACAATGTTTACCTCCCAAGTAGATATGAAGTGACTGGCTTTCGTAGTGATTTTTTTTTTTAATATCTTGGTGATAAATGCATTTGGTGGTTGTGACATAGTTCAGCTGGGAGGTAACAACAAGTTTGACAATGTTTCATTTACTGTGTTAGAGCTCTCATCCTATTCCTTTAAAAATATATAGGCCATTAGGGCAGTTGGATACTATTAAAATTATTGGATCAGAATTTTTAAAAATTCAAGGCAGCTAAGTCTGCAAAAATCAGTGTGAAATTAGGATATATATATATATATTTTTTCCAAACTCATTGTGCCAACATCTCAATCCTGAATGCTCTGTAAATACATTGTAATAAGTACTGCTTAATTGTTCTATTTGAATGCAACTTTATATTTGGTCTTTTTCAAGTTATTTCAAACTTTTTGCAATGACTTGTAATATTTTTCTTCCCTCTCTTAAAACAACTAGCTGGTTGCATGAGGAAATATAATGGCTTTAATAGCAGCATGACCTGGGAATTCTAATTTTACCTCTTTACCTCAGTGTATCTCAAATCTAGGGTTTTTTTGAAGATTAAATAAGTTAATACATAATAGACTCTGAGTGCCTAGCACATAGTAAGTGCTCAATTAATGTGAGCCATTTTTATTTTTTCTATTTTAAGTTGATCCCTTTATTTATAAATTGGCTAACTTTGAATTATGTGCTATAAAGATCATCTGTTTTATTGTTTCTGTTACTTAATTTTTTTAGTAAACTGTCAGTTTATTGCAGTTTATTAGAGAAATTATAGGAATACTCATGCTGTTAGGGTTACAAAGATATTATTTTATTTTTATATTCATTAATCATTAAACTTTGTTATTCACTATGACACTAACTTAGGAAGTAACTGCATTTTTAACAAGGATGTCTACAAATGAGAATAAAAATAGCTTCTTCCCTGGGACCACAGTTTTCAGTCACCCACTGGGCAGTATGCAATTATGTAGAAGTTTCTTACATCCCACAATAGCATCCTTTTGAAGGAACTGACGTTGCTGTTTCAAGAATATACAATGACGCGTTTCTGTTAAAATGCCTTACATTTGTCTAGTGTTATATTGTGTACAAATCCTTTTAACACTTCGGATCACCTACTAGAGACCTCAGGAAATAAAGTGAGTATTCTAAGGTCCTTCATTTAGAGCTGAAGATGCCCAGAGGTATTATGTACCTTCATTACTGTCATCTTCTGTGGAATTGTAAGTCTAATGATTAAGTTTTATATTTGTACTTTCTTTTCTCCCTCATTCTGTTTCTTTTTTTCATTTTTTCCTTAAGGCACTGTATTCTTCTCCTGTGCTACATGGGTTATAAAAATAGCCCTAAAGATTAAGAACTTGTCCTGGCCTCATAGTTCACATATATGTAAACTAAATTAAATTTTTTTTTCTACAGTAAGGGACAGGTTTTATCAGTTATAGGCTTTACATGCTGTACCCTTGTTCCAACTCCCAAATGAAGACCATGCCCAGCAGGTGAAAAATTAAATTGTTCATGAAACGGTAGACACTGACATAAAATATTATATATAAGTTCAAGAAATAAGGACCTATAGTATCATTTGTCTATGGAGATGTCAAAAAATGTTAAGGTAAAAGACCCCCTCTACATAATGTGCTATATAGGTACATAGACCAGAGAGATCCCATTGGACTGTGATCATTGCATCATGATTTGGTGTACGAAAAACTGCCTTTGTATACTGCCTTTATAGCCCCCTTCTAGACGCTGTCTGTATTCATTGTTCTTTTGTTCATTTATTAGTTGCTCAGGCATTCATGTGTTCATCCATCTAACGTTGAGTGCCTGTTTTGTGCCAGGAGCTGTCTAGTTGCTGTGGATAGTATACTTTAGTGAACAAACCCAACAGTTCTTATTGTCTAGGAGCTTGTCTACGTGTGGGAGCAGTGAGACTCATTTCTATGAGATTGTGGTAATCGTTAATATTATGCATGCCTAGTGTCACTTTGGGTCTTAATATAAGACTTGACCTTTGCAGTATGCGATCTTTCATTTATGGTACAAGTTATAAGATGGAAGAATTTTGAGAAGGCAGGGATTAATATGGCCTGGAGAAATTGGGGAAGTCTTGTGGAGGAACTGGAATTTAAGTTGGAAGTGAGGGAGAACAGTTAAGATAGTGGTAACTTTAGGCAGATAGATGCAGATTTGGTTTATAGATAGAATACTAAGGACAACAATGCCATCATGGAAATTTTGAATGGTTGAACAAACAGAGATACCAATATTAGAAAATTTTGAGGCCTAGAGATGGTAAAGAAGAACCAGAATTTGGGCAGCTTTGAATACAAAGCCAGGAACATTGGAATCTAATTATTCTTGTTTTAGAGAATTATTTTAGATTCTTTTTTTTTTTTTTTTTTTTTGTATTTTTCTGAAGCTGGAAACGGGGAGAGACAGTCAGACAGACTCCCGCATGCGCCCGACCGGGATCCACCCGGCACGCCCACCAGGGGCGACGCTCTGCCCACCAGAGGGCGATGCTCTGCCCCTCCGGGGCGTCGCTCTGCCACGACCAGAGCCACTCTAGCACCTGGGGCAGAGGCCAAGGAGCCATCCCCAGCGCCCGGGCCATCTTTGCTCCAATGGAGCCTTGGCTGCGGGAGGGGAAGAGAGAGACAGAGAGGAAGGAGGGGGGGGGGGAGTGGAGAAGCAAATGGGCGCTTCTCCTATGTGCCCTGGCCGGGAATCGAACCCGGGTCCCCCACGCGCCAGGCCGATGCTCTACCGCTGAGCCAACCGGCCAGGGCCTATTTTAGATTCTTGATGAAGAGTAGTGATTAAAAATATAAACAAAGGGACAAAGTACCATGCCATAAATGCAAAGGAAGATGAAATTTCTGTTCCTGACCTGACCATGATTTGAATGACTTCGTGTCCTTGAGGAACACATTTAAACTCTGTGGACATCAGTTTTCTCACTACAAAATAAACATTAAGGAGATGCTCTCTAAAGTTCTGTGATTTTACAAATACAAGTTTCTAATCTCTTAGTTTCTTTAACTTTTACCCACTCTGGCTTCATGAGCTTTTCTTGTCGAAGTTAGTGGTCTTTATGTCCGGTGTCACCTTGAGGTTGGAGAGTGTGAGAGCAGCTTGAGGAGTCTGGCTGGTGAAGAACTGGGGACACTGGTGGCGAAGTGGGTGTTGTGTGGTTTAGGATGGGGCAGGGGCAGAGCCCCCTGGGTTTGCAAAGAACATAACTGGAAATTCCAGCCTTTCTACCCACAGTTAGCTGTGGGAGTCAGAGCAACACATTTCACCTCTCTTATTTGTACTTGCCCCTTTGTAAAATGCTAATTTACAAAGTTTACAAACATCATAAGGTTTTAGAAAGAATTACTTGAGCCTGACCTCTGGTGGTGCAGTGAATAAAGTGTTGACCTGGCGTGCTGAAGTCGCCATTTGACAACTCGGGCTTGACTGGTCAAGGCACGTAAGAGAAGCAACTATTATGAGTTGTTGCTTCCCAGTCCCCCCAACCCCTTCTTTCTTTCTCTCTCTCCTCTCTCTAAAATCAAGAAATAAAATCTTTTCTTCTTTTAACTTTTTCTTTTAGTGAGAGAGGGAAAGACAGAAAGGGAGAAAGATGAGAAGCATCAATTCTTCATTGTGGCACCTTAGTTGCTCACTGATTGCTTTCTCATATGTGCCTTGACTGGGGGCTCCAGCTGAGCCAGTGACCCCTTGCTCAAGCCAGCGACCTTGGACTCAAGCCAGCGACCTTGGACTCAAGCCAGCGACCATGGGACATGTCTATAATCCCATGCTCAAGCTGCTGGTGAGCCTGCACTCAAGCCAGCGACTTTGGGGTTTTGAACCTGGTTCCTGAGCATCCCAGGCTGATGCTCTATCCACTGCACCACCTCCTGGTCAGGCAATAAATAAAATCTTTAAAAAAGTAAAATGAAAGACTTGCTTGAGAATAATATATGTAAAGGCATTCTGTAAAATATTTAATAAGCTTTCACAATTAGTATTACTACTACTAATAGATGATTTCCCCCATATTCCATAGTGAAATATAAAGACAAAATAGAACACTGTTTTCTAGGTATTGTCGTCTGCACTAGATTCCAGGACCTACCTTCCTGGGAGGTACAAAATGACTTAACAGGTGTTTGAATTCATTAGGTAATTATACACAATTCTTTCTTTCCTCAAATCTGGCCTCTCATGGAAAAATATAATGGCGCTTGGTGTGTACTTACTTCAGCATATCACTTAGATGACCCACTTTTGTTTAGATTGTTCAAGGAACAAGCTATATGGCTTGATTTGAGACACAGCGCAGAACATAACAAATTTGGATTTATTAAGAGATATAAGCCTCTAAAAGTTCTCGTGTGCTTAATGTAGGAGTTATGACAGAAACCTATTCAAGAATGGAATTTCCTGATATTACTTAAAAAGGACTGTTTAAACTATAGAAGTTAAATAATGATTCTAATGTATCCTGTGATTTTTAGTATTTTCTGGTAATCAAAATTTATAGCATAGTGTTAAAATTTTTCTGGTTTCATTAATATTTTGCTTGCCCACGGCCTGTGTAGCATGAGTTTTCTGTAATTGTAACGATGCTGGCGTTCATTGCTGTGCTTAGGGTCCCCTACCAAGGCACTGGATGAGGGGAGAGGGAGGACTGGTGCCTTAAACAAGGGCACGTTAAGTAGGGAGCAAGAGAGCCCTTTAGTCAAGTATTTTAACCAATCCCTACCACTTCTCCTTTGCTTAATTCAAACTTACTGAGTGCCAGTCATGCACCTGGAAAATGTTCTTGCTGTCACCCAGCAGGGTTCTAAGGGCCAGAGGCCCCTCAAAAAGTGATTGACACTTGAGTCAGAGAGCATCTACTAGCCCACTCTGTTCAAACAGACAGAATTCCCATTAGAGCAGTGCTTTTTTGGACCTAATCCAATGATAATAATCTATTAAAACAAGTTGTCTAATCTTATGAGTTAACTTGAAAAGAGAAGTGGATGTGGGGTGAATTACAAAATGTTTGCACGTGTAAGTTCAATTTATTTAATTTAAAATAATTAGGGCATGGCAATGATTAGTACTAATTGGAGCTGTGTGGAGCTGAAGGAATTATCCAAATATGTTCTGAATACTCGTGAGACGTTTTTGCTGTAAATCTTATTTAATTCCAGGTTTTCGTAAGTACTACTAAAAATCAAAGATAGACATCTTAATGAAAAAGAACCCCCATATTTTGACCCTGTCTGAAATTACTTGAAATAGTTAATGACGGCTACAAAAGCTAGACATGCTAAGAAAGAAGATTAATGAGGAGCATTTTAATGGCCCTCAAAAATGCGAATTCTTTAACTAATTTGAAATAAGATCAAACTTTTGGGGTGTATTGAAGTCTTATTCAAATAGAAGACGAATAGTGCGATGATTATGTGGGTTTCATCGTTTCCAGGCTCTTTTCTGTTTCAAAACCTTCTGTGAAGTTGCCTGTGAACTTTCTAAACACCTCAATTCCCGTACGTCATCTTTAAAAGTTAGTATATGATTAAAATTTAATTTTAAAACTCACACTAACACAGAGTGAAAGAAATGAGGCGGACGACATTACCACGAAGATTTCACCTGTTTACATTGGTAGCCACCACCAGCAGGCTTCAAAAATCGCCTTTTTTGCCAAGTTGCTTCTGGCAAGTAGACCCTTTTGGAGAGGCTATCAGAATGCAACCTGAACTGCAGAACTTTTCTTTGGTATTTTAGTTTGTTCCCAAATATCTCGCTCATGGCCACTTGGCAACGATATCAGTCATTTTTTATGTCTGTATAACATGAACTATGCAGCTAGTTTATTTGTAATTTGAGGGTAACGCATTTGATGATTAATTCTCGCTAATAAGAGTATGTGCTTAAGAAATGCTTATTTGATGATACAAATATTAATGTGTATTTGCAGGAAAGTCATTTCATGTATTTATAACAGATATTGCTATCTAGGTTTTCTGTTTTACTTTTCAAGAAGAACTTCCTTTTCAGAGTGATAAGTTGCATAGGTCTAAAAGGTCAATCTTCTTTTCATGAAAAGTCCATTGTTGTTGTTAAGGTAATTTAATATATTTATAACTAGACTTAACTTAGGTTACTGCTGATGTCACTACTTTCCTGCGCTTTGTATCTCTTCTATGTTAAAGGGAGCAAAGCCAATATCCCACCCAACAAAGATTTGGAAGTAGAGGGTTTTTTTTTTTCTGTAATAGATTCGACTAACTGTAACTCCCTTTGCTATTGCTACTCTGATGCATATGAAAATTTGGCATGGTCATTCATTTATTCTGTTTTCTTTTAGGCAGAGGTGAGGGGGTGGGTAGGTGATGACCCCTTCTGCTTGCTCAGTAAACCCGGAATGTTCTACTCAGCTGCTCTTGTGAGGATTCCAGTTCTGTTTGTTTCTGCTCTGAATGACTGCTAATTATACGGCCTAAGTATACAACACAGTGTTGTCTGGGAATTTCTGAATAGTTGTTATTACCAGATATTGAAAGAAAAATTATAAAATTGATGGATGTATTCGGAAGCCAAAATTTTCTTTCAAAATCTCTAATTACTCTGCCTTAGTTTCCCAATCCAAAAAAAAAAAAAGAGCAAATGTTTTATAAATAAATATGGCATTTTGAGAATAAAGACAAAATCCACATGAGAAATGTATAGGTGAAGGGCTTCATTTTTATTTATGAGGAAAAGTACATCATCATTTGTCCATTTTGACATCGTGTTTACTCTTTTTATTCATTGGTGGACAAGTGCAATTATGTAGCCACATAGTTTCATATATATAAAAACATCAAACATTGAATTTGGGCTTATTAATGAACACCTACATAAAAGGTATGTGTATTAAGTTTTATTTGTGTATATAAAAATCTTCTTCTTAGGGTTGTCTTTTGTATCTTAATAGGAAAACTCCCACACTCATTAAATAGCTGTCTATTAGAAAGTCTTTGAGAGAAGACGGCTGTATCTTGGCCTCCGCACTGAGGGACGTCTCATTAGAGTTTGTCTCTTTATGTTTCCAAAATGCTGGCCTCACATGCTCAACTCATTAATGAGGCTGGAACGCATCTCATAATGGCCGGTTTGTCCCACTGAAGCCATGCAGAGTTAAAAGAATGTTGCAGTTCCATCCATTGGCACAGGGACTGCATTTGCTTGCAATGCTGGACTTGAGAAGGGATGGATGGAAATGGGTTCCTTTTCTAAATTCAGCTCATTTGCGGCTGTTTAATTTTCATTTCTCTCCCTACAACATGCATTCTTAAAGTATAGGGAACGGAGTTTAATAAAAACCGAAAGTGTTTTGATGGTCAGAGAGGGTATCTTTTTTCTCAGATTACAAAGGCTATTGTCTTCAATATTTTCTTCATAAAGACTGGATTGTTTTTGTGGCTAACCTGATTTGACCATAGTGCACTGCCTGGTGGCAGTTGTTAAACCTCTTGTTTTAAGCTAAACAAGATTACTCTGAAGGCTGGCATTCAGGGGCTTGCTTTTTGTGTAACAGACCAGGGGCTATGGCACACCCCTTGCAGGTCCAGTAATTGAACTCTTTGGGTATTTCACTTCCTACTTGTTAGATCTAGAAGGAGCTTGCCATGGGTACACAAGAGATTGCTAACTGCTTGATTTCCCCATGTTAGTTTAGTGAAGAAGAGTGGGTCGCTATGCCAACAAAAATACCATAGCAGTGGGTTAAATTTTCATTATTTATTTATTTATTTTTCTTCTGTTTTCAAAGTGAGAGGATGGGAGATAGACCGACTCCCACATGCATTCCGTTTGGGATCCACTCAGTGACCCCCATCTGGGCAGATGCTCTGCCCATCTGGGGCCAGTTTCTCAGCTGAGCTATTTTAGCACCTGAGGCAGAGGCTCCATGGAGCCATCCTCAGTGCCCAGGACCAATGCACTTGAATCAGTCAAGCCATGTTTGTGGGAGGAGAAGAGAATGAGAAGAGAGAGAGGAAAAGTAGATGGTCCCTTCTCCTGTGTGTCCTGATTGGGAATTGAATGGGGGACATCCAGCCAGGGCCAGCAGTGCATTTAGAAGCCTCCTTTCCTCAATATTTTACTCCTTGGGATGTTTATAGTGCATTTAGGACATGCTATACAGTGTCAGACAAAGTCAAACAGGATTTGACATCAATATATTATCTTATACAATACATACAAATAACTGTGTTCATTTAACCTGAATTTTACTTTATTCTGTGGTCCACCTTTTTGCATTAACTTAGATGTCAGTTAAAATGTTAACATGCACTTAATGTTGGTGTTTAATTTTAAACTGTTTAATAGAGTCATTCTTGGTATCCACACATTCTGAAGTGACTTATATAAAATTGATGTAACCTATATTTCCCTCTAGTCTATAGCAGGGTATGCTTACATGTCACTTCAGTGCATGGACTCAGCTTAGTGCTTGGTGCATGGTACATTCAAATTTTCCTTTGTGGAACTTCCTGGGACTTTTTTTCCCCCCTGAAATTTTTGATATGTGGTTGGTTAAATCTGAGTACAAAAAACCCATGGATACAGAGGGCTGATTATATTTCTTAGCTTGAAACTCTCAGATCTTAATGTATCATAACTCATCTACTTAATATTATTTGTTCTCTAAAGTATTTTTCTAACTTTAAACTTAAAATTGTTTTTCCATTGGTGAGATAGATAGATAGAGATAGAGATGGGGGTGGGGGAGAAGCATCGACTTGTCACTAAGTTTTTCCATTTAGTTGTGCACTAATTGATTGCTTCTCCTACATACCCTGACCTGGTGTTGAACCTGAGACCTTGGAGTGCCGGGTTGATGCTTTATCCATTGAGCAACCTGGCCAGTGCTTGTTTTCTAAAGTTACTATTCTGGTAACAACCATTTTTTAAATAGATTTTATTAGGTAGAACAGTTTTAAGTTAACAAAAATTGAGAAGGTGGAATTGAGTTTCTTCCATTTAATTCTCACCCAGTTTCCCCTATTATTGTCATCTTATATTAGTATAGTACATGTAATTAATTAACCAGTGCTGGCACAGTATTATTAAATGAAGGTCATCATTTACTCAGATTTCTGTCATTTTTACCTAATGTTCTTTTTCTTTTCCAAGGTGCCATCTAGAACAGATGGACGTATGGGTATTTATTTTATACATTGGGTTATATTTCAGTATCACTTTACTTACTGTGTTCAAACTGTTCCAGCTTTGGCCATTGGGAGCACTTCAAGCAGATTCCTGTGTCCTTTTGACACTTTTTTTTTTTGACAGAGACAAAGTCAGATAAGGACAGACAGGAAGAGAGATAGATGAGAAGCATCAATTCTTCATTGCGGCATCTTAGTTGTTCGTTGATTGATTTCTCATATGTGCCTTGACCCCAGGGGCTACAGCAGAATGAGTGACCCCTTGCTTGAGTCAGTGACCTTGGGCTCAAGCCAGCGACCATGGGTTCATGTCTGTGATCCCACACTCAAGCTGGTGAGCCTACGCTCAAGCCAGATGAGCCCGCGCTCAATCTGGAAACCTCAGGGTTTCGAAGCTGGGTGCTCCGCGTCCCAGTTCAACACTCTGTCCTCCGTGCCGCCACCTGGTCAGGCCCTTTTGACACTTTGACTTATCCTTTTGTGTGTGTGTGTGTGTGTGCGCGCGCGCGCGCACGCACGCATGTTGAGTACTTTCTCACTTTCTTGCACTGATAAATGCTCCAGGCTCATATTGTAAATTTCCTACTTCCCTTCCCCATTCTAAAATCAGTTCATTTCTTCAAGGAACCCAGGTTACTTTTATTGGAAAAGGATTAGAAATCAAGATGGGGCCTGACCAGGCAGTGGTGCAGTGGATATAGTATTGGACTGGGATGCTGAGGAACAAGATTCTAAAACCTTGAGGTTGCCGGCTTGAGCCCAGGCTCACCAGCTTGAGCATGGGGTCGTTGGCTTGAGCGTGGGATCATAGACATGACTCATGGTCACTGGTTTGAGCTCAAAGGTCACTGTCCTGAAGCCCCAGGTTGCTGGCTTGAGCAAGGGCTCACTTTCTCTGCTGGAGTTCCCCAGTCAAGACACATACCAAAAAACAATCAATGAACAACTAAGAAGACTAAGGAGCCTCAATGAAGAATTGATGCTTCTCATCTCTCTTCCTTCAATCCTGTCTGTCTCTTTCTGCCCCCCACCCCTGTAAAAAAAATCAAGGTGAGAACACCAGGCGATACTATTTAAAAAGTAAATAAAACAAATATTTAAGTAAAATTCAGAAGAATCTCTTGCAAGTATGATTCAGTGGAAGAAGAATATCTGGTCATTTTAGATTTATTCTCTTTACAGCTTTTAATATTCTAAATGTTAATTTTTACCAATGTTAGCTAGCATCATATGTCTGAATAAAGATTATGAGGAATTTTAAATAGGCTAATAGTTGTGATTGTAACTGAAATAAAAATAAAAGCTTTTGTTTCTGGTGAACTTTTACTACCAAATCAACCCAATAATGTGTGATTTTAAACTTTGAATATGTATCATGTGTTATTCAATGTCAGATACATGAATATGTTTTTGACACTCTGGATTTTTATACAAACAATACTCTCTTTTGATGAAAACCTTGTTGGTAATGGTAATCTGGTCTGAAAAAAATCTAAATTTTCATCAATGAAATTCAGTCTATACTTGATTTGTTAAGCTGTTATGTTTATCTGGGCATGCATGAATACTTTCTGATGGATGTTAGAACTCAACATGAAGTATTAAGGTGTATTACAGAGTTAGCTTGAATAAATGAAAGAATTGCAGATAATCAAAAATGATGACTATCTCAGTATTATAACATGCTTGTTATATTCTTAATTTTTAAATTCTTTGCTCACAAAAAGTGTCCATACATTAAACTTTCTATATTTTGAAATACCAACCATTAAAGTT
Organism: Saccopteryx bilineata; assembly: GCF_036850765.1. Lineage (NCBI taxonomy): Eukaryota > Metazoa > Chordata > Mammalia > Chiroptera > Emballonuridae > Saccopteryx > Saccopteryx bilineata. Next base: position 105,614,077 of record NC_089491.1, on the reverse strand, counting down.
ATTTTATTTTGTCTGTTAGTTGATGTGGAAAAAAGTTTCTAATGTTGTATAAACGGTAATAAGGAAACCTATATTTCATTGAAGAGAAACAGAAGTACCCTGACAACTTTATTATGGCCAAACTTTGATCAAGCTCATGAATATGTGCTAGAAACAATTACTAAATATCCTTTAGACATGAACTCTTTCATGTCACAAATTCAGAAACATACGCTTTTATATTTATGTTTTGGGGTATGTATATAATGAGATCTGTTTTGGGGAAGGAAGGCAGAGAAATCTAGTTTTATTGATATGAGGAGAACTTATGTCTACAATGATGAGTGATGGATAGAAAATAGAAGATGTTAAATTTTTGTTATGTCTGGATAGCCTTTTCTCTCAGTTATTCTTATAACTTTTAGATACTGATTTTTATCTACTTTATTATTACAACTATACTGTCATTGCCAAGGGCTTAATTTGGAATTAAATGAGCCTTATGCTTAAGTAATTTATTTTCATTAGTTTGGCAAAAAGTGAGTCTCATGATAGTTTTAATATTCTACATGAGAATGTTTACATTTTTCTTTCATCGAGTCTAAAATATTCCTTTTCAGTTTCTTTTATGCCCCATAAAAATATGAGCTCAGAAGACAACATTGGAGCTGTCACCATGAATAGCAGTTTTTCTTGAATAACAGAGAGGGGAGTTGACTTTTTTTGTTTTGTTTAGTTCTTTTATCATTTACATTTAAATTATGTAATATAGTTATATTTCCTATGAACTTTAAAAATAGCATTCGTTACTCTTCCCTGGGTACTGTTTGATTAGAAACCATTCTCTTTCCTAAATACCACCTATACTTAAAAAAAAGTCTTTATATGAAAGGAGCTACTCCTTTATGTTTATTTTTCTCTTGTGTTCTTGCTTTAGACAAATTCTTCCATAGAATAAAATAGTTTACTACAGGGCTTCTTAAAAGGCATTGCCACTAATTAATATGGTAGAGTCTTCTTATTAGCCTGGGTTTTATATTTCAGGTTAGATGTGGGAAGGATTTTGATATTTTATGATAAATTTTACATTAGTAACTGATTAACTAATAGCTATGTTCTTTTATTCATTTAGTGTACCCAAAGACTAGAGAGTATATTATATTCTTAGCTGATTTACATATTATGATTTCCTATGCCTGACAAGTCCAAAAAAAATACCTTGGAAATTTTATAACTAGAAAGATATAGGCCCTGACCGGTTGGCTCAGCAGTAGAGCATAGGCCCGGCGTGTGGAAATCCCGGGTTTGATTCCCGGTCAGGGCACACAGGAGAAACACCCATCTGCTTCTCTAGCCTTCCCCCTCTTCTTTCTCCCTGTCTCTCTCTTCCCCTCCCGCAGCCAAGACTCCATTGGAGCAAAGTTGGCCTGGGTGGTAAGGAGGCTCCATGGCCTCCACCTCAGATGCTATAATGGCTCCGGCTGCAATGGAGCAACTCCCTAGATGGGCAAAGCACCACCCCCTGGTGGGCATGCTAGGTGGATCCAAGTTGGGTGCATGTGGGAGTCTGTCTGACTGCCTCATTGCTTCTAACTTTGGAGAAATACAAAAAAAAAGGAAAGACACAGTTTTTTTTTAATGAAATGGAGATTAGAGCTGATTTCCCTTTTTATGTTAAAGAACTTTTAAAGGGATAAAAAGCATATTTAAACTTTAAGAAAATTAAATTTTCATAAAGCAGATTTTTATCTATTTATATATGATATTTTGTAAATAAACAGTGAATTAAAACATGAGGGAACCCTGTCCACTCAATAATCTACATGAAATGTGTCTGATAAGATTTTCTTTTTTTAGTGATGCAATAATTTTTTCATTTCTAATTTTACTTTTGTAATGAGGTTGTAGTCAGAAAAATGTTCCTCCAGAACATATATCTTGCTTTTATGTGTACTTTTCACTGGGGAGAGGGCGAATGGAGACAGGCAGAAAATGTGATGTAAATATGACAAGGCCAAGTTTCTGTATATGTTGACAACCAAGGTATTTTTAAGTGATCTTGGAATTGTACAATATTGTTTAATATATAAACCCTCATGGGAGATTGGGAGTAAAGATTTATTTTAACAGGATTTAAAACAGGGGGCCCCAAACTATGGCCCATGGGCCACATGCGGCCCCCTGAGGCCATTTATCCGGCCCCCACCGCACTTCCAGAAGGGGCACCTCTTTCATTGGTGGTCAGTGAGAGGAGCATAGTTCCCATTGAAATACTGGTCAGTTTGTTGATTTAAATTTACTTGTTCTTTATTTTAAATATTGTATTTGTTCCCATTTTGTTTTTTTACTTTAAGATATGTGCAGTGTGCATAGGGATTTGTTTATAGTTTTTTTATAGTCCGGCACTCCAACAGTCTGAGGGACAGTGAACTGGCCCCCTGTGTAAAAAGTTTGGGGACCCCTGATTTAAAATATGTGAGATAATGATGGGTAGACACTAACTTTTGGTGGGGGTCAGAGTTAAGGAATCATATATCTGAATACAGTATACTCTGCTTAATTACTGGGACAGGTTCTGAGAACTGCATTATCAGGTTACTTTGTTATTGTGGAAATATCATAGAACGTACCTACACAACCTACAAGTGTAGCCAACTACACACTGAGGCCAGAAGGTAAAGCCTGTTGCTCCTAGGCTACAAACCTGTATAGCAGATTTTTACTGTACTGAATACTCTAACATAGGTGTTTATCATCAGTATCAAGTATCATGTACGGTAACAATTGTTTGCACTGTAATTTTATCTGACTGACAGTGCAGTATGTTTGTTTACACCAGCATCACCATTCATAGTTCTGCTCCATTAAAATCTAGTGAGATCACCATTGTATTTATATATGTGAGCTTTTTCTGATTAAAATTTAATGTGATGCATGTTCATCATCGTATGCTTAGTGTAATTATAGCTATACTGGGGGGGGGAGACGACATATGTACATATGCATTTTTGAAAAATGTTATCTTTTTCAGAATGGCCTGTATGATTTTATAATGCACATATTTTGCAACATGATTTTTCACTAGTCATGTTAACATATAATTAATGAATGATTTGATGTATTTGTCTTAATTATATATAATTTTCATGTTGATATAGATGTATGCATATATACCCGTATTTACCCATGTATAAGACACACCATTTTTTGAAAAATTTGGGGTCTAAAAACTGGGTGCGTCGTATACAGTGGTTATAGATTTTTTTTACTTGCATTTCCTGCTTTTTCACGCTTTGTTTTTGTGCTCATTGTTGAAGACAGTGATTCGTCATCAGACACAGATGAGGACCAGCTAATGGATGGGAGTTTTGACAGTGATGAGGAGTTATATGAATTTTATGATGAATAAAACTTGAATTCAGTAACTTTATACAATATATATTTGTTTCAAATTTTGGGTCCCAAAATTAAGGTGTGTCTTATACATAAGGGCATCTTATACATGGGGAAATAATGTGTGTGTATGTATGTGTATATATATATATAGATACATATATATATTTATATGTATGTATATATATAGTATGTGTATATATACACACACATTAGGTAACTAATGTATATACATAATGTGTGTATATATATAAATGTACTACTCTTCATATCTATTTATCTATCTACCTACCTACCTACTTATCTATCTATATGGATTTTTTCTTTTAGTGGCATTATAGATTTAAAGGATACGGGTATACCATGATTTATTTTCATATTGCCTTATTAAAATTTTTATCTATTTCTTAATTTTTGCCTTCATAAGCAATAGTAAACTTGATGTTCTTATATTTAGGTCAAAAATGATTTTTTTTTTAGTGTAGGTAACTAAATCTATAATAGATTACCAAATCATTGGGGATACAAATTGTTAATTTTTTCTAAATACTTCCAAAGTTATCACCAAAACTATACCATTTTCCCCAATATGTGACAGTTCTTGTTTCAAAAACAATTTTAGTGAATTTTATATCCATTTTTTCCAGTTCTTTTTTTACTTAGATTCATGTGAAACACAGTTTTTCAGTTTGATTTTTCATTTTTATTGATGAATAAAATAGATCATTTTTTCTAGGTTTTTGTTGCCTTTTTCCTGAATTTCCTGTCTATATTTTTAATCCTTTTTTTTTCTGTTGTATTATGTGCTTTCTGTGATTCATATTTAGGAGACTTAATTTTTCTCCCCTGGAAACAAATCCTCTGTTTTTTGTGTAGTGCAACTAAACAAATATTTCAACCCTGAATTCTACTTATACAAAGATCTCCATTTCTTTGGAGCCTGACCTTCATGACACTCACCACTAACTCATTATACTTAGAATTCAATTTGTTCCTTCCTCAGCTTGAGAGAAAACGTTATTTATGTTTCATTATGGTTTATTCATTTAGGTTGAGGAAAATATGCTTTAAAACTTTCTGAAAAGCAGCCTCTAGGCCAACAGTATTTTTAGTGTCAGTACTAAGAATTAGACTCCTACAAATATGATTCTCAACTTGAGCTGCATTAGAGTCAGTCCCCTATGGAGAATTTAGTTAGACCAAGGCATTGGTATTTTTAAAAAGCGCACAGTTGACATTGATGGTCTTTTAAGATGAAAAATTATCCTGTAAGGCACTAGGATTCTTGTTCTCATGATGTGTTTTTCTAGACTAAAGAGAGTACGTGAAGCTCCAAGAACAGGAGGTCTGTCCTCTCTCTTCTTAGGAGTGTATATACATGCACAGTAGGGTGCCTGCCACACACAGCAGCCTTAAATGATGTGTTGATTGAACTGATCATACTTTCGCTATTACATTGCAATCATTTTCTAATGCTCCCGATCAAAGGTTATAGTCAGATTTTTAAATTTTCCTGACATTGAAGTCTTATCTTCTATGTGTGGATTTTCACCAGTTCACACTTTAAAGTCCATGATGGCAACTACTCAGAACTCTCATGCCTTATCTCAGAAATACCTGTGCTGAATCAATTTGATACACCAAGCCAAAAGCAAAGAAATGCTAAGGCTAATTTTATGGTCACTTGGCTTCTAGCTGTAGCTCAATGAAAATTTGTTAGTTTGATTTAATCCATAAATCATAGCACAGGAACTAAAATTAATAAATAAAATCTTTTCCATACTTTCTTTTACCTTATTTGTGAGGGCATATCCACAGGAACAGTAAATGAGGTTATAAGAGAGATTTGGTTTTATCAGAATCTCATTTTTTTTTCTTTTTTTATTTATTTTTTTCTGAAGCTGGAAACGAGGAGAGACAGTCAGACAGACTCCCGCATGCGCCCAACCGGGATCCACCCGGCACGCCCATCAGGGGGCAATGCTCTGCCCACCAGGGGGCGATGCTCTGCCCCTCTGGGGCTTCACTCTGTCCAGCGCCTGGGGCAGAGGCCAAGGAGCCATCCCCAGCGGTCTGGGGCCATCTTTGCTCCAATGGAGCCTTGGCTGCGGGAGGAGAAGAGAGAGACAGAGAGGAAGGAGAGGGGGAGGGGTGCAGAAGCAGATGGGCACTTCTCCTGTGTGCCCTGGCCGGAAATCGAACCCGGGACTTCTGCACGCCAGGCCGACGCTCTACCACTGAGCCAAACGGCCAGGGCCAGAATCTCATTTTTGTAAGTGACAAATGTTACCTAGATTCTAAAGAAAGCATTAACGAGACTTGAAAGTTGTGATTTCAAATTTCGACTGATATGGAACGTGGCAGCCATCATGAAGTCTGAGAAACTCTTCCACTTTAAACCTTTCCATTTCGATTATCTTTTATCTGTTCGGTTTTTCTTTCATTTGTCATTTATTTCACCGTTACAGACTTCACCACTGAGGTAGAATGAGTGTGAGACCGTCTCATTTCGGAACGCTATTGTCTCTCGATCTTACTTATTATGTCAGTTGTTTAAATGGGAGACTGTGAACTCTTTTAATATGTGAAGTTCTACAGAAATTAACGCTAGCACTTTATTTTTTACTTATGCTTTTTTATTTCTATGTATTTCCCCAGCATTTAGACTTACATAACATTTACCATTGCATGGTTTTTATTATTTATGTCTTTACTTTGTAGTTTATTGCATTTAAATGTTCTTCCAGCATCACAAACACTGGCATCATTTCTATCAGATCTTAAATCTTCATGTCTTAGTTTGATAATAATTTAATAAAATTTAGTAAGTTACTAAAAATGCTTTTATAAAAAATTAATGAATGAGGCATTTATGAATAATGGCTAAAATGCCATTTCTATCTCTAATATGGCATTTCTATCTCTAGGAATAAAATAGAATTATGCAATTATTAAAGCCAGCTAATTCTGGAGTCTCATGACCAGCAAAGAAACCTGACTGTATTTCCCTCCCCATGTGGTTCTTTTACTGCTTCGCTTTTCCTCTTGCCTGATGGTGGTTGTTTGTGTCCTACTGTCTCTCTTTCCTCCTCTCCGCTCAGTCCCACCAGAAGATGCTGTATGTGTGCTGCGGAAGCCAGCACAACCAGAAGATATTGTAATGGAATGGCCTGCAGTTAACACCCTGAAAATGGACTTTCGGTACAAATATAAAACCGAATTGTTTTTCAAGTTCAGTCTTCTTTTTTTTTTTTAATCTATGGTCTCTTTTTTCATTTATTTTTGCCAAATGATATACTTCTCCCTTCTATAATCTAAGACTACTCAATTATGTGATTGATCAGTCAAGTTAGTACAACTTTTCACATTTGGTTTTGTGTGGTTTAATTTTTTTCTACAATCAAGAAATTTTAAGACTTTTGCTGCGTAGGATTTTAGAGGAGCCGACATAATGGTTTGCAGAAGTTATTTTGTTTATTTATTTTTTTAAAAAATCTTTATTGAATTTATTGATGTGGCATTGGTTAATAAAATTATACAGGTTTCAGGAGCATAATTCAACAATACATCATCTGTATACTGCATTGTTTGTTCACCACCCCAAGTCTCCCTCCATCACCATCTCTCCTGCTCTGAATTATTTCATATTTTTAGATGAGACCTGAAAGCTAAAGATGATGACTAAACATAATACACCCCTGCCCTTAAAAATCCAAATAGCATTACCAAAATTAATTTTGAGCAGAAGTCTACCACTGATGTTTTTAGAACACTGAAGCAGTGAATTCTGTGAATTTAGCATTACTGTGATTAGATATTAATGAACAATCCCATCTCTTAAAATTGTCCTTAATTTCAGTTTGTTTGCTGTTTCTCATTTTTCTTATTCTTTTTTTTATACCTGGAATTACTCCTCTTTAAGTATTTAAAATATTTTTAAAAATAATTTGGAAACATAAAACTGGACATATCCTCAAGGGAACCACTCAGTAAACTCTCATTAATTATTGTAAAATTTGGGAATACTGTTTCTGTGTTAAAAAGAGATTACCAGTTAGGAGGGGACTATTGCGATAATCCAAGTCTTGGCATTTTGAACCAGAGTGATGACAGAAGAGATGGAGAGGAATGGACAAATCAGGCTGTATTTTGAAAAGCAAGTAAGAGGATTTGGTAATGCATGGAGCATGGAGTGAAGGAGAAAGGCTGTGGAGAACTGCTTACAGAGTATTATCATGATCTCAGGTATAATGACTGGAGGAGAAACTGATTCATAGAAGATAAGAAGTCAAGTTGTATATTGGACATTCTGAGTTGAGATACCTAAGTGAATGTGCTTAACAGACAATTGACTGAAGGGCTATGGAGGTGAAGTGAGTTGCAGGTGGAGAGATTAGGATATAGTAATGTTGTAAAGTACCCAATCCACAATTCCGCAGGTTTTCGTAGAGGCATGTAGTCCAAATAAGTTTTTGAAAATTTTTATTAAAGAAGGAAATTTATTAAATATGCTGGCCGCATTTATCTTACATGGGGCAGCAGTCCCAAGTCGTGTTTCTTATTAATATTCTAGGGGTTGGTTATATATCCTTAATTATACATGAAAGGGGAAAAAGCATGACATCACAACCTTTGTCTTTACCTACATAGGTTTGGGGAAAGGATGAAGGGAGCGGGGATGGGACACAATTCATTAGCAATTTTATAACATCTGTCTATAGGATTCATAAAAAATGCTTCTACACATTAAAACTTACAAGGCAACACAATGGTAAAAATGTCACTTTACATACCACAAGACACTTCTATATTTTCTAGTGTTCATTTGCTATTCCTTTGCCCAGAGATACACACATTAACTACATGCTTTTAGGAGGGGAGAGGTAGTTTCCATGGGGACAAATGCCTGTAAATGGCCCAGTAATATAAGAAAAGGTTTAATTTAATTTTCTCTGCCTGCACCTGGATAGCTATTCACCCATTTCCCCCAGGTGTCAGAGAATCCAAGTCTGCTTCCCCTTTGCATTTACAACACAGTGCCATTGGCCATCTTGGTTTTATGCTAATCACACAAGTACAAAGATCATTTACAAAATCTCTGTGTATGCCTAGCCCAAGTTAATAAAATGTTCTTTGAGCTTCCTAAAATATTAATATTAATTCTGTAGCCTTTGGTACCTTACAACAGTAATAATTTTTACAATCATAAATCTGGCTGAGATCATTAGGTTCAGAGTGGAGTGGAGATGATGGTCTATGACTAATTTTGTGGCTTCCAGCAATTAAAAATGGGTGAGTGAGAAGAATCTGAGAAGGATAGTCCAGTGGCAGTTGCATGTCATACAGAGATGATTATAAGTTGCACAGGGTCAAGATATATTACTCTTTTTTTAAAAATTGATATATAATTGACATAATAGTTTTTTGTGTACAAAATAATAATTTGATATATGTGTATATTGTGAAATGATTATCTCAGTAAGTATAGTTAACATCATCACACATAGTTACGAAAATGTATTATTTCTTGTGATGAGGACTTTCAAGGTCTGCTCTGCCAGCAACTTTCAAATATACCAATTCGGTATTGTTAAATATAGTCACCACACAATACATCGCGTCCCTGGGGCTTATTTATCTTATTACTGGGACTTTGGAATCAATTTACATTCCCACCAACTGTACACAAGTTTTCTCTTTTTTCCACATCTTTGCCAACATTTGTTATTTCTTGTCTTTTTGGTAATAGCCATTATAAAATAAGTGGGGTGATATCTGGTTGTGGTTTTGATTTGCGCTTCCCTGATGATTAGTAATGTTGAGCATCTTGTCATGTACCTACTGATCACCTGTATATCTTTTTTGGAAAATGTCTATTTAGATCCTCTGACCATTTTGTAATTGACATTTTTTTCTATTGAGTTGTATGAATTATTTATATATTTTGGATATTAATGTATAATTTGCAGAAATTCTCTTCATGCCATAAATTACCTTTCATTTCATTGACTGTTTCCTTTGCAGAAGCTTTTTAGTTTAACCTAATCATACTTGTTTATTTTGGCTTTTGTTGACTCTTGTGGATTGTTTTATAAACTCAATATTTGCAATATGCATTGTAAGTTTCCAAGTACCAGTCTTAATGTCATTGGGTGAGAAAGCTTTATGCAAGGCAAGAATGTGTGCATTAAAAGATCGCATTAGCAGTGAATCATTAAGGTTGATTTGCTGTCCATCCCTCCCTGATTTCATTTTCAAGACTTAGATTTTTTGAGGTTACTAAATTCTTATTTAGGTAGAAAGAGTTTACCAGAACATCCTATTAACAAGGATGTCTTTTAGCTTCCTCTCACAGTTTTCTTTCTCTGAATATAAATAAGTCCATTTTAAAGTCATTTTATTTCTAATTTTATTTTACTTTTGTTTATTTTTTGAGAGAGAGAGATAGGAAGGTAGAGCGATGAGAAGCATCAACTCATAGTTGCTTCTCTTTAGTTGTTCATTGATTGCTTCTCAAACGTGCCTTGACCCCAGGGGGAGGACTTGGCTTAAGCTAAGCCAGTGATGCCTTGCTCAAGCCAGTGACTTTGGGCTTTAAGCTGGTGACTGTTGGGCTCAAGCCAGTGACCCTGGGATCTATGATTCTGCACTCAAGCCATGACTCAGTGCTCTAGCTGGTAAGCCCACACTCAAGCTGGAAACCTTGGGGTTTTGAACCTGGGGTCTCCGCCTCCCAGGTCAACACTATAAACACTGCACCACTTCTGGTCAAGCTAAAGTCATTTTATTTTTAAAAAGTTGTAATCAACATGAAAAATTTCACATGAAGAGTATTATTAAATGGTTAAGTCACAGATGTCAAGGGCAGCATAGTGTAGCATATGAAAGCCTGGTCAAGCTAAAGTTATAAATTCTGCAAGGAGATTTAAGACAATGGAACAGGACTGTCATAGACATGGCTAAATAGTATTTCTACATTTGAGCTGAGCAAAATCTTATTAAACCTCATATATTTTTGTCATGACTGCTCTTTGTTGTTTTTTTTTTCCAGAATCTAAATTATAAAATGAAAGAACTCAGTTTTTAGGTGCCTACTATATCTCCTACAAAAGGCTAAGTACTTTCTCATTATGGTCTCATTTTGACCTAATGGTAATTCCAAGGAAATATATTCATCCTATTTTGTAGAGGTCAAGAAATTGAAGCTTTGATGATTGGTACTTTAGAAAAAGAATAAGAAGAAAAGATACCAGACGTTATATACAGAGCAGGATTCCACCGTCAACTTTTTTTTTTTTTTAGGTTAAAATTTCCCTCAACATGTTTAAAAGGGGATGGAAATGAAGTCGAATATTTGAGACATAATGCTTTGTTTTTAACTGTCCACTTACAAATGTATCTCTTCTCTAAATGTGAAGTGAAGTGTTCCCATGCTATATTGATGATCTTAATTTTTCCCCCTCTCTTTTGGTTTCAGGGGAAGAATTTGTCTCTTTTCCTCAGCATTAGTTTGTTAACTCTCTGGGGGACTTCTCTTTTGGGCGCCCGTTTATACTGGATGGGGAACAAACCGCCAAGTTTTTCCAACTCGGACAACCCGGCTGCTGATTCTGATAGCCTCCTGGCTCGCACACTCACCTTCTTATACTTGCCAACCAAGAATCTCTGGCTGCTGTTCTGCCCAGATACCCTCAGTTTTGATTGGTCAATGGATGCCGTGCCTCTGCTCAAAACAACTTGTGATTGGAGAAACCTACACACTGTGGCCTTCTATATTGGACTCCTCCTCCTTGCCTACTACAGTTTAAAGAGCCCAAGCCTGGACAGAGAATGTGAAGGGAAATTTGTCACAAATGGCAAGCAGGATGCAAATGGACATAGCTGCCATTCAGATGTGGAGTACCGGAACTCAGAGATTAAACCCAGCTTTGCATCCAAAGTAGAAAATGGCATTAAAAATAATGCATCGCAGACAACACCACTTCCTTCTACGGAGAACATTGTTGTTCTGTCTTTGTCTTTGTTAATAATCCCCTTTGTTCCTGCCACGAACCTATTTTTCTATGTTGGCTTTGTAATTGCAGAGCGAGTATTATATATTCCTAGTATGGGCTTCTGCCTCCTCATTACAGTGGGGGCCCGAGCCCTTTATGTCAAAGTCCAGAAGCGGTTTCTCAAGAGCTTGATTTTCTATGCGACAGCTACGTTAATAGTTTTCTATGGACTCAAGACTGCCATCAGGAATGGAGACTGGCAGAATGAGGAAATGCTGTATAAGTCAGGGATAAAAGTAAACCCAGCTAAAGGTAATACTTTATTTTATGCTTTGCCCAGACAGTTTGCTCTCCCTGCCTTTGTACATCTATGTTTCTTGCCTAAAAACACAGAATTAAGGGTTAAGAGGTTTTTTTAAGCAATGCCCTCCTCTTTTTTTCCAATTTTTTAAGAGATGAATAGTACAAGTTAGAGACATATTAGCATTCCATATTTGGAATAGGGAAGTGTTTTCTGATGATTTGGGCTACATTCGTTCAGAAGAATTAGAACTCCTGATATGTGAAAATATTGACTATCATAAGAGTTTTAAAATTGCTTGGTTTCTACATTTTAAAATAACAATATAGACATCATCATATAATAAAAGTCAGGTTAAAACACAAGTATACTTTAGCTCTTTTGTTTTCTAAGCATCAACTACAGAATTAGCACAAGAATTACATATTTAATCAATTTGGGGGTAAGTCTACCTCTGAACCTTGGAATGGTGTCTCTAGGTATCAGTGTGTATGCGTGCAACTGTGAATCACCCTTAGCTTTGCAGAGGCTAAATCATTGGGGTATTGCCAAGTAGTTAGCACATTTATTTAAGAGTTCTTAAGTCACTTTGGGAAGTAAATTTTTCACTGTACCATGAGAAGATTGATCATACTTTTTATTATTGTTTTTTACTTAGAAAGTCTTTTTGCAAATCTTAATCTCTAACGAGAGTAGAAAGCAGTCTTCTTTAAAACATAGATGTATAGTCAAAAGCTGTTAGAATGGATTTCTCTGGATTAGGCAATTAAATGGTGTGGGAAGCTTGGAGAAACTGAACGAAAGTAAGTTTATATTTTAGGGGCAGAAATATATCGTAGTAAGTAGTGCCAAATAGTCTTGTTCTTCATAAGCCATGTTTTAGTTATGTGTTCTTTAAAGTATTTTTGCTTGCATGTAATTTGAACAGGTATTTTTCTACTTTTCCCAACACAGTTCTATACCAGTGTTTAAATATTAAAAGCACAAAACTGTTGTATGTAATTGTCTGCTGATATGTGTCAGGATACAAAGATCTAGACCATCGACTTTGAACCTTTTTCATCTCATGGCACACATAAATTAATTACTGAAATTTGCAGCACCCCCCCCCCAAAAAAATCTTACATATTTTTTGCTAATCTGACAGAAAAAAAATAGGTATAATTTTCATTTATTCATACTGGATAGTTATTGTTGTGGTTGACTGTTGTTACTTTCTTATTTAATAATCTAAGGGAGAAGAGGTCGGTGCCCCTGACTAAATAATCAGGTTGCAGGTTTTAAAAATTCTTGTGGCACACTGTGTGGAAATTGCTGATCTAGACACACCAGGAGCGATTCTGGCATCCTTATCTGATTACCAGTGTTAAGAATTCAGTGAACAGCTATACATTTCTTTAAGCCAAGGAGCTAATCATTGGTATTTATAATAGTTAATAGATTGCAGTGATTTTAATGGGATTAGAAGCTTTAAAATGTAGCTAGTGTATAGCATATTCTCCTGGAAAAGTCTTCACCAAATGGCTCTTTTAGGTAGTGAGTGCTACACAGTTTATTGGATGCCTGAACCTAAATCTTGCCATCAGTTCTCACAGAATGCTTTTCAGTTAGTTTTTCTTCACTGGTAGATATAAGTCTGTAAAACAAGGCTGTGTTACCAGTTTATTTTCCTATTGTTTCAAACAGATATGTAATAAGGAATTAAAAGAAAATAAAAAGCCTCAGCACATTCTTTGTATCACAGGATTGTTCTAAGGATTTATTAAATGTATCAGTTAAGTTTTAAGTTATTGTAACAAAGAGCCATTAGAAAAGTGGCTTAAATAAGATAGAAACTTTTATTCTTTCATGGAGCAATCTAAGAATATGCAGCCCAGCACTGATAAGATGGCGCCGTGGGTTTTAGGATCCCAGCTCCTTCTCTTTTGTTCCCGTGCCATCTCCGTAGTGTCACCCTGTCCCTGTGGTCCAAGATGGCTCATTATCACATCAGCACTTCAGCTATCAGGAAGAGAGACTAAAGGGCAAATGGTGGGTTTAGCCATACACTTCAAGAGCATATCTCAGAAATTGCACACCCCATGTTTGCCCATGACTGTTGGCTACATCTAACTACAAGGCAGGCTGGGAGGTGGTATCTTTGTTCTGGGAAGCAATGAACCCAGACAAATTTTATTACCATGAAGGAAGAAAAAGAGGGCAGGTCCTCAGATGCTAGAGTGTGTGTAACAATCTCTGTCCTGGATTTGGTGGAAGCATTTCTGTAGACGCCTAATGTTTCCAGAATGACTTACAATTCCTGTTGACTGTTATGATTATGATGAAGTTATTTTAGTGACATAGTTAAAATGTTTGATCATTTGTTCATTCATCCATTCACTCAGTAAAATTATTAAACATGTCCTTGGTTTCAAATATACCTTTCTGTTTTCTTACTGACTAGAACTGCTATAAGTATTGAGGCACTCCAAATATTATTAGTTAAATGAATACACAATGGACCAGTATTGTAAGACATTTGAGACCTTACAAATAGAAATCCTGATCCCCTATACCCCAGCTAACTGCTCTACCCGAAACCTTTACTATCTTCCGGATGGTGACTCCATTTTCCTAGCAGCTCTGGTCAGCACTTTGGAGTCATCCGTACCTCCACGTTCTCTTTCACATCCTACATCATTTCATTAGCGAATCACCTCTGCTGCCACTTCCACTGCTACCACTGCGGACCAAGCCAACACCATATTTCATCAGGTTATTACTAAAAGTGTGTGACCTGATCTCCCTGCTTCTATTTTATTGTCTTTTAGCGTGCCATGTAATGCTTTGTTAAAAATGACATGGTGTATATGGAATACTACTCAGCCATAAGAAATGATGACATCGGAACATTTACAGCAAAATGGTGGGATCTTGATAACATGATACGAAGCGAAATAAGTAAATCAGAAAAAAACAGGAACTGTATTATTCCATACGTAGGTGGGACATAATAGTGAAACTAAGAGACATTGATAAGAGTGTGGTGGTTACGGGGGAGAGGGGGGAATGGGAGAGGGATAGGGGGTGGGGAGGGGCACAAAGAAAACAAGATAGAAGGTGACAGAGGACAATCTGACTTTGGGTGGTGGGTATGCAACATAATTGAACGACAAGATAATCTGGATTTGTTATCTTTGAATATATGTATCCTGATTTATTGATGTCACCCCATTAAAAAAATAAAATTATAAAAAATAATGACATGGTGTATTAGGTATCGGGAACTGAGGTAAATAGGCTTAATATGAGGTTTGATGTTAGTCTGGCTAGGAGTTGGGCTGTTTAATGATCACTGTATTATAGGTGTTGGAGACATCAGACTTTCGTAGTGTTCTTGTTCTTGTCTCTTCTGTTGTCTTTGGGTTTCTCTAAGAATCGAGTTTGTTTTGCATCTCTTTCTACTGTAATCCCCTGTGATTATTTATTTATTTAAGGTGAGAGGAGGGGAGATAATGAAGCAGATTCCCACATGTGCCCCGACCGGGATCCACTCACCAACCCCATCTGGAGCCAGTGCTCAAGTACTGAGCTATTTTTAGCACCTGAGGCTGATGTGCTCCAGCTGAGCTATTCTCAGCACCTGGGGCCACACTCAAACAAGTTGAGTCACTGGCTGCAAGAGGAGAAGACAGCAGAGAAGGTGGAAAGGGAGGGGAGAAAAACAGATGGTCACTTCTTCTGTGTGCCCTGACCAGGGATCAAAACTGGAATGTACCTGTGCCAGGCAGACACTCTATCCACTGAGCCACCAACCAGGGCCATCCTCTGTAATTATACTGGAGCCTTGTTGATATGTTGGTAATGTGGGCAGTGGGGTATTTTATTGTGTGATAGTTAAATTTTAGTGTCTGTGGGCTATGACCTTCTTGGGTGTTTGTTAGTTCTCCCTACCTTCCCTTCCAGTTCAGAGGGGAAGGGTAGATGGTTGGGACTGACAGGAATACCCTTCACCCACAGCTCAAGGCTTTGGTAAGGTCTTTCCCCTGGAGAGCAGACTTTTGTTATGGAGGAAGATAAGGGCATTCAGTAGTACCCCTTATCCTAGGTTTTGCTTTATACACTTTCATTTACCCACAGTCCACCTTGGTATGTAAATACTACATAGAAAACTCCAGAAATAAACAATTCTTAAGTTTTAAATCACATGCCATTCCAAGTAGTGGGATGGAATCTTGTGCTGTCTGATCCATATTGCCTGGAACATTAATCATCCCTTTGTCAGCTCTACCCATGCTGCCCAGGAGGTCCTGGAATAATGGTGTTTGGCATTAATGTTGATGAGAAAAAGAATCTGTTCCTGGCTGGGCCACTGTCTGTGTGGCATTTGCACGTTCTCTTATGCTGTGTGGGTTTTTCTTTGGATCTTCCAGTTTCCTCCCAATTAGAGAGAGAGAGAGAGAGAAGACCACAATCACAATTTTTATTACAATATATTGTTATAATTGTTCTATTTCATTGTTAGTTATTGTTGTTAATCTCTTACTGTGCCTAATTTATAAATTAAGCTTTATCATACATATATATCAATATGTATAGGAAAAAAACCATATATATATATGTAGTTATTTACCATGTAATGACGTTTCTCTAAATGACAGACTATATATAGTGTAGTGATCTTAAAAGATTATATTGGCGCTGAAACATTCCTGTGTCTAGCGAGGTAACAGTTGTCATTAAATCCTAGTATGAGATGTTATTCATGTGTTAGTGCTGATGGTGTAAACTGATGTGTCGCTAGTGCAAACCTACTGCACTGCCAGTCACATACAAGTATCATCTAGGTTTGTGTAAGTGTGCTCTGGGATCCTCACACAAGATGCAGTTGCCCAACAGGTGCATTTTTCCATAATGTAGCATGTCATTAAGGGACAGAAGATTGCATAGAATTTGGTACTGTCCATGATCTCGGACCTCCACTGGATTCTTGGAGCTTATCCCTCAGGTCAGGGCGGGGCTACTGTATTACAAAAGGTGTGTTCTTTCCTCCCCCACTCCAGAGCTAGGAGGGCAATTTTTTTGGCTCTTCACAGTGAGAACCTGGTGGTGTCTGTAAAGACAAACACCACAAAAGTGTAGAGGCCGCTAGCTTGACTGTGCCCCCCATGACTTGACTTTCTCACTCTCACATTCAGTCTCTAGTCTAGCAACTCCTCAAAATTACAATTGTTCCCATCAATTTCCATCCCCAACAGCTTCTATTCCAAGTAATCCAATCTGTGCTGTGACTGGATTTTCCTGTCTCTCCAGATTTCAGGGTGATGGTTTGCCTTGTGACCTCAGTTCACTGATAGTTCCTAGAAAGGTCATTGGTATTTTAATTTGTTTATAGCGTTTTCTTATTGTAAGGATGAGAATGATGACTTCTAACCTCTACGTATCTGAGCTGAACCCCTGCTTCCATTTTACATCCTTCGAGTCTTTGTTTAACCAGCAGCCCAAATGGTCCATTTGAAATATGAGCTAGAGCCTGGCATCGACGGCCTCCCGTCCTCCACGGACCCCGCATTTGTCTCAGAGGGAACGCGCACACTCACAGACTGGACCCAACGCTCCCCTGGCCCCTTTGCATGGACTTTCTCCATGCCATTTAAGCTCCTGTCAAAGCTTTCGCCCTTGTCATTGCTTCTTCCTGGAAGGTATTTCCTAGGATAGTCTCACCTCTGTCTTCCTCAGCATCTTAAGGACGAAGTGCTGTATATAAAATTGACCACCCTTTTCATAATTGCAACTACCCCTCTGCCCCTGCCTGCGCCTCATCCAGCAGCATTACCTATCTTCTTCCCGTGCTTTTTTTCCCATGCTTATTACTCTTTGACATACTGCACTGCCCATGTTTATGTGCTTATTGTCTGAATATATATTCAGCATACACGATAATGTAAGACACAAGGCAGAGATTTTTTTCAGTTTTAAAATGCCATATATGTAGCAGTTAGGACAGTGCCTTGTAGAAAAACGGCATTCAGTAATGAATACATTGAATAATAAATGTTAAAGTCATCATCCTTCTCTTTAGAGAGGATTTACAATCTGTTTAGAGATAAGCTGTACATGCACAAAGAGGCAGAAATGTAAAATACTGTGCTGTTGATATAATGTGCACTGAGGCGTGTCTCGTAAGAGCAGGGATAGAGTTGGGAGTAGAATTAGCTTTGGAGTCCGTGACTGCCTCCTGTGACATAGGCCTCTGTTTTGACATAAGGCAAACGTCTTTAAATCCAGGTTTCTTTCTTTCCTTTCTTTTTTTCCCGGCTAAATTTAGAACATGCCAATAATAATTATGTCTGTAGTTATTTCCTTAGCAATTATGAGACTGGCAGTAATCTTCTTTAAGGCAGATTTTTCTTACTTTATTATGTTATTTGAGCCTAGCAAAAGATTAGAGAAACCCTTTAAAGCCAGTCTTTCATACAGTTGTCTGAGATTATAGTTATTTCATTGAGTTAGGTTTCTTTTTTCCTTCCTTTGAAAGCCTTTGCAAATTTTGGAGTTCTTCAGTGTACCATGTGCTTCAACAGAATGTGATTTTAAGTCTCACGAAGCATTATACATAAAGCTGCTGCCTTCAGGAATAGGTCCTATAGACAGCTGCCAGTCATTAACTGATTGGATGCAAATGATGATGGGCAAAGTCTGTCATAGTGAGTGTGCTACTAATTTATGTTTTAAATTGGGATGGTGGGGAAATGATAGCTGATTTGGACTATGTAAACCGCAAGTCTTGTCTCATTATGTGCTGATAATGTCAGGAAAATACTAGACATGGTTGATTACTGTAGTTTGCTGATTTCACAATGAATCTTTGCATTTTTTGTGCTTAGGAAAGAGGAAATTTTCTCTGATGACTGCTTTAATGAGCAAGCCACAAAATATTTGAAAGGTATTCTTTGTGTGTGTGTGTGTGCTTAACACAACATATTTTAGAAACCATATTGATTAATATTTGCTTGACAAAAGCATTTTTAAATTCATTACAAAATGGTTAAATGTATGGCCACCCTTCTTCTGGGCCTCATTGAAACCCCCACACATCTTTGGCTGCCCATACAATTTGGTACAGTTGGTTTCTGCATCTGTGGCTTTCGAGGCACTACAGTTTTGACTATCTTTTCATTTTCCACAGCTTTCTCTTCTGCAGTTTTTTACCACCTCCCCAGATTGATTCATCAAGGTTCTGTCCAAAGACT
Organism: Saccopteryx bilineata; assembly: GCF_036850765.1. NCBI lineage: Eukaryota > Metazoa > Chordata > Mammalia > Chiroptera > Emballonuridae > Saccopteryx > Saccopteryx bilineata. The sequence goes on along the minus strand of NC_089491.1, from coordinate 105,595,178 downwards.
GCCTTTATTTTCCTCTCTGTGTAGAATTATGACAGTATTTGTTAAGTAACATGGCATCAATAAATGAGCCGTTGAATTTCTAAGTTACTTTCCCCATGACCTCATATCTAGGTGGAACTTGATTTTTCAGCGTCTCAACCTCATCATTTGTCTTTCCTAAAACCAATGACTTGCCGGCATCCTCGTTAAGGTTATAAGCCCAGACTAACAAAGTTATCAACAGATCGGGGAGCACATAAACATAAAGGAGAAGGATAGCATCTAGGTAGCATATCTGGTGTGCTAAATGACATTTACATTTTTTCAGGTATAGATTCAAAATCAAATTAGTTCTTTCAAATATTTTATTAACTTTAGAATATTTTATTAATTTTATATCTTTAAAGGTTATGTGACTATGATTTTTAATGATATGAAACAATTTTTTAAAAAGGAAAAATTAAGCAGGGTTTTTTCCAGGAAAATTTGTTAAGCTAATGTTAATTTTTCATGTCTGTTTCTAATGTAAATATGTGAAATGATCGATATGAAGTATCTTTATATAGATATAATTATATGTAATGGTGCACATATTTGAAACTCTAAAAATGTGGTCACACAAACTTTTTAATTCATCCCCTCCTAATGCAAATAACAAATACTGCCTACTTAGATATATTAAAAAAGGCAGAGACAAAATAGTTGTTTCAGCTACGCAACATTTGACAATAATTTTATTTCCTGGATTTCTGTAAAATTGATATTCCTATTGCAACTTCTCATCGTTTCAGATTTCCAGAAACAACTATGTTGAAGAAATATAATTTTATTCAGGAAATAACTCATAATTCAAGTGAAATCTAAACCTCTAAGTCATGTGAAACTTGACTATTTTACTGTGGATTTTACAGTCTGAGTTTCTGTTTACCTCTAATTGAGTGTCTTCTTTATGCAATTAACCAACTAGCTTTGAAATTAACTAGTAGATTTCATTATTTTATTAATTTACCACATATCATGTTACTTCTAAAGTAAGATGAACATTTTTCAAAAGAGGGTCAGAGTTTTATAACAAAAAAAAATTAGCAGTAGGTCAGGAAGGGAAAACAGTATATATATTTTTTTAAGCAACTGAGAGACAGACAGGGACAGACAGACTGGAAGGGAGAGAGATGAGAAGCATCAGTTCTTTGCTGTGGCTCCTTAGTTGTTCATTAATTGCTTTCTCATGTGCCTTGACTGGGAGGCTCCAGCAGAGTTAGTGACCTTGGGCTTCAAACCAATGACCTTGGGCTCAAACCAGCGACCATGGGGTCATGTCTATGATCCCACGCTCAAGCCAGTGACCCCACACTCAAGCAGGTGAGCCCTCACTCAAGCAGGATGAGCCCGCACTCAAACTGGATGAGCCTGCGCTCAAGCCAGTGACCTTGGAGTTTCAAACCTGGGTCCTCAGCATCCCAGGCTAATGCTTTATTCACTGTGCCACTGCGTGACCAGGCTAGTCTCGTATTATTGTTAAGACTGACTGGCCTGATTAGAGAGTGTTAAAATACAGAGAGATGTGACAATAGATAGCTAGCTAAGAGCACCTAAAGGCTGATGGAGAGAAAAATGAAATAAGTTGAATCAGAAGTCTGTAGGAAAAACAAAGTCTGTGTTGCTCCCTTTCAGAAAGGTTCATTCATTTCTTCTGAGTTAAAAAAGAAAAACAGAAAATAATAGGGTTGACAAGAATAAAGTGAAAACGTGTCATTCTCTTAACTAGACTAAGATAGTTTAAAAAGTAAATTTGTTGAATTGTTAAATATTTGATTCTTGAAGAAATCAAGTGTGGTTGTTTTTCAGTTGAGATGGAGTATTCACAGAAGTTCAAAAATGTGTGGTTTTCTTGTCACGAAGAATGAAGTAGCACATAATTCTTTTTATCAGCTCTAATGACTGTAAGTTATGTGTAAAAAAAATGCCAGACCACAACAGACTCAATGAAAATAGTCCTATGGTGGTTGATGTATTATTAACAAAGCAGGTAATATAACTGCCTGCTGTTCCCGTCTTTGAGGCTATCCGTAACTAACTTCTAGAACCCTTACAGCTTTTGAAAACTCTAAAATCTAAAGTTAGTCTTATCTTAGACTATATTTACCAGTAGTTGCATTTTAAAAGAATTGAAACTAGCATGAAGGATGAATATCCATTTAAGCTTTTGTGTTTGATTCTTCAAATTCCCTTACATGTCTTCTGTTAAAATATTTTGACCTATATTACTCACTAAGAAATACACATATGTATACACATCCACTTTATGTTTGTATAATTTAAAAAATAGTGCTAACGCAAATACCTATTTTATTTTATTTTATTTTTTTTTAATATTAATATTTTTTTATTAAATTTAATGCAGTGACATTGATAAATCAGGGTACATATGTTGAGAGAAAATATCTCTAGATTATTTTGACATTTGATTGTGCTGTATACCCCTCCCGCAAAGTTAAATTGTCTTCTGTCACCTTCTATCTGGTTTTCTTTGTGCCCCTCCCCTCCCCTAACCCCTCTCTCCTTCTTCACCCCCTCCCCCCTCCCCCAACCCCCCCCGCCCCTGTTGCCATCACATTCTTGTTCATGTCTCTGAGTCTCATTTTTAGGTCCCTTCTATGTATGGATTCATCTCAGTTTTTTTTCTGATTTACTTATTTCACTCCGTATAATGTTATCAAGGTCCATCCATGTTATTGTAAATGATCCGATGTCATCATTTCTTATGGCTGAGTAGTATTCCATAGTATATATGTACCAAAGTTTTTTAATCCACTCGTCCTCTGACGGACACTTGGGCTGTTTCCAGATCTTCGCTATTGTGAACAATGCTGCCACAAACATGCGGGTGCATTTCTCCTTTTCGAGCCGTTCTATGGTGTCCTTGGGGTATATTCCTAAAAGTGGGATAGCTGGGTCAAAAGGCAGTTCGATTTTCAGTTTTTTGAGGAATCTCCATACTGTTTTCCACAGTGGCTGCACCAGTCTGCATTCCCACCAGCAGTGCAGGAGGGTCCCCTTTTCTCCACATCCTCGCCAGCACTTATTCTGTGTTGTTTTGTTGATAAGCGCCATTCTGACTGGTGTAAGGTGATATCTCATTGTGGTTTTAATTTGCATTTCTCTAATGATTAGTGATGTTGAGCATTTTTTCATATGCCTATTGGCCATCTGTATATCCTCTTTGGAGAAGTTTCTATTCATCTCTTTTGCCCATTTTTGGATTGGGTTGTTTGTCTTCCTGGTGTTGAGTTTTACAAGTTCTTTATAAATTTTGGTTATTAACCCCTTATCAGACGTATTGTCAAATATGTTCTCCCATTGTGTAGTTTGTCTTTTTATTCTGTTCTTGTTGTCTTTAGCTGTGCAAAAGCTTTTTAGTTTGATATAGTCCCATTTGTTTATCCTGTCTTTTATTTCACTTCCCCGTGGAGATAAATCAGCAAATATATTGCTCCGAGAGATGTCGGAGAGCTTACTGCCTATGTTTTCTTCTAAGATGCTTATGGTTTCACTGCCTACATTCAAGTCTTTTATCCATTTTGAGTTTATTTTTGTGAGTGGTGTAAGCTGGTGATCTAGTTTCATTTTTTTGCAGGTAGCTGTCCAATTTTCCCAACACCATTTGTTAAAGAGGCTGTCTTTACTCCATTGTATTTCCTTGCCTCCTTTGTCAAATATCAGTTGTCCATAGAACTGTGGGTTTGTTTCTGGGTTCTCTGTTCTATTCCATTGATCTATATGCCTGTTCTTATGCCAGTACCAGGCTGTTTTGAGTACAATGGCCTTGTAGTATAACTTGATATCAGGAAGTGTGATACCTCCCACTTTATTCTTCTTTTTTAAGATTGCTGAGGCTATTCGTGTCCTTTTTTGGTTCCATATAAATTTTTGGAATATGTGTTCTATATCTTTGAAGTATGTCATTGGTATTTTAATTGGTATTGCATTGAATTTATAAATTGCTTTGGGTAATATAGACATTTTAATGATGTTTATTCTTCCTAACCATGAGCACGGTATATGCTTCCACTTGTTAGTATCTTCCTTGATTTCTTTTATCAATGTTTTGTAATTTTCCGAGTACAAGTCTTTAGTCTCCTTGGTTAAGTTTACTCCTAGGTACTTTATTTTCTTGGTTGTAATTGTGAAGGGGATTGTTTCCTTAATTTCTCTTTCTGACTGTTCATTGTTGGTGTATAAAAATGCTTCTGATTTCTGAGTGTTGATTTTATATCCTGCCACTTTGCTGAATTTATTTATCAGGTCCAGTAGTTTTTTGACTGAGACTTTAGGGTTTTCTATATACAATATTATATCATCTGCAAATAATGATAGTTTTACTTCTTCTTTTCCAACTTGAATGCCTTTTAAATTTTCTTCTTGTCTGATTGCTGTGGCTAGGACTTCCAGGACTATGTTAAATAAGAGTGGTGAAAGGGGGCACCCCTGCCTTGTTCCTGATCTTAAGGGTATTGCTTTTAATTTTTGCCCATTGAGTATGATGTTGGCTGTGGGTTTCTCATAGATGGCTTTTATCATGTTGAGGTATGTTCCCTGTATTCCCACTTTGCTGAGAGTTTTGATCATGAATGGGTGCTGGATTTTATCAAATGCTTTTTCTGCATCTATTGAAATTATCATATGGTTTTTCTCCTTCTTTTTGTTTATGTGATGAATCACATTGATTGATTTACGAATATTGTACCAGCCTTGCCTCCCCAGAATAAATCCCACTTGATCATGGTGTATGATTTTTTCCATATATTGTTGGATCTGGTTTGCTAATATTTTGTTGAGGATTTTAGCATCTATATTCATCAGAGATATTGGCCTATAATTTTCTTTCTTTGTGTGGTCTTTGCCTGGTTTTGGAATCAGAATTATGCTCGCCTCATAAAAGGAGTTTGGAAGTCTTCCTTCCTCTTGAATTTTTTGAAATAGTTTGAGAAGGATAGGAGTTAGTTCTTCTTTGAATATTTGGTAGAATTCCGTTGTGAAGCCATCGGGCCCCGGGCTTTTCTTTGTTGGGAGTTTTTTGATAACTGTTTCGATCTCCTTTGGTGTAATTGGTCTGTTTAAGTTTTCTGATTCTTCCAGATTGATTTTTGGAAGATTGTACGTTTCAAGGAATTTGTCCATTTCATCTAGGTTGTCTAGTTTTTTGGCATACAGTTCTTCATAGTATTTTCTTACAATATTTTGTATTTCTGTTGTGTCAGTTGTTATTTCTCCTCTCTCATTTCTAATTTTATTTATTTGAGTCCTCTCTCTCTTTTTCTTGGTGAGTCTACTTAAAGGTGCATCAATCTTGTTTACCTTTTCAAAGAACCAGCTCCTAGTTTCATTGATCCTCTGTATTGTTTCTTTAGCCTCTATGTCATTTATTTCTGCTCTGATCTTTATTATTTCCTTCCTTCTACTACATTTGGGCTTTACTTGCTGTTCTTTTTCTAATTCTTTTAGATGCAGGGTTAAGTTGTTTATTTGAGCTTTTTCTAGCTTCTGAAAGTGTGCCTGTAGTGCTATGAACTTCCCTCTCAGCACTGCTTTCGCTGTGTCCCATAAATTTTGAGTTGTTGTATGCTCATTGTCATTCGTTTCTAGGAATTTATTTCTTCTTTGATCTCATTCTTAATCCATTCATTATTTAACACCCTGCTATTTAGTTTCCATGTGTTTGAGAATTTTTGAGCTTTTCTGCTGTGATTCATTTCTAGTTTCATGCCGTTGTGATCGGAGAAGGTGCTTGATATGATTTCAGTCTTCTTAAATTTGTTGAGAGCACTTTTGTGCCCTAACATGTGGTCTATCCTAGAGAATGTACCATGAGCACTTGAAAAGAATGTATATTCTGCTGCTTTAGGGTGAAAGGTTCTGAAGATATCTATTAAATCGAGTTGATCTAGTGTTTCCAATAAGTCTGCTATTTCTTTGTTAATTTTCTTTCTTGAGGATCTATCTAGTGATGTTAGTGGGGTATTGAAATCCCCTACTATTATAGTATTGCTGTCGATCTCGCCCTTTAAATCCATCAAAATCTGTTTTATATATTTGGGTGCTCCTATATTAGGTGCATAGATATTTATAATAGTTATATCTTCCTGTTGGATTACTCCCTTTATCATTATGTAGTGGCCTTCTTTATCTCTTACTATATCCTTTGTTTTAAAGTCCAATTTGTCTGATATAAGTATTGCTACCCCAGCTTTTTTTTCATTTCCGTTTGCATGAAACATTTTTTTCCATCCTTTTACCTTCAATCTGTGTGTGTCTTTTGTTCTAAGGTGTGTCTCTTGTAGACAACATATGTATGGGTCCTGTTTTCTTATCCACGCAGCTACCCTATGTCTTTTGATTGGATCATTTAATCCATTTACATTTAAGGTTATTATTGATATGTAGTTGTTTATTGCCATTTTCTTCTTTAAAGGTGTATTCCTTTTTCTTTTTTTTTTTTCTGTATTCTTTTCCCACTTTATCTGTTTACACCAGGCCCCTTAATATTTCCTGCAGCATTGGTTTGGTTGTAATGAATTCCTTGAGTCGTTTTTTGTCTGGGAAACTTTTTATTTGTCCTTCAATTTTAAACGATAGCCTTGCTGGATAAAGTAGTCTTGGTTGTAGGTTCTTGTTCTGCATTACTTTGAATATTTCTTGCCATTCCCTTCTGGCCTCAAGTGTTTCTGTTGAGAAGTCAGATGTCATCCTTATGGGGGCTCCTTTGTAGGTGATAACTTTTTTTTCTCTTGCAGCTTTTAATATTTTCTCTTTATCGCTTAGCTTCGGTATTTTAATTATGATGTGTCTTGGTGTAGGTTTCTTTGGGTTTCTCTTTAATGGAGTCCTCTGTGCTTCTTGGATTTGTGAGAGTTTCTCTTGCATTAATTTAGGGAAGTTTTCAGCTATGATATGATTGAACAAAGTCTCTATCCCTTGTTCTTTTTCTTCTTCTTCAGGAACCCCTATGATGCGGATGTTATTTCTCTTCATGTTGTCACAGAGCTCTCTAAGAGTTTCCTCTGACTTTTTGAGTCTTTTTTCTCTTTTCTTCTCTGCTTTCATGCCTTCATTCCAGTTGTCTTCTAACTCGCTGATTCGATCCTCTGCTCTATCTATCCTGTTTTTAATTCCTTCCATTGTGGTCTTTATTTCTGATATTGTATTTGTCGTCTCCAACTGATTCTTTTTTATACTTGCTATTTCTTTATTTAGGTTTTCAAACTCCCCCTCCATTGTTGTTCTAAGACCCCTAAGCATCCTTACAATCATTATTTTGAACTCCGCATCTGGAAGTTTGATTATTTCCATATCACTCAGTTCATCTCTCGAAAGTGTCTCTTGTGGTTTCATTTGGATTGCACTCCTTTGTTTTCTCATCTTTTTTTTTTTTTTTATTTGTAGAGTTGATTGAGTCTAGGCTTGGTGTTGTCTGCCTCCAGTTTTCAGTTGTGTTATATTTAGGTCTTCGTGGGTTGGTATCAGCTATTATTTGTAATCCACTTTCGGATTTGGGCAGCTTTGATGTCTTGATTTGTTTGTTTTCTTAACAGGTGATAGTCTTGTTAACTGATCTCAGCAGGGGGCTTCCTTGAAACTGTATCCAGGAATGCTGTGGGTGTAACCTGAGACGCTGAAGGTCTCTTCCTCCAACTAATCTCACTGGGGGCAGGGTTTTTTCTCTCAGCTTCAGTAGGGGGAGGTGTATCTCAGATCTCCATGGAGACCTGAGTTACTGCCCCTCCTCCCCACTTCTTGTTTTCAGCTGTGTCTTGTTGTGCTGATTGGAGCTGGATAGATGTCCAGAGATCTCTGATCCGGAAGCACTTCAGCTCTGTTTTGTGAAAGGTTCAGTCCCTCCCCCAGCTATGGCCGCCTCCAGCACGAATGAGTCAGCTTTTTTATTTTGTTTCTTGCATACCTTAGCCCCTCACAGTCTGTCCCTCTCCTTGTCTTTTCCACTTGGGAGATAAGCTGGTCTTTTCAACCGACCTTGCTCCCTGGCCGCCAGGTAAGTGGCTGTGAGCAGTAGTTTCTGCTCTTTTTCCTCTGTGAAATCCTCTCTGGGCTCTCAGCCTCACCCCCCTCCTTCCCTTCCTGTAAGCAGAGGAGATTCAGGCACTCCTTACCAGGATTATTGTGGCTTCCTCTTTGCTCCTTGGTTTTTGAGAGCTGTTCTTGCAGTTCAGTGTTGGTTTTTCATGCTGATTTTTTCTAAATTGATTTGTATTCCAGTTTGGTGTTGAGAGCTGGGTGTCTGTGCATCCGCCTACTCCGCTGCCATCTTGCACTGCAAATACCTATTTTAGAGTTAAAAAAAGTATCAGTTTCTTCAAAGTTTAGCCCTCACACCTCTTCTTGTTTCAGTCTTGTTTCTTTTGATTCTTTTCTGTTACTTTATATGTATATGAGAACCTATCTTATGATGTTCAACAGAACTGCTGACAGCAGGATTTTCTGTCTCATTCTTATTTAAAGAGGGATTTTTATTGTTTCACCATTAACTATGTGCATTTTATAGGTTTTTCTGTAGATAACTTATCAGTGGAGATTTATTTCTAGTTTAAGATTTCATTTTCTGAATTTATATTGATAATGATACGGATTTTCACACATTCAACCTGTTAATTTGATAATGGATATTAACATACATTCTCATGTTGAACTTGTTTTGCATCCCTGGAGTGAGTGGAGGAATTAGTTATAATGTATTTCCATTTTTACATTCTTCTAAATTTGTTTGGGTGTTTTTTTGCTGATGCTTTTGAGTGAGATTGGCAGTTCAGATCTTGTGGTGTCATAATCTGGATTTAGAATCAGTTATCATTGAAGAATCAGTTTGAGAGTATCAGTTTTTTGATTCCTGAAAGATTTTATATAATATTAGAGTTACTATTCCCCGTACATATTTGGTAGAATGGTCTTTCAAAACTGACTTAGCATGACATTTTGTTTATGCGAGGCATTACATTTTTCTATTGATTCAATTTCTTTAAAGATTTAGGAACATTCCAGGTTAACTTTTGGGTCAGTTTTGGTAAATAATTTTTCCTGCGTTTTGTGTCGTTCAAATAGAGTTAGATTTATTTGCAGAAAGTTATACATGTTGTTCTGAGTATCTTTTTCTTATATCTCTTCCTCAGCCATAGTTTAGAACATATTTTTGATTTGAATCCCTTTGGGCAACAGAAGTAGTGTTTCCTCAAACTCCATGAAGGTGGATTTATGTAAAGGGATTCCGGAAAATATTTTTTTCATTTTTCTATTTGTCCAAATATGTTGGAAAAACAATACATTCACCTTCTCCTCTTGTCTGTTTCATTTATGCAGCCTGTTGCCCTTCTGGGGGGGGCTAGAGCTTACGTGGCACTTGCAGTCCAACCTGCCATTGGAAGCCAAGTCCATCGAAAGGCCAAGTCCTAGTTCGTCCTACCTTTACAGAGATATGCAGGGTGGCTGCCCTCTTCTGAGCTTATGTTTCCTTTTAGATTCCTGCCTTCATCCAGTTTATAGACTAGGGAATCAATTAATACATTTATTAACAAATATTTTTATTGTTTATCTAGCGTTTTTTATGTGTTCTGTCCAAGGAGGGACTCTCTGAACATTGAGTTTCACTATACTACCAGAAAGAGAAGCCTAAGCAATATCTTCAGATCTGGCATCTCTGCCAGATGTAATGCTTAGCTATGTTAGAAGTTATATTTGAGAGTAGAGCTGTGTGTTTAAGATCTTAGCAGATAGTTTTGAAATTTTTAATTCTTTAGCAGAAGACGGCTAAGCTGCTAGAGTAAGCTAAAAAGCATATTAAAGCACTATCTCATGCAAAATCTAATTACAAGTGTTTGGCCTTTATAAAACACAAAAGGGGAGAGGGAAATATATTCATTTTCTGCTATAATATAAGGTTCCTGATAATGTTACAGGTATAGCATATTTTCAAGAAGACAAACATAGTCTGTTCTTCAGTTTTATCTTTAGTGTACATGCGCACCTATTATGACTGATAGTGGATTTAAAAGAAAATTTCAATTAAGTCTCAAGGGATTAGAGAAAAAGCTGAGATGTTCCAAGTCATATAATTTTTTGAGAAATGGTTGGCTGCAGAGGACTATTTATATTTAACTATATAAGAAGATGGTTAGCCTGACCTGTGGTGGCGCAGTGGATAAAGCGTCGACCTGGAAATGCTGAGGTCGCTGGTTCGAAACCCTGGGCTTGCCTGGTCAAGGCACATATGGGAGTTGATGCTTCCAGCTCCTCCCCCTTCTCTCTCTCTGTCTCTCCTCTCTCTCCCTCTCTCTCCTCTCTTAAAAAAAAAAAAAAAAAAAAAAAAAAAAAGAAGATGGTTAAAACAAAGTGGGAACTCTATTATTATGCATATGAATGTTAAATTTAAAAAATCTCTTTAGCTTTGCATATTAGTGTTACATTTATTTGTAATTTAAAAATATTACCATCCAGGGTAATCCAGTAAGAACATAAATATTATGTGGTTACTAAAAATTAAATAAGGACCAAACATTAAAAGTTTTGATTTAAAAGATAATATTGCTTTCCAAGTATGAAAGCACAACCTGGCCTGACCAGATGGCGGCGCAGTGGATAGAATATAGTACCCAAGTTTGAAACCCTGAGGTCACCGACTTGAATGTGGGCTCACCAGCTTGAGCACAGGCTCACTGGCTTGAGTGTGAGATCACAGACACGACCCTGTGGTCCGCTGGTTTGAGCAAAGGGTCACTGGCTTGGCTAAAGGCCCCTGGTCAAGGCACATATGAGAAGCAATCAATGCACAACTAAGGTGCTGCAACTGAGTTGATGCTTCTCATCTCTCTCCATCCCCGTCTGTCCATTCCTGTCTGTTGCCCTCAACTCACTTAAAAAAAAAGAAAAATTGCAATCTGGTTTGATTAAATAGTAGACAGAAAGAAATTAAAAAAAGAAAAACAAATCTTCTTGATAGCAGAAATATATTAGAAGCTTTACTGTGTCTCTATATTTGGGATTTTGATTCCCAATAATACTAGCTGCTACTCTGAACATTCATTCATTTCAAACAGCTTAATTTAATTTCTTTATGAAAAATACCACTGGAGGTTATATGAAAATATCAACATTAATATCTTTTTTTGGAAGTTGTATAGGCCTAGCTTTTAATTGGAAAACCATCTAGGAATTGTAAGTATAGAAAGAACAGGATTCAATATGCAATATAGCAGTTGAGCGTCAGCTTTTCATAAAAACAGATCACTGAACTATCAATGCAGTTTATTCCTTCAGTGCAGTTTTTTGCCTGGATGGCAGAGGAAACTTCGTCTTATAATACACCGCTCACAAAAATTACGGGATCAGGGAACATGCAAATGCTCCAGGACTTTCAGCCTTTTGTACAGTGCATTTTCACCAATGAAATAAAAGTTGGTTTTGCATCTCATTTGTATAAGCATACAACTTTCTTTGACTTGTCGTTTGCTTTTCTGATGTTTTTGTTTAATAAAATAAATCAAATGCTTCTTTTTTTATCACTTCATACTCATTTTGAAATATCCCCTAATTTTCATGAGCAGTATATTTGGGGCTGAAGGCAGAGGAAACTTACAGTTTTACAGTGTTTGGGGTTCTGCATATTATTCTTGGAGTTTAATAAGGAAATGTGATAAACATTTTTTTTTCTTCTTGTATTCTTGTTCCTTGGGAAACTAGAGTAAACTTCTCAGACTATATATCATGAGACTACAAGCGACGATGAGAAAAGCTTGAAATATTTTGAGGTATTATCTGGTTTTACTTTATCAGTTGGCTTACTGTCCTTGAGTTTTACAGTAAGCTTTGTGGTTTGCAATAATAGTGTAGCAAACCTCCTAGCTCTACTTACACTGGTTTTGAATAATATGAATATTCTCCAAGGATGGCACCAAGTCATATTTTATTGATTGATGTTGAATAATGTTCACATTCACGTGTGAGTGCTGAAATTACTTTTAAGTAGAAATAAGTTTCTGGTCTTGTATAGTGAAAATAATGCCTGTTAATTATATCATATAAAATTATTGATTCTGCATTTTTTTCTCCAAACACAATAATTTATACTGCTCACAAAAACTAGGGGATATTTCAAAATGAATGTGAAGTGATAAAATATCCCCTAATTTTTATAAGCAGTATATTTGTTCCATGATTTGGAAGCAATTCTACAGGATTTTAAAATCTCTGTGTTTTACTTTAGGACAGTCATTGTGAGATCCTCCCTGAGGGCAGGTTGGACTGTGACGGCTTCTGGCAGGTACTGTGTGTTGCAGTGCCCTTCTGGAAGCAAGAGGTGCTCTGGTGCTTGGGTCAGAGGCCTGCTGTGCTTTGGTTGTCGCTGCTGGTTCTCAACCCATTCCCAAATTGAGCTTGGAGATGATACTTATTTTTGACGTTTTTAGTTAACAACGTAGGTATAAAAAAGTATATCCTAACTTCATTTCTGATTATTTGATAGAAAACAAAGGTTTTCCTGAGGGTTTTAATCATCCTAACATGTAAATAGTCATAATGTCAGCATTATTTAGGACTCAGGGTTAGAATATATGAATTTCTACCTCTGAGAGCACATATCTAGTCATAATTACTAATTGGTAATATTCATTAGTCATGTGTCTAGTAGATGTGTTTTGGTACAAAAGATCTTCTAATGGCTTCTGACAGTCCCTCGTTGGGATCCAGTCTGGCCAAGATTAGAGTTGCAGGCGAGTGAGCCAGGCTTTCTCCTTCTTACACTGCTCTGATGATGTGATGATGTCACTTTAGTGCATTGACCCTTCTGATTTTAAAACTATTTTGGATTCTTCCTATTTACCTCATCTCTCTGTGTTCTAGCTTTTTTCACTTCTTAGACATAGAACTTGATCAGTTGTACAGTGCATTTAAAACTGTTAAATGAGTAATAGCATTATTTATTTCAATGATAACATTTTCTTTTTTTAAAAAAATTTTATTTAAAAAATGAACTTTAATGGTGACATTGATTAATAAAAGTACATAGGTTTCAGGAAAACATTTCTGTAGCATTTGAACTGCTGATTATGTTGTATACCCATCACCCAAAGTCAAGTCATTTTCATTCACCTTATATTTGTCCTTTATGCCCTTCTCCTCACCCTCTCCTCCACATTCCACCCCTATATCCCCTTCTCCCTGGTAACCACTGCACTTTTATCCATGTCTGTGAGTCTCAGTTTTATACCCCACCTATGTGTAAAATCATACAGTTCTTAGCTTTTTCTGATTTACTTTTTTTTTTTTTTTTTTGACAGAGACGGTGAGAGACTCAGAGAGAGGGACGGAGACAGACAGACAGAAAGGGAGAGAGATGAGAAACATCAGTTCTTTGTTGCAGCACCTTAGTTGTTCATTGATTGCTTTCTCATACGTGCCTTGACTGGAGGCTAGAGCAGAGAGCCAATTGCTCAAGCCAATGACCTTGGGCTTCAAGCCAGCGACTTTTGGGCTCAAGCCAGTGACCATGGGTCATGGCTATGATCAAATGTTCAAGCCAGCAAACCCGTGCTCAGGCCATATGAGCCCACACTCAAGCCAGTGAGCTTGGGGTTTCAAACCTGGGTCCTCTGCATCCCAGGCTGATGCCCTATCCACTGTGCTACCACCTGGTCAGGCTGATTTACTTACTTTACTCAGTATAATGTTCTCAAGATCCGTCCATATTGTATATGTCCTTAAATTTGGTTTCCAGAGTATTTAATGTTGCCTTGTGCTTTGTTATGGTTAGCCTAGATTTGCTTGGTGATGAAATTTTTTTAAATTGAATTTAGAGAGAGGGAAGAAGGGAAGAGAGAGAGAGAAAGAAAGATTGGTCTGTTCTTTTATGTGCCTTGGCTGGGGACCACTGCATATAAGGATGATGCTCTAACCAACCGAGCTATCTAGCCTGGGCTGACATTCTTAATATATAATGCTCATAAATGTAATTATTTATATATAAATGCTCATATATAAATAATATAGGAGATGTGCTATCAAAGTACATTGCTTGGTTATGGTTTTATGGATAATCTATTAATGAGATATCTTTTATTATGTATAATAATGTACTTTTTGGAGAGTTACACATCTGTTATCTTACTTAATCATCTCTGATTCTGGAGTTTAACTTGGTCAAGTGTAATTATACCTGTTTTATAGATGAGAAACTAAGAGAGACAAGATGCCTTAGGAGAAACAGCATGATAAAGAGTTCAATCTTTGCAGTAAAGTTGGCCAGTACTAACTCTAACCCAGGCCATTCATAGTTGTTGTTACCCTCACAGTGTTATGATAACCTCTCTGAGCCTCAGGTTGCTCATGTGTTTGGAGAGTGTAGCAATACCACTGGGTGAGGCAAGAGTATGTGGAGCACACCTAGCCTGGCATTTGGCTCACATTACAAGTTTAGTATATTACTTATTTTACTTACTATTGATAATAAGAAGTGGAAGAGTCAAGTAATTTACTTCAGTGCATCCAGATCTAATTAGAATAAAACTAGTACATAAAGTTAGATTTTGAATATTTTGTTTTACATTTCCACATCAAAATTCCTTTTAGTGAAACATACTTGGAAAGTAACTTTGGGTCAATTAGATGGCAGGGGCCAGTACAAATGATAGTAGGGTTTGCTGCAAGATAAAGTAGATTTTTTTTTTATCCAATCCTCCATCGAGGGACATTTTGGTTGTTTCCATGTATTGGCCACTGTGAATAATACTGTGATAAACATGGGGGTGAATCTGAATACCAATGTAAAAATTAATGAGTGAAGTCAACTACTAGTAAGACCCAAAATAACGGACTGGGCTAGATGTAGGAGTGTCTCATAGTCAAAGTCAGGAACATGGTATAGATTTGAGATAATACATGCTGAGAGACAACCCTGTTGTGTTGAAACAAAAACAGGAAGTGAATTGTACAATACATGGGGATATTATAATATGTTACATAGGTATTATAGTGATTAATAGTTTTGTCAAGATTATTATTATTTTTTTTCTTTTCTAAGTGATAGGAGGGGAGATAGTTAGATTTCTGCATACACCCTAACCAGTGACCACCATTTAGGGCTGATGCTCTGCCCATCTGGGGTCGTACTTGCAACTGAGCTATTTTTAGCACGTGAGGCAGAAGCTCCATGGAGCCAACCTCATCACTCGGGGCTCATGTACTCAAGCCAATCAAGCCATGGCTGAGAGAGAGAGAGAGAGAGAGAAAGAAAAGGGGAAGGGGTAGAAGCAGATGGTCACTTTTCCCCGTGTGCCCTGAGAGGGAATCAAACTCACGACATCCACACAGCAGACTAACATTCTACCACTGAGCCAACAGCCCAGGGCCAAGATTAATATTGTTAACCTATTACTGAAATAATAAATGTTAACTTCATTTTTTAATAGGTTTTTCTGTTATTAAGAATAAATTTAGTTTCTGGTCTATCTGAAGTAATCAAAGATAAGGAAATGAGAAATAACTGCATATTAAAAATATTGCTATCATTTGAATTAGTGTAAGTATTCTGTAATTCTGATATCATAGTAATCACAGTCTTTGAATTATTTTCACTTTTTCAACTTAATATGTTAACTACACATGTTTTTAAACCACTTAACATTCTTTTTTGTAATAATCTAAGGTATAATTACTTTAAGAAAAATAAATTATCTTAGGCTTTTTATAAGGGCTCTCGTTTCCCTGGAGTCATGTAAAATGACTACTGTACAATTACTGCAAAGCCCAGCTACAAATGTCGACCCCTTCATAATCCTTCCTAATAGATGGAGTGTGAAAACATTGTGGTTAAAAAACAACATTTTCACATTTAAGTTCCATGTAGTTAAGTGTCTCCCCCCCCCCTTTTACCATTTTTTTCCTCTCCATTATGATTAGAAAGTGTAACAGAACCTTTATATTTTAGAATATTTATTTAAATTATAGCCTTAGTAATACTGGTTTTGGGTTACTATTCCAAGTCTTTCATGGAATGTAAAAGCAAAGGCTTTGGAACCAGAAAGACACAACGTAGCTCTGTTATTTTTGTGTCATTTTACTTCTCTGAGTCACACTTTCTTCACCTAAAACCAATGGATAATAATTTCATTTGTGATGAGTAAAATAGAATATATATATATATATAATTGAGCCTAAAAATAGGTCTTTAATCTGAATAGAAATAATTCTAATCAGATACATCAGACACTCTTGTATTTATTTTCTTTTGCAGCTGGCTTGGCCCAGATAATGGTCAAGTTTCAATTTTTAAGCCTTTTTGTTCGTAATCGTTCTGATTTCAAACAAGTAACTCCATGTTGGAGAAAACAAAATTTTAGTTTTTATGACCTTACTTAATGCAGTTAAATGATTCAGTTTTGTCAAAGCTTACATAAAACTCAAGATTTTGATATAGGGACTAAAGATGTATATTGAAGTTCTGAGGGTAGAATAATTTAAAGCAAAAGGTAAAAGTGAAAAGTGAGAGTCCTCCCCAATCTTGGTGGCTGTGTTCCATGCACTAGTGATGTGAAGATGCTGACGTGATAACCCAAAGAGACATAATTGCTTGTGCAGCCTGAATATTATACAGCTAAATTTAAAATCATAGTAATAAGGAAATGACCATGTTAGCATATTTTAAGAGTAATGTATGCCAGAAACATAAGAAAATTATTTTAACTTTTCTAATACATTAATCATATAATATCTTTAAACTATTTATATACAGTAAATGTATTCTTGAAATAAATTGCTCACGTCATCCTGCATTGATTTTGTGAACTCTATCAGAGAAAAGAAAGTACAGTAGTTATTTTAGAGTAAATTTGTTTTTGCTCTATAAACTTGGAACTTCTATTCCCAAGTTTATATGTATTTAAGTGAGGGCTTTGAAACAATTTTATAAGTATTTATTACTGTAGATCACTTATTATTTCTAGGAAGGTCTCACATTTGATTTTTCTCCTTAGGATAACTTTAGTAAGATGGGCATATTTAATTGTTTTTTTTTCTGCCTTTCAAAGAATATAAAATAACCTGGCAGATTGTGTAGTACAAGGGAGCTTTCTTTGTGAATTAAGGTCAAATTTCTTAGTAAGCAGATACTTTTTAGATGCAACTGAATATCAGAATAAAGGGTCCTTGAGATATAAGAATTATTGCTGCTTATTTGCTTTCTGATTTTTGAACAGAAAATCTTTATTTTTGCAAGTAAAATAAATTCACAGATGAGATTTTCTAAAGCTTTTCCAGTACTGTCCAGTAGCATTGGTGTGCCCTCCCTTAATTTAATTATCATAAATGTTTAATCTTAGGAAGTCATGTTAAACAAGTCATATACTTGTTAAACTGTGCTTATTACATCTGTTATGTGTATGGTGTCTTCCTTAACGAAGTACCTAAGTCTCTAGCACCTTTGGGTAAATATCATTTGTTTACACAGATGATTCTATTTCCAATGAGTCAACTGGGACATGAGACATTTAAAGTTTAAATCTCCAAAGAAATGCAAAACAGTTGATACACTCTTTGGCATTAATTTTTCTCTGGTATGGAAAATACATTGTGTAAAATTGATACCAGGTAATTTTATTGTTTCTGGAGTATTTTACCACATCAGTTCAAAGGGGATGACTTATATGGATGATTTCATTTCATATTATGTACTTCAGCCCCTCAATTAAATTTGTAAAAATATTATGATAGTATGCTTTCCTTGTATGCAAAGACAATATTGAGAGGGTGAGATAGCCTCACCTCTAAGTAGATTCCAATGCCTGGAAATTGATCTGAATCTCCTTTGTCATACTTAACTTTCCTACTTAATGAATTAACCTCAGTTTTCTCATCACTGAAATTGGTATAGCAATATACCTCAAAGGTTTTTATTAGGTAAAAAATTCTGGACTCCTTCAAGTGAATAGTAAATTTTTAGTAAAACACTGTTATGATTTTTATTATGAGAATATATATATTATCCACTTCCTCTTGTCCCTTCTTTTTTTTTATACCACTTAGATTTATAATGTTGCAAGGAAAAGCCATGAAATGGGACAGTAGGCCCCTTATCTCATGTAAGAGCACTTCTTATAATAATAATGTTGTGAATCAATAGAATAAAATGAGTATGCTGAATATTTTGGAACACTATTGAAAACAACTGATAAGTTACATTGAGATTTTAGAATAAACAAATTATGTTTTTTGAACTTTAAATAAGTGCTTTATTATATTATCTCCAGAGTTTAAAGTGTGAATTGAATTTACTTGTCTATACTAGTCTATAAAAATACAAATTTAAAAACACAGGTACTTTTTTTAGGCTTCATTAGAATTTTTTGGAAGAATATTGAAGATTTTATTTCAATAAAACTACTTTTAAAAATCACCACATTATATGAATATATTTATAAAATATATGAGCCTATAAAATGTTAAGAATGTAAATGACATTATGTATATATTAATGAAAATATAAGATCTTTTAAGTTCTGTTGGTCTAACGTATAATTACCAAGTGAAAATTTGAAGGTAATCCCAAACATCTGTTTTGAATTGTCTTAATACATGAAAAAGTTCGGGGAATGTTAAAACCCTTTATTCCTTAACTAGAATATGAGATAACTCCATCTCTGTTCTAAAAGAATGTGAGGTGTGATCTGCATTTTTCTTTTCTCCCATCTTTTCTCTTCCCTCCTTATGAACCCTGTTGCAGAATGTTAGATTAGTTACATCTTTCAGTTCCTGGCCTATTTTCTGGAAGATCCCTGCAAGTTTCCTTTCATTCATGTCTTGATGTGCTTTTACTTCCATTGCTAACTTCATTGTCCCTTTGCACCACAGGCTGCTGCTTTAATGAATTTAATTTGCATCCTTCAATTTATAGCATACTCTTGTAAAATATGTATAGTGATATTTTGTGTGGGAATGCATTTTTAGTATTTATAACTAGTGTTGTGACATAATATTTCATCTCTTTGTAGACTTTTTAAGACTCATTCCTGTAACAGCATTTACAGGAATTTAAATTCATTAGGTTTTACCTTTGAATTAGGAATTTGTTGCTGCATAGTCACCCAGAAAGTTTATGTCCCACATGGCCCTCCCAGGTGGATGGTCAGTTACTTCCCTCTCAGTCGAAACTAAGATTAACAGCCATTCCATGTTCTCCTAGGGGAGAACTTCTCTAGGAGTGGTATTTCTGGTCAGAATTTGACTTTGACTTAGTGACTTCTGTTGGTTTGACTGAGTATTGTCAGATAGCATACAAGGGACTGGCTCCAGCTGCACTGCCACCAGCAGTGCACGGGGTCCTTCCACCACCAGTACTTGTCTTTACTTGGTTTCTAATTTTTGCCAATCTGAGTATAGAGTTCGTTTTGTTACAGTTTGCATTGCTCTTGGTTACTAATACTATTTTGCTTCCCTTTTTATAGCTTCCTGATCATATCCTTTGCCAATTTTTTTTTGTCCTATTGGATTTATTATTTTTTGTTATTGTGACTTTGTTAGGGGTTTCTTTTATTTTTTAATTACAGTCCCTGGTCTGTTTGAAGTATCTTTACCTAGTGTATGTGTGTTATTGTTTTTTTACTTTGTTTATAATATCCTTCAGTAAATAGAAGTAATTCATTTTAAAATACTTAAATTCGTTAGATTTTACCTTTTTTGTTATATTTGGAAGTCATTTTAAGAAATATCATGGCCTCGCCTCCGGCGCCGAAATAACTAGGTTGCTGAGCTCCAGAGTAGCGGCCCCAGGTAGACCGAGTATTTCCCCCTGGTGGTCTTGCCCTGTGGATTCCAGGCGGGCACATGTGGAAGTCTATCTCTCTGCCTTCCTGCCTCTCACTTAAAAAAAAAGTCCTTTTCCATGGAGATAGTCTTCCACAAATTCTTCTAAAGTAAGATCTGGAGCTTACTTTTGTGTATGGTGAATATGGTATACAAAAAAAGTTTTACTTTTCTCATATACTGTGTGGGGCAAAAGTAGGTCTACAGTGTTAGGTATGTGATCCATAGAGTTTATTATTATATTATTTTCCACATGAAAAACTGTAAACCTTTTGCCCCACCCTGTATTATGATTAGAATACATTTTTCAAGTTTCTTAATAAATGATGCTAAAATATTGATTGGAATTAGATAGAATTTATAGATTAATTTTGAGAGAACTGACATCCTTTTTTGTTTTTTTTAATTGAGTTTAGAAAGAGTGTAAGGGAGAGAGACAGACAAAAACATTGTTCTGTTTTTATATGTGCCCTGACTGGGGATCAAACCTACAACCTTAGCATGCTGAGATGATGGTTAACCAACCAAGTCAGCTAGGGCGAGAATTGACATCTTTATAATGTTGCTCATTCATGAGCCCCATAATATTTTTCCATATCTTTTCAATTTTGGTTCAGATAATTTCAGTTAGTTTTATGAATTCAGACCAGCTATATTTAAAAATTAACATGACATAAAAAAAGTTGACTTGGTTGCCATAAACAAATTTGTCAAAAGAAAAACATAGTTACCCTGATTAATGCTATAGGTTAATTATATAGGTGTGAAGTCATCACATTAGCTCATTTTGGATGTATGTTTTATAGTCCACTTCAGTGTATTTCCTTTTAAACTGGAATAAAACTGCATTAGCTAGATTTTAAATGGTTTCTCAAGTCAACAATAATTTTCTCTTTGTGATTTATTACTGAAACATGGTAAATGAACAGTTTTTGTGAAAAGAATTATTATTTAGTTTACTACTAATGGGTTTTTTATTAGGTCATATGGTTTAGGATAGTTTTATATTTTTGAATTACTCTTTATTGAGTTTTGGTACCACTGATACAAAAATCAATCACATTTAAATTTGAAAATATGGAAATAGTGACAGCAGTTTTTACGCCACAAAATGTATGCAACAGTTTGAGGCTTAGTGTTGGCAGCTCTTACTTTTTTTAAAAATTAATTTTAATGGGGTGACATTGATAAATCAGGGTACATATGTTCAGAGAAAACATCTCTAGGTTATTTTGACATTTGATTATGCTGCATTCCCATCACCCAAAGTCCAATTGTCTTCCGTCACCTTCTAACTGGTTTTTTTTGTGCCCCTCACCTCCCTCCACCCTTTCCTTCTCCTCCCCCCCACCCCATAACCCCCACACTCTTGTCCATGTCTCTGAGTCTCATTTTTATGTCCCACCTATGTATGGAATCATATAGTTCTTAGTTTTTTCTGATTTACTTATTTTGCTCAGTATAATGTTATCAAGGTCCATCCATGTTGTTGTAAATGATCCAATGTCATCATTTCTTATGGCTGAGTAGTATTCCATAGTATATATGTACCAAAGCTTTTTAATCCACTGGTCCACTGACGAACACTTGGGCTGTTTCCAAATCTTCGCTATTGTGAACAATGCTGCCATAAACATGGGGGTGCATTTCTTCTTTTCAAACAGTGCTATGGTATTCTTGGGGTATATTCCTAAAAGTGGTATAGCTGGGTCAAAAGGCAGTTTGATTTTCAATTTTTTGAGGAATCTCCATACTGTTTTCCACAGTGGCTGCACCAGTCTGCATTCCCACCAGCAGTGCAGGAGGGTTCCCTTTTTTCCACATCTTCTCCAGCACCTGTTCTGTGTTGTTTTGTTGATGAGCGCCATTCTAACTGGTGTGAGGTGATATCTCATTGTGGTTTTAATTTGCATTTCTCTAATGATTAGTGATGTTGAGCCTTTTTTCATATGCCTATTGGCCATCTGTACCTCTTTGGAGAAGTATCTATTCATTTCCTTCACCCATTTTTTGATTGGATTGTTTGTCTTCCTGATATTGAGTTTTACAAATTCTTTATAAATTTTGGTTATTAACCCCTTATCAGACATATTGTCAAATATATTCTCCCATTGTGTAGTTTGTCTTTTTATTCTGTTCTTATTGTCTTTAGCTGTGCAAAAGCTTTTTAGTTTGATATAGTCCCATTTGTTTATCCTGTCTGATATTTTACTTGCCCGTGGAGATAAATATATTGCTGCGAGAGATGTCAGAGAGCTTACTGCCTCTGTTTTCTTCTAAGATGCTTATGGTTTCACGGCTTACATTTAAGTCTTTTATCTATTTTGAGATTATTTTTGTGAATGGTGTAAGTTGGTGGTCAAGTTTCATTTTTTTGCAGGTAGCAGTACAATTTTCCCAACACCATTTATTAAAGAGGCTGTCTTTACTCCAATGTATGCTCTTACCTCCTTTGTCAGATATCAGTTGTCCATAAAAGTGTCGGTTTATTTCTGGGTTCTCAGTTCTGTTCCATTGATCTATATGCCTGTTCTTATGCCAGTACCAGGCTGTTTTGAGTACAATAGCCTTGTAGTATAACTTGATATTCAAAAGTGTGATACCTCCCACTTTATTCTTCCTTTTCAAGATTGCTGAGGTTATTCATGTTATCTTTTGGTTCCATATAAATTTTTGGAATATGTGTTCAATATCTTTGAAGTAAGTCATTGGTAGGTATTTTAATCAGTATTGCATTGAATTTATAAATTGCTTTGGGTAATATAGACATTTTAATGATGTTTATTCTTCCTAACCATGAGCACGGTATATGCTTCCACTTGTTTTTATCTTCCCTGATTTCTTTTATCAATGTTTTATAATTTTCTGAGTACAAGTCTTTAATCTCCCTGGTAAATTTATTCCTAGTTACTTTATTTTTTTGGTTGCAGTGGTGAAGGGGATTGCTTCCTTAATTTCTCTTTCTGACAGTTCATTGTTAGTGTATAAAAATGCCTCTGATTTATGAGTATTAATTTTATATCCTGCCGCCTTGCTGAATTTATTTATCAGATTCAGTAGTTTTTTGTTTGTTTTTCTGTTTTTTTTTGGGGGGGGGGTTCTTATTTTATTGCAGGAGTGGCTTAGGTATTCTGGATATAGATAAATTTGGTGAATATTTTCTCTATCTATGGCTTGTCTTTTTTTTTTAAGATTTTATTTATTGATTTTAGAGAGAGGACAGAGAGGAGAAGGGGTAGGGAGAGGAGTGGGAAGCATCAACTCGTAGTAGTTGCTTCTCGTATGTGCCTTGACTGGGCAAGCCTGGAGTTTTGAACTAGTAACTTCAGCATTCCAGGTCGATGCTTTTATCCACTGTGCCACCACAGATCAGGCGGTCCAGTAGTTTTTTGACTGAGACTTTAGGGTTTTCTATATACAATATCATATCATCTGCAAATAATGATCGTTTTACTTCTTCTTTTCCAATTTGGATGCCTTTTATTTCTTTTTCTTGTCTGATTGTGGTGTCTAGGACTTCCAGAACTATGTTGAATAAGAGTAGTGAAACGGGGCACCCCTGCCTTGTTCCTGATCTTAAGGGGATTGCTTTTAATTTTTGCCCATTGAGTATGATGTTGGCTATGTGGCAGCTCCTACTTTACACACCTAAAATGAATTTTTTTTTTCATTTTTCTGAAGCTGCAAACAGGGAGAGACAGTCAGACAGACTCCCGCATGCGCCCGACCGGGATCCACCCGGCACGCCCACCAGGGGCGACGCTCTGCCCACCAGGGGCGATGCTCTGCCCATCCTGGGCGTCGCCATGTTGCGACCAGAGCCACTCTAGCGCCTGAGACAGAGGCCACAGAGCCATCCCCAGCGCCCGGGCCATCTTTGCTCCAATGGAGCCTTGGCTGCGGGAAGGGAAGAGAGAGACAGAGAGGAAAGTGTGGCGGAGGGGTGGAGAAGCAAATGGGCGCTTCTCCTGTGTGCCCTGGCCAGGAATCGAACCCGGGTCCTCCGCACGCTAGGCCGACGCTCTACCGCTGAGCCAACCGGCCAGGGCCTAAAATGTATTTTAATAAAAACTCTATTGAAGAATATTTATTAAGGAAGAAGGGGTTTTGGAACGGGGGATTATTTTCATATTTGAGCGTGATGAAATTCTTGATGTCACTGCCCATTAGCCAAAGAGCACCCAGAACACACCTGTGGTAAAGACAATGGTGCAACTGCTTCTTGTACTGAGGGACCTCTAAATCATGGGGACCCTGTAGTATCTTATTATATATCATGCCGTAGGCTATGGACTTTGGTGGGGTGATTTGGGAGAAGTTCTAAGGACGGAGAGGTATCCTTTAGATTGGGTGCTGAACCATTCTATGACTGGATAAATAAGTTATTAATAGGAAGAGAGGGATATGTTTGGTATTTTGTGGGTTATTATTTCAGTGACCTCTTTCTCTTTCTGTTTAGTGACATTATAAAGTAGTCTTGCTTTTTCTCATTTATCAAGGTCTCAGAGTAATCTGATCTCAAGCTGGTATTCTGTAACACTGTGTTATGTCACTCTCTCCTTCCTTCCCAGAATGTCCCCTTCCTTCCCCCTTCCACTTTCTCTCCCTCCTTTCTCTCTCCCATCCAGGGCAATCAAAGTTGTTCTTAAAATATATGCTTCATTGGGGAGTTTTCTTTTCTTTTCCCTGTTCCCCCAGGGCAGTGCCTTAATCAATAAAAATGGGAGAGATTTCATTTAGACAACACACAGGAAAGTTAGTTTCACTTTGCCCCAGATAACCTTGCCAATGATTTTGAATTTCTTAATTGTGTTCTTACTTTCAAATAACCATCTCCACCCTGGCTAGTTTTCTCAGAGGATAGAGCATCAGCCCAGTGTTTGGGCGTTCCAGATTTGATTCCTGGTATAAACACACATGAGAAGCAGCCATATGATTGTCTCCTCCTCCCTCTCCCCCCCTTCTCCTCCTGTGTAGCCAGTAGTTTATTGTTTCTAGTGTTAGCCCCAATGATGAGGATATCTTGGTTGATTGGAGCATTGGCCTCAGATTGAGGGGGGGAGTTACTGGGTGAATCCTGGCTGGGGCGCATACAGGAGTTTGTCTATCTCCCCTCCTCTCATTAGATAGATAGATAGATAGATAGATAGATAGATAGATAAATAGACAGACAGACAGCTAGCTCTCTCCTCTGTTGCCTATCCCTGTGGAGCCATCCTAATTTTTCCCTCTTTGCCCTCTTCACTCATTGCAGCTGCCTTTGACTGGTCTCTCTATTCACTCCTTTAGTTTCTTGCGAGTACCTCCTCCACAGAGGAGGCAGAGTAATCTTTTCAAAAATGCAGTCACATCAGAAAACTTCTCTCGGAAAGGCCTCCCCCACCCATTGCAAGTAAAAGCAGCTTTGGACTTATGACTCACCAGACCCTAAAGGACTCCTGCTTATCTCTGTTGACTTCATCATGGCTTTCCCTTTTGTTTTGCCTATACCCACCTGGCTGGCCTTTTTGTTCTTCTTGGAAATGATCAAATTCATTCTTGCTTTACATCCTTTGCTTTAACAATTCTCCTTATCTGGAATTGCCAATCTTAGCAAGCCTGGCTCCTTATCCTTTATTCCTTAGAGCAATGATTTTCAACCTTTTTTGAGCTGCGGCACATTTTTTACATTTACAAAATCCTAGGGCACACCACCTACCAAAATGACACAAAATGACACTCTAACACAGTACATATTATACATATAGTTAGTAATATAGTTTCTAAATGTATTTATACTCACTTAGTGTGCAACCTGGGCCTGTTTCGATGAACACAAAAGGGATATCCTGGCAGGAATGGTAGAAAGACACACATGAAGCTCTTCCTCAACAGTTCTCAGTCTCTCTCTGCTTTTAGTTTTTATCGCAGTCAAGCTTGAGAAGCTCAGCTCACATAGATATGTGGTTGAAAACGGGAGCAATGTCAAAATAGCTTTGTTGGCCAGAATGGGGAACTCCTTAGCAACAGATAACCAAAAACTGTCCAAAGGAAGATCAGCAAACTTTAGCTTTAAAGTTAGATAACATTGTGATGCATTATATATCACCCTCTGCGGGGGCCTCTTTTAAAAAGATAAAGGTCAAATATCTATATACACTATCAGGATAGACATAACCACCTGAGGCTGAGCTTCATCTAGTGGTGGCAACATTTACCTCCAGTCCTGACCAGAATTAGAAATCGGGACCATGAAGAGGAGTAGCAGCTTCAACTACTTGCCATGGCCACACAATGACAAGTGCCCGGCAGCCCGAGCGGGACCTTCCTGGGTGTGGATGAGAGTCGGCCTACTATTGGTTCATCGCTAGTGGTCGGGATGAATCCTAGAAGGTGATTGGTCAGTGAGCGTTCCCTGTGCCTCCACTCTTCCTGTCGCTGATAGCTGGAGAGATTGTGAGGGGAATGTTTATGTTCAGATGGAGGTGGCTGGTGGCTGGCGGCGGGCTGGATAAATATCCTCCACGGGCAGTATCCAGATGCAGGCGGTAGTTTGGGGACCCATGTTTAATTTCCCCACGGCACACCTGACCATGTCTCACAGCACACTGGTTGAAAAACACTGCCTTAGAGGTCAGTTTCCTATGTGTCTGTTATCTCTGTCTAAATTTGCCTTATGCACTCTGTTTTATTGCATATTATTTGGTGCACTTACCAGTATCTGCAGTTAGTACACTTATTCTATTGTGTGGTCCTCCCTTTCCCATCCCATTTCACTCCTCACTTCACACATTAGCTTTGACTGGGTGAGAACTGGCATGTCTGTACATTTCTGAGAGCCCAGCCCCTAAGGAAGTACCTAGCACAACAAAGGTGCTTAACAAATATCTGCTTAGTAAATGAATAAAATTCTGGATGAAGAAATGAACAGACACCAGAAAAGTGAACATATATTCTAGACACAAGTCTATGTCTGTTCACTTTTAACAAGAGAAACACACTGTTATTATTTGAGACATAAGTACCTGAAAATAAATGTCAATCTGTTTATCTGGAAATACACCTTAAAATATTTAAGGTAATTCCTTATTATAGTGGAGTTTTTTTGAGCATTTATGTTCTAAAACTGTTTTAGATAGGATGGCACCATAATGATGTTTTCCTGGTGCTTGAAATAATATTCGGATGCATTTCTCTAGAGTGATTTCAATGTGAATATATTTTCATTAACTAATGTGGCAATCAAATCAGAACTTTGGGACAGGTGAGTTGGATTGAAGAATAGCATGGGTAGTATAAGTTTCCATAGAGTCATACTTTATTAATTTGGAGGAGGGGTACATTTAAAGTACACATGATTTTATGCTTATTAATTTTGAAGAGAATTATAATTTCATTTACTATTTGTTTCCCCAACTTTGTATTTCTTGTTGCATTTAGTGTTTGTATTTGACAATAATTTAAAGTAACTCTTATCTTTCAATTTAAGGATTCAGTTTTCTATGGACTGATAATACTAAGGCCTAATTCATCGTGTATGTTGCTTTGCAGTGAACGATGAAATGTGGTATAAAAATGTTAGGTGGAAGGTGGAAAAAGTTTGGAAGCAGCTGGCCTTGGTTTGGAATCCCTCCTCTAATTAATACTCCAGTATTAACATGACAAGTTTTTAATGTTTTTGATTCTGTTTCCTCACTCACAGAGTGTACATGATATTTATGAACTGGACTGTATTTGAGAATTCAGCTGATGTGTTTAAGTGCCTGGCAAGGAATGTAGCATTATTAGGTTCTGGACAATTATAAGTTCAGTGCTTTTCCTCTTTTATCCACTAAAAGCAAGAAGGGATATTTGACTTTCCAAATACAAAAGATTATTATTCTGTATAAATAATAAAAGGGCATATAATGTGTAATATTTGACATTACCTTTATAATCAGTGCTTGAGACTGTGAACTGCAAAGAGCATCAACCACAATAATAATGATAATAGCAAATATTTATTGAGTGTTTGTCATGTGTCAGACATTGCCTTAAACACCCTATGTATATTAATTAATTTAATACTCATAACAGAGTCCATGAGATACTAATTATTTTTCCCATTTTACATATGAATAAACTGAGGTACAGTGTTAAATTATAGGGCACATAGGCACATTTGGGCTTACAAGATTCTATAGTTTTTTACGCATTAAAAAAATTAATACTTGCCTGACCAGGCAGTGGCGCAGTGGATAGAGCGTCCAACTGAGATGCAGAGGATCCAGGTTCTAGACCCCGAGGTTGCCAGCTTAAGCACAGGCTCATTTGGTTTGAGCAAAGCTCACCAGCTTAGACCCAAGGTCGCTGGCTTGAGCAAGGGGTTACTCATTCTGCTGTAGCCTCACAGTCAAGGCACATATGAAAAAGCAATCAATGGACAACTAAGGTGTCACAATGAAAAACTAATGATTGATGCTTCTCATCTCTCTCTGTTCCTGTCTGTCCCTATCGATCCCTCTCTTTGACTCTCTCTCTGTCTCTGTAAAAATAAATAAACAAATAAAATTAATACTTGAAAACCCCTTTCGTCTGACCTGTGGTGGCACAGTAGGTAAAGCACTGACCTAGAACCCTGAGGTTGCCGGTTTGAAACCCTGGGCTTGCCTGGTCAAGGCACAAATGAGAGTTGATGCTTCCTGCTCCTCTCCCCTTCTAACTCTCTCTCTCTCTCATTCTCACTAAAATAAATAAGTAAAAAAGAAAACCCCTTTCATTCTTCATTCATGTCAGTAATCACCCAAATAAGTGTATCTTGACACATAAACTTTCCCATCCCCAGCCTCTGGCTGGGGGAGACTCTGGTTTTAGGACTTGACACCCATCTCTTCCATGGTACAAAGGAAAGAAGATGGAGAAGCATCCCAGTTTGAGGGCTAGTTCTGCTTGAGAGCCATGCTATGTAGGCAGCTGTTGATGTTGTGACTTTTATTCTTTTAAATGTTGAGAAATCATGATTCTTTTGGGTGAGAACAAAGGGCACACAAAATATAAGGTTATTTTTAAGGGAGTACCAGTATGTGTGGAAGTACTGAGATACTGGTTTCCACACGAATGTATTTGTTAGCAGGAAAGGTATAAAAGAACATTGTATCTTAACAAATCATACATACTTAACTGTTTTAAGAAGCATATATTACTGATATGTTCAAATGCCTGATGGGCCTCTTTATAGCTTTGATCTTGTTTAGTTATCTTGCTTTTCATTCCCAGTTCTTCTGTGTCATTTATCAGTTTTTTAAATATTTGACTGAAATCTTTGTTTATTTTAAAGTGACTTCTTACAGTGTCTGATTCAGTAAGTATACAGTAATTTCAGGCCAAAAAGACCCCTATTGAAATTTGAAAGACCACAAAGTCTTTGTAGGTGATCTTATGATAACATTGTTCTTGGACTTATGATGAAGTGTATATTTGTATCAGCTCTGAGACAGAATAATTACTTTAAAATTTTTTAAGGCTTTGGTTGTATTTAATCCCCTGGTTTGATGGCATGTTAGGGTATAAAGGAAATACATTTTCCATCTTAAAAATATTTTATCAAGGTTTTCTCTCCCTGTGGTACTTCCTAATGGCCTGATACTATGTCGCATATAATTGGATGGATATTCAGCCTGAATACCTCTTTCTCTTCTTGGCAGCATGGGGTAACCTTGGAAATGTTCTGAAGAGTCAGAGTAAAATTTCTGAAGCCGAAAGCGCCTATAGAAATGCTTTGTACTACCGTAGCAACATGGCTGACATGCTTTATAATTTGTGAGTATGCATTGCTTTCTCTGGTTTTGTTTATCTTTGAAACCTGCGGTGAGAGGGACTATTGATTTCGCTACTGGAAATGGAGATGATGATAGCTGTTTTTCTGAAATAGCTTTTTCATTAATCATGTCTCAGAGACTAGTCGGTGGATAGTATTTGTGATTTCTTTGTTATGGGCAACCTTATTGATATTCATGTGTATTGATGAAACATGACTGAGTTTTTTTTGTTTTTTTTTGAAGTATGCCATATAACAAAACTTGGTTTAAATGCTTTTTGATTTTTTTAAAGTTTGTTCCAGTAATACTTAGATGGGTTCATAAAATAGACATGCTATGTTTGACACTTTATATAATTTATATCTTGATTATTAGTAATAACAGATTTTGTCCTCTCAAAAAATTTCTTGTCTCCAAGTATATGAAGAACATGTATTAAACCTGGGGTCGGTGAATAAGATAATGGCTCTTCTTTTTGCCCTCTCTCCAAAGGTACTAATAATTGGATTGGGATAATTGGAAAATTTAGAATATTTGTGTCTGCTAGATTAGAAAAACCCTTAGGGGGAAATTGGTTTTGTTCTATGAATGAGAAATCCTGGGCCTAGGGGGTACAGTGAGATGTGATTGGATAAATGCAAAATAACCCAAATCTCTTTTTTTGTCTATTTTATATTGGACACTCTTTTGTTTGTAAGTAATAGAAACCTATTCTAAACTTGCTTAAACAAGTCTTGGCCAGTTGGTTCAGTGGTAGAGCGTTGGCATGGTGTCTTGATGTCCCAGGTTTGATTCCTGGTCAGGACACACAGGAGAAGCGACCATCTACTACTTCACCCCCCCAATCTCTCTCTTTTTTCCTCACCCGCAGCCATAGCGCAAAAGTTTCAAGCAGTTCCGGGTGTGCTGAGGATGGCTCCATGACCTGGCCTCAGGTGCTAAAATAGCTTGGTTGCTAAGCAATGGCACACTGACCCAGAGGGGCAGAGCATTGCCTGGTAGGGGGCTTCCCGGGTTGATCCTGGTTGGGGGTACATGCAGGAGTCTGTCTCTGCCTTCCCGCATCTCAATTAAAACAAGCAAAAAATAAAAATAAAAACTTGCTTAAACACAAGAGATTTTATTAACTTCCACAGCTGACAATTCCTGGCATTAACTAGATGTGGCACAGTAGATCCAGGTGCTCTATTTTGTAGTAAGAATTTGTCTCCAGTTTGTAGGTCTGGTTTCCTCTGGGCTCATTTTCTTCTCTGTGGAACTCTGTTCACATCAATGGAATGTAATAGCCTCACCCCTCCATCTCAGAAGAAATCATCTTGGTGTCTCTATTAATCCAGGGCAAAGGTCTTGATTGATCTCCTGGGGTCATGTGCACTATCTTGGATGAAACACTGGGCAATGTGTTAGGTAGGGCCTGTAAGACAGCTCTGGTGAGAGTACCACCAAAGTTGGAACAGAAGGGAATGGAGGACCAATTTCCTGCAGGAAGGGACCAGGCAAAATATCCACTGCTTGTGTTTAGTGAACACTATGTAATATTGACAGTATCAAACTAACCTGTCAGCTTTAATGTTTAGTATGTATTTATGCCTAGGTTAAGATCTAAATCTTTTGTACTGTCTAAATCTGCAAGCACAGATAAAAGTAAAAATCAACAGAAAAAAACTTTTTTAGATATTTATTGGAAAGCAGACAGAGCACGATTTAATTTCCTGTTTATACATTTACCTTATTTTTCAATTCCTAGGCTTTAACCCTGGGATCTCAATATCGTACGTAGCCTGTGGTCTACATTAGGTCAGCATGTGTTTTGAGTTGACCAGTGTAGATTTAATTTTCTCTTTTTTTCCCCTAAAATGCCTTCAGATCGGAGCACATCCTCTCGGGTTTGTGATGTTTCTATGTTATTAATAGAACATTTTATTTCATGAGAAATAAAAGTCAATTTGATAATTTACACAAATATTCCTCTTTTTTTTAATCTTTTTTTTGTATCTGAAAGTAATGTTGTTGAAGGGCCTTTTGCCTTGCAACATGGGATGCGAGTTTTCGTCTGTGCTCATTCTTCAGGCATTTTCGGGGAGAAAGGAAGCTGGACAACCAGCACCTCTTTGTTGAATTTGTTCTTCTCTCTCTTATCCTTAGTTATCTACCTTTTGTTGTTAACTGTTGGGTAAGTGTTGAAAGAAAAAGGAAATGTGTCTATCCAGGCTTAACTTTTTCTGAGAAGATAAATTTATGCTATGGACAAATTCAGGTTACATGTAATCTTACCAGCTGCATCTTATAAAACCCCCTGTCTGGATGCATATATAAACTGTGAAAGCACCCATATATAGACCTCCTCAAACCCTAATGAAAAATCCTTCTGGAGAAATTATTGTTAACAAGATCAGGTTTGGTTTGTTTGTTTTTGTTGTTGTTTTTTTTCCCCTTACTAGTTGTCAGAAAATCAGATATGTCATAAGTGCATAGATAGCTCCAAAATATTTTTCCTAACATGACAGTTTTTTTAAACTACATTTAGCTGTTAGCTCAAAAGGAAAGGATTAAATTCCATAAGAAATGGCAATGATTTCAATGTATTAGATTATGTAACCCATGTGGTTGATATGCTATAATTATATTTCAAAATAATAAATTTTTCAATGAGTTTTTAAAAATCAAGTATCAATTAAGTGCATTAAGATAAATCTTTTATGACTCATAATATTGTTCATATATGTGATATCATATGTCCTTGGGAACAGACTTTTTCTTTTCTATTTATTTACATAGATAGGAAAAAAAAGTTTTCTAAAAAATAGTTTAGAAGGTATTTGGAAAAAAACCTTTTCTTTTGAGATATATATGCTATATTTATTACATAATGCTCTCAGATATATAGAAACTGCTCCTTGCTGTTTCAAATTTTGAAAGAAAATGAGTTTGCTTTGCTCAGTTTTGCCAGTAAGTAAACTTAACCTATTAATGCTCCATTGTGGTAGTAGCAGGTTTTAATTACTTTTCATGTCATTAATTATAGTTATGTCCCTTAAAGATGTTTTATGACCGAAGTTGGAAACTAATGAACATATATTAGTTGTATGAAAAACTCATATTCACTAATGAATTTTAGAAGGTTTTGGGAATTAAAAGCTTCTGTTAATCCTCTACTTAACTTTTAATCAGTAATCTAGATTCATTCAGTGTTCATAGAACTACCGCTTAGTAAATTATTAAAAATTTTTATATTGCTAGACATTTTTATTAGGAAAATAATCTGGAAATACATATCATTATGTAACTTCAAACAATGGTTATTAAAGTGAGGTAGCCCCCCATTGGCCAGCCACAGGGTGAGTCTAGGAGGTCAGAGATAATCCTTAAATTAATCCTTGTGTATTTTTTTAATAATTAAATTAAAAATAAAATATGAGCCCTGGCCGGTTGGCTCAGTGCTAGAGCGTCGGCCTGGCATGCAGGAGTCCTGGGTTCGATTCCCGGCCAGGGCACACAGGAGAAGCGCCTATCTGCTTCTCCACCCCTCCCCCTCTCTTTCCTCTCTGTCTCTCTCTTTTCCTACTGCAGCCAAGGCTCCATTGGAGCAAAGTTGGCCCGGGCACTGAGGATGGCTCTGTGGCCTCTGACTCAGGCGCTAGAATGGCTCTGATTGTGGCAGAGCGATGCCCCAAAATGGACAGAGCATCGCCCCCTGGTGGGCATGCCGGGTGGATCCCAGTCGGGCTCATGCAGGAGTCTGACTGCCTCCCCGTTTGCAACTTCAGAAAAATACAAATAAATAAATAAATAAATAAAAAATATCACTAGCACATTTAAATATACAGCTAAATATTGTTCTATGGGAGGATAGAGAAATGATTAGGGCAATTATTAAGTAATAGTATAAATGATATATGGCTATATCTGATGTTAGACAACATTACCTTATAAGATTTTTAAACTTTGAGGACAGTTTTTTGCAGGATTAATATCAAGTTATATATCAGAAACACATAGAAATGGTTCTATAAAAAGATGGAATAATATTGATTTTTTTCTTGATAGCAGTTATTTGAATTATGTATATGTACCAAGCACTCTTCTTAGTTCTTTACGTGTCTTCAAATGGAATCTACAAAATGAGTCATGTACACTCAGAACAGTTTATCTAAGGTCATACAAATAGTAGAGGAGCCAGAATTTGAACTGATGGTATTTTACTTTATTTATTTTTATTTTATTTTTATTTTATTGAGAGAAGGGAAGGCAGAGACAGACTCCCACATGCATACCAACTGGGATCCACCTGGCAAGCCCACTAGGGGTGATGCTCTGCCCATCTGGGGCATTGCTCTGTTGCTCAGCAACCGAGCTCTTCTTAGCACCTGAAACGGAAGCCATGGAGCCATCTTCAGTGCTCAAGGCCAGGTCACTCCAATGAAGCCATGGCTTCAGGAGTAGAAGAGAGAAAGAAGCGAGATGGAGGGGTGAAGAAGCAGATGGGCACTTCTCCTGTGTGCCCTGACCTGGAATCAAACCTGGCACATCCACGCAGTGGGCCGATGCTCTACAACTGAGCCAACTGGCCAGAACCAACCAGAGTATTAATTTATTAAAATTCAATATTTCACATAACTAAGTTTTTTAAGATCCAACTTAAAAGATCTGCAATATGATGTTGGGTCTTTTTTTCAAGTATAGTAAATCTTCGGAGACCAAGTGAATGGATTGTGGCTCAGTGATTCACACTGTCAAATTTCACAAACATATAGTTAGCTTTCAACCTTGTCCCTGCACCACTCACTGACTTTGGAGTAGAATTGATTTCTAGGCTGAAAAATACTCAGCTGATACTCTTTCATTGTTGTTACTGTTTGGTCTCAGTCCCTGTTTCAAATGATATTTAAATAGGTAATTTGAATATGAGTAATTATCCAATCTGAGAAGCTAGGAAAGAAGCAGTTAAATTAACTAATAAATTTAAATAAAGTAAAAGGAAAGAAAATATTAGTAAAGTAGAATAAAAGAGCTTGTTCTTTAAAAGATGAACAATTTCTGTCAATGGTCATATGACACAAAATAGAAAATCTCAAATATACAACATTGAAAATCAGAAAGGGGCTACAACTAGATATATGGAAACTTAAAATAGCAAAACCTTACTTATATGAAAATCTTAGATATATTTGAAATCTATAGATAAATGTTTTTTTATGGGAAAATATAAATGGCCAATATTGGTACAAGATGAGGTAGATGATCTTGATAAAAAACCTTGGAAAATTTTAAAAAACTACATTAAATAATTTTTTGCACTAGGAATCAAGTTAAGGAATTTCATTAATTCTCTCAAATCTTTTATTTTAATTTAAAAAGTTTAAGTTATTGATTTGAGATAAAGAGAGAGGGTCCGATCAACAATTTGTTCCACTTATTTATGCTTTCATTGGTTGGTTCTCGTATGTGCCCCGACTGGGGATCAAACCTGCAACCTTGGCGTATGAGGATGATGCTCTAAACAACTGAGTGACATGGCCAGAGCCTTGTCAAATATTGTATGAAGTGATGTTTCTTGTGCCTAGTTAGTTACACTCTCCATTTATTTTTGTGAAGCTAGATAAAACTGATAGCAAAAAAGTCCGACTGTATTTAACATCAAGAATCAAGAGAATAACAGCCTTCAGTACTTCCACCCCCCTTAAAGAAATCCAAAACAAAGCAAAAAGCAAACAAACAAGAACAAAATAACGGAACCAGGACAGGCCAATTAGACTTATTAATATAATTGTTGACATGTCTTAAAATTAACATAGTGGGTGTAGCAGCCTATTAAAGATTAAAACACCACTATCAGATGACATTTATTTTTAGATTTATGGTATTCAATATTACCATTCAGTTACTATATTCTTTTAATTTAAAAGGTCAGAAGAGGAAAAATAGATGATCATCTCTAGAAATGAGAAGAAAGTTTTTGATCAACAGCTGCCTCAGAGAAGACATATAAATAAACTAGGAATAAATAAATACTTCCGTAACATAAAGAATGTCTAAAGTTAATATTGAAGCACAGCAGTCATTTCTATCCATATTCAGCTTACTGAAGTTGTGGCAATTTCTTATTGATAATTGTATTTTCCCATACTTAGAGGAGTTCCAACTGTATTTGTTGATTTTATAAATGAATTGTAAAATCCATATCAGAGCAGAGAAGATCTCATTTGCCAATGTAAGTGATAAAATTAGTAATGGGTATTAGATAACTACACTTTTTGAATTGTGTAAATATATTTTCATCATTATTACTAAACAAGTTCAGGTTATAAGAAGCATTGAACTAGATATCTAGAGTTGTATTTTCTTGCAATTTTAGAAACAAACACATTTCACATTTGGGTTGGTTTGTGCGGTGTTTAGCTAGGACTGCCGTAACAAGGGACTACAAACTAGATGGCTTCAAACACTGGAAATTGATTAATTCACGGTTCCGGAGGCTAGCAATCTGAGACGGTGTCCACAGGCCAGGCTCCCTCAGGAACCTGTAGGGGAAGTCTTTCTCACCTCGTCCTGTGGTTTGCTGGCATTCTCTGGAGTTCCTTAGCTTGCAGCTGCATTACTCTGATCTCTGCCTTTGTCATCACGTAGCATTTTCCCTGTATTTCTGTCTTTACAGCCTCTTATAAGGAAACTAGTCATACTTAATTATGGGCTCATCCATGTTAATTTGACATTTTACATCTGAAGTGACTATAGTTCCCCAGAAGTTCATATTCTGAGGTACTGGGGGTTAGGATCTCAACATATCTTTTTTTGGAAGAGGTAGTTTAACCAGTAACAGCTGCCTTTTGGAAGGTTCAGTTTAGGAGCGATATGGCCCAGACAGTAGAGTTTAATGGGTAAGGGGCTCAGGTAAGACTCCTTTATGAAAGTAAAATTTTGCACAGAATTTTAACACATTTGTAGATTTCATGATGCCAAGTACTTCGTCCTAAGAGGAAGTAACTTAGGAGGATACAGCAGTGAGGGAAATGTTGGGTGCAGAATTTTTACCATAGATCCAATTCTAATGATAAATGGATAATTCAGGACTGGGTTTTGAAACCTCTGTGAGATTAGAAGGATCAAAGATTATAGAATGGACGTGGTGGTGCCAGCCAGCATGGAGCTGAGCCATGTTTGAGCTGCGCTGGAGCATCAGGGGAACCCAGAGCAGGGAGGACTGGTGCAAACGGAAGGAAAAGTAACTGTTGTCCGTAAGGCAAGAGCTAGGACAGGGTTTCCCACCAAGTTCCCTGGATGTGTGTGTCTGTGTATGTGTGTATGTGTTAGGGACAGAAGAGGGGGTACAAAGGTAAGCAGAGTGGTCTCCCAAAATAGAGAATTCAGTAAATACCATCAAACAGGAGTGCGTTGGCATGTCTGATAGAAAGTACATGGAGCTGAGATTTTGGTGAGATTCCATTAGCCTGGGTCCCTAGGGCTCTGGATACACAATGCCCTGTACTGATTCCTGGAATGAGGTGGGCAGCTTCCAGCGACCTACCTGTTTACATAGCAAGACCATTTTTAAATGGCTGTTCCTGATTGTTTAGACATTTTTTTTTTTCAAAATATGCCTGATTCCATGTTTTTTTGTTTGTTTTTATGTTTATTTTGCTCTGATTTTTAGTCGAATTGTCTTTCTTGGAGTTTTTCTAATTATCTCATATTCTTTTTTGCTGGGAGGCCTCTGCACATGCTGTTTTTTTGCCTGCAGCATTTTCTGCCATATTCTCCCCTTCTGACCTGTTTCCACCCTGCTTTCCACCCTGCTTTCCACCCTTTCTGCTTGGCTAATATCTAAGCATCCTTCATATCTCAGCTCATATCTGTTCCAGGAAAGATTTCTTGATTTTTCCTATTTCCAGAATTGGATGATAGGGACCTTTCCCCAATCTCACCAGAGCTATTAATACTTGGCTCTTCTTATTCTGAGTCATAATAATATTAGTGACGCCATGTTCCCTTTAATGACAGCATAATCTCTTTAAAGTGAGGGGGGGCTTAGATAGCATACTATTCCCAGTGCCCGGCACAATGCCAGACAAATGGGTTTGAAATTATGTATTTGTTTATGAACAGGCTAATGAATGAGTTACACTATAGTTATGTTGATTAAGACACTAATGAATGGATTATTAAACTAATAAGTGATGAGTAATAAACCAGTGAATAAACTAATGAATAAAAATACAGCAACAAAGTTTAAGTTTATTGGATAACAATCTTGTGTTCTTGCCCATTATACTTAACTAGTCTGCTTACTTCCCAGTTTGTGTTATTGTCCATGTTTACTTATCTGACTTTTTATATTGATTTATTCTACAACTTTTTTTCTGAAAATTATCACTGTCCAAAAAACATAAGAGCAGTAAAATTTTCTCACAGAGATCATGATTATTGTATACATACGGATGTGAGATAAAGATTCTGGAGTATATAATCTAGTGTCATGGCTTGAGTTTGTTCTGTTTCTCCCACCAAATCCTAGAAATATTTTCTTTGTTACAAACATGGAGCACAAACTTTATTTTTTTTAGAATCAGTAAGAGAAGATAATGGATATATTACTTAACTGGAAAAGTAGCCAAGGGATGTTTCAATTGTAATATTAACCATTTCTCCAGGCTAAAAATATAAGCCTAACCTTTACGGAGAATATTTTGGAAAGCAAAAATTAGTGATCATTAGTGAAACTAGGGCAGATTATGCATAATGATTTCCTGAACCCTCTATATGCATTTGTGCCATAAATTCTTGAATTATATTTTAGCATTAATTTATCCATACTTGAATTTTGGCCACAATGTACTATACTGAAGAAATATGACCAAGTCTATCTTGTCAAGATGCCAGAATAGGTTAAGGCACCATGATTACTATAATAATGACCTGAATCATTTTATAGCAGGAAGAAGAGGTCAGAAATGATTTTATGGGGAAGCTATAATTAGAAGACATCCAGATCAATTTGAAAAAAAAAAAGTACAAGATGAAACATGTTCTACTGCAGGTTTTATGGTGTTAAGCATCATATGTAATTATTAGTAAAATTTACAAATTGTATGTAACGTGACACCTCATCTATTAGTATTCAGTAGTATTGATTGAGCTTTTGCAAGTGGACTGAGGGAAGAAATTGGATTTGTTCAGGTGCCTGGTGCTCAGTTGCCTGGGGTAATCAGTCCCAGAAAGACCTACTTAGATCACAAGGACACACAGGTTGACGAGAAATGCCCTGTGTACCAGTGTTTTCATGGAATTTTCTCCACTATATTGTTACTGGTACTAGAAAGACTGAAAGTCCAGTCCAGGGTATATGGGAATCATAAGTCATTTGATGAGCTTATCTATCTGTATATTGAAAACATTCAATTTATAAGAACCTCATGCTACAGAATATTGGATGAATTAATTTATAACAACATAATCTAAGCCTGATGCTATCAAATCCCTTGGCTGAAGTTCCTTCTTCCATGGAAAGGGCTGGGATTGTGCTATTGATATTTTCCTTTGTAAATTCGTAATTACAGAGCTTTCTTCAGAGTCACACTACCTGCTCTTCCATGCACACGTTTACATTTTGTACACAGTTGTGTTCATATAGTTAGGTAAGTGACACTACGTAGCTGCTAGTTGGTGAGCCATCTTCTTTCCATGGTTCATTTTGTACATTTGTTCTCTGATCCATTGTGAGCTGGTTTTACTGTTTAGCTTTCAGGGTGAAATCCCTTTTCTTACCACTCTAAAATCCCTGATTTCTGTAACAGATATGTCAGCACTAGTTTTCACACATTTCTGATTAAATAATGGTCAATTTTAAAGTCTGGTTAATACTGATTACATCTTCTGAGTGCATTCATAAATGAGAGCAGATTTGCAAATCCATGTGTTGGAAATAAGGATTCAGTGATTTATTCAACAAATATTGAGTACCTTCAGAGCGACAGGCATTGTATTAGATAGTGGGAATAGCTGACAAAGAGTGTAATTTCAGCCCTTAAGTAGCTTGAAATTTGAGTGAAATATGTAAGTAATAAAGTAATGTCTTTTCCAAGAGATTTGCTTGTATTTTCAAGAGATGGCAGAGAAAGAGAGCTAACTCAGCCTGGAGAGAAAAAAAAGATAAAGAAAAGAGAAGTCACACTTGGAAAACAAATGGATAATGTAGTTTGGAGGGAAATTGTTTAGTTTTTGCTATGAAAGTTTCAAATAACTATTGGGCTTCCACTAGGCTACCGGAATGTGTTTCTATGGCTCATGAGAGCATTCTGGAATAGAGGGTGTAAGCTTTGGAGTTGTAATTATCTAAGTAGGTCACTTGAAACTAATTGTATATTTGTGTGTGTGTGTGTGTGTGTGTGTGTGTGTGTGTGTGTGAAAGAGAGAGAGAGAGAGAGAGAGATGTATAAGGGTAAATGAAGCAAGGACCATGAATGGCAGCATAGAGAATACTTATACTTAAGTTTGGTAGAGAAAGTAGAACCATAAGATGTGCCAAGGAGAAGGAAATAAGGCTCGGGTATTTGATGACATTGAACCTGATGGATACATAGGATGTTAAGAACGTTGAAAATGGTCAAAAGATCATGTACTGTGAAGTTAAGAATTTCCATGGGCTTTTATGTCCCCACAGAAAAAAAAATAGTGGCGTGAATCATGGGTTTAGAAATTTGGATATATTATTCACTTCTGAATGCAGTACAGATTAGCATCTAGCCATTATGAAGCTATAGGCTATGCCAGAGAATAATTTCATTCTGTGAAATGCATGGACACAATGGCCCAAGAACTGAAATTCACACTAGAGCTCCTTAGGGACTGGAGATATAAATTATTTATGTCCTTGTATTCAGCACATGGTGAAGTCCTAGATACT
This sequence comes from Saccopteryx bilineata, assembly GCF_036850765.1. Classification (NCBI taxonomy): domain Eukaryota; kingdom Metazoa; phylum Chordata; class Mammalia; order Chiroptera; family Emballonuridae; genus Saccopteryx; species Saccopteryx bilineata. The sequence goes on along the minus strand of NC_089491.1, from coordinate 105,554,669 downwards.
TCCTTGGTACTCAGTGAATGCTTTTGAATAGAAGTAAATTAAACCACTTACTATTTCATACTTATTTCTTTTACAGCAATAGAAACTACACATTGTTGTACCAGTGTCTGTAATTGTCTGCCGGAACTAACTGCTAAGCCTTGCCCTAGCCACCCTAACCTAAAGTAAAGTTGGGGAAATCAGAGTCCTTTTAGAAATCAGAGCCTGGCAAGAGAGTGAAAATTAAATCATTCCTTATTTGTATTATTGTTTTCTATAGCAAATGTAATTTCAAAATGGCACTGTGTGGATCATACTTTTCCAGATAGAAATATTCATTCAGGATTAACTGTATTGAAAGAGTTAAACTATTTTCCATGTTGGAAAAATGATGAAAGGCATTTTTCTGAAATCTCATTAAAATGGCCTTTAATTTTATAGCCATTTTCATCCAGAGCACCATAGGTAAATTTGAGGACATGATTTAGAAAGCCCATAAAAGAGGTTTGTAAAGAAATTCACAATCATATCCTGTTTTATTGCCATTTGTTTGGATTAACTTTATAACTGCTTGAAAGTTGCTTAAATGGCTAGAAGCAGTTTTTTGTTGTTCCTAAAATTATGCTCACATGGAAAGTATAGGCTGATATGTAGCAGAATTTCAAGTAAATTAACTTCAGTGTTCTCAGAAGGAGGTTTTGCATTATGGAAAAAGAAAGTATCCCTTTTCTTCTGTTCCTGTAGAAAAATGAACAGATGTTAATCTGTTACTGTGTAGCTCCAGTCAGTCCTCTGCAGGGTTCCAATTGCTCTGACTTAAGAATTATTTTCTAGACACACCAGGAAATATTGTAATATTGTCTTCCATTTAATTTCTCTTCTCTTAGACAAAACCTACCTATGCTTTGCCTATATGATGGAGAAGTGGCTTAAAGTAATACTCGAGTTTGAGGACTTCTAGATATTAAGAATGAACTAAAAAATATCTTGTCATCTGCTTATTTTTATTTTAGGTGTGATTTATGTAACTAGCCTATTAGGTAGTTTCTATGGCTAAATTATATCTGATAACACTATTGTGTTGAGTTTCTTGCTTCAAAGAATTGCATGCGATTCCCAGCTGAACCCTATTTAAATGCTAACTCTCACACTCCAGCTTTCCTTAGCTTGATTTGATTTTTAGATATTACATTTATCATGAACAATACCTTCTCATGAACAATATTATCTTCTAACTCTATCTAGTCATTAAATACACATTTCTAGTTCGTTTTGTAGACTGCTAACACGGACAATCCATGAAGGCAGGGTTTTTGTACAGATCCTAAGTGCCTGGCATAGTGCTTAGTTCACAGTACAAGCTCAATAAATACTTACTGAATGCATATTTTATACATGCTGTCTGTAATTTAGTTACGTAGATTCTTCTTCAATGCATTGTGTACGAAGGGTGCAGCATGGGTTATTCTAGAAAGTTTCCTTGCCCCTTTCTGTTTCTTCCTCTGTCCCCCTTCTGCAGAATCCAGGAGCACCTAAGGCTGTCCTTTTTGTTTACATCTCCACTGTTTTTAATTACAGTGTGCCCCACTTTTGTTTCACCCCTAGGGGCCCTTGTTGGAGATATCTAGATGGGGGTTTGGTGAAGGGCAAGAGGGAGGAATGATCTCATCTTGTAATGAGGACAGTGTGAGGACATTTTTCTCCAATCTTCTAAAGTAGGAGAACTTGATCCAGCCGGTTCTTATGACCTATCTCATCAGCAGTCTCAGAAAATGGCCGCAGGCACTTCCTTAGAGAGTAGAAATCCCAGGTTAGGAGAAGAAACTGAGGTGTCCTGAAGTCTGAAGGAAGACCAGGTTCTAACACCATTTCTAATCCATGAACAGCCTTTTTGTTTTTATTTTGCTTTAATGATTGTATGAATATATGTATCCCATGTCTCTTTGCCTGTTTGAAATAAAAATCTTTATAAAAATCTCTAATTCTTGAAGACAAGATTTAGGGGTTGGCTGCACATCTGGGATGTGAAACTTACTCGTTCTCCTGAAACTTAGGGTTGGAGAAGAGAGTGCAACTTTAAGCAAAAACAACACCTGCTAGGAAGGAAAGACAAGTAAGTTGGCCAATTTCTAGGCCCTGTTGTTAGAGAGAGAGAGAGAGAGAGAGGAGCATTCAGGGCTGAGAATTTTCTCTGGGGCCAGGCCAGTACCTTTATAGAACATAAAGGTGGAATAAATGGAAAAGAGAATAAAATCAGTTGCTACTGAAAATGTTCACCAGTTTTCTCTTCATTTGGCAACTACAGTCGATAACTTTCCATCATCCCATTTATGCCTTTTGGTTCCCCTGCAGCTGTTTTTGTCTGTCTCCAGCCTTAGGCCCCAATTTGCCTCCTGCTCCCACCACTAGTACCAATAAGTGATGACTGCTGCCATGACGGATGGATGGGTCTCGGCGCTCTTTGACCCCTGTGTTGGGTGAATGGACGTCCCTCCTAAGCACCAAAATGAAACTACAAAGGCAGTTTTAGATAACATTCTTATAAATGATGTTTTCCTTCTGTTCCACAAGTACTTCAGGAGATGTGTATGAGTGAACTGTTTCTAGGTTGCAAAATCTATTGCAAGCGAGAAAGAGATAGACTCCGATGTTCATTTCGGAACTCATCTTGCTTGTTCTTAAGTTAGAAACTGCTTGTATGACCTAACACCTATTCCTGCTGGTCTGTGAGATACATGATACCTTTCCCCTTCCATAATTTATTGCTTCAACAGCAGACTTTTGTTAGAGCACTGCTGCTAAGGGACAAAGAAAACACCCACTTTGTTGAACATTTATGTTTAAAGTGAGTACATTGCACTAAATCACTGTGGGCCCATGGGAGCATCTCTAACCTGAATCATAACCACATCTATGATGGAATCAGGCTCTGAAGGGTTGTTTTTTTTTTTCCGTAATTTTTTTTTAGTGTGTTGATTCTTGTGGAATTCACAAACATTCTCCTGACCCTCTGGCCCCCCCTCGTCGTCCCCCCCCCCACACACACACATTGTCTGAACAAATGAGTCTAAGTGAGGTTTCTTGCTATGGACTTCCACAGTACGTACTATGTTATAGTACCCTGTATACAGTTTTGTTACAGCTTTTTAAATTATTTCTCTTTTCTGATCTAAATCTCTATAATGGAATTTTCAAAATATATTTTGGATGAGTGAATGAGCAAATCAACTGTTTAATTGCATTGACTCTCATGGAGTAGGACAGTCTTTGGCCTATGCTTGTATTTCAGCTAGGGGTTTCTCCACTGTGATTGCACACCCTCCAACTGATAAGAGTGTCTCCTTCAAGAAACTGCATAGCAATTGGTCATTTATGTTGGATAATTCCTATAAACTGTAAAGAATAAATACAAAATCTCCAACTAGGCTTAAAGTTAAATGATTGGGAGTTAATGCCTTTAATTTTTGTTAGGTGGGTTTTTTTTCAGTTGTTAATTATTTTTGCTTTAAATCATACTATTGTCTTATAGGATGAAGGAATTATTTGAAAGAGATTTGACCGCTATCCTAGGAAATAAATATAAGCCTACCAGAACGATATTTGTTTTCTGGTAGGGGTAAGAGGGAGGAAGAAGAATAAGTTTCCCTTTTAAATAATTTAACTCTGTGTTACCTTGGCATGATGGAAACATAAACTTAATAACATGGGCTTAGCAAGTGTCCACCAGTAGATGAGTGGATGAAAAAGTTGTGATATGTTTATACTCTGGAATGTTATGCAGTCGTGAAAAAGATGTACATCCTACCTTTTGTCACAGCATGAATGGACCTGGAGATTATGATGCGAAGTCAAATAAGCCAGGCAGAGAAAGACAAGTACCATATGATCTCACTTATATGTGGAATCTAATGAACAAATAAAACTGTATATATATACACACATACACACATCAGTATATATATATCTAATACAGAGACACAGACAACAATGTGGTGGTAGACAGGGAGGTGGGCACAGGGGGGAATGGGGACAAAGGGACAGTGGGTGCACAATACAGTCAGTGCGCAGATGATGTTTTATTGAGTTGCACACTAAACACCTGTACTCCAATAGATTCAATTAAAACAAACAAAAACCATGGGCCTGGTATTACACAGAACCGGATCAAACGTCCATGTATAGGTCCTGTGACAGGCTTTGGTCATATTGCTTAATCCTTATTTCTCCTCTGCAAAATTGGGTTCTGACATCTCCTCTTGTTGTAGCAAAGATGAAATAAAATGCCAAGAAGCTTGATATATTTCTATAATAAGAAACACAGAAAAGTTTGGTAGTTGTTAATTTTATTCTGTGTCTAGCTGTACACTGGCTGCAGCTTTGTGAGGCGGAACCTGTACTCACCAGTAGATCTTTCCTTGGAAAAGAGTAGGCCTTGAGTAAAAGAGTAAGTAACTCAAGGAGACTCCTTTAGAACTTGTATTAGTCAGGGTTCTCCAGAGAAATGAACCAATAAAGGATATATATGAAGGAGAGATTGATTACCAGGTACTGACGCCCATGATTATGAAGACTGACAGTCCCGCGCTCTGCCCTCTGCGAGCCGAAGACTCAGGAAGGCTGGTGGTGTAGGTTGAAGGCTTGCTCTAGATTCCAGTCTGAGTCCGAGAACCTGAAAACCAGGCGGTCTCAGGGCAGAAGGCCATTGTCCTCAGCTCGGGCAGAGAGAGAGGAAGCTAATTCTCCTCTTTAATGTATTCAGGTCCTCCACTGATGGGATCACCCCCACACCCCTTGAGGAAGGTAATCTGCTTTACGCAGTCTACTGAACAAAATGCTAATCTTTTCCAGAAGCATCCTCACAGGAAACTCTCAGAAATAATGTTTAAACAGCTATCTGTTATCCATTGTGAAGCTGACACATAAAATTAGCAATCACATGAGCATATTGGTTATGATGTATTTCTTGGTAATGTTGATTGGCTTTGGAGGCTATAGTCTATTTACATTTGAAGCTAATGAAAGGTGTTTATTGGGATGGATATGTATATAGAAGAAAAAAGAGAATTTTGTTGAGAGAGACAATGAAGAAGCACTGAACATAGGAACCAGAAAGAGGGCAATTTTTTTTTAAAATTTTTATTTATTTATTCATTTTAGAGGGGGGGGAGAGAGAGAGAGAGAGAGAGAGAGAGAGAGAGAGAGAGAGAGAGAGAAGGGGGAGGAGCAGGAAGCATCAACTCCCATATGTGCCTTGACCAGGCAACCAGGTGACCGGGTTTCGAACCGGCACCTTCAGTGTTTCCAGGTTGACGCTTTATCCACTGCGCCACCACAGGTCAGGTGCAATTATTATTAATCCTTAAACTAAGAACAGGGACATCTTCCTAGAGAACCAATGTGGGTAATGGGGGAGACAGTGTGATTTGAAGCCTAGCAGCTCTGAATTTGAATCTTATCTTGAGACTTGTCAATTGTGTTATTGTGGGCAAGCTTAACTTCTGCCCTGATGTTTTTTTATATATATTTAAAGTCAAAAGTAACAATATTTTATATTGTTAATTGTAAGGATGAAAAATTATTATGTGGAAAGCATTATTATCAAAACACTCAGTATGAAATGTCTTTCTGTTTAAGTACTGTTTTTGTAACTAGGAAAGTATGTTTACATCTATTATTATTTTATGACATGTAGGTGAAAATATAACCTTTAATTATATATTCAAAAGATAGGTATAAAGTGAATTATGCATATATTAATATACAATGTAGTTCTGTAAATCCCAGATCAACAATAATTAACTATATAGATTTATTGAATAAACATTCTGATTTTGGGGCTACTTATTTGTAAAATGGAGATTATACCTTTATGGGTTTATTGTGAGAATTACATAAGATAGGACTGGACCTGTAACAGAATACAAGTGGACTTTTATAGGCTAAAGAGGCTTATTTATGTCAAATTCTAACACAGGAGAAATACCTTTGTAAGGAATGCGCACATATTTTAAAGACATAGTACTATAGTAAGAATATATTTCTTAAGACCCTAAACAAAAATTAATTTAAAAATTTAAAAAAGAAAGTTACAGCTTGGTCATTTTTTTCCTAGTATTAACTGAGTAAGTTTTTGGTAATGCATTTGAGATGTTTCAAATAATCATTTTAATCAGATTGCCTACTGCTCCATTTTTGACAGGTTAGAATAAAAATTTTTTCTTTATGAAATCAGCTGTCGTTCTACTTTATTTAGTTGTCAAAGGCTAAACAAAATCCAATTTAGAACAAACAGGTCTGTGTCAAAACAATACTGCCGAAAAGGAGGCTTCAGTGTATTTTCTGAAGCCTGCTTGGCAGTTATGTGAGATTAGCAGTTGGTTCTCGTCATGTGGTTGCTGTCTTCTTCTCCATCTCCGTTTCCATTCCTCTCCATGGGAGAAAAATGCGGGATGGGAAAACCACTTGCTCATTATCCTTCCCAGTGGCATTTAACCTTTTCAAGAAGGGACATACTTTTATTTTGCTCACAGTATATCTTGTATCGAATACTCATGTGAAATAAATTAGCAGTAGTTTAAGTATTCAATAAATTATGCTTTTTTTTGTAGCACATGTATTATTATTCTGATAAGTTGAAGTTATATGTGTTAAGTAAAAAACTTAACCATTTACATTCACAAACTCCATTCGTGCTTTCCTCCTCCATAGTCATATTTGTAAAAATGTCGTGTTTTACTATTAAATTGTAATAGTTCAATTGAAAAAAGAAAAGGAAAGAAAGTTGCATATATGTTTTAAGGGAAAATATATGAGTAGAAAGAATTCTTTTGCTTTGTCCTCAAATACAAAGTCTGTTGTCCACGTGTGACTGAAAGTCACAGAAATGCTGGTAAGACCAGAGTATATATAGCTTTGTCTCTGGTATTGCCCTTGGAACTCAAATTCAATCACTTATATATATTGAATCTTTTTTCTAAGATGAAAATTCTATTTATTTTATTTTACAATTCTTGCGAGTTTCCCTCTTTCTAGTTATTTGGAAATTGAAAGGATTAATTAAATGCTTTTTTAAAAACTAAGAAACACTATTAACATTATTACTCTTTTTGGCAAAGTGAAAACTCTGACCACTCTGATTGTCTAGGAGCTTAATCTAAAAGTTCCAATTTCATACACCCATTTTGCTCTTAAATTATATAATTTAAATTAAATATTTTAGTTGCAACTTCTATACATGGCAATTGCCTAGTCTGGTTATCACTCAAAACCAGACAAGTCATACTTTGTATTTATTTAAATGAATTAAAAGTTCTCCTTAAAATTTTCTGTGAGAGCTATACTTTATGTTACTCATTTTATGACCTTATATAGTTAAAACAAAACAATGGATATGAAATTTTATCAGTTGAGAAGAGGTTGGTTTGCAATTGGTAGGAAACCCAAACCAGCAATTACAAAATGAAGTATAATTGTATTGAGTCTCAGGGGTGTAGGACAGTTTCATGAAGGACTCAGTTTCTCTGAGCTTTACTTAGTTTGCTCTCCACCATCATCAGAACAGAACTTCTACCTTATAGACTGCAGGGCAGAAGAATCCTCACCCTTCTTTAAGGATATTTCCTAGATGTGTGCAGGCCACTGTGCTTTCATCTCATCAGACAGTTTAGTCACATGACTAAGCCTGATGTCTGATTGATACTGGTTCTTTTTATATATTCAGTGGTGAGTGCATATTACGCACTTAATTTCTAAGCTTCTATGTTACTCTATCCCTTGTAATTACTGCATTTGAATCAAGTAGTAGAAACCTAGTTTATTTATAGTGTTTGTTTTTAAAAGGACTGAGTTTGACTCCATTTACTGCTGGTATAGTTATCTATTTTATCAAGCAAGATTTGGGGGCTTTTGTGTGTTATGAGTGTGACATGTTATTAATTATTCTTTTCTATAATAGAAATTAAAAATTTATTTTTTCAGTTGTCCAATATAAACAGCCTAAAACTTAATCTTGAAAAGTAGAAAATATAATTGTAATGCCCATTCATATTTAAATTATATAAAATCTCATCATCAGAGTCATTAGCTAAATTAGCCAATTCAATTAGGAAATTTGAATTATTGCGAAGTTTAAATATGACTCCAAACCAATACTAATTAATGTCACGTTAAAAAATTGAACGTATAATATTATATTTTATTTCTGAAGAAAAAAATTTACTTTTAAAACACATATATGAAAGAATTATGAAACAAAAACATCTTAAGATGAATATGATATTTTTATTGATAATTGGGTCTTAGGGATTATAAAGCATTTTGTGAACCATTGCCTGGAAACATTGTTATCCGATTTATTTTGATTACTAAGTATTTTTGCCCAGGGAATATCTGAACTGTTTATTACTGAAGTGTTCTCAATAATATCTTAATTTTAAGCTGTTTTAGCTTTTTAGTTTCTAAAATGCTTTCTACATAGATGATCATTTAATTTCCATAAAATTGTCTAATTTCTTGTAATATTATTTCAATTTCTCCCACAAAGACACTTCAGTTTCCCATTAATGTATAGCATGGGCCAGTTTTCTTCATTGGAAGGCAACTACACATATTATGAATAAAATTATTTCCGCTTAAATTTTTGCCTGCTGGTATGCTAAAATGTGTGTTTTTTTTTAATACTGTACATAGAAACCAGAAGACGATTTTTCACCTGATCAGCATGTAAACAAACTATGCCATCAACTTTGAACAGTCATTTGGTATGAGTGATCTATAAAAACACAAATGCTACTTATATATAATAAGAACTCAGACTGCTGAGCTTTAATTGTAGCACACTGCTTACTAGTTGTGTGACTTTTGGCATGATACTGAACTTTGTCTTGCTCAAAATTCATCATCTATAAAATGGTGCTTGTAAGAATAACCTACAGCATATGATTATTGTTGAGTAACATGTAAGTTAGTATATATAAAGTGCATGATGCAATGTAAGTGATGAATAAGCTTAGCTAGTCTTGATTTTATTATTATTATTATTACCACCATAACTAGTACAATGTGAAGGGTTTCTCTCCCTCTGTCATACATCTAGTACAATAAAGAATGGATTCTATAAGCGTGAGGAAAAGGGCTGTAACAGAAGCCTGCTTGTTACAATGCTAAAACTGACCTAGATTCATCCAGACCTGCCCAGGTGGCATTTGGTTTCTTTTCAGAGCATCAATGCAAGTCATTGTTGTAAAAAATCTGGAGAATTTTAGAGCAAAAGGAAACATAATCCTCATACACAGTATCTAGAGTTGAATTATTTTAACTCTTTTCTTTTTCTTCTAGAAAGAATATGAGATTTAGTATGAGAGAATTTATTCTAATCCTGGCTGTACCTTCTTAGTAACCATAAAACCTAGAGTTAGTTGGTAAAGTCTCTGTGGACCTCTCTTCCTGTGTAACATGGGGCTGACAATAACACTTTTTTTTTTTGCTGATTGCTTTTTATTTTATTTTAATTTAATTTTTTTATTTTCACAATTAAATTTAACAGGGTGACACTGGGTCAACCGGAGTACACAGATTTAGAAAAAACATCTCCACATCATTTGGACAATTATGCTGTATACCCATCACCCAAAGTCAAATCATCTTCTGTCACCCTACATTTTGTTTTTCTTTCTGCCCCTCCCCCTCCCCCATCCTCTTCATTCTTCTCCCTTCCCCTCCTCCTGGTAACCACTGCACTTCTATCTATTTCCATGAGTCTCAATTTTATGTCCCACCTATGTATGGAATCATACAGTTCTTAGCTATTTCACTCAGTATAATGTTATCAAGGTCATCCATATCGTCATAAATGATACTATGTCATCATTTCTTATGTCTGAGTAGTATTACATTGTGTATATGTACCACATCTTCTTTATCCAATCCTCTACTGAAGGGCATTTTGGTTGTTTCCATGTCTTGGCCACTGTGAACATGGGGCTGCATGTGTCTTTATGTACCAATGTTTTTGAGTTTTGGGGGTATATACCCAGTAAAGGGATTGCTGGGCCATATGGTAGTTCTACAATATTATTAGTTTTCTGAGGAACCACCATACTTTCTTCCACAATGGTTGTAATCATTTATCAAAGATGACTTGACATTTCCACCAACAGTGAATGAGGTTCCTTTTTCTCCACAGCCTCTCCAGCACTTGTTATTACCTATCTTGCTGATAATAGCTAATCTAACAGGTGTGAGGTGGTATCTCATTGTAGTTTTTATTTGAATTTCTCTAATAGCTAGTGAAGATGAGCATCTCTTCATATATCTAATGGCCATTTATATTTCTTCCTGGGAGAAGTGTCTGTTCATGTCGTCTTCTCACTTTTTTATTGGATTGTTTGTTGCTGAGTTTTGTGAGTTCTTTATATATTTTGGATATTAGCTCGTTATCTGAGCTGTTGTTTGAAAATATCATCTCCCATTTAGTTGACTGTCCGTTTGTTTTGTTGTCAGTTTCTTTTGCTGTATATAAGAAGCTTCTTAGTTTTATGTAGTCCCATTTGTTTATCTTTGCCTTCACTTCCCTTGCCTTTGGGTTCAAATTCATAAAATGTTTTCTACTGCCAAGGTGCATGAGTTTAGTATCTATGTTTTCTTCTATATAATTTATTGTTTCAGATCTTGTATTTAGGTCTGATCCATTTTGAATTAATTTTTGTGCAAGGACACAAACTGCAGTCAAGTATCATTCTTTTGCATGTGGCTTTCCAATTTTCCCAGCACCATTTATTGAAGAGGCTTTCTTTTGTCCATTGTGTGTTTTTGGCTCCTTTATCAAAGATGATATAAACATAGATATGTGGTTTTATTTCTGGGCTCTCTATTCTGTTCCATTGGTCTGCGTGTCTATTTTTCTGCCAATACCATGCTGTTTTGATTATCATGGCTCTGTAATATAATTATAATTTAAAATCAGGTATTGTAATGCCTCCAGCTTTGTTTTTTTTTCTTTAGGATTACTGTGGTTATTCTGGTTTTTATGGTTCCATATAAACCATTTCTTTAAAAAAATGACATTGGAATTTTGATGGGAATTGCATTAAATTTGTATATTGCTTTGGATAATGTGGCCATTTTAGCTATATTTATTTTTCCTATCCAAGAACAAAGAATATTTTTTTCATTTCATTGTGTTCTTTTCAATTTCCATTAATAATGCTTTGTAGTTTTCAGTGTATAGGGGCTTTACATTCTTCCTTATATTTATTCCTACATATCTTTTTGTTGTTGCAACTCTAAAAGGGATCTTTTTTTAGTTCTTTTTCTGAAGTTTCATTTTGGTATATAAGAAAGCAGTAGACTTCTATATATTAATTTTGTATCCTGAAATCTTACTGTATTGGTTTATTGTTTCTAATAGCCTTTCTGTGGAGTCTTTGGGGTTTTCTATATACAGGATCATATCATCTGCAAAAAGTGAAACCTTTACTGCTTGCTTTTCAACCTCTGCCGATGTCACTTTGATTCAGTAAACCTTTGTTTGTCCATTCCTGAGTTGGAATGATGTTGGTCTTCTGTCTTCTTTCAAATTAATTTTCCAAATCATTTACTTTGTTTCTTGTCTTCCCCAGTTGATTGAGCATCATAAGCAAATGTATCTCTGTCTTGTTCACATTTACAGCGTGCATATTAATGTATAAGGTTGATGCTCAATTAAATCCTTAGCCATGAGAAATCAGTCACAACAGCCATCTCTGTGGCACTCACTCCATTGCTAACTTTTTTCAGATGATACAGAGGCTAATTTACATTATATAATTAATTATGGACACTTGTCTGCTGCATAGAACTAGATTCCTCTAAAGAATAAGGCAGGCTGGACAGGATAATTTAGCCCTGGTCATGCCAATTATTTTTTTCCTCTTCTTTGTGTTTTTTATGAATTGTTGAGGAGCTCATGAGGCTGAATACATATGTAAGTTTTCAAGGGTTATGGGCATTAGGCAAGTTGTCAAAGGTATGTGCTCATCTCCTCATTCTCTTTCTGTCTAGCCTAATAGTGTATTTGCCCTTTAGAAATGTAATTATGTGGAGACTAATTAGTGGGCTATTGCAGTTATTTAGGTGAAAGGAATGATAGAAAGGGCTCTGGCAGCTATAAAGATGAACCTGGAGGGGCAGAGCAAAGAATCTTTGACTTTCTAAGACTTGGTAGGCTTTAGAGACTTTATAAAACTTGAAGTTGTGAGGATAAGGTAAAAGTCAAACATTATAACCAGGTTTCTGATTTTAGCAACTGGAGTTAGTGATGGTGCTGATTGTTAAGAGATTACTTTTTCTTCTTTTATTATTTCTTTTTCAGTTGGAAATAGTGTTTTAATATTTGAATGTATTGATTTTGAAATTCCATTGAGCATCTAGATTGATGTGGCTCAGTAAACTGTTGAAAATAGATCTGGATGTCAGGAGAAAGAACAGTCATCATATGAGCTACAAGCATGCATGATGTCATGGAGAGACAGTATTTATCAAGAAGAGAGAAAAAGACAAAGACCTGTGAAACACCAACTTCTTTCAAAGAAGTGAATGAATAAAGAGACACTTTTTAATTCATTTTCTTTAGGATGGTGCCAAGGATAAAAGATAAGTAGGGGAGACTGGTTTTCTGGAAGCCAAGGAAATACAGAGTTTCGGGAAGGAAAATGAGCTCAGTAGTCATAGGCGCTACAGTTGACTGGGTGGTTCAGTGAAGCATACTATTTTTAAGGCCTGATAATAAATAGAAGTTTCATTATGACAATCTACAGAATTCTTAGAAAGAGCTGGAACTGGATTTAGGGATAAATAGAAATTTGAATCATTGGACATGTACACCAGAGATAGTCTTACAAGAGATCTAACTTTAAAGGGAAGAGCAGTAATAAGCAGTAGTCGGAGGTAGATGAAGGAATGAATAAACGTTGTAGGGGTGTTCTTTCCCCTGTATGCTAACAAGCACCTGAGCACTTTTGTAGTCTTAAGGGAGAGCAAACTGTCATAGAGAAAGAGATGGCAGATACTGGATAAAGAGGAGTTCATGGAAGGATTTTAATTCCTTTAAAAAAAGATAGAACAGATTAAATATCAATGATATTTTTTCTCTGGTGTCATTTATTAGCCTGGTATCAAAGAAATAGCACTTCTTAATCTGCATCTCAAAGAAAAGTGATGAGAACAATTAAGTTTATAGATAAGTGGATAAAACGAGGTAATGTATATGAACTTAGTTAACTGATAAGCATTTTATCAATAAAATTATTGTTATAAAGAATATTTTTTTGATAAGTATGTGAGTGTTCTTTCTCTTTATCAATTCACTCGCTTTTAAAGGCAGTTGAACCTTTTCACAAGCTGTTGAGTACTGCAGAAAACCTTGTTCTTTGTTCCCAGCCACTGAAAAGGACCCTTCACAGCAAAGCGCCAATTAAAATTTTCATAAAAATGTACACCTGTGTGTAGAAATAAGTGAAGTTCATGTGTTTTGGAATGGTTTGTTTTACTCAGATGACTTTTTAACAAATATTGTAGTATTAGAAATAATGAAGATAATACACAGTAATGACAGGAGGGAGAGACCCTTCATTTCAAAATGATTTGCTTCCGATATTTTTTAATGATACTCATTAAATAATAAACTGAGTATTTTAAAATCCTGTAAAAAATGATGTTGTTACCAGGAGCCTTCTCCTTTCTCAAAGCTCCATTTTCACAGCCTTTCAAAGGCCCCAGCAGCTGGCAGGTAGAGAGTCTGCAATTTGAGGTTGATCACAGCAGCACTCAGGTCCCAAAGAGTTGCCAACCGTCTGGAAGGTACGTGCTGATTACAAGAGGATAGGGATAGGCCGAAGAGCCCTTTGTGAGAGCTTTCTGAATTTAGAGTTCCTGACACTGTATTTTCATAGATATGATTGTAATTGTTCTCAAATAGGTCATGAGGGTGGGGTCTGGAATAGCCGGGGTCATCCACGTGGCCACGGCCTAAGAGCCTCCTGGGGGTAGGAGGCATGGAGTCCGAGGGTCTGGAGTAGCATGAAGTGTGCCCAGTGTTCTGAAAAGCAAGTTTATTTGACCAAATCCAAAGGAGGAAATAATAACCTGGGTAGTCTTCAGTTTTTTCCTTTGTGTCTTTATGGCATCTGATTAAATTCTGACTCTCTTTATCCTATCGACTTAGATTATCTTTGCCTTTTAGCCAGTTCATGGACCAGTATTTCTCAAACAATATGGCTAGTGAGAGAGGCATCTCGTGGTGTAATGCATACATATATACATTTATTTGTTGGTTTATTATTTATTTATTTGCCTTTCTGAAGTGGTGAAAAATACATGCATGCTCTAAGAAGAAATCCAGGTGGTTTGTAATTCCAGAGGGAGAGAAAAACTGCTGGAAAGGGGAAAGTTCAGGGAGGGTAAAGGGTTTTTTTGAAAATACTTCTTAATACTTTCTAATGCAATGTAAATGCAGCTGATACTTTTCCAATATTTCCTCTCCTGAGGAATAATTTTCTTCTATTTAGAATTTAGTTTTATAGTACCAGGTCAACCTTTTTTATGGTCCCTTAAACCATTTTTATTTTTGAAATATAAAATAAAATTTTGTGGTTTGATGTATAGTAATGCAGTCCTATCTCCAAATTTCTATTTTCCCCATGCAGAGGGTTACTTCTACAGGAGAACAGCCGGTTTGCAGAAGCATTACATTATTATAAACTGGCGATCGGCAGCAGACCTACACTGGCTTGTAAGTCATAGTCAGATTTTTCTTTTCAAACACGTACCTCTTTCTTTCCTTCTTTATGCATGAAAATTATCTTGGTGATACCTGCACTTCTTCCTACATTCATTGTTCCCATATATATTTGTTTTCTAAGTATTTAATTCTTGTTGTTGGTTTTTTTTTTAAATCAGAAATATTCTGTAAAAAGTAAATTGCAGTAAAGATAACTTATTGTATCCACAGTGTACGTCATCATCTCCCATTGATGTTTCTGCTTTTCCTCTCAGCTGCATATTTAAACACCGGCATTATTCTAATGAACCAAGGAAAGATGGAAGAAGCCCGACGCACGTTCCTCAAGTGTTCTGAGATCCCTGATGAAAACCTGAAGGACCCTCATGCACATAAGAGCTCAGTTACCAGCTGTCTCTATAACCTGGGAAAACTCTACCACGAGCAGGGACACTATGAGGTCAGGCCAAGCTCTCTCTGTCCTGTTTCTTCCCCTGCTTCTGATCCAGTCTCAGTGTTTTCTTCCCTACCATCTCATCACAGGGACACTGTGATCATTTAAGAAGTTAATGTGCGTTTTTATTGAAAGAGATTCATGGTAATATTCATTTGGGGTGAGGGGTGGGGGAAAACTCTGTCAGAGAATAGTGAACAGATCTCTTTACTATCGATTTCTCAGACCCACTCCTCAAAAAAGGGAACTAACAATCATTGCTTCTCAGACTTATTTGCTTATCATCTCTGATTTTATGATTCAAGATACATTGTTATTGTTACCTTATATCCAGTGATTGATGTTAAAAAAATACATTGTACTCTGAGTATAAGAATTAAGATAATGTAAATCAATCCATTTTTTAAAATTC
This sequence comes from Saccopteryx bilineata, assembly GCF_036850765.1. Taxonomy (NCBI): domain Eukaryota; kingdom Metazoa; phylum Chordata; class Mammalia; order Chiroptera; family Emballonuridae; genus Saccopteryx; species Saccopteryx bilineata. Next base: position 105,539,069 of record NC_089491.1, on the reverse strand, counting down.
TTTTTAAAATAATAGTCAAATGAACATTAGTTTTACTTCTTTAATTGGGAGAGAAGAAAAGTGATGGAGATGGGACCTTGTATAAGAAATTGGGAGGTTGATCCCACCTTGTCCTCCATTTCTCTCACATTCAGTACCATTTCCTCTCCTCTCTCTGACCATACCCCTACATACTCTTTCAGGTTGTTTCAAGAATGCAATATAAAGACAAAGAGACAACTTTAAAGATAATCACATGTAATAATCTTAGTGGGTCTCAGTATCAAGATTTAGTTTTTCATATTTTACTTGGATCCTTCTTGGTGGCTTATTTAAAAGTAAATATAGTCCCTGGCTGGTTGACTCAGTGGTAGAGCATTGGCCCAGTGTATGGATATCCTGGGTTTGATTCCTGATCGGGGCACACAGGAAAAGTGACCATCTGCTTCTCTTTCGCTCTCCCTCTTCCTTCTCTCTCTCTTTTCCTCCCACAGCCATGGCTCAATTGGAGCAAGTTGGCCCCAGGTGCTGAGGATGGCTCCATGGCCTTACCTCAGGCGCTTATATAGATCAGTTGCTGAGCAACAGAGTAACGGCCCCAGTTGTGCAGAGCATCGCCCTTAGGGGGCTTGCTGGGTGGATCCCAGTTAGGTTGCATGTGGGAATCTATCTCTCTGCCTCCCCCATTCTCACTTAAGGAAAAAAAAAGTAAATATAGATTTTAGATGAATATGGGTGACTTCCAAATATGATTTTTCTTGTGTTTTAACTGGCTAATCTATATGAACTAAAATTTTATATTAAAATAAAAGAGCGTGGTAACATTCAAGTACTTGTTAAACTAAATTTTTATCTGGCCTTCTTCACTAACTGGGTTGAATATTTTTATCATAAAATTGAGATGGAATGATATCAAATGAAAGCTTAATTATTTTACTCCAATGAACTATGATATTTAGAAATAGCAATGGAAGTTTTTAATTTTGGAAGGATGTTTTTATTTTTGGTGAATATTCTTATATTTCAACTATTTTTTTGTTTGTTTCTTAAATTAGGAAGCTCTTAGTGTATATAAGGAAGCAATTCAGAAAATGCCAAGGCAGTTTGCCCCACAGAGCTTGTACAACATGATGGGTAAGTAAAACAATATTCAAATTGGTATTTCCGGGACCCATGGAAAAATTAAAACCGTGCTTGTGTTAAATGAAATTCTGATAATTTATATCATTAATCCTCTCCCACCCCAAATCTTTCTTCACAACTGGGTATCACATTCAAATTTTTGCACAGCATATTTGTTCTGACAGGAGCAAATAAATGTGTTGTCATAGTGACTCTCCATAAATTGTCCAGATCCCAGAGTTGTTGCAAGGGGATCACAAACCCTTTTGAGTATTAAGTGTTAGCTTGACTCTGGAATTGAAAAAGATGAGTAAAGTACACAGATTTTAGTGAATTTATTAAATTCATGATAATTTTTTATTGTTATTTTCTTAATCAAAAGATCCTCAAAAGTAAGCATACTATGGTATAGAGATGAATGAGTTTTGATGCCTATGGAAGATAAGAATAACCGAATCAATTTAGATGATTTTCATTGATCAGGCCTTGGATCTCAGTAGGTTACTTCAAAGTTTTATTATTTTAGAGTTAAAAAAATACTGTAAAAAATGCAAATATGTTACTATAATTATTCCTTTTTCTCCATTGGATTATTAGCTTAATTTACTTATTAAAAAGTATTTAAGCTAGGTCATTGAATTTTCTTAGTACAAGGCTGCATGATCTAGAATTTCTCCTAATGTATCTATCACCTGCAATGATTTGTGACCATACATTGTTACCACAGCTATTTGACAATGGACAGAACTGAGAACTGCCTATTCAGTATGTGACTCTTGGAAAGAGTCCCTACAGTTTACGGTTCTCTGCTGATGAGTTCACTTTGCTATTTACAGATAAGGAAGAGAAAAGAAGGGATTGCTTTTGTCTATAAATCAAATACATATATTTTCTTCTCCAAAGCACAAATTGCAAACTCAGATTTTCTCTTTTTATTAAACTTGGTTAAGTTTCTTAATATTTACAGACCTCATGAATATATATAAAAGAAATGAGACAACATGGTCTCTAGGATTATTTTATGCTTTTGTATTTGAGAATTTTGATACTAGCTGTATGGCTTGAGCACACACATATAAAAATATGCCCAAACTATAAAGTATATGCCTGGCAAGGACACCTACTTTCTTTTTCTTTCTTTTTATTCTAAATGAAAGAAACTTAAGAAATCGTTTAGAGACAAGATGAGATGCAGGTCAATAAACAGAAAAAAAATTATGGCTTAGAAGAGATTAATATATTCACTCCATGTGTCTGGGACTCCTATCCCTATGTAGTCTGTGCAGTGGTGAAATGATTTAATGTTCACATTAAAAAGGACATTGGAGTGTTTCTAGTGCTGCTGCTTTTTTTCTTTGCTGTAATTACTAGACGGTAAAATCTACCTTCATTAAATGCACTTTTTCCCTTAAACTCTTACAAATTAAAACAATGCCTTATACTATTCAGCGTTTTACTATCAGCCTGTCTAAGCAGGTGAAATGTAATTATCCGTAAAGTATATGCCTAGTGTTTAGATTTATCAGAATTAACTTTTCTCTATTAATACTGGATGGTTATTCCTGTCAAAATGACCACTGGAAAAATAAAAGATCATTTTCTATAGCTTTATCTAAAAAGGCACAATGATTTTAGTGTATGACTTTATTTTTAACGCTAATGCTTGGGAAGGCTGCTATTCTATTCCCAATTTCCCTCAATGAGGAAATAAGATGTCTTTCTTAAAACTAGGAATAAGACTGAGATCCTTGGCAATGGACTGCATTTGGCATCTTTATTATTAATAGGAAGGGTGGCATTCATAATAGTAATTTCAGAAAATTCATTCAATTATTTTATGTAAATAAATTTGATTGAAAATTCAGCTGGTATCTTGGGATCTGTCTCTCATATGGCTACACTGATGCTGAGCACACACAGGCAGTGAAAGATAAGTGTGTCCCTGGGGTTATTGTTTACTCCTTTGTCTTATTTTCCATTATAGAAAAAGGGAGTGGCTTTTCCCAGACTCTGAAAAGCGCTCCACCAATTTGGGAATGGAAAATCCCAGTATAATTTAATTGCCGATTTCCTCCCTAATAATTGTGGCTGCCTTCCATTTAAGTTTATGTATAGGTCTGTTATCTGACCAGGTTTTATAGTTTCAATTGTTTATAAAACTGTAATTTTCTCAGAGAGTGAGTTCACCTCCTAATCAAATGGTTGAAATCCTCTGAGTGTCTGCTTCAACCCCTAATACATTTTGATTAGCCTTCACTTGACAAGGGAAAAAAATGGTCTCAGAGATAAGCTGCCTTGTCAGTTCGTCATTTTCATTAGGCTGTCAGCATGTGCTGATTGTCCTATCAAGTTTATCAAAGCCTTGACTGTGTTTTCTAATTCTCACATTTACATATTATTAGTGCCCTTTAGGGATCAGTGATGTATTATAATGTCTGCCTGGGTTTAACATGTGAGAATTCATTTTTCTCATGGTTCATTCATTTTCTCCTTTATGACCACTACCCCCAAGTGCTTGTGTGTGTGTATACAAACATTTTTTTTCTGCATCCTATTTTTTTTTATTTGGAGGTTAGGAGAAATAAAGGAATATGTGAGAAAACATACAGTCGTATTTGAATGTTATTATTAGTTTAATAACTCAGTTCATTGCAGTTGCTCTTTTTGTTTTTGTTTATTGATTTGTTTATTTTTTCTGTTATATTTTATTTTACTCCTTTTTAAATTGGGTTTATTAGGTGACATTGGTTTGCAAAACCATACAGGTTTCAAGTGTACAACTCCACAGAACATCAGCCGTACACAGCAGCATGCACCCATCGCCCCAAGCAAAGTCCGTTTTCTGTCCCCATTCGCCCCCTGCCCTCCTCCACCTAACCCTCAACCTGTTTTCTCTCTGGCTATTACCACACTGTTGCCCGTGTCTCTGTGTTATGTATATATGTTCTCTGGCTAAAACAAACAAACAAACAAACAAACACTAGTTCTTTGCATTTTCCCTTCCCTTGAACATTTTATGAGGAACAGATTACTCCACTTGACATTCTAGTAGATGACGTATCCCGAACACCAAATGAGTAATCATATTTTCCCAATTGTGTATTAATAGAAAAAGAAGTTTGATTAATTTACTTTCCAATGTAATTTTTTTTCTATATTTTATGCTAAGACAATTTTTACTCTGGCAGTTCCTAAATAAATTTTAAAAAAACTATTTAAAAATATATTCTTATTATTCTCTTTGAGTTATAAGATCAAGATGATTGAATAACAATAACTGAGGCATATTCTCCCATTCAGAATTCTGTGAATTACAAATATACAAATGATATAACGCAGGTACTAAATAGGCGAAACAAAAATTAATCTATCTCTAGTGGGGCTGTAATTAGCGAGGTATGAGAATACGTGAAATATTGAGAGATCAAATCACAAAATAAGTGTTTAAATTGCTCCTAGCCAGTGTATGACTTTATTTCTGTGGGCCTCCATTTTCTCTGGAGAGAATAGGTTGGATTAAGTGGAGATTCAGTATACTGTGCAGTCAGATAGCCCAGGCTCAAATCATGGCTTTGGCCCTTACTAGCCGAGCAACCTTGGGCAGCTTATATAACTATAGGCTGTTTTTCCCATCCTTTAGACCAGGGGTAGTCAACCTTTTTATACCTACCGCCCACTTTTGTATCTCTGTTAGTAGTAAAATTTTCTAACTGGTTCCACAGTAATGGTGATTTATAAAGCAAGGAAGTAACTTTATAAAATTTATAAAGCAAGTTACAGCAAGTTAAAGCATATAATAATAATTACTTACCAAGTACTTTATGTCAGATTTTCGCTAAGTTTGGCAGAATAAATCTTTATAAAACAATTTACTATAATTAAATCTATCTTTTTATTTATACTTTGGGTGCTCCGCTACTGCCCACCATGAAAGCTGGAATGCCCACTAGTGGGTGGTAGGGACCAGGTTGACTTAGCACTGCTTTAGATGGTTGTGATAGTGGTGACAGTTTGAGGACTGATTGGGATAATGAAGGTGAAGTGATAGGATGAAATGCCCGACCTAGTAAGTGTGTCATAAGATTACCTTCTACTATAATCATTAGCATTTTTGTCTTAAACCTCCAAGTAGCAATAACAGTACTCTCAGTTCATTTTGTATTTACCAATAAGTATTATTTCTCTATAGATTAGATTTTATCATGGAGATGGCCTTGCAGTTACTGACTCGGTTGAGTTTCTGCTTGGTTCTGTACTGTCTAGAACTGCTGTATTTTCTTTTGAAGGTTTTTTTTTTCTTGTGTCCTTTTGCAACTACAATTAGAATCATTTTTGATTAACTATGTTAACCAAAAGTGAAACGCCTACTCAGTTAATGCCAGATTAACTAATTTGTTCTAAATTAAATTAATAAATCTTAATTTTATTAAGTCCTTCTAAATTAAAATGGTAACACTGAGGTTAGAGTTTCTTCTCTTTCTCCTGTCATGGCATATTTCCCCCCTAGACATAGTCAAAATTATTTTTTATTCTTATAGCCAATACAAGTGTTTTTAAATCTCAATTTCTCATTTATTCTCAAATTCTAGGAGTATTCCAGACTCGACTCATAGGATATTTGCGATGGAAGATTTATATCTTAAAATTCTCCTAACATAATGTTTTATATTGCAAGATAAAAATGAACTCCCCAAAAATATGTGTTCAGGATTATACAATTTGTATTAGAATCAGGAAGTATAGCTTCCTGACTTAAATCCAAGTGCTTTTTTCTATTTAGGACTTCTGTATTACTGAAACTGACATGTTTTTTACGGTGTCAATATAACTTTTCTTTGCTCATTTAAAATTAGTAAAAATATATCTATTTCATAGATATGTTTTTATTTTATATCTATTAAATATCTATAAAGCAAAACCTCTTATCTTAAAAAGGTTAAAAACACTTACAAAATTGTGATTTCATCACAGGGGCATTAACTATGCAAGGCCTTACTAAATTTTTTATGTGTGATAATTGCTATCCTCAATTTTTCTTTTCTTTTTTTATAATTATTTTCCTTAAAATGCCCACTTAAACACTGCTTTTGAATAATCCTTAAAGGTTATTACAAACTAAATTAGGTTGTAACTTCCAATTACTTTTATCAGCTAAAGCCTTCCCAATCCCCAAGGTCATTTTAAACCTATTTACTATTTAAAATAAAATTATTCTGCTTTCTCAATGCAAAGTAATTGTTGGGTTTAATTACATAAGCAATTTAGGCCATTTCATCTTGGTAATATAACCTGAGAACAAAGAGACATAATGTGTAACATAAAATAAGAGAAAACCTAGGGTTACTGCTTTGTCACTGCAATCTACAATAACTATGTTTAGAATAATTTTCCCTTGCAAAGAAGTTTTTTGAAAGTCACATAACCCCTCACTTAGTACAGAGGTGATGGAGGTATGAAATAGAAATAGTCTATAAGGTTCCTGTTCTCAGAGAACTTCCTAGGTAATTTCACAGTTGGTCTGGAGTTGTAGGGCCTTTCTTTCATAAGTGAATGCCTATAAATAAAATGGAAAACTGTATTGCTTTAACCTTGAGATTGTTTTGTCCCTGACTTTGTAGGCTGTGCTATGTTGACTGGACCACACAAACCAAACAAAAGCAAACAAACAACAAAAATCTCAAACTTTTTGTTTCTAATGTAACACTAGTGTCCTAATTTACATACATATTCATATTTTTCTATTTTTTTTTAAATTGTGTTTATTATGGGTAATATGCTTTTTACCTTCAAGAGAGATTACATATTTCTTCCAGGGGAATTGCATGAGATTGACCCACAGCTGTGTATTGCCTAATTTGCCTTTATTTTAATCATATCATTTTGATTCTCTTATCCCTGATAATTTCTATTTTCATTGTTTTTATACAAATTCTGTTACTTATAAAATCCCAGTTCAGTGTTGGAAAATATATTTACTTTCATCAACCTGCAAAGAGCAAATCTTTTATTACGTAGGTTTGAAATTGAAACGATGCTTTCTCTAATAAGAAGGGAGAAATACTGATTTCATTTTCAGTTTCAGTAAAGTAGCTCTTTAGTTACGGGAGATTTCCCCAATTTTATTGAGCTACTGAGAGAGGATGGGAAAGGAACTACTGACAGGACACACAGTGAATTTATTAGAGCAATTTTTAGAGCTAAAAGCTTGTCCAAGTTTTAGATTTGTCTTTTTTTTTTTTAAGAAAGAAAATTGTGGAATAAAATAGTGAAATGTTAGTGGTATTTAGATTTCTTGCCAGTGGTATTTAGATTTCTTGCCACTACAGTGGTCCCTTGTCTGTCGGGGCGGGGGGGGGGTTAGGTGTCAGAACCCCCTGCGATAGGCAAAAATCCGCAAAGTAGCCACCTTATATTTATTTTATTATTTAATATATTTTTAAGGCTTTATAAACTCTCCCACACGTTTATAAACCTTTCCCACACTGTTATTAACCTTTCCCATACTTTTTTTATGTTGTTTTCATTTTTTTAGATCTGAAAATGCTTATTTTACTGCAAAAATAATAAATATATAAAAATATGTATAAATCACAAAATCCCACGATATAGCGAAAAATCCACGATACAAAATTAGATATATACAATTTAAAAATCTCGATACAGTGAGACAGCGAAACCACGATATGGCAAGGGATGACTGTATTCCTTAAAACTATTTCTTATACCACTACTATTGAGCTAAGAAGAATTGACGAGAAATCAAATGTACCTCCTGAAAAGAAAATGCAAGAATGCTCATTTGTAAATGTATCCTAACTATACTTGAAGCATGTATAATGTGGCTGAGTTTAGTTGGTAGAATGGCTATAAAAGAAGTCTATTTCCTTCTCAGCCTTCTGTATGGCTGATTTTTTTTTAGCTAAATCCTTTATTTTTGTTGAGGAGTGTGCGTGTGCATGTGTGTTTAACCTCACTGTGTTTCAAAATATATTTAGAGTAGAGCTATTCAGAGCAAATTTTGGACCTGATGCTTTACATCCCTAACGTTTTCTTCTATGACTGGGTGTGGATCGCTTGAGGCATTTAGCATACCAACTGTGAAAGAGATGGTTTTTAACTATGTGAGATTTGAACTTTACATCTTGCAAGTGTGGAAGCATTAACACTCCAATAATGTTAAGCTTTTTATACCACCTGTTTCCATTATTTTGAGTTCTGGTGATTTTTCTATAATTGCTTCCGTTGGCTGGCAGTCTTGAAAATCAGTGCACCAGTTCTATAAATATTAGTATGATCATACAACTGGGTTAGCCATTGATCCATGTACCTCCAAAAAAGAATATTAACTTCTAATTTTTCAGGTAAATCTATTAATATCACTTTCATATATCCATTGTCAGAAAGGACAAGACCAGGAGACCAGGGCTAGGTGTGTAGTTGAACAGTCCAAAACAGTGAAAGTAATTTTGAGGGAGTTTAGAAGGTCACTTTGTAAGATGTGGAGCCAACAAGATAAGGAAATCATGAACTCCTGGCTGTATAGTAAAAAGAAGAAATATATAAAATTCATATATAAAATCTATACTATTTTCTTCTAAAAGTTTATTTCTCATTATAAAACTCCAGTCATTTAATTTTATCTTTTACTATTCACACTTGATCTAAATTCGACATTGTGTACTATGGTTACAGACATCAGTTGGCCTGGCATCAGTGTATACTCTGCAAAGGTCAGCATCCAGTTCAGCTGCATTAAAGAGGTAATATATTTTGTTTAAAGTTTCAATTAAACCCAGGGTTTGAAGATATATGGTCCCTGTGGGGAGTTTGAACACTTTCATGCCAATAGTGGGGTTGCCTAAGAGATCATGCTTGGGGCTAGTGTCACTTGCTTTCCTGGAAACATGATATGAGACAGTTGATTATATTTCATTGCTATTAAAACCACAAGCCCACCTGTTACATTAATTCTTACTTTTGCCAGTTTTGTGGTAAAAGGAAAGATTGAAACTTAAAAACTTTATTTTAAATTGATTTATAATAAAAGGAATACACTAAAATTAATACCTAATTATATCTGTCTTATTCTCTAATTCCCAAATAGTTTCAATATGTTCTGCTTGAAATACTTGTTTTCTGAGGCTTCAGTAAGAAATGAGAAAAACAGTATACATTTTACTCTTTCATTCAGCACTATCCATAGAATGGATCTTGTACTAAATAGTAAGTACAGGTTGTTCTCATAAAATTGGGGTGATATAATATTATATGTGGGAATTTCATTTGCTAGATTTCAAAATCTGGCATTTTTCAAAGATACCCATTTTGGTGATAATTAGATGAAATGGACATAACCATGAGGTAGAATACAATCTTTTATGAAGGATATAATCTTGAAAATCAATGCCAAGAAAATAAGTTCTTACACATATTTAGAATTGGCAAGTTAATAAAAATTAAGTTAAATTAAATATATTTTAGTGTTAACTGTATGTACTTTGCTATGTGTGCATTTATGTATGTTTTTCCTAACAAGTAGGGCAAAGTTTTTCCTACATAAAAATCTCATTTGACTCCCCTAATGAGCTGTTATTTAGTTTTAATTATATCTGCACTGATAGAAGCTATAGCTATACTCAAATTGAATACAGAATTTAAAAAAAAAGTAAAGTTTTGTTTCAGAATGTAAATTTTAGCCCTCATGTTAATTATGAATATGCATTTTTAAAACTGTCATAGAATCTTATTTTCAAATATTCATTAAAATAGGATGAATTTAACATTAATATAAAAATATAGTATAAAATAAATTATTCATTGTATATTATAGAGACACATTGCTTGGTCTAGAAATAGATATGAAATGTATTTATAAGAAGATGTATATAAAACTGAAAATGCTTTTCTTATCCTCTTCTGATATTTTTCTGCAAATATTCAAGTCCTGTTTCTCTGAAAACTATTATTTTCATTAATTCTTTCCAGGCTAGTACAATGTGTTCTTACTCTTTTTTTTTCTTTGGTATAAACCTGTTTTTAATTAAACATGATTTAACACTTCCTTGATATTTCTAGTGTTTTCTAAATATTTAAGTTATAGTAAGCCATTTTATTTACTTCATTGTAAATCCATTGAGGACAGTATTATATTTTGGGAGGTGAGGCTCATCACCTCCAACATACACATGAACATATACCACCGTTCCCACCTTTCTAACACACATAATGTCCCTTTTTCATTTTTTTTTTTTTTGGAAACTGCTGAGCAGTTAATAGAATTGGCTCCAACATTTGTTGATTGATTACTTTCAGTGATTTATTTCCTTGAAAACGTAAAGGGAATTGATTAGCCTGTAGAACTGGAGGCTCCCCAGTTGCAAGTAGAGAAATATTAACACAGGATCCTGGCTTTTATCCAAGTTAAATTTTGATGGTACATCAGATGTTTCCTTGTCTGTAACCTCACACTAGAAATTAGGAACCTTTTTAACTTTCACCGAAGTTTAACCCCTTTCTTTGATATGTTTTTACTTAACAGAACATGTATTTGGGTTTTTTTCTCTTTGCATTATTTTTGCTTTAAAAACATTCTTTCAGGCTTTAATATTTCCTTTAAGTTTGATGATATAGGACTCAATGAAGAGTTAAATATTGAATCTTTTCATAACCCTCCTTAATTTTATTTATTTATTTTATTTTTATTGAGAGGAAGAGAGGCAGAGAGACAGACTCCTGCATGCACCCCAACTGGATCCACCCAGCAAGCCCACTAGGGGGCAATGCTCAGCTCATCTGGGGCCATTGTTTCATTGCTCAGCAACAGAGCCATTTTTTTTGGCGTATGAGGCAGCGGCCACAAAGACATTCCCAGCACCTGAGACCAACTTGCTTGAATCAATGGAGCCATGACTGTGGCAGGGGGAGAGAGAGAGAGATAGATAGAGAGAGAGAGAGAGAGAGAGAGAGTCAGAGAAAGAGAGAGAGAGAAAGAAGTAACGGGTGGAGAAGCAGACAGTTGCCTTTCCTGTGTGCCCTGAGCAGGAATTGAACACAGGACACCCACACGTCAGGTGAATGTTCTACCACTAAGCGAACTGGCCAGGGCCTACCCTCTTAAATTTTAAGACCTGGATTATATTTCATTTTGATTCCTACCCCTCCACCCCAATAGAACACATTATAATTGTTGAACTCTGTCATCAGATAAAAGCAACCTCTCTAATTCCTTTGATCATTTAAAATTCTCTCTTTATCTTTTTCTGTTCTAGACATTAGCTATTGAAGATTTCCAACCAGAACCAATGTATCTAAGGCTGCTAGACTGTATTATTTTTATAAAGTTGAGATAAAGATTTAAATATGAGATTCACAAAATTTGACAGCCAATAGTTATAGCAAATTTATAGCATAAATAAATAAATAAAGCCAAACTTTCTGTTTCTGCATTAATGCTTTCACTGAGAAGTAAAGAGCAAAAAATTAAAATCATAGCAAATTAAACTCTTGATATAATAGACTCCTGAAGTCATATGGTTCTGGCAGACTACAGAATCTTGAAGAAGCAGTTTTTTTGAAATTTCTGTTCAATGCTATCCTAGATAAAATTGTAACATCTAAATCCTAGTTAATACATAATGTGATCAATTATTTATCAGATATTTATCAAAACTCTTTAGAGCCAGAGGCTTCTGAACTTCAGTTGGAGGATTGATAAGGAGATGAAGGGTCAGATAAGGTGTCTGGTTCTACATGTCTCATAGACTAGTCTGGGATTAGGAAGTTTATAACGGGTGAGGTAGGTTCTATAGGTAAATACAAAGGGTGGGGTTGTTTGATTAAATGAAGAATTGAGTATAATCTTGAATAAGAAAATTCAGTTTTATAAAATTTTTCTTCTGAAATTAACTAATGATTATAATTTAGTAGCAATAAATTATTCAAAAAGAATGTTATTAAGAATTTGACCAAATGATCCCAATGTTCATCTAGTCGACTTAACAGGAAACTAGAACAAAAAAGTTTAGGGAAGACTAATGGATATTATTTGCTCTACTCAATATGAAAATATTAGAAGAAGCTATAGTAATTAAAGCTATATTATACTAGTATAAGAACAGAAAACCGGATCGGGAAGACAGAGGGAGACCCTTAGAAACAGATAAAAATTCATAGTACTTTTATATAAAATAATTGTGAAATTAAATATTGGTGAGGGAAGGAAGGTTTTTTCTCTCAAAAAAACCCCAATTTATTTAAAATTTTTAAAACATCAGAAATTATCTAAAAAAGTCAGTGGAGCAAATCAACTCCTAAAAAATAGGGTTGCATCTAGGTGGTCACTTTTAATGCCATTTAGTGTAAGAAGTTGTGAGTTATATACACATGAGCTCATTTCAGGAGTGGAAGAATCCTTGATCATTTCTCCATATCTAATTTTACACAGGTTTTGCTTTTGAATATCTTCTATATTTAAAGACGCAATCATAGAAAGTCTACTAATTTCCATACAGGATAAATTCTTTGTTTCAGATAACTCTCAGTGGAGGGGCAACTAGAACAACATCGTCTCCCTGAAATAACACCATCAGAATATTTTGTTTTATTGATTTATATATATCTTCATATGTTTCTTCATCGATTTCTGTAGTAGTCACAGCTTCTTCCATAATTCCCAATATTATATTTAAATGTTGTCCATAAGCATGTAACCGACCTCAAAGCTCACTGTCATTTCTCATGTTCCATGAGTTCATTCACCATTGCTGAGCTTGGTAAGATCCAGGGGCACTTGGCCATGTTGGTAGTTTGTTGTTTGTCCATGTCATCTGCCACATTTCAAACCCTGTGTGGTGAAGGAAGTCTTTATAAAAGTTGATCTGGGATAATTGATTAATTATTTGGAAACAATAAAATGTAACACTTTTCTTTCATCATGTAGCAAAATGTATTTCCTGTAGAACAAAGTAGCCAATTTTATAATGAAACTATATAATTAGGAGAGAACATATAAACCCATATAGTTAGGGGAGAACAATATTTTGTATGCATAAAAAGTACAAATATTGATCGACTTACGACCTATGCAACTTAAAACCATTCCACTTTACAACCACAATCGCTAGCCACAACTGTTCCGTGTCTGGCAGCACAAGCGTTGCCCAGCTGGGCGTACAACAGTGCGGACCAGCTTCCGGCAGCACTACCATCTCTGCATGCACCATTTCAACTGTTATCCCAGACTCGGTACAGCAATTTGTGTTTTGTGTCTTGGATATTTTTCATCAAACCCCTCCCAAGATGTCTACCAAGAGGAAATTGTCTTTGCAAATAGTAAACCAGTTGTACTGGTAATGCAGTGTTTTACTTAAACCTGACGAATGTAAAAATAAGAAACAAAATGGTGTAGAGATGATACAAATGGCATAAAATGAACAAAGAAAATTATGATAAATAATAATAATGAAAGGAAATTATGATATATGACTTAAAGATTTTTATAACATCATTTCACAGTACTGTACATATATATAGCCTACTCAACTTACGACCAAATCATGTTACGATGGGTCTGTCAGAACCAATCGTGGTCCTAAATCGAGCACTAGCTGTAGTGATAAAGCTGCAAAGGAAAGTAAACTTGATTTGCATATATGAAAATTAAGATAGTCTAAAACAAAAAAATTTTAACCAACTTTTGCAGTACCATAAAGGAAAGATAAATATCAAAATTCAAAAAATGGCTTAAACCATTAAATAATAACATGGAAATAAAAATATTCATGGATAAAATTTGTGAAAAAATTATGAAAAGTTTTACATTTTCATTAATAATTAAAATAAAAAATTGAAATTAAAACATTTTTTTCTTTTCCAGTGAGTATTTTTAAAAACATTAAAATTTTATTTAGATGGGGCCTTAGAAAACTTGTTCTCATATTCTACTTGTGGAACTGAAGTTGAGCTAGTATTTTCACGTGCCAATTTGGTATTCTATATCTTAAATATTATATTTGCTAATGCTTTTTAGTTGGGGATTTCACTGTTACATATGTATTCTAAAGTAATGATAAGAAGTATGTAAATATAGATAAACGGTAATAGTTGCTGAAGTAGGTACAATATCTGCATAAAAATTTTGGAGGGAATATTTTAAAAATCATTATTTAATGATTGATTTTAGACAGAGAAAAAAGAGAGAGAGAGAAGCATCATTTGTTGTTCTACCTCTTTATGCATTGACTGGTTATTGCCTGTATTGGCCTGACTGAATCGATCCCACAACCTTGGCGTATATCAGGACAACACTCTCTCCAACTGACCTACTCCGCCAGGGCCTGGGAGGGGATTTTTTAAATAAACAAAAATTGAATATTGGTCTTGAATGAGAAAATTGAACTTCGGAAAAATCACCACATTTTTACTTAATATAGAAAACACTTAGAAGAAACCTAAGTGCTTATTAAAATTACCCAAATATCTTATTAATTATATAATTGAATTTTTCAGCATATAAAATAAATTTGGGAAAACCACTCATATTTATCAGTTGTTATCTATGAGTGATGGAATTTATTCAATTTAATAAAATTACAATCTTTCCGACTTTCTGTAATGAGAAGATACACCCATAATTTAAAAAAATGTGTAAATATTTAAAAATTTTAAAAAGGATCAGAATTTGATCAGAATATAGCCAGCCTTGAATGGGTCATGTAGAAAAATCCGTGAATACAGCAGTTGTTTTTAAACTGACTAGGATAGTGCCATTGATTTATGAATGACTGTGTATAAATTACAGAGCAGTGGTAAACCTACAAATGATCATCTGTATCATTTTAGAGACAAAGGAGTTATTTATTCTTAGTCCCTCATTTTGTAGATGGTAAAACTAAGGCCCTATAAATACTTATTTGTTCACAATTCTACAACTAGTTAATTGCAAAGTAAGAATTTGAAACCCAGCCATGTAACTAGCATTTTGTTATGTAATTCATAATTTTTCATCAATTTTTATTTTCAATTACAATTGATATACGGTTGATTACTATATTAGTTTCAAGTGTGCGCCCCAGTGATTAGACATTGCATAACTTACTAAGGGATCATCCGAATAATTCACACACCCATTGGACATGCATATTTATTAGAATATTACTTCCTGACCTGTGGTGGCGCAGTGGATAAAGTATCGACCTGAAACACTGGGGTTGCTGGTTCGATACCCTAGGCTTGCCTGGTCGAGGCACATATGGGAGTTGATCCTTCCTGCTCCTCTCCCCCTTCTCTCTCTCTCCTCCCTCTAAACTTAATAAGTAAAATCTTTAAAAAAAAAAAAGGAATATTATTGACTATATTCCCTATACTGTACTTTAAATCCCCATGACAATTCTGGAACAACCAATTTGTACTTCTTAATGTAATTCATAATTGTAATGCAACATCATGTTTGTAAATGATTTCAACAAATAAATGAAGTAAATCAAATTAATTTAAATATATTGATTTTATTTTAAAATTATGTGGCAAAATTAATTTCTAAAAAAGTTGAAAGTAGCATAAAGAAAGGAAATAATCATAAAAACTTGAAGATTGGTAAAGTGATCATTTAAAAAATATATATGACCAACCTATTAAACCACTAAGTATAAAAACTACCAAACTAAACCTAATACCTTAAATGGAAAATAAGTATTTCTGAAAAATGGAGGATAATCTTAGTGACCAGGTAAATCCTCAGACTTTGAAAGCTTAGACATTAGAGAGATTATTATAGAATGCCTGCCCTTCAGGCAGTGTATCCCCAAATTTGGAGTTTTGGCAATGAGATGCTTTCACTGAGCTGGCCGCAGGAAGCCTGCAGGAAGTTGTATGGGCCCACTTCATGAGTGTTCCCGTTATTCTTGAGAGCCAGGAAAATGCTATAACCTCTGTGAGGCCTTTTACAAAAATAGATTTTCTCCCCAGTTTGTAATTTTCTTACAAACATATCTTCTGAAACTTTATAATTTCTTGAATGACAACTAGGTGTCTACAATTCGGTGTTTCTCACACCTCTTCAGTTCCACTGTCAAAATACATTCGTGACCACTTACCATCTTTATCTTTAGTTACTTCTTATTTTTATTTTTTTATTCCAAACCATAATGTCTATGAAATCACATTTTTAAAACAGATTAAATTTATAAATAGTAATATTTTTTAAAGTGTTTATGTAGTTTCTTTCATCTGCCTATAAAAATCAAACTTTGAAAAATACTAATAAATATATTTATTTTTTACTAGATTGCAAATACCATCCAGGCAGGGATGAGTGATATCTAAATAATGTTCGTGTTTACAATTATATCCATTATCTGTATTTGTTAACCTAAAATTTATATGTAAGATATTCAAGAAATGTTTTTTAAAAAGCGTTTAACAATTACTGTAAGAGTTGAGTAAGGGAGGGGTAATTACTTTTTGTAAGTATGGTCACAAAAATCTTTTCTTAAAAATAGGGAATCTGGGGACCTGGCTGGTTGCTCAATGGTTAGAGCATTGGCCCGGCATATGTACCTCACAGGTTTGATTACTGGTCAGGGAACACAAGAGAAGTGACCATCTGCTTCTCTCCCCCTTTCCTCCTCTTCCCCTCCTGCAGCTTGTTGCTCAATTGGTTCAAGAGTCAGCCCCAGGCACTGAGGATAGCTTGGTTGGTCAGAACATCGGCCCCAGATGGGGATGCTGAGTAGATCCTGGTTGGAGTATATGTGGGAGTCTGTCTCACTATCTCCCCTCCTCCCACTTAAAGGAAAAAAGAGAAAAAGAAAACAAGGGGGATATCTGGGTTCTGGGGGTATGGGATGAAGGTGGTCAAATGGTACAAATTTCTAGTTAAAAGTACTGGGGTGCCCTGGCCGGTTGGCTCAGTGGTAGAGTGTCTGCCTGGCGTGCAGGAGTCCTAGGTTCGATTCCCAGCCAGGGCACACAGGAGAAGCGCCTATCTGCTTCTCCACCCCTCCCCCTCTCCTTCCTCTCTGTCTCTCTCTTCCCCTCCCGCAGCCAAGGCTCCATTGGAGTAAAGTTGGCCCGGGTGCTGAGGATGGCTCTGTGGCCTCTGCCTCAGGCACTAGAATGGCTCTGGTTGCAACAGAGCAATGCCCCAGATGGGCAGAGCATTGCCCCCTGGTGGGCATGCCGGGTGGATCCCGGTCGGGCGCATGCGGGAGTCTGTCTGACTGACTCCTCGTTTCCAACTTCAGAAAAATACAAAAAAAAAAAAGTACTGGGGTTATAATGAGTATGATAACTATAGTTAACACTGCTGTATGGTATATTTGAAAGTTGCTGAGAGAGTAAATCCTAAAAGTTCTTATCACAATAAGAAGCACATTTTATTCTTTATATTTTTTGTATCTATATGAAATTATGAATGTTAACTAAACTTATTGTGGTAGTCATTTACAAAATATCTTATATGTCAATATATGGAAGCCTTAAACTGATACAGTGCTGTATGTTAATTATATCTCAATAAAATTTAAAAAAGGGGAGCATCTAAACTGAGTCTTAACATACTATCTTGAGCAAGAGCAGGAGAAACAAGTGGGAACCCTGACAAATATGGGTGCTGTGTCCCCTGCCCTGCTCTATTCTGTATCTGCACGCTGAAGCTGGCCAGTCCCTGGAAACATAAGAATCAGTGAAAGCTGTTATTTCATCATTAATAGTGCAGCATTCTTTCCTTTAAGGAGCAAGCTTTGCCTGGGTTATTTAGATGCAGGGTTTTGGGGGCGGAAGACTGACATTATTTGTTGTACATCTGAAACTGGTTTCTGTCTGCCTGAAGTCTACCTGGAGACATCCGGAACCCTTTGTCTGTGAGTGAATCAGAAATGAACCTGATCACTACATCATCGCACAGCCAATCCTCTCATTCTTATGAAAGTGCCTCTGTTATGCTTCCCCCGCCCCTCACGATGAAAAGAAAATAGTCATCATTGCTTCTTTCCTCTGGGAAACATTTTTTTCTGTTACTGTAACTTAAGAATTACAGTACCAGAGAGGATGACTTAACCCCTTCCCTCCACCCATTCCTAACCGAGGACCATTACCTTACTTATTGAATTTACTGAACTTTCTTTTTCTGTGACCATTTCCTTCCCGGAATTTTTATGACTTTATTATTTTAATCAAGCTTAAAGTATTACATACATGTCAGTCTCCTAAAGCTGAATCTACAGATGGCACTTTTTGCAGTTGTTTTATCCCTCTCTAATTATTTGTGTAATAGTATTTAGACAGAATGGTATAAAATCAGTCACTCGAATCTGAATCTTGAATATAGTAGCATTTGCTCGTTTTTTAATACTAAGTAAGTTGGTGACACTCGGTGAGCAACAGCCACTTTCTTTGTAAAATGAAACTTATTAATTCTAGTGTAGGCATAGTGTAACAGTAGACAAAACTATATTAAAGACCTTAGTAGATAGTCATGAAATAACACACTTCATAATATGGTAAGCAGCTTGATGCAATGGAAAAAAGCGTGGGCTTTAGAGCTAATCCAACCTTTCCGGAGAGGACCATTAACTGTCCTTGTGCAAGTCACTTATCCTTCCTGAGTCTTCCTCCTCACTGTAAATTGAGTGTTCTATTCTCTGCAATGAATCAGAAATGAGAAATATGAAGCACTGCCTTGTCAGAGCCACGGTTATAACAACTACTTATTTATTACTTAAATCTATATTGAGTTACTTTTAAACATAGTGAAATTCACGCATGATCATTTCCTTGCATCCTTAACCTTTGCATCTTGATTTTATGACCACTTTTATAGACTGTTTGTGTGTTGAAGTTAACTTTAGACTAAAGTGCATCTTATAATGGCAGATATTTCCCCCTTAAAAACAGGAACATATGCAGCAGCAGTATTTTTAAAGGTCATCCATGGATTATTATGGCTCTTTCTTACCCCTTTCATTCAACAGATAAGCCCAAGGCTGAGTGAAATGAACTCTATGGCCAATGTGTCACAAACTAGAAAGCAGTTTTCTTGGAGTAAGAAAGAGCGAATAATTTTCGCCTGAGCTGGAGAGCCAAGCTGGAAAGTTTGTGATCACTCTGTGCCAGCTGGTTAAAGCACTGTGCTTTGAGGTTTGGTAGTCCTGGGATAATTACAGCTCCACACTTCTCACACTTGTGGCTTTTTCTGTTTTATTCAGCCATTGTGCTTCTCAATTTCCTCATTTGTAAAGTCCAGGCAATGACATTTTCTTTAGGAAGAATGAGATAAGCAACTGATAGATTGAAAATATGTTTTATTGTACAAATCCACTAGCATGGGGGTAATTTGTTAAGGCTTCTTACGGGAAATGAGAAAGCATGTTACATGCTCAGATATATAGCATGTAAAAAGTGGGCACACATAAGTTAGACATTTGCCTACCACCTAGCTTGCTACCCTGATTCATAATAAACATTTAGTGAATTATTGACATTGTAATCGTTGTTATTCCCGAGACACAGTGAATGGTTATGTAGAGGTGTTTTTGTTTTGTTTTACGTTGTAATGAATAGCATCCGAGTAGGCTGATTATTCATGGTTTTCATATATTTGACAAGAGGCATTATTAAATTATATTTCTCCATCATCCAAACTTTAAAAATTAATAAATTTCTTATAAATTCTTACTGGGCCAGCCACAAATAAATAGTAAATTAATAATATTTTATTTCAAAGTAGATTTTAGTAATAATAGATTTCTGACTTAGGAAAAAGAGAATACATACTGAAGTAATTATCAGATATCAACAACTTAAAGATTGGTATCTCCACTCTGGAATTGGGGTTCTCATGCATTCTTTTTCTGGACAGACAACCTACTGTTATTATTATACAAATTAATTGTATTTTTTTTTTAGAGAGAGAGAGAGAGACAGGATGGGAGAGAGATGAGAAACATCAACTCATAGTTAGTTGCGTTACTTTAGTTCATTGATTGCTTTTTATGTGTGCCTTGACCATGGGATTCTGGCTGAGTCACTGACCCTTTGTTCAAGCCAGTGACTGTAGTATCCTATATATGATACCACACTCAAGCCATTGACCCCACACTCAATCAGGTGAGTCTGTGCTCAAGCTGGCAACCTTGGGGTTTCAAACCTAGGACCTCGGTGTCCCAGGTTAATGCTCTATACACTGTACCACCACTGGGCAGGCTAATTGGATTTCTTGTAAATAAAAATTGGAAGCTGTATTAAATACAATGATCATACAACTTCTAAAAAGTGCTTTATGAATATTTGAAGACCTAAAGTAGAATTTCAGGTTGATTTCAAACAACCTGCAATGCAGGCCCATCTTCAGCTGTAACTCTGAGTTTAGTATG
This sequence comes from Saccopteryx bilineata, assembly GCF_036850765.1. NCBI lineage: Eukaryota > Metazoa > Chordata > Mammalia > Chiroptera > Emballonuridae > Saccopteryx > Saccopteryx bilineata. The sequence continues at coordinate 105,518,598 of NC_089491.1, read as the reverse complement.
AGGTTCCATTTTAGAGATAAATATTTATTAATTGCTTTACAATTTTCAGCTTTTTAGAGATTGTGCATACTTTCTGTTATGTAAATTATATATAGTATTATTTTAGTGTGAAGAGTGGCTCACTTTCCCTAAGAAAAAGTTACTTTTTTCTTTATTTGGAAATATTTGTTAGTTTGACAAGGCCCCTCCCAAAAATCTGTTTGACACTGTTTCAATTTTTTGTTTTTTTTTCCTAGAGACAGAGAGAGAGGCAGAGAGAGAGAGATAGCGACAAACAGACAGGAACGGAGAGATGAGAAGCATCAATCATTAGTTTTTCGTTGCGTGTTGCAACATCTTAGTTTTTCATTGATTGCTTTCTCATATGTGCCTTGACTGCAGGCCTTCAGCAGACCGAGTGACCCCTTGTTCGAGCCAGTGACCTTGTGTCCAAGCTGGTGAGCATTGCTCAAATCAGATGAGCTCGCGTTCAAGCTGGCAACCTTGGGGTCTCAAACCTGGGTCCTCTGCATCCCAGTCTGATGCTGTATCCACTGCGCCACCGCATGGCCAGTGTTTCAGTTTTTATAGAGCTATTTATTATAAATAAAATATAGTTATTAGAGAAAGTTAAATTCATTTTTATTGCCACCATTTTTATATAGACATTGTGTGTATTTTATGTAAGCCATGGGCCTTCACTTCAGTATTTCCTTCATCTCACCCTGAGCGTGAGATTTAATCTAACCAAATTCTTTGTAAATGCAAACACATTTTAAGTTTTAGTAAAACAAAAAAATTTCTAGCTATCATTTTTATGATAATATAGTTTAAGGACTGTTCTCAAACAGTCCTTAAACATACCGATGTGTGTGAGTAGATGCAGACATGTACATACTGCATATTGTCTGTCACCAACATTTTTTTATTGACCAGCTGAGCAAAGGGCACTCAGAAGGTCAGGAGACTCACATTAATTCACTCCATCACACATATTAGTATTGGCAGTGCTGTGCTAAAAGGAGGAGAATAGGATTAAAATAAAAGGTAGCTAGCTAGATCTTCTTTTGAAACAAGGATGTACAAGAAATGTGGGCAGCACATTTAGAAAAAGCCTCTGAGAGCACCTCTCAATGGAACAGACAGGCTATCATGATTATGATGAGTGAAGCTATTAAAGTCTGCGTGAAAAAAAGTGCAGGTTACCAGTCTACTGCTTGTTCCCAGAAACTGAATAGTAGTTCATACATTTGCAGTGATTGTTAAAGCTACAATACTTAACTTAAATATACAAATTATCTTCAAATATAATTTCCCCATGAGTGAATGTTCTTTCATGGTCTAATCATATAATGGAGAGAGAGATTATAATAAAAGGGCAACCAGTATACTTTCAGCTTCATTTAGTGAAATGCTATTTGGTAGGTAAAATTTGCATAACCTGAAGGTAATAACAGATGACTGGACCTCAGACTAGCTTTGAACATGATGCTGGCCATGATAAATAATTGTCTTAGATTTGTTAGATTTTAAAAATGAAATGGGTAAGTTTTGTTTACTTATTAAAATATAAAATGCAAATAATTCTAAAAAAATCACTAATATTTAATCTATTAATTTTCAAATCCTTCATTTAATCTTACCTTCTCAATATGGTTTTAAACTTGGGAGGGTATATTACCTTCAAGTTTTCTCTTCTGCATCACATAAAGTGCTCTTCACTTAATAGTTATTCTCTAAATGCTTGAATCTCTAAAGGAATGAATGAATGAGAATTACAACAAAAAAAATTGTACATAAGAAAGAACTAACTTATCTTTTAAAAAAAAGTGACAAGGGACATATACTTGGGAGTCAGAGTTTCTCGTTGCAAAATGAAAGGTTTACCTCTTACTACACTTTATATTTTAACCATTTTACTTAATTTCTCCAATCACATTTTCTCATCTGTAAAATGGAATTTTGATGTCTTTTGGGGAATCAGATAAACTAACGGATTAAAAGACCCGCCAAAGTGTCTGAAATTTCATAGACTGTAAGCACGGTGATGCGATACCATCGCAGAGGCTGTTGGAAAGCTGTGACCTCGGACTGATGTTCACAATTCGCTTTCCAGGTGAAGCTTACATGCGGTTGAGCAAACTTCCTGAAGCAGAGCATTGGTATATGGAATCACTGAGGTCCAAGACGGATCACATTCCTGCTCATCTCACCTACGGGAAGCTACTAGCTCTAACTGTGAGTACCTGCAGTCCACACCTTTGACAAGTTGCTTTTCTCCATGCAGACTGAGGTAGATGTGTTTGGAGATACTGGTTCTTAGCCAGTTAACTCAGGTTTGTTAGGTCATAATGATGGTGATGCTAAGTTAGAACCTGTGTAGAAAATGTGGAAAAAATGTACTGCTTTGACTGTGGGGTTGGCTTTAGATCAAGGATCGGGAACCTATGGCTCGTGAGCCAGATGTGGCTCTTTTGATGGTTGCATCTAGCTCGCAGACAAATCTTTAATTAAAAAATAGTAATAACGTTAAAAATGTAAAACATTCTCATGTATTACAGTCCATTCATTTCCTACCGCTCATGTTCATGGTTGCGGATGGCTGGAGCCAATCACAGCTGTCCTCTGGGACAACACCAAATTTTTATTGGATAATGCGTAATGTACATGGGTCATTGTATGGCTCTCACGGAATTACATTTTAAAATATGTGGAGTTCATGGCTCTCTCAGCCAAAAAGCTTCCCGACCCCTGTTCTAAGGTATCACTAAAATGCTATTAAAGAAATTGTATAAGCAGACTAGGTACCTAGAAAATATCTCACGAAAATAAAAAATTTAGATAGGCTTAATAAAATATAACACATATGCTCTAAGTTCATAGCTGAACTCAAAAAAGCATAAGAGAATTTCCCAGGAGCCAGAAATGAAATGAAAACTAAACACCAGAACAGTGAACAGTTGGCCTATCCTATAGCTGATCTGGAATAGTTTACCAGTTGTGACAACCAGTGGGAAAGGAAGGCGCTTTTTGTTTGTTTGTTTTTGTTCTTGCTGGAATAAGAGACAAAGCTTTGGACCAGTGGGAGGCTAGGAATTAGCTGCCAAACAAAGCAAGGAAATTCATATCCTTAGTGAAAGGATGATATAGACTAAGTTTGCATACTGACATAAAAAGGCAGCATGAAGGATTGCCTCTCAGTCTGGGCTCTGAATGGAGAATGAAAAGTCTCTGCTGGGAGTTTGTCACTAAGTCCTTCTTCTACCAGGCTTTTGATTTTGAATTTATTTGCATGATTAGGGGATTTCTAGGCCAAGAAATTGAATGCAAATCAGTCTACTCAAAGCTTTTGTTAAAGAAATTATAGTAGACGTCCTTCATAAAAACAATTAAGTCTAGGAGTTACTGAGTGATGTATGGAATGATTAGTTCACAGAGAAATGGTGACTACATGGGTAAATTAGAACAAACTTTTACTGAATAGGCCCTGGCTGGTTAGCACAGTGGTAGAGCGTCAGCCCGTCACATGGAAGTCCTGCATTCAGTTCCCAGTCAGGGCACACAGGAGAAGCGACCATCTGCTTCTCCCTCTCTTGCTTCTCTCTCTTTCTCTCTCTCTCTCTCTCTCTCTCTCTCTCTCCCTCTCTCTTTCTTCTCCTCTTGAAGCCATGGCTTGAATGGTTCAAGGAAGTTGGCCTTGGGCACGGAGCATTAGCTCCATGGCCTCACTTCAGGCACTGATATAGCTCAGTTGCTGAGCAGCAGAGCAGTGGGCCCAGATAGGCAGAGCATCAGCCCTAGAGAGGGCTTGCTGGGTGGATCCTACTCAGGGAACAGGCAAGAGTCTGTCTCTGCCTCCCTGCCTCCCCACCTCTCATTTAATAAGGATAACTTTTACTGAATAAAATATTAAGAAAGAATAACCTCATAGGAACAATCAGAATGTGAGAAGAGATGATACTTAAACTGGTTTATGGAAGTCAGAATGTGGAAGGAAGTATTACACTGGACTCTCAGGGCTGGCTTTGCTATGGGATGGCAGCGAAAAGAAATCTTACCTATTCAAGAAGAAACCTGGAGAGACAACTCAAGTCTGGGGGCAACTGGCATAGAAGAGAGTGATTTTAGGAGCATAAAGTGGGGTAATTGGTTACAACATATGTGTGGAAGAGTCAGGTCTCTCCCCCATGTACACAGTGAATGCCCCAACCAGGCACTCACTGCTGTCATGAGAAAGGAAGCTCATAGTGGTAGAGCTGTTGAATGACAGAGATCCAGGGCTCAGGAGCAGCTTGCACAATGGAAAGTGGAGTGCAAAGGGACTGAAAAGAGGGTTGACTGAATGCTTTCCAGTGGAATACCCAGATTCTCAGTACCCTTACCCTACCACATGAGAACACCAGCAACACAGATTTCATACGCCCTCAGCAACCCTATCTCTCCACCCCACACACCCTACCTCCCAAGAAATTGTTGAATTTTTTTCAAGTGAAACTGATAATTGTAAGGGAAAGATTCCCACTTACATACTACATTAGGAGAAGCCTTATAAATGGCTAGTTCTCAAAGCAGATAACACAAAAGTGAATCTGTTCTGTCTAAAAAGAACACTTGTGTCTAAGGAGCATCATTCAGCTTTTATTAATTTTCTGTTAAATATCAATGGGCAAGCAAGGATCATCAACCATATGAAAGTCTAAAATGTGAAAGATTGGAACTGAAGCAAATTATTAGGATACTGGAGGAAAGAGAAGAAAGTTTTTATAATTCTTAGAAATGGTAAAGTAGTATTTCATGAAGCAGGATATCATTAAAACATAAATAATGAAAAAGGAGAAAGAGCTTTTAGAAACACTAATTCAAAAAGATATATTCACTCCTATGCTTATTGCAGCATTATTTACAATAGCCAAGATATGAAGACAACTCTAGTGCCCATCAATAGACCACTGGAGAAAGGAGATGTGGTACATACATATTTATACAATTGAATATTACTTGGCTATAAAAGAACAATGAAATTGTACTACTTGTAACCACATAAATAGACCTAGATGGGATAATATTATGCTCAGTGAAATAAGTCAAAGACATGCATCCTATGATTTCATTTAAATGTGGAATCTAAAGAACAAAATAAATGAACAAACAAAACAGAAACAGACCTATAGATAGAAAGAACAGACTAATGGTTGACAGAGGGGAGGAGACTTGGGAGGGTGGGTGAAAAAGGTAAAGGGATTAAAAAGTACAAATTGGTAGTTACAAAATAGTTACGAGGATGTCAAGTATAGCATAGGGAATATGGTCAATACTATGTATAGTACTAGGTGGGTAGTAGAACTATCGGGGCGGGGGAATCCCTTTGTAAATGATCTAATTGTCTAACCACTATATTGTAAACCCAAAACTAATGTAAAATAATACTGAATGTACACTGTAATCGAAAATAAATAAGAATAAAAATTACAATGTCAAAATCATTTTCATTTTAAGGATAGGAGAATAGAGGTGAAGAAAGCTTTCCATATAAAAACAAAAAGATAAGGAAATAAAAAAGAAGAAGAAATTTTGAAAGGAATCAATAATAAAGCCCAACAGAAAAAGAATAGAGAAAGGGAATGGAGAATATTACATAAACGTTGATGGGGACAAGTGGCTATTTCTGCTACTTATGAGATGATAAAATGTCAAGTTTAATCAGTTAGAAAAAAATTGTTTTAGCTTATGAAAACTTTCAGTTTCTTATTCTGATAGTATAATTTACATAGCTCCACATGAGAACAGAATTTATGTACCTTTTGCCCTCACTACTGTCTTTGAGATGATCTTCAGGATTTCAAATGGAATCATTTTTAGTTAGATTGATAAATGGACCACCTTCAAAAAATACCTATACGAGTTTCAGATGCCTTATTTTCAAAAACTAAGGAAAGGTCACTTAGAATAGGGAAAAAAAAAATGAAGGCTTAAATGTACCCAGTTCTGAACATATTTAGAGCCTGATACTACTTTGGTTATAGAAACGTTATGTCCTTTTTTCTCCTCTTCTTCTTTTCAAGCCTAATATTTTGTTTCTCTTACTAAAAATATGATTTTACAGGCTACTTTATTTTTATAAGGCGTTTTTTAAAAACAAGATTTAGAAGTTTTAACTCACTGAAGCATATGGCAGGGAAGGAAAGACTCGTGTATTACAATCCACATTTTAATCCCCTCACACCACCAAAACTTTTATGGTTTCCGATTTGCTGATTAGATGAAATACAAACCCTATTATGGAACGACATGAACTCACAGTGCCAAAACCTCACAACCATCTTTAACAGTTTCTTTTTTGAATTATGAGATTTGGCAGATTTTTTATCCCAATGGATTGTTTTTATCTAACTTTGGGATTCTAGGCCTGGTAATAGGCCCTTGACTTAACATGAAATTGGCAAGGTGAAAAATGCCACACATTTTGACTTCTGAATGCTTTAAATATTAGATATTGTAAAATGGAGTTGTCTATTAGTCTCAAGAGAAGAGAAATAAAGATGGAATGGTATTTTTATTTTTTTTTGTCAAAACTGACCAAAGCAAATATGTAAAAATGATATATAACTATATTAGACAAAGTATAGAGTAGGATTTCATATAAATGTTATATTTTATAAGACAAAAAACAGGTTATTGGTGCCTTTATTTTACAGCCAGTGGATTGATTCACTTAGTACATTTTTTGGTACATATTTTTCTTAAAGAATTTGTGTAGTATTTACAGTATTTAGAAACGTCCAAAATGTTCAGCATTCCCCAGAATGTTTTGACACATTTCATAGATCAAATCTTTTTATAGTCCTCTATCAAAAATGTCCCATTTCTCTCTCTGCCTGCTCAAATTTTATTTCCTCTTTGAAGTCTTGCCTGACTCTTCCAGGCAGTGGTTTTTCCTTTCTCTGTGCTTCCATGGCATGACCTCAGTGGCCCTCTGATGCTGCCTCCCAGGTTGACTGGCAGAAATAAATGTATGACTGCCTTTTGACCCTAGAAATGAGGCAGGATCTACATTTTTTTCTGTTTATCTCTTCAGTCATGGTGACTATCCCTATCACCTCCTTGTGCATTCTTCTTAAGTTATTGAAAGGTACATACCTTTTTAATATTTTTGTTTCCTTAGCTTGATTTTTATTTCCTCATTATTTCCTTCATTTGGTCAGCACATGTATTGAGACTTATTACTCTATGCTAGGCATCACTCTAACTCCCAATGATGTGCTCTGAATACATGAATGAGAATGGCATGATTAGGGATTGGACACAGGGTAATCTTCTGAGACCCTGGAAGGAGATATGGGTACAAGAGGAGTGTACATCTCTTGAGTGCCTGTGCTTGATACATATGTTATCTCATGAATCTTTGCAATGAATATTATCTTCTCTTTATATATAAGCAAACTGAACTTTAAAGATTAAGTCATATCTACTAAATAGTACAATTGGATACAATCTCAAGGTTTTCTGATTTGAATGCCATTAATTTTCACTCTATATTACATAATTTAAATGTGAAGGGTTTTTTCCTTGTTACTTTTGGTAGGAGATTCTAAAAATAATACAGTGCTTCTTCCCTCCCCCATTTTTATAACTCATTTTTAGATATTAGCTCCATATACTAATTTGGTTTGAGTGGTTAAACACATTTTTATTTTATTTTTATTGTATTATTCAGCATCATAGGTCATGAACTTAGGACTCCTATTTTTGGCAAGGCACATTTATTTAGGTCCTACATTATAACAAAATACAAAATTTTTCAGGTACTCTAGGGAATAATTCTGTATCAGGGTCACCAGTAGCCTAGAAGAAGAACAGATTATCTGTCTGCTTGAATCAAAAATTTACTTATTTTAAGCAGAAAATACTGATCAGGAGCCTGTGGTTTTATGTTTTAAGATGTCTTTGCATACTTAAAAAAGATTATTACCTCAACATCAGTATAGGATTAAGTTAAAATCTAATGCTTTGGCTTAAGATAATTTCCCGAGGTTGGCTGCTTTTATCTTTCCACCCAGGGTGCACATTCTCCCCAAGTGGTAATTGTCTTCACTCCTCTTCCCCTCCCACTTCAACAGTACTCAACCTACAGATAGAAATAACTGCCAAAATATATTAGGCACTTATTAAATTTGATACCTTTGCCCTGACTATAAATGTTAAAGCTGACTTAATAACAGTTGCTTTTACTTGATAACAAAAGGCAGAATTAACCAAAGAAAGTAGTCGCCTAGCCAGGCAGTGGTGCAGTTGGTAGAACATAGGACTGGGATGCAGAGAACCCAGGTTTGAATCCCCAAGGTCACTGTCTTTTTATTTATTTTTATTTTTATTTTTTTTATTTATTTATTTTAGAGAGGAGAGAGAGAGGAGAGAGAGAGATGGGGGGAGGAGCTGGAAGCATCAACTCCCATATGTGCCTTGACCAGGCAAACCCAGGGTTTCGAACCGGCGACCTCAGCATTTCCAGGTCGACGCTTTATCCACTGCGCCACCACAGGTCAGGCAAGGTCACTGTCTTGAGTGCAGGATCATAGACATGATACCATGGCCACTGGCTTGAGCCCAAAAGTTGCTGGCTTGAGCAATGCTGGAGCCCCACCCCTGGTCAAGGCACATATGAAAAAGCGATCAATGAACAACTTAAGTGCCACAATGAAGAATTAATACTTCTCATCTCTCCCTTCCTGCCTGTCTGCCCTATTTGTCCCTTTCTAGGTCACAGTCACTAAAAAAAAAAAAGTTAAATCAGTGTGGGAAGAGTTGAACTCTTAAAAATCTGTTAATAGCCCTGGCTGGTAGGTTCAGTGGTTGAGCGTCAGCCCGGCATGTGGAAGTCCCAAGTTCAATTCCCGGTCAGGGCACATAGTAGAAGCGCCCATCTGCTTCTTCACCCTTCCCTCTCCTCCTTTCTCTCTGTCTCTCTCTTTCCCTCCCACAGCCAAGGCTCCACTGGAGCAAAGTTGGCCCGGGTGCTGAGGATGGCTCCATGGCCTCCGCCTCAGGCACTGAGAATGGCTCCGGTCGCAGGGGAGCATCGCCCCCTGGTGGGCATGCCGGGTGGATCACAGTCGGGCACATGCAAGAGTCTGTCTGTCTGCCTCCCCACTTCTCACTTCAGAAAAATACAAAAAAAAAAAAAAAGTCGGTTAATATACATATTATTAACAGACCTGAAAGTCTGTTTTGCATTTAAAGCCCTACTTAGAATATTTATTATGAAACCCATTTTTTAACTTGGACTTCTTATCATCTTGAGAAAAGAATGTACTGCTGAATGAACCTTGAGGAACTGTATGATATCAAGGGCTGGGCCATAGAGTACAGAAGTTCTAGAATCATACATCACCGAAAAGGACACTGAGTTTTACCCAATAGACCAGCAGGTTGGAGCAAGAACACCTGAAATGTTGTTAACCTAGTAATTTAGTTCATTTTTAAGTAATCGTTTAGTTTGAAACATCTAAGAGTTTAGTAAAATTGAGTGTAGTTCTTTGCTTCCCTACATGATGGATGGACAGAGGTAGTAAGAAAATTTAAGGATGTTAGGATGCAGGTATCATCAACGTCAAGATTTTGCAAGAAAAAAAAGTGTTCACATTAAGGCTAGAACTACCCTGAAAGTAGCCATTTGTTTACATTTGTCCAAAACCAGAGTGAGTTGAACTCTGCAGTTGATAATGTCATCATGTGCTTAGGATATGTTTGCAGTCTCCAGAATGCAGGTAGAACAAAACAACTTTGTTTTTAGGCACGTTACATTTGAGCATTGTTTTGAAAGAGGAAATTCACGTTATTAATCTGCAAACAGATGAAAATTTTCTTTTATTTTTATTGCCTGATATAGAAATAGCATTTGATTATTGTAGTACTTAAAATCTCTTCCTATATAACTGTACTAAATGTCAATACTTATATCTAACTAAGTATACAGACTAGGGCAAAAGTAAGTTTACAGTTCTTTTTATGGAAATTAATAAATAATATAAGAATAAATGTGTTGTGTACTCACAACTGTAAACCACTTTTGCCCACCCTGTATATGTCAGAGGAAGTCTTTAGGATTTGTGTGAGTTCTTTCCTTTGCCAGTGTACTCTTAGCCTCCCAATAAACAGTATGAGTCAGAACAAGTCCTTTTTTTTTTTTTTTTTAGAAAATTAAATTTAATGGGTGATATTGATCAATAAGAGTACATGGTTTCAGGTAAACATCTATAACATTAGAACTGTTGATTATGTTGTATACCCATCACCCAATGTCAAATCACTCTTCATCACCTCATACTTGTCTGTCTTTACTCCCTTCCCCCGTTCTCTCCCCCAAGACTCCCTGCCCCTGGTAACCTCTTCACTTTTATCTATGTCAATGAGTCTCAGTTTTATATCCCACCAATCTGAAAATCATACAGTTCTTAGCTTTTTCTGTTTTACTTATTTCAGCCAGTATAATGTTCTCAGGGTTCATCCGTGTTGTAAATGGTACTATGTCATCATTTCTTACGGCTGAGTAGCATTCCATTATATATATGTACCACATCTTCTATATTCTACCGAGGGACACTTTGGTTGTTTCCATGTCTTGGCCACTGTGAATAATGCTGTGATGAACATGGGGTACATGTATCTTTACGTACCAATATTTTTGAGCTATGGGGGTAGATATCCAAGTAGAGAGATTGCTGGGTCATATGGTGGTTTTATTTTTACTTTTCTGAGGAACCACGATGCTTTCTTCATTAATAGCTATACTAATTTAATTTCCCACCAGCAGGGAGTAAGGGTTTCTTTTTCTCCACAAACTCCCTAATACTTATTACTGTCTTATTGATAATAGCCAGTCTAACAAATGTGGGGTGGTATCTCAGTGTAGTTTTGATTTACATTTCTCTAATAACTAGTAAAGATGATCATTTTTTCATGTCAGTTGTACATTTGTGTGTCCTCTTGGAAGAAGTGTCTGTTCAGGTCCTTTTCCCATTTTTTAATTAGATTATTTGCTTGTTTGTTCCTAAGCTTTGTGAGTTCTTTATATATTTTTGATATTAACCTCTTCTTGGAGTTGTTACTTGCAACTATCATCTACCATTTGATTGGCTGCTTTTTTGTTTCATTGTCAGTTTCTTTTGCTGTGAAGAAGCTTTTTATTTTGATATACTCCCATTCATTTATTTTTGCCTTTACTTTTCTTGCCTTTGGGGTCAAATTAATAAAGTGTTCTTGATGGCCAAGGTCTATAAGTTTAGTACCTATGTTTTCATCGATGTAACTTATTGTTTCAGATCTTATATTTAGGTCTTTGATCCATTTTGAATTAATTTTTGTGCAGGGGACAAACTGTAGTCAAATTTTATTCTTTTGTATGTGGTTTTTGTATTTTCCCAGCACCATTTATCGAAGAGGCTTTCTTTACTCCACTGTGTGTTTTTGGCTCCTTTGTCAAAGATGATTAGTCCATATATATGTAGTTTTATTTCTGGGCTCTAGATTCTGTTCCATTGGTCTGTATGTCTGTTTTTCTGCCAGTCCCTTGCTGTTTTGATTATCATGGCTCTATAATATAATTTGAAGTCAGGGAGTGTGAAACCTCTGGCTTCATTCTTTTTTCTCAGGATTGTTTTGGCCATTCGAGGTTTTTTGTGGTTCCATACAAATCTGGTGATTTTTTGTTTTGTTTCTTTTAAAAAATGACATTGGGATTTTAATGGGCATTGAGCATTGAATAAAATTTTGTTGTTGTTGTTCACTATGAAAAGGGGAGACAAAGAAAGACTCCCACATGGGCCCTGACCAAGATTCACCTGGCAAGACCACAAGGGGGTGATGCACTGCCCATCTTGAGTGTTGCTCCGTTGCTCAGCAACTGAGCTCTTCTTAGTGCCTGAAGCAGAGGCCATGGAGCCATCCTCAGTGCCTGGGGCCAACTTGCTCTAATCAAGCCCTGGCTGCAGTAGGGGAAGAAAGAGAGAGAGAGAGAGAGAGAGAGAGGCAAGAGAGGGAAGGGTAGAAAGGCAGATGGGCGCTTCACCTGTGTGCCCTGACTGGTAATTGAACCCAGGACATCCACACACACACACTGGGATGATGCTCTACCATTGAGGCAACTGGCTAGGGCCAAAATTCTTTTATCTAAGGAATTTGCCACTGTTAAAAACTATTTCAAGCACTTAGAAAAGGAGAGAATGTTGCAACAGATAGGCTTTTTTTTTTTTTTTTTTTACAGAGTCAGATAGAGGGGTAGATAGGGACAGACAGACAGGAATAGAGAGAGATGAGAAGCATCAATCATCAGTTTTTTGTTGCGACACCTTAGTTGTTCATTGATTGCTTTCTCATATGTGCCTTGACCATGGGCGTTCAGCAGACGGAGTAACCCCTTTCTGGAGCCAGAGATCTTGGGTCCAAGCTGGTGAGCTTTGCTCAAACCAGATGAGCCCGTGCTCAAGCTGGCGACCTCGGGGTCTCGAACCTGGGTCTTCCGCATCCCAGTTCGACGCTCTATCCACTGCGCCACTGCCTGGTCAGGTGGCATGCATTTTTAATTCAAGTAAAACAAAGACTAAAATTTTGTGACAATTACGTTAGATTTTTAAGAAATTAATTTTTTAATGAACTTTGTCTTCTAGAGCAGTTTTAGATTACAGAATTATTGTGAAATTAGTACCAAAGGTTCCAGTATGCCCTACACCCAGTTTCCTCTATGATTAACATCATAAATCAGTGAGATATATTTGTCATGATTGGTGACTCAATCATGATACATTGTTATTAAAGAAGGTACACATTTTACTCTGGTATCTTTAGTTCTTTCTCTGTTTGTCCTCTATGTTCCAGAGTCCTATTTAGGTATCACATTTTATTTAGTTTTCTTGTCACTTGGGGCTCCTCTCGACTATGACAGTCTCAGGTTTTACTTGTTTTTGATGATCACAACAGTTTTGATGAGTACCGGTCATGTATTTTGTAGAATGTTCTTCAACTGGAATTTGGTTGGCATTTTGTCAGACCACCCTGAGGTTTTGGAGGAAGACCACGGAAATAAAGTGCCATTCTTCTCACATCACATCACATCTAGGTTATTTATTATCAGTATGACATCATTGCTTTTGCTAACTTAGATGACCTGGCTTAAGGTGGATTTTTGTTGCATTTCTCTAGTGTAAAGACATTCTTTTTTCCCTCCCTTTCCATAGTGTACTGTTTGGAAAGGTGTCCACACTCTGTGCAGTCCACACTTCAGCAGAGGGAGTTATGCTCTCTCTCTTCAAGGACATAGTACCTTTATAATTATTTGGTATTCTTCTCTGTGGGGTTTTGTCTGTTCTCCTTAATTATTTATTGAAAATTGTCTGTATATTAGCATGGATTCAGTGATATTTTATTCATTGGATTATAATATGTTTCTACTATTTATCTTGTTGCTTAAGTTGCGTTTGTTGCCCAGTTTTGATCAGAGGGAGTTATTTCATAGGTTTCTATGTCCTTTGACTTACCTCTGTCTTTTGTGTGTGTGTATGCTTTTCCCTTTGGGTGCCTTCTTACTTTCTGATATTGTAACATGCTCTAGGCCGATCATACATATATTTTTTCTGCCCAAGTCCTAGAGTCAGACATTTTTCCAAGGAACCCTGGATCTTTTTGTTTAGAAGTTGTTTAGAAACCAAGATCTGGGTGTACTGAGTGCTACTGGGGGGTCACTGTTTCTAGGCTCACTCAGATGACAGAGCAAGGAGATACATGTCTGTGCATTAGCCGGTGTAGATGCCCATCTCTATCAAATTTAAATATTCTGTGTGTAACTCTGTGTTTTAAGTTAAATGTAAGTTCATACTGATATCTTCAACTCTCGTGCATTGTCATATGGACCTTACTAGCATCCTCCCCTTGTTCATCTGTACTTCCCATTGCAACAGTGAGAAACCTGGCTTTCACCATCCACCATACATTTTCTTAGTAGTTCATGCTCCACTATTGCATATAGTTGTTTTAGAATTGATAATTTGTACTCCCTGAGGGAAAAAAATCTTTGTCAACTAGAGGTGTGTTTACATTCAGTGTCTTTTGCCTTCTGTTTGATAGACTGCCTCATTTCCAAACTTAGATAGACCAGCACCTTGTTCCCTCATATATCCAAACAGACTGCTGCCTTGGCCTGAAATGTCTTCTTCCTGTGTCTCCACTTGGCAACATCTGACGCATCCATTTAATGTCATCTTTAACACTCCTTTTCATAAAATAGTTACTGATTCTTCCAGGCAGCCTTATTGCTTCTCGTCCAGGGTTCTTATTGCATATGAATAACTACATGATAGCTGAACACTTGTATATCACTACTATTTATTATTTCTATTTTTAGAGAGTGAGAGGAGGGACCCTGTCTCATCATAAGTATCTGTTGAATGAATGTAAGTGAAATGAGTCTGAGGTAGAGATTGGCTCATTTCATATCATGTTTTCTGTCAGGTTAGAGCACTGATACATCGCTTTCCTTCCCACTGACTTAATGTTTCTGTTCTCTGTGCTCCTATTAAACTGGGTCCATCACCTTCCATTATTGTTAGCTGTTTTCATGGCTGTATTCCCCCACAGACTGAGAGCTAGTCTAGGCTACCAGTTCCATCTCATTCATTATTTTAGATACCTAGGGAGAAGCTTGTAAAACAATACCTACTTGTTGAACAAATAAATTATTTTAATGCTCTGTGGTGGACGGGAAGAGTAAAAGAGGAAAAATAAAAGTTTGAAATAATAAATGGCAAACATGAATGCTTATACAAGTAATTAGACAAAGGGAAAAATGATGTTTTATGTAGGTTAAAGTTAAGTGAGAAATCAGAGAACTTACATTTTTTGTTTCACTCTGTTTGTTAAAAATGTCAGTTTCTCAGCATTAAAAAAGGTTTAAGGGTTCAGGGGTTGGATAACAACATGTTGGCAGTAAAAGGATTTATTTCTTTTTGCCTCAATAAAAATGATACGTTAATACTATAATCATAGAACTGACCATATTGAAAGAAAGGAATAAAAAAGAAACAAAATTGAATATATTCCTTTATTGTTTTTCCATTTGATAATATAGTAGAGCAGGGGTCCCCAAACTACGGCCCGCGAGCCGCATGCGGCCCCTTGAGGCCATTTATCTGGCCCCCGCCGCACTTCTGGAAGGGGCACCTCTTTCATTGGTGGTCAGTGAGAGGAGCATAGTTCCCATTGAAATACTGGTCAGTTTGTTGATTTAAATTTACTTGTTCTTTATTTTAAATATTGTATTTGGTCCTGTTTTGTTTTTTTTACTTTAAAATAAGATATGTGCAGTGTTCATAGGGATTTGGCCATAGTTTTGTTTTTTTTTTATAGTCCGGCCCTTCAACAGTCTGAGGGACAGTGAACTGGCCCCCTGTGTAAAAAGTTTGGGGACCCCTGTAGTAGAGTATCATCTTCTGGCTATCTGTTTTGTTCTGGTAGCCTTGGAAGGTAAACTCAGAAGACTATATAATATAAATCATTCATTTTAGAGGGAATCTATAGAATATCATCAACAGTGGTAGTGATAATAATGAATATGTGTTCTTCTAACAGGTATAACGGAATACAGATAATCCACTGTTCTTTTATTAAGTATTATGTATGGCAGGCAGGAATAATACTGTCTTTTATATAAATTTTTATAATATTTACATAATTTGCTTGAAGGTTCAGCTTGCTATATAAAGTTAATGGGATGTAGAGCAATGTGAACTATTTTCTACAATAGTGATTAGGTTGAATTTATACACATAATTGTAGAAGAAGCAAGCTTTTCTTTTATGGTTTTGCTATAGTTTTGCTCAAGTTCCTTTGTGATCTTAGAAAGCATTAACACAATATCACTTACTCGATTTGAAACAAATATTAGAATAACTGGTACTAAAAGATATTTAACAAACCTTATTTGGAATTCTGAGTATTACATTTTTTTTCTGAATACCATTGTAGAGATTGAAATATTTATGAAATAAATGGATTGTCTTATTAGTGTAGGCCACCCAAATCTAAAACAGTCATGATCCCTGAAAGAATGTGTTCTGTTGTATAAAATCTTTCTTAAAGATAATCTGATTTAAGTGGCTCTTGTTTAGGCACATAGCTTAGTCTCATACTTTTCTAACCTTATTTATTAATCTAGTTAGTCTGGCAACACCAAAAACTGCCTTTTCTACTATTGTTTGTTTAATCTTTAGTACAGAAACTATCTGCTGGAAATAATGTCTTCTCTGGGTGTTTTCTGTACTTTCTTTTGTTTTTTTCCTCCATTGCCTAGTCAATATTTCTTATTTCATTGTTATAGCTTTAAAAGCAAAGTAAAATTTACATAGCCATTTACTTTTAAAAAGAAGTGTGAAATATGACAGATTTGAATAAAATATGTTTTGATTAACTAAAGGTTTTGCTTCTGTGAAATACCAAGCATCAGAATATTGTAACACTGAAATTCAGCTGTCATTTTCTCCTTTCTTATTATTCTAAGATTGGTAGCAGCTTGATCCACGCTAACTACTTGAACCTGAAGTTGCCAAGTGATGTCAACATTTCAAAGAGTAAACGGACCTTTTGGAAAATACGTAGTTCTGGATGGGGAAAATATATTCTTAAACTGTCACTAGAGTTTATGTGGGTTTTCCACTTTGATCAAAAGTGGTCCCAAGTTTTTTTATACCAACTCTTCAGATTCAAGCTTTGGTGATCTCCTTGATTTCTCTTTTCTTCAAATTCTCTGATCCCAAAGGAGAATCTTTGCCCACTGTAATCTAAGACATTCCAGAACAAGAGACAGCGTGGTAGATAACCAAGTATTTTGGATCACAAAGTTTTTCATGTGACTGTGTTACAAGAATGCTATTTTAAATAAATGAAAAATAATCATCTACAACCATGACTTACCTTTGGGTAAATGGGTTTAGGTATAAGAGATCTAATTAAAAAGAGAACTGACTCTGCGTGTGTGTGTGTGTGTGTGTGTGTGTGTGTGTGTGTGTGTGTGTGTGTGTATGCGCATGCGCATGCTCCCACATTGCTGTGCCATACTTTTTACATATATTTTATATCATCTAATTATTTTAAGATATTGCATAGTAGTTAGTGCTGTTCTTATTACACAAAGATCATAATAGCCAACATTTTTTGAGCATTTATTGTGTACTATTCCCTGTTATAAGAGATTTACATGTACTGTTTAGTTATAAACCTCATCGGGAGGTGTCGTTCTTGACCCTATGATGTGTATGAAACACATTCAGCAACTTGCCCAGGTAGTCCGACTGGCGTAGGGATTGTTTCTTAGGAGATGGTCAAACTTATATCCATCTAATCCCCAAGCCTGTCTTCTCTCCTCTATGGCCGTGCCTCTCTTTGTAACATGTCTGTGCTTATTTTAAAGTAAAAAATGCTTTAAATGATTTAGTAATTTAATAGTTTATATTTTTTCCCCAAGTCTTAAAAGTGCCATGTTTCTGTTTTCTCATGGCATGACACCATGTATCCCAAGGTGCACATGCACTTCTTTTTGAGAAGTTGAATAAGTCACTATGTTTCTTCCAAAACCTGCTCTGTATTTATAGTGGTGGCACAAGGAATGGTGTCACAGTGACAACACTGCCCTCTTATATACCTCCATATATAACTTTGTTAAAAATGCCTTTATGATTGGGAGTGTCAGTTCAGTCCCTCTTGGATTTCACAGATAAATCTGCCAACTCAGGTGACAATTACACTGCAGGCTGTAATGAAGACAATTTGGAAGGTTGATGTATGGTGAGTTTTGTGCAGCCTTTATAGCACATATTTTCTACCAAGGTCAACAGGGTGTGAGATGTTGACAGTGGTAATTTAGCCCTGAGTCGAGCTACTATTAAATTGTCTATCCTAGAGGCAAACGAGCTCAAACTTTCTATTCTATGTCTTCATGTCACCTCTCTACTCATATTTTTCCTATTAGTTGCCCACAATTTCCTGTGATATTACACATTTTCTCTCACTGCAAGAAAGAGAGAAAGAATTTTATTTTGTAATAATGCCAGAACTCATGCGTGTGTGCTTCAACCAGCACACTGTACTGCTAGGACTTGGGAGTGAGCCAGTGTGGCGATATGCTCATCGTATGCATTTATACATACAATCTCAGTCTGCTGGTAACATGCCAGCCTTTTACCTTCTGCTGTGCGTGCGTGTGTGTGTGTGTGTGTGTGTGTGCAGGCGCACACATGCACATGTGTGTCTGTATGTGTGTGTGTCTTTTCCTTTTCCTAGCTACTTTAAAGGTTCCTGTAATCTTATATGTACTGCCTCTGGTCACTTTGCACTCTAGAAGTGAAACTGAATGAGCGTTGCTTACTAAACATGCTGTTTTTAGTAGATTTTTCTTTCTTTGTAGGCCATATACAATTATTCTTCACAGAAGGTGGCTCAAGAATCATGGCCTGGCATGAAGTAGTAATTTGGCAGCTTTCGTTGTTAATTAACCCAAATATTTTGTCAAATAGATGTATTTTGAGTTGGTTGGTAGCAAATTAACTGTTATCAGCTACAGCTCCTTTTCATGGTGTTAAAACAAGAAATAAATTTCTTCTTCATTAGACTGATGTTCTAAAGAAGATTCTTTTTTTTTTTTTTTACAGAGACAGAGAGAGTCAGAGGGATAGATAGGGACAGACAGACATGAATGGAGAGAGATGAGAAGCATCAATCATTAGTTTTTCATTGCGACACCTTAGTTGTTCATTGATTGCTTTCTCACATGTGCTTTGACCGTGGGCCTTCAGCAGACCGAGTAACCCCTTGCTCAAGCCAGCGACCTTGGGTCCAAGCTGGTGAGCTTTGTTCAAACCAGATGAGCCTGCGCTAAGCTGGCTACCTCAGGGTCTCGAACCTGAGTCCTCTGCATCCCAGTCTGACGCTGTATCCACTGCGTCACCGCCTGGTCAGGCTAAGGAAGGTTCTTAATGTTCTGATTTCATAAGGATCTTTTAAAGAGAACTTTGAAGCCATCAGCACTTGGACTAACTACACAGTCAGTTGTCTTGATGCCTGGTCGACTTGTCCTCCATCTGTGAGCCAGCTCAAGCATGCCAGCTACCTCCTTTTGAGACCTCCTCTGACTCATTCAGGCTGAATTGATGTCTTGGTCTCTCCTTTCTCCTTATGTGCTATACATATGTTTAAAGAGAGCCCTTTTAAGTATCATCTTGCAGTTGAAAAGGGCGTACCTACAGAGTCACCACAATATTACTCAGTCTCTAAGAGAAGGAGTCATTTTATCTCCAGTCTGGCACAAGGCATATGGTAGATACTCTCTAAATATGTGATGAGGAGTGGGTGGAGGGGTGGATGTGTGAACGTATGGGTGGACCTCTACTTTACAAAGTTTAGCTTTAAATAGCATAATGATTCCTGTAGTAAAGTTTTGCACCAACACTATACTGTGCATAGCATAAACTGTGAAGCCAAATTGTTTTTTTAATTTTGTAAAATGGATAATAATACTATCTCAGGTGTGGTATGAGAATTTCATTTGACAAGATGCTTAAAGTGCTTGAATGATGCCTAGCACATAGTCATCTGCCCTGCAATGTTTCTGTTCTTATTATATAACCTATCAAGAGAAAGTGGAATTGCAGTGTCCTAGGACCACAGACTACTTTAAAAATGTGTTTTGGGAAAACAGAGAAGATGCATGAAAACTTAATTATGCTTGACAGCCTGACCAGGCTGTGGCGCAGTGGATCGAGTGTCGGACTGGGACGCAGAGGACCTAGGTTAGAGATCCCAAGGTAACCTGCTTGAGCGCAGGCTCATCTGCTTGGGCCCAAGGTCACTGGCTTGAGCAAACGGTCACTCAGTCTGCTATAGCCCCCCCCCCCCGTCAAGGCACATATGAGAAAGCAATCAATGAATGACTAAAGAGCCACAACAAAGAATTGATGCTTCTCATTTCTCTCCCTTCCTGTCTGTCTGTCCCTATCTGTCCCTTTCTCTGTTTCTCTCTGTCTCTGTCACACACACAAAAAAATGCTTGACAGAGATTGCATGGTGTTGTGCTGTGAATGGGTGCCTTTGTAAGCACTCTTTCTGTTAGGGCTGTGTTGGGGAGTGGAAAGCTGAGGTCATGGCGAGATCTCACTGATGCTGCTAATGAAGCCTAGTTGTTTCCTCTCGTGGGACGTTTCAGTGTCGGAAAAGCCATTGTTTCACTCATCTAATTTAGGTGAATACCTGTGAGAGGTAAACAAGAATTAGGGCAACTACAGAGTATGTGTCAATACCAGGAAGAGGTTGTTATGTTTACGCTGGACCAGCTGGCATAGACAGAGCAGTTTAAAACCAGAATAACTTTGAAGCCCAGTGTACCCTTTCAATAGATACGTGGCTGCTTGGTTTAAGAACCTTTCTAGGTAATTCCGTCTTTGATAGGCACCATTACCTTTCAAGTACTTTCCGAAGAAAATACGTGGAATAGTTATGCAACTTCATTTACTTTCATTTGTAGTACATAATATAAACTATAGTTGATTTTAGGTCTCAGCTGCTATGCCCAATCTCAGTGTCAGCTCACTAAATCAGAAGAAGGGGCCGATTTCTCTTCCCTGTTGTGGATTGGAAAGCAGTGGAGAAAAAAAGAAGATGACATAGATTGAGAATAAGAATGTAACTTTTCTTTAATCTGAATTTTGAAACAATGATTACTTCCAAATTAATTGTTTCTTTAACAGAGGATCGTAACCAATAGTGTTCAGTGAACCTAGGTGCCTTGATTGACAACTGAGGAAAATAACATCTATTCAAATTAATGGCTTTCCTTGGTTGTACACCTTGGTGTCAAAACCAGAGTAGAACTCAGGGTTCTCTTATTGAATCCAGTGTTCTCTTCAGTACCATGATTAAATCATCAAAAAGATTCATGTCTAAATAAATTCAATAACCGTCTATATTCTTTACTGTCTACAAAAAAAAAAAAAAGAAGTATAAAATTAGGGAATTATTTACATCTGGCTTTATCCTCTTGCTAGAGCATTTGGATTTGAGAACAAGTGGCACCCTGCCAGTGACAAATGGAGGCACTAGGATTGCCTTCCCATCATTCGCTACCTTTTATGGTGTCTAGGGATTTCTTGCTCTCCTTTGTGTCCCAGCTGCAAAGCAGCTGTTGTTGAGAGGCTCCTGCTTTTCCACTCACAAGTCAGCTTTTCTAACCGTTCCCAAGGGATTTAAACCTCTGCAGCACAAGTGTCAACGCTGAGCTCTGTGAGCCAAAGCCTTCTCTATGGGGGCCAATCAGCGTAGCTGCTTCCCCTGCTGTTGCTGAACAGTTGGGGATGGAGCGATTCAGCGAATGTTCATGACAAACAAGAAGCACCCAGGGCACAAACAGCCCGGCTGAATGGTCGGTATTGTTGCTAAGAGCTAAGATTCTTGGCTTTCTAATTGCACCAACTTCTTAAACCAAGATCACATTGATCGTTTTATCCATCGACAAAAAGTTTTCTATGGCTAACCATTTTCTATGAACTTTTAGTGCCACCTTATGGACCACAGAATGCTGACTAAACTGTGGTGTTGTTTTTTTTCTTGCAGAGAGGAGGTGTTGATGGCAATGACAATAAAGGTTACCTCCTGTATATCACTTAGGATTTAATCGTACTTACCCACTAGAACCTGTGTCCTCCCTCACTAGGCAGCAATACTGCCCAGTGAGAGGATACATTGTAGAGGAGAGTTTTCAGTGGTTGCTTTTTCAAAATGTTTGCATTTCTGTGCATTTATGACTACCTACTATGCATCTGGCCCTTGTACTAAGTGTTGGTTAAACAATTCTCCTACAGTGGTTTACAAATAAAAGGGAAGATAACAAAATGGTAATTGGAGTATATGAGGTAAGGGTCACAACAAAAGTAGGAATCACGTGTCTTTGGAGCATTGAAAGGATTCTGGATGGGTTAAATTTGGCCAGAGAAAAAATTTGAAAGTTATTTAAGACTTCTAAAAAGATTCTTTTTTTGAGTTCTTTTTCTTTCTAATTTTCAATTGAACTAAGGGGGAAAAAAAACTAGACATGAATGTTTTAGGCCCAGTTGTGATTTATGGGGTTTTTCTGTTCTTGCTCAAAACACTCGATGTGTCTCATGTCCTGCTGCTGACATGACCACTTCCCGCCCGGTCCCAGCCAGATGGGACAGAGGTGTCTGCAGTGAGGTATCCGTTTTCTCACCTCGCCCCTATTTCTTTTGTCTTCAGGGCCTGCTCCCTAGACATACAACTTACTGAGGCGACCAGGCATCTCTCTGTGTCACTAAATCCAGTGGATATTTTTCAGCATTTGATATAATTGACCTTGCTATTTTCTTGAAATACCGTTTTAGCTTGTCTGTGGCCTCTTAATTCAGCCTGATGAACAAACAAACTGCATATTTCACATCTCATAGCACCTCAATCTCTACAATTCAGATCTTTTTTATTTTTTTAGTGTTTCATTTGGTTTTTTTGTTTGTTTATTTTGTTTTCTTTCATATTTCTTTTCTCTTTTTTAAACTGATTTGGAAAATCAAAACTGGGGTTATAATGTTACCTTCCTTAACCCCCTCCCTCCCCTTTATTTACCTATTCCCTTCAGTTTCACAATCAGGAACTAGAGGTCATCTTGTTACCTCATCTCCCTCATCACGTCCCCCCACCTCCTACTTTTCCTGCCCACATTGCAATCCTTTCTGTATTAACCTGAATATTTCTCATGTCAATCCACTAAACCTCATCACCCTTTTTTGCAAGCCTGGATTAACCTGCCTGCACCCCTCTGTTCTCATTCCAGTGTTACCTACGCTGCCCATGGAGGGATATTTGTAAAGCAGGTCACTGTAGATTCCCTTATGTGCCCTGTAAGCCAGGCATGCTCTACTCTCCCGGCATTTCCACCTGGCCCCACTCCACTCCTCCTCCCTCGCTCATCCTGGGCTCCATGCAGTGTTTCTGTTTTCCTGCCACTGGCCCTTTATCTTTGCTGAGCCTCTACCTAGAATAGTCTCCCTTTCAGCTAAACATGCACATCTTTCAGATTTTTAGAGCAAGCAGCAGTCCCTTTGGAAACCTTCCTTGAGTATTGCAAGTAGGTCAGACAAGCTGTTCTTGGTGAAATTTACAATTCTTGTTTGTGTGTACTCATAACAGCTACAGTTGTGGAAGCATCATGGGGTGGGAGTTGTGTCTGTTCATCACCATTTTCCTCCTGGTGCTTAATGCAATGCTCCACACATAATACCCAATAAATATTTGTTGGCTAAAGGAAGGAAATGAATAAATTCAATGAATTGCTGAAAGTTCATTGTTTCAATTAAAAATAGACATTTTTCCATTTGGTTTGGGATTCAGAGATATTATACGAGTTATTCTAAAGTCTAAAAATATTCAATTTAAATATTTAAAAACAATTAATATAACTTGAAAGTAAATTTTTAGGATACTTTACCTATAATTTATGTACATTTTATTCAAATATAATTTCTATTTTCTTGTTTTTTTTAATTTTTAAAAAATGTTTTTTAGGTGAGAAGAGGGAAAATAGTGAAGCAGACTTTCATATGTGCCCTGACTGGGTGGGATCCACCGGGCAACCCCATCTGGGGTCTCGAGTATGGGACTATTTTTAGTGCCTAAGGCTGTGGTGCTCCATCAGAGCTATCCTCAGCACCCAGGGCCACACTCAAACCAATCGAGCCACTGGCTGTGGGAGGGGAGAGAGAGAGAAGGGAGTGACGGAGTGGGAGAGAAGCAGATGGTTGCTTTTCCTGTGTGCCCTGACTGGGAATCGAATCTGGGACATTCATATGCCAGGCTGACACTATCTACCAAGCCCCCAGCCAGGGCCAATTTCTACTTCTTCACTACATATTACTCAGGCATTTAAGAACTACCTGAAAACTCTTCTTAGTAATTTAGATCATGAATGGAGAAGACTTATGGTGAGTGGTTGGTTTTAGTCTGACTCTGAGCTTAGCATAACAGTGCAATGTAACAGCCTAAGTGATTCAGCCAAATGGAGCTTATGATGTGGCTGTATTCTATCAAATTAATTATCTCCCACTGAAATGTTCTTATGGTATGTATGTATGACCTCTTTAAGCTTAAAGGAAAAAATATACCAGTAACAGGTAGAAAGGAAATAAAACCAAGCTAAACACTTTCAGTTATATAATAGTTTAGAAATTAGCTATTTGGGGTTTATACCTTAAAATTTAACTATTTTACTTATAATATCAAAGCTGTAGAGAAAACAACATATAATTTATATTTTTTTAATTATGAAATATTTTAAATATTTATAAAAGGCAAGTGACTTATTTAAAGTAGTTATTTTAATGGTCCTAAATGTTAATATTTTATGATGCTTTTACTATATATTTTTTTTTTATTGAAAACATGATTAAAACACAAGAGATTTTTTTATTTTTCCCCTTTTTTACTTCTCCCCTTGTCATTTTTTTTCTTTCATTTTTTGACAAAGACAGAGAGAAAGACAGCGAGAGGGATAGATAGGGACAGACAGACAGGAAGGGAAAGAGATGAGAAGCATCAGTTTTTCGTTGTGGCACTTTAGTTGTTCATTGATTGCTTTCTCATATGGGCCTTCAGCAGACCGAGTAACCCCTTGCTTGAGCCAGCGACCTTGGGTCCAAGCTGGTGAGCTTTGCTCAAACCAGATGAGCCTGTGCTCAAGCTGGCGACCTTGAGGTCTCGAACCTGGGTCCTCTGCATCCCAGTCTGATGCTCTATCCACGGTGCCACTGCCTGGTCAGGCTCCCCTTGTCACTGTTAAATGTCTCCTCCTTTCATTTTCTTTTTGTACAAGGTACCAGATAGCTGGTGTTTCTTTTTGTTGTTGTTGTTGTTGTTGTTTTTCTCTGACAATGACAATGCCTGATCTGTGGCCTCCTATCTGTCCAGTCTTTCTGACTTAGTTCTCCAATCTCTTTTGACCTAGAATCTCAATCAGACAGGACTTGATTACTCCACTACACATGCATCTTCCTACCAACACTTGTTCCCACACAGCCCTTCCTGTGTGATTGAGTGAAACCTGCTTCCACCTAGGTGCTCTGAGCTGCTGAGTCATCTTTGACACATGCTTTTGTGTTATACCCGTGCCCAATCCATCAGCCACCCATCTTCAGGATCTTCTAAATCTAACCATACCTGCCCACTTCCTCTGCTTTCACTTTACGCTTAGCCGTAAAGTATTAATAACTTCCTAAGTGGTCTTTTCGTTTTCTCTTCTACGTCCCCTACGTCAGTATTCCCATCCAAAATTCTGAATCATTTTGACCTTTATTTCAAGTGCTCTATGGTGTTTCTTCCTAATCAAAAGAAATTCTAGTACTTGCTTCAGCAGCACATATACTAAAATTAAAATGACACAGAGAGGAGTGACAATGCTCCTGCCCAAGGATGACACAGAAATTCACAAAGTGTTCCATATTGTGTGCAGTTCCTGGAAACCGTTTGACCCTTCTCTTGTTAACATCAAGGAAATTATATGAGTCAGAGCGACATATGACATCTAATATTGAAACTGTGGTTTACACTACCAAAGAAGAAAATTAATTCCAGACTTCTCACAGTGCATACTAGATCCTACACGATCTACTCTCTCCTGTCTCTCACATTCATTTCCTGTGATTCTCTGTGAACAGTACACCACTGCAGCCATATTGGTTGTCTTGTTAGACCCTATACTCCACAAGTGCTGGACCATTGCGTGGCTCACACAATCTCATTATATAGGTCACCCCTTAAATGTCACTAAAGGCTTTTTCTTAACTACTTTCTCAAACATCACCCACCCTACCCCAAGAAGTGTATTGCTCCGTTCCCTTTGCCTGTATTATTATTATTTTTTTTACCAGAGTGCTTAAGACCAACTGACAGTGTCACCTGCTCCCGTGTAAACGTTCCATTGTAACACTAGCATGTGAACTGCAGGAGGGAAGGAACTTGGTCCTGATTACCAAGATGTGTAACACAGCCTGCCACAAAGCAGGAGCTTATTCCATTGCTATAGAGTGAAACATCATGTCTCTGAAGCCTTCCTTTGCCCTTCTCGGTAGACTAAGTGTACCGTGTTCTCAAGATACAAGCCGACATGAACACAGCACTATACATAACAGTCCACTCTAGATGAGTACTTCTCTCCCCATCATTCTTGAAATACTGAGGGACCCACCTTTGCATTCACCTTTGAAACTCCACCAGTAGAATGATCTGGTGATTCAGATAGTTTGTGTTAGTCTCTTCTAAAAAAACATTTGTGTTTTTTTTTTAATGTAATTAGGACATAAACTACAATTTAAAATTTGTGTATTTCATTTAGCAGTGGAACATGAGGAGTTCTTGTGATTTAAAACTTTTCTTCTGTATTAATAGACTCCTATTTCATTGAAATGACATTTGGTTAACCAAGTCTATGCTAGTGGACATTGAGTTTGTATAAACAAAACTGCAATGAAAATGGGTTGCCTCCTTTTTGTATTTACAGGTGTTTCCTTTGGGCAAATACCTAGAAATAGAATTGTTTGGCCATACCTAGAAATAGAATTGTTTGGCCAAAGTGTATTTATGATTTAAAGGCTTTTGATATATATCAAATAGCTCTCCAGAAGATCTTATCACATTTGATTATAGTCTAGCTGTTGTATGATATAGGCACTTACTTTAATGAGCCCTTAGTAATACTGAGTTATTTTACTTTTGGGGGGAGGACTTCACTGATTAAGGAATAATAGCATCTTGATGTATTTGTTTACATTTTAGGTAAGTTAAATACTGAAGAAATTTAACATTTTTATACGGATATTGGCTATTATTTTTTTGGTATTTGCAAACTGCTTTTTTTGTGACCACTGCTCACATATGTCTGACTTCCAGGCCAGAAACTCAGTGGCATGTTAGTGATCTACTTTATCTTCTTTGAATGAAATTCAGTGTACTGCAGTCTTCCATCCCACTTGGTCAGCCATTTAACTTCAGCCAATTTTGTGATCTCCCCTCCTATGGTTTCAACTAAATCCGGGAGGCTTAGTGTTGCTCACAAAGCTGCAAGAAGCTGCCCATATCAACTCGGTCTGTGCTGATCCCTTCACCTTGAAGTGTGCTGGTCTGTAGTACGACTTGAGATAGGTTTTAAGGAGGCTTTGCTCAGGTTGGGAGTCCTGGTTCTGGGGTCCAGCCTTGACCTAGGCACACCACAGGGCCATCTCTCCCCACTGAGGTTTGAACACCTACTTTGGATGCTGCCCCTGAACAATCTAAGCACTTTCTGCTTCCACTAGCCACCCTAAACGTCATTTGATATATTTCAGTGATCTTAAGCCTTAAGACTGTGTATTGCGGGTATCTTTCAGGCAACTTCTTTGGGATGTTCAGGAAGAGGTTACAGAAGGCCTGTTTTTTGTTGTTGTTGTTGTGTTTTTTGTTTTGTTTTTTTTTAATAGAAAATGGAACTGGGAGACAATTTAGGGAGAATAAACACAATCTATTATCAGTAAACTTTTCAGCCACTATCATTTTTGTATCCAGTATTTTCTCCTTAAATATGTGAATGTCGTGATCAAAATTTAGTTGTATGATCATTTGATGAAGGGAATATTTTGGTAATATAGTGATAAAATATTTTATCATGAAAGTTGCCACTGCACCTGTCCCTTCACTTAGCCTCTAATTAAGGTTAGCTCTGGTTGATTATATGAGTGTCTAGGAGGGACATGAGAATTAAGTGATTTGGTGTAAATCATCTTGGTTTATAAGAATTAGTTGGACTGTTAGATTTTTTTTTCTTCTTTTCCAAGTGAGAGTAGGAGAGATACAGAGGCAGATTCCTGCTTGCACCCCAACCGGGATCACCCAGCAACCCTATTCTGGGGCCAGTGCTCTGCCCATCTGGGGAGCAATCAAGCCATGGCTGCAGGAGGGGAAGAGAGAAAGAAAAGGGGGGGGGGAGGGTTGGAGAAGCAAATGGTCGCTTCTCCTATGTGCCCTCACTGGGAATTGAACCCAGGACATCCACACGCTGGCCTGACACTCTACCACTGAGTCAACTGGCCAGGGCCTTATATATATATATTTTTTTTTTACTATTTTTTTTTTGAGGAGGAAAGAATTTATATCCTGAAAACACTTCACATATAAACACTGTGATGTTAAAAACTATCAGATAACGTTTCTTCTATTTGTAAATGGTGATCCCTAAAAATCAATCTTTCAAGACTGTCTCTTTAATTGCTTTTTCCTTTGTAATCATTACACTATAATGCACATTTAAACAACACAAGTACCAGCCGACCCTTTCAGCTTTTGAACATGTTTTATTGGCTGCTTCCCTCTCTTATTTATTATCCTTTTAGATTTACTTGCAAATGTAAAATAAAGACGTGATTTTCATTGGTTGGGATAAATGACTGATGTTCAGAATTGTCAAACATTCCCAAACCATAAACGCTTAATGTGTGTAAGTGGCTGAGATGCACAAATGCACAAGGAGACTCTTCTCACACCAAACTTACAGCAGCCCCCGAATAGAACCATCAGAGGGAAATTCTCTAGTTCATTCTAATTGTTATCCCTCCCAATGCTGAAGGTACAGGTAGTCCCTAGGTAGGATATAAATCTTTTATGTGTGTGTGTCAGAGACAGGGAGACAGAGATAGGGACAAAGAGGAAGGGAGAGAGATGAGAAGCATCAATTCTTTGTTGTGGCACCTTAGTTGTTCATTGATTGCTCATATGTGCCTTGACTGGGGTGGTGGGTGGGAGTGGGGGTTACAGCAGACCAAATGACCCCTTGCTCAAGCCAGCGACCTTGGGCTCAAGCTGGTGACCTTGAGGTTTCAAACCTTGGTCCTCCGCATCCCAGTCCGACGCTCTAGCCACTGCGCCACTGCCTGGTCAGGCAGGATATAAATCTTTAGTTAAAAATTGGACTATTTCTGAGGATCTCTTTTATAGTTTGATAGACCTGATATTATGACAGTTTCCAGGTGTAAAATGGAGAAATTACTATTTTCTTCACAGCTCTGTACTTTGCTGAAAATGTGTGAGTGTGTGAACTGAATAACTAAGGACTAACAATAAGTGAGTAAATTATATAAAGCAAATAGTGGTAGCCCATGTATTTCTTAACTGGTTATTATATTTAAAGAAAACTTGAATGACTATAGCAGGAAAAGTTGAATGTTTGGGAGTAAACCAGTATAAGACAAGATTAATACACTAATTACATTTATACCTATATATTCCTACTACAGGCCAACAATGCAAAGTCTTAATGTTTCCAGGTATTATTTAGTTAAACAGCAGTGCTGAGCTGTGGTGTCAAGACATACTTGATGATATAATAAATTGATATAATGGTTGATATAATCAGTAATTTGTTACTAAAAAAAGTACAAAATTTGATTTAAGCTTTACTTTTTAAAAATAGAACAGTTTAAGCTGGAAGTGGAATAATATAATTCTCTCTTATATTTAAAATGCCTGAGTGTTTTCTTAAGTTGGAGTTCTGGGAATGTTTGGGGGAAGTGTGTATGTGTATGTGTGTGTGTCTGTGTATGCATATATATTTTACATTTATTTATAAATTGATCTTATAAGGTATAGATACTGATCCAGGAAGATTTGAGCTAGATTGTGAAAGATTTTGATAATTATACCATTTATTAAACAGAATAAGTGGAAACAAGGAGCTATTAAAATATTTTTGAATAAGGGCATAAGAAACACAGTTCTTCTTAAAAAACATTAATGTGGTATAATGAAGTTCAATGAGTGAGGAAATCTGAATCTATTGTTGCACTCTAGATGTGAGCTCAAAGGGCTTTTATTTTAGAGCAGTGGTAGTCAATCTGGTCCCTACCACCCACTAGTGGGCGTTCCAGCTTTCATGGTGGGTGGTAGCGGAGCAACCAAAGTATAAATAAAAAGATAGATTTAACTATAGTAAGTTGTTTTATAAAGATTTATCCTGCCAAACTTAGTGAAAATCGACATAAAGTACTTGGTAAGTAATTATTATTATATGCTTTAACTTGCTGTAACTCTGCTCTATAAATTTTATAAAGTAAAGTTACTTCCCTACTTTATAAATCACCATTACTGTGGAACCAGTGGGCGGTTAGAAAATTTTACTACTAACAGAGATACAAAAGTGAGTGGTAGGTATAAAAAGGTTGACTACCCCTGTTTTAGAGTCACTTTTTAAAGAAAATTGTAAAATTTAGTTGCTACCATAACATGAAATTCTAAAAGGGATTTTTGAATTTTGGTGATTAGGAGCCAGATAGTGACATTGAACTCTTTTGAGGAGCCAGAGTTCTTTTGAGGAGCCAGAAGGAAGAAAAATGAAAGGAAACCAGAACTTTATTTGCTAGCTCTGAAGCTAGTTATTGCCATTTGATTTGTGGTTTTCTTAGCAACCTTTCAAAGTTGGTACTAATTATGTTTATATTTCCAAAGGAGGAGAAGAGACTCAGATATTACAAAGATACTCAGAGTCACACAGTGAAATTAGTCAACAAGGCAAGGCTCAACCATAGACTTGTCTGTCTCTAGGCTACTTCTCTTAAACTAGTGGGAGAAATTATTTGCCCACTGTGCTCTGTGACTAATTCCCTTACTATTGGGTAGTATACACATTATGTGCCTCCTGTATCTAAGACTTTGGGCAAGCACTATGTGAGGCAAATAGTAGGCATTCAGTAAATAAGTTTTAACTTACAAAAATAAAGGAAAAAGCAAATAAACCATAGAACTTGCAGTAGAACTCGAACCTCACATATCCCGTATTTGTCATAGTTGACCACAGTCCCTTTTTCTTGGGTTTCTGAAACAACGCATGTATCCAGAAATCCCAAACTATTGCAAAATGAGTAATGGTGCTTGATGTGAGCGGTTCGTACAACAAGTGGCTTACTCCATAGTGCTTGTAGAAAATGCTGAGTCAATCTGAAAGATACCAAGAAAAACCTGCTGAGAAATAACTCTTTCTTCTCTCTTCTTAACTGCCATTCCTCTAAAGTAGTGATAGTTGAAAGAGTAATCTTGATGAAACATAGTGTTACCTCCCAGGCACCATAATCCATTCCTAAGACCTAATAATGTGTGTGTCTGCATAGCTTATCATTTGGTTGACCCTTGATTTTATTGTCTTGTGAGGATTTTATTTTCCTCCTAATTATTTGGCACTTGACTTAAGTAAATATTATTCAAAGCAGAAAGATAGGTTTTTGCATAATGGTTTGATACTTGCTCCCAGAGAGAGTGTTCTGTCTTTTGATGTGTTCGTTTTGCATATAACCTGGTCCCTGGAGCAACCAGAGACCCTATCATTTGCCTTCTGGTGCATGTTTTCAATGCTACATACTATTGTTTTGCCAGTAGACTACAGACAAGGATTTTACTACCCCATTTACTGTGACATTGATAAATGAACCAGCTTTTTCTCTTCTATCCTGAAAAACTAAAGTGGAAGAAAGTTCACAGACCCTTTTTATCTTTGTGTATAACATTTGTATAGACTCTCTACCAACGATAATTTTAATTTTGAATCTTTTAAAAAATATTATCTGCACGTTCTTTGTACATCATTTTCTAGTGATGGTTTAAAGGTAACCATGTATTTTTGAGGTGATGTATATAACAAATCATACTCTTTGTCATTCAGAATTCTGTTGCATACAATATATACACACATATACATATAAAATAATAGTTGGCACTTATTATACGCATACAATATACCTAGGTATTATAACTATTGTTTTGTGTATTGCCTCAGAAATTTAATATTTTTATGATGTATTTTATTATCTCTTTTAAAATAATACATTTTATTTTTAGAGCAGTTTTAGTTGTTGTTTTTTTAAATTTTTCATTGAGCAAGAAACGTCACTCATTGTTCCACTTAGTTTTTTCATTTAGTTGTTCATTCATTGGTTGCTTCTCGTGTGTGCCCTGACTGGGGATTGAACTTGCAACTTCAGTGTGCCAGGATGATGCTGTATCTACTGAGCCACCTGGCCAAGGCCAGAGGAATTTTAGGTTTCAAAAGAAAATTGAGCCAAAAGTACAAAAAGCTCTCATATTCCACCTTACCCTTCTACCACAGTTCACATAGCATTCTTATTATTATAAATTTGCATTAGTGTTGTACATTTGTTACAATTGATGACATAATACTGATACATTATTATTAATTAAAGTCCATAGTTTACATTAGGGTTCAGTCCTTGTGTTATATATTCTATGTGTATTAACAAATATGTAATGACATGTATTCACTATTATAGTATCATACAGAATAGATTTACTGCCCTAAAAATCTTCTGTGCTTCCCTTATCTTCTTTTTTGTAGTAGAGAAAATTACAGCTGAGAAATGAAATAGTTTTCTAAGCTAATAGCCACACAAATGCGGGTACTGTTCTTACTGCCTAGAATCTGTCCTCATAATGTATATGTTAAACTGCCTGATCCATTACAGTTATTTTTTCACTTAGGAATTCTAATTTTCTAAGATTCTTATAAACTTTTAACTTCTTGAAAGTATGATATGTGTACGAAGCATTTTGCCTTCTGCTTTCCTTTTTTTTTTTTCCTTTGAAGTTAAAATGCTGGGAGAAATATTGCAGGGAAATTTTAATTATTGGATATTTGATGAGATGTGTGAGTTAAAGAGGAAATGTTGACTGGAGTATGTATCATCATTAAAGTGAAAGAAGAAATGATGCCCGTTGTCTGTTCATTTGGTTGACACTAGCTATAGGTGCAAAGGCTGTAGGATAGGTCCTACCTGCTAAGAAATGAATGAATGAAAAATGTGTAAGAATGAATTTTTAAATGAGTGAATAAACAAAGAGGAAGGGGTATATGGAGAAATGAGTCAAAGTTACATGGAGTGTAGAATATTAGATTAATTATACAGTTCTAGCTTTGGAAGATTTATCTCCATTAACAGTGTGTTTCATTGTTTTAATTTAAGGGTTTTTTTTGCTTTGATTTTTATTGAATTTATTGGGGTGACATTGCTTAAAAAATATACATGTTTCAGATGTACAGTTATATAATTTGTCATTTGTATGTTGCACTGTGTTTACCACCCCAAGTCAAGTCTCTTCATCACCATTTAATCCCTCTACCCTCCTGTACCTCCTTCCACCCCTTTTCTCTCTGGTCGTCACCATACTGTTATCTGTGTCTCTGAGGTTTTTTGTTTCTTTGTTTTTTTGCTTAATCCCTTCATCTTTTTCACTCAGCCCCATAACCTCCCTCTTCTCTGATAGCTCTCAATCTGTTCCCTGTATCTGTGAGTCTGTTTCTATTTTGTGTTTATTTTGTTCATTAGATTCCACATATGACTGTAATCATACAGTACTTGTCTTTCTCTGACTGGCTTATTTCACTTAACATAATGCTCTCCAGGTCCATCTATGCTGTTGCAAAGGTTAATATTGCCTTCCCTTTTATGGCTGAGTAGTATTCCATTGTGTAAACGTACCACAGCTTTCCTTATTCACTCATTTACTGATGGGCACAGTGGTTTTAAAAATATATGTAAAAAAAATAAACATCAAGCCCTGGCTGGTTGGCTCAGTGGTTCTCCACCCCTCCCCCTCTCCTTCCTCTCTGTCTCTCTCTTCCCCTCCCGCAGCTGAGGCTCCATTGGAGCAAAGATGCCCCAGACGCTGGGGATGGCTCCTTGGCCTCTGCCCCAGGCGCTAGAGTGGCTCTGGTCGCAACAGAGCGATGCCCTGGAGGGGCAGAGCATGCCCCCCTGGTGGGCAGAGCGTTGCCCCCTGGTGGACGTGCCGGGTGGATCCCGGTCGGGTGCATGCAGGAGTCTGTCTGACTGTCTCTCCCCGTTTCCAGCTTCAGAAAAATACCAAAATAAATAAATAAATAAATAAATAAATAAATACATCATTTGAATTTCATGTGGTAAATGGTTTTTAGGTTAAAAGGAACAATTAGGTAGGACTGGTGTTTTGTCTCTGTTGTTTTGTACTTTGGACCATGGCTACTGGACACCACTAGTAGTACCTTGACACCACTTGCAGCCAGCACAGGAGCAGCCAGTTCTATTTATTTAAAACTATAGCTAGAAAGATGATTGAGTTTTAGGTTAAATCCTGGATGAGCAGTATGTTAGTCCTGAATGACAGCAGAAAGTCCCGGATAAAAAATGGTTGTTTAAAAATCAACAAATTTGATTAGCTTCTTCATATATAAAGTGAGCATTTAAGATAAAATCATCTCGAACGTTAAAATGGCCATAATTCTTTAAAAGTAATGAAAAGGTAGCAAATGAAGGGAGAGTATAAAATAGCCAATAATAATGATGTTATTTTGCCATTCCTTCAAAATATCTTATCCTTTTGGTTTCTGTGAACCCATTTTTTACTTTTTTTCCTTGTTTCCCTGACCTCTTTGGATCTTTGATGAACTCACTCTTGTCTGTTCTTCTAATCTTGGTGTTTCCCAAGATTCCAACTTCAGTCTTCTCTCTCAATAGAGTCTCCTTCATTATCTTTGTTTAGATAAAAATATTTATTTCATGATGACTATTCAGTAGACATCGATCTACTTCATTTTGGCCCAGGAGGAGAAGACTCCCTCAAGATTCCTGCTGAATCATCCATTTTCTCTGTTTTTCAAGGGTCGTAAGACTGAGGCTGAAAAGTTCTTCTTGAAGGCTATTGAGCTGGATCCCACCAAAGGAAACTGTTACATGCATTATGGTGAGTGGTTGATAGTTTTTCCGTGTCCCCCACATTTCCTATTCTGTTGATAATGAGATTTAGGTTTTGTTGGCAAAGAACATTTTGAGAGAGGATGTTGACTCTGTTCTTGCCGATTTAGCTTCATTGCATAGTCTTACCTTCTCATTTGGAAAGGTCATATTAAAGAGGGCTTGCATTATGTTTTCCTTTAGTAATTTTCATAGGACTTCAATGGGGAAGGTATTTTCACAACTATCTCTTTCAAGGTCATTGTTTAGTTTAAATGAGGTCTCACCAGGAGAACATCTCGCTCCTTGCCTGATGCATAGTTATATAAATATAATCCAAGTATTAGCTCTCTTCTCATTGTAAAAGATAATGCATTACTTATGGAATGTATTATTTTGATCTCTTAGAGGTTTACATTTTGGTCTCAAAATCTTGCTTCCTGGAAGATGTGGAGGTACGCCTGCCTCTACATGCCTGATACTGAGGTCAAGGATAAACTGTAAAGGGTATGAAGGGTGACTCTCTCATTTAGTTTAAGCTTGGCCTCAATCATTCCAGAGTGAACTTACAAAACAACTCTCTGTCAGAGACAGAGACATATCACTCATAATAGTGAGTCATATGTTAAGTAAGGCGAAGTAATATAGCTTGTTTGGTGTTGTGAAAGATGGGTTTATTTCTACCAAAATTGCAGTTGGAATGGCTTTCAGTGAGACAAACATTTACTTTTATTGATTCCTCAGGAAGAAAGTGGTTTTTTAACCATGAATGGCTTTGATGTATTAGTTATTATCAGCTAATAAACTTAAAGGTGGGTGGAAATTAAATCTTGAGGAAGGAAAGCTAATATGCTTATACAATATTTAATTTCTTCTTGCATTTTCCACCAAGTAAACATAAATCAGTGATAGGCTGTGAGTGTGGATAATAGAAATAGTATGATGGAGGGTGCACTTAACCAACTATAAGCCCATTTGTTTATTTACATTGTGTGGATATGTTTATAACCTAGGTTTGTAATGCTTTATCTTTTCAGCATAACACAGCTTGTAATTTCACACAATTTATTGCATAACTGCGTCTGCTTTTGTCTCACATGCAGTTTTATTGCCATGTTACAATAGCAGTCAACTAACTTGAGTTTGCTGCAGAATGTATTATTGCAGGTTTTCTTATATAAATACAAAGTATTTTAAGTTAGGATTTTCTCATCCATGCTATTTTGGGTACCCTCACTGTGCATTACAGTAGTCCCATGAGTAGTTTCTCTACTGAGGGACCTCCTGTCATTGTATCTTGTGAACTAGGATTTTTTTTTTATCTTGCTGTCTGCATTTTTTGACCTCAAACCAATTCTACTTACTTTATCTTCTATATTTGTTTCTCACAATTTAATTAGATGGTACAGAAATTTGCAACCAACCAATTTCTTTAAATTTCATCATTGCTTTATTTGAATTAAATGAAAAATAATTATTGTTGTATTAAAAAGTTAGCCCTCTTAATCTTACTTTATTCCGTCTAGTCTATCTCTACATACTTCTGACTTATATATATATATATTTTCTTTTTCTTTGTTTTTTTTAGTGATAGACACAGAGATAGAAAAAGAGAGAGATGAGAAGCATCAACTCATAGTTGCAGCATCCTAGCTGTTTTGCTGAATCCATTTATTAGATCTAGTAGATTTTTGATAGTCTTTAGGGTTTTCTATATATAATATCATGTCATCTATGAATAATGACAGTTTACTTATTCCTTTCCAATTTGGCTGCCTTTTATTTCCTCCTCTTGTCTGATTGCTGTGGCTAGGAATTTCAGTACTGTCTTGACTAAGAGTGGTCTTTTTCCTGATCTTAAGAAAAATTCTTTTAGTTTTTGCCCATTGAGTACTATGTTAGCTGTGGGTTTGTCATATATGGTTTTTCTTATACAATAGCCAAGATCTTGTGACAATCCAAGTGCCTATCAGTAGATGAGTGATAATTTTATGCAAATAAAAAAATCTATGGTAATTTTATGCAATGAAATACTACTTGGCCTTAAAAAAGGAAATCTTATCTTTTGCAGCAGCATGAATGGACCTGGTGATTATTATTCAGAGTGAAATAGGCCAGTCAGAGAAAGACAGATACCTTATGATCTCACTCACATGTGGAATCTAATGAACAAAATAAACTGAGGAACAAAATAGAAACAGAGGCTTAGATACATGGAACAGCTGTCAGAGGGGAGGTGGTTTGGGTGGCTGGATGAAGGAGGTGAAGGGATTAAGCAAAAATCATATATATGCAAACGTACATATATGACAGATAGACACAGACAATAGTGTGGTGGTAGCCAGAGGGAAAGGGGGGTCAGGGGGAAGTGGAAGTGGGCAAAGAGGGGGATAAATTGGGATGGAAAGACACTTTGCTTTGGGTGATGGGCATGCAAAGCAGTGTGCAGATGATGTTTTGTTGAGTTGTACACTTCAAACCTATCTGTGTTTGTGAACCAGTGTCACCCCAATAAATTCAATTCAATAAATGAATAAATAATATTTTTAAAAGAACAAAAGTCAATATGTGGAAAGAATATATTATAAATCTCTTTTCTATGTGTAGCAGTAAATTTGATGTAGAAACAACTTTAATGCACCTATTAAATATAAATTTAGGCAAATGGGAATTCATTAAATATTAAGGGCAAAGGCATAAAAAGTTGAAAGGAAGAAGACTGTGATAAACCCTACTAAGAAGTGCTCTTTTTTGTAGACTTTATATGCTTTTTTCTTTTCCCATCTACGTCCTCTCCATGTGTGTCTGAGTGAAGCTTTTTTTGCCTCATTTTCTTCATTATCGATACTCTGTGTGCTGTTCATCTCTAGGGGTTCAGCTCAAAGGGACGAGTCTGGAACCTCTTCCTCCGGCTCTGTATTTATCGAGCACTATACTAGATGTAGGGACATGGCAGGAGCAAGACAGGCTCTAGTGGAGATTGCAAACTGCTGAGGGGGGCGTAGACTGTGAAAATAATGATTTAATTACAATTCGTTTCTAAAAGCAGACACAGTATGATTAATGTGCCTTGTTCCTGGGCAGCAAGGGTGCAGGGGAACTATGCCTGATGAACTTACATATAAGCTCCATGGGCGTGACGAGGAGCTCGCCAGACAAACAGGTAGAAATGAGAGAGTGCAATGCAGAACATTCAAGGACAGAAACTGCTTGAGGAAAAAGGCACAGCCTGTGTTTGGGGGAAAGTTCAAGGACAGAACTAGGACCACTGAGAAGTATGAGAAAAACATTCTGACTTCATAGAAGGGGGGACATCCAAATTATGAGAGCAGTCAGGTAATGCAGTGAGCACTCTTTGAGGGTGTTCCAAGTGTGGGTTTATAAGCACCTTAGAGAGAATTCAGACATTTGCAAAGGGGAGAAAGCTGTTCCGGACAACCTCCCCCTCATTTCTAACACTGAGGATAGTCTGTCATTCTTTCTCTTGGGCCCACAGAGAAGTATAGAAAATATTTAAACGATTTTATCTGGATTATTATTATTTGCCTCTACTCTCAATTTTAGAGTTCTAAAAATGTCTTAAGACATTTACCAAATACTTTACCATTTTACCCAGTGTTTTCTTGATCCTGATCGTTTTTTTTTCTTTTTTTCCGAAGCTGGAAACGGGGAGGCAGTCAGACAGACTCCCGCAGGCGCCCGACTGGGATCCACCCGGTATGCCCACCAGGGGGTGATGCTCTGCCCCTCTGGGGCGTCCCTCTGTTGCATCCAGAGCCATTCTAGCGCCTGAGGCAGAGGCCACAGAGCCATCCCCAGTGCCCGGGCCATCTTTGCTCCAATGGAGCCTCGGCTGCGGGAGGGGAAGAGAGAGACAGAGAGGAAGGAGAGGGGGAGGGGTGGAGAAGCAGATGGGCGCTTCTCCTGTGTGTCCTGGCTGGGAATCGAACCCGGGACTCCCGCACGCTAGGCCGACACTCCACCGCTGAGCCAACCAGCCAGGGCCAATCCTGATTGTTTTGATCAACATCTAACGCCTGTCAGGTAGGAATGAATCCCAACTACATTTGTCTGAGCTATTGGAAATTCAGAATTTTGAGGTGGCTTTCTGAATCAGAAATTTTCAACTTATGAAGTTGGGGAAATTTTTGAAAAGTCTAGCTCTTTCAACTTTTAAGTTCAAAATCTTCTGTAAATATGGTACTAGTCTGTTTTTCTTCAGGATGGTTTATATAGTGTTGAATTTTATTTTTAAAATAAGTATTGAAGGAAATGATTGATAATATATCTCTTTTTTTAATTGATGAACACAAAAAGAAAACACTTGAAATATGGGTTGAATTGGTGAGGGCCTGTGATTATTATTTTTTTTGTGTATTTTTTTTTTTGTATTTTTCTGAAGCTGGAAACGGGGCGAGATAGTCCGACAGACTCCCGCATGCGCCCGACCGGGATCCACCCGGCACGCCCACCAGGGGGCGACGCTCTGCCCACCAGGGGGTGATGCTCTGCCCCTCCGGGGCGTTGCTCTGTTGCGACCAGAGCCACTCTAGCACCTGGGGCAGAGGCCGAGGAGCCATCCCCAGCGCCCGAGGAGCCATCCCCAGCGCCCAGGCCATCTTCGCTCCAATGGAGCCTCGCTGCAGGAGGGGAAGAGAGAGACAGAGAGGAAGGAGAGGGAGAGGGGTGGAGAAGCAGATGGGCGCTTCTCCTGTGTGCCCTGGCCGGGAATCAAACCCGGGATTTCTGCACACCAGGCCGACGCTCCACCACCGAGCCAACCTGCCAGGGCTGATTATTTTTATTATTCATAAAATTGTTCTCAGTTTCTCATCATCTACTAACTAGTTTTAAGTTATTCATAATTAAATTATTCTTAATTAAAACTAGTTAGTAGATGATGAGAAACTGAAAAAGTTGTAACATTTCATTTTTAACCACTTCTGAAACTGAAAGAGCAGTTTTTAAAAGTAAATAATGTACTAAATAATGGTATTTTTTATTAAAAATAAAAATACATTTTTGGTGAGTGCAAAATTACATTGAGATTATAATGGTATTTACTGCTTAAGACCAAAACATTTTTTTTTTAAATATCAGTGTTTAGTGCCCCAAGGACAGCACAGGGAATTCACAAATACATAATTAAAATTATATATTTTTAAATGGTATTCCCCACAATTTAGTTTCTTACCTATGACTTTTTAATTTCTCTGTTGCTACAATGTGTCTGGTAACTTAATAGTATTTGATGTTCATGTCTGTGTGTGTTTTGTATGAGATACTTTCCAAAGCCTTTTGGAATTAAAACCTTCCCATAAGTAAAATAGGAAGACATAAGAAAAGTATTCTCTAAACTTAGAAGCAAGAAAAGGAAAAATTAAAAGATTAATGAAGAAATATATACTTTAATAAAGTGCAAAAGAATGAGTACCTTAATCTATTGTTCAGAAAGTTTGTAGGGAAGATAGCAGGAAAATTATTATAGTAACCAGATAATTATCTAAAATTTATTTAATATAACTCACCACTAAAATTTAAGACATAGAGGTGAGTGCAAAAAAAAAAAAAAAAGACTAGAGACAAGCCTCCAAGCCTCACCCTGTACGGTTCATTTATGCCAGTGGTAGTCAACCTGGTCCCTACCACCCACTAGTGGGCGTTCCAGCTTTCATGGTGGGCGGTAGCTGAGCAACCAAAGTATAAGTAAAAAGATAGATTTAACTATAGTAAGTTGTTTTATACAAATTTATTCTGCCAAACTTGGCAAAAATCCAATATAAAGTACTTGGTAAGTAATTATTATATGCTTTAACTTGTTGTAACTCTGCTTTATAAATTTTATGAAGTAAAGGTACTTCCCTACTTTATAAATCACCATTACTGTGGAACCGGTGGGCGGTTAGAAAATTTTACTACTAACAGAGATACAAAAGTGGGCGGTAGGTATAAAAAGGTTGACTACCCCTGATTTATGCTATCTCATTTATTTTTTCTAATGACACAGCGAGGTTATCTCTATTTAAGAAATGAGGAACCTGTTGCTCAAAACCAGAGTATCCTGGAAATAATTCGAGTGGCCTTGCTCTAGGAATTCCATTACTGACTACTGTACTTCACACGAAGACGGTGGTCAGTCAAGAAGGAGAAGCTGCCTGACCTGTGGTGGTACAGTGGATGGAGTGTTGACTTGGAACAGTGAGGTCCCCAGTTCAAAACCCTGCGTTACCCAGCTTGAGTTCAGGGTGGCCAGCTTGAGCTTGAGCATGGGGTTGCTGGCTTGAGCATGGGATCATTGATATGATCCAAGGTCACTGGCTTGAGCCCCAAGGTTACTGGCTTGAAGCCCAAGATCTCTGGCTTGAGCAAAGGGTCATTGGCTCTGTTGGAGCCTTCCCCACCCACAAAGACACATATGAGAAGCAATCAATGAGTAACTAAAGTGAAGCAACTGTGTGTGTTGATTCTTTTCATCTCCCTCCTTTCTCTCAAAAAAAAAGAAAAGAAAAGCGAGAAAAAAAATGATAGGCTGGCTTTCAGTTGCTTTTACTCTTTTCCTGGTTTCATCTCTGCTTCTATTTTTCACATGGGGATAGAACCCACTTTGTTTTAAAGTATTTATAACTAGATCATGCTTTGCTAAGAAAAGGTAGAGTTGAGTACTTGTCTTAGCCCGTTTAAGCTGCTGTAACAAAATACAATAAACAGGGTTACTCATGAACCACAGAAATTTGTTTATCACAGTTTTGGAGACTGAAAGTCTAAGGATATGACTGTGGCAGGTTCATTATCCGGTAAGATCTGCTTTCTCAATTACAGCCCTTGTCTCACTTGTTTTCAAGTGGTCGACAGGGCGGGACCTTTCTGGGGCTTTTCTATAAGGGTAGTAATGCTATTCATGAGGGCTTCACCCTCATGATCTAAGCACCTCTCAAAAGCCTCCCCTCCAGCTACCACAGGCTTGGGGTTAAGATTTCAACATTTAACCATAGACCATAGCAACAATTCACATATATTCTTTC
Source organism: Saccopteryx bilineata (assembly GCF_036850765.1). Taxonomy (NCBI): domain Eukaryota; kingdom Metazoa; phylum Chordata; class Mammalia; order Chiroptera; family Emballonuridae; genus Saccopteryx; species Saccopteryx bilineata. The sequence continues at coordinate 105,476,768 of NC_089491.1, read as the reverse complement.
AATCTATCTTTGTGTAGGACTCAAGAAGCCACAAAAGGAAGATGATGAGACTGAATTAAGTTTTGGTTTAGGGAGTAGAGGGTGCAGTGGACTTTGGACAGTGGATCATAGATTTGAGAATGAGCCATGCTCAGTCCTACTGTCGATTATCTCCCTGAGCATGTTGTACCTTCCGCTAGACTCTGCTCTTCAATTTCTTAATATGGAGATACTTTCTCAAATTGTGAGAATTTACTATGTACATCTCATAAAATAACTAACGTGAAATATGTGTTCAGTAAATTGTAACAACAGCGACTTATTTTTGAATATACAACAGAAACTACTAATATTCTGGAGAATGAATGAATTCTATAGGAAAAAATGTTGAGCAAGAGATATGAGGGACAGAAATTAGGGAAAAGGTAACAGTAAAAACCTAGGAATTAAGATAAAGGAGAATCTTTACCCATCCACAGGCAGACACAAGACCCGAGAGAAAGGGAATAATTGCTTGCAAGAACGAGGGTTATAAATACCAAGTAAATAGGAATAAAGAGAGAGGAGGTAGGGAGGAAAGAGTGGGAGTGGGGAAGAGAATAGAGAGGTACTGTTTTTCCAGTCTTAGCTATTTTGATCTAGCTATCAAAAGCACTTGAAGATTCTTGTTTCTATTCCTAAAGTAATTGTTTCAAAAGTCTGTGTATCCTGCTACCCATTCTTCAGTGCCTCCGTGGCACATCTGTAAAGCAGTACCTCCAAAAAGCTCATGGCGATGGTCTGGGAGCTCTATGAGAGGACTGAGCTCATTTTCAGAAGAGGGTGTAAGCTCTGAGCCACCTCTCTGTTCTCATTACCACCCACCGTAATCACGTCTCAGAGTCATGCTATGCTCCCGTCTTCAGTGACGTCGGTATCTGTGTGAATCCTCTCTCTACCTCTTGCCTACAACTCCCTTGTCTAAGAATGCGCAATATCCTAAAACAAAACGAGGCTCCTCAGCTCTGTGCCTCTGATTGGGTGGCACCCCTTATCGAGTTATGTCTTTCCCTTCGTGTGTTTCCCTGAGGTGATAAAGCCTATTTGCAGCCTACCTGCACTTCTTTCCTGGCTGGAGCCCACTTGCTCCCTGTTGCTCCCAGATTTGTATATTCCTTCACACTTAGGGCTTGTGTTGCTTTCCCCTTCCTGGTTCCATCCCCTATTCCTTCTCTTGCTTTTATCTCTTCAGTTCCTCCCCAGGCTCCAGGCTCCCCTCTTAGCCCCTTCTACTTCCCATTCCCTGTCTGACAGTCTTCATAAACTCCTCGATTGTTTTCTGGCATCTCATATTCCTTTTGGAAAGAAGAGAGAAATAAATTCAATAAAGCACTGCAGACGTTCCTGGTTCCTGAGCCTTTTCCAGTTGAGCACCGAGCCCTCTTCCTCTAATCACTTTTGCAATAGACACTTAGCACTTTCATGCCGTATATCCAATTCAAGACAAATTCTTGGTCTTGTGTTCATTTGAGGACAGATCCACAGCCTCCCAGTCTCAAAGTGAGGGGTCTAGATTGATCTCCTGGGTGTCCTTTCCTTGTTACCCAGAGCACTTCTTTCCTTGGCTAGGAACTACAGCATACCTAGTACACTGGACCTCAGTAATCCACAGTTCTTAGTAATTCAGGCTGCCAAGAGGGGAAGGAAAAAAGAAAACTAATGGAAAGGGAGAGAGATTGGTTTAAAAATGTGAAAGCATTCCTAAAATTCAAGAGATGCTCAGTAAGTCCCCTTTCAGAGAAGCTAAGGAGAAGATTCTCCCCATGTGTTTAGTTTTCCGAGGCATAATTAGCAAATGGAACAAGTAGCCACTCTAGAAGCATCTCCTTTGGACAGCTAGTCTATAAATCCTGACCATTGTGTTTTCACCCACTCTCTCCAGTCAGGAAAGCGTTATTAACCTCCCCTAACAGAACACTCATGCAGGCTTTGCCTCAGTCCCACTTTATCTACCCATCTGGTTACCGTTAGATGTCACCAAGGCCAGTCAGCCCAGATATTTCTACCGTGGCTTTTTCCCTGCTCCAATGATCTGAGTTCTCAGAATGTTCTCAAGTATAGGTGATTTCTGCTGGGTGCCAGTAATGTTTTCTTGTCATTATCTGACTGCTGATTATAAGACCATAGCCACTTTGTGAAAATTCACCTGTGCCCTTTACCTATGCTTATTCAACTTTAATGGATAAGTTGCAACAAAACCAAACAAAAAATCATCTTCATCCGCATATGATTAACTTAAACTGTATTATCTTGCACCTCCACTTCAAATTTATATCAATTGTGTGGTTAAACTATGTCCATAATCTCCTCTTTCCTCTACTAGAATGGAACCATTTTAGGGATAAATGTTGCATTTATCTTTGTATCCCTGACTACAAGTATTGCAATATCTTATGTATACAAGAAAAATATAGTTTTCTTGAATTAGTTATATTAAGCTCTCATTTCTTCTTTTTTTCCCCCAGACATTGCATTTATTACTAGCATAATGAGGTATAATAGATTTTAGCCAAATTAATTCATAGTTTGAACTGTTCCAGAATTAGGGTATCTTTGAAGGTATAGTAATGTCCGGATTATTTCTTGCATACCAAGGGAAATTCAGAGATCTAAAACCAGAGCTGTCATGTTGCTCAATAAAAAAAGGTGCCATTAATGGTTCATAGAGACTTCACTTTGAATGGCACCCTTGGAAATTGTGCAGTATCCAGCGTGTGTGGCCATTCTTCACTGCAGCCTTGACTAAAATCACTGCAAGGTGAGAGGATATGAACAGAGGGATGCCTGGTGACCGGTGCCAGCTAGATTCTAACTTGCTTTTGAAGAGGAAATTAGTAGCCACACTGGGATATGATTATTTAACTCATTCTGTCATTAAATGTATATTTATCAAATCACCACAATGTGCCAGAAAATAAGATAATGAACCATGGAGTTATTTTGGGAAAGAGCGTTCCAGTGAAAGACTCTGAAGTAAGAGTGTTTCTCCCTCCTGTGAGTTAGACGAACGATAGGAGGCCGAAGGGGATTGACCGTGTGACCACAAGGAGAGTAGGAGGAGACAGAGGAGATGGGATCAGAGAACTGAGGCAAGGAATCAGCTGTCCAATGACTGGCTCTTCCATTTTACCAGGATTACATTGAGTGTTGTGTTGAGCATATCCTGTAAAATCAAGGGCAGAAGTATGGGGATCAGCTGGGAGGTGACTGCTGTAATCCAGGGTGAGGTAGTGGCCGGAGACGGGCAGTATCAGTGGAAGTAAAACCATTCCGGAGCCATTCCGGTAACCTGATGTTCTCTCCCAAGGGCAACTATTTTACTACAAAGGCTGTGTTCTAGTTATTATTTTATAAATAAGATATTTATTTCCCTTTAAAGATTTTTTTAAAGTGACATTGCAGTTATTTTTCCTAAGAAGACACCTATTACAGATTGTTTTAGCTCCTTCATTTAGTTGCATGGAACACAAGGGCTAATTTTCCATAGTATTTTAGTAAGAAATGCCTGTCCCCACTAATCTAGGGAGTTTACGTGTAGAACTTTTACAAAGCAGTATTTGAGCCTGTAGCTTCAGGCTAGCTTACATTTTTCTGAAAGTATTTTAAATCCAGGAATTACTGAACAAATTGATCTTCACAGGATGGTCATATTGAAATGTTTGTAAAAATCTACCAAGTAGTTTCAAGGGTTTGGCTATAAACTTGTCCAGACAGAAATGGTGTGACTCTTGCGCTGACACAGTTGAATCCAGATTTGTTGACTGCTTTTAACCCTCTTTCTGGGGAGACGCATGCTCTTTGCATCTGAACTTCTACAGAATGCTTCCTCTTTTTATATTCTCTTGTGTTTCTTTTTCCTACTCAGATGTCTTTTTTTTTTCTTTATACTTTCTCATCTCACTTTTTCCTTTCCTCTCCCTTTAGTTTGAGACAATAAAATAAAATGATGATAATTAACTTGTGTAAGACAAATTGCAAACCAAGAAGATAATGGTAGAGTGTGGTAGCACAGTACACCCATGAGAGCAAACTATATTTTACTTAAGATTTTTGTGGCTTCTTTATTTGAAATTCTACTCTATTATCAAACACAAAGAATCTGTTTGTTTACTACATATGAAAGAGCAGTGATTTCTCAGAGTTCTCCTCTGCATATGAGGGCTAAAACCCTTTAATCTCCTTATTTTAAAAGTTTGACAGAGTAAGCTTATATTCAATATGTATGTCTCATTCATACACACATGTATGTGTACACATACACAGCCTGGCCATTATGCCTGTGATAGAGGGAAGGGCATGGCGCATGTGGAAGAGTCAGCCTAACTGATAGCTAGCCCCAGACATGGGAGTCCAGGGTGTGGTGCAAAATATTTATTTTGTTGTGTTCATGAGACACTGGTTTTCAAATGGTGAGCACTGGACTAGCAACATCAGCTGGGAACTTGTTAAAAATACAAATCATAGGCTTTCCCCCAGACCCACTGAATCTGAGACTGTGAAGACAGGGCCTAGCTCGCTGTTTGGGCCAGTCTTCAAAGCCGTTCTGACGTGCACTGAAGCTTGAGAACCACTGGGAAGGGTGACTCTCCAGTCGTGGCAGAACCCACCGTGTGGATGGACTGCCGTCAGTGCCTGCCTTCCTCAGGCTCTTTCGCGTTCTTTTTCTAAGTGTTCTGACTCTATCTTGTAGTCACACTTACTCGTGGAGCCCCAGTAGCTGCTCCTGCACACCCAGCCTTGGGATCTGGCTCAGTCAGGGTGGGTATAAATATAGACCTTTATGTTCTTCAGTGAAGAACATCTATTTCTCTCTTACTAATATTGGCCACTTTTTCTTGCAAGGATTCAATGCCTTATTGTATTAAATGGTTCACTTCCCAGGAGTGATAAAGATGAGAGAATTGAGACACCCTCCCCAACATCCTTCCATATACACTATAAGTGGGTTGGCCATATTGGGACAATCTGTTTTATAGCCCTTATTCCAGCATAATAATACCATTATCTTTTATTCTTTTAAGTGCTTTTCTCTAGATGGTAAATTATTTTACAGTGCATTTAAATCATCAGTAATTCTAATGCTGTTGGGAAATGGTCAAGGAAGATTCACCAAGAACACATGTTTTGGCCATAAAAAGGAAAGCTGTTCAGTTTTATACAATAGGTAGGCAAGACAGGACTGGAGATGGGATGGAGAGAAATCTTAGAGGCTGGGAGTTCAGGATGAATAAGGCTATGAAGCAGCAGGTTACACTAAGTGAAACCTAAATAGTTCACGGACTCTGCAGCCTGTTTTTGGTGGGAGCAATAATAAATGGCGCTGGCTGAGGAGGAGTAACATGAGGCACGGTCTTCCAGAAAGAGGAGGGCAGATTTTGTTTCTTCTTATTCTCCCAATAACATATCAGTTTATTTACTTATTTCTGGATAGTTATTAAGAAGAAACCTGATATAACTTTGTTTCCCGATTTATGTTGTTTCTCTGTGTTTGAAATGCTTATGGCTCTATTTTTCATCAGTTCTAGGCTATATTTCAAACAAACAATCAGAGTAAACATAAAAGAAGAATAATTTACACTCAACTTCAGTTCAGATTTTTTAATTCAGTTAAAAAAATAGATAGCAAATGATTTACATTCCATTGTACTTTATGCCTTTATCATAACAGAATATTATGCTGTACTATTGAGATATATGGCCTGTCAGAACAGAATGGGAGGGGTTATGCAAATACCTTAACTGACATTTTGTGATATTGTTTTTCTGTATAGTAATATAATGAATGAGTTCTACTGTTATCAAATTATTATATGGGGATCATTTCTGTCACCACTGACAATAAAAAAAATTAATATATTTTTTCATTTTGGGGGGATCTGCAAGCTGTTTACAAAGAGCATGTGGCATGGCAAAGCTTACTGAAAGCATAAGTGAAAATTACGATAAAAAGTGTTTATCCGATTATGGTGTAATTCTGTATTTGATGTTGCACAATTAGTTAATGTTCATCTTCAGTTATTGTTTTCTGACCTATTTCAAAATGTGTTTAACATTAACAAAGCATGAAGAGTTTTGCCCTGGGTCATGGCATTACATATACAGTCAACTCACCTCTGTGCCACTGCCATTACCTTGATCACAGACTTCCTGTCACTGTCCCTCTTTATGTGGACAGTATATATACCATGTCCTTTTTTCTCTTGTTTACTTGAGCTAATATATCTACCTTTCCCTCTACTGTCTGGAGTAGTGAATTTTAAGAAAGAACTTGCCTTATTCAGTTAATTGTTGCATTTTTCTAACTATTAATAACAGGATACATTTCAGGTAATTGTCTGACAAGGAAAAAGAATAGTTAATAAATTCCTACATTTACGTATCACATAAGTAATAATTTATTAGTGCACTTATGTAGGTAAATAGTATGTTTTGAAGACAGGTAGCAATTAATTTTATATTTTAATTGAAACAATCTGTAATAAGCATAACTAACTGAAGAATGAAGTTAGCCTAGTATCCTTTACTAATATATATGAGTAAATAGTAATTATCTAATGTGCTATACATTATCTAATTCTTGTTTTTTTAAACCATGTATACTTTAAATTGAATGTCATATAAGTGTATCTGTAGAGTTGGCACATATATAAATTTCAGGAGTAATATGTTTTTCTATTTATAACTGTAACTATTTTCAACACCATTCCTTAATAATTTTCTAACCCAACAATTATATTTGTTTTGGGAGACAAGAAAAGCATAGAATGTTAGGTGACAAACTGAAAAAATGATATAAAATTTTTTGTTTAAGTAGCTGTGACTGGTCTCTAAGTCTTGGTGTGAAAATTGTTACTTTATTTAAAAATGTAGGCTCGAAATCCTAGGCTTATCTTTACTCACTGTCCTTTACCAACTGAAGTTTAGAGCTGCTTAAGTACAGGCAGGGGCCATGATTTATTGCATTTCTTAAAGCAGAAAATGTCCCCTGATGTATTAAGGACTGGTCTTTTTGGATTAAAAGACACTTTGTAATATTTATTACATGAACAGTAACTAATGGGCTCTTCTAACAGCCACCTGGGAGGATTTACCATTTTTAATTTGTTCTGTTTCTGTGTGCAGCTCAGGACTTGCAAATCATTTTTATAGCTATTTTTTGTATTGTTAAAGCCTTGAACTTGAAGCAAACAAGAAACCCCAAGCAAAAAGAAATAAACATCAAATCGCAACTCTATGAGCCTGTCAATTACATGGCCCGTGTCTGCATATCTTCTTCCTCTTTTGATTTGGTTTTCATTTGAATAGCAATATCAGATAAGGCTTTAAATCATTACTTTTACTGTTGATAAATCCCTAGCTATAAAAAAGCAGCATATTCTCTCTACAAATTTACAGTCTTAATATTGGGTTTAACGTCAATGTTGTTTTCTTTGCTTTTACAATAGGATTCTGGGACATCATTATATAACAGTTCTTGAGGTATAAGGTTAAAGACTTGTGTGGCTCTGTCTGCAATAATTTTAACCTTGCAACGCTGGCCTGAAAATAATATCAAAAACCAAAATTGTTTAATATTTCTTCAACATTTGTTAGTCTAATTAATAGTCAATCTAATTAAGGGCAAAGCCCACCTTTCTATGTTCTTTTAATAATTTTACTGTTACTTAAATATAAGGAAGAAATGTACCTCAATATGCATAGCCCTGTTTGTACATATGCATCAGAGACAGATGCTATTTTGAGAAACCAGTAATTAAAATCAACTAAACACATATTTGTAAATATCTTTTTTTATACAAAGACACTATTATCCTAGGAGCTCAAGGATTTATAGCTGAGAATTAAATTTTATACTACTGATGCAACATATATAATGAATTTATAGGTGAATGTTTAAACTGTTGATTTGTAGCATACTGAAATATATATGTTATACCTGAGCTGCAGATTCAGAAGCTCAGAGTCTTAAATATTAAACACTTTGACCATTAGAAAACATTGGTAACCATTCCACATTAGATGCCAATCAAACCATCAAGCTGTATGACCCAGTGATGTGTATCAATTATTTCTCAATAAAACTGGAAAGGAAACATTAACCTTTCCATTAATCTTTAAAAGTGTTTATTTTTATATACCATATAGTATTTTACATTTTATATAGCATAATATTTTTTTATTTTTTTATTTGTATCTTTTGTTCATTTTATTTCTTGCTTCAACAGTCTATAGAAGATTTTATTTTAAGAAAAGAAATTGTTAGTGTACCAGCTAGATGGATTGTGATATCCTACAATTAAGAGAAAGACTTGTTGTATTCCTGGCTGGATAGTTCAGTGTGTTATATAGCACCATCACCATATGCAATGGTTAAAGGTTCGATCCCCAGTCAAGGCATATCCAGGAACAGATTGATAGATTGATGTTTATCTCGCTCTCTCTCTCTCTCTCTCTCTTTCTCACTCTCTTTCTCCCTCTATTTCTAAAATCAATCAATACACTTAAAAAAAAAAAAAGAAAAGAAAGCCTGTAATATATGACCTGATAATGAGCATGTAGGAGTATGGCACTTATAAATCTTAGATTCATTTCCCCTTCATCACTGCTTTTGTATTTTTCTCTATCACAACTTTATTTCTTTCACAGGATTATTATATATTTTCTGAGTTGAAGCTCACCTGCTTTCATACTTTGCAGGTCAATTTCTTCTGGAAGAAGCTCGCCTCATAGAAGCAGCCGAGATGGCAAAAAAAGCAGCTGAACTGGACAGCGAGGAGTTTGACGTGGTCTTCAATGCTGCCCACATGCTCAGGTTAGTTTTTGCTCCTATACCTTAAAACACTAACACTGTGGCTTTGGGAGAGCAATTAATCATACTGATTCCCCATCATACTACTTTATTTCACATTCATAAAGTGAATTATTCTGCTTAGCCATGTTAAACTCAGTCAGGACTGTTCTTTTCATTCTAATTTATGTGCACATTTTGTAGGGCATATGAGCTTTTAAGACTCTGAAAATTACTAAGAGCCCTTTACCCTTTCTTCCCTTCAAAAATTATTGGCCATAAAATATAAAAAGAAAATTGCACAATGGAATTAGTAACATTTTAATTATCTCCAAAACAAAACATTATGTCAGTTAGTCAACAGCATTTCAATATTTGTGGGTTTTTTTTTAATTAATTACATTGAATGTGCCATGTGTATACATTTTATTTGGTTTGGTAGTGGAGAAAATTATCAAATACGAATATACTTAAGGCAGGCGTATCAAATTCTCAAAATGGCTCTCTAATTAGGAATGTCACTATGTATTGAAACAATATAACTTTGAACCATTAATGCTTCTATTTTCAAAAGGATGGTTAGGGAGGCTATTAGAATAATAGTGAAACAATTAAAAGGCAGATCAAAGATTTTTGTTATGAATATAAAAAGTCAGTGCATCCATAAAAAGGTCTTTAAATTAAAGAAGGATATTTTAAAGAAGCTGACATGATTTGTACAATTGTTTAAAAACAGAACATGATTTATTATGTTAGAAATATGAATGCCTTGTTTTCCATACTCATAACCTGAATTTCACTCCATGAAATCACCTAAATGCTTCCTTAGGTGGTGTTGATGCTATGGGCTCAATGTGTGGCTTCTGGAGATACATTTGTTAATTGTGTAATTATTCTTACAAGGGCAGAAAAACAACAGGAGAATTGGTTCACATTTGAATGGTTTTTAAACAAAAACTTGCGAGAAAAGTAGAGGAACTTTGTTTCAACTTTTTATTTTAAGATCATTGTAGTTTTGCATGCAATCCTAAGAAAGAACAGAGAGATCCCCTGTAACATTAATCTAGTTTCCCCAATGGTAATACAGTATCTTATAGAGCTAACATACAATATCAAAATTAGGATATTGACATGATACAACCCACTGGTCTAATTATGTTTTCTTAGTTTTACTTGTACATGTGTGTGTGTGTTTAATTCTATGCACTTTTATCATATACATAGCCTTCTTATACCCATCACCAGAGCCAAAATACAGACTGTTTTCATCATCGCAAGCGTTCCTTGTGTTGCCCTTTTAGAACCAGATTTCCATATTTCTCTTACTCCCAAGAACTAATATTTATAGCCAGTTTCATAGATTAATTTATAGCAAGTTTCATAATTAATTTTTTAGAATAATTTGAGAGTGTTATTATAACTATATCTCAGCAGTTTCCTCTTTGACTTTTAATGTTTTCAGTAAGAAATTCAAAGCCTGTTGAAGAGGAGAGAGCGTACTGAGTTTCCTTTTAAATGCCCTCACCCCACATCAGTATTTAACATTCTTGGAGCTAATACCTACAAAGAGAAATCAGGATTCCATTGACTGTTGGTTTTATAAAATAAACTGTTGCCAATTTGCAAAAACCTTCAGTGGAAAAATAATTTTTAAAAGATACCTTAATTTGTGTGACAAGTTTAGGTACTGTATTAGGGAGAGAGCTGTTTGATCTTCCTGAAAAAGACACTATGTTTTTAGTCATCAAAAAAGAATGGGAATGTACACGTTTCTACAGACTTATTCATCTTAATCATAATAGAAACTGATCAACAAGGTTTTTTGCTACATATTATATCAGTATCTAAAATTCAAGGTCTACCAGTGGAAACTCATAATAAGAACATTACAAAAAATGTCCTTGTTCAATGTATCACTTGTATCTTTTTCTTAGTTACCATAGTGCTAGAAACCATGGAAAGTTTTGTTATATATTAGAGAGGTGGGAATATTTGTGATTTATTTTTCAGAACATTCTCTCTAGCTTTTTGCATTCTGCATTCCTCATTAAGTTGCAGTCAGTCAGCATGTTCCTATATGTATTGATTACAAATATGACCACATCAGCCTGACCATATTCTTCTACTCAACTTGGTGGCAACCTGGAAGAATGCTTTCACTTCATTTTTCTGTTTTTCAGTTCTGTCAAATCTAACTATTTCTTTCTTTTTTTTTTTTTTTTTTTTTTTTTTGTATTTTTCTGAAGTTGGAAACGGGGAGACAGACTCCCACATGCACCCGACCGGGATCCACCCGGCATGCCCATCTGGGGCGTTGCTCTGTTGCAACCAGAGCCATTCTAGTGCCTGAGGCAGAGGCCACAGAGCCATCCTCAGCACCTGGGCCAACTTTGCTCCAATGGAGCCTTGGCTGCGGGAGGGGAAGAGAGAGACAGAGAGGAAGGAGAGGGGGAGGGGTGGAGAAGCAAATGGGTGCTTCTCCTGTGTGCCCTGGCTGGGAATCGAACCAGAGACTTCTGCACGCCAGGCCAACGTTCTATCTCTGAGCCAACCTGCCAAGGCCAAATCTAACTATTTCTTGAGTGCTTACTGTCCAACTTCTTTCCCTGTTAATCAATAACATTTAGGACTTGGATTGCTAAAAGAAATATGAAAGCTTATTAGTTTTCCCTTGAATGCAGCCTTATAGAAATGGTTAGCTATCAGCCTGACCTGTGGTGGCACAGTGGATACAGCATCGACTTGGAACGCTGAGGTCACCGGTTCGAAACCCTGCACTTATCTGGTCAAGGCACATATGGGAGTTGATGCTTTCTGCTCCTCCCCCCCACCCACCTCTGTTTTCTCTCTCTCTCTCTCTCTCTCTCTCTCTCTCTCTCTCTCCCCTCTCTAAAATGAATAAATAAAAAGAAAAAAAAACAAAAAAATGTTTAAAAAAAGTAAACAAAGATTAAAAACAATGGTTGGCTATCAACATTTGCCTCTTTAATATTACATATAACATTTCCCCTGGGGATTCAAAATTGTTGTCAATTAAACTTGATATTAATTCTTCTCTCAAGAGCTCTGTTCTTTTCCAAGATATTTAGGAAACAAAATTGGCAAGGTTTGGTGACCAATTGGGTACATGGGGAAGGACACATGTCTCCCTGGTTGTGTCTTGGTTAGCTGGATTAATGATTCACCTAATATTCAAAATCAGCAATTTAGGAACATTACAGTTCAGGCTATGGTTTGAGAACATTCATTTAACTTCCTTTCCTTGACTAATTTCCAATCAAATGGCCCAAATAATCTATTAATAAAAAAAAACCCTGCTCATTCCAAGTGTGTGTGTCTGTGTGTGTGTATACACACATTATTTATAGATGAGATAAGGTTGGAAGAGATGAGGGTTTAGGGCCAACCATGAAGGGGAAAATTATTTTCTTTTGAGACCTTCAAGGGTCTTGAAATAGAAGAAATTTCTAACAGACCCATTTTAGCTCTCAATAATGGGTAATAATCAGTTCGAATAAGAATCACAAATCTGATGTATCCAAGTAAATGGCCCTCACTAAAGCAGTAAGGTTTACATTAAAAAATAAGAACCCCTGAGAACATTTATTACTCATGGTAGCAAGGTGAATCACAGGAACACTATGTGGTGTGGAAATAATAATGCTTTTTACCAAATATGTTTGGCCTTCCACCTTTGAGACACACAATGGGATTGCACTTTACTGCCATTTTTTTCCAAGTTGAAGACCTTCAAGAGTTTTATTTGGGTCACTGAATGTGTGTAAATGTGATGTATGTCACTTTTGTAAGAGTCAGTGCTTTCCTCTTTGTCTGATTTGTAAAATGTAGAAATAGGTCCTAAAGTGACCATGGGCAAACAAACCTCCCTTCTCACTTGCTTTAGAATGAGAAATAAACCTTATTTTCTTAATTCACTGAGGTATGAGATGTGTTTATTAACTACAGTGTAACCTAACTTATCCTGATACGGCATATTCCTGTGAAAATACGTAGTTGGAAAGAGGAACAATACAACATCAGAAAAGATTACTAAGAGATTAATCAGATCTCCAAATTTATAACTGCAGTGCAGGCAATGTATAACTGATAAACTGGTCATTTAAATAGAAGTATTTTGCCAAAGACATGAAAATGATAACTGAAAAGATATAAGGTTAGAGGATCGATTGAGAACACTATACACACTAATTGTTGTATATATGTTTGCATAATTATAGTATACAGGTATGCATATATAGTTATACACATTTATAGACAGTACATACATAGTATGTTTATAGTATGTGCTATGTAGTTTTATTTGTGTATATATGTGTCTATAATTAAATGTACATATATGTAAATTTATATGTGCACGTATTTTGTATATATGCTGCTCACAAAAATTAGGGAATATTTCAAAAAGAATATGAAGCGATAAAAGAAGCATTTGATTTTTTTTATTAAATAAGAACATCAGAAAAGCAAAGGACAAGTCAAAAAAAGTTGTTCAATTATGCAAATGAGATACAAAACCAACTTTTATTTCATTGGTAAAAATGCACTGTACAAAAGGCTGAAAGTACTGGACTATCTGTACGTTCCCTGATCTTGAAAGTGCATTTTGAAATATTCCCCTAGTTTTTGGGAGCAGTATATAAATAAAAAATTTCTGAAGGAAAGCATAGTGCAGATAAGCAATTCTCAACAAATAGAAAAAATTTCCAAGGTAGAATGAAGGCTTTCAATCATCATATTGAAAGCAAAATTAATGAAAATAGATCTGTGCCTAAACTTGTCTTTATATATGGGCCTCAGTTTTGATTTGTTTTTTTTTTTTGTTGTTGTTGTTGTTGTTTTTGCAAACTAAAGAATTCACCAATGCCAGTGTTTATTACTTAATAAATATTTTTACTAAAAAGTATTTTATAGCCCCAAAACTTTCTCATTGGCTTGAGAGCCATCTACACAGCCAGAAATAATACTCAACCACCTTGCTTTCCCTGGGGGCTCAGCAGCTTTTACATCCAGAGTTCTGCCACCATCACCCACAGGGAACCAAGTAGTGTGAGTGCCACGTTCATTAAAAGATGATTCTCCTTGGAGCAGCTCCCTTCTCCACTCTGCTTACTTGCGACTTCCATTCTCTTAAGGTTGCTTCTGACTGGTGGAACCTTGGCTGGAAGAGAGTGGGGAGATGAGGGAATTTCTGGCTTCTGTCTTGCTTGGGAAGGTGGGATCCACATTGTGGGAAATCACCAAATGTATTTATAGGGAGGGTGATCACAGATGTTGAGTGGCCTCACATAATGAGCGTTGACTATACATGTTGACATCTTTAGTACTTCAAATGAAATGGAAAAAGTGCTGGATGCTTCCAGATGAGAACATTATAAAAAGCAGATTGGTTATCATCAAAGGAAAATATCAAAGGAATTTCAAATACTAGAACTCAGTAGAGCCTTATGTCTGTAGAATTGTGAAAGTATTCCATTAGAAGCATTTAGTATGAATGAGTTGATTCAGTGTTCTCCCAGAACTGGATGCTAGAAAGAGCACAAAGTTATTTGATAACTGAAAGGAAGTCTGGCGGCACTAAAACAAACCTTACCTGATTCACAGCGTTCATGAGCTCTGGTAGAAAATTATTTTTTGTTCTTGTTTGTTTGTTTTTAATTCACTTACACCATAAGGGAAAAACAAAAGTAGCATTTATTAAATATCTCCTGTCAGCCTGACCTGTGGTGGCGCAGTGGGTAAAGCGTCGATCTGGAAATGCTGAGGTCGCTGGTTTGAAACCCTGGGCTTGCCTGGTCAAGGCACATATGGGAGTTGATGCTTCCAGCTCTCCCCCCCCCACTTCTCTCTCTCTGTCTCTCCTCTCTCTCTCTCTGTCTCTCCCTCTCCTCTCTAAAATGAATAAATAAATAATAATAATAAAAATTAAAAAGCATACTAGCTAAAAAAAAAAAAATCTCCTGTCAGCCCGAGACCATACTTTGCATTTTGTATCTGTCGCCCGCCTAGTTGTAGTTGTACAGATGTGAAGTAGACACTAATATTCCCATTTTACAGATGAAGAGACTGCAGCTCCGAGAGAGTTGGCCCTTCCCATAGTTGGTAAAGCTGGGATTTAAACTTAGAGTATTCTGGCCAAGTATAATAATGACTTCACTGTGTCCCTTTGATTCTCTCATGTCTTTTTACTGGGTGACTAACTAAAAGCTGTGCTTCTTGAATTTATTAATGGAAAAAGGACTTACTGAGAGTAACGGGTTATCAAATGTGTGTAAATCCTAAATAAGTAAGTCCCTTCCAATATTTTAAAATTACTTCTTTATGATAACTTTTAGAAGATAAGAGAGAACTCTAAGTTTTTACTCTCAAAGTTTTTAGAATCTGACAGCTGACACCCAGCTGAGAGAAGTGGGTACTTACGTTTCCCCCAAGCCTACGGGCACATGAGTCACCCTCCAAGGTAGGGAGAGCAGAGATGCACCTCTCCGACTGATTCCCATTATTGCTATAAATTCTAGAGACCAGAGTGAGTATATGAGAAGAAAATATCTTTCCATTTCTACACTCAAATAATACACTCTAATAGAATTAATGATATTCAAGAACTAGAATTTAGACATGCTAATTACATTTAAATTACACTGGAAATGACATGAAATTGGAATTTCTTAAGGGAGAAAGAAATAAATTCAGATTATTATCTCAAAGAATTTTTGGAGTGAGTGAGTGTGTGTGTGTGTGTGTGTGTATGTGTGTGTGTATGTGTGTGTTGGCTATTAGAAATATATGTAAATCCAAGGCCCTCTAGGCCAAGGTTCGGGAAACTTTTTGGCTGAGACAGCCATGAACGCCACATATTTTAAAATGTAATTCCATGAGAGCCACACAATGACCCATGTGCCTTACGCATTATCCAATAAAAATTTGGTGTTGTCCCAGAGGACAGCTGTGATTGGCTCCAGCCACCCGCAACTATGAACGTGAGCGGTAGGAAATGAATGGATTGTAATACATGAGAATGTTTTATATTTTTAACATTATTTTTTTTTATTAAAGATTTGTCTGTGAGCCAGATGCAGCCATCAAAAGAGCCACATCTGGCTCGCAAGCCATAGGTTCCCGACCCCTGCTCTAGGCCATACGCTTTCTTCTTTAATACCTCCAAAGCTACCAAAGACCTCTTGAAAAGTCATTGGGTGTTCCAATTTTAAATTGTGCTTCACTGGCAAATTGCGGTCAAGAGAGGTTTGTTTCAACTAGGTTGTAAGCGATTGTAAGGTTTTTAAGGCAAAGGGTGGCAGATGTGATTGAAGATGGGCGAGCATCTTTTAACCCAGCACCTCTCCAACATGAATGTGCATGTGACTCACCTGGGGATCTTGTTAAAATGCACATATTCTGATTTAGTATGTTTGGGTGGTGCCTGAGGCTTTGCACTTCTAACAAGTCCCAGGGGATGCGTGTGGTGTTGGTTCTTGGACCATCCTTGCAAGGAAGTTCTGTCTTGCTTTTCCTCTTTTCCTCCCAACTCCTCCCACACGTGTTACACCTTGAATATAAGTAGTAATTTACTATATTTGAATATTATAGATGACATTGCCAAAGCATATTTCTCCCCTTTAATTTTTTACAGTAAATTTTATTATGTAATCTTTCTAGATAGAGGCTTCGCCTGTTCTTAGCAGCCTTGAAAGTTTTGAGGCCACAAAAGAATGGACTCAGATGCTCATGAGGCATCAAGAAATTTCTAACTCAGGGGCATCTTATGTAAAACTATACCATCAGCATAGTCTTTAACTCTGGAATAGCTACATTTTGGCTTCACCTCTCCATCTTTCATGTTTAGAACTGAGACAGATACCTCAGGTTATAAAGCCATTTTTGATATCTTGAAAGAGAAGTTTTTTATTTAAGAAGGCTCAATGGTCCTAATTTATGCTAAGAATTGCATTGCAAGAATCTTTTCTGTTCCATTATTTGTTCCTATGTGCGACTCTGATTTTGCTTTTTTTAAAGATTTTTCCATACATTCTTATGTCCTTGTTCATTTCAGTTCTGCTTCTAGGTCTACTGTGCATGTTATTAACTAGAATTAAAATTTAGTGCTGCTTTGAGTAACTTAAAACTAAATGTCAGTTTAACAGCTGGCAAGAATCCCGGAAAACTCAGCTACTGTTTTATTCTACTTTTGTGATATAGAAGTAAACTACTCTCTGTTTTAAAAAAAAAATGCTTATAAGTTACCCTTAAAAAGAATCACAAAGACTTTAATAAAATATTGTCTTTTTTATGAGTCATACAGTGGTTATTATCTGTATTAACCCATTTTTAATTCAAAATTGACAATTGACAACTATTAATAACTGTAGTTAAAGAGTCTTCACAATGCTACTAGAAGTTTTATTTTTTATATTTTAAGGAAGTAATTTAGCAGGCTTTCATTTCAAAATTCATACAGTCTATATAACAATGTAGGTAATTAATTATAAGTGATTCTTTTAATCAGATTTTTCTAAAACATTTCATGGGATATATTAAGTTACTATTTCATAACATAATTGATTCCAAAAAATTTTTTATCCATTGCTTCTTGTAAGAATATTGGGCCATAAACCTGTGCTCTAAAAAATACTTTTCTATTACAAAATAAGACTAGAGAGGAGAATTAGATAGATGAACTATATTTCTATTTTCTAAGCAGATGTCAGTCTCATCATCCTATGGGCAAAGATGGAATTCTGTAGTAACCAAAATGCTTGTGACTTTTGTTCCTACATGTCTTTATTCTGAGCCTGCCTTTCCCTAATGGCAGAAAAATTGAATATGAAGACTTTTTAAAATATAATTGGCTCAATTCAGTGATTTTTTTGGAGGGAGGGGGACAGATTCTAGGTTTACTATTAACTTCATAGTCCAATTTATTAATATCATCTAGGACATCTTTTACTTTCTTACCTCTCCTGGCCCTGAGAGGCCACAGATAGTGTGAAAACGGGGAGGTCCCATAGGCAGGTGTTATTAACAAGAACGCAGCCTCTATTTGAGTCTGTTGTTTTTGGCATAATGATTAAATCCTTATTCTCTAGCTATGGGACATAATGTTGACTCTTAGGGTGGCATGTTAGAGGAGGGTAGTCACTCATCTGAACCCCATGTAGCTTCCTGGTACAAGTGATTTTTCGTACAGCCTTAGCCTTGGCTTTTTAAGTACACTGTGGCCAAAACACAACTTTGCTTAGATCTGGTGTGGGAGATCTTGGGCAGAGCTAACTGCTTTCCTCTTTATTCACCGTTTGAGTCTTCCACTGGACACATGGCTCGCTTCCATATCTAAAGGTGATCCCTTACTCTCCCCCAAATGGGAGATTCTGGCAGTAAGAATGTGAGCACCCTACACTGTTCTTGTGTTTCCTATTTCCCTATTTCTTTGTCTTTCTCTTGAGTTCTTCCCTTCCCCATTTTGGGAAGAGAGTGAGGTCCATGGTGCAAAGTAGAATAGTACATTTCACTCAGTTCTTAGAACTGTACTCTGCTCAGTCCCGTTTGGTAAGGCTCACTTCTCTCAGTTTGGGAAATGGAGTTCTGCAGGAAGTAAAACCTGGGGTTGCAAATGTTCTTCATAGTCTCCCCTTTTCAAATTGCTCTCTGACATCTAAGTCACAGCTTTTTCACATAATAGTCAAAAAGCCTGTTTTCTTCCCTTCTTAGTATTTGATGTAGGAGTTATTGTGGTTATCTGCCATATAATAATGCATTACGTTTCATTGTGCTACATCTTGATGTGTATAACGATACCAGCTTATTCTTGTCCTTCAGATACTTGGTTTGGAGGCCTTGACTCCCACCCAGCTCAATCACTTACCAGTGGCATAACATTGGGGGAAATTATCAACTTCTCTAAACTTCATTTTACTCATCTGTATTTTAAATGATATGTAGATAGCAAAGGTAGAAATTTTCTGTTCCAGGAAAGAAATAGTGAAGGAAAAGTGATATTGATATCCAGGAAAAGTATATGTTATCACCTTCTTTAAATACTTTGATACTGATAGTTCAGGGAACCTGATTCCTGCAGTCATTCTCTAACAATCTGTTGGTTCAGGTTCTTGACAATTAGAGGTCCTTAGAGTTCTCTATGCAACTGGCAGAATATTGCTGATTTCCTAAGTTTTCAAACGTTGATTAATGATTCAGTCACCTTTGCAATTAAGATTTAAGCACTTCTAGGATACTTGTTGCAGAAGGGAGAATGAAATATAACATATACTATAAAGCAAACATTGGACAGTTCCTCGCCAGTTCTCTCTCTCTTCCAGAGAGTGAAACAAGGACATCAGTGAACATTTATAGACTGGCATACTCTTTCCCCTGCGGTTTACCATGTGTTGTCATAAATGCCTGCTGATGAGTAGTCTGTGAAGGCCATTTAATATTAGAAGCAAAGTCCTAGAGTGGAAATTAATTTTCACAGTTACATGGTAAATCTAATAAATTCTACTTTGTGTCCCTATTTCATTGGAGTATCATCAATTCTACTTCTAGCTTAAGTAACTAAGTGTTTTAAACTAGATATGTCCAGTGGGAGTTAAACCACTAAAGACAATTAAGACTTTAAAAACTAATAAGCCTATTTAGGGGGGAGACCCTTCTTTACTTGTGTTAATTATTGTTTTAAAGGCATTTCAACTAGTGAGTTCCTCAGTTGCTCTTTTGATCCTATCTCCCTTATGAATTTGAATGTCCATAAAGATGAGTATAATTGGTAGCTATGCTTTTTCTGTTAAACATAAATGGGCTGATTTTTCTTCAAAGTAAATTACTTCTTTGTAGTATTAAGTTACTCTAATTTCCTACCTCCATGCCTTTTATTTTCCCTTGGAGAAAACCCTTCCAGGGCACGACCTAATGAATTCTGGTTCAGATTTCCAAATGAAT
Organism: Saccopteryx bilineata; assembly: GCF_036850765.1. Classification (NCBI taxonomy): domain Eukaryota; kingdom Metazoa; phylum Chordata; class Mammalia; order Chiroptera; family Emballonuridae; genus Saccopteryx; species Saccopteryx bilineata. The sequence goes on along the minus strand of NC_089491.1, from coordinate 105,457,009 downwards.
ATGAACCAATGATTCTATAATTTGGTGAAGGGAAGCCTTCATTAAATAACCATAGCGAGGGAATTTTTAGTCTTTCATACCAGACTAAAGGACTTTTCTTGACATACTGAAATTGAACTTCAACATTTATGGGACTATAAATTGCAACAGCACGTTGTAACATGTCATGAGCCCACTAGAGCCTTAGGTCAAGGGTTTTTACTTTCTCTCTAACCCCATTAAAAATAGTAGTGTTTCTAATTATTTCTCCTTTAAAAATTAAAAAAATATGTCCTTCTCTCCAGAGAGATGTTATCTTCAGTTATTCCTATAATTTATATGGTTGCATGGGGTATGTCTTTATAGCTTTTATTTGGCTTGACCAAAGTGCAAATTCAATTTTATAGGTATGACTAGTTAGCCTTCTCTTTTAAAATTTGAATGTGTTTTTGTAATCGAGAAAGTTAATTTTTGTTTCTCCTCTTTATTCCTGATTTCTGCCATCATCCTATCTCAAAAGCTTCTTAACATCTACAGTTTCAAGAAAACACTCCATTTTAACTGCAGCGCCCAAATCTTTTTACTATGTTCATATTATAGTTGGACTTGATCATCAGAAGTGGAATTTATGTTTCTATAACACTACTTTTGTACCCCTTAAATGTGGTCACCAGATTATAGCACAACCTGCAAGCGCTTCTAGCAGGTTGTTAAAAAACAAAAACCTGCCACAAATTATTCACTATTTTTATAAAACAAGCAACTAATTTTGACAGTTTATATTTTAAAATTAAGGTTTTCCTGGGGTATCTTGTTGAAGCTAGGGAATCCCAACTCTGTGACATATTTTCTGGGCTACCTTGGGAAAGGAAAGTAACATTTCTAAGTCCTAATATGTATTGTAAATTTAAAATAATAATATTGACTGAGTAGGGTTGTTTTTGAGTCTGACCAGGCAGTGGCACAGTGGATAGAACATCAGTCTGGGACGCTGAGGACCCAGGTTCAAAACCCCAAGGTTGCGAGCTTGAGCGTGGGCTCACCAGCTTGAGTGCAGGGTCACTGGCTTGAGTGTGGGATCATAGACATGACCCCATGGTTGCTGGCTTGAGCCCGAAGTCACTGGCTCAGCTGTAGCCACTGGTCAAGGCACATATGGGAAAGCAATCAATAAACAACTAAGGTGCTGCAACTATGAGATGATGCTTCTCCTCTCTCTCCCTTCTTGTCTGACCTCTCTCTTTTGCTACAAAAAAAAAAAAAGATTGTTTTTGAGATACTATTTATAATGCCTTAAAGACAGTGACAAGCACATTACATGCATTCGTTTTTTTTTAATGGTCCTTTCCTGCTTAGGCAACTTACTATTTGATTGGTGTGATTGTAATTTTTTAAAAGTTAACGTAACTTTGCTGCATGATTGCATGATGATTCTGCTTATGTGCAATTTTAAAATAAATGATATAGTTTGATTTTTTTTTTCTTTAACAGACAGGCTAGCCTCAATGAAGCAGCCGAGAAGTATTACGGTCTGGCAGCCAGGCTGAGGCCTGACGTAAGTACTTGCCTGATGAGAGGCATTACTCATGGGGACAGACTCAGCATAGGATAGTTTTATACTAGATGCCTCTGGATACTGGGCTTTTTCTCTCTGATCCTTTATTCTCAATATCCACTAAATGACTAATTCAATAAGAAAATCTGCCGATCTCAAGCTTCTTTCTTGTACCAGGGGTCCAAATTCTATTCTCTGTCCTGTGTAAAGCATCATAAATTTTTATCATCCTAATACAGGTTTTAGCATTCCTAAATACTTTGCATTTGGAAGACTTTTAAAATTAGTTCTTTGGAAGTGTGTCTGCTCTGGTGTTAAATATCTAAGGACTTCCTAACCTCCTAAGTATTCTTTGATTCTTACATATAGATAGTCAAACCTCGAGCTGTGCGCCTTATCTACATTCCACAATCCTCCTTTCTAATAGCTGTGCTTTTCTACTTTATCAAGTATGTTTTTATTAGAATGTTTCCCGGGGTAGTCACACTTTCATAAAGTAAGATAGATATAATTTAGATCATTACTATTGAAACAGAGGAGAACCATTAATGAGAATATAAGAATGGGTTTTATATCAGTCTTCTAAGCACTTTGTATTTGCAGCACATCGCTGGATTTTCAGTAAGTTACTTTTATTCTCATGCACGTTTACTCTGCTTCACTCTCCAACACGGAAACCTCTGCCCTGCTCTCTGGATCTGCACCACCTATTGAGAGATGTAATTTTGTAATGAAAGTGCACGTGTGATGTAACTACAAATAATGGAATCAGCAGTCTCATTTCCATACGGAAACTCCTGTAGTGTGCAAACACACATCTATAGAGTGTCTGCTTTGTGATAGGATATAGAGATTTCATACCCTAAAAGGCCACACAGGGTAGTAGAGAAGACTGAGCATAATCAACTAATTGAAATACAGTGCGGCAATTCCTAGAGAGAGGCGTATGCAGCCCTCTGGGAACAGGGGATTAGTGCTTCTTGAAAGCAGCCCACACAGGAAGTAGCGTGTTTTTATTTCCCCAAGAGATTCGGCCACGTGTAACCTTAGCCCTGAATGAGAATGCCCTTTGTTGCATTAATTATGAGGCGCTTTTAAGAATCAGTGAGCTATTTGTAACAGAAGAAAAGAATCTAATAATTGTAAGAGTAGGAAGGATAAAAGCTAATTTTTTTTTTTTTTTTACAGGGACAGAGAGAGTCAGAGAGAGGGACAGATAGGGATAGACAGAAAGTAACGGAGAGAGATGAGAAGCATCAATCATCAGTTTTTTGTTGCAACACCTTAATTGTTCATTGATTGCTTTCTCGTATGTGCCTTGACCACAGGCCTTCAGCAGACCGAGTAACTCGTTGCTTGAGGCAGCGACCTTGGGTCCAAGCTGGTGAGCTTTTTCTTTTCTTGCTCAAGCCAGATGAGCCCGCGCTCAAGTTGGCGACCTCGGGGTCTCGAACCTGGGTCCTCTGCATCCCAGTCCAATGCTCTATTCACTGCGCCACCACCCGGTCAGGCTAAAAGCTAAAATTTATTGAACACTTACTGTGTCAAGCATTGTGCTAAGTACTTCATGTAAATTCCCTCATTCACATCTCAAAACAACCCACAGGTAGTTCCTTGATCCCCAATCTGCTGGAGCACAGAGAAATCCACCCAGAATCACACCTAATATGTGGAATGTCATTGGAACCTAGGCTGCTGTGTGCATAAGAGAAAGCTTGATGCAAAAATGCACTTATACTTAGAGAGGTTTCCTGAAGCCTAGGAAAGCAAATTAAGAATGGTCCTTTAATTCAGTCAGTATTTATTAAGTGCCTGGTAAGTGCCAAGCACTATTCCAGGCATTAGATACACAGCAGGGAACAAAATTGACAAGAGCCTCTTCCCTTCGGGAACTTACATTCTAGGATGAAGAGATGGGGCAGGAGCAGATAAGTACACGGTATGTCAGACAGTGATAAGTGCTTTGGAGGAACATGAAACAGGGAAAGGCAGGAGGTGCTGGGAGAAGTTTGTAGAAGGCACAGGTTTATAAATGTCCAAGTTGGGCATCTCTGTGTAGCATTTCTCAGAAAAGGATTAAATTTGAGGACTTAAACTTACTATAACTTCACTGGAGACAGGAATAAGGTTTTCTATTTTTCTTGCTTTTTTTTGGTTTTCTTTACATTGACTAATGCAGTGCACTTAATGTGCATAATAAATGATGTTACCTGTATGTAAACTTAATCATCGCACTTGAGTGTCACTTTTATTTTTGTAAAGTGGTTGATCTAAAGGTTTTCTTCAGCATATTATAATAGATTAGTGAGAATAGAGCTGTTTGAACTGACCTAAAAAATGAAAAAGACATTGAGGAACCACTAGATTTAAGCCTGATTCATGAGATTGTTTATTTTAAATGACTAGCCAGATCATAAAATCAATATTTAATTTCCAACTCAAAGCCATTTTTTTTCAAAACTCCCAAAAGTGTTTTCATAAATATGGCCCAGACCACTTTTGAAAAATGCATTTATTTAAATTATACTTCTCTTATCTGGTAATAATAAATTAGGTATTTTATAAACTTGGATAGAATACAAAGTTCATATTTAACAGTTAGTAAATGATGTTACAGTTGATGGATCAACAGATGTGGTCTTTTTCTATCTGTTTTAAGAATTGTGTTTTGGTTTTCTGTATGTAATCTAGGTAAGATGCCACCAAGACAAGACTGATTAAATACAGTAAGTTTTTGCTTGGAAACGAAGAGCTCTGTTTGAACAATAGCTCATGCAATGATTTATTAGCAGTTAGCATCTGATCTGAATTAAAGCATCCATCTAGCATTTCTCTTCCTCATAGCTGTTTATGTACCTTACCATAAAAGCATTGTCATTTCTGTGCTGTAACTTAATAAATTTTAGTTGCCTGCTTATATGAGAACAGAGTAAACAGCTCAGTGCCCATTCCAGATTTAAGTAGTTTCACTATCTTTTTCTATTTTTATTATCTACACAATAATCTACTCTTACTCTTATTTTTTTATAAAGCATTTATTTGTACTGTTTAAATGTCCAAGGACAACAATTGGTAGTTCTATGTGGAGGATGGTGGATATTACAGATGATGACAATACAAAGTACTATGAGGCTGCAATGCTTGTGCATAACACTTATCGTCATTTTGAAAAAGTTGTTGGTTATCTATGGAATATATGTCTATCTTAACAAACTACCTATTTCATTTCTTCAGTATGTCCCATAATGAATTTCTTTAAAGCCATATTTTTCTATAAATTTTACTTAAATTGTTAATTGACAATTTAAGAAAAATATAAGAAATTTAGTGATCAAATAATAAAATAATAAAAGAAATCTAAATTAGAAATATATATTTTAAGTTTTAGATGCTGATGTCTTTTCATCAGGGTTATTCAGTACATTGCCATTCAGAGAAATACATTTATTATAAAAAAGGCACCATGAATATTTTAGTCCTATTTATTTGATTGAGGGGGTTGCTCTAAAATTAAATCTCTTATTATATTTAAATCTATCTCTATAATGGGAAAACTCTACCAAAACTGACATTTTAAGTTTTTCCACTTTTAGTTCTTTTTTTTTTTTAAAGAAAATTGATCTTTCTGTGGAGTTTACTTTAAAAACACAATCCTCGTCTGTCTTCTCTCCCACTTATGCACATCAAATAACACTGACTCTTGAGAGCTAGAGGGAACATTTCAATGAAACAGTTTTGTTCTTCCTGTGGGAATTAACCAAAGTCTGCCTTAACTTATGGATTTTTAAATATAAAGAATGGGGAATTTGCATAGTACAAAGTCACCCACTTTTACTTGGCTTTTAGTAAACTCTAGAGTTAGAAGGGAGGAGTAATTACTAATATTTAGATTTATATAGCTTGTATTTTTCTAGATATAACCATTTCAATTTAAATTCATTCAACTTACCAAGTTCCACCTTTGCATAAGACTCTATGCTAAATGCAGTAGGATTTCAAAGTTACAAAAAAGTATCCCTGACCTTGAGAAATGTACTATCTAATTTGGGACAGAATGGAGGAAAAAGCACATGGGTCCAAATCCTCACACTTTAGGGTGATAAATAATACTATATAAGAAGTGCTCTGTGCGGGTCACAAACTAAGTACTAGAAAAATGTACAAGAGAGAGAGATATTACTTTTAACTGAATCGATCTTAGAAGGTATAGAGTCATATGCATAGGCAGGGAGCTTAAAGAATATTGAAAGGACAGGATCACCATAGGTGAAGTTTTATTAGGAGTAGAAATCAGAGAATCCCAGGAGCTTGAGGTATATACATGAACAGGGACATTGAACTCAAAAAGGAAGAACTATGCCCAGGAAACAGCAGATCTGGTTTATATTGCCAACACTAGGAGGCAGAGAAGAAGAGGAAGGGAAGACAGAACTGGAAACTTGGATGAAACCAAAGGAAAGGCATGGAATACCATACTAAGAATTAGGAGTTTGTCTTCCAGAATTGTGCTAAACAGGAAGACATAATGAAAGTGATCATTTAAGATGGACACTTAAACGATATAATGAATACAGGGTGAGGCTAAAATAGGTTTACAATTGTATGTGAAACAGCATTTATCCTTGTATTATTATTTGTAATTATTATTTTCCATACAAACAACTGAAACCCACTTTTGTCCCACCCTTCATATGCTGTATATGGGGAAGTAGAGATAAGAGATGCAAAACCAACTAAAAGGTCATTGTAATGGTATAGGCAGAAGGTAGGATAGATCCTAAAAGTATAAACATACAGTGGAATGGGAAAGATCATGCAGAGGTTAATAAGCAGATTACTGTATTTGATAGGATGTGAGTAGAAAGTTTAGTTGACTCAATGAGTGTTAGTTGACTCAAAATTTTGAGTTTAGGTAACGGGGTGGAGTGGGGTAGGGAGAATACCCTAAACAGAAATAGGGCAGTTAGAGGGGTGTGTTTATTTCAAGAAGGAATTATTATGTTTGGACCAAGCAGATTCTGAGAGGTAGGATGGTCTAAGTTTCTATGGGACATTCCTATCAAGTGAGCATTTTGGGGAAAGTTACAGTTACAATGCAGTGGGGGTTGTTTACCAAAAGGAGATAGTACCAAAGTGGTTGATAAAGGTCACAGAGGCTCCAAGCAAATGTACCAAAGGAGAAAAGAGGTTGCTCTCAAAGCCTTGGGGAATCTGCACATTTGGGATAGAGACTAAGAAAGGAGAGAATGGCAAGCCATAGAAATAATGTTAGTGAGAAGTTTCCACTGCTGCTAAAAGTTGACTGAGAAAGTTTATTCTCTTCAGAAAATAAGATGACATTGGCTACCTTCAAGAGCTGAGTTTCATGCAAGTGATGTGGGTAGATGTTAAAGTCTTAAGGAAATGGGGAATTAGAGCCCTGGCTCATTTTCTCAGTGGATAGAGCATTGGCCCAGTGTGCAGATGTCCTAGTTTTGATTTCTTGTCAGGGCACACATGAGAAGCAACCATCTGCTCCTTTTCCTCGTCTTCTCCCCTTTTCCTTCCCCTCTCACAACCAGTGGATCGGTTGGTCCATGCATCAGCCTCAGGTGCTGAGGATAACTCAATTGATTCTAGCATTGTCCCCAGACGGGGGTTGCTGAGTGGATCCCAGTTCGGGCACATGTAGGAGTCTGTCTCTCTATCTCCCCTCCTCTCAAGAAAAAAAAAAAAGGAAAGAAAAGGAAATGGGGACTTGGGAGCAGAGAGTGTAAACTTATTCTGCAAATAAATGTGGAGGTAATTGAAAAAGACAGCTCAATACTGAAATAATATTAAGCATGCATTTATTATTAAATATTAAAGATAAGTATTAAGATGTGTTATACATGTGTCTAAACAGAAAACTAAAAATGTGTCCAAATAAGGAGGAGAGCAAAAGAAATATTGAAGATATTAAAGGATCATTTCCTCCCCATGGATTGAAGAAAATAAAGTAGACTATGAAGACAGGAGGGAAAAAAAAACAAAATTTAGAGATGAAAGGGACATAAGCTTAAGTAGAAAATTACTTCTATCGTAATTATTTGGTTATCTGCTGATCCTGTGGCAACAGAGAGAACTGACAACATCACACACCTGTGGACAGCTGGATGGGCTGAGGCTCAGTGTAGGTAATATTTGATATAGGCCTGTAGTATCTATATGTGATAAATAAATGCCTGTCAAAGTACATTTCTGTGAGATATGGCCTTTAAGCCATTAGCCATTTTGTCATAATTCTAAATGAAGTTCTAAAATCACTGGTGGGTTCCTTCTGGTTTTGATTCATCTCTCTGATTTTTGTTAGATATTGTATTCACCTTTTATATTTCTAATGTGTATAATATTTTATAAATGTTCTTCCATGTGCATTCGTTATATATAAATTAAAGTGCAATGTTCCAATGATCAGATTATCCAATAAAAAGTTACATGTGTGGATTATAGCTTTCCCAGGCACTCAGACCATAAATTATTTCAGAGCATTATTATAAAATCAAAGCCAGTGTTATCCATTTGGTTTCTTTAACAATAATTGTATGTCAAAAGATCAGAATGAGAAATATGGGGTTGAAAGAAATGTGCTTACTATAAAAGAGGGCAGCTGTATTATGAGGTAATCCACATATTCTACAATGTATTACTTTCAATTTGGACTACAGTCCTCTTAGAGTAAATATATGGTGGTAGCGTGGGGGTGGCTCTGCAGTAGAAATAACCACTAAGATTGGGATCTAGGGGAAAAGGTGAAGAACGAATTATTTGGGTCATTTTGATGGAGGAGAAAAAATATAAGTCATAGGTTTTTGGGTTTTTTTTTGTTTTTATGGGAAAGATATTTCTCGACCCTAATTTAAACAAGAGACCATGAAAATAAAGTTAAGCAGAACAGATTCATATTTGACCATAAAAGGGATTTTTTTTTCGTGGGGGGGGGAATTACTCAGATTCTCATTTTGTTGGGAAAAAATGACGGGCTTAATAATAATTTGTCTGGGAAGCAGTTAAACCACATTTCTACTTGTAAAGAGAGGAAGAACCATATGGTCTCTTCCAAAACTTTCCACAAGTTTCTGTGATGTGGGAAAATTACATACCATGTGTCTCTTGCCTTTCAGACATTAATGGTATATGGATCCCAGAATTACCAGATTGATTTTATGAGGAAAATGTGTTTTTAAAATTGTCATATATTTCCCACTATCACTAGTTATTTCACTTTCAAATGCATCAATATATTTTCCTGTTAGAAAATGGAATGAGGTAAGCTGAGAAACCTAAGATAAATAATAGGTTTTAATGCAGAAAGACAGTGCCACTCACTTTCCCCCACATTTTACACATTTTACCTGATTTTCTTAAAGGGGCCCAAAGACATCATTGAAACAAGACTGTTCTTAAATCACACATACCCAGAGTAAGTCAGCAAACCCTTACTCTACTTCATATCATAAATAGACTCCATCACATCAATATTATGTATACTTATGTACATATCACTAGAAATCAAATACCTAAATATTCTTACCTAATTTCAACATATAAATACTCACTTCCCTGCAGGCGTCTTCAAACTACGGGCTGCAGGCTGCATGCGGCCCCCTGAGGCCATTTATCTGGCCCCCCTCCGCACTTCCGGAAGGGGCACCTCTTTCATTGCTGGTCAGTGAGAGGAGCACTGTATGTGGCAGCCCTCCAGTGGTCTGAGGGACAGTGAACTGGCCCCCTGTGTAAAAAGTTTGGGGACCCCTGCTAGAGTTTCCATTATGCCAGGATCAATTTTCGTTTCATCACACCCATATCTGTCTTCAGACTTCTTTCCCCTGGAGGCCTCTTACTTCTCTTTTCTCTGTTTACATTCTAGTTGCTCTGTATTTTATTTTTATTCCAAAAATGTTGGATTTAAAAAAAAAAAAGATTTTCTCAAGTGGATACTGTTTATCTTCTGTTTCTCATTCTATGTAAGGCTTCACACTTAGACGGTAAAGATGGTTAGTACAGACACTTGATTCTTCCCTGACTGTTGGTGTGGGTTAGTTGGTCGCCTAGCCTGAGATCAGGTAGTTGGACTGAATTCAGCTGAATTTACCATTTTTCTGTCCTTGGGGTATTCATATTCATCATGATGCACATGCAATCATTTTTAAACATTATTTTTTCCAAAGTCTGTGTACGAATGGTGTGTGTTTTAGATTCATAACCAGAGAAGAATGTGAGATGCGAGGGATGGGCAGAAACTCAAGTGTGTTTTGGTATAAAAATGAACTTGAGTACTTTAGGCTGAGAAACATCAAAACCTTTGGGAAATTCCACTTAATTACGTTCTCTGATTCCAGCATGTTTATTTTTACTCACATTTCTTTGTGGGGATAGCCTTTGCATGGATTTATTGCTATACTTTTTGGAATTGTGGGACCACACACTAAAATTACATTTGATCCCTTCTCCTCCAGAGAAAATGGATTCCTGGTTTCTTTGAAACCTCAGCTAATCTGAGCACACTGGCTACCTGGAAATATCAGTGAGGGGGGACTAGGAGCTGCCATGATCAAAAAGATGAGCCCATTCTCCACCCCCAGTCACCATATCCCTCATAATCCTCCGTGGTGGTTTCCACAGCTGGCCTGCCCCATTCCGTTATACTTTCAGGCATTTATGTTTCTGGTCCTCAAGTGGCCTTGTGGGGCTATGTTTTTCTAAATACATACTGAGACATTAATAAAATGTTGTGGTTGTGTATCAATCTTGATCCCCTCCCTCTTCTAACGTTCCTGTAACATTCCACTTTTTTTGTTTGTTTCCTTACCTTTCCACTACTCCTAACCTCTCATTATCTGTCCAAACCCTCATGTATATCAACAGTTAAAGCTATACTTGACTCTAAAGGCAAAAGTTACACAGATCCTGGAAAGTTAATACATTCGTAGATTAATTTCTCTTGAGTGTTGTATGCCCTTATTAATGAGAAAAATATTCTGACACTATTTTAAAGTGTAAGGAAGATTTTATTTGGGGCTGTTGTGATAGGCACCTAGAATACCGCAAGAGCGGAGGTTGGGCTCCCCCTAAGCTACAGCGCAGGCAGCTGGGGTTTTACCAGTGACCAGAAAGGATGAGGAATTTGATCAGATAGCTAAAAGGGTGGGGGACTTCTCACTAAATTGACTTAGCAGAGTTTTTGCTGCAGCTGGGCTAGAGAGGCCTGAGACAAGGCCCAAGGATGAGGCCTAGTCAAAGAGAGTTTTGAGGAGCCTGTCCCCCTTGGTGAAGGAGAGTTTTCATCATTCTTGATGACATTATTCTCCCAGGTTGAGTAGTTATAATGTTGTAAGTCTCATGCCTAGATGATGTCAGAATCAAGAGCTTCTCTTTATCACTTGAGAACAATTTGATTAAATATACTGCAGGAGTATTTTTGCCGACAAAGTCTAGAAGAGAGCTGAAAAGATTGACAGCTTTAAGAGGGAAAAAAAAATGTGTATGCTACAAAATTTTTCAGTCATTGTCTTGTAATCAACTGTATTTCCTTAGATATCAAATGCCAACACACGGCTACTGTGGTGTAGTTTTATGTTATCTGTGAACCTGCAAGTGTGGTTATATCAACAATTAAAACTATAAAGCAATGATTTTCAACCTTGTTCATCTCACAGCACATATAATCTAATTACTAAAATTCTGCGGCACACCAAAAAATGTATTTTTTGCCGATCTGACAAAAATTAGGTATAATTTTGGCTCATTCACACCAGATGGCTGTCGTTGAGTTGGCTGTTGTCATTTTTTATTTGACAGTCGAAAGGAAAAGAGGTCAGAGCGCCTGACTAAATAGTCAGGTATTGCATGTTTTAAAATTCTTGAGACACACCTGTTGAAAACTGCTGCTGTAGAAAATTTAGTTTTTTTTTAAGAACAGGGCATTTATATTTGACCAACTCTTGTCATGCTTGGGTTGTTTTCATCTCCTATTTCCTGATGTCATTTTTAAGTGATCTCTACTAAAATAACTCCCAGAAATTCAGCTTTACAAGATGTGCACGTTGCCCTTTTGAAGACTAATGGCAAATTTTGATTGTTTTTTAATTCACTGAGAGAAGGGGAGTCAGAGAAACAGACTGCTACATTCAGCCCCACGGGGATCCACCTAGCCAATCCCACAGGGGGGTGATACTCTGCCCATCTGGGGTGTTGTCCCATTGCTCAGAAACTGAGCTCTTCTTAGCACCTGAGGTGGAGGTCATGGAGCCATCCTCGGTGCCCAGGGCCAACTCGTTCCAATTGCACTATGGCTGCAGGAGGAAAAGAAAGAGAGAGAAGAGAGAGGGGAGGAAGTGGAGAAGCAGATGGGCACTCCTCCTGTGTGCCCTGACGAGGAATTGGACCCTGGATGCACACCAGGCGAACCATCTACCAATGAGCCAACCAGCCAGGGCCTAATGGCATGTTAAAGAGAGAGAATGTGGTGCCCTTAGAGATCTTGTTAGAAAACAGTTTGAAATGGTCACTTAATCACTGTATAGGTTTCATGTGAAAACTAAGTTACTTCTTTTAGGAATGCTGAATTTTAAAGAGAAAAGCAATTTGGGAAGATTTGTTAGAATACCTTATCAAAGCATGTATAAGCTACTTGCAACAACTCTTAACTAAAAAGAAGTGCTTCTTTAAAATACATGTAGAAATAATCAACTGTGTTTTTCAAAGTCTGAGATTGGATTTCAATAAGTTCTAGAATGGAAAGATGTAGAGCATTACTGCTACTCCTAAGAAGCACTTTTGTTTCCTATTTCTTAATCTGAGTTATTCTATCTTGATCTACTTATGTGTTTAATAATATAATATTATATATAGCTAGATCTTCTCCATGGAATCTGTACTTATACTACAGTTTATTTCTTGATTTTAATTATAATTTTTCCCTGGTGTTTACATGTAAATCCTAATAAAACCCACTAAAACAAAAAATAAAAATTCACAACATATATTAATTTATTTTTCCTGTGATGCAAATTACTTCTTTTAAGTATATAATACATTTTTCACTATCATTTCAGATACCAATGGTGGCTTTGCCTTTTTCTTAGGATGGTTCAGTTGTTTTTCCCAAATAGTTGTAACTGTTTGTTAAATTGTCATACTCATAAGTTACATCTGTTTCAACTTGCTCTTGTAACCCACAAGCATGCTATCAAACAGCAAAGCAGACCTGAAGTAATAAGCAGATCTATAATATGCATTGATACTTCTTTATCCATGGTTAGAGGCATTATTAAAATGATACTGGAAATAAAAGAAAACTATTTGAAAAATTGTAAATATGAAGATATTGAAAGATCAAAGGATTTAAAAAATGCATTTCTGTAGGTCACTTCAATTAAACAACAAACTCAAAATACATAGATATCTATATTTATGAATTTTCTTATGGAGAAAGTTTCTTATTTTGAACTTGTAAATTGTCACATATTTGATTAATTTTCTCTAATATCTCATTTTTGGTAGTTCTTTTATTTTTAGAAATTAAATTTAATGGGGTGACATTGGTCAATAAGAATACATAGGTTTCAGGAAAACATCTCCATAGCAACTGAACTATTGATAGCATTGTGTGCCCATCACCCATAGTCAAATCAATTTCTGTCACCTTATATTTGTCCCCCTTTACTTCCCTCCTCCCCACACCCTTCCTCTGGTAACCACTTCACTTTTGGGTATCTCTATGAGTCTCAGTTTTATATCCCACCTTTATGTGAAATTATATAGTTCTTAGCTTTTCCTGATTTACTTATTTCACTCAGTGTAATGTTCTCAAGGTCCATCCATGTTGTCATAAATGGCAATATATCATTTCTTATGACTGAGTAGTATTCCATTGTATATATGTACCACATCTTCATCCAGTCCTCTGTCGAGGGACACTTTGGTTGTTTCTATGTATTGGCTTCCATGAATAATGATGTGATAAACATGGGGGTGCATGTGTCTTTGCATACCAATGTTTCTGAGTTTTTCAGGTTGCTGGGTCATATGGTAGCTTTATTGTTAATATTTTTAGTCATTTTTTATTCATTTATTGTGTTTATATAGATTCTAGTGTCCCCTCCAAATACATCGTCCCCTCCCCCATGGTCACCAGTATATCGCCCCTGTCTCCCTCCCCGTAACACCTTCCCTACTTCCCTCCAGAATTTGCTTTTCTGCTCTCCTCCCATCCTATCACCCTATCATCCCCTTTCCCTCTGACCTCTTTTCTTTTGGATCCTTTGATCCCGCCTCTGTCTCTATTCCGTTCCTCAGTTCATATTGTTCCTCGGATTCCTCAAATGAGTGAGGTCATATGATATTTTTCTTTCTCTGCCTGGCTTATTTCACTTAACATAATAGTTTACAGTTCCATCCATGTTGTCGCAAAAAAGTACTTTTTCCTTCTTTTTTCATGGCCCCATAATATTCAATTGTATATATGTACTATAGCTTTTTAATCCATTCGTCCACTGTCGGACACTTGGGCTGTTTCCAGATCTTGGCTATTGTAAATAATGCTGCCATAAACATGGGTGTGCATTTCTCCTTTTGAATCATTGATGTGGTGTTCTTGGGATATATTCCTATAAGTGGGATGGCTGGGTCAAAAGGCAATTCCATTTTTAATTTTTTTGAAAAATTTTCATACTGTTTCCACAGTGGCTGTAGCAGTCTGCATTCCCACCAGCAGTGCAGGAGGGTTCCCTTTTCTCCACATCCTCGCCAGCACTTATTCTGTGTTGTTTTGTTAATGAGTGCCATTTTGACCAGTGTGAGGTGATAATCTCATTGTGGTTTTAATTTGCATTTCTCTAATGATTAGTGATGTTGAGCATTTTTTCATATGCTTATTGGCCATCTGTATGTCCTCTTTGGAGAAATGTCTATTCATTTCTTTTCCCATTTTTTGATTGGAATGTTTATCTTCCTGGTGTTGAGTTTTACAAGTTCTTTATAAATTTTGGTTATTAACTCCTTATCAGGCATATTGTCGAATATGTTCTCCCATTATGTTGTTTCAATTTTTATTTTGTTCATATTGCCTTTAGCTGTGCAAAAGCTTTTTAGTTTGATATAGTCTTATTTGTTTATCCTGTCCTTTATTTCCCTTGCACGTGGAGATAAATCAGCAAATATATTGCTGGGAGTGATATCAGAGAGTTTATTGCTCATGTTTTACTCTAAGATGCTATGGTTTCATGACTTACATTTAAGTCTTTTATCCATTTTGAGTTTATTTTTGTGAATGGTGTAAGTTGGTGGTCTAGTTTCATTTTTTTGCAGGTAGCTGTCCAATTTTCCCAACACCATTTGTTAAAGAGACTGTCTTTACTCCATTGTGTGCTATTACCACCCTTGTCTAATTTCAATTGTCCATAAAGGTGTGTGTTTATTTCTGAGTTCTCTATTCAGTTCCATTGATCTGTATGCCTGTTCTTAAGCCAGTACCAAGCTGTTTTGAGTACAATGGCCTTGTAGTATAACTTGATGTCCGGAAGTGTGATACCTCCCACTTTATTCTTCTTTTTCAAGATTGCTGAGGCTATTCGTGTTCTCTTTTGGTTCCATATGAATTTATGGAATATTTGTTCTATATCTTTGAAGTATGTCTTTGTTGTTTTAATAGGAATTGCATTAAATTTATAAATTGCTTTGGTTAATATGGACATTTTAATGATGTTTATTCTTCCTAGCCATGAACACGGTTTATGCTTCCACTTGTTTGTATCTTCCTTGATTTCTTTTATTAATGTTTCATAATTTTCTGAGTACAAGTCTTATCTTAACCTCTTTGGTTAAATTTACTCCTAGGTACTTTATTATTTTTGTTGCAATAATGAAGAGGAGTGTGTTATTAATTTCTCTTTCAGACAGATCATTGTTGGTGTATAAAATGCCTCTGTTTTCTGAGTATTAATTTTATATCCTGACACCTTGCTGAATTCCTTTATCAGCTCCAGTAGTTTTTTTTACTGTGGCTTTAGGGTTTTCTAGAGTATCATATCATCAGCAAATAACAATAGTTTTACTTCTTCTTTTCCAATTTGGATGCCTTTTATTTCTTCTTCTTGTCTGATTGCTGTGGCTAGGACTTCCAGAACTATATTGAATAAGAGTGGTGAAAGGGGGCAACCCTGCCTTGTTCCTGATCTTAAGAGAATTCCTTTTAACTTTTGCCCATTGAGTATGATGTTGGCTGTGAGTTTGTCATAGAAGGCCTTTATCATGTTAAGGTATGTTCCCTGTATTCCCACTTTGCTGAGAGTTTTGATCATAAATGGGTGCTGGATTTTATCAAATGCTTTTTCTGCATCTATTGATATTATCCTGTGGTTTTTGTCCTGCCCTTTTTTTTATGTGATGAATCACATTGATTAATTTGCAAATATTGTACCAGCCTTGCCTCCCCAGATTAAATCCCACTTGATCATGGTGTATGATTTTTTTCATGTATTGCTGGATCTGGTTTGCTAATATTTTGTTGAGAATTTTAGCATCTAAACTTATTAGGGATATTGGCATATAGTTTTCTTTCCTTGTGTTGTCTTTGCCTGGTTTCGGAATCAGAATTATGCTTACCTCATAAAAAGAGCTTGGAAGTTTTCTCTCCTCTTGAATTGTTTGAAATAGCTTGAGAAGGATAGGAATTTGTTCTTCTTTGAATGTTTTGTAGAATTGGCCTGTGAAGCCATCTGGCCCAGGGCTTTTGTTTGTTGGGAGTTTTTTGATAACTGTTTTGATCTCATTTATTCTAATCAATCTTTTTAGGTTTTCTGATTCTTCCAGATTGGTTTTTGAAAGATTATATTTTTCAAGGAATTTGTCCATTTCACCTAGGTTGTCTAACTTTTTGGCATACAGTTCTTCATAGTATTTTCTTAAAATCCTTTGTATTTCTGTTGTGTCTGTTGTTACTTCTCCACCCTCATTTCTAATTTTATTTACTTAAGTCCATTCTCTTTTTTTCTTGGTGAGCCTGGTAAGGGTTCATCCATCTTGTTTACTTTTTCAAAGAACCAACCCTTGGTTTTATTGATCTCTGTATTTTTTTTTAGTATCTACGTCATTTATTTCTGCTCTAATCTTTATTATTTCCTTCCTTCTACTTCCTCTAAGCTTTACCTGCTATTCTTTTTCTAGTTCTTTTAATTGCAGAATTAAATTGTTTATTTGAGCTTTTTCTAGCTTCTTAAGGTTTGCTTGTAATGCTATGAATTTCCCTCTCAGGACTGCTTTTGTTGTGTCCCACAGATTTTGAGTTGTATGCTCATTTCATTGTTTCAAGGAAATTTTTGGTTTTTTCCTTGATCTCTTTGTTGATCCATTCATTATTTAATAAAATGCTGTTTAGTTTCCAAGTGTTTGAGTGTTTTTTAGTTATTCTATTGTACTTGATTTCTAGTTTCATTGCATTGTGGTCAGAGAAGATGCTTGATATTGTTTCAATCTTCTTAAATTTGTTGAGACTAATTTTATGCCCTAATATGTGATGTATCCTAGAGAATGTACCATAAGCACTTGAAAAGAATGTATATTCTGCTGCTTTGGGGTGAAAGGTTTTGAAGATATCGATTAAATTCAGTTGACTCAGTATGTTCCTTAATTCTGTTGTTTCTTTGTTAGTTTTCTTTCTTGAGTATCTATTCATTGATATTAGGGGAGTATTGAAATCCCCTACTATTATAGTATTGCTCTTGATCTTTCCCTTTATGTCCATCAAAATCTGCTTTATATATTCAGGTGCTCCTATATTAGGTGCATAAATATTTATAATGGTTATCTCTTCCTGTTGGATTGCTTCCTTTATCTTTATGTAGTGACCTTCTTTGTCTCTTAAAGTCTGTTTTAAAGTCTATTTTGTCAGATATAAGTATTGCTACTCCAGCTTTTTTTTCATTTACCTTTGCATGAAATATTTTTTTCCATCCTTTTACTTTCAGTCTATGCGTATCTTTTGTTTTCAGGTGGGTCTCCTGTAGACAGCATATGTACGGGTCCTGTTTTCTTATCCATTCAGCTACCCTATGTCTTTTGATTGGAGCATTTAATCCATTTACATTTAAGGTTATTATTGATCTGTAGTTGTTTATTGTCATTTTTTTCTTTAAATCTATATTTCTCTTTTACTATATGTATATATTTTTTTCTCAATTTGTTCTGTCTACAGTACGCCCCTTAACATTTCTTGAAACATTGGTTTGGTTGTGATGAATTCCGTGAGGTGTTGTTGTTTTTTGTTTGTTTTTGTTTTTGTTTGTGTTTGTGGTTTTTTTTTGTCTGGGAATCTTTTTTTTCTCCTTCAATTTTAAATGATAGTCTTGCTGGATAATGAAGTCTTGGTTTTAGGTTCTTGTTCTGCATTACTTTGAATATTTCTTGCCAGTCTCTTCTGGCCTCACGTATTTCTGTTGAGAAGTCAGATGTCATCCTTATGGGTGTTCTTTTGTAGGTGATTGACTGTTTTTCTCTTACAGCTTTTAATATTCTTTATTTTTGTCTTAGCTTTGGTATTTTTTTATTTTTTTTATTTTTATTTTTTACAGAGATAGAGTCAGAGAGAGGGATAGACAGACAGGAATGGAGAGATGAGAAGCATCAATCATTAGTTTTTCATTGCGCATTGCGACTTCTTAGTTGTTCATTGACTGCTTTCTCATTTGTGACTTGACCGTGGGCCTTCAGCAGACTGAGTAACCCCTTGCTGGAGCCAGCGACCCTGGGTCCAAGCTGGTGAGATTTTTGCTCAAGCCAGATGAGCCCGCGCTCAAGCTGATGACCTCGGGGTCTCAAACCTGGGTCCTTCCACATTCCAGTCCAATGCTCTATCCACTGCGCCACAACCTGGTCAGGCTGCTTTGGTATTTTGATTATATGTCTGGTGTGGGTCTTTTGGGGGTCTTTTTTAATGGGGTTCTTCCTGCTTCTTGAACTTGTGTGACTCTTTCCTACATCAATTTAGGGAAATTTCCAGCTATAATTTCTTCAAAGAACTTCTCTAGTCCTTGTTCTTTCTCTTCTTTTTTGGGAACCCCTATATGTGGATATTGTTTCTCTTCATGTTGTCACAGGCTCTCTTAAGAGTTTCTTCAGACTTTTTTAGCCTCTTTTTTTTTTTTGCTTTTCTGCTTCCGTGCTTTTGCTTATTTTGTCCTCTCAGTCACTGATTCGATCCTCTGCTTCATCCAGCCCACTTTTAATTCTTTCTAGTATATTCTTCATTTCTGATATTGTGTTTGTCATTTCTGTCTGTTTTTCTTTATGATTTCCGTGTCCTTTTTGATGCTTACAGTTTCTTTATTGAGGTGTTCATTAAGTCCATCTATTGTTGCTTTGAGATCCTTAAGCATCCTAACAATCATTATTTTATACTCTGCACCTGGTAATTTGATTATTTCCAATTCATCCAGGACTTTTTCTGAGGACTTATCTTGTTGAAGCATATGACTTATGCTTCTCTGCCTTCCCATTTTTCTCTGTATGACTTGAAGACTTCTTCTAGTTGTGGTCTCCTTACCTAGTAGAGCCCCTTTAAAATCTTGATTTGTTTGTTTTCTTAAGTCAGTGGTAATTTTGTTTAATGATCTCAGTAGGGGGCTTATTTGAAACTGTATCCAGGAATGTGGTGGGTGTAACCTCTGAGACTCTGAAGGCATGATCTGCCAGCTACTCTCCAGGGACAGGATGCTTTCTCAGCTTCAGTAGGGGGAGGTGTATCTCAGATCTCCATTAAGACCTGAGTTACTGCCCCTCCTCCTCATTTCCTGTTTTCAGCTGTGTGTTTTCGCACTGATTGGAGCTGGAGAGCTTTCTGGAGGTTGGTCACCCAGAACTACTTTAGGCTTGTGCTGTTTGGAGAGATCAACCTCTCCCCCACCTATGGCTGCCTCCACACTGGATGAGTCAGCTTCTCAGGTCATCCCATGCATTCCTCTGCCCGTCACCATCTGTTTCTCTCTCCCCACTTTCCTTTTGGAAGACAAATCAGTGTTCTCAGCACACCTCGTTCCCAGGTCCCCAGGCAAGTGGCTGTGAGCGATATTTTCTGCCCTTCTCCTTGTAATGGGAACCCTTCTGGGCTATCAGCCTCATTCCCCTCCCCTTTGCTCCTGGAAGCAGGGGAGCCCCTATCGCTCCTCCACACTCCCTACCAGGCTCAGTGTGGCTTCTTCTTTGCTCCTTGGTTTTTGAGATCTATTCTTTTAGTTCAAAGTTGGTTTTTCACGCTGATTGTTTCTAAATTAACTTGTAACCCAGTTTGGTGGTGTGAGCTGGGATTCTGTGCATCTTCCTACTCCACTGCCATATTCAATTTTCTCTATTGTTAATTTTTTGAGGAACCTCCGTACTGTCTTCCATAATGGCTGTATCAGCTTACATTCCCATCAGCAGTGAATGAGGGTTCCGTTTTCCATATAGGCTCTCCAACATTTGTTGTTACCAGTATTGTTGATAATAGACAATCTAACAAGTGTGAAGTGATATGTCATTGTAGTTTTAATTTGCATGTCTCTAATAGCTGGTGAAGATGAACATCTTTTCATATATCTGTTGGTCATTTGTATGTCTTCTAGGGAGAAGTGTTTGTTCAGGTCCTCTCTCTACTTTTTAATTGGATTGCTTATTTGTTGCTGAGCTTTGTGAGTTCCTTATATATGGGTATTATCCCCTTATTGGAGCTGTTGCTTGTAATCTCAACTTCCATTTAGTTGGCTGCCTGTTTTTTGTTGTTGTTGTTGTTGCCGTTGTCAGTTTCTTTTGCTGTGCAGAAGCTTTTTTAGTTTGATATAGTCCCATTCATTTATTTTTGCCTTTACTTCCCTTGACTTTGGGGTCAAATTCATAAGTTGTTCTCTACAGCCAAGGTTTATAAGTTTAGTACCTATATTTACTTCTATGTAATTTATTGTTTCAGGTCTTATATTTAGGTCTTTCATCCATTTTGAATTAATTTTTGTCCATGGAGACAAACCATAATCTTATTTCATTCTTTTACATGTGGCTTTCCAATTTTCCCAACACAACATTTTTGATGATTTTTTTTTTATGAGCTAGCGTTAAAAGTAATACATTCTTCAGTTCTCGAGGGTGCAATTATTTTGCTTCCCAAAAAAGACTGTGTACTTTAATTAGTTGGAAATCTTTACTGGACACACACCCACATATGCTTAGTTTTTCCCTTCATTGAGAAATGATGACATTATCATTTTAATTTCCAGTATGCTGATTGACACTAATTCCCAAATATTTCCTACTGTAATGAACTTTTATGGCAAACAGATGATAGATTATATCCTTGACAGTATAGTACCATACCATTCTGTAAAACCATTATTTATGTTTGAATTTATATAAACTGTGTCCCCATGTTTGGTAGTTAGGAACCTTTATCGCACCACACTTAATGATGTAAAAAGAGAATATTCACCTAAAAGGGAATAGTAATATTGAAAATGTTGAAAGTTGATAAATATTGTAAGTCCATATTTCCATGTGCACATACATCTATTATGAGTTATTTTCTTAAAAATGTTTCTGTTTATAACTTGGGGAAGAATAATCTTGGGCACTAGTAAAATTCCTTTTTAAAAGAACTTAGGGCCCTGGCCTGTTGGCTCAGCATTAGAGCATTGGCCTGGCATGTGGAAGTCCTAGGTTCGATTCCCGGTCATGGCACACAGAAATGATCATCTGCTTCTCTACCCTTCCCTCTCTCCTTTCTCTCTATCTCTCTTTTCCCCTCCCACAGCCAAGGCTCCATTGGAGCAAAAATTGACCTGGGTGCTGAGGATGGCTTCATGGCCTCCACCTCAGGCATTAGAATGCCTCCGGCTGCAATAGAGCAATGCCCGGATGGGCAGAGCATCACCCCCTTGTGGGCATGCCAGGTGGATCCCGGTCAGGCGCATGTGGGAGTCTGTCTGACTGCCTGCCCATTTCTAACTTCAGAAAAATACAAATAAATAAATAAGTGAAGGCAATGTTAACCAAATCTGCATTAATTAAACATTAAAATTAAATTCTACCCCATTTTTACATGTGGGAAACTGAGGCAGGATAAGCTGTTTAGTATCTGACAGTTAGTGGTAAAGCCAAAATACTAATTCAGGGAATCTGTTTTTAGAACCTGTGCTCCTATTCCCTACTTCTTGTATAAAATTTCCTTGAAAAAATTCAGTCATGATCACAAGTAAAACTAGAGGCACTGAGATAAAGGGACAGTTCTTTTTTAAAACGTGGTGATTCAGATTGTTGAGAATGTTTGTGTATTAATAATCATTTTGTGGAGGCCCTGGCTGGTTGGCTCAGCGGTAGAGCGTTGGCCTAGCGTGCGGAGGACCCGGGTTCAATTCCCGGCCAGGGCACACAGGAGAAGCACCCGTTTGCTTCTCCACCCCTCCGCCGCGCTTTCCTCTCTGTCTCTCTCTTCCCCTCCCGCAGCCAGGGCTCCATTGGAGCAAAGATGGCCCGGGCGCTGGGGATGGCTCTGTGGCCTCTGCCTTAGGCGCTAGAGTGGCTCTGGTCACAACATGGCGACACCCAGGATGGGCAGAGCATCGCCCCCTGGTGGGCAGAGCGTCGCCCCATGGTGGGCGTGATGGGTGGATCCCGGTTGGGCGCATGCGGGAGTCTGTCTGACTGTCTCTCCCTGTTTCCAGCTTCAGAAAAATGAAAAAAAAAAATCATTTTGTGGAGAAGTATTATTTCTCAAAATTGACAAATTATTGAGATTAATTTGCAGACCCTTGAACATATATGCTTATATCTACCTAACCTCACATGGCCCGCTAATCACAGATGGAGAAACACTGGAAATGTGAAATGGGCCACTTTTAAGGCCAGAGAAGCAGCGTGACAAGTCTATTTTATTTTCTAAAACAGGCACCAGGGATATTATGAGAAGCAAGATTGTCATGGTCGGGCCCTGGCCGGTTGGCTCAGCGGTAGAGCGTCGGCCTGGCGTGTGGGGGACCTGGGTTCGATTTCCGGCCAGGGCACATAGGATAGGCGCCCATTTGCTTCTCCACCCCCACCCCACTCCTTCCTCTCTGTCTCTCTCTTCCCCTCCCGCAGCCAAGGCTCCATTGGAGCAAAGATGGCCCCGGCACTGGGGATGGCTTATTGGCCTCTGCCCCAGGTGCTAGAGTGGCTCTGGTTGCGGCAGAGCGACGCCCCGGAGGGGCAGAGCCATCGCCCCCTGGTGGGCAGAGCGTCACCCCTGGTGGGCGTGCCAGGTGGATCCCGGTCGGGCGCATGCGGGAGTCTGTCTGACTGTCTCTCCCCGTTTCCAGCTTCAGAAAAATACAAAAAAAAAAAAAAAAAAAAAAAAAGATTGTCATGGTCCCTGCCCTGTCAGAGATGTAGCCGATGCAGGTGTAGTATTCAATCATTAACTAAGTTAAAAATAAGTTAATTATATTTGTAGTACTTGAACAATATGGATTTCTTTGTCTTGGACTGACTCATACAATCGCAGTAAATATGCCCCTTGTTTTCTTTTTTGTTTGTTTAAAGACAGAATGGTTATTTTAAATATTTTACTTATTGGAATTTACAGGGTGGCGGGGGCAGTGAGAAGAATCAACTCATAGTTGCTTCCCTTTGGTTGTCCTTTGGTTGCTTGTCATGTGTGCCTCGACCGGGCAAGCCCAGGGTTTCAAACTGGTGACCTCAGTGTTCCAGGTCAACACTTTATCCACTCTGCCACACAGGTCTCTTATTCTCTCATAAAAACATTATATTCTTTTTTTAAATAAGCCGTTAGAAAAATGGAAGCAAGCAAAATTTAGTAAAATGTTGGTGTAGAATTTGGAAGGTCAATACTTTGGACAAGAGGTTCTTACTTAACTAGCATTTCTTTGGGAACTTTTACTATTACTGAATTTTTTCTTCAAATAAAAGTTACAGTAGCATGATCTGGGTATATCATATCAGATTTCATTTTATTTCTACAATATATGTTCATTTTGAGCTGGGGATATATTTAGGAGAAGTTCATGAATTAAGATTATTGTGATTTTGTGTCCTGTACAAAGTGTTTATAGGAATCTAAAATTTCCCTACATATAAAAAAGCAAAAGAAAAACAAGAGATTCTACTTTAATTATTATTATTATTATTTATTTATTTATTTATTTTTAGAGAGAGAGAAAGAGATGAAGGGAGAGAGATGAGAAGCATCAGCTCATAGTTGAGTCACCTTAGTTGTCCATTGATTGCTTTTCATATGTGCTTTGACTGGGGGCCTACAGCTGAGCCAGTGACCCCTTGCTCAAGCCAGTGACCTTGGTTTCAAGCCAGCATCCTTTGGATTTAAGCCAGCAACCATGGGGTTATGTCTGTGATCCCATGCTCAAGCCAGCCACCCTATGCTCAAGCCAGTGAGCCCATGCTCAAGCCAGATGAGCCCGCAGTAAAGCTAGCAACCTTGGGGTTTCGAACCTGTGTCCTCAGTGTCTCAGGCTGATGCTCTATCCACTGTGCCACCACCTGGTCAAGCTAAAATTATTTTGCACAGAAAAAATAAGTTAGAAATAGGATAAATTGATTGTACAGTTTTAACTGTAGTTTTATTAATAGAGTATTACAACATAAAAGCTTTTATTGAGTAATTAATAATTGATATTCTAGTCCTTAATTCATCTGATCTTAATAATTCTCTTATATATCTAAAATGAAGTTGCTGGATATGATAGAGATGTTTGTCGTAGGGAGTATAACATGAAGATATTATAAAACTCAGTTTTTTCTAAAACCTGCTTTGAACTTTCAACTCTGTTTTAATGGAAATTTATTACCTCCTCAAAGATGTGTATTCAATGGCACTTAAAGTATACTAGAACATGCTAGAATCTGGGATAACCAAAGCAGTGCCAGATGGGTGTTGGCAATAATTTCAGAACAAATTGGAATCTGTACTGAAGTCAGGAATGGTGACAAATATTATAATATTCTTTATCACTGAAGTTTAACAATCAAAGAGGAATTCATTATTACAAGTTTTGAAAGCCTATTTTGAGTTAAATGGGTTTTTTTTGTTTGTTTGTTTGTTTGTTTTTTTCTGTATTTTTCTGAAGCCGGAAATGGGGAGAGACAGTCAGACAGACTCCCGCATGCGCCCGCCGGGATCCACCCGGCGATGGTCTGCCCCTCCGGGGGGCCCGCGCTGTTGCTACCAGAGCCATTCTAGCGCCTGGGGCAGAGGCCAAGGAGCCATCCCCAGCGCCCGGGCCATCTTTGCTCCAGTGGAGCCTCGGCTGTGGGAGGGAAAGAGAGAGACAGAGAGGAAGGAGAGGGGGAGGGGTGGAGAAGCAGATGGGTGCTTCTCCTGTGTGCCCTGGCCGGGAATCGAACCCAGGACCTCTGCACGCCAGGCCGACGCTCTATTACTGAGCCAACCGGCCAGGGCCTTGAGTTAAATGTTTTGATGAAATAGCAGTGCATGGTGCTAAATGATTCTCAATCTAGTGTAGACATCACCTTCAAATATTTATATATCAAGTTTTTGCTTTAATGTGTTTTTTAGTCATAGCTACGGTTTAGCCTTCAAT
Organism: Saccopteryx bilineata; assembly: GCF_036850765.1. Lineage (NCBI taxonomy): Eukaryota > Metazoa > Chordata > Mammalia > Chiroptera > Emballonuridae > Saccopteryx > Saccopteryx bilineata. The sequence goes on along the minus strand of NC_089491.1, from coordinate 105,431,881 downwards.
GCCGTAGCTCAAAAGTATAAATCTTAGTCATGACTATATATTCTATGTACATTAATAGCATTAGAACTTATTAAATGTTTAGGCATAAGCTGTATTGTGCTCATGATATGGCAGCAGTAAGCAAAGCTGTCTACTTCCAGGAAGAAACTTTGGATTTTGTCTTCCTGAATATATATAGGCATGTCTAGCACATAGGATTTGTCTATTTCCTAGATGTTGCTATAAATGGCCCTTTTCAGTGACTTCACTCGTTTGGGAAGAGCAGTCTGTGCAGTGAGTGGAACCATGTCACAGTCACGTGTTCTGGAAGGCATATTGCTTAGCAGTTTAGGCTCTGGGATCCAATGGCTTGGGGACTAAACCAGGCTTCACTTCCCCCTGGCTCTGGGATCTTGGCTATATAAGTGAATACTTCTAAGCTTCATTTGCTCACTGTGTAGATAGAGATAATAATAACTATCTCAGAGGGTTCGTTATGGGAAACAAAAAATACATATAAAAATACAAAACTGTGATCTCCTTTTATTGTTTGCAACTTTGAACTCCACTTTTGCAGGGATTCTTCTATAATTAAATAGGTTATAAGCGAAATTCAGGGCAACTGAGTACTTTCTAAATAGATTACCTTTGTACCTATGGTGGTGCTGTGGATAAAGCATCCGTCTGGATTGCTGAGGTTGCTGGTTCAAAATCTCGGTCTTGCCTGGTTAAGGCACATATGGGAGTTGATGCTTCTTTCTCCTTTCCCCATTCTCTCTCTCTCTTATTCTCCCTCTCTCTAAATATAAATAAATAAAATCTAAAAAGGAATTATTAAAAATTTTTTTAAATAAAACAAAATATAAAGATTGCCTTTGCCTGGAGGTGAGCTGCCCCAAAACTTTACAACCAAGTCTCTCTGGACAAGTAGAGTGAGAGAAGAGAAGCAAAAGGACACCAACGTGTCTGTAATCTATGCTTGGTAAGCCCAGCTGTAAAGAGACATTGGTCAACTGCTCTGACCCTGATGAATTCATAAACTGAGATCATTGTTGTTTATACTTGCAGATGTTAAGTGGAAAAGTTATATGTGCATAAACCTTTTCTTCCTGGATTTGGAAGATATGTATAATTACTTTAAAATGGTTCTTAGCACAGAAAGAAAATGATGCCTGGCACATAGGCAGTCCTAAATTATTTACATTACAAGAATTTGTCTCTATGTTCTTAAGGACACAGAAAATAATTTTAAACAAAGAATCAATTCTAGGCCCTGGCCAGTTGGCTCAGCAGTAGAGCACCAGCGTGGCTTGTGGAAATCCTGGATTTGATTCCCGGCCAGGGCACGCAGGAGAAGCAAACATCTGCTTCTCCACCCTTTCCCCTCTTCTTCCTCTCCCTCTCCCTCTCTCTCTCTCTCTCTCTCTTTCTCTCTTTCTCTCTCTCTCTCTCTCTCTTTCTCTTTCTCTTCCCCTCCCACAGCCAAGGCTCCATTGGAGCAAAGTTGGCCCGGGTGCTGAGGATGGCCCCATGGCCTCTGCCTCTGGCACTAGAATGGCTCCAGCCACAATGGAGCAATGCCCCAGATGGGCAGAGCATCGCCCCCTGGTGGGCTTGACAGTTGGATCCTGGTTGTGTGCATGCAGGAGTCTGTCTGACTGCCTCCCCACTTCTCACTTTGGAAAAATACAAAGAAAATAAAAAGAATCAATTCTACTTGCCTGGCTGCATAGACAACAAGCAGCAGGTTGGTGTTGCGGGTCTCAGGCTCAGGCATGCTCCTCTCTCCGGGCACTCACACTCGTTCTTCCCTCCAGCTGCCATGCTTTTCCTGTAGATAGTAGCATGGCCTTTGCAGGCACTCTCTAGAATTCCTGCTCAAAAAACCCCATATCACTATGTCTTTCCTTTCTGCCCAGAAGTGAAGCACCCTCGTATCTCCCAAGAGCCCTCATTATCCCACAGTACTTCTTTCTCCTTGTTGCTTATCACCATCTGTCATCTATATATTTCCTCATATGTACATTTGTGTTATCTCTCTCCATCCTCTAGGACATGAGCCCTGTGTTGGCAGGGACTTTGTTGCCTCTACATCACCTCCCAGCACATAGAGTGCTACCTGGGAGTCAGTAGGAGCTCCGTCACCACATTGAAGGAATCATGTAAACCTCTGTCCTCTCAGTCTCAGCTGGCTTCCTGTCCTTCACAATATGGACATCCTGCACCACTGAGTGGGGTTCTGGTGTTTTAAACGTGTGTACATCCTCCTCTCCTCCAATGAAAATTGGCCTAGAAATGCAAGCCAACAAGCCAACTGTGGGCTGCTCAGCACACGACACAGTGATCTTTTATAATGCTAGTAATATAGCCACATGCAGCAAGGCTGACTGCCAGGAACATGTTGAGAGGCTGTTCTGTAGTTTACTTCAAGAGCAATTTGAGTGAGTTTTAAGAGATTTTCAAGGATAATGTTGATTTTTAACTCTAACTGAATGCAGAACCTTGAAATCTTCCCTTCCTACTCCTGACGCACAGCCACCTGGGTCTGTTAGTTCTCTCGGTCTTTCTACTTGAGTATCAAGAGACAATGATCATAGCGAACTGAGAGCTCTCTCGAATTTTAAATTTATGCTCCCTGAAATTTAGAATCATTCAGCTAGTTGTTGGGTCTTCTGTTAAGTGTTTATACCTTCAGACTATGACACTCAGCCCATGGTAGAAGTAACCATAAATCTAATCAGAATGCACACATAGACGAGTTTGAGATAGCTGCTGTAGAGCTGTATCTCCCAAATAAAAGACACTTAACTATTGTCTAGAAAAGCAGTATCGCTCTTAAACTTCTTTGACCTGATGGTATGTGCACTTTACAGCTGCAGATTACTCTGGAAAATACAAATTAAATAAGGTAGAAGATGATTTTATTTTTTTTAACTTTTTTTTTTTTTAAAGAATTGATTTATTGATTTTACAGAGGGGGAGAGCAGCAAGAAGTACCAACTTACAGTTGCTTCACTTTAGTTGTTCATTGCTTACATCTCATTTGTGCCTTGACCGGGCAAGCCCAGGGTTCCAAACCAGCAACTTCAGTGTTCCAGGTCGACACTGTATCCACTGCACCACCACAGGTCAGGCGAAGCTGATTTTATTAATCCATTCAGACTTCATTGAAAATTTGCCAATGTGTTCAAAAAATTTACCCCTAAAGGTCTTATCTTCCTCTCATGAGGTAATTTTCCCTCTACGTATAAGATTTATTTCTTTTAATGATACATATATTGCAATACTGACAAATAATAAGGATATGTGAAAAAAGTTAGGATATGAATAATGAGCCAAAAAGTTTTCCTCCCTATTAGTCAATGTGATAAGAAAAATTAAAAAAAAAAAACAGATCTTATCATTTATTTCCTTGTGCTATTGTCTGTGGATGACCTATTTGGATATCTGGAGTCACAATAAGAGGAAAACACCAGTGACAGAGGAAATGACAAAAACAATTGGTGAGGCACCTGTAGCGAGAGAGAAAGTGCCAGAAACCTAATACGACAAGCCACAGCACTGTGAATCAGTGGTTTTGTGTTCAGCCTTAAGAATGAGAGAAAGGTCACAGTGTCTGAAAGAGAACTAGCCTGCACTTGAAGAACCCTAACTGTGGTTAAGAAATAATTTTAAAGACAAAAGTAACAAATTGGCTAAATTAGTACGCATGCTTTCCAAGAATATCTTCTCCCAGATTCTTCCTGCCTTCAGTGTGACTAGCCCGGTAGTGAGTCTGTTGGGTAAGGAAGCAAGGGCCAGAGTGTGGACTGAATGGGGATTTGATTGTGATATTTTTTCCATGGGGGTCACTTGAATCAATGCTTCATTGTTGAAGAAGAGCACTCAGTTTTATTGTCCAAAATTTACATTTGCTGTTAGTTCTTCTATGAATTTCCATGGTTGAAGAATCTTAAAATAAAGGGGGAAAGGCAGGGGATGTGGTTGTATATATACATACATATTTTTTACTGTGAGTAAGTTTGTTAGTGGAATTAGTAGTTGTCCTCACTTCCTTCAACAGGTAAAATTTACCAAGAATAATATTTTATCTACCTTACGTTTTGTCATAGCCTTTTTATTTGCCCATAGAGAGAGGGCATAGTTTTTAAATTGTGGTCATGGACAGTGTCCATCATGCTATAAACAGTTTACATTTTTTTATTTTATTGATTTTTAGAGAAGAGAGAGAGAGAAATCAACTTGTTCAACTTATAGATGCATTCATTGGTTGATTCTTGCATGTGCCCTAACTGGGGATTGAACTTGCAATCTTGGCATATCAGGACAATGCTCTAACCAACTGAGTTACTCACCAGGGCCACACAAACAATTTTGTATCCTGGAATTCTCTTCCGGTTGTTTAAAACCCTACTTATAAAACAATGGGGAAAAATGTGGTGTGTATTCCCTTGAATTGAGAGAAGTATTTCTTATGCCTGAAAATACTGCCCTGTGTCTATCAAAGTGCCATGAAAAATTGAACCCACAGAAATAAATTAACATTTTTTAAATTAACCATCTGTCTGAGCTCAATTAAAAAAAGATCGTGCAAGGCCTCTCCTGACACGGTGTTTCTGAATTGTTTATAGAAACAATATGGTGAATTTACTGTCCAATTAAAACTGATAAGAAAGTCAGCTTTGACATTCGTTCAATAAACCCAAGATTCTACATTCACTCTAAGACTCTTGGCTTTAAGTTATCTGTAATTCTCTTGCTCACAATCAATGTTAATAAATTTTCTTTCACAGCACAGCAATAGTGATATAGTTCTGTTATTTACTACCAATTTTTTAATTTACCTCCTGTCATTGAACTGAAGTTCAAATGTTATTGGTTGAGAATAAAAACAGTAGTCTTGCTTTCGTGTAATACAGTGGTTCTCAGCCCTAGCTGCATGAGAGTCACTGAGGAGCTTTTGTTACATACTGAACCCAGAGTGCCATCAAGGCACTCTGATTTTAATTGGTCCAAGACAGAGTCCAGCGTTCTACTTTTTCGAGCTACCTGAGTGATTGTAATGTGCAATAAGATTGTGGACCAAAGTAAAATGATTAGCATTCTATTCTTGATTGCTTGACTTTCATCAGTCAGTTTCAGCTAAATGACTTACTGTGTGACCTTGGGTATGTTACTTAACCTCTCTGTCTTTGAATTTCCTCATCTGTCAAATGGGGCATGAATAGTCCTTAGATCATAAAATTAGTAGAAAATCCAAGGAGTTAATGGATTTTAAGCATTTAAAAGAGTACCTGAAATGTAAAAAGTACACAAGAAAGGTTAAGTATCATCAGCACTATTATCTCAGTTTTTAAAATGGAAGTGGTGATAATGACCCTTCATATTGCTTCTTTGTGAAGAATGCTTCCTAACTTGTGCTATTCTGGAAGTGACCTGCTCATTTGTGCTTTCATTTATTATAAAACTCAGTGAAAGTTTTGCCTTTATTCTAGTTAAGCCACTAAAATGTTGTATAACCTTACACAAATTATTTCCTCATTATAGCTATTGCATAGAGTTGGTGTGAGAATTAATTGAAAAGATTGAATAGCAATAGTAAGCATTTGATAGCTATCACCAACTATTACTGCTCTTATTAGCTTTATAATATAATACTATTGCTTTTATTAAGTGCGGTGTTTCAGAAGATAACTAATTCACAAACAGCAGACCTATTTTTTATTTTCATATGCTTTTAACCATACTAAGTAATCACTTGGATATAATGAGCATTCTTAAACTAAATCAAACAAAAAAGTAATAGCCTGCTTTATAACCAGCATGATGGGCTCTGGAAGAAGTACAAGAACAAAAACATAAGCCTTCAAATCTTTAAATTCTAAATCCTTGCAATCTTTACAGTCTTTTCATGACAATCTCAGTTTGAAGTACTGCATGGCCATGAGCAAAAATAGCTCCCTGAAACTCCAAATGCTGACCTCTTCTAAATCTTGACCTTTCTGTAGGCAGTGCTGACTCTTAGGGCTTTCAATCATGTATCTTGACTTGAAAAGACAAAATAAGGGGTTGGCTCAATGGTGTTAAAAAAGGCAGATTTTTATATTATTTTTGTGCTTCTGTACATGTTCTTTCGACACCCTACATGTTGCAGAATTCAATGCATATATTCTAGGATTACAGACAGTAGGGGCTCAAGAGCTCAAACTCGAATTGTGATAGAAGACATGGAAAGAGAAAAGCCATCTTCCTGTCCCTCTTAGTATTTTTTACTTAGTATTTTTTATGCCTTCATTTTCACACCAAGTTTTAATTATTTGGCCGTAAAGACTGTGCACAGGTATAATATACCCAGAGGCAGATTTAACGACAGGTGCACCAGGCGCGTGCCCTGGACTCCGACTTCTGAAGGGCCCTGCAAAACCCCAACTTTACACTTTTTTCTAATGAAACCAACTTTGGTTTCATGTGTGCAATTTTAACATTAATAGTACATAATATTTTTTATTAATTTAAAAATATGGTTAACATGTATTTTTATTTTTCCTGTCTCTCTCTTTATTTTAGGGGACCCAATATTTTCTCTGCACACGGGGCATCAACCGGCCTTAATCCGCCTCTGAATTTTCCATAAGATTGTTACTTACCATGGTTTAGGTGTTTTCTGTGTGGCATTAAAATATCTGATTTTCAGAAGCATTAGAAAGGGAATTTAGATGTACTTTCCTAAATTTAGTCTATGTCTTGAAAAAAATAACTGAAATCCATGTGCTGAGTGAAGGAGAAAAGAAAGAAACCAATTACAGTTGGAGAAACCAAATGAAATATAATCACTGAAGTACTTCATTCTAACATTATTTCCTGCCTAAGTGTGTCACGTTCATGCCTGTTAGAGAGAAAACTCATTTGCTGTAATTTAATATTGAAGGTTCTATTTCCATTGTTATGCATTAAGAGTCACATAGCTGACATTTCACAAGTGTCTGAAAAAGTTAACCTTCTTGGATAAGATGATTCTCTAAGATAAAGCTCTTTTTCCTGAATTCCCAGAATTTATAAATGGTGCCATCATCTGCTCAGGCTTGGAAGCAAGACACATAGAAAGCAGCCCAAGTCTGCCATTTTGCTAGGTATTCCATGTCTCATTTCCCAAATCTGTCTTCCCTTTTCCCATCTGTGCTGACACTGCTTTTGTACTGGCTCTCAGTATGATTCTACATCGTGCAAGTTGTCTCTTTCTTTTTAAGATCCATTCTCTGGGTTGCTGTAGAGTGATATTTCTAAAATGTCAATCTGGTCATATTGCTCTCTGCAGTGATGTTGGTACTAGTCGGATTCTGCTTCACTTCAACACTTCGCAAGTTCTCCAAGAGTTCCTCTTGTGCTCTACTCCATTGGTAGATTAGCAAATAGAGTTGGTCATATCAGATAGAACCCAGATACTCCAAGACCTCATTATACTGTGACTGCCAAATAAACTCATATTTCTTTTCATAGACAAATTTCAATGACTTTCCCATTTACATAATTTCAGGGTTTCCCCCCCAAAATTACCTTCGTGCTCTACAGAATTGTTTGGGTGATTTCCTAGTCATCACAATGAGCCTTTCTCTGCCCAACCTTGCTTCATCCTAAAACCCACTTAATCATGTTTGCCCTCCCTTCACTGATCTTCTCCAAGCATACTTTGCCCCAGTTCCCTTCGCTACTTACCTTTTGAATATGTGACACTACTCTTTGGCTTTTAACTAAATTTTTTAAGATGCTAAAGTATGTAAAATGACCAAAGGTCTTTTTAAGGAAGAGAAAACAACCATGGTATTATCGTCATTTCACTAGTTTCTTTTTCACTCTCTCACAACTGTTATACACAGAGCTGCAGAATGCCTTCTTTTGCATATTTCCTTAAACATTTTTTTTTTACTTCCCTAAGATGGAATTGAATTTTGCATGTGATTTCAGAATTGAGTCTATATAAAGGTGTTGCATAACTATTAAGAACCCAGTGTAAGGCCCTGGCCGGTTGGCTCCGTGGTAGAGCGTTGGCCTGGCGTGCAGAGGTCCCGGGTTTGATTCCCGGCCAGGGCACACAGGAGAAGTGCCCATCTGCTTCTCCACCCCCCCCTTCCTCTCTGTCTCTCTCTTCCCCTCCCACAGTGAGGCTCCATTGGAACAAAGATGGCCCGGGCACTGGGGATGGCTCCTTGGCCTCTGCCCCTGGTGCTAGAGTGGCTCTGGTCGCAGCAGAGCGACGCCCTGGAGGGGCAGAGCATCGCCCCCTGGTGGGCAGAGCGCCTCCCCCTGGAGGGCGTGCCGGGTGGATCCCGGTCGGGTGCATGCAGGAGTCTGTCTGACTGTCTCTCCCCGTTTCCAGCTTCAGAAAAATACAAAAAAAAAAAAAAAAAAGAACACAATGTATTTATAAGATTTCACTGGAAATATGTGTGATTAGTGAAAATGCAAGTTGTAGGTTCATCACTATAGCTTTTAATGCCACCAGTTTGTGTGCATCAAGGAAGAAGATGAAAGGTTACATATGAGAATAAAAAGTACCAACATGTATGTACTAGTTTAGGTAGAAACAAAGAAATGGAAATTATGAACTTTCTTTTAAAAGAGAGATTTTTGTTCCTCCAGAGCCATCTTCTACTCAAAGGGCACCCCTAACCGGCCTCCTCCTTTCATGGATGCCATTATGTTGTAGAGATAATCCTGCTCCCAGCCTTTAACTAAGGGTCTTCTTCTTCTATTCCATTGTTTTGCTATCCCTTAGAGCAGTGGTTCTCAAAGTGTGTGCCAGGGCACACTGGTGCACCCTAGAAGATTTCCAGGTGTGCTCTATGGTATTCCAGAGAAATATGTGCCTGTTGGGGACCAAAAAACCCAACAGGGTCTTTGGAGTTTAGATTTTTAGGGGACAGAAGTGTGGGACATTGACTCTAAGCTGACAGTCTGCCCAACCCCCCACCTCACTTGCCTGATTAGGTTGCAAAAGGCTGTTAAGCTGTGGTGCTGAATTGTTTACACTACCCCCCATGTTCCCCGGAAAGACTGGAGGCAAGTTTCTTCTATCCTTTGTCTGGTGTAAAGTTAAGATGATATGTATGGTTGGGGTTTTCTGCCCTCAACACAATTAAGAGTAAAAAGAGAGGAATTCTTCAATGTATTGACAAGGAAATGAGAGTTTGCCTTTCAAATATATGACCAAACGTTGAAGAAATCACTAGGACACATCAGGCTCGTGTTTCTCATAAACACAAGAATGAAAAAACTTAACACATTCACACTGGGACCTGCTGAATTTACTTAGTCTTACTAAGAATGTATCCATATATATAAAAAGATAAATTTTGTCATTTTTTTTCTTTTTTACCCCTCTTTTTTATGAATTCTAAATAGCATAACAAAAAATGAAACATAAAAATTTTTTAATGTCAGACTAAATGTACTTTTGTCATATTTATTTTGTTTAATTACCGTAAAAGCACACTTCGACTTTATTTTATTTATTTATTTTTTTTCTGAAGTTGGAAACTGGGAGACAGTCAGATAGACTCCTGCATGCGCCTGACCGGGATCCACCCAGCATGCCCACCAGGGGGCGATGCTCTGCCCATCTGAGGCGTTGCTCTGTTGCAACCAGAGCCATTCTAGCACCTGAGGCAGAGGCCATGGAGCCATCCTCAGCACCCGGGCCAACTTGGCTCCAATGGAGCCTCAGCTGCGGGAGGGGAAGAGAGAGACAGAGAGGAAGGAGAGGGGGAGAGATGGAGAAGCAGATGGGCATTTCTCCTGTGTGCCCTGGCCAGGAATCGAACCCGGGACTCCTGCACGCCAGGCCGACGCTCTACCACTGAGCCAACCAGCCAGGGCCCTATTTTTTTTTCTTTATCATTTGACTTAACTATTATAACATATTTCTCAGAAATTTGTATATAGTGTGCCTACAGTTATTTGTAGGATTTTAAATGCACCCCAACTTCAAAAAGTTTGAGAACCACTGCCTTAGAGCAAAAGCTTCTTGCACACAGTCACAGCTGATGGAGGCATGGCTGTGTCCTAATGTGTTAGAGAGCAAAAGAAAGGAAGTTCAGAGTAGATTTTTCCTTTTATTTAAGTTAGGCACATCCATTCTTCTCACACTTCATTGATGATAATTTGATTACACAATCAAACCTGAGCAGCTGGCAAATACTGCCTCTAGCTGAGAGCCATGTACCCAGAAAGAAGGGAAAACCAGATAATAATGGGGCACAGTCAGCAGTCTTTACCATATTTTTTATTTTGTTTTCATTGTTTAATCTGTCCTTTCTAAATATAAATTTCTATTTATAATAGGTTGTTTTTCATAGTTCAGTTGAATAAAAATGATATCTATATTCTTGTTATCCCCATGAATAAACCTTTACCATGGGTCTCTTATCAGGCATTCCTCTATCAAATTGTATCAAGTTGTATTTATTATACATGTATAAAGATGAGCAAAACCTAGGTTTTCCTTATCTTGAAAAGTACACAAGTGGCAAATTAAAGTATAAAGCATTCTTTCCTCTATGGATATGCAAATAGATATTTGCAAACTGGTTTGCAAGTTGCCGGTGGTTACATAGCAACTTTTTTGAGATATAATGTGTTCATTATTAAAGTATCACCATGCTTCAAAGAGCCTCACATTGTATCTTGGAAGATGTGCAGTTAATTCTGTCTCCCATTCAGGATGTTACCGTGTGTGTGCACGCGCGCACGTGTGCAGCCCCACAAATAAGCACACATTCATCTAGCAGTTTATTTCACCTTAGAAGCATATGGAATACTTTTTTACAAGATAACAAATAATGAAATATTAGAGAAGAGAATCCTTGGGAACATGATGTGCAATTGAATTTCTTGTCATCAGTCTATAAATGATATTTAAAATATTCCATTTTAATATTTTCTCCCTGGCTGAACTTGACCAGATTTGAAGAAAAGGGAAAAGTAAAACACAACCCTCTAGACATCTCCAGACTTGACCAGTTCCCTTGTGCCTGAGAGTCGAAAAGGACAACTTCAGTGAATGTAACAGCACCACCACTGAATTCCCAGACGTGCCATAGAAAACAGGAAAGAAAAGGCACTAAAGTATTTTTATGTGTCCTTGTTTCAAATTTTTTTTCTGTCATAAATATCTTGTCAACTTATTGTTGGATTTATTTGTGCGAGAGTCTAGAAGGTAGCAAGGGATTGTGATCGCCAAGTTTATGCTACACTTGTATCTGCTACCTCTCTGCAGAGGAAGCTTCCCTCCTGCTTTTCTTTCCTGAGCAAAGGGAATGAATTAAGGTCTGGGAAATGAAGAGAACAGTCATAAGCTACCTAGAAGCAGAGCAGTAGTAACTAGAGGAGGGAAGAAGAATTTGGGAAAAATACAGGAGATCAAATAAACAGTTTTTTAATGCATCCTACTATATCAGATATTAATATCTGATATTAACATATCAGGAACAATAGGCTATCGAATAAGAAAAAAACATTAAAAGGGATAAGTAGGGTGTTTGCATATTAATAAAAACAATTATTAAAAATAAATGAAAATTGAGGGATAACTGATTTTTAACTTAAAACAAAAAAGAAATTATCAGAATCCCAGGAAAACATTAACAAATTATAACCATGCACTTGGCCAGTGTTTGATGACTCCTTAACAGGAGCTAAGAAGTAAGAAAGAAAGAGGAGTTGGTAGCTTGGGTCACCAAGTCTGACCCTTGTTAAGCCAATAGGGAATCTTGAAGGAGGAGCCTATCTGATGGGCAAGATAATGTGTTGACATTGACTGCTGGATATCCTAGATACCTATCAGGCAACGGAATATGAGCCTGGAGATTAGCGGAGAGGTCAGGGCCGGAGATACAGGTTTTGAAGTCATGGTATAAAACCAAGAAAGAACATGTAGAGTCCATGGAAAGATACCCAGTAGGTTCTGTGATTCCTAAAAGAAATGTTAGTGTGAATTAGCAGAGAAGCTTGCAAAAGTGAGAAGGAATTCCTTAAGAAGTGGGAGGCTGGTGTGTGTGCATATGTCTGTGTCTGTTTGTGTGTGCCTGTATACGGGAACATTTAAGCTGAAGCCTACAGTATTAGCTAATGGATTTGACATAGGGTGTGTGAGAGAGAAGTCGAGAAGACTGCATGTTTTTTTGACATGAGCAACTTTCAGGAACATCAAGTTGCCATTTCCTGATACGGGGAAGACTTTCTCCAAAGAGTAGGTTTGGTGAGTCAGTGAGTCAGGGAAGGAAATAAAGAAGAATGACTTTTAATAGAAATGCAGCTTTATAGCTTTATCACAGTTACTTAATTAATGATAATGGCTTTTTAAGCCACACTAGATTATTGTAATGAACAAACTCATTTACATTTTGTAGCTTCTCATTTGCATGTAAACCATTTATTATAATGTAGTTGGCTTTACAAGCAGGTTAAATATGCCTCCAGAAAACCCTTTTCACAATATTAAATTGCTTAACAAGTTCTTTCTCCTTAGATATTAGAATTGAAAATTGAAACTTAAATGAGAAAGATTGCCTCTAGATCTGAAGTCAGAAATGATGATTTTTTACTATCATAAAAATCTGACATCATGAGCAATGTATTAAATTGAGAAAAAAAACCTTGCACATCTCAAATATGTATCCCTTGGACAGGTATAAACAGAAGTTGCTTTTATTCAATATACTTGACATTACATTATTCAAATATGCCTTCCACATAGCTGGAGGAATGTACAGTTTATATTTATAGTTTTTAGAACCACTGTTTGGAATAGTAATATATTTTCTGCCACATTCAGGAAGTTGACCAAAATCAGACACCAAAGCCCATGTGGTAGAAAGTTCAAAGTGTGAGAGATATGAAGCTGCAGGAAAGGCAGCACGTGGGCTCCTTCATCCACTAACGCCCTTCACATGGCCTTCAGGCCTTACTCAATCTGGACTCGGGCAGTCATTGCGGCCACCTCTCACACTTCTCTGACCTTTGTTCTCTGAGCACTCATCAGCCAGGTTTTCTGTCGGGGTCTTGAACTTGCTATGCCTAGTCTAAACTCAGGACTTTGAACTTCTGCCTCTACCTCCTTCCTCTGTAATTCCTATGCATTCATCTGATTTCAGCCTGACAATTACATATGATCAAGGAAAACCTCCGAACTCCATTTGCTTCCTACAGTTCGCTTCATGCCTATTGTTCTTACCATAGCTGATCTTTATTTAGTCGTGATTATTTGATAGTTCATTTCCCTTGTAAGAGCATAGGCTCCATGAGGGCAGTTTATGTTTGCTTATAGTTCATACATCCGTTACACCGGGCAAATGTCTGTTAATAGTAAATGCTTAAGATATTGTTGTTGGCCCTGGCCTGTTGGCTCAGTGGTGGAGTGTCAGCCTGGCGTGCAGGGGTCCTGGCTTCGATTCCCGGCCAGGGCACACAGGAGAAGCGCCCATCTGCTTCTCCATCTCTCCCCCTCTCCTTCCTCTCTGTCTCTCTCTTCCCCTCCCACAGCCAAGGCTCCATTGGAGCAAACATGGCCCGGGCGCTGGGGATGGCTCCTTGGCCTCTGCCCCAGGTGCTGGAGTGGCTCTGGTCATGACAGAGCGACGCCCCGGAGGGCGTGCCAGGTGGATCCCAGTCGGGCGCATGCGGGAGTCTGTCTGACTGTCTCTCCCTGTTTCCAGCTTCAGAAAAATACAAAAAAAAAAAAAAAATAGAAAGAAAAGAAAAGAAAAGAAAAGAAAGCACAGTGAAGGGCGTTGTATACTTTAGGTTGAATAATTACTTTTTAGCTTCTCTACAAAATGAGATATAACCTGTGACTGAAATAGCAAGGAGTCAAGGGGTCAGCCATGCAAAAATGAGGGTAGGAGCAGCTTGTGTGAAAGCCTGAAGATGGGCGGAAGGAAGGTGGGAACAGAAGGGTGGCCAGTGTGGAGGGAGCATGTGGTGAGAGGGCGGGGCAGGAGCCAAGGTTGCAGAGGTGAGTAGGGCAGCCAGCAATGACTTCTGATTTTATTTTAGTACAGAAGGAAACCTCTTGGGTAATTTAAGTGTGTAATATAATTTTATTTAAATTCTACAAAAATGAATAAGTAAAATAAAATAAAAACTGGAAAAAAAAAGTCTCCAGCAGCCCTAGCTAACACTAGGTGGGTCAGATTTTGGCACACAGAAAGGTAAAAATGAATTTCAATTCTGTTTTTTCTATCTATATAACTGCAAAGGAAAAAAGGAAGGAAGGAAGGAAAGAAAAAGAAAAAGAAAAAAAGAGATTACAAAGATGGGCACTCTGGCCAGTGGCTGAATAGATGAAGCATCAACCCAGCAAGGCCATGGGTTCGACCCTCCAGTCAGGGCACGTAAGAGAAGGAATCAGTGAGTGCACAGCTAAATGGAACAACTTAGCGAAACACTGAGTTGATTCTTCTCTCTGTCCCTTCCCCCTTTCCTTTCTCTCTCTCTCTCAAACCAATGGGAAAAAAATTTTTGTTTTAATTTTATAAAGATGTCTGGAGCCACAGTGTGGAGAATTAATTATAGGGACAGGCTAGAAGCAGAGACAGTTAATTAGCCATTACAGTAATTCATTCTGTAAAGGGTGATCGGTCCTATGTAGAGATGGAAAGAAATGGACAGTTTCAGAGTAACTGACTTCATCGTTCCATCCCTGAACATCTCTTCCATATGGATTCTATACATTTTCCCAGTTAGTAAATTTACTCTTCACTCAAGTGGCCAAGCTAATAATTTCATTTACCTTCTCCTGTCTTTCCTTTGTCCTCACCTTCAACCAGCAGATGACCAAATCCTATCAGATATCAACCAAAAAAGGCATGCTTTAATATTTCTTCTTTTTATTATTATTGTTGTTATTATTATTTTATTATTATTAAGTGAGAGGCAGGGAGGCAGAGAGACAAACTCCAGCATGCTCCCTAACTGGGATCCACCTGGCAAGCCCTCAATAGAGCGATGCTCTGCCCATCTGGGGCCACTGCCCTGTTGCTTGGCAGCTGAGCTATTTTAGTGCCTGAGGCGAAGGCCATGGAGCCATCCTCAGTGCCCATGGCCAACTCATTCATATGAGCCATGGCTATGGGAGTGGGAGAGAGAGAGAGAGAGAGAGAGAGAGAGAGAGAGAGAGAGAGAGAGAGAGAAAGCAATAAAGAGAGCAGGGGGAAGGATGGAGAAAGCAGATGGTCACTTTTCCTGTGTGCCCTGACTGGGAATCGAACCTGGGACTTCCACACAGTGGGCTGATGCTTTACCACTGAGCCAATATTTCTTCTTTATCTCTCTATGTTTCATTGCCTTAGCTTAAGGTTCAGTAATTCCTTCTATGAGTTTTTTTTTGTTTTTATTTGTTTGTTTGTTTTTACAGAGACAGAGAGAGAGTCAGAGAGAGGGATAGATAGGGACAGACAGACAGGAATGGAGAGAGATGAGAAGCATCAATCATTAGTTTTTCATTGCAACACCTTAGTTGTTCATTGACTGCTTTCTCATATGTGCCTTGACCACAGGGCTACAGCAGACCGAGTAACCCCTTGTTCAAGCCAGCGACCTTGGGGTCGCATCCCAGTCCAACGCTCTATCCACTGCGCCACCGTCTGGTCAGGCTTCTATGAGTTTTTTAAGAGTCCTCTAACTTGTCTGTGTCTCAAATCTCAGGTCTCTTAAGTCTGTTCTCCATTCTTGTCATAAGAGTTCCATCTTCCTAAAAACGTAGTCCTTTCAAAGTACTGTTATAAATACTCTTTGACTTCTCATGGCTGATAATAATCTTTCCCACACTTTTTTTTTTATTTTTGCTAGAAACAAAACCATTTTTCTAACAAAAGTTTTACCAGAAACCAAATGTGTAAAACAGGAGCTATTTGTTACAAGGCTGCCCTTTCCCCCTCTGTTCTTGCATGCAACCACAGGGCTACATGGCACTTCTCTTCCCACATCCCAGCCTACCAGCATCACTCACCAGCCATGAACTTGACATGCTTTGAAATGTCATGCACTCTCTTGTGCCTTTGAAACTGTTCCTCTGTTTATATGCCCTGCCCTGTTCTTCCACATGGGCTCGTGAATTCATCTATGAAAATTTATATCAAATAATTCTGTGCACTGCAGTATTATTTACAATAGCAAAAAAAAAAAAGTAGAAGACTTATTAGATAAATAATGATATGTCATACCCTTTTAAAGAATTTAGATAAATTTAGGAATCCTTTTAACCAATATGATATGCTGAGCATGAGAGATTTCTTTCTATTACTGAGGGTGATTGTCTCTTAGTCATCAGATTCTCTTAATGCCAATATTCTCCTATAAAGGTTCAACATTTTGTTCAGTTTTCCGTTTTGCAGAGGAATGAAACATGACATATTCTCCTTACCTAGTTGTTTCCCAGGGCACTCCTAATTTCTTGATTAAAAACTTAATTTTATTCTTTTTCTTACACAGTAGGTGATATTCTGCAGTGTTTATGGTAAAGATTTATAACAGTAATGAAATTTCCCAAACTAAATTAGAAAGCACCCCATAAGCAAATGAATGAGAATGATTAATTTTTTTTCTCTAATAAAATTCTCACTGCACAATATCCACTCAGTCTCCTCGTTTTGGATTTTAAGTCTACACTTGTGATTTAGAGCCAAATTTTGAGCATATGCTGTTTTGAATTTACTTTTGCTTCTATGAATATATTTTCATTTTTCTCAAAGTCCAAATTCTTCTAGCATTAGGAAGGAAATAGAAATATATTTGAGTATGTGCTGTGTGCACAGATATTTGTGTCTGCTCAGATGCTTTTTGAGAGTAAGCTAAGTTAGAGGCACTCCGAGGTCTGTCTGGGTTCTTCTTCAGCTGAAGAATTCACGAAACAAATTGTATTCCAATAATTAAATGTAAAAAAGAAAATGTTGCTTATCTTCCAGTTTTGGGCTACCTTACCCTTATAAATAATGTATTTTCACCCTTGATGTATTTTCCCCCATTAAAGAACCACTACCTAGAAGCTTGCTCATTACCAGGAAAATATTATAACTTTTCTTAGGTAGTATCATTTCTGTAGATTCTCTCAGGTTTGCAAATTTTTTGTTTACCTATTCTATTACTTATTTCCTATAGTACCTAATAAGAAAATTAAACTATCTTTGCAGCTTTTTTTTTTTTTTTTTTTTAAGGAGAACTGACTTTACAATGTTGGGTAACTTTTCCAGTCATATACCAGGTCTTTCCACTGCTTTTTCAGAACTGTTCCTACCTGCCATTTTGGAGAGATATTTATGGTCTTGGTATATCTGGAAATATGTCCTCCTTATTTAGAAATAAATTTATCAGTGATCACCTTTATAATCTGATGTCTTTTTGTTATTGTCAGGAAAGAATGATCTGTCTAAACACAATGTAATTATGTAGATAAAGCAGCATGGAGAAAAATCTTATTGTTATGCTTTTCTTTGTGACAGAGACAAGGAGAGACAGAGAGAAGGACAGATAGGGACAGACAGGAAGGGAGAAAGATGAGAAGCATCAATTCTTCATTGCGGTACCTTAGTTGTTTATTGATTGCTTTCTCATATGTGCCTTGACCAGGGGGCTACAGCAAACTGAGTGACCTCTTGCTCAAGCCAGCGACCTTGGGCTCAAGCTGGTGAACCTTGCTCAAACCAAATGAGCCCGCACTCGAGCTGGCGACCTCAGGGTTTTGAACCTGGGTCCTCTGTGTCTCAGTCTGAGTCCAGCACTCTATCACTGGTCAAGCTGTTGTGCTTTCTAAATTAACTAATATATGTAGAGCTATTCTATATTTTACTTATATCTGGAGCACTATTTTTTTTTCTCATTAAAAAATACTAGCAAGAATGAGCTGCAATTAAAATAATCTTTCCACTTTAATACCTAATAAATACTGAAGTAGCTGCTGGAATCTTCCAGGAAGCAAGCATGGCACATCCAGGATGTTCATTGATTAACAAATTATTGGATTGCCTTAGTGTCATTGCAGTTTTGTTTTATAATCTTACTTTCCTTTGCACTTCAGTAACAAGCTAAAAACAAGCAGATCACATTATCAATCAATCTGCATGCAATAGGACTCTATAAATGGAAATAAATCAAGTAAATTAAAATAGCACAGACATTTAGTATGATTGTTTGTGACATTATTTTGCATTCAAAGATAAAACCTCAAGAGAATGTTTGGGGTGATTAAATAATCATGAACAGCAGTGTTTTGTTTTTAAATATCTAAGCATTGTAATTTTAAACCTACTGTTGTTGAGCAATGAGCCATTATAAAGATATAAATTTCATGTTTTTTCAAGTAGATACTGGTTTATTTTTATTCTTAGAACATAAGCAAGAAATAAAGGCTAAATTAAGAATAATTTCATGGACCCCATATACTATTTTTTTTTCTATAGAGAGAGAGGCAGGAAGGAAGAGAGAGAGATGAGAAGTATAAACTCATAGTTGTGTCACTTTACTTGTTCATTGATTGCTTCTTTATTTTAAATGTGATAATTTTTTTCTTTATGGAGACAGAGAGAGAGTCAGAGAGAGGGATAGATAGCGACAGACAGACAGGAATGGAGAGAGATGAGAAGCATCAATCATCAGTTTTTCATTGCAACGTGTTAGTTGTTCACTGATTGCTTTCTCATATGTGCCTTAACTGTGGGCCTTCAGCAGACCAAGTAACCCCTTGCTCAAGTCAGTGACTTTGGGTCCAAGCTGGTGCGCTTTGCTCAAACCAGATGAGCCCTCAGTCAAGCTGGCGACCTCCGGGTCTCGAAAACTGCATGTTTAGAGAGCAGGTAAAAAATGAAAATTACAAAGGTAATTCTAAAATATTACAGTTGACAGTAATTCATACATGACTAGTTTACATATTGACACTGGATCTTTGCAGTTGAGTAGACCTTTGCCACCTTCCGGCCCTGAGAGTGCATGTATGCCTGTGGGAACTTTGTGCTCACCCGAGAACAGATTTGATTTGGGATAGACAGCAAGGACAGTGGGCACATGTGTCCCTCGTCCATTCTCTGAACATCTGTCCTGGCAGCATGGAAAGTTTCTTATTATTTTACTCCTCCTATAAGTAAACAAAGGAACAAATTTACTTGATCTGTGAAGAAGCAGTGTTTGCTACTCTAATTTGCTGCTTAATGATAAAGCAAGAGGCTCGAGGAAGAAAAGCAGGTTCCTTCCTTCTCCTTTCATGAGGATAGAATTAGACTTAATCTTGGCAAGAAGTACATTGCCCTGCAGACAACATATTATTATCCATCCACATTTTCACAGAGATGTAAGAAAGGGATTGTGTCACAATGCAGAATACTCATGTATGTGACAAATGTTCTCTATGGAAAAGCACAACATGCTTTTCAGAAATGAGCAGTGGGTTATGGGGTGGTCCTCAGTGGTGAGCTGAACAGAGCCGGGTGCTGCCAGGAGGGGGTAGCCATCCAGGAGGATGGCAGAGTGTTTCATTGTTGTCTGTGCCTTCGTTCGTGTTGCTTTTTTCTGCATTTGCTGCTTCCTCCCTTCCTTTCCCTTGAGTGCAAAAACATTTCGAAAGCAAGATTCACTTTTTTTTTAATTCCACCTGTTACTTAGAACGGTCTGAACACCCCAGATGCAGGTATTACACCCAGTTCTTCCTTAATAGTGCCACCTTCACATTTTGAAACCAGTTCCTAAAACCGTCAACACTTCAGTAACTTTTATCATCACAAAGATTGATACTTCTTTTGGCACATGCAGAACAGAGATTCTCTCCCCCGGGTGGGGGTAATGTTCTTCTGAAATGCTGAGGGTTTTCAGGAGGGGGATAGGAACCACTTCTCCAAAGAAGGGGTGGAGTGAGGAATTAAAAAAGAAAGGAAACAAGTTCAAATTGGAGTTTGAGATTCTAAGTGGTGCGGGACCTGTACAAGCAGGGTTACCCTGAGAGTGGAGTACAATGACAGCCTTGTGTTTGGCTGATGAACCCTGAGCCCGCACTATTACAGTGAAGCAGAGCCTGTAATTGAGTCAAGACCCCCAAGGGGGAATGTAGTGTTTTTCTAGGTTGGTAGAATTATTTAGCAGTTTGTGGAAGCAGACACAAATCCTCTCTAGAGAAAAGCATCCCAAATTCATGCCTGTTAGATTCCTTAGATTAAGACCAAGCAATTAATTAAAGAAAACTCCAAGATCACTAAGACCACAAAGAAATAACCACCATGGATAAGAGTCAGCCAGGAACGAAATATTTAGACTTCCAAATACAAATGTTGAAATCGTCATAAACTGTATATAGAAGAGTTTTGTATGAAATATTAAATAGATAATAGAATGATCTTGAAAGGAAAATAATTATTGGAGTCAATGTTCAATGGTTCAGTTAGTCACAAATGAGAGTATTAGTAAAATTGAAGATATATGTAAGCAAATTTTAGGGTGCCACACAGGAAAGGAAAATGAGCAATATGAAACTAAACTGAAGAAAACTGGAAAATGCTATCAGAATATCTAATATCTATTCAGAGCCACAGAAGTAGAGTGTAAAGTGGTGAATATCCCAGAATTCTGTAGGATGATGAGAATATACACAGTATAATATAATATATTCCAAATTTAATGAACAGAAATCTGTACCTAGGTTCAGCATTGTAATATGATAGAATATCACAAATAAGATAATATAATCTAAGTGAGGCCAGAAAGAAAACGTACCTATGAAAGAATGCTAATTCAACCAAGAGCACATAATATCAATAGCAGTCAGAGACCTTCTAGAAGCTTCCATCACCACATCTAATACCACATGTGCCTTCAAATGCTGCTACTTTTCTTGTTATGGAGAAACTCTTCATATTTTAGCTTAAATCAACCTCTCATTTCTTCACTAGATGCCTCTGTTGTTGACCATTTAAGGACATTACTCCTGCTGTTACCCCCTTTCCCTCTTCCTCTGTTTCTCTTTCTCTCTTATAATAGAATTTCCCCTCTACCAGATTGTTCCCATCAGCATTTAAACATGATAATAATAATCTCAAAATTAAAACACAAAAAACCTCTTAAGCCTATTTCTGCCACTAGCTACCACTCCATTTTCCTCCTTTCCTTTATAGCAAAAATTTTTGTTTTCATTTGGAATGACTCGAAACAGGCTTTTTGTCAAATGATGTTACCAAAACTGCACTTGTCAAGTAACTAGAGCAACACTCAACAGCGCTAAATCCATGTGTTCTCAGTTCTAATTTTACTTGTTCTATCAGTGGCATTTGACAAAGATGATTACTCATTCCTCCTGGAAACATTTTCTTCACTTGCTTTCCAGGAGACCCTCAGTCTGCTAAATCTTAATTCTTCATTCTGTTATTCTTCATCCCTTTGGCTGGTTCTTTCCCATCCATTTGATCTTTTAACCTTGAAATTTTTTTCTTTGCTTGACTTACTTTTCTCTGGTCTGTATACTTATTCTCTCAGAAATCTCATCCTCTCTCATGGCTTTAAATGGCATTAAGTCACTGATGGCTCCCAAATTTATATCTCCACCTAAGATCTTTCTGGTGGAATCCATCCAGACTCATCTATCCAGTGTCTCCTTAGTATCTCCCTCAAGCTCCTAGTCCAAAACTGAGCTCCTGATCTTCTTCCCACACCATCTTCTCCATTGGTCTTTCCCATCGTGGTGAATTGCTTCATTCTTCCTGTTGCATCAGCCTCCTTCCACTGCTGCTGTCCTTGTCAAAGACATCAACATCACATGGCCTATAATACTGACATTAACTCCTTCCTTCCTCTGCTTTCAACATGGCAATTGGAGCTTAAATCAGATCACGTCATTCCAGTGCAGCTGACTCTCTCTTTTCTTAAGACCTTCCCAGATCTCCCTATTTAATACTGTAAAAAAGGTTCAGCACACTTTGGTTGTAGCAGAGCAGATGATAAATATTTTAGGCTTTGCAGCCATAAGGTCTCAAATACTAAGCTGTGCTATTATAGTGTGAGTGCAGCCATAGGCAACACGGACATGATTATGGATATGTTCCAATATAACCGTATTTATGGACATTGAAATCTGAATTATATTTAATTTTCATGTGCCATGTGGTATTATTATTCCTTTTGAGTATTTTCAATGCAGATTTTTCATTTGGCCAGTAGTGGGATGTATATGACCCACAGATTGTAGTTGGTTTAGATCTCGCCTCATATATACAGTCCTTAAAGCATTTTTTTTACCCTATCGTGTATCACAAAATAATTTGCTATATATTTTACTTATTTTTTGCATTTATTATTTTTTTTTTTTCATTTTTTCATTTTTCTGAAGCTGGAAACGGGGAGAGACAGTCAGACAGACTCCCGCATGCGCCTGACCGGGATCCACCCGGCATGCCCACCAGGGGCGACGCTCTGCCCACCAGGGGGCGATGCTCTGCCCATCCTGGGCGTCGCCATATTGCGACCAGAGCCACTCTAGCGCCTGAGGCAGAGGCCACAGAGCCATCCCCAGCGCCCGGGCCATCTCTGCTCCAATGGAGCCTTGGCTGCGGGAGGGGAAGAGAGAGACAGAGAGGAAAGCGCGGCGGAGGGGTGGAGAAGCAAATGGGCGCTTCTCCTGTGTGCCCTGGCCGGGAATCGAACCCGGGTCCTCCGCACGCTAGGCCGACGCTCTACCGCTGAGCCAACCGGCCAGGGCGCATTTATTATTTTTTATCTTACAAATTAGATACAAACTCGGTGAGGCCTGGGATTTTCAACTGTTTTTTCGTACTGCTGAATCCAGAGTGAAGGTGCTCAATAATCTGATGTTAAATGAATGAGTGAATGAACAACTTTTAAAAAAAGAAGTAAAAAAGAGTGGGCTATAATAAATGAGATAATTGAAGAACTCAAATTTATTTGAGAAATTATAGTCAGAGAGCATCAGGACAGATATCACTTTAACTATCTGCAGCCTGCAAAAGGCTCCTCAGTGACTTCCTGATTGAAATTTTATTATTTCATTTCATTGTTATACATTTTCTTTTTATCCTCCCTCAATTGCATTTACGTAACAAATATTGAACAAATTAAGATATACTTAATGCACTGATGCCCCTGGTCCTCGGATGGCCATGCTTCTCGTCCCCGAGTGGTTCTCCGGGTCTGGGACTCACACGCCTACAGTTAAGCAAGGCCACATGTAGTGCCGCTTCTCTGCTGGAGGCTGCCCTTTCACATGCTCACTTAGCATCCAGGACTTCATTTTCTAAGAGCATTGCCTCTATAATTACCATTTAATTCCTACTTCTCTTGGATGAACCAAAGAAATTAACAAAGTTCTTAACCGTCTGTCTTTGACTGAAGTAAATAAAAGTGTTAAATTATAGGAATTAGAGCATAGCTTATTTTCTATGAGCCATTTCAAGATGCTGAATTTTAATTTAATTATTATATGTAACGGACGTTAAGCATTTATGAGACAAATGGCCTACAATTTAATTAAATTAGCCTGTGAAATAGTTGTAAGGTATTTTTCCCCACCAAGAAGGAAGGAAGGGGCCGGAGCCACTAAGTGTGGAATAACAAAAGGCTTTATTGAGTACAGAGCACACTTCCCGCCAGGCGAGGTTCCCTGGCCCCGAAGAAAGATGGAGGCCAGGGAAGTCGCAAGTGATGACCCGCGTGGGAGGTATTTAAAGGGTCCCTATGGTGGTCAAGCTAATATGATGTGGTGAAATTTCACTGGCTGTCAGATGGTCACTTTTTTCCAAAGGGTTCCTGCGAAGTTTCTTTTGGCGCTCTTGGTTGTGGGCAGTCCTAGCCAAAGTTCGCAGGTCTGAGCTTTCCCCATTATCCACCAACCTTACAATAGTCATAACAGACTTTAAGAATAACTAATATGTAATAGCAGAAAAGGGTTTCTTACATGATGGGCCTTTTTTTGTACTTCTAAAGAAGTCCTTTTTGTTTTGCTTGTTTAGAGGGGAATGTATGGCCCAGTTTTCCTGCAGTCAAATATCAGTCACTATTTGAGGTTGTTGCATTGGCAATACCAATTTTTTTTGAGTAGTGAAAGTGTATTACTTTGTGATTTTATAAATGTTTGGCATGTAACACATGATCATTATGATTTATCTTAGTATTGAAGGTGTGTCTAAAAAGGGGGAAGCAGAAATGGGTAAAGGGGGATAGGATAAATGGTGGTGGAGGGAGACTTGACATGGGGTGGTGAGCACACAATGCAATACACAGATGATGTATTGTAGAATTGAACACCTGAAACCTATATAATTTTAATAACCGATGTCACCCCAATTAATTCAATATAAAAAATAAGAGAGAAAAATAAATCAGAGTTGGCATATGAAAATTAATCATTGGGTCCAAAGTCATTTATTTTGTTCTACCTTCCTTTTCCAAGTCTTGTTTGGGGTGTTATTTGTGGAATATGGGTGAAAAGGTATCAAATAAACATATCTGAAGCCAGCAGTTACTTGAACTCTGGATCTGTGGAATTGCTTTATTGATTGCTTATCATTTGCTTGATTGATTCCTTGTTTTATATTAACATGGTAAACCAAGGAAGGAAGCCAAGAAAGTAAAAGTGTAGCATTTTCAAAAACAGAGTTGTCAAAGAAGAGCTAAGATATTGACAGGGTAGGTAAAAGCAATACAAAATCTGTATTATACACAGTTTTGGAAGCTTTATGAAAAACAAATGTCATCAAGTGAGTCTTTAAAACCTTCTCATAGATACAAAAATGTGCTGACTCGACAGGCTTTAAGGAAAGTGATTAATGCATTCTGAATGTGGCGATTTCAGATAGTAGGAGCATTTCAGAAACGTAGGCAGAAGTGCAATCAATGTAGAGATCAAGAGGGTGTTATGTGAGCTCACTCTATACAAGTGACAGAAAGTCTGCCATTAAAGCTCCCTTGATTTGCCATGAGTGTAGATATACACGAGCCATGTTTATTTTTACATTTCAGCAGGTGTGACACTTTGGCAAGTGTAATGGCTTGGAGTATAGCATGGCTTCACCTTGATTGGTATGTCCCGATGGAATATTTCCTGAAATGATGTGTGGAGACCTTGCATCATTATTTTTCCAGGCATATATCAACAAAGTCTTGGCCCTATAAAAGTGCAAATAGAATGCCATGCATCAGATGTGTGTTTACAGTTTATTTTTAGTCCTTGGAAAGATTAATAGTTCCTGAAGGAATAGCTTTGCTCCTGCTTGTTAAGTTTGATCTGGTCATCCTAATTCAGAGCATTCACAAGATTTTCCACTTCCCACGTGCATACAGCCTGTAGTGACTTCTCTGTGAAACGTGTTTCTTCATTCTGCGGGTGGACAGTTAGTTGCTGCCTTCTAGTGTCATGTTGAAATATGATTGCTGTTAACAACACTGTCACTCTTGGATTAATCCTGCCTGTTTACACCATGGTCCCCATATGCTTTGTGAGAGGGAAAAAAAAAAATCTTACCCTTCTTTTCAGCATGTATGCCTAACCTAAATTTTAATCCATGATTTAGAGGTCTCTGACATGCTCATTTCCATAAATTTTTTAAATAAATATTTTCAATTAATCCTATTCAGGAACTGTTGTACAGACAGAGACTCCTCAGAGACCACATGGCGTGCACTGAGGGACCGGGGGAGACCACCTCACAATCCCCTGTCCAGGTTTCACGAGACAGCCCTGACCCCCAGTCCTTACAGGTGTTTGATACACACAAACAGAAGCAGGGACTTGAATGAGGAAGTCAGGAAGTAGAGAAAGAGAATGAGGAAGTCAGGAAAGGGAACTTATTTAGAGCAGAGGAAAGGATAAGGGAAGTGGCTCACTTTTGAGATATGTACCCCACCTATTGATTACCCAGAATTGCTAATTCTATCCTTACTGTGCTGCATTCAGCACAGTACTGCTTTCAGTACCTTTGTCAGTGGAGCCACTGTGGCTTTTGCCTCAGGACACTGAACTGTCCCTGGCTGTGTTCCTGTTCATGGCCTCTACAAGGAACAAATCAATGATTTCCAAAATATGCAAACTAATATCTCCCAGTTAACCTCCATCAAGCCAAAGCTATTCATTGGAAACTTGTTTGTAGGTTTAAAAACTTCCTGAATTTGGTTGCCATTACTTCTGTTGAGCTTTAACCTGGTATAAACTGGGTTTTTGTCAGTGAAGTATATCTATACCTCTGGCAGTATTTTTGATCAAATTATCAATTTGCATAGTAAAGGTCAGCATACCACCCCTCAAAAAATTTGTTCTCTACTTTTGTCTTCCGTGACAATTGAGTTCTTAAGTTTTATAAACCCAAATATCAATTTCCAACCTATCTTTGAAATACATTTTAATAACAGCATGATTATTCCAGTGATGTTTCAACTCCTTGGAATGAGCAATCATTTCATTAAGTATATTCAGACTCACGCTTCACACATACACACTTGGACGGCCTGTGCAGCTGGAATGCCTTCTGTGTAATATGATTATGATTGAGAAAGCACGCATATGTTCCTCCCTCCCCTTCATGCTAAGAAGAAACGAATAAAGTGCAGAGTGAATTATGCTGCTTAAATCATATTTGGACTAGAAACAGGCAAGGAATTTGGTTCAAAGAAAAGGAGAAGAAGAAGATGCCGGCGTGGGGAGGGGTGTTGTAAGAACTATGTAGATTAGTAAAGACAGAAAGCTCTTGGTGTTTTAAAGAGATAGATGATGTTGGCTTGTTGTGCCGATTCTTTTCTAAACTTTTTTCCTTCAGTGTCTTCAAATTCAATAAATTCTTGTTTTTCTCATCTGCATGCACTTCAAGTCATCACATATTTTCTCACTTATGTGGGATTTTTATTTAGTAGTTTTACTGCAAATTTGCTTATTTCAAATCTTAAACAGTGTAGTGATTGTGTTTTATAAAAGTTGCGAGTGAAACTTAGGTGACCTGGATCTAGGTTTTCCATTTGGATCACACAAGAAATGTTCTTGTGAAATTAAAGACATCAGGAAAACCTGTCTTTGAAAAAGGATTGTCTTTGGTGAAGAATCATTTCTTAGGTCATATTAATTGAATAGATACACTTCACAGTCGATTAGAAGTAACCACCACCTTTGAAATGACTTTGTTACTATCACTGCTGGTCCCAAACTACAACTGTTGACTTTTTTTTTTTTTTTTTTTTTGGCCCTGGCCAGTTGGCTGAATGGTAGAACATCGACCTGGCATGTGCAAGTCCCAGGTTCGATTCCTGGTCAAGGTATACAGGAGAAGTGACCATCTATCCCCCCCCTTTATTTCTCTCTCTCTTTATTTCTCTCTATATATCTCTCTTTTCCCCCTTGTCCGCCTCCTGCAGTCATAGCTCAAATGGTTAGAGCAAGATGGCCCCAATACTAAGGATGGCTCCATGGCCTCCCCTCAGGCGCTGAAATAGCTTGGTTGCCTAGCAATGGAGCAGGGCCCAATGGCAGTGCATCACCCTGTAGAGGGCTTGCTGGGTGGATCCCAGTTGGGGCGCCTGCAGGAGTATGTCTCTCTGCTGCCCTACCTCCCCACCTCTCACTTAATTAAAAAAAAAATTTATTGATTGATTGCAGCAAGAGGGGAAAGGTGTGTGTGAGAGAGAAAATGAGAATTAGAGAGAGAATAGCACCAAGCTATTCCTGTATATGCCCTGACCTAGGATCAAACCAACAACCTCTGTACTTGGGATGATGATCTAACCAATCAAGCTACCCGGCTAGGGCAGCTGTTGGCATTTTGATTGCCATAAAAATAAATAGCACTCCACGTTGTGGCACTCACACCCATCATAAAACTTAAATGAACATTCTTGAAACACCCACTGAAATGGAGCAGATGTGAGCGAGATGGATTGAGCACAGATGAGAAAATGTGTCACTGACAAATTGAAACTACTCCCTTAATACAGCATTGTGTCTTGCTTGTCACCTGTATCTGTTTTGTTTTATTCAAAGCTATTTCACAAACACAAGTACTGTATTGAAACTGAGAATCAAAATGAATTATTTCTATTATCTGTCAGAATTTGCCTTGCTGCTGCTAGATTTCTTATGGTGTCTTCCTGTGCTGTATGTACAGTTTGGTAAATCTTTTTGGAGAGATACTTCATTCAAAATATGACTGTAGTAAAAACTTGACTATGAAGAGCTATCATTTCTGAGTTGGGAGCATTGAAGTGCTTGTGGATTTCATTTCATCACAGAATTTTGTGACAGATATATATTAATATATTTCACTTTTAATAAGATTTTTTTCCCCATGTTTGGTTTGGTCTCAGAAGGGTTAACATCACAGATATTTCACTACGACATTTTAATCTCCAAACTAATTGAACCTCACTTTTCTTTATTAACTCTTTGATTAATACAAACATTCGTGTACATCCTTGTGCCTCCTGACCATCCAGAGTATGATTGACTTATTTTTAAAATGTATAAGGCAAAAAAAAATGTGTAAGGCAACATTTAAAAAAGGCAAAGATATGTGCTTGTTGTTCCCATATATTGGTTATCAAAAAAACATGATTTTAAGTTAATAAAACTGTAACCGGAACTAATTTCATTTTTTGAAAAAAAAAAAAAAAAAACTCACTCCTGGGGGTCAGCAAGCATGAAAAAAACTCACTACTCAAAGGGTTAGAGCTTCTCTCCACTGTGTTAAGAGTTGACTTGGCTCCTACAGGTTGCTGAAAACACTTTTAAAAGGTGAGAAAATTTATTTTAATATGACCCACCAATTTCAAATTTTTTATGCCATTTTCATTTTGGAAAAATAAAAGATTTGAACAACCTGATAATTTACGTTGTCTAATTGTCTCATCCCCATAAGGAAATAATAGCTTCCCTCTGTTGCACAGTTCAATCTTTGCATCTACTTTGTAGACACGCCTGATTCTTCTCTGCAGCACTAGAATTTGCATGCATACCCTGGACTGTAAACTCCTTGAGGGCAGAGGATCCTTCCTCTGTGCAGTGCCCTACAGTGCATAGAACAAAGCGGGGGTAACAGTTACACCTACCTCCTAAATTAGAGGAGCAGAAATGAGATAATGACTGTGTACCTTCTGATGGTTTGCGTTAAGTCAAAGTTACCTAAAGCCATGTGTAGACTAAATATATATATACGTGTATATATAGTTCTTGTTCACCACTTAGCTAGAGTATCTGGCAGCAACCTAGACATGGTCTTTAGTAAATGTTTGTTATAGAACATTGAGATTGGGCTAGAATTTACCTCTTCTAGGTCAGCTCCTCCTGTTAAACCATATAAATGTTTCTTCTTTCATCAAGCATTCACTGAGTTTCTTTCATATGCCAGAGCCTGGCCCTAATGCTGTATAGACAGTTAAAGTAAATTCACTGTCTGTCGCACCCTCCAGCAAAGTAGGCAGACGCTTACATCAAGTGGATATAATTCATCGCGGAAAGTGTCGCAATTAATGTGTGAAGTAAGCTATGAATCAGAGATTGTTAAGCTTGTCTTAAAAATGAGCAGAAATGTGTTGAAAAGAGAATGGAAGAAGAGCTTTTTCAGAGGAGCACTCTGATAAATGAATGCTTAAAACAACACATGGCAGAAACAGAAGCTTCACAAGGCACTTGCAGAATGTATAGTCAGGCCATCTTTTGGGTGTCAAGTTGTGAAGTGTTTCTTAGCGTTGAGCTCAAGGCGCTAGCTTTACACACAGGTTGACCCTCTGAAACCTCAGTGGTGCTGAGAAAGACCTGTGGTTGGGTGGGAGATAGATTGGAGGAGGGAAAAATTGAAGGTGGGGTAAAGAATAGGAAGCTGATGGAATTTAGGAATGATATGAGATTCTAAACTAGCAGGGCCAGTAGGAAATGGAGGGTGTGGTAAAGGGAGGAAGACTATGAAACACAGTGTCATCCACCGTCAGTTTTCTTACTGTCCCCGAGAAAGGGAAATAAAAAGAAAACCAAAGTGCAAGGGGTCTAGATGAAGATGGAGAAGTAGAAAATAAAGTCTCTTCTGCATGCTAGTTACCTAGGCTTCCCTGTAGTTCTTGTGAGACATGTGTGTGGATTCCACTGTCCTGACTCCAGCCCACCTTCCAGCTACCCAGGCTTCTCCTCACCTCTCACCTGCACTGAAAGTGAACCTTAGCAAGGCTCCTTCATTTTGTGTATTAACAGATTTTTTTTTTCATCTGAGAAGCAGTGGTTATGTGGTTGTCAGTCTTGGGACAGTGACTCTGACCAGGAAGAGACCAAGGCTGACAGTTCTATTCCTAGGGCTGTTTTGAGGTTGTGAGAGCTCTAATTACCTTCCAGATATCACCGTTTAGGTGGTAACCCTCACAAAGCTTATTCTGTCCAAATGTTGAAGAAGGGGTGCATCACTGAAAATAAAATGTAAAAAGCTATTAAACCTATGAAAATGTTACTAACCTCTCTAGTAATCAGGAAAAAGAAATTAAGCCCCAAAAGATACTATTTTACAACTTTCACTTTGCAAAAATTAAAGTGGTCAGACAATAGCAGTGTTTGGAAGGAGATGGAATATGTTCCATGTTGATGCTAATGCCTTTTGCTACAACCACACTGAGAGCAATTTGGTACTGTCTGGCCTGGTTGAAGCTCCCCATGATCCAGCCAATTCCATTGCAAGGAACTCTCCCATGAGCATGTGTAGAAATAGGCACAAGATTATTGCTGAGAGCCATCTAATAAAGAGTCTGCATTTCCAGTCTTGAGAGAATGGTAGTTATTCTCTGGAATTCACATGAAAGAACTGAACCTACCATATATGAACATGGAAAAATATTAAAAACAAAATGATGAGTATAAAAACTTAAATTTTTAGTCTGGTGCTTGGCAGAATAGCATTTCATGGAGGATAATGAAAAATATATAAAATTAAAACTTTTGAATGCCTCCATTTTTTATGGGTACACAAAAAATAAAAGTGTAAAATATACAGGGGTGATAAATACCAACTTCAGGATAGTGGTTTTCTTGGGAGGATAGGGGTGAGTTCAGGAATAGGATGGTGAGAGATAATTGTTGGTGTAAGTTTTTATTTGTTAGGCAAGTAGAAAGTTTTTTTTTATAGTCTCTGAAATTTTTATATGCCTAAAATACTTATAATAGAGAAGAAGCCTGCATATGGCTTTATTCATTATGTTTGTTCATTCATTTAATCTATGACTCATCAGTCAGTTCAGGTACTATTCATTTATACTTTTCTGTCAAAATAATTTTGTTTAAATAACCCAGAAAAAGATAATTAGAGCTTAAACCAAGTAGGGAGAAAGGAACAGAGTATAATTATGAGACAGATTTAAAAGAGATTAGGGAATAAAGTTGCCAAGACTTAACAATTGAATGTATGTACATTTGTGTATGGAGGAAGGCCAGGAATCAAGTCTAACTTACTCAGGTGTCTAGGTTGGCCTCAGAATATTGGGACAAAGGAGGAGGAGTGATGTTGGAACTGAGGGAAATAAAGTCACTAACTTTGTTTCAGTTCATATTATACCTTTTTTCATAAGCCTAAAAGACAATCTTAAAAACTTTATAATTCAGTAATTATTTATTAAATATCTGCCATGTATAAGGCACAATAAATATAAAGAGAACCCTTGTGTTTATGCAGAAATACTCTTTTTCATAAATATTTTTCTTTAAAGTTTATACAATTCATATTTAGGCATCATGACACAGTTACTGCTCAGTAAATTCCGTTGGGCAACAATTTCAACCAAATATATACATTTGAATGGCAACATGCAACCTTCATCAAGTTATTTGGTAACTACTTGAAAAAGAGTGAAAATTTGTTAAAAAATTAAGACCATGCAAACTCATTTAAGTTTGTAAATTATATCCAGAAGGGAAGTTAAAAATGGTTATCTTGGAAACATCCCAAATATATATAGTGTACTAACCAAGTAATAGCTAGGTAAGAGTAATGTTAAGAGTAATGACATTTTTTTTTCATTTTTCCGAAGCTGGAAACGGGGAGGCAGTCAGACTCCCGCATGCACCCTACCGGGATCCACCTGGCATGCCCACCAGGGGGCGATGCTCTGCCCCTCTGGGGCATCGCTCTGTTGTATCCAGAGCCATTCTAGCGCCTGAGGCAGAGACCACAGAGCCATCCTCAGCACCCAGGCCATCTTTGCTCCAGTGGAGCCTTGGCTGCGAGAGGGGAAGAGAGAGACAGAGAGGAAGGAGAGGGGGAGGGGTAGAGAAGCAGATGGGCACCTCTCCTGTGTGCCCTGGCCGGGAATCAAACCCGGGACTCCTGCATGCCAGGCTGACGCTCTACCGCTGAGCCAACCGGCCAGGGCCAGAGTAATGACATTTTTAAAAGTTCTTTAGTTCATACAATGGTAAATATACAGCTGTATAGCTAATTTCAGCAACACTTTGAATGAAAATATTTTTATAAAATTAGGAATATCAGTGTATTATCTCTGTCCATCTTTTTTCATGTCTTCTCTTGCCTGTCGATTTACCTTTATTAAAAGGGAAGTGGCTACAGGAACTATCAATGGCTCACAAAGAGTAAGTTCCTTTTTGGGTTTTCAGAACTCTTGCTTGATCAGAACGTTTCAACCAAGCCCTTGTCTTCCTTTTTCTAGGCCCCACCTAAGTCCTTTTTTCAAACAGTGTTTTTCAACTGCCAGTCCACGACCAGCCCACCAGAAATTTCCCGCTGGCCCATGGAAGAATTAATCACTCTGATGTATGAAGATTATAGACCCAGTGGCCTTAGTCAGATGCGTTCATGCTCAGGGTGATCTCTGCCTTAGCAGCCCCCAAAATAACGCTCCTAATTTCACTGGTCCCCAAATGTAAAAAGGTTGAAAACAACTGGTCTACATTTTAGTCCTGTACCCAATGGAAACAGGAAGTTTCAATCCTAAATCTTCTTATGGTCTCACTATTCCTGCTTCATAGATATCTTTCCAAGGCTACATAATAGACAAAGGCCAGGGAAATGATCTTGTCTTCCCATCCTAGGTGCTCAGAAACCCTGTGAGCTCAGCTGGGTTCCTTGGGAGCCTCAAGGACATTAGTCTAGAATCAGACCTTTGTAATCTTGTCTTTGGTTTACCATGCCCCAATATACATCTATTATTTTAGTTTTGCTCTTTCCTTCAATGCTGGGGAAATAAGCCAAAGACCACAGTAAAGTAACAATAAAAGCATGATTCCCTAGAGACTTGGAAAAAAAAAAGACGTCATTGGTTGCTCAATATGGTTGCCAGTCAGTCCCTTTGATGTAAAGCATCTGTTCTCTTCAAGGAAATAAAAAGAGCCTCGTTCTTCTTTCTAGTCTGTGAAGTAGGAGGTGGTATCGTTTGTTGTATGGAGCTATGAGCCCCATGTTACTGGAGTGCAAGCTGCTGACTGCCTTTGTTAACACGCTGAAAATTTCATCGGCTGTCTTTAATAAAAGAGAATATGTGTGAAGGA
This sequence comes from Saccopteryx bilineata, assembly GCF_036850765.1. NCBI lineage: Eukaryota > Metazoa > Chordata > Mammalia > Chiroptera > Emballonuridae > Saccopteryx > Saccopteryx bilineata. Next base: position 105,398,415 of record NC_089491.1, on the reverse strand, counting down.
AGACATCAGCAGTTGTAGCTGGATTTCTGTTCTCCAGCCCATGACTCATGGCTAGCAGACAACAATGACACCAATATGTAATCAGAAGCCACTCACCTGGACTTCTGGCATCTCAGTCCTATGGCTAGGCCATCTTTATGTCTGTTTAGAAATCTTACCTGTTCTTATTTGGTTGTATAAAGGCTTTTTAATTTCTCCTAACAATACTTAGTCATTTATGACTCTGTTAATAAATCTTCATTGGAACACTTGCTACCTTAAATAATTACATAGCCAAGAGAAGAATTTCATTCTGTGGGAGGATAGACATTTGATCTGAAATACTTAGTTCTTTAGGAACTTTATTCTCTTATTAAACAAAACAAAACAAAACCAAAAACACTTCAAAGCTATAAAGTGATATAATCTAGGATCAGGGAATGACCTCTAGAATAGTGCTTCTAAAATTTTAATGAGCATACAAAGCACCTGGGTATCTTATTAAAATTCAGATTTTGATTCAGTTGGTGGCACTGGAAATTCTTCATTTCTATCAAACTCTTGGGTGATGCTGATGCCACTCTCTGAACTTTCATTTTCATAGCAGGGCTAGATGACCTGAAGGCATTCGGTCTGGGGGGCTGAGCTGCCCATATCATTGCTGTGGAGTGGGATACGATGGGCTTAACAGATAAAGCCCCCATCATTGAAAAGAGAAAACCATAGAAGGAGAAAGTAGTCTACGTCCAGTTTTCCTCATAATTTTTTAACAAACGCGTGAGATTTTTTGTCATTAACTTTGAAAGCAGTTACTGGAAGTAGTGGATATGCATGTCACATTTGAGCACACCAGTGTCTGAACTTCATCGGTTTCCATTCATGCAAATAAAAATCAATAGTGCTGTTTTAAAAAGCATTTCATAATGTATGTCCATTGATTCTTAAAATAAAGAACTTTTGTTTGCTTTATAAAATAGATACATTCAAACCCAGATGTTTCCTCTGAAAAAGTAATCTAGTTAAAATTATCTGCTTAAAAATATCAAATGATGTTCTTAAATATGCTCATTTTTAGTTTATTTGGATTTTTATTCTTTAGGGAACTCTATTAATGAGTATTATGTGAGCTTCCATGAGATCTGTTATTCCACATTAACTTCATAATGTCAAATTTTGATTATTTTTGTTTAATGAGTAATTTAGTCTTGTGGATAAAGCAAAATTAAATTTTTTCCAAAACACCATTATCATTAGCATTCAGACTCATTATGATAACAGATTGAACTTCCTAATTGTATTTTCTTAGAATGATGTCTTATTTTCATTATTTGGTGATAGGAAGGTGACTCACAGTCTCCCTAGGACAGCAGAACCCAGGCGGCCGTTTAGTAATCCTAGTCAAGTCTCGATATACTTCACCTATTTTCACAGCATCTCTTCCAGGTGTACGCCAAGAAAGGCTACAAAGCTGGTAAAAGAAGAGCCAGTTTCTAAATCCTCAGAGTTCAGATTCAGTAGCTCTTCAGGCACACTGACAAGGAGATCTGCTTTGTGTTTTTGAGATGATAAGGAGACAGGAAAGAAGATAAAAAAGACAATACTTGTGTATTCTCATGTAATCTCAACAACTCTTAAGGAGCAAGTGTTGTTATCACCCCATTTCTGGGAGAAACTGAACTTGGACTCATCTTGTCCACGTGCACACATTTCTGGGTGGAGCTGGCATTGAAACCTAGGCAGTGTAACTTGGTAACCTCTGAGTGTTTTTTAAAATCCCCTTGAATTACAATTATAGTTAGGCACAGACACTTTGATAATAAGGTGATTCATGAAATAGCAGCGATCCCACAGAGCCATCTGCTTTCTCTCAGCCCATCCACTAGGCCAGAATCTTCTATTTCTGTTAAGTCAAGACTGGTCTCCAACTGTGGTTCTCCCTCCCCATTTCCTCCCTTTCTACTCAAAATAGCAGGAAGTTTGAACATTTAATCTGTTCAGCATCTCTAGTAATTGAAACTGTGGACACTGCCATCAGTTCAGTCGCTGTTTACTGACAGTCATGTTAAGTTCTGTGAGGAGACATAACTCAGAAGTGTGTTCAGGCATCAAACTCATGATAATAATGGGTGGTATGATAGCAGATTTCTCTTAGGAAGACAGTGTAGGTGGTGTGATTTTAGGTTTCCAATGTGGAGCTATTCACTGCACATGTAATTTAGAGCTATGTTTATTTGGATTGGTGTTTAAAATTAGATATTGACCATCTGTATTTTTCTTGATAAGTATGGAGTCATCCTGACCAAAAGGTTTTTGAAGGTCAGGAACAGCTTATATTTGCAATGTTATATTTTGGAAAGGATGTAGAAACATTGAAGAATAATGCCCAGTAGTTGAGGACTAAGAGATTTTTGGTGTACATCCAGAAACATACTGTGTAGCCATTGAAATAAAAATTGAGAAGTATGTATAGTAGCATAAATCTCCTAAACATGCATTTGCTATATACCTCAAGCACAATGAGATGATGAAAAGTCATCTTGATATTTGTGGAATGTCTCCTCTGTGCATGTACTGTGGTACATTTGTTTATTTTATCTTTCTGATAATGTGCAAAAGGTTGATGTTATTCTAATATTTCACAAATGGAAGAATTGAGGCACAAATATTAGAGAACTTCACCAAGGTCACAGCAGTGGTTGATCAAAAACTCAAATCCAGATCCCTTAAAATCCAAATCTGATTCGTTTTTCCCCAGTTAGTTAATTCTGAGCTACTCAACTCTCTCCCCAGTATTGCATTGGTTTGGAAATAATTATTTTAACAGTAAAGAGTGGAGTCACATTAATTCAGCTGAAAAATACGTGCATTGTGGAGATACTAAATCATAAAAATAATTAAGAATTATTTTAGTCAGGATCAGATATGCCAGGACAATTAAGAGTTGACATCATCTGAAAAGTGAAAACATAATCTTAGCGGAAACACTTTTTGTTTTATCTGATATTTGAAATATGCATTTATGTAACTGCCAAAATGTCAATTACTTTCTGTTAGCCAGAAAATTCCATGGGACAAGAGCAATATAGCCCTTTTTTATAGATAACAAACAAAATGTATTTTTTGAGGGGGGAAGGAGTTTTGTTGTTAACTAATATCTGAGAATTTGAGGATGACTCCATTGTATTAAACTAGTGCTACATAACTCATACATTTATTTTTTTTAACTTTGCCTTCTACATGATAACTTTGTATTGCAATTATCACACATAACAGAAAAAATCTGCAAATTATTATTAAACACCATAAAACTTTTCTTATAAAGGTTATATTTTCTGTTCCATATTTTATCTATTTTCATGTGGTTTTTACTTTGCTATATTTATAGTAAACATTCACTAATAAGTTTAAAAACTGTTTGACTTAAAATATAAATAAGGACTTTGTCTCATTAAAATACTTAGATTAGATTTGGAAAGGATTTTAGTGGTTACAGTTGAACTTTCTTTTTCAGGGTGTTTACCCTGGAAACATCAGTTAAGTTTTACAGTATGTTTTACTTATTTATGTTTTCATAAATGGTGTGGAATATTGTTAAGGAGAGGACACAAAAAGTGGTGGGCATGGATCTGCCAACTTTTCCCACTTAATAATTTATTTCTTGATGTTGAGTTGAAAAAACATTTAATCCTGTTCATCTAAAATTGTATCATGTTTAACGTTTTTCTCGGAAAAGTACAACTTGACTAGTTACTAAGTTTTCATATGTAACCTATACTTTCTCATTAAACAAGAAAATTGTTTCTTTACCTGCCTGCCTTTTTTGAAAGTACATAAGGGCTGTTTGGAAACATTTTTTCCTTTTCCAGTTATCTTTGTCTGTTTGTATAAATTGCTAAATTGCTTCCATAAAATGCCTCCAGACATAAGGGAATCATTTGCATAAGTGGGTGAAGATTTTTGTCTTCCATGAAGGAACGCTTGAAATGTCCTCTTAATCAGTTTCCTTCCTCCCTGTGGTTGTAGTATCCGGCCGCGCTGATGAACCTGGGAGCCATTCTCCACCTCAATGGCCGACTCCAGAAGGCCGAGGCCAACTACCTGCGGGCGCTGCAGCTCAAGCCGGATGATGTCATCACACAGTCCAATCTCCGCAAACTCTGGAACATCATGGAAAAGCAAGGCTTAAAGACTTCCAAGACCTGACATAGGAGGGCAGTACCTCATCCTCCTCCATAATTTAAAGCCGGCTTCATTGATGAACAGGACTTCCCAGCAGTGCTATGACAAGAGCGAGTGTGGACTTCGAGACTGGGGCAGAGGTTACTGAGGTCACTGCCACTTCTGGGAGTATCCACTTTGCTGTTGACACAGCCATTAACACCAAAAATGGGGGGAACATTGGAAACCTCCTGAAGGATGAGATTGTTACCCATAGAACTAAACCGGAGCACTTAAAACAGAAAACCTTTTGGCATTCTTAAAGAGGGGACGGGGGTCTAACTTTCAAATTTTGTTCATTCTTGAAAGCTAATTTAGAGATTATATTGTTTCTTAAACACTGTGAGAGGAAGCCAGAGTGTCCATTCAGCCACCGTAAACTGTTCAGGTCAAGTGTTGATAGGGAGTGATGAACGTGTAGTGTGCACCCTGGGGAGCTGGCCGGTTGTCCTGACGCTGCTGTCTTCCCTCTTTGGGACAGCCTGCTTATCAATTTTTCCAACGTAGAAAACAGTTTTTTTTAATACTCTGTCAGGACCTGTCAGAATCGACGTTGTTTCCTGACTAGGTCACATACCGTCTTATGATTTGGATGTCAGCCTTCCCTTTTTCGGGCACCGTTTGCTTTCGTGTTCTGAAAAAGATACGCAGAACACTCCACACTCGTGTTACTGTAGGAGGGACTGGGGAGGCCTGTGGCAGGCAAGCAGTGTTGACTCTAATGTCGCCAATATTTCCCCCCAAAGCAGCTTAGAATCGATTGTATTAATTCTTAGGCTTTTGAAATTGCTTTTTAAAATGGCTATACCTGGTTAATGTGCTTGCTTTTATAAGGATTATATCAGAAGGAAGCTTAAAAGTGTTCTAGTTCCAATGACTAACCAGCAACTGTTAGACAAAAGGGAAGGTACTTTGTGCTTTCCAAATGTTGCTGGTTAAAAAAATCAGCTCTGCTCAAAAGAGTATGTCACGATGGTTGCCAATGACTTTAAGTTTTGGAAAAAGTTAGCACGCACTGCTGATCACTTTTTAATAGGTACCAAAACAGTATAGCTGATAAGTTCTTAAGGAATGGTTTTTATCATATGTTTTGTATTTTGCTCTTCGCAAAAAAAGACATTAAAAAATGACTCCTCATTTTAAACTGCAGTAGAGTGTGGCATTAACCCTCATGTTTCTAGGTCTTCTGCTAAGGGATTTTTACAGTTGAAAACCATTATTCACTAGCCAATTTGGTATTTTATTTCATTACCTATTAGTAACCACTTCAGCAATCATTTCACAAGAGTATAAATGAAGTAGGAAGAACATTTGTTGAACATTTTTCGACTTGCAGTCAGACTTCACTACTAAAAATTAACTTTGTAGAAACAACAGTCCACTATGGGCTTCTTCATAGAGAAGGTAGAAATACAATACTCTGCATATTTATTTATTTATTTATTATTCTACCATAGCAAAATAACAAACCTTGATCCATCAGGCTAGCTCCTTGCAACTGAAAATTAGCTTTTTCTCCTTTACACTCATGCTCCGTGTGTATATATATGGTCAGCATCCCCATTAAAGGGAAGCTGGACATGCAAATACATCATACTTTATTTCTCCATATTTTATATGTTGTTCTTCATATCCGAATACTGTGGGATAATGAATTTAAAGTAGTATTTCTATGTCATTAATGTTTTTGTAGGAAGGGCAAATGTAGTAAGAGAAATTTTTTGATGGCATTAATCAGAAGGCCCTCCTAATATGTATAGTCTTTTGTAAACATTTCATTGAGGGGCCAAAGGTTAAATTATAACACTAAATCACTGTGTTCTCAGAATGATACTTAACAACAACAAAACCATGGTCAAACCAAAAATATGGGTTGAAGTGTATTTTTCATCTTCTGCATTGGCAATTGCAAAAAAATTAATACATAAATAAGGGATTTAATATAAGGATATAGAGATAAATTCAATGTCTAACATTTTTATTTATTTAAATAGTTATTGACCTATGATGACTTCCTATTCTTAACATTTTATGGGGTTTTTTTATTGTTATTGTTCCTCCTTTCAAAAACACTTGGTTCTTAATAGGTTCGCTGATTGCACAGTAGAGGCGCTTCATATCGACCCAGTTCCCAGGTAGCATTAATAATTGGGCTGTGTCAGAAAATGCATGGATCTTTAATAACGAAATGTCCCTGACATCTTTCATCATAGGGCTGGGCTTAGACCGACTCGGGGGGAGGGTTGGGGAGGGACTACAGAACATGGTCAAAAAAATGTCTCCGCTCAGGGATTTATGGTGGATTATTGCAGACATTGCTAAAAATATAGAGCACAAGACAAGTTTACTAAATTAAAATTTTATTTTTTGAGAAACTGTTATTTGTATAAATTATCAAGATTTGTAGGCTTTCCTTTTGTAGAAATAATTGTTTTATGTGCCAGAGAATTTCAATTTTGTTTTCAACAATAAAGCATTGATAACAAATATGTTGTAAGAAGCCTTTTTAAAATCTTCTGCAGCAACAACATTTATACTCTCTTAGATTTTAACAGAACTAGGAGGTAATTTTTAAAAGAGGCAGAATATGGCTAATGTATAATAAATAATAATTACTAATTTTTAGTAATAATAAGAGCTGCCGATATTCGATTTATCATGTTTAGAAAAGGTGACGTAGATTTTGTCTTGTTTTGTTCTTATTGGTGAACTATAGAAAAGTATTAGAAAATATCCCAAGCAAGACCAATTCCCTGCTTCATGGATTTCTTAGTTAAAAAGACCCTATTTAGAGAACCTTAAGTCTCTAGTCCTGGTCCTACAGAAAAACACAGCCCTTTTCTGCCAAGAGACTGGGTGAGGCCCATTCCAGGGGTCAGTTATAATGATGCCTTGGGTCCTAGACAGGGCACAGACAGAGAATTCGGTAGTCCTGTTAAAATTGTTGTTATATACTAACACGATTATGTATTGCCTCATTCTTTTATTACATGGTACAATTTCACTATAAAGATTTTATTTTCTGCTCAACATCCTGTGGATGCGTCAGGTTCTGTTCCAGCTTTGCAGGTAAGGAAACCAGGGCTCAGACATATGAAACAGCGTGCTCAGCGCACACAGCCAGCAAACAACAAGGCCACCGCCACGTTGTCCTGTGCGTCTGTGTTCCCTGTCACAGGGGCACACAGGCACTAAGCCCAACTCTGAAGACGAGGTTTTTCATCCTCCTTGGCATTTCTCTACCCAGTCTATCTTCCACAAATCACGTTTTTTACCTGTTTCACTGCAGATGATCTTGAAGATTGAAGAGGTTGCTACAGTCTGAATGCTTAAGTCCCCCCAAACTTCACATGTTGAAAGCCTAATGCCTATTGGTGGTGGGGAAGTAGGAGAGCGATTAGGCCATGAGGGTGAAGCTGACCATGCTGGCATCCTCATCTCAGACGTCCATCCTCAAACATACCAAGATGGAGGTAATGCATGAAAAATACGTTAAATATTTAGGGTGTAGGTCCTGGCTGGTTGGCTCAGTGTTAAGTGTCGATCCAGCGTGTGGGGGTCCTGGGTTCAATTACCAGTCAGAGCACACAGGAGAAGCGCCTATCTGCTTCTCTACCCTTCCCCTGCTCTCTTTTTCACTCTCTCACTCTTTTTGTCTCTCTTTCTCTCCCCCTCCCACAGCCATGATTCTTTTGAGCAAGTTGGCCCCGGGTGCTGAGGATGGCTCCATGGCCTCCACCTCAGGTGCTAAGAAGAACTCAGTTGCTGAGCAATGGAGCAATGTTCCTGATGGGCAGACCATCGCCCCCTAGTGGGCTTGCAGAGTGGTTCCCTGTCAGGATGCATGCAGGATTCTGTCTCTTTGCCTCTCCTCTCACTGAATTAAAAAAAAAAAAAAAAAAAAAAAAAAAAGGAAAGAAAAGAAAAAAAAATTAAGGAGTGAAAGCCAAGACCTCAGTGAACATATAGCCAAACTCATTTACTTTCTACCTGAGGAACATAAGGCCCCTAAGTTAAGTGATTTTTAACCAAGATTCCAAAACTAGTGACAGTTACACAAGAGGCTATAGAAATGTCAGTCATTGCCTGACCTGTGCTGGCGCAGTGGCTAAAGCATCGACCTGGAGTGCTGAGGTTGCAGGTTCGAAACCCTGGGCTTGCCTGGTCAAGGAACATATGGGAAGCAACTACAAGTTGATGCTTCCTGGTCCCCACCTCCCACCCCCACTTTCCCCTCTCTCTAAAAACAACAATAAATAAAAAATTTTGAAAAAAGAAATATCAGTTATTAAGAGGTCATCCTTATATAAATTGCATAATTCCACTTTTTAAAATCTAAATGTTATTTTTCAGTTACAGTTCACACTCAGTATTATTTTGTTTCAAGTGTACAGCACAGTATTTAGACAATCATATACTTTATAAACCGTTTCCCTTGATATTTCTAGTATCCAAATGGAACCATACATCATTATTACAATGTTATTGACTATTCCCTCTGCTGCACTTTCCATCCCCAGGACTGTTTTTTAACTACCAATCAGTATTTCTTAATCCCTTCACTTTTTTATCCAGCTCCTACCAACCCCCCTCCCCTCTGGCAACCCTCAGGCTGTTTTCTGCAACTCTGAGTCTGTTTCTGTTTTGTTTGCTTGGTTCTTTTGTTCTTTAGACTCCACATATAAATGGAATTATACAGTATGTATCTTTCTCTGACTGACTTATTTCACCTAGCATAATGCTCTCTGTCCAAAAGGTAAGATTTCATTCTCTTTTTTAACTTAGATTAAAACACTGATACTCAAGCCCTGGCTGGATCTCTCTGGAGCGTCACCCTGATGCGAGGAGGTTCCCGGTTAGATGCCCGGTCAGGGCACAGACAGGAGCAGCTCCATGTTCCTGTCTCTCTCCCTGCCTCTTTCAAAAATCGAACAAACAAAAATATGTATACTTTGAAATCAATGAGGCAGGGACCATCTCTTTCTTTTTTTGGCTTTTTTCTCCTTCCTGGCAGATTGTTGAATGTACATAAAATATAACCTTAATGAAAATTCCATCTATTATTTGCTCCTGATCAACTTGATATTTTTAAAAATCATTGTCTGCAAAGTTGAGATTTGGGGATTCTGTAACTCCTTTCATTTGGTATTTTCAGCTCCGTGATGACAGTTTTCACATAGTATATATTTCCAGGACAAAGAACGGAAATGCATCGAAGCCTTGGTTATTTTTTCTATTACAAGGAAAGAAACTTGGTTTCCATGGATAATTTAAGAATTATAATCCAGTTCATTTGTCTGTACTTTTGAAGCTTAGTTGAATGAGAGGGAATTCCTGGAAAGGTTGATGAAACACTAGAACAAGCACACACTGTAAGGAGAGAGAGCAAGGTGAGGTGGTGACATCTTTGCACTAACTTTGGATGCTTAGTTTTGCTGTAGAGAAAGATGTGTGTGTGCCTGGACTTTAAGCTTCCTGATGTCATCTTGAGTGGGCTTCCTGCAGGATACAGTCAGAAGCCTTTGCATTGGCTTTGATTCCATCTGTCACTTCACCACGTATTGGACTTTTGTTGTTATTTTGTGTCAACCCTCATCCTTGGGTACTTCTGAAATTTGAAATTTTTTTCTTAACTTGAAATTTCTGTGAAGTTTTTCTTTTAAGTTTCTCAAAACATCCCCCCAACTTCTTACAACTGGACTCTGATGTCATTGTGTAATTTGTCTACTTCCAGAAAGTGGAGAGAAAAGCTTCTATGTGTTGGAATCCATGGGAGTCCGAAAAGACCAGAGTAACAAGCTATTGAAGGGAAGAAAGGAACCCTGCGGGTACTTCTCCAGGGAGAAGGGCACCAGTACAAGCTAGGGGATAAATTTTATAAGGGTAAAGGAGAATCTCGAGCAAAGTGGGTGTTGAATCAAAAGTTCTGGTATGTCTGGAATGCTCCTCCTTGGGCCGGCTTGCCAGCTTTTTGGAATTCCTCTCTCTCAGGGATGATAGTCTAATGAGTAAGGATGAGGTCTGACAGATAAGTGGAACATCAAAAGGGCAGTTGGAAGTTCTGGTAAATTCATGTATCAATCATTTCTCAACTTTGAGGTATGATGAAAAGGAAAAGAGGTGGGGGGAAGGAAAGGGTATAGGGTTCAGGAAGGAGGATTGTCTCTGCCGGCTATCTTCTGGAGCTACTTCCTGCTGTTATCCCTGTAGGGGGCCTCCTTCGTGAACCCCTCCCTGGGGTAGTTGGAGTAGCAGTTGTAAGCATTTGATTGTAGGTAATTCTGGAGATTTCTCTCATCCGGGCCTATAGGAACTTGATAGAGAAGGGGGCAAGCATTAAAATTAGGCACAGAATTAGGATTGGTCCTATCATTGTTGCTAGCATGGAGAATAAGGGGTTTTTCCACCATTGTTCAGAGTAGGGGTGTATTTATAGGGTTCCAGATTTTTCTGTTTCGTGAGGGCAGGTTTCAGGGTTGTTGTGTAGGGTTAGGTAGATTTTTCCAATTTTCTGATTGGCAAAGGTCTGCATGTGGTTCTGTAAGAAACTAGTGAACAAACGTAAGACGCAGGGTTCAAAAGTTAGAAAAATAAATAGGAGAGTGAGTGGACCAATGAAAGGCAATAGTCAAGACACCTAGTTTGTGTGAAACCACTGATTCCATGTTTACGAATTCTCTGGGCTTCAGAGAGAGACAGAGAGAGTAGGAATAAGACAGGGAAGTGGCCAGTCCCCCTGCCCTTAAACTATTTTTATAAAAATTTTTAAAGCAACAGGAGAGGAATTACCTGTATAGCTTGTTTGGTCCTTAGTTTGACAGGTAGTGTACTAGGAACTGGAAGAGGCTCATGGGGTAGGATTAGGTTGATATTTGGGGTGAGATAGATTAGGGTACAGGTTTCTGTCCAATTTGTAGGGAAATACATATAGGTGTTGGTTGCACACAAGTAAAAAGCCCCTGATTGGGAGAGGCAGGTTGAGAGGTGAATAGAGAATAGAAAGACAAGAGGTCGGTTTTGTTTCTCTGTTTCTGAGCTCCAGATGGTCAGGGTAGAGGAAAGAGTTGCCCCAATAAGTGGGGAGAGTAGAGGATTGTTAGCTAGGGTGACTAGTTAAACATTCTTTGAAAACTAGTTTTCTGACTGTTCAAATTCTTTTTTCTCTGTACAAACCTTCTACAGCCTGCACAAACCTTCTACAACTTACATAAACCTTCAGCTTGCATGCACTTTCTTATCCGGGAAATAACTGGCCTTGATAACAACTTGCTTTTTCCTTTTTCTTTCAAAGTATTTCCATACTTTATACCTTCTATTATCAAAACCATACAATTCCTTTCTAGTCAGAACTCTTGATTTTAAAATCTTTAACTTTTAGTGACAATTAAGTTGACTTTCTTTTTACCCTAGTTTCCCTTTTCCCAAAGTCTGATTAAAAGAGTCCTTAGTTTTTCATATATTCACCATACATAGACCAACCAGCTTCAGGTTTGTGATTGGAGTAAGGCATGCCATTTTTCTACTTTAGCAGCAGTGAGGTTGTCAGGATCACGGTGTGTGGACCTGTCCACATAAAAGTGAGTTCTTGGGTGATGTACTGCTGTAAGCACCTCTTGGACAGTATCTGAACAGTTTGCTGAGTAATCTGTAAATCCTGCAAGTACTTAGGGAAAGGGTGGTTACATTTCTATACTTTGCAGCTAGAGTTTAAGTCCTAGTGACCACTGCTTCTAGCTGGAATTAGCAGCAGGTCCCAGCCTACAATAGGCATGGGGCATTGAGACAAGAGGAATAAAGGAGATATTATACATTAAATAAAGCAACAAAATCAGACTGTCAATACCTACAGTAGAGATCTTTGAGGGATAAATAAAACTCAAATATTCAGGCAAGGCATAGTAGATGGCCCTTGTGTTTACAAGAAATGAGATCAACTTATCTGCTACTTGGAAGAAATATGTTAGGCTCATGAAAGATGTCCTTGGGACTTCAGTGGCAATTCCCAACATGCTGGGCAAGGTCAGGTCACAGGTAGCTGGAGCAGGGCTAGAAGAGATTGAACCCTCCCTCCATGGAGCAAGGGGGCAGTTTACCTTCTCGTGTCTCTCTTTCCACAGTAAAAACGTGTAAACCAGTGGGGCTAGGAAGCCTGGAAGGCTTTAGTTCAATGACCTTTCTTTCCACTCTTGAAGCAGGGCCCTGATGGAATGCTATGAAGCCCTTTAGGATGCTGGAGTCTTTAAGAGCATATGCCAAAAGCTCGTATTTCCTGACTTCTTTTGGGCCTTATTTGCCTTTTTTGTTACTTCCTTGGCCATTATAGACCTTAAAAGCCATGCTCAGAAGATCTCACTGAGGGGCTTGACTAAGAGAGCAAAATTGGGAATCCAGTGTTTAAAGAAGCCTATTAGACTGAGGAAAGAAAGGATTTGATTTGCAGTGGTAGGTGGTTGGAGACTGTGGAGGGTCTGAGTTTGAGCTAGGTTGAGACCTCAGGTGGTGGGATTAAGGCGATGCCCAGATAGACTACGAACTGAGAGTGAAGTTGAGCCTTAGCAGGGAAGACACGATATCCCTTCATGGTGAGGAAGTTAAGAAGGGTGGCAGTGTGTCTCCTTGAGGCAGGTAGGGAGGGGCTGCAGAGGAGTAGATTATTTACATATTGTAAGAGAGTACTAGTTTTGAGATTGCATGCTGCTAAATCCTGAGCTAATGCCTTCCCAAACAGGTGTGGGCTGTTTTTGATTCCCTGGGGTAAGACAGTCCATGTAAATGCTGGGCTGCATTAGTGTCCAGGTCAGTCCAGGTGAATGCAAACAGAAAGTATGAGTCAGGGTATAGAGGAATGGTAAAGAAGGCATTCTTGAGGTTTAGGACCGGGAAGTGAGTGGTGTTTGAAGGAATGTGTGACAGTAACTTGTAGAGATTAGGGACTACTGGATGGAGGGGAATTACTGCCTCATTGATTAGGTGTAAGTCTTGTATGAAGTGATAAGCTTCTGAAGGTTTTTGAACAGGAAGGATGGGGGTATTGCAGGGAGAGTCCGTGGGGATGAGTAAGCCTGGTTTAAGAGGTGGGTAATTACTGTTTTAAGGCCTTAGAAACATGCCCGACCAGGCGGTGGCACAGTGGATAGAGCATTGGACTGGGATGCAGAGGACCCAGGTTCGAGACCCCGAGGTCACCAGCTTGAGCGCGGGCTCATCTGGTTTGAGCAAAAGCTCACCAGCTTAGACTCAAGGTCACTGGCTCAAACAAGGGGTTACTCAGTCTGCTGAAGGCCCGTGGTCAAGGCACATATGAGAAGGCAATCAGTGAACAACTAAGGTGTTGCAATGAGCAATGAAAAACTAATGATTGATGCTTCTCATCTCTCCGTTCCTGTCTGTCTGTCCCTGTCTATCCCTCACTCTGACTCTGTAAAAAAAAAAAAGAAACACAGTTAAACAAAGACTTCATGTATAAATTATGAATTAAGGAATTTAAATGAGCACACTTGTTTCAATTCAAATTATACTAGAGATTTTCTGACAAAGAGACAAAACAGATTACTCACACTGCTCAATAGACAACTCTGTTTTTTTAAGCTTTTTGAGATGACAGGAAGTTTTCAGCATAGAGGGGAGGAAGAGAGAAAGACAGATATACAGTGTGAGCAGCTGGATGGAAAGAAGGAGGGTCAGAATCTGCAGGAGGAGAAGGAGTTTAAATTGCTAGTGGTGGTGCCACGTGGTCAGAGGAGTCAAAAGATTTAGAGCTCTGAGGAGAAAGGAGAGGACGAGGGGTAGTGGAAGGCACAGTCTCTGAGGAGGGGGAAGGATGGGTCAAAGAAGAAAAAGAGACGGAGCTGCCTGTCTGTAAGGAGGAGGGGTTTAAGAACACAGTGGAGAAGGGAGAGGCCCCTGGCCAGCAGGGGAGGAGAAAGAGAGAATGGTATTTGCAGGTGAATGAGAAAAAGGATTTAGTGAAGAGAGGGGAGGGGTTTTTCTGGAGGGAAGAGATTCAAGTGGAAGAGATTTGCAGAGGGACCAGAGAGGGGTCCCAAGAGAGGGGTGCCTCCAGGGGTCAGGCAGGAGGGAGAGAGAGTTGGGAGTCCGTGGAGAAGGAAAGATTAGGAGCGTAGGTTTTAGGTGAGGTTTCTTTGGCCAAAAACGGCCTGTGTGTAGAACAGGCGGCACAGAAATTAAGGACAGGAGCGAAAGTAAAAGGAACCCTGCATGTAAGGGATTTCAGAAGCCTTTCCTGTCTGGTGGCAAAGATTATCTAGGTCTCACAGAATATTGTAATCAAATGTTCCATTTTCAGGCCAATGGGAGTCATTGTCTCATTTGTATTGGGGCCACGTCGTGTTACAGAAGAAAATGAATTTTTTTGGCTTAAGGTCAGAGAGGCCCAAATTAGTGAGGTTTTTTTATGAGACAGCCTAGAGGGGTCTGGTCAGAAGGCTTAGACTCTGAAGAGCCTATAGTGGAGACAGGTGAGCAAGAGGGGGTGTCCCCGCTGTTTGTCACTGTCCCAAGAGGAGAAAATCTTCCTGTGAGGGAATCGTCCCTGATAGAGGTCATCACCACCTGTCAGGGAGCTCCGAGAGAGAGAGAGAGAGTGGAGAGGTTTGGCTGGGCGCCTAGTCTTCCGTGCAGTCTACTGAGACTGAAAGTCAAACCCATCAAAATGTGAGGCGTATCAGAGAAAACCGATCAGAGAAGATTTTGTGGAAAAGAGAAGCCAACCGGGGAAGGGGAAGGGAGAAACTCCTTACCTTTCTCTGGTCCAGCAGGGGTTCAGGACAGGGACAGATTGCCGGCCAATCAACCTACAATTACACATCCAAACAGAATCAGGGAGTAAGCCCAGGACGAGCTGCCGCTGCCCATTGCTTCCCTGGTTGTAAGTTTGAACGGCAAAGAGGGATCGTCCAGGCCAGGGGTCCCCAAACTACGGCCTGCGGGCCACATGCGGCCCCCTTAGGCCATTTATCCGGCCCCGCCGCACTTCTGGAAGGGGCACCTCTTTCATTGGTGGTCAGTGAGAGGAGCATAGTTCCCATTGAAATATTGGTCAGTTTGTTGATTTAAATTTACTTGTTCTTTATTTTAAATATTGTATTTGTTCCCGTTTTGTTTTTTTACTTTAAAATAAGATATGTGCAGTGTGCATAGGAATTTGTTCATAGTTTTTTTTATAGTCCGGCCCTCCAACGGTCTGAGGGACAGTGAACTGGCCCCCTGTGTAAAAAGTTTGGGACCCCTGGTCCAGTCAGTTAGTACCCTGTCCCGGGTTTCGGCACCAAATGTTGGAATCCATGGGAGTCCGAAAAGACCAAAGTAACAGGCTTTATTGAAGGGAAGAAAGGAACCCTGCCAGGTACTTCTCTGGGGACAAGGGCACCAGTACAAGCTAGGGGACAAATTTTATAAGGGTAAAGGAGAATCTCGAGCAAAGTGGGTGTTGAATCAAAAGTTCTGGTATGTCCGGAATGCTCCTCCTTGGGGCAACTTGCCAGCTTCTTGGAATTCCTCTCTCTCAGGGACAATAGTCCAGTGAGTAAGGATGAGGTCTGACAGATAAGCGGAACATCAAAAGGGCAATTGGAATTCCTGGTAAATTCATGTATCTATCACTATGTAGCAAGAAAATCATTAGAGCAGCCTTGGCCAGTTGGCTCAGTGGTAGGTTGTCAGCCTGGCATGTAGACATCTCAGGTTTGAGTCTGGTCAGGGCACACAGGAGAAGCACCCATTTGCTTCTCCACCCCTCCCCATCTCACATTTCTCTCTCTCTCTCTCTTTCCCTCCTGCAGCCATTAGCTCAATTAGAGCAAACTGGCCCCAGGCACTGTGGATGACTCCATGGCCTCTGCCTCAAGCGCTAAGAAAAGCTCAGTTGCTGAGCAACAGAGCAACACCCTAGATGGGCAGAGCATCGCCCCCTACTGGGCTTGCCCGGTCAACCCTAGCTGGGGCATATGCAGGAGTCTATCTCTGTGTCTCCTCTCCTCTCACTGAATTAAAAAAAAAATCATTAGAGCAAATGAGAAAGTTACAAATAAGAGAGACAACTTGATGAGGTCAAAGGGGTTCAGAACAGGCTTTCCAAGATATGCTGCTTTGGCATGTGGATAATGGAGCTGAAGGTAGTTGAGACCCTGCAGGCTCAAGAGAAACTTCTGCCACTCCCTTTAGACGATTATAAACTGGGGATTTTGCCCATAAATAGAGTTATTATCGGATATAACTTTATAACCTATCTATAGAACAGGGCAAATTTCTGATTACTAATTATTAATTCTTATCATTTTACAAATTTCCTACCTCCCTTCTGAAGCCCCAAGGCATTTTATCTTACTCCTTATATCTCATTTGACTTTTCTGTTTCTGAACTTCTTAAGCATGTGGCGGGGGGGGGGGTGTCTCTGACTATATCATGTGTTTGGGGTTCTCATATGTATATATGTAATTCAATTTGATTATTTTATTAATCTGTAAAATTAAATTAGATTTAATACTGTATTTTTTGCTCCATAAGACACATTTTTCTCCTAAAAGTGGAAGGGAAAATGCCTGTGCATCTTATAGAGCGAAAAACACTATTGTATTAAATATTTTAACACACCATTTGATTCAGAATATTTTTTTTATTTTCCTCCTTAAAACTCTAGGTGTGTCTTATGGTCAGGTGTGTCTTATGAAGCAAAAAATACGGTATGAGACCAGCTGAAAGATTCTTAGAAGGGTAGTAAAAAATTTCTCCCTGCCCCATAAGGTCATTAAAAAATACCTATAGAGAATCTAAGAAGTTAATATCTAAAATGGTGTTTGGGACAAGTTTCTGAAGATTCCCAAAAGAGAAACCCAAAGTGGAAAAGTAAAAGGCAGACACATGGGGAAGTAACTGTTAATTGCCATTAGTAATAAGTTTATGTTGTCAAGATGGACGATCTGATTAGAACAATTTGAGACTTTGTCTTTTCTGGTTGTGCAATGATCTGCCAAGATTGTGAGCCGCTCTGTATTGTAGGAAGAAAAAGGTGTGACAAATAAAAGAGTGGGCAATACAGTCACAGGAGAGAATAGAAAAATGTTTAACCAATTTAAAATCTAGACCAGAACTGGCTATCTATTCTGATCTGAAATATATGTTGTTTTTTTCCTGCCTCTGGACTTGACAGGAATATCACTCATTCAGACAAGGCCATCAGCCATTCTCCCGTCAGATGGCTAGAATAGAGTTTTACATTTCAAGTAATTGCTCAAGACTTCTCAAGACACTTTTTCTAATAATTTTCTATCATATCTTTTTCTTTTTCATTCTAGACGACTCAGAATGAAATAACTCCTCTGAGAACTTTTTCTTGGTGATATCACTGAGCAGCTAGAGACTATAGGGGAAGTTTAAAAAAATGTGTTGAGAAAGTAATTAATTTGTTTCCAAAAGTACTAAAAATATTATAAAAGAATTAAAATGTCTTTCTTTTCAGCTAACACTCCTCTCATATAGTTTGGAAGATTATTAATTACCAAATATTCAGAATTGGTGAGGGAAATGAGGGGGAAGGCAGTGGAATGACTGATTACTTTTGATTTTAATGTGGACCATTTTTTAAATCTTTTTTTTTTTCTTTAAGTGAGAGGAGGGGAGATAGAAAGACTCCCACATGCGCTCAGACCAGGACCCACCTGGCAACCCCAGCCTGGGCTGATGCTCCAATCAACCAAACTATCCTCAATGCCTGAGGCTGATGCTTAAACCAATGAAGCCACTGGCTGTGAGAGGGGGAGAGGGAGAGAGGGTGGACAGGGAGGGGAAGAGAAGCAGATAGTTGCTTCTCATGTGTGTCCTGACCAGGAATCAAATCCCAGACATCTGCGTGCCGAGCCAACGCTTTATCCACTGAGCCAACCAGCAAAGGCTAACTTAAATCTTATTTAGTAAGTATATCATTCTAGTAAAAATTACTCTTCTTATTCTGCAGAAACCAACTTATTAAACTATCATATATAGAGCCAATTAATCTCAATAGATTTTAAATTCTTTTATGTTATTTTAAATATTTCATGCTTTATGTTTTCTTTGCAAGTGAACTGTTATTCTCTAAATGGACCTTTATTTGTACTTTATGATGATGACAATTTGGGAAATTTTACTAGGATTATAATGTTTCAAAGTAGGTTTTAATTTCTATTTATTTATGTATGTATTAGATAGAGAGAGAGAGATACAGGAAGGGAGAGAGTTGGGATGCATAAACTCATAGTTCTGTCACTTTAGTTATTCATTGATTGCTTCCCATACATGCCTTGACCAGAGGGTTCCAGCTGAGCCAGTGACCCATTGCTTAAGTCAGTGAACATTAGGTTCAAGCCAGTGACCATGAGATCATGTTGATGATCCCACGCTCAAGCTGGCAATCCTACACTCAAGCCAGAGACCTCAGGGTTTCAAATGTGGGACCTCAGCGTCCCAGGTTGTCGCTGTATCCACTGTGCCACCGCCAGTCAGGCTCAAACTATATTTTTAGAAATCGGTCTTATGCTACCAGATATTTAGATGTTTCTACATACTATTTTATTAAAATATAATTGAATAATTTTATGTTATATGTTATGTAAAAATATATCAATGTTAAGCTCTTTAAATATTCCATTGGATTTAACTCTCCCAATTACCCTATTGATGATATTTATAATATATAAATAGACCAGCAAAACCTATGCTTATTTTATAAGAAACTTTATTTAATTTGTTGTCACTTCTGATTATAAAAATAATTATTATTTGCACTTGTACTTGTTCCAAACTTTGACTCTGTGAGTGATGCTGATGATGAGTTAGTCTGTTGCTGTGTCTCAAGTGGGCACAGTGTGATACTTGTAGAAACCATAATCACATCAGAAAGCAAGATGGAACTTTGGATTTGCCCTCTGCACAGTACAAATGAAGAAGCTGTAGTTTGGGGCAGTTAAATGACATAACAAAGAAACAAAGATTACATATTCACAGTGGATCCAATGTAACAGGTAAAATATTGAAATACTAGCTGCAGATTACACACTGTGTAGCCCAGTACCAATGATTCAGAGTCTATGGAAAATATCTCTTTTTCTGGACGAGAGGGTAGACACAAACTTGCCAGGGAAAAGTTCACCATAGAGTTTTTATGAATTGCATATACGGAAATTATTCTACCTAAAACTCCTATATTACTAACTTCAGTCTGAGTCCCTAGTATAAGACAGGAACTCTTTATTTTAGGATACATTTATCACTCACACCTAACCAGACACAGCTGATCTAGTAAAAGGGGTTCACAGAAACTTTAGGGTAAATTAAATCATTTCCAAGGATGCAGTTAGACCATCTGATGGCACTGCTTGGTTATTTCCTTTTATTTATTTATTTATTTATTTATTTATTTATTTATTTATTTATAACAGAGAGAGACAGAGAGAGGGACAGATAAGGACACACAGATAGGAAGGAAGAGAAATGAGAAGCATTAATTCTTCATTGCATCTCCTTAGTTATTCATTGATTGCTTTCTCATTTGTGCCTTGACCGGAGGGTGTGGGCTACAGCAGACCAAGTGACTCCTTGCTCAAGCTAGCGACCTTGGGCTCAAGCTGGTGAGCCTTGCTAAAACCAGATGAGCCTGCACTCAAGCTGGCAATGTCAGGGTCTCAAACCGTGGTTCTCTGTGTCCCAGTCCGATGCTCTATCCACTGCGCCACCAACTGGTCAGGCTGCTTGGGTATTTCTTGTGATCCAGTGTTGATTTGCCTATCACAGCAGGTACAATGTGAAAGATTTCAGGAGACATACCAAATTGCGTGTGATCCTTTGTGAAGAAATCGGCTAGCTTTTGTCCTTTGTTTTACCGGATGCTATTCTATATAAAAGTTTTTTTGGAGTATATTACCTAGATGAAAATTCTTTGCAGGCCAGAGAATAACTGTAAAATATGAATAGCATGTTATTTTCCTATTGCAGTGTAACAACAGTAAATTTATTTGCTGCAAGCTTTCACCAACCTTGTCCACCTTTTCTGTGATATACACACACATATGCGTGCGCACACACACAGTCACTATGTGCCAGGGAAGTCTACAACTAATCATGAGTTCAAACATCAGCATCTATACATTTGATCCTGGGGAAAGGAAGTCATTATGAGGAATGAGACGTAATTTAAAATGTTCTGGTGAGCAGAGGAAATAAAATGAGATCAAAGCTTTTGTCCTTAGGTAAATGATTTAAATCCAATCAGCAAAAACCCAAAGGAGATGAGGGCAGACATTTCTTAAACGCTGTTGTAAAAACCTTGGCTCATCTCTTTCACACGCTCTTACCGCTGCCACAGTCAAACTGCTACTGTGATTCATTGTATCACTCTTCAGATAGGTCACTTTCCAGCCCTTATTCTGATAAAGAACCACCCCTCAGATAAAGAGACAAATTTGTAGCTCTCCATTTTCAGGATAAGAGCCAAATTGACCTTTAATATCTTAGTTTTAAGTATATTTCTTTTTGGAGTTTAGCCAAGTCATTAAACAGTACGGGTTTTCTAACACAGGAAGCAACACGCTGATTCCTGAACACTGGTGAAGATGAGGGGACCACTGGAACACCCCAGTGTGTCACCTTTCTCCTTTGGCTTTAGCTCCCAGGTGACAGTGACATTGTACCCCATTACATGGCAACTCTTTCAGCTTGCTTCTTGGAATTTCAAGGCAGTGGGGTCCTTCCCATAGATAAAAATCTTAATGAACAGAATTTTAATTATTTTGTTCTTTCACACTCAGGATTTTCTTCCTACTGTAATGATACTTGTGCGTGCAGAGCATTTTACAGTTTTCAAAAGGCTTCATATTCTTTATATTTAGCTCTTGAAAACAATTTGGCAAAGCTGACATGAGAAACATACAATTATCCTCAAACTATGGATAAGGATTCAGAAGCTCAGAGTGGCCGTGTGACTCGCCCAAGATCACAGTCAGTATGAGAGCAGTCTTTCTCGCTGCCGATCTTGGGACTGTAGTTGAAACCCTGGGCAGGCTTTGATGGGTATGGACACAATCAATACAATCACAAGGGAGTCCTGCTCCCTTTTCTTATTCCCTTAGTCTGTAAGGGTCAGATATCATTGAGGAATGTTTCCACCCAAAGACTTGCTCCTAAAACTGGAGACTGACTGCATTCCTACGTAATGAGAGGGATGGGAAAGGAGAAAAGGATTGCTCAGTTATAAGAATACATGGGCTCACAAAAAGTAATTCAGCTCTTGTCCAACCACCTTGTCTTTCTCTGTTTGTTTGTACTGGAGGTTTGGTATTGACAGCGTTTGTTGAAAACACCGTACCTCTTGCAATCCAGGTGTCAGCTGTGCTCAGACTAATGTTTCGCAATTCACCTTCCATGGGATGTTTTAGTGCTGTTCCCCAGTGTGTGTGACTACCCTCCTCTCACATTTTGGGGCTCTGAGCCCTGCTTCTGCTGCTCTCTTGTGGTTTTAGCTTCTTTTTGCTTTGTCCTTTGTCCATCACCAGCTGCAGAACGCAGACTTCTTTCCGGTTTCCCCTTTCGCAAACTGTTCACATTTATGTAT